>NC_135629.1:6375000-7785000 GCF_053574225.1 Canis aureus
GTTTGTCAAAATTTGTGGTTTAAATCCTCCTAACTGGGGCATCTGGGTGGCTCAGTGGTTGAGTGTCTGTCTGCCTTCGGCTCAGACTGTTATCCCGGGGTCCTGGAATCAAGTCCCACATCAGGCTCCCCGCCGGGAGCCTGCTTCTCCCTCTGCCTGTGTCTCTGCCTCTCTCTGTCTCTCATGAATAAATAAACAAAATCTTAAAAAAAAAATCCTCCTAGCTGCAGTGGAATTCTTCCATGCTCTTGGGACAATATTTCCTTTAGTCAGAATGCTTTCCCTTCGGGGTCTTGGGTGCTTGTCCAGCCTCTGTTGCCCCACCCCTGCTGTTTTTTTTTTTTTTAAGATTTTATTTATTTAATTCATGAGACACACACACACACACACACACACACACACAGAGGCAGAGACACAGGCAGAGAGAGAAGCAGGCTCCATGCAGGGAGCCCAATGTGGGACCGATCCCGGGACTCGAGGATCATGCCCTGGGCCAAAGGCAGGTGCTCAACTGCTGAGCCACGCAGGGATCCCCCCTGCTGTATTTTAAAAGTGTGTGTGTGTGTGTGTGTGTGTGTGTGTGTGTGTTTAAGCATAGTTGGCATATAGTGTCACATTAGTTTCAGGTGTATACAGCTTAGTGATTTGACAAGTTTAGGTATTATGCTATGTTCACCACAAGTGTAACTACCACCTGTCCCATTATATCTCTGTTACAATTTCACTGACTGTATCCTTATGCTGTGCCTTTTATTTCCATGCCTTCTTCAATAACTGGAAGCCTGTATTTCCCTGTCCCCTTCACCCATTTTGCCCCATCTCCTATCCCTGCTATATTGCCTAACAGTTGGATCAGGAGAAAATGGGAATTGTGTGGGGAAGGGGAGAGTGGTTTTTTTTTTTTTTCCATTTTTTAAACGTTAGAAATCCACATTGTGGTCAGAGAATAACTTGTGAGACTTACCTTAGGGCTTAGCATGTGATCAGTTTTGATAAATGTTCTCTCAGTGCTTGATAGAGTATTCTGCAATTATTGGGTAGTGTAGGTCTGGTTAATTATGCTATAGAGATCTCTATTTTTATCTTTTTCTTCCCTCTTTCTGGGTCATTTGTTCTGTCAGCTACTGAGAGAGGTATTAAAAGTTTCCCCATTGTGATTATGGATATTTTTTACTACTTGTAATTCTGTCAACTTTCATGTTACATATTTGAAGGCTATGTTATTACATGCATACAACTTAATCTGTTATATCTTGCTGATGAGTTACACATTGAATCCTAAGGATTCTATACCTATAAGTGCTTTTTTGCATTAGAGTCTACTTTGAGTACTATTAATATGGCTAGAGAGGCTTTCCTTTTCTGTATGACCTTTTTATACTTTTCATTTAAAAAATTTTTTTATTATTTATTTATTCATGAGAGACAGAGAGAGAGAGAGAGAGAGGCAGGCAAAGACAGGCAGAGGGAGAATCAGGCTCCATGCAGGGAGTCTGATGTGGGACTTGATCCCGGGACTCCAGAATCATGCCCTGGACCGAAGACAGATGCTAAACCACTGAACCACCCAGGGATCCCCCCTATACTTTTCATTTTTAACTGTTTTCTATCTTTGTATTTTAGGTGTGATTCTTGTGAACACTGTAATAGTTGAATCTTGTTTTTTATTAATGTAATTATTTTTGTCTTTTGATCTGATTACATTAGTATAATTCCTGAAATATTTGGGTTTACATTTGACCTCTTCCATTTTGCTTTTTATTTTTATTTTTTAAAAGATTTTATTTATTTATTCATGACAGAGAGAGAGAGGGAGGGAGGGAGAGAGAGAGGCAGAGACACAGGCAGAGGGAGAAGCAGGCTCCATTCAGGAAGCCGGAAGTGGGACTTGATCCCAGGACCTAGGGATCATGCCCTGAGCCAAAGGCACGCGCTCAACCGCTGAGCCACCTAGGCATCCCACGTTTTGCTTTTTATATGTTATACTTGTTCTGTGATCTTCTTTTCTGTCTTTTTTTTTTTTTTTTACATTCATTTGGGCATTTTAATTTTGTATTTTCTTTCTTTGTATTTTCTTTGGTATTGCTATTTAATTAATGTAGTAATTATACTATTTCAAAAATGTTTACCCTAGAGAACATATATTTTCTTCTTTTTTAAAAAATGTTTAGGGGATCCCTGGGTGGCCCAGCGGTTTGGCGCCTGCCCTTTGGCCCAGGGCGCGATCCTGGAGACCCGGGATCAAATCCCACGTCAGGCTCCCGGTGCATGGAGCCTGATTCTCCCTCTGCCTATGTCTCTGCCTTTCTCTCTCTCTGTATGTGACTATCATAAAAAAAAAAGTTTAGTTTTTTAATATATAATAATAGTCATAAAGTACAAAATTCAAAAGGTACAAAAGATTATGTGATAGGAAGTCCTCTCTCACATTTACCCACCAGCCACTCCATGCTTTGGCTGCCTCAGGAATCCCTATCCATCAGTATGGTCATCTGGCCTCTTTACTGGCTCCCAAACATACTGTGTTTACTGCTCTTCTAGCTGGGAGTCTTGCCCATATCTTCCTGCTTATTTATTCCTGTTTTTGTCCTTCAAAGCTCATCGAAAGCCTCTTTCTCTTTCATGAAGCTTTCCAGAACAAATTTAATCTTAACTGATCTTCTAATGGTAATTGCGGTTTTTCTCACACATTTTTAGCTTAATGATACTGTTTTGTGATATTTTCCTTAAGTTTTAAGTATGTAAATCTTACTTTCTGTCTCAGATTGTGAGTTCCTTGAGGGCAGGATAATATGCTTTCATTTGGTCTGTGTAATGCTGGGCACATAGCAGATACCCCCAAATACTTATCTAATTAACTTGGCTCTCTGCTAATGGCTGTCAGAAGATTGTTTTTCACAAAATTTTCAACTTTTGTGCCTCATGATTCTCAATTGTACATGGTAGATACAGTTTTTAGAGTTAGTTTTGAATGCAAAATTGCAGACAAAGAATTGCAAACTACTTAAAAAATTTGCTCATTAAATTGTGTTTTTTAGTACTTGTTTTGTATTTCATGTTATTTGAAGATTAGAATTAATAGCCCTTCCTAATTCAGTATTGTAGTGTAAAAATACTCATTGCTACTTATGACATGTATACTTTCTTAAGTACTAACAAATTAACTCTTTTTTCCAAAATATCTTCTTTGTTGATTACATTTTTGAAAAATTAGAAAATACTGAAAATACTAGGAAAAATTACTGCTGTCATTGAGAGATTAATGTTAACATTTTATTATGTATATGTAAGCTCAGTTTTTTCTGTATAAATATAATAATTAACCTCTCCCCTCTGAGTTTTTCTCTTCATAATTGTTAATGTTTGCTTTTCAGCTTGTCCTAAAAGGATTCCTGTATACCTTAGAAGTACTTGAGGAAGAGTGATAAAGGCAAGTATATAATTCTTTATGGTTAGTGAAATAACTTGTTTCATAGCCAAACCAAAAAGCTTTGGTCACCATATCTATTATACCCCCTTCCCCACAAAATTAAGAAAAAAGAAAAAGAATTTGTATATAATTTGAATGGTTTTCCAGAGCACTTTCCTATATATTTGCCAGACTTTTAAAACATAACTTTTAAATTTCTGATATTCAGAATAGCTTGTTTCTTGAATGTGAAGTAATGGTGTAATATGTCTTTGGTGAAACTTTTGTAGGAAAATTGTTAAAATTTTTGAGAATTTAGCAAAGTTCTCTGCAGTGCCTGGTCTGTAAGTAGTTACTTCTTCCTTCTCTTTTCCCTACTTTGTATTCTTTCCCCTTGTCTCCCTTTTCCCCCGTACCTTTTTGCTCCCTTTTTTCTTTCTCTACTTTTTCTGGTTTACTTATAAGAACTTTACTTTTCAGAGAAACTGAGTGAATAAAAGAGAAGTCAACTTTTCTTTCCTATAAAAGCATACTTTGTGGTTGAACTTGTTTGTGTTAAACCAGGTATCTCCATATATTATTTTGAGAGTTTTATAAACTGAGCAGCTGTTACTCATTTGAATTTGCTATCTTATAGAAGAAGATAGGGGAGTCCTAAAAAACTTTAACATTACTGAATTCATTTAGTGCTTGCATTCTTACTGTCAACAATTTTATATTTATTATATCATTGCTGTCTTTGGTATTGCTATCTTTGGCACAGTATTTTACCTTCCTTAATATTTTTTTTGGTGTATATTGAAAAATAACCTTAAAGATTTTCTGTTGGCATACAGAAAATATTAGCAAGCTTCAAAATTTTGACTATATTTATTGTATTGATAGCACAGTAATAAAGCAGATGATAGCTGTAAGTATAAGTACTAGTACATTGTAGTGCAGCAGGTTGTTTTTCAAAATTCTTGCAACTTGATGTTTAAAGCTCAACTTAGTTTTCTTTAGGATTCCATGCTAAGTAAGCCTCTGCTATAGTTAGTATGATTAAGGAATGTCTTGCCTTTAGAAATCCCAGAATTCATTACTGTTCTAGTATATAACCTTTGCAACTGTATAGATGGCCTGTGTAAGTTTGGGCTTGACACCCTATTTCTAGTTTTTTTTTAAAGGAATGCTAGCATTTTTGTCTGTAATAATCATTTCCAGTTATTTGAAAATAAAAATCATGCACAAATGCTAGTGAAACCTCAAATGAAGTTACTAATTATTAGAATGTACTGTTTTCCTTTTTTTAAAAATAAGAAGCGGATGGCCACTTGATTAGTTTATAACACTGCCCAAATAAACAAGTTTACAGATAATATCTTTATATACAAGACAAGTAGGTCATTTGGTTTTCCACCTAACCTTGACACCATTCTTTTGATCATGGTATCTTTTAACTCTCATGGAAGAATTTATTTTATATTTTTTGATTCCAAAAACAAAAAAAGTCATTTGTATTATTTAGCTAATACAGTGCAAAAAAAGAAAAAGAGTAAATTGCTTCCTTATTATAAGTCTGCTGCTTTCATATCCTTCCATCTTCTTAGGGTCTAAATTGTCCAGTACAAGAAGAGATTAGTTACTGTATTATCTTGGTTACATAGCTCTTATTCTCTGAGGAACTCAATGCTTTGCAGAGTGGAAATAATTCAAAAACTATTAGTCTGCTCTACAAATTCATGAGGGAAGGTGAGTATAATTAAATACATGTACTATTGGCAACATAGTACCCTCAAGGAGCCCCAGAAAACTCAGTAAAGGCCAAGACAGTCATTAACCTAACAAGGATTAAGGGATTCTTTCTTGGCTCCCTTAATGGGAAGAAGAAAGAACAAAAGCAGTGCACAATCAGGACAAGGGTAAGAAGCCCCAGTGGTATGGCAGGATTTTAGCGTGGCCACAAAGAATTTGAGTGAAAGGCCTTGAAATTTCCCATTGTCATGACTGCTACTCACTTGCCTAGTTTTGGAGCAAAGGATTTTGTGGTATGTAGAAAGTAGGAAGGTACTGGTGAGAGATAAATGTCTTTGTCTTTGATGATGTTTATGCTCCTGAATCATGAAGAGGTCAGAGGGTGGGGAAATAGCCATGAAAAAATATGGACAGTAGAGCCACAATGACAGTACCATATGCATGGTAAGAAGGTCTTCTGAGAGTAGTTACAATGAAGAAGACTCAAGCAGGTTTGCATGCCCATCCCTCTGAACTCCAGCAGCCGTGAATTCACAGTGAACTCATATCCAGCTAATTTATGCCTTTTAGATTGCTGCCTGGTAGCAGGAAATCTCCATATCCCCAGAACATGACTTCCAGAGGGCCTCTTTGGTAGTGACTTAGGCTGTTCAAACAAAGTACTTGGTAGAGTGTAGGGAGTTTTAAAGCTCATTGAACAAATGTTGAGGGAAAATAAGGAAATAACCTCCTACACCATATTTTGTCCCCTCTAGCAGGTTCTGTGCATTAATACAAATTTATATATTTGCAAAAACTCAATACAAAAATACTACCTATTTCTTTCCATTAAGAAAAATCTCTTCCCTACCATCTTCCGCTCTTGTTTTTTTGCATGTGATTTCCATAACCATGGCAGTTGTGCTGACTTTATATCTCTTAGTTTCAGCTTCCTTTTAATTTCCTTCATTTAATATTGGTGTGTGGTTGCATTTTTATCCTTTCTTTTTCTTTACTTTCTCATCATATCCAGTTACTGTGTTACTTCTTTGCTTTTGAATTTATGTGGGTATGTGGGAGCTTCTGTCAGAGATGACACTATTCAGAGAAAGAGATTTCTTTGAATCTCTTTTCTTTTTTTGCAGGGTAGGGTGGGGGTGGAGACTGACTCCAGCTGTCCAACACTTGTCCATTTGAGATGTAAACTATCTTGCTTCGTGTTCCCCACTTCTGGAGCGGCTCTGAATCTCTCTTCTTGATAGCTGGTACTGAGCAAAGCTCTAGTCTCTCTGAAGATAGATTCTGTCTGTATCATTTGCTCATATGGTGCCAGACGGTCATTTGTGCTTCAGAGAATTCAGCTTACAAGATTTCTATTTCCATTTTCTTCTCAGTAGAGCAAATGTATCACCTCTATTTACCAGTGAACCTGGTGAATATGAATGGTAACAAGAAATTCCTCTTTTCATTAAAATCTACATACAGTTAGATTGGGATATCCACTTCTCACTTTTATTCTTTGAATTTACTTTGCTGAGTTTCAGCGTATGGACAATTAACTGTGTTTATGAGTTAAGAGGAATTAAATTGCCCAATTATACTATGCATATTGAATGGTCTGTTCCCTCCTGATTTCCTGAGTAATGGCTGTTCTGTCAATGTTATGGTTTCCATTCCAAGATGACTCCTTTAATATCCAATTCTTCATATAATGAAATTTGTAGGGATTTTTTTTAATGTTGCTGTCTTCATTTGCTGTGTACTTGTTTTCTGAGCTTTTTCTCCTATTCTAGAAAATAATCATTACCCACTATCTAGAAAACTGTCTTTTAATCTTCTGATTAAAGATTGCATAATGATAGTGCCTATTTGTTTGGCTCGTGGCATGCTTTCTTTAACACTGGAGATTTTGCATGAATGTATAATAAGAGGCTCTTTTCTTTTCTTTTCTTTCCTTTTTTTTTTTTTTTTTTTAACATTAGATAGGCATGAAGCCTCCGTCTCACAGCTGCATGTGTAGTTACTGTTGAAGCAAATGCCTACCTAATTTGACAGTCTTGGTGTGTTTAAAAGTTTTTGAGTTTGCAAATAAGCGTATTAAGTCTACTAATGGAGCCTTCGGGCAGTGAACAGTTATATGAGGACCCTGATCCTGGAGGCAAATCCCAAGATGCAGAGGCCAGAAAGCAGACAGAATCAGAACAAAAGTTGTCTAAAATGACCCACAATGCTTTGGAGAACATTAATGTGATTGGCCAAGGCTTGAAGCATCTCTTCCAGCACCAGCGCAGGAGGTCATCAGTGTCTCCACACGATGTGCAACAAATTCAGGCAGATCCAGAACCTGAAATGGATCTGGAAAGCCAGAACGCATGTGCTGAGATTGATGGTGTCCCCACCCACCCCACAGCTCTGAATCGTGTCCTGCAGCAGATCCGAGTACCACCCAAGATGAAGAGAGGGACGAGCTTACATAGTAGGCGGGGCAAACCAGAGGCCCCAAAGGGAAGTCCCCAAATCAACAGGAAATCTGGCCAGGAGATGGCAACTGTTATGCAGTCGGGCCGACCCAGGTCTTCATCCACAACTGATGCTCCAACCAGCTCTGCTATGATGGAAATAGCTTGTGCTGCTGCTGCTGCATGTCTACCAGGGGATGAGGCAACTGCAGAGCGGGTAGGTCTGCTAGATTTCCTTTTTCTGCTAACTTACTGTTCTTTTTAGCTAGAACTCTCCACAGTTCTATTTGGTAACTGAAAAGAGGTATTTCAGCAAGTACCTCAAAGTTGTGGTAAAAAAAATAGTTTTATTTTGTTTTGTTTTGTTTTTCATTAAATGAGATGAATAATATTCATTCTAGCTAATGAGTGGATGCTTATATTCCTATTTGCTTCCTAACATATTGCTATATTTTATTTTACCCTTTTTAAAACCTTCATGTGTTTTTTATGTGTTAAAAAAAGGCTCAGTTCTATGGCAGAGGAGCAGAGATGCTTTGTTCTTATTTTGGTTTTGCGCACAAATTGACTTTTTAAAAATGATTTTTTAAAAGATTTTATTTATTTATTCATGAGAGACACAGAAAAAGAGGCAGAAACACAGGAAGAGGGAGAAGCAGGCTCCATGCAGAGAGCCCAATGTGGGACTCAATCCCCAGACTCCAGGATTATGCTCTGGGCTGAAGGGAGGCGCTCAACTGCTGAGCCACCCAGGTGTCCCTTGACTTTCTTACATTAATGAAGGCAAGAAAATTCTAGAATCTGGGTTTTTCTGTGCTTAGCATGGAATATACTAAATTTATTATAATTTTCATATACTGTACCATGTCATTGGCATTTAATATACATTTCGCATTCTGTAGTAGAGCACATACATTATGATTTACTCTTTATTTTTAAAGATTTTATTTATTTATTCGTGAGAGAGGCAGAGACATAGGTAGAGGGAGAAGGAGGCTCCCCTCAAGGAGCCTGATGTGGGACTTGATCCCAGGACCCTGGAACCATGCCCTGAGCCGAAGGCAGACACTCAACCACTGAGCCAGCCAGGAATCCCTCTTTTTATTTTTTTTAAAGATTTGTTTTCTTTTTTGAGAGAGAGAATGAGTGCATGAATGGCGGGAGGGGGCAGATGGAAAGGGAGAGAGATAAGCAGACTCTGCACTCAACGTGGGGCTTGATCTTGTGACCCTGAGATCAGGATGTGAGCTGAAACCAAGAGTTGGACACTCAACTGACTGACTAAGCCACCCAGGTGCCCCTATTATTTACTTTTTTTTTTTTTTTTAAGATTTTATTTATTTGAGAGAGAGCATGAGCAGGGGGAGGGGCAGAGGGTGAGGGAGAGAGAAGCAGATTGCCTGCTGAGTAGGAAGCCAGATGTGGGGCTCAATCCCAGGACCTTGAGATCAGGACCTTGAGATCATGACCTGAGCCAAAGGCAGACACTTAACCTACTGAGCCACCCGGGTGCCCCTAATTTACTCTTAATAAACAGGTTTTTTAGGTTGGATGGGACAACTAGGCTTAACAAATATAGGGGAAACTCTCTTCATATAACTTTCATTTCCATGTCTTAATTAAGGTTAGTTGAGGCAAATAGGAGAAATAGTTCTGCTAGGGTTTGAAAACTTAGGTACGTGTAGCCAGGCAGGTAGTGACAGTGAGTGAACTCATGTTATGTGATTTGGACAAACTGAAGAGTACAGGTCCTGTCTAAAGGGGCAGTCTCTTCGTAGCTGCTTATTGTGATTTAGGACTATGAGCCTAGTCTTGCCAGGCCTTCTTATTTTTCAAGAGAAACTTGAAAGCTAGCTTAGTAATCTCTTGATTTTAGATATTATGGAAGCCAAACAGAACACATTTGTTGGCCAAGACTGCCCTGTAAGTTACCATCGTGCTGCCTTTTGGCTTTACATTTATGTATTCCATAAAGTTTTGATGATTAGTTCATCTCTTTCATTCTGTGTCTGCTTCTGGCAGAGGTAAGTTTATTTTACTGGATATTTATTTAGTCTGGAAATCCAAATATTGAATCTAGTACCTTTAAACCTCTCCTATCTGAGTGGGACATAAAAACAAGCAAACAAGTAATAGACAGTAAATCACTTCAAGAAGTTAAGCTTGTCTGGTTGCCATATCCACAGAATCAGATAGAATAATGATTCAGATCATTAAAATTAAAGGTACAAATGAGAAAAATTAATATTTATGTGCATAATAGTTGTCTTTGTAATAAAAAAGATATTTGGTCATTGTTAAAGGACAAAAATGTTGACAATAGAAACTAACAGTGCAACTATATAATTCACATTAATCTGTACCAGACAGCACTAAGACATTTTTTTTTAAGATTTATTTATTTATTTTAGAGAGAGCAAGCATGCGCATGCATGCTGGAGAGAGTCTTAAGCAGACTCCATGCTGAGCCAAAACCAAGAGTCAGATGCTTATCTCATTGGACCACCCTGGCATCCCTAAGAAATTTTTTTACTAGTGATTCTGGGATTACAGACTTCTGTGTTTAAAAAAAAATTGTAAGTAAAGCATATGTATACATTTATATTGTTTTGAAAAACCTTCATAGAGGGGTGCCTGGGTGGCTCAGTATGTTAAATGTCTGCCTTAAGCTCAGGTTGTGACTCCAGGGTCCTGGGATTGAGCCCTGGGTCCAGCTCCCTGCTCAGTGTGGAGTCTGCTTATTCCTCTCCCTCTTTCGTTCCTGTTCCATTCCACCACCCCCAGCTTGTATTTTCTCTCTTCAGCTCTGAAATAAATAATTTTTTTTTAAATTTCATTGAGAGCCAAGGGAGAACATTTTTAAAAATTGTTTAATACGTGTATTTACAGAAAACCCCACAAATTTCATTTTGTTTTTTTATTTTAATTCCAGTGTAGTTAACATACAGTGTTATATCATTTTCAGGTGTACAATATAGTGATTCAGCAATTCTATATATTAGTGCTAATCAAGGTAAATGTACCCTTAATCCCCTTCACTTGTTTAACCCATATCCACCCACTTCCCCTCTGGTAACCACCTGTTTGTCCTCTATAGTTAAGAGTCTGGGTTTTTTTTCCTCTTTGTTTTGTTTCTGAAATTCCACATGAGTCAAATGATTTATTATTTGCCTTTCTCTTATTTTGCTCAGCATTGTACTCTAGATCAGTCCATGTTGTTGCATATGACAAGATTTCATTCTTTTTTTTATGACTAATACTCCATAATTATATCTTCTTTATATATACCATATCTTTTTATTCATCTGTCAGTGGTCACTTGGGCTGCTTCCATAACTTGCTATTGTAAATAATGCTGCAGTAAACATAGGGGTGCATATTTGTTTTCAAATTAGTGTTTTTGTATTCTTTGGGTAAATACTCATTAGTGCAATTACTGGATCATCCTCTGGTCGTTCTATTTTTAATTACTTTAACTTAACCAAGGCCTTAAATTTTAAAAATATAAGTCTACTGAATGGATGTCTATACCTTTCTTGTGCTCTTTGCATGGATTATAATTTCTAGTTTAAAAATTTTTATATAGTGGAATGATAACCTGGTGATAATTTGTGAAGCATCATGGGATAGACTCTTAGATTTTAATAATCTCTTGAAAGGCCTTACCCACTTTAAATTCATTTCTAAAAAAGCAGTATGCTTTTGAGACTTTCTAAAGAACCTTAGTTTTCATAGAAACAACAGCCCTTTGGGCACCTTGGGTGGCTCAGTGGTTGAACATCTGCCTTTGGTTCAGGTCGTGATCCCAGGGTCCTGGGATCGAGTCCCGCATTGGGCTCCCCACAGGGAGCCTGCTTCTCCCTCTGCCAATGTCTCTGTCTCTCTCTGTCTCTCATGAATAAATAAAAGCTTAAAAAAAAAAAAGGAAGCAACAGCCCTTTTTATGCACATATCTGATTGGTTTTAATTAAACTATTTAATTATAATGAATATAACTAACAAACTGATGTGGAACTGTACCAGCCATGAACATTGAATATCTTTCAGAGAAAATGGAAAGCTTAAGAATGAAGATTAGTCTGGAGAGCTTCTACTTTGTTGTATCTTAGTCTGAAAGAGTGATTGTTTCAAATTCTAAATACTGGCTTCTCTATATTTGTATCTTTTTTTTAACTCCAACGTCTGAGGATGAAATATTTTAATTGTTTAAGTACACTGATATTTGTTTAAGTACACTGATATTTTTCTCCCTTATTACTAACATTTTTATAGACTTGCATGTACACGTACCTGTGTATAAACCTAACCCTAAGACAAATGTTGAGTTGATTTTCAAATGTATCCATTGTGTTCAAAAGCTACTCGCTTCTGCCTTAGCCATCTGCCACATAAAGTGAGTTTTCAAAATAGGTTTTTGGACTTTAAGCTTGATTTCTTTTTTATTTTATTTTTATTTTTTAAAGATTTTATATATTTATTCATGAGAGACACAAAGAAAGGCACAAAGAAAGGCAGAGACACAGGCAGAGGGAGGAGAAGCAGGCTCCATGCAGGGAACCTGTTGTGGGACTCGATACCAGGACTCCGGGATCAGGCCGTGAGCCAAAGGTAGATCCTCAACTGCTAAGCCACCTAGGTGTCCCAAAATTTCTTTTTTAAAATCAGATTTGACAAGTATATATTTGTGCCTATATGTACAAAGCATGGCTTGACTTCATGGTGGAAATGGGACCTGGTTGGAGCAGTCATGATATGTTGAACATATCAGTATCTGAATGATAAGTGTACAGACAAGTTGAGAAGATGGAAGATACTTTTGGTTTGAAGTGAATAGAAAGCTTAGAGTAGGAGGGGGAGCTGGGTGCTTTGATTTGGGTCTTATAGGAGAAAAAGGATTTAGATATGTGAGTATGTGAGGGTAGAAGAAAGGGTTATTTCAGAAAGGGGAATGAGCAAGGAAAATAGAATTTATTGGCCAGATAGTTAATAGAGTGGTCAAAGAAACATGCATGTCGGCTGCCTCGGGTCCTTTTTGGAATCAGAATATACACTTGTCTCGTTTTTGTCTCACATCATCTATTCAACATATTTTACTAAACTTCTGAGTGTCTGTTATATGCAAGATATTCTAATATAAATGCTGTGGTGGACAATAGGTACATAGCACTTGTTCCCAATCTCTTACGATTTTTAGAACTTGCAGGAAAGAGAATATGTACAGATAGAAGAGAAAGTAATTTATGAATTTTTTTAAAAAGATTTTATTTATTTATGTGTGTGTGTGTATGTGAGAGAGAGAGAGAAGAAAAAAACACTCCTCCAGGGGGGAGATGCAGAGGGAGAAGCAGGCTCCCTGCTCAGCACTGCCCAGCTTGATCCTAGGACCCTGGGATCATGACCTGAGCAGAAGGCAGACACTTAACTGAGCCATCCAGGTGTCCCAATAATTTATGAATTTTAATAAAGCGCTTTAACATAAATGATCTCACTTGGTCTTCTTAGTAATTCTATGAAATGGTAATGAAGGTCCTTATTAATTCACAAACTAGGAAGCATAAGTGATTTCAGGGGTCACACAACTTGTAAGTAAGGAATTTAGCTTTTGATTTCTGTAGGCTAGTTTTCTTTCTGTAACACTCTACTGCTTCCACAATATAATACAAGGTAAAATGTGTTATATGCCACAAGCAATATAAAAACATGTGTTTAGGGAAAGAGTAATTAATTATGTCCGATGGAATCTGGGAAAGCTTTGAAGGAAGGGCTTAGGATGTTAGTATGGGTAATGGGGAGTAAGGATCTCCTCTAAGTTAAAGACTCTGGGGGGGCAGCCCCTGTGGTGCAGCGGTTTAGCGCCACCTGCAGCCTGAGGTGTGATCCTGGAGACCCAGGATCAAGTCCCACGTCGGGTTCCCTGCATGGAGCCTGCTTCTCCCTCTGCTTGTGTCTCTGCCTCTCTCTCTCTCTCTCTCTGTGTGTCTCTATGAATAAATAAATAAAATCTTAAAAAAAACAACAAAACTCTGGGGAATAAAACAACTTAGTGTTTCCTTAGTAAATGTACACTCTTTGAGGGTATATTATGGACTTGAATGATAAGGCCTGTGACATTTTGGCTGATGTGTTGAGAGAAGGCCTACAACTGTCCACAGGCCTTGTAAGAGGTGCCATGTCTAGCTTTGATATCCCTCCCAACATCTAGTAGGACAACATTTTGTATACACATATCTCATGCAGAAATAGCATTTCAGGGTATTTTTTTGAATAATGAACAAATCCTCTTCTCTGTATCTTTTTTTTTTTTTTTAAGATTTATTTATTTATTTATGGTAGAAAGGCAAGACACAGGCAGAGGGAGAAGCAAGCCCCATGCTGGGAGCCCGACGCGGGACTCGATCCTGGGACTCCAGGATCGCGCCCTGGGCCAAAGGCAGGCGCCAAACTGCTGAGCCACCCAGGGATCCCCTCTCTTCCCTGTATCTTAAGTGTTGTGTCCTTTGGAGTTTTAACCATAGCCATACCACTCTTTTCACTTCTGTGAACTTAAATGCTGTCATACTTTCAGCCTCCAACAAATATTGGTCTCCAACTGGACCAGTCCTGTGATGTTCAGAATTAGTTCTCTCACTGCCTGTTGGTTATCTGCATAGGTAATTCAAACACGTCATTTCCAAATTTAAATTAATCATTATCTCTCATAACTTTTCAATCTTCTAGTATGTTTTCTTTGTTGTTTCCAAATTTGTGTGACTACAGAAGATATCATTTAGGACACTAGTTATAAATACAATTTTTATGTGCCACTCCCAGGATTTCTAAGTTAGAAGAAAACTTTTAATCAAGGCCCCACATGATTTTAGTGCAGTCAGCCCATGAGTTTGATAGTTACTAGATATGACTTTCTGAAGCCACTAGTCACCCATGTTGGCAACCTTAAAGAGTTATTCTGATCTCTTTCACCCCTCAATCACACAGTCCCCAAATTTGTGCCCTAGTTTGGGCCTCCATCCATCTCCTTGCCCTTTCAGATCCTTTGTCCACACTGCATGTAGCTTGTGAGAGCTATCTAAAGCACAAAGCAAATGATGCCATTTCCACTGCTAAAAAACCCTTCACTGGGTCCACTATTATGTGAGGAGTAAAGAAAGTTCGTTAAAATGTCATACAAGGCTTTCCGCAATTTAGCCCGTGTGGACTTCTTTACCTTATGTCATTACTGCCTCATACAGAACTTAGCACTTGTTTCCCGCACTTTTTATTCTTCCTGTAAAGTTTTCGTATTTCCATATTACGGCTTATGCTTTTAGTCATTCATTCAGCAAATATATATTACCTGATACATGCTAGGCACTGCAGATATTATGTGATATGATGTGATGTGATTCTTGCTCTCATGGAGTTTATAATCAGATGGGGACACGTAAAACATAAAATTTTCAACTGTGGCAAATGCTACTGGAGCTGATATCATAAGGACATTTGACCTAGTTAAGGAAGTCAGGGTATGACTTTGCTGAGGAAGTGAAAGAGATTGAAAGGATAAACAGGTTTATCTGAATGAGGTAGTCGAGCTGCAAGTACAAAGGTCCTAAGAAGGGGGAGGTTTGCTGAGTACGAAGGATAGAATGGCAGGTGTATATACTTGGCAAGTGTGCATGCATTCAGGTGCATACTGGTTAAGACTGGAGAGATAGGTGCAGTTCATATAGAGGTCTGCAGACAATTTTTTTTATTTTTATTTATTTATGATAGTCACACACAGAGAGAGAGAGAGGCAGAGACATAGGCAGAGGGAGAAGCAGGCTCCATGCACCGGGAGCCCGACGTGGGATTCTATCCCGGGTCTCCAGGATCGCGCCCTGGGCCAAAGGCAGGCGCTAAACCACTGCGCCACCCAGGGATCCCTCTGCAGACAATGTTAAGCAGTTTTTCTTCACCTAAGAATGATGATAACATCAAAAATTTTTAAGCAAGGCTTGGGGGAGTGGAGTGCAATGTCAACTTTGTGATTACAGACTATCATTACGTTTATAGCATGGAGAGTAGGTTGGAGTAGGTTTAGATTGAACGTAGATAGATGAGCCAGCAGGCTATTATAGCAGTCCAAGTGAAAGAGAACAGTAGTTTAGACCCTGAGATCATGACCTGAACCGAAGGCAGACACTTAACCACCTGAGCCACCCAGGCGCCCCTATCCGACTTCTTTTTTAAAGAATCACTCTGGCTGCCATGTGAGTAGACTGCAGGGAGTCTAGGGTGAAAGGAGAATGGTTAGGAGTCTGTTGTAGAATTTAGGCGAGAAATGATGATGGCTGAAACCAGGGTCTTAGCACCCTTAAATAGAACATTGAAGTCAAAGCAAGAGAATAACAATGATCAGTTTGAAGGTGTGGAATAGGATTTCCCTAGAAGGAAAGGAGAGTTGATTAGCAAGAGAGGAGTTCTCTGTGAAGAAAGGAATAATGAGCCTTGATGTAAATCTTATGCAAGAACATAAAACATCTTAGAAAAACTATTAAGTTACTACAATAGAAGAAGACCCAATGAAAGAATAATAACTTAAGATGGCTATTGAATGTGTGTTTTAATGACTGTATGCTAGAGATAGGCCGTGTTTTGAACAGTGGGAAGATTCATAGTGGTCCTGAAGTCAAGTATACATTTTATGGTATAAATTTAGATTATTTAAGTAAATGCTTTGAAATTTCAATGTAGTATATAAATGTGCCTCCATATTAGGATACTATTAATGTTTAAAAATAAAGTGATAACATCAAGGGAAGAAATGAACAGAATTAGGGGAGAAAGGTAGCCTTCAGATTCAAAATAGATCTTTAGTTTGGTTCCATCAGGTTTTACATATAATCATTGTTTCATGGTGAGTCAAACTTTGAAACCCTCAGATTACTTGTAAGATTATTCAGTCAGATTTTATACTTCATCCTCAAATTGAAGAGTGGAAAATAATTATCACATTAAAGTTTGCTTGATTATAATGGAAAACAGTTTAAAAAGGAAAAAGCTTCTGTCCTGAATTTGTCATATACTAGCTGAGTGATTTTATTTTATCTTATTTAGGGGGGAGGGGGCGGAATTAGGTTTATTTATTTATTTATATTTTTAAATTGGAGTTCCATTTGCCAAGATATAGCATAACACCCAGTGCTCATCCCATCAAGTGCCCCCCTCAGTGCCTGCCACCCAGTCACCCATCCCCCGACCTACCTCCCGTTCCACTACCCCTTGTTCGTTTCCCAGAGTTAGGAGTCTCCCATGTTTTGTCACCCTCTCTGATATTTCCCACTCATTTTCTCTCCTTTCCCTTATAATCCCCCTCACTATTTTTTATATTCCCCGAATGAATGAGACCATATAATGTTTGTCCTTCTCCAATTGACTTACTTCACTCAGCATAATACCCTCTAGTTCTACCCACATTGAAGCAAATGGTGGGTATTTGTCATTTCTAATAGTTGAGTAATATTCCATTGTATATATTAGCTGAGTGATTTTAAACAAGCCTGTTACTTAACTCTGAATTTTAGTGCTCTTGCCAACATTGTTCTTTGAATCTATGAAAAGTTGTACAGATGAAAGTGCAAACCTAGGTGAGTGCACCAAAAGCTACCATGGTGATGTGTTAGTTTATGTGCTCTTCTTTTATATCTATTATTAAAACACTGTGGGATCAGAAATATATTTTTCTACTGTTTGTTTTTCATGCATTTGCTCAGTAAATGTTTGAGTATTTGACCTAACATTGTTTTTTGATCAGTGCTCTACAAACTTTCTGTAAGTAGTGATAGTAAGTATTTTTGACCATCTGGTCTCTCTCTCACAACTATTCAGCCCTGCATTGTAGCATGAAAGCAGCCACCCATAATATGTAAATGCATACCTGGATTTGGCTGTGGTAGACAGTATCTGGGCTATGGCCCATACTTTGTCCATTCCTGTTTTAGGTGCTGAGAATAAGCTGGGGTCCCTGGTCAGCTCAGTGGTTGAGCATCTGCCCTTGGCTCAGGTTGTGATCCCAGGGTCCTGGGATCGAGTCTCACATTGGGCTCCCCACAGGGAGCCTGCTTCTCCCTCTGCCTATGTATCTGCCTCTCTTTCCCTGTCTCTCATAAATAAATAAATGAAATCTTTTTTTTTTTAAAGACACTGTGAATAAATGAGTGAATAAAACAAAACAAAAAAGGTAAGTAAAATAGTAAATAAAATAGTTATCTCCTAAAAAAAAAAACAAAAAAAAACAAAAAAAAATTAGTTATCTCCTACTTTTCAGAAATTCACATTAAGCTTTTGCTTTTATGAAATACCTATGTTAGTGTTTGTTTTGGCTATCTGAAAAAAAATCTGAAGAGGACTTTTGTTTTTACAAAAAACGGTGAAAAGTGACAATGGCATTCAGTGTTTGTTTTGTAGCGAGCAGTTACAGAGGGTACAGCCCTAGCAGTAAAAGTACTACTCACAAGCTCTTTTCCTGGTAACTACAGTTCAAGCTGTCATAGCTTTGAATTCTGTCTGTGAGCATCTGTGGTTTATCTCAATTTATTTTGTGCATCAGTTACCAAGATGTGTCCTAGTGTATCAGAAAAGCCTAAGAGAGGTCACTTTTTGAGTCTGGGGATGATCAAAAAATTTTTTTCATATAAGTTAGTGGTGATTATTTCTTTGCTTTATGCCATTTCACCTTACAGAAATTTTCATATGAATGCTGTATTTTGTATAGTGTGAGAAATCCTTATACAATATGACAGTTGTGAAAGGAGATGAATTCTAAGACAGGAAATTTTAAGTACATTGGTCATTTGCCTTGATATGTGGGCAAAGATCTGAAGGATGGGAAGAAACCAAGAAATAACTGGGGAAAGAGTAGGCGAGGCAGAGGGAAGAGCAAAAGGAAAGGTTCCAAAAGCCTCTACTATAAAGAAATTTTACTGAAATTGGTTTTTCTTGGCATTATTAACAGGAGAGGATGATAGTGCACACCAAGGCCTTAAGTCATAACCTTGTCTATAAATGCCAGATAGGTGAGGAAAAATACTTGGAACAGTTACTAGTAAGAATTTGATTTATGTGTATTAAATTTATATTGTATGGTTTAAATGTTAATGCTTTTCACATTGTTAAAAATTCAGCTGAGTAAAATGTAAAGATCTTACTGGCTTTATTCAACAATTCATAAGTGGGACAGCATCCGTTATAGCAAATTAAGGAGCTCTGAAGAGCTGTACAAAGGGAAAGATTTTTATAGACAGAAAGGGCCAGAAACAGGAAAGTTGTACTAGGCAAAGCAAAACAAACAAACCAAAAAACAGATTGATATTATGTTACTGTCCCCACAGTGCATCTCAGGGGTAATGAGGCAGATTACCTAATACTGATCAGGTAATTTGTTGGTTTAAGAGTATCTTTCTGGGAGAGGCGAAACTGTAATTAGATTCTTGGTAAACATGGGGCTT
Source organism: Canis aureus (assembly GCF_053574225.1). Taxonomy (NCBI): domain Eukaryota; kingdom Metazoa; phylum Chordata; class Mammalia; order Carnivora; family Canidae; genus Canis; species Canis aureus. The sequence continues at coordinate 6,394,050 of NC_135629.1, forward strand.
AGTATGTAAGTGACTCCATTTTGAGCCAGTTACCTTGTTTTTAACAAACTTGGATACTTATATGTAGCTTTATTTATTTATTTATTTTTATTTTTATTATTTTTTAAAAGATTTTATTTATTTATTCATGAGAGACACAGAGGGAGAGAGGCAGAGATATAGGCAGAGGGAGAAGCAGGCTCTATGCAGAGAGCCCGATGTGGGACTCGATCCCAGAACTCCAGGATCACACCCTGGGCCAAAGGCAGGTGCCAAACCGCTGAGCCACCCAGGGATCCCTATTTTTTTATTTTTATTTTTATTTATTTTTATTTATTTTTTTGTTTTTGTTTTCCTATTTTTTTATTTTTAAAGATTTTATTTATTTGACTGAGCAAGGGAGCATAGGCAGGGGGAGTGGCAGGCAGAAGAAAAAGCAGGCTTCCAGCTGAGCAGAGACCCTAGGATCATAACCTGAGCCAAAGGCAGCAGCCCAACCAACTGAGCCACCCAGGTGCCCTATATGTAGCTTTTAGAATAGTCATGTCAGTTTACTATTTCTAAGGTATAGTTTCAGGTACCTTTTCTCCCAAAGTGGATTTGTTCACTTTCTTACATTCTATTTATGTACATACATGAATATACATAATTATTTATATTATTCAGACAAATTTCTAAATATGGAGATTGTAGTTGTTTTTTTCATTAAATGGGACATTTATTTATACTAAAGACTTTTTATTCCACCAGTAATTATCCTTAAGTAGCCCTGAGTTGGAGATTAGCACTTTGAGAGATATGAGAGCTACATATAAATTGTATTACAGCCTTATTCTCAAAGACCTTACAGTCTTTGGGGGTGGCAAGATTTACCTAAGTGATAACTTAACAAGCTGTGTGATGTAGTATAATCAAGCCCAGAAATCAGGGGCCTGCAGTTTTAAATTCTGAGAATGACTTGTTTCTGTTATTAAATATCAAATGTGACTTTAAACAAATTAAATTTCATAGGTTTCATCTTCCTCATTTTTCATATGAGTTTACTAAATAATATTTATTGTCACTTCTAATTTGAAAATGCCACAAATTAAATTTCTACTTCCCAGTCTTTTCCATGGCACACATAGAAAAATGAAATATCTGTTTAGCACAGCAGGGTAAAAGTGATGACATATTCATAGCCAGGGTAATTGATCCAGTCTCTCTAGGCTCTGCTTGGCTACCTGGAGGTCTGAGGTGATTAGTATTTACAGCATACTTATAACCCATCCTTGTGGTTGAAAGCTTCAATAGAGAGAAAAGTATAAAATCAGATGTTACTGAGTTAAGGGTGGTAGAAGGTCAGAGGAGGGTAAGCCAAGTATGGGGTCATGTTATTGACAGGGGCTTTATAGAGTGTGTGTACTTGGAGGATGTCTTAGGAGGGTGAGGCACAGTAAATATAGATCTTCACCATCTTAAGACAACACAATACCTGCAAATTTCAAGTTTCAAAGTAGCTGAGATATGTATGTTCATTTATGACAGAGAGAGCACACATGAACACAGAAGGTGAGGAGGAGAGGGAGAGAGAGAACCTGAAGCAGGCTCCATGCCCAGAGTGGAGCCAGCATGGGGTTTAATCTGAAGACCCTGAGATCATGACCTGTGTTGAAATCAAGAGTTGGATGCTTAACTGACTGAGCCACCCAGGTGCCCTGAGGTGTGCTTTAAATTTTTTTTTTTTTTTTTGCTTTAAAGTTTTTAATTAAAGTTTTCTCCTTATTGGAGGAAAAAAAAAAAAAACAAAAAAACCAAAACCAAAACCAAAACAAAACAAAAAAAAACAGAACAAAACCACAATTGAGTCCCTGGAGGGCTAGGACCATATATTAGTTATCTTTATTTCCTACCTAGAACCTTAGGACTAACTAGTATAAGGACTAGTGAAGGGCAGCCCTGGTGGCGCAGCGGTTTAGCACCGCCTGCAGCCCAGGCTGTGATCCTAGAGACCTGGGATCGAGTCCCACGTCGGGCTCCTTGCATGGAGCCTGCTTCTTACTCTGCCTGTGTCTCTGCCTGTGTCTCTCTCTGTGTGTCTCTCATGAATAAATAAACAACATCTTTAAAAAAAAAAAAGGACTAGTGAAACATTTAGAGGAAGTAATGGGAGAAGTTTGGAAGAGCACATGATTATGTATAACTGATTTTTAAAATTTCTGTTTAAGGGAGAGGGCTTTAGCTTAGCATTAATGAGTGTGAAACTAAGTAATTTTCATGATATGATTGGAAATAGGGAGCCCTCCTTATGGAAGTTTTGAAAAGTGGTTTGCATGTTGAAAATGTATTTTTTTATAGTTATGTTCAAGATGGAATAAAATAGGAAAAAACAGCTAAGGTATCAGGGAGCTCAGCTGAGAAGTTTTTGTTATATAGTGTAAGCATCTACCAGCTTATAAAGCAACAGTCAGTTGTTTATTTCTATGGGAAAAGTCCTTTTGAGGGATCCCTGGGTGGCGCAGTGGTTTGGCGCCTGCCTTTGGCCCAGGGCGCGATCCTGGAGACCCGGGATCAAATCCCACATCAGGCTCCCAGTGCATGGAGCCTGCTTCTCCCTCTGCCTATGTCTCTGCCTCTCTCTCTCTCTGTGTGTGTGACTATCATAAATAAATAAATAAATAAAATTAAAAAAAAAAAAAAAAAAAGGAAAAGTCCTTTTGAATTTCAGTGTTAGAAATGGTTTGTAGATTCCCAGACTGGCCCCAAAATTCCATTCCTCTAAAATCAAGGTAAAATATTATACACTATTTCACAATTACAGTGGTAGCTAAATAGTGAAACACCGTACTAGTCAATGCTATTTAAATACTCCTCATTTTGTAAAATAGTAACAATAAATGAGATTTTTTTTTGCCATTTTGAGAAAGAGTAAGTTTAATAAAAGGGAAATAGAAGGTAGATGCAAACTTTGAAGCTTATGAAGAGAAAGTTCGAGGTTAGTCATCTTAGTTCTCTATTAAGGTTACTATCACTTCAGAGCTTACTATATCATTTTCCTGCTTTTGGATGAATTTAGAAAAAAAGTGTATTTTTATTAGGCTGCAGTTAGGGAAGTTTTGTGGGTTACTTGCAGTATGGACAGAGAGGAGAATTATTTTGTAATGCCTGACTGGATCTGGAAATCAGAGAAAATAGGAAAGGGAGCAGGCAGGCAGAATGGAAGGGAGAGGTAGGACTACTCTTCCTGGTAATCTCGTCTGTTTGGTGGCTAAGAGCCCAAATGTTGGGATAATTTCACACTGAAAAGGCTGCACCAACTTGATAGAATCATGGTTTCCAGGTCTATGTACAGCTTTTCCATGGAACAGAATTGGATAGCTATGGGCAGAGGACAAGGGAAAGGTACTGCCTGTCAGCTTTCCCCATACTGGAGGTCCCATGTAGCACGCTACCCCAGCTGTTTTTTCTGCCTCCAGACTGGCATGTCAGGAGTACAAGCAGCTTTAGGCTGCTTTCCTGTGCCCCTATTTCCACAAGGTAGAATCAGGGCCAAGAATGCCCAGAAGAACTTCTCACCAAGGCCAGCACTGTCAGAGGCACCCCCAACTCAGTGCCCCCCACTCTCTGGAGTCTTTCTTTGAATTAGCTCTCAAAAACCCATTCTTTCTCATTCTCAGTTTCATTGTTAAAATTATTAAAATAATATGTAGATTTAGAGTTTGTGGATTACCCAGGGTTTATAAATAAGGGACTCTGCCTCCTTGGTAAATCACATCAGGATGGCATCCTACTCAGTTCATATAAAAAGGAGTTTTGCTTTACTTTTTTCTTTTTTCTTTTCTTTTCTTTCTTTTCTCTTTTCTTTTCTCCTTATCTTTTCTTTCTTTTCTCTTTTCTTTTCTTTTCTCCTTTTCTTTTCTTTCTTTTCTTTTCTTTTCTTTTCTTTTCTTTTCTTTTCTTTTCTTTTCTTTTCTTTTCTTTTCTTTTCTTTTCTTTTCTTTTCTTCTTTTTTTCCTTTTTCTTTTTCCTTTTCCTTTTTCTTTCTAATAGGCTCCACAACCAGTGTGAGGCTTGAACTCACAACCCTGAGATCAAGACCTGAGTTGAGGGGATCCCTGGGTGGCTCAGCGTTTTAGCGCCTGCCTTTGGCCGGGGGCGTGACCCTGGAGTCCCGGGATGGAGTCCCACATCGGGCTCCCTGCATGGAGCCTGCTTCTCCCTCTGCCTGTGTCTCTGCCTCTCTCTCTGTCTCTCTGTCTCTCTCATGAATAAATGAAAAAAAAAAAAAAAAAAAGACCTGAGAGCAAGATTGGGTCGCCTAGCTGACTAAGCCACCCAGGAGTTCCTGAAAGGGAGATAGATTTCTAAGAATTAGTTGAGCTGTGAGCAAAACCTGAAAGCTCAGGAGTACTGTCTCCCAGTGGGGAAGAAATGAGGTGGTAGGAGGAGTAGTTCCTACTGCTGACCACCAGGTGGTGCCCCTAGGCCAGGATCCTCAGATGGAAGCGAAGGGATGACTTTCCTATGGACAGGACATTAATAAATATGGATTATGACTTGAGAAGTAACTAGTACAGGAGATCATTAGGATTATGAGCTGGATTGAATACAATGACTATGATATAGTAGTAGCAGTGGATGCCCTTTGTAAATATTGAACGAAATGATAATTTTGAAAATGAATAGATAATAGAAGACTAGGTAGGACTTCATGACTGTTAGGATTTTTAAAAATTAAAGGTAAACACAACTTAAAACCTAGAGATTTGTCTGGGAAAAATGGTAAGATAATGTCCGTTTTCCACAAAACAGCTTAAAATTTTTAATTTTTGATGAACACCGATAGAGATCTCTTCTCTGTGTATTTAGGGACAGGCAGGTGACATTGAATAATTCGAGCTTAGAAAAGTAGGAATAAGCCAGAGGTGGAGATATATTTTGGCTTTTTAGTTGTTTTCTGTTAAAGGTACTTTATAGAGCAAAATTTGGTTGCTAAAATAAGTAACATTTAGGTTTATTGACCCTAGTTTGGAGGTCCAGAATGTGTATGTTTCTTTTAATATAGTGTATTTATTTAGTGGCCCAAAAGATATTTTGACTATCTTTTTTTTTTTTTTTTTGGATTTTATTTATTTATTCATGACAGAGAGAAGCAGAGACACAGGCAGAGGGAGAGAGGCAGGCACCCTGCAGGGAGCCCTATGTGGGGCTTGATCTGGGGACTCGGGGATCAGGCCCTGAGCTGAAGTCAGATGCTCCCAGACACAGCCGCTGAGCCATCCAGGCATTCCTATTTTGACTATCCTTTAAAAAAAAAAAAAAAAAGATTTTATTTATTTATTCACAAGAGACACACACTAGAGAGAGAGAGAGAGAGAGAGAGGCAGAGACATAGGCAGAGGGAGAAGCAGGCTGCATGCAGGGAGCCCGATGTGAGACTTGATTCTGGGACCCCACAATGACGCCCTGGGCCGAAGGCAGGCGCCAAACCACTGAGCCACCCAGGGATCCCCTATTTTGACTATCCTTAATGATCTTATTTTGACATTTGATATGATTGTCATAGGGTGTTCTTGAACTTGGTAAATTTGTTTTGCAAAATTATCATAAGGATGCTTCTAAAAGGTTTTTTTGGGGGGAGGGGCTTTTATATTTTTAAAAATATGAGTTACATTCCTGTTTGGAACAGCAGCTTTTGCGATGAAGACTCAACATAAAAGAATGTTGAGTTCACTCTTTAAGTTCAATCTAACCTCTTTTGCCTTTACATTACAAAACAGATATGGACTTCAGAGTAATTAGACCTCTAAAGAAATACAATATATGACCTCACTTCTGCTTTTCCCTTTTATGTACAAAGGATTGAGTACTCTATCAGTTTAGCCTTGAATCTTAGGGAGAGAATTTTGGCACTCCGAGTCCCACTACTCTTTTATTTATCTATAATACTGTTAAACTGTCTTCCTTTGTGATGGTTAATTTCCAAAGACTTAGAGGTAGATAAATAGGTAGACAGAGGGAGAGACCAGGATCATATATTATATAAGGTTATCACTAGAACAGATTTTTTTTTCAGAGATCATAGTAGAACATTTTATCTCAAGAAAAATAGGCAACTTTGACAGGTTAGCACAATGTTAGGCTTAGTAAATAGTTGTTAAAAATTGACTTATTTTGATAGTGCATCATTATGACCTGTGATCTTGTCAGTCAATGGAAACAGACTAGAGTTCACTTTGGAACTTTCATACTTCAGGGTCACAGTATATTATTTGCATTAACTTATGTCTCATTTTATATATAGATGGACTTTGAAAATACCCTTTTCCTAAATAGAATCATTTTAGATATATGAAAGATGTTTGATTTTAAAAATTAATCTTGGGACACCTGGATGGCTTAGTTGGTTAAGCATTCGACTTGATTTCAGCTCAGGTCATGATCTCAGGATTGTGAGATTGAGCTCTGTGTTGGGCTCTATGCCAGGCATAGGAATCTGCTTAAGATTCTCTCCCAAATCTTTTTTTTTTTTTCTCCCAAATCTTTAAAAAAAAAAAAAGGGTTGGGGGGGGGGAATCTCTGGGTGGCTCAGTGGTTTAGCACCTGCCTTTGGCCCAGGGCGTGATCCTGGAGTCCCGGGATCAAGTCCACGTCGGGCTCCCTATGTGGAGCTTGGTTCTCCCTCTGCCTGTGTCTCTACCTCTCTCTCTCTCTCTCTCTCTCTCTCTGTGTCTCTCATGCATAAATAAATAAAATCTTTAAAAAAGAAAAGAGATTCTCTCTCTCCCTCTGCCTCTCCCCCTCTCAAAAAACATTAATCTTGTGACAAGTCTCTTTAAAGAAAAGAATTAGCAAGGACTTATTGGCTTATATATTATAAGAATATTCATACCTCCAGCCAAAGATCAAGTCAAATATTTATCAAGAACTGACAAATACATTTTATTTTATCATTCGTAACATCTAACTGGGATAAGAAGTGCTGACTCAGATTTCAAAGTTGTAATAATGAGGAAATTAAGAATCCAGAAACTTTGGGTTGCAAAATGAGTCCCTTGCAACACAACTGATTTTCAGCCAGTAGATCCCCAGCTGTTGCCAAGTGATTAGCAAAATCTCAGACTACTAAGCTTTAGGGACAATCCTAATCAAACTCCTCATTTTAGACCCAAAGATGTTAAAACTTATTTGAGATTATACACCTAATTATGAATGATACCAGGTCCAGATCCTTGGATTCCCACTGATTCCATGTCTATTAGTATTCTTGCCCTTTTATCCTGTTGATCATGTCAGAGAATTGAAGAATGCCAGTTCTTTCAAGCTGGAGACAAGAAAAGGAGAAAAGAAAGTTTTTTTTTTTCTTTTTTCAGACATTGGTAACTAGATCAGCTTGTTTGATGAAGGAGGGCAGAAATCTAAGAACAGTGACAAAGACTGATATCATTACTACCTGTTTGGTTTCTTACGCTATTACTTTTAAATAATTCTTGTTTTCTTTTTTCAGATGAGTTGCAATGGAAATAAAATACTGTAATGATTCCTTAGAGTTATTTGAATACCCTTCATAGTTAAAATATGAGCAGTGACTTTCTGGATTCTCTCACATGTCTAAACAAAATAATAGGACAATGGAGTACTTAATTATTTAAACAGGGCATAAAATAAGGCCTCTTCTATTTACTGAGATAACCAGTTAAATATACAGTCTCTATGGAGCTAATTTCTGCATTATGAGATTGATGAGGGTGGGGTAGAAGAGAGCTCGTAATTGTGGTCTCAATATTCATCACAACATAATGTTGGAGAATTACAATTAAGAAAGGAGGATGAAGGTGAGAACCATCCTTCCATCATCTTTCTTATTGCCTTACAATACCAAGAAATTTGCCCTGAGAATATTGAATTTCAATGATTCATTCAATAATTGAGAATCTTGGGGATCCCTGGATGGCTCCATGGTTTAGCGCCTGTGTTTGGCCCCGGGCATGATCCTGGAGACCCGGGACTGAGTTCCACATCGGGCTTCCCGCATGGAGCCTGCTTCTCTCTGCTTGTGTCTCTGCTTCTCTCTCTCTTTCTCTGTGTCTCTCATGAATAAATAAATAAGATCTTTAAAAAAAATAATTGAGAATCTTTTACATGTAGTTGGTAATGATATTTGCAAGGATGTTTTGTAGGGGTGAATTTGTATTAATATTATTATGTGGGATCATATTCAGCTTATTGAGTAATGTGTGGAAGAACTTTTTTGTGTATATAATGTAATTTACATTGCATGTTGGCTTTTTGAGGTAGATATGATCTTCTTTTTTTTCCCCCAAATGAAATAATTAGGGCTTTGGGAAAATTTTAAACTTGCCTAAGACCAGAGAGCTAGTACATGACTGAGTCTAATTTTTTGTGCTCATTCTACTATAGCACAGATGCCTCAATATTGCACATTTTTTTTATCATGTACTTAGTGTGAGCAGTATAATATAAAGGCAGAGGGTATAGAAAATCTTAGAAGGATCTAGACTGCCAAAAAATTGGTAACCTGCCAACTAGATGCCTATATCTAAGGAGACTAATTTTCCTAAAACAGTTGAGGAAAAAAAATTAGTTGGTTTTAGCAATTGAAGTAAGATTTGAAGCCTGATAATTAATTCTTTTTTTTTTTCAAGATTTTATTTATTCATGAGAGACAGAGAGAGAGGCAGAGACCTAGACAGAGACTGGCTCCCAGGATCATGACCTGAGCCAAAGGCAGATGCTCAATCACTGAGCCACCCAGGTGCCCCCTGATAATTAACTCTTATAGTAGAAATGAATAAAGTAGAAATTTAGATGAAGGAGTAGAAGTTTCCCATTGCTTTCCACATCCACTGTCAAAAGGCCACAGTAAAATTACTGGAGGTCCAGAAGCCACTACAGTCTTACTAACCTCCAAACAGTGCTTTAAAGTAGGAAATGCAAGGTTATTTATCTTTGCTTCAGGTAATCTGACTGACAGGTAATCTGATGGTAGCAATGAGTCTTTTAAAAAATATTATATTACTACTACTATTTTTATTATAATTATTATTTAAATAAGCCCCACGTGGGCTTGAACTCACAACCCTCAGTTCGAGGTCTTCATTGAGATCAAGAATTGAATGCTTGGGGGATCCCTGGGTGGCTCAGCGGTCTAGCATCTGCCTTCAGCCTAGGGTGTGATCTTGGAGTCCTGGGATCCAGTCTTGCATCACGCTCCCTGCATGGAGCCTGCTTCTCCCTCTGCCTGTGTCTCTGCCTTTCTCTCTGTGTGTCTCTCATGAATGAATAAATAAAATCTTAAAAAAAAAAGAGTGGGATGCTTAACTGACTGAGCCACTGAGGTACCTCAACAATGATTCTTTTTAATTCTATGCTTTGGGGGGTTGTTTTGCCTCTGCCATGTTGCTACAGCTGTCTGAGGGGTAGGACAAAAATTCTGGAACATTGTCCTAAAGGAAGTTCCACTTAACTTTTGGAGCCTTTCATTAACACGATATCTTAGGTTGGAAGGGACTTCTACAGTCATTTTATTCAGCTCTATAACATTCTCCGCCAGTGATTTTCTGGCCTCTGAGACTCTCCCAAAGAAGCTCATTCTACTCAGATTTCTCTGTTAGACAAATCTAACATATTAAACTGATATCTATATTAAATTGTATTTCTCCAGTTAGGGCCAGAGTATGTAGTGCCTCTGCAGGCAGGGATTTCTTTCCTAATGTGTTTCTGAAAAATTACTTTGCTAGGCAAATAATCCCTAATCCTTGGATATTCTTTTTTATTTTTTAATTCAGCAAATATTTATTGATACAAGCATTCTTAGTGCTAGAATGTAATAGTGAATCCTTATTACAAACACTGTACTGTGAAATATTACTGTCTCTATTTTACAAGTGAGGAAAACAGAAGATCGAAGTTGAAGTGACTTACCAAGTTCACACAATTGGTTAGAAGTTTACTCAATGTCAGAATCATGCCTTTCTAGCTCCAAAAGTCATGTTTTTGACCACTGCTTTGTTGTGGGTCTTGCCAAGAGTAATCTCATAGCCATCAATAAAGCCTAGAGTAAATAGCTCAAGGAGAAGGCTTAAAGAATGACTTAAAAATACTTTCTAGCTCAGAGATTCTGAGGATTCTTCGGATACTAAATGAATTGATAGCCTCCCAGGGCTTCATTGGAAAACTACACAGCCAATTGATTCTTGACAGTCATAGATCTAAATTTGTGGTTTCAACAATTCACTAAGGACCCCAGAGGTCCATGACAAATATGGAATGCTTCACAAATTTGAATGTCATCCTTGTACACAGGCCATGCTAATCAATTGTATTGTTCCAGTTTTGTATATGGGCTGCTGAGGCAAGCACTGGGATGTTCTTCCATAATATAATGTTGAGTACTTAGTCATACTGGTACATCAGCTCTTGATTATTCCAATTCATCACTATTCCTCTTAAATTATGGTCTCTAGAACAAAACATAATACCCAAATATGGATAGAGCAGGGAATAGAGCTGAGCTATCACTTTCCTAATTTTAAGGTACTGTTTGGTTCTTTTAATGTACACAGCTCCATTTTGAAATTGTTTTTCCTTTTTGCGATCAAATTTTTCATATCTTTAATTTTCATTTGGTGAAATTCATAGAATTTAATTCAGCACAATTGAAATTTTTATAGATAGTGACTTAAACATGACAGAGGCTTAGTAATTTTGAGAATGTTAGAAAAGAAGATTTTTCTGAAGAACTTACCTCTTGTTTCTAAAATATTTGCTTTTAAGAGTGAGATGCTTTCAAATTATATCTTCTTTTAATCTGGTGTTAAAGATGGAGAATGTCACTTAATATTTCCTACCTTCAGCACCTAATTTTCCTTACTTTATATTTGTAGTATTATTTAATGTATGGATATGTTCAAATCAGAATTATTAAGAGTTTTGTGGCATGTTTAGGAATATAGTCATTTATTGTACTTAAATCTTCAGTAACTTTTGTTTTTAAACAGTGCTCAATTCTTTTTGTTTTTTATTTTTCCATGCTGGGCATGGAGCCCAATGTGGGGCTTGGACTCACAATCCTGAAATCAAGACCTGAGCTGAGATCAAGAATCGGATGCTTAACTGACTGAGCCACCCAGGTGCCTCACCATTGTCTTCTTTAATGTCTGTTTGGGGGCAGCTGGGGTAGCTCAGTAGTTTAGCACTGCCTTCAGCCCAGGGCCTGATCCTGGAGACCTGGGGTCGAGTCCCATGTCAGGCTCCTTGCATGGAGCATGCTTCTCCCTCTGCCTGTGTCTCTGCCCCCCGCCCTCTGTCTCTCATGAATAAATACAATCTTTAAAAAATAAAATAAAAAATAATGTCTGTTTGGTGATACTTGAAATTCAAAGAGGTTTTGTCTTAAAAGCAAAACAGAAAGTAATTCCCAGCTCAAAATAATAGAAATTTCAGCCTACTGAGGTAAAAGAAGTCTCTGGGATTGCAGTAAAGTATTTCTCGGGAAATCAGATGTGATAATGGGGGAGTGATCTAGGGGCCAAAGAAGAAGAAATTCTTCTTAGCCATTTATTTCCTGTTAGGATGGTAAGATAGCAAATGTTGCTTCTCCATCATATTTGTGGTATCATGATCTTACACTTCACAGAGATTTTTTAAAAATAGTATTGGCACTTTCATGGAGGCTGTTGGAAAAATTTGATCGTACCATGCAAGTTGTAATCTGGAAAGCAGTATTTGACATTTGAATATTGCTTTCCTGGTTTGGATGCGAAATTTTTTAGTTGGAGAGAAATTCTCATATTTGATTTGCGAGCTAGAGTCTTAATCAGATGTTGACAATTTAATTTGAACATAAATCATTTTGGCAATTATCAGTAGCAGGGAATTAATTCATTTCCTGGTTTACTTGGGAAAGATGTTACTAGGAAGATTTAGTACCATGATTTCTAGAGGCCCTCTGCTGATAGCTTCTGGTATTGCTGAGAGTAGTGTTTGATGAAATAACCTACTAATTCTTCTGTATTATACTAGTGATTCTTACTTCCTGCAGTGTTCTTTTTTTTTTAAGATTTTATTTATTTATTCGTTAAAGACACAGAGAGCGGGGCAGAGACACAGGCAGGGGGAAAAGCAGGTTCCCCGCAGGGAGCCTGATGCGGGACTTGATCCTAGGACTCTCCCATCATGACCTGAGCCAAAAGCTCAACCACTGAGCCACCCAGGTGCCCCCTGCAGTGTGTTTTAAACACAGTTTTCTTGGTTAATACTAATATAATCCCAAAGTCTTATTTTTAATTACCAACCAGTAATGGAAGTAATTCTTTTGTTTTTATTGAAGTATAATTGACATACAATATCCTATTAGTTTCAGATGCACATCATAGTGACTTGATATTTTTATATGTTATGAAATGATCCCTATGGTAAGTTTAGTTACTGTCATTATACAGAGTTATTACAGTATTATTGGCTATATTCCCTATGCTGTATATTATGTCCCCATGACTTACTTATTTTATAACTGGAGATTTGTACCTCTTAATCTCCTTCATCTATTTTGCTTGCCTCCTCCCCTGTACCCCTGTCCCTCTGGCAATCAGCAGTTTCAGGTATCAGTCAGTTTCTGTTTTGTTTTATTTTGCTTTTTTAGATTCCACATATAAGTGACATCATATGATACTTGTTTTTCTTCAGACTTATTTAGCATAATATCCACTGGATCTATTCATATTGGTGCAAATGGTAAGATTCCAGTTTTTTAAGATTTTATTTATTTATTCATGAGAGACACACAGAGAGAGGCAGAGACATAGGCAGAGGGAGAAGAAGGCTCCCTGTAGGGAGCCTAATATAGGACTTGATCCCAGGACCCCAGGATCACAACCTGAGCCAAAGGCAGGCGCTCAGCCACTGAGCCATTCAGGTGCCCCTCCATTTTTTTTTTAATTTTTTATTTTATTTTATTTATTTATGATAGGCACACAGTGAGAGAGAGAGAGGCAGAGACACAGGCAGAAGGGAGAAGCAGGCTCCATGCACCGGGAGCCCAACGTGGGATTCGATCCTGGGTCTCCAGGATCGCGCCCTGGGCCAAAGGCAGGCGCTACACCGCTGCGCCACCCAGGGATCCCCTCCAATCTTCTTTATGGCTAATATTCTATTGTGTATATATATCACATCTTCTTTATCTATTCATCTATCCATGAATACTTAGGTTGCTTCTGAATATTGGCTATTTAGATAATGCTTCATTGAACCATTATGTTCAATGTTCAATTATGTATGAAGAGGATACATATACCTCTTCATACAATCCTGAAGTCTATTTTTTAAAAATATTTTATTTATTTATTTGAAACAGTGTGAGCGATTGAGAGAGCACAAAGGGGGAGCCAAGGGAGAGGGGCAAGCAGACTCCCCACTGAGCAGGGAGCTAGACTTGGGTTCAGTTCTAGGACCCTGAGATCATGACCTGAGCCAAAGGGAGACACTGAACTGACTGAACCACCCCGGTACCCCCGAAGTCTTATTTTTAATTACCAACCAGGTTATGGAACTAACTCTTCACAAATGTTGGCCTAAATTCTGAACTTTGCAGAGTCTCTCATGGTTAGTAAATAATAGGATTTTTACTTTGGTTTAGGAAGGTTGTTTTGGTTGAAAGTGTGCCTTGAAAACCTAATTTAATGTAAATGTGCTTGCTTTTTTATAGATCCTAGATAAGGCAGTTTTCCAAAGACTCAATCTTCATTCCTTTGCCTTGTTTTTAGAATTTACTTATAACATGAACATTTTCTTAAAAAACTTAAAGTATTTCCTATATCTGACTCTATTAAAGCATTTTGGTAATATGCTCTAAATAAAAATATAATTGAAAAGCAAATTTCAAGGACACAACAGTATAGTTTTAAGCATTAATTAAATTGGACCTTGATATCTTCTTGGCATCACTTCAATGTTAGTATTTTGAGGAATCCAGGTTAGCCTTTAAATGTAGATAAATTTAGTCAAATTAAGTTTAATTTTTAGATTTAGGTTGGAAGGATAATGAAAGCTATCCTTATGGGCCCTTTTTTCTCTCTGAGTGTGTATGTATGTGTCTACACAATTATCACATGCATGGTAGACTTAGAGAGCTGAATAGTCCATCGCTCTGTGCTCTTTTGCTAAGAAAGTTTATTATTTTGATATTTTGAAAGCTTATTTGGTTGCTGTTAATTTCTCATGCTGAATATTTATGCATAGTTCATGGTACACTGATGACGGGCGTTTAATATCTACCTTGGATCCATAATCATATAGGTAGGTCCCTTGTGACCTAATATTTAAAAAAAAAAGTAAAAGGACATTAACTATCTAGGGTAGTGGCCTCCAAATTATTTTGCTCACCCATACCTTTGGTGTATCTCCAGTATTTTTAAATTATAAATCGTGCACATATAATTGTTTCCGTAAATTACATACATCATATAACATAAAAAATAAAAGCATGAGATAAAAATATAAGTGGAAGTTATAATTTTTTCTCACCACAGTCCATTGGATTGTCTTGCATAATACTGGGGTGCATGTAACCTATATTTAGATCAAGATTAAAAGTTAGAATAATTCTCCTTTAAAGAATTCTTTTTATATTTACCTTGAGTATGTGATGCTAACCACAATAAAAGAACAGATTTGACAACAGAACTGTCTAGTTTTGAGGTAGGCTACTTTGGGACGATCAGACAAAATCTAGAGAACCACACATCATGCATGTTGTGGGAAATTCCCAGGACTCCAGTTGAAGAGTCCAGCTATACCAAATAACCTTTGATACTCCTAAATTCTGTGACTGTAGATAGGAATTCATAGGTGGAACATTTAAATTTGAAACACTGTTGGAAAGTTAGGCTGTGAATGAAGATCTGGAATAGGACTACACTGGGAAATTGTTCAACTTCTTCATCCAGACCGTCTGCTCATGACTTCTCCTGCTGTCTTCTTTAGAAATTTGATAATTTCTGATTCTCAAGTCATCTACACATAGGAAAAAGTTTTTTAAGGCATCTTATAAGCCTATAGTCTGACTGTATGGGAGAATAAATATATAAGTAAGGAATTCCAACAATGAACTTTATCAACAGACTTTTACTCTGCTTCTTCATACCAAATAAAAAAGGAGAGGCAGGGGAAAGAGAACATGAAAGCAAGTTTAGAATGAACAATTATTTTAAAGTGTACCATATCACAGATGACTTAGTAAATAAATTCTCTCTAAAATATATGAGTACTATTTCATTAAAAATAATCTGTTCTACAGTATAATTGAATAGCTTCACTTTTTAAAGCTCAAAATTGTATCACCTTAAAACCAAAAACTTTAGAATCCCCCCCCCCCTTCCTTTTTCTTTTTTCTTTTTGGTGAGGGAATAGTTTTGTGAAATTCAGTTAGCAAAGATAAGCCATCAATAAACTTAATAGCTTTTTCACTATACTTGATTTGAGTATTGTGGATATGACTATAGTGCTACAGAGTACCTACTTAAGTTTCTCTGTTGTGGCGGTGGTTTTCTTTCCTGGTTTATGTAATACCCTGTTCTCTTTCATTGTTCCCATAGAGGCAGAAGCCCTTCTGCTCCAGTGAGTCTGAGTGTCAAATGCTAGAATCACCAGAACTTGAGATTTTTTAAAAAATGACTAATCCTGCATTTTGCTGAGATTTCAATCTCAGTAGCACTTCTCTTTTTAAATATAAAAACCACAGAATGAATAGCCATAAAAGTGAAAGAGAGTTCTAATTCTAATCTGTTTATTTCTGAGCATTTCTTGATAGGAATCTTAACAATGAGTAGTGCATCACAAGAACTGAAGATCCGTATAACCTACCACATATGGGTGTTCTGTGGGAAATGTTTTCTAGAACATTATCTTATAAAACACAATGCAATCCTGGGGAGCATATGCTTAGTTTATTAATAAAAGTGTCATAGGTTAAGTGGCTATGCAAATATACATTTAAATAACCACTGTATCACACTGTTGGAGTAGAATATCTTAAACATTGTTTTCTGGCTTTAGCTTACCAGAGGCTTTCCAACAACATTGAACTTGTTTTCAAGATTATAGATTGTTCAGGACACAACTATACATTCTTCTAGGTTAAAGAACAGTGTTCACTTTTTAATTTTATTTATTTATTTTTTTGCTTGGAACTGTTGTCTGCTACAAAGATGCAAAGCAGCTGAAGAAAACAGTCTACCCATTTTGGTATTGAAACTGATTGTTTATGACTGGAAACATTGATCTGATAAGCTTCTTTCCATTTTCCGTACTCCTTGGGTGTCACACAATGTCTTTACAAAGTTTGTGATGAGTTATACCAAACAGAATCAGATTAGGTTTAAGCAGATAAATACTTGTGAGGTTAATTTATTCTTAGGAATGTTCCCCCACAAGGCTTTCAAGTATAAGGTGATCTTGCTTAAGTTTCTTGGCAAAAAGATGGAATTTAGGCTATTTTCTGTTGTCAGAAGTTGAGCTTTATGAGAATGTGAATAAAGATTTTATGATCTGATTATAGCTCAGGAGATTTTAGGCCACAGTATAAATTACCTGCCTTGGCTCTACGTAGTGGTGTATATCCTTTGTTTTTTTGCTCCTACTTCTATGTCCTTATCTTTTGTTGCATTTGGGTACAGATTTGTGGATTGGTACAGAAATCCAAGACAAACTTGACTTTTGTGTCTTGTTTTCATCATTATAAGGATTTGTAGCTCTAGTGTTTTACTAAATAAAATCAATTGAATAAAAAATTTTATTTAGAGCAGTCAAACTTTGTCACATATAGAGTAAGTTTACTGAGTAGTTATTTTTTCCCTCTTTTAGTGGAATTTACCTAAAATTACGTAAAAAAAAAAAAAAAGAATTAGCTAACGTTGAAACTGGCAAAAAAAAAAAATCTTTGCAATAGGAAAGGAAAAGACACTCCTGTGTATCTCTCCTTTACTACAGCTTATACCATACTATGCTTCTGGTCACCAGATGTGTAGTTTTTTCCCCCCACACCAAGCACTTCTCTGCAATACCAGCGGGGTGTCCCACAATTTAATGCAGTTCTGACCTTATCTGAGAATAGCTTCAGAGCCCGCAGATTAAGGGTACTGACCCACAAGACTGCTTCCCCTGCGCCTTCAGTTGCCACTGGCAAATCCAGGTTTTCACGTATGCTTTTGACCATCTGATCAGATAGTTCAGATGATCCCACCATTTACTCCTTGGGTTCTATTAACTTGTTAGAATGGCTTACAGAACTCAGGAAAATATTTTACTTACTAGATTACAGGTTTATCATAAAAAGATATAACTCCAGAATGGCCAAGAGATGCGAAGGGCAAGCTATATAGGAAGAGGCACAGAGCTTCCATGCCCTCTGGGTATGTCACTGTCCCAGGATCTCCATGTATTCACCAACCTGGAAGTTCTCAGAATCCCATAGTTGAGGGATTTTTATGGAAGCTTCATTACATAGACATGATTGATTAGATCATTGGTGTGTGGTGATAGATCACAATCTCCAATCACTCGCTACTACTTGGAGGTGGGGAGAAGGGCTAAAATTCCAACTCTAATTACCTGGTTAGTTTCCCTGGCAGCCAGCTCCCATCCAGTGGTTGGTTAACTAGCGGCTTTCCACAAGTCACCACATTAACATCAAATCAGGTGTGGTTGAATGGGGGCTTGTTTTGAATAATATGTCCCCTTTATGTAGAAGCTATTTCAGGTTCTAGGGACAAAAGACCAAATATAACAAAAGATGTTCCCTTTGCTCTTAATACTTAGGAAATTCCAAGAATTTGGGGAGCTATGAGCCAATAAATGTGAATAGAAGACCAAAGAATATTTATTACAAATCACATTTTATTACATATTTTATGTTCAGTTTGAAAATGTCAAAGCTATTCTTCTTTTGTTTGATTGAATGTTTTAAGTTTGTTTTTCTGTAGAGACATTCTCTATCCTTAAAGATTAGAATCCTTGGGATTTTTTTTTCTTGCTGTTACTTTTTATGTCTTTTCATTCATTGTTTGTATCTTCTCAATTCTGTATTGTCCTAGTACCATTTTTTTTTTCTTTTAAATCACAGCTGGAAAGTCTGAAAAGCATTCTGACAAAGGAAAACTGAATTGTGACCTTAGACCAACAGTAAGCTACAGGAACAAATGAAGTTAAGAAATAATATTATTTCAGATATGTATCTTTGTCCTTAGTCTTTCAGAGAATTGTTGAAACTAAGAATTTAGAAGTCATTTCTTGGGCAGCCCAGGTGGCTCAGCGGTTTAGTGCCACCTTCAGCCCAGGGCATGATCCTAGAGACCTGGGATCGAGTCCCACATCAGGCTCCCTGCATGGAGCCTGCTTCTCCCTCTGCCTATGTCTCTGCCTCTCTCTCGCTCTCTCTGTGTCTCTCATGAATGAATAAGTAAGTAAGTAAGTAAGTAAGTAAGTAAATAAATAAATAAATAAATAAATAAATTCTTTTAAAAAATAAAAGTCATCTCTAATTTTCCTCTGTTATTTGAGATTCTTTTGGCTGGTCTAAGACTTAAATTGACATAGATCAACAGAGGGTCACCTGCGTAGCTCAGTGGTTGATTGTCTGCCTTCATCTGAGGGCATGATCCTGGGGTCCTGGGATGGAGTCCTACAGCAGGCTCCCCATAGGAAGTCTGCTTCTCCCTCTGCCTTTGTCTCTGCTTCTCTCTCTGTGTCTCTCATGAATAAATAAAATCTTAAAGATACATTTCATAAGGCTATAGCTACCACAGATAGTGATTCCTTTGGTGGATCTGAGCAAAGTAAATTGAAAACCTTCTGGAGAATTTACTGTTCTAGATGCCATTAAGAACATTTGTGATTCATGAGAAGAGGTCAAAATATCAGTATGAACAGGAATTTGGAAGAAGTTTATTCCAAACCTTATGGATGACTTTGAGGGGCTCAAGACTTCAGGGGAGGAAGTCACTGCAGATGTGGTGCAAATAGCAAGAGAACTAGAATTAGAGTCTGAAGACGTGACTGAATTGCTACGATCTCATTATAAACCTTAACAGATGAGGAGTTGCTTCTTATGGATAAGCAAAGAAAGTGGGTTTTGAGATGTAATCGACTCCTGATGGAGATGCTGTGAAGATTGTTGAAATAACAACAGAGGATTTAGAATATGACATAAACTTAGTTGATAAAGCAGTGGCGGGTTTTGAGAAAATTGATTTCAATTTTGAAAGAAGTTCTGTGAATAAAATGCTATCAAACAGCATCTCATGCTATAGAGAAATGGTTTGTGAAAGGAAGAGTCAGTTGATGTGACAGACTGCATTGTTTGTTGTTTACTTTTAAGAAATTGCCACAGCCACCCCAGCCTTCAGCAACCACTGCCTTGATCAGTCAGCAGCAGTCAATACTTAGGCAATGCCCTCCACCAGATTACAACTCACTGAAAGCTCAGATGATGGTTAGCAGATAAGTAGATAAACCAATGTTCAGTTATTAATGTTTCATTATTTTATATTATTTGGAAATAATCTACATATTCAATTAATTTCTATCATTTACTTAACAAAACCCTGAAGTTTTAGGATGCCAGAAATATTTTGTAAACTATTTTTAAGTACACATCCCATAAAACATAATTTTTGCTAAAAAGATGGCCTAAAAATTCCTGCCTCACTTATAGCTATCTAAATCATTTGCTTTCGGGCAGCCCTGGTGGCTCAGAAGTTTAGTGCCACCTTCAGCCTGGGGTGTGATCCTGGAGACCCGGGATCGAGTCCCATGTCAGGCTCCCTGCATGGAGCCTGCTTCTCCCTCTGCCTGTGTCTCTGCCTCTTTCTCTCTCTGTCTGTGTGTGTCTCTCATGAATAAATAAATAAAATCTTTAAATAAATAAATAAATCATGTGCTTTCAACAATGGTGGTTACATTTCACAAAAATTTCATGAGACATTAGACAAAGTCAGGTTTCATCCAAGCTACTTTTCTTATTGACAAATTTTGTAAGAGATAACATGAACATACTTGATTAGTAAACCTAGGTAGAGTAAAAATATTATAATTAATGTTGATAACTTTAAAGACATGTCTGTATTAAACCAACAAACATAAACTAGTTTTTATTTACCAAAGAGTTTTACCAGATCATATGAACTTGGAAAGCATTTGGATGTATTTCTGAGAGTTTAGAAATAGTGAATTTATGTAAGCACTCATCTTTCAGTCAATTATATACAGCTCTTTTGCAAATTAATTTTGGGAATACCATCTGGAGGTAGGGAAATATCTGTATATCATACCTATAATATATACACATAGACATACATATGGGTGCAAACACAGAGATTTTAGAGCTTCTGTTTTAAAAAAATATATAAAACTCACTAGTTTATAAAAAGCAATTGGAATAAAGTTTACTTGCTCAGATGGCTAAACCCCTTTACTGTTTGTGAAGACTTTTAAGGTTGTATTTGTTTCTGGAAGGAGTCTGTGGTCTAAAGTTTGGGTGAGAGAGCCCTTTTTGCAGTTTGTACTTTTAAAAGTCATCTTTACCTTTTTTTCTCCCAACTTTAGTGTTATCGGAGTGTGGGCATTGTTTTAGATACCTCCTGAGTTGTTTACATTTCAAAGTCATGGCAAGAGTTAAATCTTGAAGAGACTGAGAAAGGAGGCAAGTTCCTCCCAGAAGGAGGAACTAAAGCCAATAATTTACAAGCATTTTGAAATAAATAGAGGAGATTTTTAAATTGGTAAAAAAGAATTGATGGACTTTGGATTGCCTGTAGGGCTTTTTTTAGTTTTGCAAAGATTTATAAGATTAGGGCAGCTGCTCTCATTTTTTCCCCCCAAAGAATTGGGTTGCAGCCTTAATGATACCACGGGTCTGATCTGCACATTCAATTACATTATCTGCAAATTGCTCTTTTCCTTTTAGGTACAGTTTTATTTTAGCTTAGTGTAGGAGAAATAAAAATTCCTATTGGGCTTTGAATATAACCTTCTAATTTCTGAACAACTTTAACTATAGAGTTACTTAAAATCATTTTAAATATCTTGTCAATTTTTAGCTGGGACAAACAATAAATATTTCTGGTAGTACTGAACAACTTCATGGACTCAAGAGGCATCTTCAAAGGGCTGTAAAAGGTTACTACCTTCTTAAGATCCAGTAATTCCCAAAGATAGCCAAAAGAAAGAATCCATGGTCTGGCCTGTTCCAGGCAGGCAAGAAGCCAAGCCAAGCTATTAGGATTCAACTATCTTAGTAAGGTTTTGCTGCCTTTTTTTTTTTTTTTTTTAATATAGCTACAGTTTCAGGGACTGTAGTTCTTAGATGTAAGATTATCAGGTGTTCCAAAAGGTGCTATGCTTAATTCTTTGGATTTTAAGGGGGAATTTATATTGGATGTAGAGTTTAATTTTTGTTCTAATTTCTATTCTTTCATCTTGTAAAAAGGAGTCCCTAAGGCTAAGTCATTATATTTCTTTGTGTGCATTTTAAAATTTGGTCATTCCACATAACCAATAAGATAATTTTAGGATGAGAATGCCCTAAAAAAATTTTTTTTAAGATTTTATTTATTCATGAAAGACCAGAGAGAGAGAGGGGGGCAGAGACACAGGCAGAGGGAGAAGCAGGCTCCATGCAGGGAGCCTGACGTGGGACTCGATCCTGGGTCTCCAGGATCATACCCTGGGCCGAAGGTGGTGCTAAACTGCTGAGCCACCCCGGGCTGCCCTCCCTAAAGTTTTTAAAAATATATATATTTTTCCAATTCAAAAGATTGATTATCTGGCCTTTGATGAGTAGGATCTATTAATCTCAATAGTGACTCAAACTAGTAAGCCTTCTTACTAGTTCTTATGGCTCAACTAAGTATGCAAGAAGCATCTCAGAAGTGAGTGTAAAATGCACAGCTCTTAACAAAGTCCAGAAAATTCACTCCTAGAGATAGTCTAAGAAAGCAGAGGCCTTCATTGCACAGACAATGAGGATGGTGTAATGAAAATGGTGTCTCTGGTCTCTTACAGGAACATGAGATGCTTCTAACACAAACCCCCTTATCTGTGACACCAGGAAGGTGCTACAGGAATGGGACTTTGCCAACACTGACAAAGCAATGAAGGTTGAGATGCTAAAGGGACACGTGTATAATGGCTTGTGACCTTATGCCTGTGAACCCTGGTCTATTTCACTGGCTCCTGAGGTGTACCCTACAGAGTACACCCTCCGGATGGCGGAGACCAGAGAGAATATTCTCACTGGTCACAAAGCCAGGCTTTCAGGATATAACAAGATGAAAAGAAAAGCCTCATCTAGTTTTTACTTAGGGGGACCCACAGCAGTTTGTGTAAATAGACGATGGTCTGGTGAGAACTGTGAACTCACCAGTCTCTGAGGCTGGCTTGAAAAACAGGCTTTTAGTGCATATCCCTGTGTTCTGTCCTATGGTTTTTATTCCTTAGGACAGCACAACTGAAAAAAAATAGTGACCATCTTGAGGAATTATAGAACCAAAAAGATCAAGAGTATTCATTACCAAATTTATCAGAGTTATTATGCCCAAATATTTTCCACAAATATTTTCTCCTGCTAATCTACATTTTAGAAAGAGACACAGACAGACATTAGATTCCAGTTTCACTTAGATCGGACCCCACAGTCAGAGATCTCAGAGGCTGACATGGTAAGAAATCTTACCTTCTACTGGCTTTTGTGAGAGGTCCCAGGATCTCTTCCTCTGCAAGTCTCAGGAGCAAGTTTTCCAGTTAGTATAGATCCTGCCAACTACCAGAACTATAGGGGAGGGAAAATTGGTCCTTTCTCCTTCAAGGTTCTTTTGGCTGGTATAAGAATTAAATTGACATAAGGCAGATTAACAGGAAAAAAATCATATTTAATTACATATGTATGGGGCTTCATAAGAATGAGACACACATGGGACACCTGGGTGGCTCAGTGGTTGAGCGTCTGCCTTCGGCTCAGAGTGTGATCCTGGGGTCCTGGGATCGAGTCCTACATCGGGCTCCCCACAACAGAGCTTCTCCCTCTGTCTGTGTGTGTCTCTGCCTCTGTGGGTCTCATGAATAAATAAATAAAATCTTTAAAAAAAAAACAGATTAACAGAAGAAAATCATATTTAATTACTTAAGTAAGATGGCTCCATAAGAATATGAGGCCCATAGGAAGTCAGGCAGTTGAGGCTTATATGCCATCTAGAGCTAAGGAGAAGTGGGTAGGGGTCTGGGACTTGAGAGAAAGGAAGACAATTCTTAGGAAGATGAAAAAGTAAATGTTTGGTAAACAGATGTTTGCTGGATCATACAGATCCAATGGAGCATAAAAAGGAATTTTAACAAACAGACTAGGCTAAGTTCCTCCCTATCTACCACACCAAGTTCAGGTTATACTGTAGTTATCTGTATGATAGCTCCCTTCGTGGAGCAGATCCTTTATCTAAATTCTTTCAGGCATTTAGGGGGAAGGTCAGAATTTCTTTGTGAGCCTTCTTTTTTATTTTTTGAAAGATTTTATTTATTTGAGAGAGAGAGCACAAGCAGGGTGAGGGGCAGAGGGAGAAGCAGATTCCCTGCTGATCAGGGAGCCTAATGAGGGGCTCCATCCCGGACTCCAGGATCATGACCTGAGCTGAAGGCAGACATTTAATGGGCTGAGCCACCAAAGCTTCCCTCTTTGTGAGCCTTCTGATTCTTAAAAATAACCAGCCTAGAATTATCCACGTGCCAAAAAGACACGTTATGGGGTGGCACATTTTGCTCCCATCCAACAACTTGGAATTTTATAAGTACAATATGATTACATTTTCCTTTTTATATGTTTTTTGTTGTTGTTGTCTCTGGAGTTAATTGCTTCAATTTTGATTGTTCTTTCTAGCTGTAGTTGAGCCATTTCCAAGTTTTGAAAGAGTTGCAGATCTTCTGAATACTTTTAAAAATACCATGTATCTCTCTCAATTTCATCTCCTTGATGCCCTCACTTCTCCTCCAGTTTGAATGGATTGCTTTCAAAAGACTATTGCACACCTTTTTCCTGGGACTCCCTTCATCTGTTAATAAATAACAGATTCTGTTTCTTTGATTTAATGTTGTTTTCATTATTGCTTTATTCCTTTCTTTTCATGAAGCACATTCTCCAGGAGCTTTATTAAAAAGGATGCAGAGGAGATAATTTTTTAGAAATTATGCCCATTTTGGGGTGCCTGAGTGGCTCAGTCAGTTAAGTGTCTGACTCTTGATTTTGGCTCAGGTCATGATCTCAGGGTGGTGAGATTGAGTCCCATATTGGGGTCCGCACTGGGTGTATAGCCTGCTTAAGATTCTCTCTGTCCCTCTCTCTCTGCCCCTCCCACTTGAGTACACACATGCACACTCTGTCACTACAGAAAAAAAAAGATTATGCCCATTTCAAAATTCCTTTATTTTATTCTTTATTTACTGTAATACTTCGTTGACTTGGTGTAGAATTTTATGTGAGATATCATTTTCCCATAGAATTTTTAAGCATTGTGTTTTTATTTTCTAGTTGCTAATATTGAAAAATCTGATGCCATACTCATTTTTGAACCTTTGGATAGCATCTGTTTTTTTTTTTTTTTTTTCTCTAGAATTTTAAAATGTCTTCTCTGTATTGTCCTGAGGTTTTACAAAGATGTTCCTTGGTATGAGTCTTGTTGGCATTTGTTGGGCTGAATACCTTTGAGTATTCAAAGCTTGGATCTTGAAACATTTGTTTTACAGAACTATTTTATATTAATTTTTATTCCGTCAAAAATATATTTCCCCCACACCTCTCACTAACCTGCCAAGCATTTTTTCTGAGTGGAGAAAAGCTGATTTTGTTAAAATTTTTTATTATGTAATGTTTTATTTATATTAAAAAAAATTTCATGTAAGCTATGATACATTATTGTGTATTGTGTAAATAAATGACTTGTGCACAATTTAAGAATGGGTACATTACCATCACTATGGTCTTGGAACTGTATATGATACTCTTACTGTCCCAAATTTTGTATTTCATTCACTTTACATTTTAAAAGGTAGTTAATTATATATGTACTGTTGTTTAGATGTACTTGTTTTGGGGCTTTGTAAAATGGTGTCATAGTTTATGTAGTCTTGTATGTCTTGATTTTTATGCAAAAATAACATGACTGAGGTTCATTCATGTTATTGCATATAGCTATAGTTCACTTACATTAATTTTTTTCCCTTACTTAATGTTTTGTTCTTTTTGTTAGTCAAAGATTGGATCTCCTAATGTACTCTTTTGTGTTTTTCTTTCTTTTATTCTAATTTCTGGGAAATTTCCTTAAAACTTATTTCTCAGTCCTTCTATTAAATATTTTTCCTGTCTTTTTTCTAAGTATTTTTACCTCTTCTGTGAATGCTTTTTTTTTTTTTTCTTTACATCCTGGTCTACAAGATTTTGTTTTCTTTAGTCCCTGAAAATATCTTTTGCTTCCTATATTGTTTCTGTCTCTTGGGAGGTTTTGTTTTTGTTTTTTGTTTTGTTTTCTGGTTGTTTTATCTCTGTCTTCTTTATTAGAGGCTTTTCTCAAAAGTCTAGTCATCCATGGCTTTCTCTTCTTATTTCAGAGAGGCATTAAAATGCTCTTGGAAGCTGTCCTTTGTGAAGGCTTTTGTAGGTTGATGGTTTTTATCATAGAGTAATTGGGCAGAGATCCATTTTATTGGAGGCCCCTCCAATTGTCAGTGTCTTTTCTTTAGTCAGGTTTTCCAGAAGAATTGTTCAAACTCTTGCCTTTATGGGTGGGTGGGTGATGGCACTGGTAGTAAGCCTGGCTGCAGGTGTTCTGGAAGATAGAGAAGATGACTGAAATTCTCATTTTAGTTTAATCATTCTGTCCTCAGAATGGTACCTCACCCCAGCCCTCCACTGCATCTAGAGTTTCTCAGTCTGGAATCCTTCTGGTCCCTGTTTCAGTTTCATCAGAAAGTACACCTCTGGACTGGTCACCTGTGTGTTAGAAAGATCTGCTGACCTGGTTGCTCATTATAAATACTTTTAACCAATGCTTCTATTTTCAGACCCAACTCTATGCTCTTGCTTTTAAAGAAGCCCCTAAGTAAGTCCTGACCTTTCTGTAGTTTTAGCATAAATTTGCTTGCTTCTTTTGCTTTCTTTACACGACCTACTACCTTGCCAAACACTTCCTGACCAGAGAAAAGCTGAAACCTAAATCCTTTATTCTGGACCATCTGTTTTTCACCTTCCAAAATTTTATTGAAATCTCTTTATCTACTGTGTGCTCTAGTTTGCATCTGTGTTTCCTTAAGTTAGTTAATAGTTGAGCTTTAAAATTATAATATGACTGCTGAGAGGCTTAAAACATTGTAGAAGTAAAATGTACAACAACAATAACAAAAAGGATGGAGTAAGGTTAATGGAGTCAAATTGTTAAGGTCTTGTATTGTTTGGAATGTGGTTAAGGTAGACTGTATCAAGTTAGGAATTATTATTTTCTGGATAGCCACTAAAATAATAACAAAAAAAACTACAAAAAAGTGTAATATAGAAGAAATAAAATGGAATATTAAAAATAGTTGATTAATAGAAAAGCAGGAAAAGAACAAAGAACTCATGAGATAAATTTAAAATAAATAGCAAGATGGAACTAAAAAGACAGGAAAAGATAATACCATGCAAATACTAGCCAAAAGAAAAGTGATTAAGCTATGTTAATATCAGATAAATTAGACAGTAAGGCAAGAAGTATTATTAAAGATAAAGAATGACATTTTATATGCTAAAGCGGTTCTCTCAATAAGAGAGATACAACAATCCTAAACAAACTTCTCTTGTTGCTTTGTTTGCTAACCATTCATATGCGTGGTCTTTGGGTCTTTTCTTTTGACCAGTGTTCTCATTTTTCACTGCTAGAAATGTTTCTTTAGTCTTTGAGGGAAGAGTTGTTCCTTTGTCTCTCTGACTATGGTACTGTCATATTGAACATGCTCTGGGCATTGTAAACAATTGCATGGGGTACCACTTGTGAGAACAAAACCTCAGATTATTATTTCTTTTAGTGTTGTAGTTATTTTTAATGTAATTGCTCTTAAAAATACCAATTATAAGCAATAAAATGTAAATGAAGAGTAAAGAAGTTATTTTTTAAAGAATTATTTTTTAACATTGTGTGATTATAACTAAAAAGGTATTATGAAAAATCAGAAAGGAATAGGTGTCTGCTCACTTATAAGGATTCCTAACGATAAACCTTTTTTTTGGTTTGTTTTTGTACTGGGTATTTAAAGCTCTGCAGTGATATGTTATTGTCAAAACTCTTCATTTCTGTCTGGAGAGAATGTCCTATTATTTAGAGGAGATCCCATTTTTCTGGGAAAAGACATTGGTTGGTCTATCTCCATGCCTAAATGCAAGAAAAGGAAAGAGACATTTAAGGAAACAAAAGTGGTAAACAAGGGGCATACTTGGAGATAAAAATACAATTAGTATCACTTAAAAAAAAAAAAACTGTGGTAAACAGCACATTAACATAAAATTTACAACTTAACTCTAAGTGTATAATTTTGTAATATTAAGTATATTCACACTGTTGCCAAACAGACTAGAACTTTTTCACCTTGCAAATCTGAAACTCTTTATCAATTAAACAACCTTCCCTTCACCACCTTTCCCCAGCTACGGATAACCACTATCTTACTTTCTGTTTCTATGAATTTGACTAGATATCTCATATAAGTAGAATAATCAATTTTTAGTGTTTATCTGACTAGCTTATTTCACTGAGGAATCTTGTAGCTTGTGACAAAATATTCTTTTTAAAGACTGAATACTATTCCTTTGATTTATAACCACATTTTTGTTTTTTCATTGATCTTTTAGTGGATTCTTGGTTTGCTTCCATCTCTTAGCTATTGTGAGTTGTGCTGCTATAAAAAACAGGTGTGCAAAATACCTCTTTGAGACCGTGCATTCAATTCTTTTGGGTATATTCTCAGAAGTAGGATTGCCGGATTATACAGTACTTCTATTTTTAATTTTTTTGAGGAGTTGCCATGCATATTCCACTATTATTTTATTAATAGTGCATTTCTGCTATTTTGTAATCCCATCAACAATGCACAAAGATTCCAATTTCTCCACATACTTAGTAACACTTATATTCTGTTTTGTAGTAACCCTCCTAATGGGTGTGCAGTGATACCTCATTGCAGTTTTGATTTACATTTCTCTTATTTTTGGTGATTTTTTTTTAAGATTTTAAAAATGTATTCATTCATGAAAGACCCAGAGAGAGAGAGAGAGAGAGAGAGAGAGAGAGAGGGGCAGAGACATAGGCAGAGGGAGAAGCAGGTTCCGTGCAGGGAGCCCAATATGGGACTCCATCCTGGGACTCTGGGATCATGCCCTGAGCCGAAGGCAGACACTTAACCACCCAGGGGAGTCCCACCTAGGGGGTGCCACCCAGGTGTCCCTATGATTGGTGATTTTGAGCATCTTTTCCTATGCTTATTGACCGTTTGTTTGTTTTGTTTGTTTGTTTATTCATGAGAGAGAGAGAGAGAGGCAGAGACACAGGCAGAGGGAGAAGCAGGCCATGCAGGGAGCCTGACATGGGACTTGATCCCGGGTCTCCAGGATCATAC
Organism: Canis aureus; assembly: GCF_053574225.1. Taxonomy (NCBI): domain Eukaryota; kingdom Metazoa; phylum Chordata; class Mammalia; order Carnivora; family Canidae; genus Canis; species Canis aureus. The sequence goes on from NC_135629.1 coordinate 6,422,709, forward strand.
CCTGGGCTGAAGGCAGTGCTAAACCACTGAGCCACGGGGCTTCCCATTTATTGATCATTTATATATTATCTTTGGAGAAATATTTAAGTCCTTTGCCCATTTTTTAATGAGTTGCTTTTTGTTGTCGAGTTATAGGAGTTCTTACCTCTACTGGACGTTAACTTCTTATTAAATACATGATTTGCAAATATTTTCTTCCATTTTGGAGATTTCCTTTTTGCTCTGTTGTTTCCCTTACACAAAAGTTTTAAAGTTTAATAAAGTTCCAATAATCTTTTTTTTTTTTTTTGCTTTTTGTGTCCTTTGAGTTAAATTTTGTATATGGTGTAAGATGAAGGTCCAGTTTCAGTCTTTTGCATGTGACCATCTGGTTTCCCCAGCACCATTTGTTGAAGAGACTGTTCCTTATCCCACAGAGTGGGGTTAGTACTTGTGTTAAAAAAATCATTTGATCATATATGTGAAGGTTTATTTCTTTAGTTTCTATTCTGTCCTATTGATCTTTGTCTTTATTCCAGTCCCGTGCTGTTCTGATTACTGCAGCTTTGTAAAGTGTTGTCTTTTTTTTTTTTATGATTTAAAAAAAAAGATTTTATTTATTTATCCATGAGAGCCACAGAGAGAAAGATGCAGAGACATAGGCAGAGGGAGAAGCAGGCTCCATGCAGGGAGCCCAACATGGGACTTGATCCTGGGTCTCCAGGATCACACCCCAGGGTGAAGGCATCACTAAACCGCTGGGCCACCAGGGCTGCCCTGTTGGTTTTTTTTTTTTTTTTTTAAGAGACTTTATTTGTAAGTAATCTTTGCAGCCAATGTGGGGCTTGAATTCTCAATCCTGAGATAGTCACCCACTATCCTAACTGAGCCAGCTAGGCATCCTGGTAAAGCGTTTTGAAATCAGGAAATAGGAGTCCTCTATGTTCTTTTTCAAAACTGTTTTTGGCTATTCAGAGTCCTCAGAGATTCCATATGAATTTTGGAGTAGATTTTTCTATTTCTGCAAAAAAAAAATGCCGCAGAGGTATTGGTAGGGATTTTGTTGAGTCTGTAGGTTGATTGGAGTAGTATGGGCATCTTGACAGTATTCGGTCTTCCAGTCCTGGAACAGAAGATATCTTTCCTTTTACTTGTGTCTTTTTAAATTTCCTTCTATAATGTTATGTAGCTTCCAGTGTACAAGTCTTTCTTTTTGGTTAGGCTTATTATTTTATTCTTTTTGATGCTATTTTAAGTAGAATTATTTTCTTCTACTTAATTTCTTCAGATTGTTCATTGTTATAGAATCACAACTGATTTTTTGTATGGATTTTGTATCCCCGACTTTGCTGAATTCATTTATTAGTGTTAACATCCTTTTGTGTGAAATTGTTAGGGTTTTCTATATATATATGTTCATGCCATCTGTGAGCAAAGATAATTTTAGTTTTCCCCTTTCCAATATGGGTGCCTTTTACTCATTTTTATTCCTTTTTCTTGCTTAATTGCTCTGACTAGGTCTTCCATTACTATATTGAATAGAAGTGGTGAGAGCAGGCATCCTTGCTTTATTTCTGGTCTTAGAAAGTTGTCAGTCTATAACCATTGAGTATGATGTCAGCTGTGGGCTTTCCATTAATGGGTTTTTTTATGTTGAAGTAGTTTCCCTGTAATCCTAGTTTTTTAGTGTTTTTATCATGAATGTGTCTTGAGTCTTGTCAAATGCTTCTTCTGCATCAGTTGAGATGATCATATGATGTTTTTCCTTCCTTCTATAACTGTGGCATATTAATCACTTTACAAATGTTAAACTTATCTTGGGATTCCAGGAATAAATCCCACTTTGTCATAGTGTATAATCCTTTAAATGTGCTGTTGAATTCATTTTGCTATTATTTTGCTGAGGAATTTTACATTGATGATATTCATTAAGGATATTGGTGTGTAGTTTTTCTGTAGTGTCTTTGGCTTTGGGAGAAGAATTATTCTGACCTTATAGATTGAACTTGGAAGTGTTTCCTCCTTTTAAACTTTTTTGAACAGTTTTAGGAGGATTCATAGTAATTTTTTGTTTTAATTATTAGATTGATGCCAACTAGTTGGTCCTGGGCTTTTCTTTCTTGAGAGCTTTTTCATTAATGATTCATTCTCTTTTCCTATTATCTGTTAATATTTTGTATTTCTTTACAATTCAGTCCCGGTTATGTTGTGTCTTTCTAGAAATTTTTGCATTTTTTTCTAAGTTAACCATTTTGTTGGCCTACTAATTTATGGTATTCTCCTGTAATCCTTTTTATTCTGTGCCATTGATTGTAATGTCCCTGCTTTCATTTCATTTTTTTTTTAAGATTTTATTTATTTATTCATGAGAGACAGAGAGAGAGAGAGAGAGAGGCAGAGACACAGGCAGAGGGAGAAGCAGGCGCCATGCAGGATGCCTGACGTGGGACTTGATCACGGGTCTCCAGGATCATGCTCTGGGCTGAAGGTGGCACTAAACTGCTGAGCCACCCGGGCTGCCCCCTGCTTTCATTTCTGATTTTAATTTTCTCCTGTTCACGCACCCACATGCCGGCTCTCATGCTTTCACATAATTTAGCTAGAGCTTTGTTAACTTTGTTGATCCTGTTAAAAAAGCACCTCTTAGTTTCATAGATCTTTTTCTTTTGTTCTGTTCTCTGTTTCTGATCTAATCTGTATTCTTTCTTTCCAGCTTTGAATTTAGTTTTTCTAGTTTCTTCAGGTACACTTAGATTGTTGGTTTAAGATCTTTCTTCTTTTTTAATGTACTCATTTACTGCTGTAATGTTCCCTCTTTTGCTTGCACTGCCAAATGCACTGCTTTTGCTGTACTTTTTAAGTTTTGATATGTTGAATTTTCATTTCAGTTTGTCTCTAGATATTTCTAATTTACCTTGTGACTTCTTTGACCCATTGGTTGTTTAAGAGTGTATTGTTTGTACAACTATAGATTTTCTAGTTTTCCTTGCATTTTATTCCATTGTGAGCAGAAAAGATAACTTTGTATGATTTCAATCTTTTTGAATTTGTTAAGACTTGTGTCCTAACTTGCAGTCTTTCTTGGAGAATGTTCCATGTACAGTTGAGAAGAATATATATTCTGTTGTTGGGTGAAAGTGTTCTGTGTCTTTTAATTCTAATTAGTCTATAGTGTTATTAAAGTCATCTATTTTCTTATTGCTCTTTTGTCTCATTGTTCTATCCATTTTTGAAAGTGGAGTATTGAAATCTGCTATGTGTAGCTATTTTTCTTTCAGTTTGCTTTATATATTTAGGAGCTCTGAGGTTTGGTGCATAAATATTTATCATTGTTAGATTTTTTTTGGTGATCCAACCTATTTATCATTATATCCTTTGTTTCTTGTAACAGATTTTGATTTGAAGTCTATTTTGTCTGATACTCATATAACCATTTTTACTGTCTTTTGGTTGCCACTTTTATGAACTATCTTTTTCTATCCTTTTTTTTTTATTGAAGATTTTATTTATTTATTAGAGAGTGAGTGAGAAAGAGAACACAAAGCAGGGAGGGGCAGAAGGAAAGGGAGAAGCAGAGATTCCCTGCTGAGCAGGGACCCAGACATGGGGCTGGATCGTGGTACTCAAGATCATGACCTGAGCCGAAGGCAGACATTTAACCAACTGAGCCACCCAGATGCCCCAAGATTTATATTTTTTAGAGCAGTTTCAGATTTATAGTGCATTTCAGAGAGTTCCCATATGACCCCAGCTCCCACACATGCATAGCCTCCTCCATTATTAACATCCCCCATTACATCTGTTACAATTGATGAACTTACATTGACACATCATAATCACTCAAAGCTCATTTTTTCTTTTAGGGTTCATTCTTGGTATTGTACATTTTGTATGTTTGGAGAAATGTATAATGACACATATCCACTATTAAAGTATCAATATTTTCACTGCCCAATTATCCCTTCCCTCACCCCCATCTCTAATCCCTGGGTACTACTATTTTTTTTTTTTTTTACTGTCTTCATAGTTTTGCCTTTTCCAGAATGTCCTATAGTTGGAATTGTACAATATGCAGTTTTTCAGATTGTCTTTTTTTACCTAATAACATGCATTTAAGGTTTCTCTATGTGCCTTAATGGCTTGGTAGCTTATTTCTTTTCATCCCTGAATAATATTTCATTGTTTGGATATAGCACAGTATATCCATTCACCTAATGAAGGACATCTGAGTTGTTTCTACGTTTGGGCAGTTATGAATAAAGCTGCTGTATTTATCTATGTTCAGGTTTTGTGTAGATCCATTTACATAAAAAGTAATTACTGATAAGGATTTACTATTGTTTTGTTAATTGTTTTCTATATATCTTATAGCTTTTCTGGTCTCTCCTTTTTCACTGCTTTCCTTTGTGTTTTGTTTGTTTTTTTAAAAGACTTTATTTATTTATTTGACACAGAGAGAGCCAGAGAGCAGAAGTGGGAGGAATAGCAGAGGGAGTAGGAAAAGCAGGCTCCCCACTGAACAGGGACCCTGATGCGGGGCTCCATCTCAGCACCCTGGGATTATGACCTGAGCTGAAGGCAAATGCTTAACTGACTGAGCCACCCAGGTGCTCCTGTGTTCTGTTTATTTTTTATACAGTAGTCCTCCCTTATCCATGGAGGATACATTGCAAGACACCTGGTGGATGCCTGACACTGCATAGTACAGAACCCAATATATACTGTTTTTTTCTATATATACATACCTATGATAAAAATAAATTTGTAAATTAGGCACAATAAGACAACAATAATAAAATAGAACAATTATAACAATATACTATAATAAAAGTTGTGTGACTGTGTTCTCTCTCAAAGTGTCTTATTCTAATGTTGATGTGAGATAATAAAATACCTGTGTGATGAGATGAAGTGAGGTGAATGACAAACACATTGGGGAATATCATTAAGCCGCTATTGGTCTTATGAGAATACATCAGAAGGAAGGATCATCTGCTTCCAGACTGCACTTGACCATAGGTAACTGAAACCACAGAAAGTGAAACTTATAAAGAGGGACTACTGTAGTGATGTGCTTTAGTATCTTTCTTATTTCCTTTAGTATATATTCTGTAGATACTTTTTTTTCTGGTTATCATTGAAATCACATAAAACATCTTAAAGTTATAGCATTGTTTTTTACTTTTTATTTTTCAAAATTATTTTAAGATTTTATTTATTTTTTTGAGAGCACTGGCAGTGGGGAAGGGCAGAGGGAGAAGCAGACTCCCTGCTAAGCAGGGAGCCCAATGCAGGGCTCTATCCCACCCCCACCAAAGGCAGACACTCAACCCGCTGAGCCACCCAGGCAACCCTAGCATTGTTTTTTAAACCATTAATTTAAATTCCATATAGAAACTCTACTGCTTTATAGCTCCACCCTCCTCTTTGTTATTAATGTCACAAATTACATATTTATATATTGTATATCCATTAACATAGACTTATACTTTTTTTGTATGTTTTTGTCATTAAAATTCTGTGCACCAAATTAATAGTAGTATGGGTTACTATATTTATCTGTGTATTTACCTTTACCAGAGATCATTTTATATACATATATTTTAAAGATTTTTATTATTTATTTGAGAGAGAGATGAGAGAGAGAGAGAGAGAGAGAGAAAGTGTGTGTGTGTGTGTGTGTGTGTGTGTGTGTGCATGCACGTACACACAGGTAGAGGGGAGCAGCAGACAGAGAGGGACAAGCAAACTCTAGGCTGAGCACAGAGCCTGGCATGGGGCTCGATCCCAGGACCCTGAGATCATGACCTGAGCTGAAATCAAGAGTCAGATGCTTAATCAACTGAGCCACCCAGGCACCCTGAGACCATTATACTTTTATGCAGCATGTTGCTGTCTGCTGTCCTTTCATTTCAACTTGAAGGATGTCCTCTGCATTTCTTGTAGAACAGATCTAGTTGCAGTGAACTAACTTCAGTTTATCATTTTAGTTTCTCAGCTTTAGTTTATTAGTTTAGTCTCAGCTATAATTTATTTGGAAAAGTCTTAAATTACCCTTCATTTTTAAAGAATATTTTTGGTTGATACAATATTCTTTGTTAAAATTTGTTTTTCCCCCCTCCTTTTAGCACTTTGAATATATCGTCTCACTCTCTTCTGGCCTGGATAGTTTTTTCTGAGAAATCTTATGATCTTATGGAAGCTTCCTTGTATGTGATGAATTGCTTTTGCTGCTTTTAAGATTCTTTCTTTGACTTTAGAGAGTTTGATTAAAATGTATCTCAGTGCAGTTTTCTTTGGAGTTATCCTAATTGGAGCCTTTTGAGCTTCTTCAATTTTTATGTCTGTTTCTTTCCTCAGATTTAGGAAGCTATCAGCTACTGTTCCTCCAGATAAGCTCTCTGTCCTTTTCTTCTATCAATGGGATTCCCATAATGCAAAGGTTGATCGACTTGATAGTTTCCCTCCCATAAATCCCTTAGTCGATTGACTTTTCTTCATTCTTTTTGCTCCTCTGACTTTGATTTCAAAGGACCTGCCTTCAAATTCATTGATTCTTCTGCCTGTTCAGCTCTGATGTTGAACCCTTCTAATGAAATTTTCCATTCAGTTATTGTACTTTTTGGCTCTAGAATTTTTCTTTTTATTTAAAAAAAAATTTTTTTTAAGATTTATTTATTCATGAGAGAGAGAGAGAGAGAGAGAGAGAGAGAGGCAGAGACATAGGCAGAGGGAGAAGCAGGCTCCCCGCAGAAGCCCGATGTGGGACTCAATCCCAGATCCCAGGATCACAACTTGACCTGAAGGCAGCCACCCAACCACTGAGCCACCCAGTCGTCCCGGAATTTTTCTTGTTATAGTTTCTCTTTATTATTTTTTTCATGCATCATTTTCCTGTTTTCTTTTAGCTGTTTGTATTCTCTTTTAGCTGAGCATTTTTATGACTTATTTTAAATTTTTTGTCTGGCACCTTATATGTGTGTATTTCTTTGGGTAGGTCTTTAAGGTCTGTTTCTGGAATTTTGTTCCTTTAATTGGGCCAAACTTCCTTGTTTGTTTGCTTGCTTGCTTGCTTGCTGGGGTTTTGGGGGTTTTTTTGGCTGGGATTTGGACACTTGATGCATGCATACTGAATTTCTGCATGGGAATATCTTCACTTCTACCTGGCTGGAGGTTCTAGAACCTCTCAAACCATTTCTGATCTTAGGTCCCCGGGGCATTTACCTGCAGAAATGCAGTTCTAAGTTGCTGCTTACCTGTTACTTGCAACATCTTTCAACTCTGGTTCTAGTCCTCTCAGTGCTTTGAGTCAGTCAAGACAGAAACCAGCCCCTCATACAAGCCAGTATGTAGGACATTTAGTCTGTTTTGTTTGTGTTCCTGAGGGGAAAACCTTAGCATGGGGGGTTTCCTCCTGGTTGTTCCACATTATGCTGTGCATAAGTAGCATGAACGGGTGCACCAAACACCATAAGTTTTTCTACACATTTCGTTCTTATCCTGTCTTGTTCATCATGTTATCATGTATGGGTGCTATAGCTTCTTAGCTATTCTCTAAAGTTTTGTAGTGGTATTTTGGTCCATATATTGTTAACTTATTGCTTGTATGGGAGAAGGAAGGCCTATATCTACCTCATCTGGAAATTTGTTAATGTCATTCTCCCTAGTATCAATTTTTGAAGTATAAATTCTGCCAGATAATGTTTCTCTTCAGAAGACATGAAATTAAAAGGGAGTTAAAATATTTTGAACTTGAGTAAAGCATTTGGTTTTCTCCTTTGTGAGGTCTACAAATGGAGAAAATGGAATCTAAAGCAGTAATAGTTCAACATTCGTTTGTGTAATCTTTTATATTGGAATAAATAAATAAGGTAGTAGAACAGTTATATATCCTATCAGACAAAATTATGGTTTCTTTTATGGCTTTCAGGATATTCCACAAATATTTATTAAATGTCTGCACTGTTTAAGATACTATATAATTGGCATACAGAAAGTATAAGATGTAATCCTATACTTAATGCTTAAAAAACTACATAACAGTACAGGACCTCAGTAGCAAATACAAAAGTACAGGAACTGTATCACTCTGAGTTATACAGAAGCAGAAATGACAGTGAATGGAACTGGACAGAGCTGGCTACTGAAGAAAATGAGTTTGGGCTGAATCTTGAATGAGTAGAGTCGTATCTTAGTATCTATCCTGGAGAAAAAAATATCATATGTCCAAAGGTAGGCATGTACAGGGCAATATTGTTTGTACCAGCAGAAACAAGAAATAATCTAACTTGTCATCAAGAAAAATAAACTACATAAAATAATAAACTCAACTAAATGAACTGTCTTTATTGTAGAATGTTATGTAGCAATAATGGAGATCTATATATACTGACAAAATTTCCCATTTTTTTGCAGTTTATTTTTTTAATTTTTAAATTTAAATTCAATTTGTAATATATAGTATAACACCCATTACTCATCCCATCAAGTGCCCTCCTTAGTGCCCATCATCCAGTTACCCTATCCCCCCCAACCCTCCCTCCAAAAACCTTTTGTTTCCCAGAATTAGGAGTCCAACAAAAATTTCTAAATTTCTAAAACAAAACAAAACAAAAATTTCTAAATTTCTTCCAACAAAAATTTCTAAATTCTTGAACTCTTAAAAGCCAATATCTAGTTTATTTAGGCCACTATGACAAAATACCAGACTGGGTAGCTTATAAACAACAAAATTTTATTTCTCACAGTTCTGAAGCCTGGAAGTCTGAGATCAGGGTACCAGCATGGCATGAAAGCACCCTCTTTCAGGTTGTAGACATTTTGTGGTGTCCTCACATGATGGAAAGGGCTAGGGAGCTCTGTGGGATCCCTCTTACAAGAGCACAAATCCAACCTGATGAGTGTAGTACCTCGCAGAGTTCCCACCTCTTAATATCACATTGGGCTTTAGCATTCCAACATATGAATTTTGGGAAAGACACAAGCATTCAGACCACAGCAAAGGGAGCTGTAATTAAAATGTATATTATGATATTAGTTGGGCTAAGAAACATACCAAGCTAACCTGAAGATAATACTGCATACTATTTTTTGCCATATTTTTTAAAACGTTTTTAAAATTTATTTTTCTTTATATTTAGTTAACATATAATGTAGTATTAGTTTGAGAGATAGGGGTCAGTGATTGTCATCAGTCTTATATAACACCCAGTGCTCATTACATCATGTGCCCTCCTTAATGTGCATTACTCAGTTACCCCATCCCCAACCCCCAGCAACCTTCAGACTGTTACCTATGATTAAGAGTTTCTTATGGATTGTCTCCCTTTCTGATTTCATCTTATTTTATTTTTTCCTCTCTTTCCCTATGATCCTGTTTTGTTTCTTAAATTCCACATATGAGTGAGATCATCTGATACTGCATACTTTTATAGGTAAATACTATGTAAATTCATTGTAAAGGAAAGATAAACTGATAACAGTGGTTACAGTGATTAAGCATTCATAAATTACTTACATAATTAAAGAGCAAGAAGAAATCCAGATAGAAATCCTTCAAAACACTGGTGGTAGTTATTTCTGTATGGTGATATTTTGGATGAAGTTTCTTATTCTTTTTTTCTTTTTTTTAAGATTTTATTTATTTATTCATGAGAGTCACAGAGAGAGAGAGGCAGCGGGAGAAGCAGGCTCCCGGCAGGGAGCCCGATGTGGGACTCCATCCCAGGACCCCGGGATCATGCCCTGAGTCAAATACTGAGTCAACCACTGAGCCACCCAGGTGTCCTGAAGTTTCTTATTCTTTATGTTTTATTGTATTTTCTGAATTTTCACAAGAAATATTTTATTGGAAATATAAAGAGTATTTCATAAATGGAAGATAAATAATTGACAAATAGTTAATAACATTAATTCTTACAAAAGTGGAATAGAAGGGTTAAGTAGAATTCAATTAGGTGGAAAGATCAGGGAGTTTGGGGGGTATGGGAGATCATTGAGGGAAACAGAGGGAAACCTAGAATGTCTTAGAATCTTTTGAAATTGTATAGAGCCATTGAACATGGCTTTATTCTTAAAGCCATTTATTCAATACATATTTAAGGACCTAGAAGGTTCCAGAATACTGCTAGGAACACATTTGGATCCCTGTCCCTAAGAGACCTATGTTTTGATGAGGGAGGTGAAGATGAATAGATTCTAATAACAGCAGTCCCTCTTATACTGGTTTTACTTTTTACTGCAGCCCAGAAGGAGATGATCCTCCTGACATATGGTCAGAAGGTCAATAGTAGTTTGGTTTTTTTTAAGATTGATTGATTTATTTTAGAGAAAGAGTGAGAGCAAGAGAGAGAGTGCACAGGCAGGGGAGAAGGGCAGAAGGAGAGAGGAGCTCAAGCAAACTCCCTGCTGAACATGGAGCCTGATGTGGGGCTTGATCTCAGGACCTGAGCTGTAGTCGAGAGTTGGACACTTAACCAACTGAGCCACCCAGGGCCCCTAAGGTCAGGATAGTAGTCACGATGCCTACATCATTCACCTCACTTCATCTCGTGTAGACATTTTATCATCTCAGATCCATCAACAAGAAGGATGGGTGCAGTACAATAAGATATTTTGGAAGACCAAATTCACATAACTTTTATTACAATATATGGACGTAATGTTCTATTTTGTTACTGGTTATTGTTAATTTCTAACTGCCTAATTTATAAATTTTATCATAAATGTGTATGTCTAGGAAAACACATTATATATATAGGGTTTAGTACTATCCACAGTTTTAGGCATCCATGGGGGGTCTTGAAAGTATCCTCCACAGTTAAGGGGAAGGACTATTGTACAGTGTAGTAAGGAAGAATCATTTGGTAAGGTAGAGAAAGGGGTTGGTGAGGGTTGATAGAGAAGGCTTTCCTAAAGGTACAGACATGTAAGCTGAAATTTGTGTTAAGTTTAAAGTAGTCTGGAAAGGGGGGATCCCTGGGTGGCTCAGCGGTTTGGCGCCTGCCTTTGGCCCAGGGCGCGATCCTGGAGTCTCGGGATCGAGTCCCGCGTCGGGCTCCCTGCATGGAGCCTGCTTCTCCCTCCTCCTGTGTCTCTGCCTCTCTCTCTCTCTATATATATATATCATAAATAAATAAATCTTAAAGAAAAAAAAAAGTAGTCTGGAAAGGGAAAGCAGGGACCAGCACCTGGAATACATTATAAACTGTTTTAAGGACTTGTTTTTGTAGTGTTTAATTATTCCATATTTACAATTGTAGTATTCTTTGCAACATAATAGATAATAGTTTCTTTAGTTGTTTGGCACTTGGTAAGCACATAAACTCTTTTTTGTCTCCCTCTTCTACCTTTTCTTTTCTCCCTCTCCCTTGTATGCATTTACTGTAGGTGATACGTGGCATGAGGTTTTTGGGGTAAATAAATGCAAACTCTTAAGACACTGCTGATATAAAAAGGAGGCAACCTTAATTTAGCATATTTGAAAGAGCCATGCCTAGTTCACCAAAATAAAAATGCTATTTGATGTGGTTGACTGCTCTTTAAATCAGCCATCACAATGAATTAGTTATGGAATTGACTATAAGAAGTTATTCAAATTTTTTGATCATCGACATCTTTTTACTACTTAGTAAAAGGTACTGCCTTCAGGGTTATTTATATTGACAGTGGCTTGGACTTTTATAAATAACTACACAAATTACTTAATCTGTTCTATGTGGATAAAACGTGGTATCTGTATTGTTACCTATTGTGGGATTGCCAAATGAAATTTGTTTTTGCAAGATAGAAATCCCATATCATTTAAGGGGCCTGAATTGCCATAGGAGTCCAAAGTTGACAGCATTATTTACTAAATTTTTTTGAAAGTAGATTTCCTTCTTACTTGCTTTAAAGGCAGACAATAAATAAAAGTCATAACTTCTATAAAGAGAGAACCTGTCACATTATTATTTGTTAAAGATTTCTCATTTGGCAGTTTATAGAAAAATGGTAAACAAATGTGCAACTTAGAAAGGAGGAATAACTGAATTTCGTTACAGTTAATCCCATTCCACAAACAAAAGAATTCTGAACACTGCCAGCTAACAATATGTTGCCTTATTAATGTGAGAAACTGAGTTTTACTTACCACTTGAATCACACTTCTGTGTCCTTAACTTGTATTTTTTCTGCTGCATGGAATGCCCTCCTCCATCTTTGTCCATTTGCAAAATTCCTCTCAAACCTTAAAGACTCCAGGCTTAAGATTTTTTTTGTCCCATAAAAGTTCATCACTCCATTGCTATTCCTGCTATTACAGCACTTGCCACATTAATGACAATTGTTTATGTTTTCTATTTCCTGACTACAATGTAACCTCCTTAAAAGTAAAGGGTGTCATAAAATACTTGTTTAGTGCATGAATGAAAGGGGGCTTTCTGAAATGACGTGGCATTGGATAATGAAAGCCCATTAAATTTTTATGCTTTGTTTATTGACTGGTAGCTAGCTAGCATTGTTACTTCTGGCTGCTGTTACTTCTGGTTTATCACAGGACTCTGGTTAAAACCCACAATGATGTTTGAACAATATGATTTATTTATTATTACTCTCTTACAAGAATGGACACCAAGGAGATAGGGAAAGGAACTGTTAAGCATATTACTTCAGTTGTGCCAAGCTTTGGGGAGACTCAAAGTGTAAAGGTTCACATTTTTTTAAATAGAATCATTATTCAGTTTCAAAAAAAGTTTACTGCATGAATGTCTTAAGTAGTGTTTGTCTTTAGTGCGTTTTAAATTATTAAAAATAGGAAGTATGTAATGGAAACAGCAAATGTAGTGAAATTTGTATTTAGTTCTAGTACCAACTCTAATAATATCTCTGTGATTTAGGGGCAGGTTTGAAAACCTCTTTGAATTTTAGTTTACTTCTCTATAAAAGTGCAGTTCGTACTACATGATATTCAGTAGTATACAACTTTAATATCAACTTATTTAAAAATGTGTTTATACAGAATTTTAAGAATGAAGATGATACAAAAGGAGGAGAGAGAAGTGTTTCAAATATAGAAACCAGCTAAATTGGGATGATTATTTAAGTTTTATAAATATTTATCCAAGGTATTTGTATGTTTCTGTTGTTGTTTAGGAATTTTTTTAAACATTTATTTATTTTAGAGAGGTGGGTGAGGGGCAAAGGGAGAAGAAGAGAATCCAAGTAGACTCCACACTTGGTGTGGAGCCCGACAGAGGGCTCAATTTCACGACCCTAAGATTATGACCCTGAGATCACGACCTGAGCTGAAACCAGGAGTCAGCTGCTTAACTGACTGTGCCATCCAGGTGCTTCTGTTTTGGACTTTTTAAGTGATAAAGCAAATCAGAAAGCAGTATAGTTTTAGTTAAATCAAACAGACTTACATATATTTATACATATGCAGGACAGTGTATAATAAGATAAGTACTAATATTATCCCTAGTGTGGGGTTAGAGATGATGAATATGGATAAAACAAGGAGAATAAAATATTTTTCTTTGTTTTTCTACAAAATAAAAACTAAGGCAAATAAAATACCATTTCCTAAAGACTATTTGTGGCTTTGGAAGTGGATTATTTGACAAGGAAAATGTTTGGGGAACTGGGGCCAATATGTCAAAGGCAGACTTTTTTTCTGTTTCCCAAATCAACTTAGAACTCTTACCTATGATGGAAAACATAAGACAGGATTGCTTAGTGATTGATGTTCATCTCGTTTTTATTTATGAATGGAACAAGAGTTTGTGGGGTTTTGTTTTGTGTTGTTTTTGAGAGAGCATGCAAGCAGGGGAGGGAGGGGCAGACAAGGAGGGAGAGAGAGAAGATCTCAAGCAGTCTTCATATTCCTTGAAAGCCCAGTGCAGAGGTCAATCTCACAACCCTGAGATCATGACTTGAGCCAAAATGAAGAGTCAGGTACTTAACCACTGAGCCACCAAGCACCCCAAGGAAACAAGAGTTCTTAAAATGAGGTATGTAGATAAGCTTTAGGGGAATCCATTAACCATTTGGAATTGTGTCAAAAAAACAGTATGTCCATTCATGATTTTCGTGTATGTCACTCCTGTGACTGAGTTCATAGCTTTTAACAGATCCACAAAGAGTGTGTGATCCAAAAAGATTAAGAAGCCCATGGACAGTTCCTGTCTGTTTCCACATACAGTATGGGGGTTGTGGATTTTCACAGATTACTGAAAAGGACATTGTTTATTCAGGTCTTGGAGTAATAAAAGAATGATTGCAGAGCTGTTGATTTTTCTCTAGGTTATACATTTCTGTCTTTCTAGCTATTCTTTCATAACCTTTTATCTTGGTCTACTATTTTCATCCTTTGCTGTTGGACACCTCAAAATAGATCATATTCAGGGATTCTAATTTTTCTCCTAACAGCTATGTTTATTGAAGTTCTTTTTAGTTTTTTGTCATCTTATCAATGATTGGATTGCATGCATACACTCAAATGATTTTTAATAGGTCTTGTTGCATTTGAACAATTAGAGGTTTGTGTTTATTTTAATAGACAAAAAAATGAGTAAATTCCTCCCAGAATGAAGACACCATTCTTTTAATCTGTAAGTCTTTTTATGTGTATCTGGACTTTGAGGATTTATATCCTGTTCAATTCATAGTTGACATTTTCTGTGTATCTAGGTATGTAGACTTTTGACAGTTTTTTCTAATTCCTTTTTTTTTTTTTAAGATTTTATTTATTTATTCATGAGAGACACAGAGAGGCAGAGACACAGGCAGAGGGAGAAGCAGGCTTCCTGCAGGGAGCCCGATGTGGGACTCAGGACTGGTACTGGATCCAGGATCCCAGGATCATGCCCTGAGGCAGACGCTCAACCGCTGAGCCACCCAAGTATCCCAGTTTTTTCTAATTCCTTTTCTTCTTTCCTTTCTTTGGGAGGTGTGGGTTAGAAAGAATCTTGCAATTCTTTGCAATCTAGCAATTATCTAGGATTCCAGTTGATTATATCAGAAACACCTCATGTTTATATTTAAAACAGTATGTCTTTCTCTAAGGAACTTCATTATTTCCACACCAGCATCTCATTAGGTCTTTCTTCATTCCCAGGAGAAATTTTCTGTGTTTTCGGTTTCATTCTTGTAGGGAAAAGTTGGAAGTACTAGTATTCTTACCCTTTAAAAACAAAAGAAAACAAAACAAGGAACAAAACATAAACAGAACTCAGGTTCTCTGTCAGCCTACCTTTCACTTGGACTTAAATTTCAGTCAGTTTAAATATTAGGTTACTCTGAGCCTTAGATGTGAAAGGAGCCTTTTTTTTAGTCATAGTTGTTGATTAAAGTTTTCTTACCTTTGGAATTTCACAAAAAGTTTAAATATATTCAACCCTTTTCCACTTAATTTATATATATAATTGGTTAGAATGATTTATTTGGAGCTATGGCATCCTGTTACTTGTTCGAATCTGTTTCCTACTCTTCCAAAGATATTGTGAAATATGTGTGTGATATTTTAGGTGAGGTTTTTAAAATTGTGCATCATATTTGGTGATAGTTGGAAACTGGAGTGTGTGAAAAGAGCATAATTGAGAATAACCATTGTATAAAAGATTTGTCTTTTCAAACCCTTTTTTCACTTTTTTTGCACAAAGAAAAAAATAGTAACACTATATGGTTTTCTCATAATAATACTGATGTTTAAGAATATTCCTGCTTTACTTATCTGAAGAATTGGGATATTATTTCACAGAGGTGTTTAAGAAATAAATAGGATGATAGATGTGAAATGCCTAACACAGGGACTGCACATAGTGGGTTCATTCCAGCAAAGTCTATATGTAGCATAAGATGTAATCATACTTACAAGATTGAGAATCACTAGAGCAAGGAAAATTAATATGTACCAACAAGTTCTGCCCTGGTCAGTTTTAAAAATCACTTAGGAGTCATGAACAATTCAGAGAGGAGTATGTAGAATGGAAATTTCACTCAAATGATGCTTTGTCCTTACATTGGTTGTCTGGCAGCAGAATCAAACAGGAAGAGACTGGCAAATGATAGCAAAATATTTTATCTTTGCAACTGCCCTTAGGATTATCATTTTCATACCTCTTTACCTACATTAATTCACCCTGACCTGTTCCTTTTGTTTGCTATGTGTGTAAATTTTTTTAAATTACATTGTTTTAATGAGAGAAGTCAATTAGCTCAGGAGGCAGCCCTAGTTTGTTTAACTTGGTAAGGAAGTTGAAGTCACCCTGTAACGAAGTTGAAGTCACTCACCAAGTATGCCTCTCTGCACCTGACATTCCTTCCCAGGGCGGGACTCCTCCCTGTGAATAAGAGGAAAGGCTTGGCCAATTACCTTAGACAAAGCCGGACAGCTGCCGAGCCCAGCTGGGAGGAGTCTCCTCGAGCAGAGCTGGTACAGGCAGGGGCTTTTTGCCACCTCCTTTTATTCACACCATTTTACCCAGCAGATCACCTGAGGTGGAGATTGAGAAGGGGATGTCACTCTTTGCAGGAGACCTCCTCCACTGGGAGGGCTTTCTGGTGGGAGGAATTGCTGCGGTTGCCAGGTTTCTGCTTGAAGCTGATGCTTTCTAACCCCAGTGCGCCACTCCTGGCCCCATACCGACCAGAACATCAGGTTCGGCCCCCCGGAGTCTTAGGTGACACCACAGCGGCATCCTGGGCTGAGGATTTGGTGGAGAGAGGAGGAGTGGTCCCTCTGTCTAGACCCTCACGGCTGACTCACAGGAAGTCCAACCGAGCTTGGCACTGGGCGCAGCAGCTCCGGGATTCCGCCCCTCCCTGCCGCGGGTCCGCCCGCCCTCTCCGACGTAGGCTTTGCAGTATCTCCCGATGGAACAATGAAGTGGTTCCAAGTTTGCTAAGACTCCCAGGGAAATTCTTTGGACTTTTGTGACAGTCTTCAAAATGTTTTGCCACCGACTTTTCCAAGAAGCTGTTTTTTAAAAACAAAACAAAACACAACACCCTTCCCTTCGTGGATTGCTTTGTGTGAAGATTACTCAGGGTGACCATGGTTCAACGCTTTAGCCTCAGGAGGCAGCTATCCAAGGTGGGTAGCTTGGGTAGCTTTGTGTGTGTGTTTAGGGGAAACTCACTAGATTCCGCATGGTTTCCTTTTTCTCTAGAACTGTTCTGTCAAGCCTGCCTTCCTCCAGAGCTGAGGAGGGGTTGGGGGAGGAAGCGCTGCCTTTTGTTCTTTCGTCTGACAGACACAAAGGTTTCAGGCTGACTGCACCGGCAACTCCAGATTTTGTTCCCCTAAAACCAAACCTGTCATCTGTGAATTTGGTGGAAGTTATAGTTGGCTTCTGAGATACAGTTTCCAAAGGAGTGTGCGTGAAAGACAATAGTGGGTAAAAAGTGCATTTTTAATTAGCAATTAATCTAGCAGCTTGTTGACCGAGATAAGAAAAGCCTTATTGGTCTGTGGAATCAGTACTTTTTGTACAAAATTTAGTTTTAAACTGGGGAAAACTTCCAAAAAAAATAAATAAGCAAGACCTGCATGAAAATGTTAAAGTGAGTGGTCATGTTAAGAAATTTGCATACTTAATGAAGGAGTTCTGTGAAAAGCAGTAACCGGAAGGCTCACAAATCAATTTTTTACAGAATTCTGCTTGGAAAGCAGGTTCCATTTGTGCAGCTTTGAGGGAAAAGTTCTTTTAACCTAAGAAATTCAAACTTTAAAAAAAAAAAAAAAAAAAGGCAAAGCTCTCTTGGAAGAGGGGCTGCTGATTTTCTAAATCAGCTCCAGCGGAGGCCAGCCCTCTCTTGACCCAGTCGTGGAGCTCTCTTTTTAGCTGGTGCAGGAACTAGTTTGGAAAGAGGTGTGCTGAGAGTTGAGCTTTATTTCAAAAATCATTCTGTTCTTTAAAAAGCCTATTCAAAAAAGTTAGAAGTTGGTGGCTGAATTGTGTTGCAGTTCATTCTCTGCAGGGAGAAACTTAAACAAATGGTAAATCGGTAGGCATGCTTCACTTTCTTGGTTGTTAGTCAGAATTGTTAAATCCTAAAATGTGTTATTATCTAAAGAGAAGATGTTTTAGTTCTTCACAAGTGACCTCAGTGTAGAAAGTGTGCACTCGGGGCAGAAATGAGCAAAGCTTTTGGCCCATCCACGTGTCAAATTTTATCATTGGATTCCCAAGCCTAATGGGCTTTTTAGAAGTAGTAAAATAAATTTCCCTTGCTTCTCTTCCCCCAAGTCTAACTATTTGTGTTGGGGGTAGTGGGCCAAGAAGCCCCCAAATTTCTTCTAAGCAATTGTAAAAGAATCATTTTTTGTTTCTCTTTGAACAACCTCTGGTTTATATATTTCCAAATATGTAGTACATTTAAAAAGCAGATATGGGGGCCCCTGGGTGGCTCAGTGGTGGAGCATCTGCCTTTGGCTCAGATCGTGATCCCAAGGTTCTGGGACCAAGTCCTGCGTCAGGGTCCCTGGAGGGAGCCTGCTTCTCCTTCTGCCTATGTCTCTTCCTCTCTTGCTGTGTCTCTCATGAATAAATACATAACATCTTTTATAAATAAATAAAAATAAGCAGATATGTAGATTCTCAGGTCAGTAATTATTCTGCACAAGGGTGTCTGAAATAGTTCAGAGCCAGGTGATAATTTTCTTTTTTCTTTTTTTTTTTTTTCCAGGTGATAATTTTCTAATTAGCAAATAGTGTAGGTGCTTTGCTACCAATATTTTTCTTCCAATTATTTTTTTGAACTTCATGCTTTTCACTTTATGCTATATGTCCTGCTGTGATTTATAGAAAAGACACTTTGGGAGAATTAGGAACAGTCTTCTCTGGAACATGAAGAAATAAAAAGTACATTATATAAAACATTAAAAGAAATAACCTCTTTAACTCCTCTTTTCTGTCACTCCTCCCCTCCATTTTAATGTGGTTTCTGGGTCCTATACTGAATGGTTAGAGCCAAATCTAAGGAAATTTGTTTTCTATCACATGCCCTCAATATAGCATCTGTTCAATAATGAATTGAAGAAATAATATTAATTGTTTCAATCTGTTTAGGTGCTGAAATATGAAGGAGAAATGAATAGTTATGTCAGTTTTCTTTTTTTAATTTCAGTGAATGCACTGTACCTCTCTTCTGTCTTTTCAGCTTAACCCATATGTTTCTTGAGATTGAACACTGAAAGTGAAATTAGGTTTTTGTAGGTCAATTGAATAATAATAATAATAATAATAATAAAAATTGAATAATAGCAATTTCATATGATTACAACTTTAGTAACAAGTATTTTTGCCAATAAGAAATAATCTTCCACAAGTATAGAAATGTCTTAAGATGATCTCATATTTTAAAAGCAATTTCCTATTTTAACAAAAAAGAATATTCATATGATCATCTATAAATTCTGTTGGAAATTTTTTGAAAGGAAATATTTATAAATGTTTGCAGTGATTTTAAACCTAATATCTAATTTAAATTATTTTTATCTTAAGTTTGATAGCCATGTTTACTTAAACCGGATATTTTCTCTAGAGTATTCAAATGATTCCTCTAGGTTGGCTAATACATGTTCACATCTGAACTTGTAAAAGGAGGAAGTAAATGAAGAAATAGATGAAGTAAAAAGCTTCATTTTTAAAAAGATATGTTCAATAATTCTTTTTGACTAGATTCCAGTTACCTGACTCCCAGAAAATTCCTCTTTTTTCTTTGTCACTTTAGGTTATTTTCTTTCTACATAGTTTTCTCACATGTGACTTTAAACATATGTACTAACGAAACTTTTTCTTTCTGCCCCAAGGCTCTGCATGAGCCAGTCAGAATAATCTGGAACCTGCCAATGTGGATTATCATGTGATTCTCCAACAGATGTTCAAGTTAGGTGGTATCAGCTTCATTTTGTCACTAAAGGAACAGATTTGGAGAAGTTAGGTCATTTATCCAAATCAGGAGGGTAGAGTCAGGTTCAAACTTAGTAATTCCAAACCCATTCTGTTTCCCCACACCAACTGTCTCCATGAGCTTCTGGTGTATTAGTCATTCTACTGTCATGGTCTCTGATGTTTCCCAATATGTGTATACATGGTTATAGAAAATAGTATAGTAAGACACTTGCGTAACTTCTTAGAGCAGCTCTTTTCCCCTGCGGTTGAAATTAATGTCCAATAGGGTTTAAATTTATCAGTCAAACTTGGTAAGTGTTTCTTGCAATTGAAGTTCTTTTTCTTTGGCCAGAGAAACATTGGTTTGAATAAGATAGTTGATTCAATAAAGCCATATTTAATTTAGTAGGTTGAAGTTAACTACATGCATTTTTATGAACCTTTAGAATGTACTACCTTTTTAAAAGAACTTTTATGAAAGAGAAAAAGTTACTCTTAAGTTTCTATAATAATGTTAAAGAGCTTAAATACAATGAGTTACACATTCAGAAGGTCTTAAGTAACTTTGGCTCTAACCTCCCCTCTTCCCTATCTTTTATATGGGTAATAGAAAATCAGTCTTTTCCCTTTTTTGCAGGAACTTCAATTTTTTAGGAGGTACGATAAAAGCTCAGGGGCTTTGAGAAATGGTTTGAAGATAGATTATTCCAGTAAAATATTATACCCTTTTATTTTACTTTTGAATGGTAATGATTTTTATAAGTTCAAAAATTAAAAATTACCTACTATGGGGGCACCTGGGCAGCACAGTTGGTTAAGCGTCTCACTCTTGGTCCTTGCTCAGGTCGTGATTTTAGGATTGTGATCTCAGGGTTGTAAGATCAAGCCCCACTCCCTTGCCTCTCCTTTTGTCCACTCCTCCCTTCAAACAAATAAATCTTAAAAAAAAAAAAAAATTACCTGTGAAACCTTGCTTCCAGCTCTGTCTTTTCTCCTGGTTTATATCCCTACCTCCTTCGGTAACCAGTTTCTCATTTATCTTTCTAGTGTTTGTTCATACATGTGTAAGAAAATGTGAATATATGTTTCCTGACCCTTTTAAAGTTTGTTTTTTTGTTTTGTTTTTTGTTTTTGTTTTTGTTTTATGATAGACATAGAGAGAGAGAGGCAGAGACACAGGCAGAGGGAGGAGCAGGCTCCATGCCAGGAGCCCGACACGGGACTCGATCCTGGGTCTCCGGGATCATGCGCTGGGCCAAAGGCAGGTGCCAAACCGCTGAGCCACCCAGGGATCTCCTCCTGACCCTTTTAACATGAAATGCAATGCTGTACAGTTTGTTCTAAGATAACTTGGACTTTAATTTTCCCGATATGGAACTAAAGTGCTATCTCAGTTTGGGGTTCACATTTATTTTTAACATTTTCATGAGAGGCTGAAGTTCTTTAGGACAGGTATAGCAACACAAAATGTGCTCTCCATATCAAACAAAGATAATTAAAATAACATCAAATTAATGATACCTTGATGCTTTTTCAGTTCATACCACATTTTTTTCCTTGATTTGAATGTTCTCTCTTGCTATATTAAAATTTTTAAGGGGCACCTGGGTGGCTCAGTCGGTTCAGCATCTGCCTTTGTCTTAGGTCATGATCCCAGGAGCTGGGATCCAGCCCCAAATAGGGCTCCCTGCTCAGTAGGGAGTCTGCTTCTCCCTCTCCCTCTGCCCCTTCCCCTGCTTCTCACTTGCACATGCGCTCTCTCTCTCTTAAAAAAATAAAATCTTGAAATACTTTTTTTCATATGAAGAAAACATAAAATATAAAATCATACAGTATACCTTGAGTTGGCCTGTGAAAACATGAATGACTGAGAAATAGGACTTGTGGGCTCCCACACACACACAGTTCAGCCATTGATTTGTTGAAATCATTTAATCCACACTTGTAGAGCACTTGAAAATATGATTGTCTAAAAACATTATTCTTGCCCTTCATACGTTGGTAGTGTCCTACCATTTGGTATCAGTTTTGTATCAGCAAAAGAAACTTAAGATTTAAAAAAAAAAAAAAAAAAAAAAGAAACTTAAGATTTAGGGAGGTATTGATCATAATTTGAGTTCATAATATAAACTTTTTTTCAAAAAGAGTTTCTTTTGGAAAAAGTTTTTTTGAGAGAGTAGGCATTTAAGAGGGGTAAGGGAGGACCAGAGGGAGTGAGAGTCTCAAGTAGACTCCACACCTGATTTGGGGCTCAGTCTCAGAACCCTGAGGTCATGACCTGAGGTAAAATCAAGAGTTGGATGTTTAACTGACTGAATCACCCAGATGCCCCTTCTTTTGAATTTCTCTCTGATTTCTTTGGGGATTATGACTTGAAATAATATATATGACTTACTTAATTTTCCTATGAATGTATTCTTACCACTTAAAGGAGGAGGAATCTTTCACTTCCATTTTAATTAGGGAAAGTGTTTTGAAGTGTTTTGGAAAAGTGTTTGGAAAACTGTTTGGTTTTGGAAAGTGTTTTGAAGGCCAAAATAGTAGATTTTACTTAGATTTTACCACAGTTTAGGGCAGTCCAGGTGGCTCAGCAGTTGAGCATCTGCCTTCAGCCCAGGGCCTGATCCTGGAGACCTGGGATCGAGTCCCGCATCAGGCTCCCTGCATGGAGCCTGCTTCTCCCTCTGCCTGTGTCTCTGGCTCTCTCTCTGTGTGTGTCATAAATAAATAAATAAATAAATAAATAAATAAATAAATAAATAAAATCTTAAAAAAAAGATTTTACCACAGTTTTAAAAAATATATTTTGAACCTTTTTAATGTACTATATGGGTACAGTGAAGTATTATATGTAATTTAAAACCTGAAATATATGGGCAAGGGAGTCTGTACTGGATGGATGCTTTTAAGTCATGGAAATATGCACAACATCTTTTTTTAATGCCTTTTTTAAAAATAAAGATTTTATTTATTCACGAGAGACACAGCGGGCAGAGACATAGGTAGAGGGAGAAGCAGGCTCCCTGTGGGGAGCCCAGTGCAGGACACCGTGATCACGACCTGAGCCAAAGGCAGATGCTCAATCACTAAGCCATCCAAATGCCCTATGCCATTTTCATTTAATCATATCTCCATCACTTCAGACATCAACTAGTTTATTTTTCTTCTTTTTTCTTTTTTTTTTTTTTTAAGATTTTATTTGTTTCAGAGAGAGGGATGTTGGTGCCCTGACATCAGCTGGTTTCATACTTGGAAATATAATGTTTGGTGTTTGTATTTAGCCAGAAATTAAGTGCTACATCTTCTTGTGACTCATTAATCCACTTTTAGGAGGCCTAAATCAACTAGTGGTATCATCAGCATGGAAGGATTGTTGTATTATAGAACCAAAATAGGAAGACTGATACTGCTCTTATGTTAATGAAACGAGACCCTTAGTAGGATTAATTCCATGTGTTATGGATGTGGTGGGAATAGGTAAGGAATAGAGAATGGTTTTCATATTCAAATATATTGGCAATAATAAGCTAAAATAGAGGAACTAATGTAGAAATATGTGTATGGTAACTCTGAAATGTTTCCGTGATACTGATGCCAGTTGAAATTTTAAAAATTAGAGTAAATTATAGACTGTAGATCTGAGAAAGCAGATAATGCCACCAACAAAAGATAGTTAACCTCCTTGGATGTGTGTTGCTTTTTTTTGTTTCTTCAGTTAATCTCATTTGGGGTTGATTTGAGTGTTACTTTCCTAAGAGAGATGGATATAGTAAATGACTCAATTAGATGATTCTTTGAAGTAGAAATATGTTTACCAAGGGATGTTAGTTTTGAAGATCAGTGAACAAATATACTTGAAAGTGCTTTCAAAACTGTAAAGTACTGTATGAATTTAAGGTGGTGATATTTTCATTATTCTGTTATTCCATAAATTTATTCCATAAATAATAAATTCTTTTTTTTAAAGTAGGCTTCACACTGGGTGTGGAGCCCAATGTGGGGTTTGACCTCAGGACCCTGAGATCAAGACCTGAGCTGAGGCCAAGAGTTGGAAGCCTAACCGACTAAGCCACCCAGGTGCCCCCATAAGTATTTTTTTTAAGTTTTATTTATTTTTTAAGTAATCTCGACACCCTACATGGGGCTTGAAATCATGACCCCGAGATCAAGAGTGGCATGCTCCTCCTACTGACCCAGCCAGATGTCCCTTTCCATGAGTATTTTTGAAAAGAAGTGACTGTTCTTTAAAAATATAGTTTAAAATATGCACATATACCTGCTCCCCCTTTTATATGTACAGAGACTATCTTTGGATAGGTAACAGTGATTGTTTCTGAAAAAGGACCTGGGACACTTGGGCTGAGGGTGAAAGGTAGACTTACTTTTTAAAACTATTTACTACATACGTGGTATGTATGTATGTATTTCTGAAATAATAGGTCTAGTCAAATGTTTTAAAAGTTCAAAATGTAGAAGTGAATTTCAGGCTCATTATTTTTCATTGAAAAACATTGCTAATCGTTTACTTAAAGGTTAATGGTTGAAAAATGGTATCTTTCTAGGCTTGGTACTTTCTCTTAACTATCCAGCTATTATTCACAGCTGGAAGATAACCTTTGTGTGTAACATATAAGTTTGTAGTATGGAATCACTAACCTTTTAAGAATCCTTTAAATGAACCTGTTTAGGCTAAATTAATCGTAACTCTTTTGAAAGCATGTTTTAGGAATGGTGTATAAAGACAGGAACAAAAAAAAAAGAACAAAAAAAAAATAAAGACAGGAACACATTTTACTTGTCATGTCTATATATAGAATATGCATGTGATACTTAATAATAGGAACTATTTCTGATTTGTTCTTAATCATTTTGGTTTACATGAGAAAATGAAAAGAAAAATTTGCCCTTTTGGACACCCTGGGGTTAGTTAGAACTTAGCCTCTGCTCTACTCATAGACCTGTAACAGAACCCTATTGCAAAACATGTAGATTAAAAAGAAGGTAATGTAAATAGACTTGGCCTGTGGTAACACAGAAAATTTCCATTAAATTTCAGTTTGTTCTATCAGGTGTTCTCTAAGAAGCAGATCACTTTGTCTTTACTGAAAATTTTATATCTTTTTTTTTTTTAGGGAATTCTAATGTGAACATCCTTTCAAAATCTAATCTGATAATTTATATTTTCTATGGGGAAATTTAACCAGGGTAATGGAGTTCTAGCCTAAATGGCTTAACTTCCATGGAGTGAACAGAGAGGGAAATCTAGAAAACTGTCTTTGAGATATATAATATATATGGATCATTTAATATTATCACTTTGTGGAGTTTTAGCTGCGAACTCTTTAATATACTTGCCTAATATTTTTTCCCTCTCTTTTAATTATTTGAAGATATACAATGAAATGATACAAACAAAACCTGAGTATAACTTCCCATTCTCTTTTTGGTGTAGAGTATGTTTGTGTTGAAACTTAGGAAACTCACCACAGGGGCACCTGGGTGGCTCACTGGTTGAGCGTCTACCTTTGGCTCAGGTCATGATCCCAGGGTCCTGGGATTGAGTCCCACATTGGGCTCTCCGCAGGGAACCTGTTTTTGTCTCTGCCTCTGTGTGTGTGTGTGTGTCTCTCATGAATAAATAAATAGAATCTTTTCAGAAAAAAAAAAAAAAAGGAAACTAGCCACAAAGGTTCGTCTCAACAGGATTCTCTTTGGACAGAATTGGAAATCTGACCCATTCTACTCAGTAGCTAGTGGTGAATGATTATTTGGGTTTTGAGTCTTATGAAATGATGTTATTATTCATCATTGTATTCAATAACACCCAACCATTACAACTGTAAGAAATTTTAGAACATATAATATACATTCTGTATATATTCCAACTTGGAAAGAACTTGGAGCATAGTAAATGGAGATAGTAGGTTGTATGTA
This sequence comes from Canis aureus, assembly GCF_053574225.1. Taxonomy (NCBI): domain Eukaryota; kingdom Metazoa; phylum Chordata; class Mammalia; order Carnivora; family Canidae; genus Canis; species Canis aureus. The sequence continues at coordinate 6,448,499 of NC_135629.1, forward strand.
AAGATGAACATCTACTTCATTTCTTACTGTTCACTTCCTTTACATATACCACTCTAGCTGCACCCCTTCCTTGCTGTTTTTCAAATGTACCACAGTTCTGCTTCCGTTCCTTTGCATTTATTCTTTTTTCTACCTATAAAGCTCTTCATCCAAATATAGGTGGTTCCTGACTTATCATGGTTCAGCTTGTGATTTTTCAGTTTTATGATAATGTGAAAGCCATAAGCATTCAATACAAATTGTACTTGGAATTTTGAATTTTGATCTTTTCCTGGGATAGCCATCCACACAGTATAGCACTCTCTTGTGTGGTACTAGGTAGTGGCAGCAGCTGTAGCTCCCAGTCAGTCGCAGTCACAGGGTAACCAACTGATAGAAGTATCTTATACCCCTACAACCATTCTGTTTTTTACTTCCAGTACAGTATCCAGTAAATTACATGAGCTCTTCAGTAGTTTATTATCAAATAGATTTTGTATTAGATGATTTTGCCCAACTATAGGCTAATGCAAGCATTCAGAGCACAGTTAAGGTAGGCTAAGCTAGGCTATGATGTTTCGTAGGTTAGGTATATTAAATGCATTTTTGACCTACACTATCTTCAACTTACAGTGCCTTTATTGGAATGTAACTCCATCATAAGTCAAGGAAGATCTATATCTGTATGGATTGCTCTTGTACATCTTTGAGGTCACAGCTCAGAGGTCACCTTTTCAGCAAGGTTTTGACTGTTTTCTTTATTTAAAATAGCAAACTACTTCTTACACACACACACACACCCTTTCCCCAACTCTTCTTATCTTCCTCCTCAGTTTATTTTCTTTTTTCCCTCCAGTGTGTTTAGTATCATCTGATACATTATATATTTTTCTTTCTTTTGTGTGCCCCCCAGTGTAAACCTTATGATAAAGATAGTTATCTCTTTTGTTCACTCATGCAGAAACATAGAATAGTATCTGGTATTTGATAAGTGCTAAATAAGTATTATTTCATGAATGAATTTAAGTACAAAGAACAGTAAAAAAAAAAAAAAAAAAAAGTGGCTAATCTCCTTGTCTACTTTCTTTTCATCTCTTTCCATTCTACTGCCACCATCCCTACCTTGGGTACTTTTACTCCAGCCTCCCCTCTCCTCCCCTCTCCTGCAGAGTAATCTCATGTCTGATAAGACTTGCCATATAGTAGACACCAAATATTTGTTGAATATCTGCTAATATTATCTTCTTCGTAGATACCAAACTTTATCAGAAATGGCAATTAACTGGCAGCCTTATCCTGGTTCTTGTAGGTATTTACATTTTTATTTATTTATTTTAAAGATTTTATTTATTTATTCATGAGAGACACATAGAGACAGATAGGCAGAGGGAAAAGCAGGCTTCCTATGGGGAGCCTGATGTGGGACTCCATTCTGGGACCCCCGGGATCACACCTTGAGCTGCAGGCAGACGCTCAACCACTGAGCCACCTAGGTGTCCCAGGTATTTACATTTTAAATTCATCTTTTTGATATGATGAAAAGAGCCCATAAGTAGAAACTCAGAGTTCTTTGATTGTTTGACTTTAGATAAATAATTTCTCTGTGCATTAGTTCCTGAATCTTAAAATGGCATATTGTTTACTCTTATTACCTCATAGAAACAAGTAGACAATGGATATGAATATATTTGGAATGGTATTTAAAACTCTTAAATATAAGGTAATATTTCACACCACATTTTACAACTGTCAAGTACTTTTAAATATTCAGGACAAAAAAAAATATTCAGGACAACTAACGTGGCTTTCAGTCCTTTTTTTCTGTTTGGGTGCATATTGAAAATAGAGGCTTCTCTCCCCATCTTCCTTTTATAAATAAAGGTCTGTGTCAAGGGATGATAATCTACCACCTTTAATAAGTGCTGTATCTTGTGTGTGAAAATTATCACAAAATAAATGTTAGAGCTGTACTGACCACTGGAAAAATTTTTGTGTCTGACTGCATTTTTCCTAGATTTTGAGATTTAGAAAGTTGTGTCCCTGTAGATTTTGTCATTTAGACTCCTACATAAACATCAGTACTTAGAAACATCCTAATGAAATTTCCTTTCTCTGTTATTCAGTGAGCAAATACATTAGATATTTAGATAATAAAGAGACTGTTAGGTATATGACACTTTTCAGACTCTAGCTAACCTGAAAAACAGGAGGATTCATGTTTCATTCATCCCAAGAGACTAGTAACACAATATTTGAGTTGTCACTAGGTTTGACAAACCTAACTCAGTCCTTTTTTTAACAGTAGAAATGTATTTGTGTCTGACTTTGTTAAGTTGTGAAGATAGTGGCTTTAAGAACCACCTTGCCTATTTCTCAGGTTAAGGGAAAGAACAAAAAGGCTACTATAAAATAGTTGGTTTTAAGGGACAGCCTACATGGAATTCCCATTCTGATTGTTAAATTCACAGATTTTGAAAATTTTTTCTTTTACCTTTAAAAGTTATTAAGTATAATGCTTTAGCTTATAAATGGGAGGTTTTTTTCCTAGCTTCCAAATAGTAAGAAATAACATACCACAACTCATATGATAATCAAATGGTACTCAGCAACCACCAGAAAAGTATAGAAAAGATGATGACACAACATACCCAAGAGACGCTCCTCTCTCTTTTTTCCAACTCCTTCTATACCAAAAAAAAATAGTTCCCCCTAGGGGTCAAAGGAGGAGTAAGCAATGAGAGATTATTACGTCTATCAGTACCACTCTAATTCTACAGCTTTGAAGACTTCAAAACATAGGTGTTACTCATTTCCTTAGTATCAGTCCCTCGCGGGTGCTTTGCCAAGATCTCCTGTGTCCCCTTTGTTACTAAATCGATGATCAATTGTTACCTTGATTTTCAGCAACATTTGGTACTTGGAGGGTGTATCCTCAATGAAATACTTTTTTCATGTGGCTTTCAGGATACCACACTCAGGGTTTTCCCCTACCTCACTGGTCTTTCAGTTTCAGTCTCCTTTCTTGATTTTAATTAATACTGCAATGCAGGTTCAGTCCAATATACTGCTTTCCTAGTGATTTTATTTAGTCTTATGATGTTAAATACCATCTATATGTTGACAATTCTCAAATGTACATTTATCGTCCTGATCTTTTCCTTGAACTCTAGACCTGTATATTCAGATGCCTACTTGACATCTCCATTAGGATGTCTAGTAGATATTTCAAAATTTGTCCAAAAGCTTCTGGTATCCTCCCTGCTCCCTGGTTTCTTGGTCTTCTCCTTTTCATTTATTTGCATCTCCATGCTTCACGCTAAAATCTTTGATTCGATATCTCATTCTCATTCCTAATATACCAGTAGATCCTCCCGCTTCCATTTTTAAAATATTTAAATATGTCTATTTCTGGTTTTTCCTACCCTCCTCTTTCATCTATATTATTGTATTAACCTTCTAACTAGTCCTAGTCCTCCAGCATCTATGCTTGCCCCATTAGAGTTTATCTTCATCCAAGAGACAGAGTGATACTAATAAAACTTAAGCCAGATGATGTCATTCCTATGATCAAAACCCTCCAGTGTCTTGCTTTCTCATTCACCCTGTGTCGCCTACAGAGTCTATCTGTTAATTCTGACGTCATATTCTATTCTCCCCTTTGCTCATTTCCACTATACTGGCCCCCTTGTCGTCCCTGGAACATACAGAGCATACTCCTCCCTCAGAACGTTTGCAATGTACTTTACCCTCTGCCTGGGATGTTCTTCCTCCAGTTAGCTATATCACTCATTTGCTCATTGCTTTCACATCTTTCCTTAAATGTCATCTTTTCCAATCATCTCAGCAAGACTTTCCCTGAGCACTGTAAAACTACCATATCCCCTTGCTTTATTGTTTTGTCTCTAGCATTTATTACTTTCTAATATACTATATCATTTACTAATTTTGTCTTTTTCTCTCTGATGTAAATACCAAATTCCTTTAGTTTAAATTCTGATTGGGAAGATAAAGCTTGAAAGAAGACAAACTATTTAATTGTGTCCAAATGTGGCCTATATACTAGTGCTCTGAGAGCTTACCAAGGGAAAGGTAAGCTAGGAGAGCTTGAAGGAGATGGGCTTTCAAAAACAGATAGGCAGAGAACCAGTGAGAGGAGAGGGAACAATGAATCATTCCAAACATTATTGTATGTTTTCTTCTCTGCAGAATCCCTCAAACCTGGAAGTGTCTCCTACAATTTGCTTATTTATTGAAGGAATGAATGTAATAATGAGAGCATAGTGCCCTACATAATTAGTGAAAACTGCTTGGCCAACAGATTTAGCAAAGAAAATGTATGAAGATGTTTTGTGAAGCCAAGTGTGGAGGGTTTAGATGCCAGAATAAGGATTTCAGACTGGTTTTGTTTAGTGTTAATAATCCAGCCCACGTTCTTAAGTAGATGGAAACCTATGATGTAAATAGTGTGCTAAGAAACTTTGTTGTTGGTACGCCTTAGTGGCTCAGTGGTTGAGCTTCTGCCTTGGCTCAGGGCGTGATCCTGGAATTTGAGGATCGAGTCCCGTATTGGGCTCCCTGCAGGGAACCTGCTTCTCCCTCTGCCTCTGTCTCTGCCTCTCTCTGTGTGTCTCTCATGAATAAATAAATAAAATCTTAAAAAAAAAAAAAAAAAACTTTCCCTCAAATCAGTCCTTTAATTTTTTTTTTTTTTTTGTCTAAGGTAATAGCTCCTTACAATAGAACTTTCAGTGAGAATGGAATTATATCTGTGCCATCCAGTATAATAGTCACTAGCCACATGTGTCTGTTAAGCACTTGAAAAACTGCACTTTGTACAACTGAGGAACTGAAGTTTTAATTTAATATTTGATTTTAAATTGCCATAGTTAGTGGTTACCATATGGAACAGTGCAAGAGAATACTGGATAGTTTGGAGAGTGAACAGACTAGGATTGAGAGAATAAGTAGTAGGCTTTTAGAGTAATCCAGTCATGAATGATGAAATTTAAAAAGAGCGAATATCCATTTTTTAGAATAAAGATCAACAGAATTTACTGAAACTGAGATGAAAGAAGGAAGACCCAGATTTTAAGCCAAGACTCTGGGTAATGAGGATTTTAATTGTTAAGAAAATAGGAGATTTGGGGCAAGCTGATGGGTGGTTTGTTGGTTTGAGTGCAAGTTTGAGTGTGTATATTATATCTTTGGTGAAGATTACATGGCTAAATGAAGAGATTTTGCATTTGGAAATAGAGAATTTAGGGTTAGATAATGATCATGAAGTTAGTTTAGAAGTAACACTTAAAGTCATGAGTGGAAGGGTTTTGAGTGGATAATAAAGGAGTGAAGGTAGTGACGAGTGGCAAATGCCAAAGAGAAATTAAAGTGAAGACTGACTGAACTTATTCATACAACTATAGATTTAGTAAAGGAAGACATCCTAGAGATTGTCATCTAATCCATTAATTTTACAAATGAGGAAAGTGATGCTCAGTGTTACAAATGAAATGCTTAAATATACAAAGTTTGTAAATGTCAAGTTGATGGCTTGAACCTAAGTTCTCGACTGACCTTTTCAGTTTACTGTTTTTTTCCATTATGTTGGCAAAACAAAATCTTACTGAGAAATTTCGGTAGAATGTGATGGAAGCTAGATAACAGCAGTAACAAAGTGTAGAATATGGAATGGAGAAATGAAATTAGTAAGTGTGGGCAGCTTCTTTGAGAAACATGGCAGTGAGAAGGGGATTGAAATGATACAATCAATGGTCTCAGACATCAGTCCAGCAGTGGACTCAGACCAAAGTTTTTTATTGTTGTTCCAGAAATATCATTGAACAACTATTCTGGCATGACAGGCAAGGGATAAAAGTGCTAAAGTGGTATTATCTTCATCTTATTGCTGCTTAGAGAGATGAAGTAATTGACTTATAGGATGTATCATCATTGGTGCCAGAAATAGTCCTTAGACCTTAGTCCTTAGTCCTTACTGAAACTATTAAGTGATCAAACCTCCTTTTCCCAAAAGGAGTCCTACCTTACCGCACATTGTTCTGTTTTGGTTTAAGATGTAGATTGTTGTTATGATTGGCATTTTACTTGGAAAGGTAGGACTTCATATTTCCTATTCTTCAGGCCATTTGATCTGCTAAGATCTAAAAGGAATTCAGAGAGGCAAATCTTCATCATGAAGACTTTGAGTATGTTCTTTTTGTAACTTAATTACATAACCACTACTGTGTGAGGATATTTCCCATGATATTAAAGAACCAACTACTATGCAAAGTTAAATGTGCCATAATATGTTAATTATATCTGAAAGCTGGGGTGGTTTAAAGGAGAGAGGTTTCCCTGATTCCCCCTTACCACCAAAAATGTACCACAAATGATACCTTTTTACATCTTTAAAATAGGATACCATATTAGAAAGAGAATTTTTAGTAAAATGATGAGTATATGTGATGAGAATGCAACCTAGAGAAAGAATTTAAGATTGATAAGGACTGACCCTAGTTGCCTGGGTGGCTCAGTTGGTTCAGTGTCCAACTTTTTAATTTCACCTCAGGTCATGATCTCAGGGTCTTGAGATTGACCCCTGAGTTGAGTTCTAAGTTGAGCATGGAGCCTGCTTGAGCTTCACTCTCTCCTCTCCCTCCACCTGTGTGTGCACTCTCCGTCTCTCTCTGTCTCTTTTAAAAAATATATATATATATTGTTAAGGACCTTATGATTGTTTTACATTATGGTTGTTACACAGAAAAAATTATGTCAAGAGACTTCCTTGACTTTAGCCCTGTGTGGGAAATGAAGTTAAAATATGAGACATTTTTAAATTTTGCAATGTTGTCTTAGAAGTAAAATCTGACAAGGGGTTTAAAGCTGGAAATTACATCTTGGTTTTTAATTTCTACTACCAATAAGCACATGATCAACCACTTAGTTGATTTACTGCTGCTAGGTAGTCTCTGTATATTACGGTGGAAGATGTGCTTCTACCACAAGTCATTGAATTCTGAATAAGGTGCCAAATCAAAAAGCAGTTGTTTGATGCTAGAGTCTCAAAAGAAAAAAAACACCCACAAACAACAGAACAAAACCTTGTTAGGATGGAGTTAAGTTGTTTTAATAATTGCTTAAAAGGGACCTTATTAATATTGAGAAAATATTATACTTCTAGCAATTATGCTGTACTGCAAAGAGATCCGATATTAAAAATTCTACCTGGTCTGAAGGCCAGAAAGGGAAAAGTATCTTTAGCCTTACAGAGGCACAAGCACAAATGCATAGTGATTGAGTTACGATTAGGGTATTACTTTCCAATTTCATGTTCTTTTGGCCTTAATAGTAAAGAAAAACTTAGATCTGTGTTTAAATTTTGAATTGGTTGGTTTTTATCCCAGACCATTGTCTGTTAATGCACTCTGTCTAGTAAACAGACTATTTACCTGAGAATATTCAGAAACTTAAATGCTGTGGTTTCCTTTTAGAACGTTTCGGCTTAGAAGAATGTCTTGTTTACTTTTGCTTGCTAAGCATGTGTGACTGGCAGAAGGCCTGTAGCCCTGCTGCCCACATGGTCCGGACAAAATAACTAGTAGTCTGTTAGAGAAGAACAAAAGAGAAACAAGGAAAATAATTTTCCTTTGGCCAGAAGATAATCACTGGAGCCTTGATCGCTAGAGTTGAGGCGACAACTAAAGTAGAGGGAAATCAATGGAAAGTAGTGTGCGCTGGTAGGAAGGAGGCATTTCGGTTGGGGGTTGGATTGTGTAGCATGCAAAATAAAGGTTCCTGTTGATCAATGGTATTTCAGCCGCATGTTCCCAATTGGAATGTAAGTGAGAAGCATTCTGGCATTTTCTTGTTTAGTGTTTCAGAGGAATTTGTCTTTTTTCAACTTAGTGTACTTTTGTTCTTTATTTAAAAACAGGCAAATCTCTTGACTCTTATGAGGATAATTAAACAATATAATCTAAAAAAATAAAGCACAAAAAATGAGATATAATTGGGCTGTCATACTGTGCTTTTCCTTCTAACCTGTCTACTTTTAGAAAAGTCAAGAAGTCTTGTTCTAGAATAAGATAAACCCAAGGAGCCTCTCTCTCGAGGGAGAAGGCAGGTGTGTGGTGTTTCTCTGAGTCATATCTGGGGTAGGGGGGGAGCTAAATAAATAGCTGTGCACTGAAGTCTATGAGTCTGTTAATCTACTTTTCAGTCACTTAAATACTACTTTGCCTGTACTGAAACCAAACTGGAATGTTGGAAAAAACCTTGAGATGGTACCTCTCAGTGGTTTCCCCATAAAAAACCCCATCCCTTTGCTTACTTTAGTATTCTTAGAATAGACATGGATTTTTAAATCAGATTATTCCCCTAGGAAGGTTACTGTAAATTGTTATAGTATACTGGTATTTTTTGTACATTTTTTTTTCATCCATGATGGGAAGATCATTTGAATAACGGTAGCTGTGATTTATTGGGTGCCTCTTGTGTTGCAGATATTATATTTAGCACTTTATGAACAAGACCTCATTTAATTCTCTCAACAGTTGTGATAATTAAGAATCAGATTGAGACTTGCTCATAGCATACTTAGAGAAGATTATATCAGTCTTTGAATAGTGATTAAATAGTGTTTCATCTGTTTTCTTGTTAACTTTATTCCTATATTTCAACTCCATAGCATAACATAGTTCCTGGCACATGGTAGGCACTTAAGAAATGTTTGCTGACTATATATCTGACTCCATTGAATACATAGTTTACCTCCCTTTCTAATAAAGACTGCTTTTCTACAGCATCTTGCACTTTGGAAAGATTAGCTGGCTTTTCTCCTTTTTCTCTGGCGCTGGCTTCTTGCTTCTTTTGGGGTACCCCTTTTCTTCTGCTTATCCTTTAAATGTTGATGTTCCTCCAGGCTCTGTTTTAAGCCCTCTTTTATTCTCTCTCTATACTTTCCATGAGGAATGTATTTCACTGACATTATTTGTTATTCACATTTGAAAGACGCCTAAATCAGTATCTCTAGCTAAGATTTTTCTTCTAAACTGAAAGTAGAGTAGTTCCATTCATTCATTCATTCATTCGAGACAAAGAGAGAGGCAGAGACACAGGCAGAGGGAGAAGCAGGCTCCATACAGGGAGCTCGATGTGCGACTCAATCCGGGGACTCCAGGATCTCACCCTGAGCCCTATTCATGTATTTATTTGTTAATTCATTTGGCAAACATGTATCAACTGTATACCATCTATACAAAGTATAGCAGTGAAAAAGGTAAAACGCGTTTCATTTCTCATGGAGTTTATGTTGCAGGGAATAAACAAGATTACAGATTCTAGTACAAAGACAGTAAATCAAGGTAATGTGATAGATTGTGGTTAGGGAAAGCTCTCTGAAGAGTTGATACTTGAAATCTGAAGACAAGGAGCAAGACCTGTGTTTTGAAGGAGGAAAGGGGAATGAAGAAAAGTGAGCAATTCTCTGATGAAAAAAGAAATTCCCTAGAAGCAGAGGAACTCGTCACTGTAGGTAGGGCTAGGTGAGAGCAATTAATAAAAGATGTAAAAGGGTGCATATCATGGAGGGATTTTTTGGCTGTAGTAAGTCTGTTTTTATTTTAAAATTCATAGGAAGCACATTCGGGATTAAAATAGAGATTAACAAAATAACAGAGGTTAACATGATCTGATTTATATATTTTTAAAAGATTTTATTTATTTATTTGAGAAAGAGGGAGACAGATAATAGTAACAGAGAGCACAAGTGAGGAGGGTTAGGAGAATCAGGCTCCCCACGGAGCAAGGAACCTAATGTGGGGCTCCATCCCAGGACCTTAGGATCATGACCTGAGCTGAAGGCAGATGCTTAACTGACTGAGCCACCAGGCACCCTGATTAATATTTTTAAAAGACCACTCTGCCCACCATGTGAAGACTAGAAAATAAAATGGATACATAGAGACTGTGGAGGAAGATAATGATGCTTTGTAGTAGGGTATTTAAATGTGGCAATGAAGAGAGGTGGACAGATTTTTTGTTATATTTTGAAGATGGACCTGACAGGATTTGGTAATGGATTGAGTGTGGGAAATGAGAAAAAGAGTCATTTGCCTACTTACATCTTTTTTTGGGTTGTATCAGAGGCACCCAGTATTTAACATGGTCAAAAATGAACTCATTTTCCCTTCTCCTTTCTTTTCCCAAACCTACTTCCTTTCCAGTGTTTGTTTGTTTGTTTCTTTCTTTTTTTAAGATTTTATTTATTTATTTGAGAGAGAGTGAGCGAGCACATGAGTGGGGTGGGGGGGTTGAGAGGGAGAAGGAAAGCAGACTCCCTTCTGAGCAGTGAACCTGACTCAGGGCTCTATCCCAGGACCCTGGGATCATGACCTGAGCCAAAGGCAGCCTCTTAACTGACTGAGCCACCCATATGCCCCTTTTACAATGTTTCTTATTAAATATCACTCCCTGTGAAACTATTTGCTTAAGACCAGAAGCCTAGGCATTATCTTCCATTTCTAATTATTTTTCCCTGCATACCTCCTTCACCCCAACCAATGAAGGCCTTGATTCTTGTATTTGAATGTACATGTCTCCATCCACAGTGTCACACCTGGATTTCCATATCAGTCTTCTAACTGGTTTCCTTGCTTCTTATGTTACTGCCCCTATCTACTCCATTCTAGATGCTGCAGACAGATTTAATGAAGTCATTTCTCCCCTGAAAATTCTTCATTGACAAGACCAAAACTCTCCTAACATAATCTGTAGAGATTCTTTACAACGTGACTTCTGCTTTCCTCATTAACCTCATCTTTCACCCTTCCCACCCTGGCTATATACGAGCCACACTAAATTACCATTTGTCCCTCAGTGAGTCCTACTCTAGTTGCCATTGCACATGTCTCTTTCCTGACCCTCTTGTTGCCCACTCCCCATTTTTCATCCCCAACTAACAAGCAACATAAAAAAACTCTTGAATGTCCTTTGGATATCAGCTTAGGTGTCATATCTTCAGAGAGACTTTCCGATCCACCAGCTCTGAGTTAGTTGCCCCTGTTTTATGTTCTCTTAGCACTCTCTACTACATTCCACCAGGGTACTATCTCAATATTTTGAATTGCCGTTGTTTTCCACTAGACTAAGCTCTATAAAGGTAGGGACACATCTTTCATGTTCATGATTATATTTTCAGCCTCTAGATTCTTTTTTTAAAAATTTTATTTAAAATCCAGTTAGTTGAGATACAGTGTAATGTTAGTTTCAAGTGTACAATTTAGTGGTTCAACAGGTAGGTACATATGTCACCCGATGCTCATCACAAGGGCACTCCTTAATCCCCATCACAGATTTCACCCATTCCCCCACCCACCTCCCCTCTTATAACCATTAGTTCTCTAAAGTTAAGAGTCTGTTTCTTGGTTTGCCTCCCTCTCCCCCACCTTTGCTCATTGGTTTTGTTTCTTAATTCCACATATGAGTGAAATCATATGGTATTTGTCTTTCTCTGACTTACTTTACTTGCTTACAACTTCTAGATTCTTAATATACATTTGTTGAGGGTGATCTGCAGTGAGAAAGATAGTGTATTAATAGAATACTCATGGAATTTTTAGTGTGAAGATTTATTCAGCCTACTGACACTTTTAGAGAAAGAATATTCAATATATAATTCATAATAACGTGGTACCTCTGTCCAAGTAGTAAACTGATTGGTGCCCTAAATAATGTTATTCTTGGAAATAGCTCATAAATTTTTTGACATGACCCAGTAGTCCTTATTTAATCTCATAAAATTTATGAAATTATGTATTTCTCATAAAAGCTGAGAAATTTTTCTTCTCCAGATCAAGAATCAATTATGCTCTTCCAAGGATCCCTGGTTCCTTTTGGTGAAAAATAGTACCATTTTGAACACTGAGTATGCCCATTGCTTCTGTGTTATGCCAGTATGACAATTGAAAATGGTACAATATTTCTTTGTAGTTGTTTTTGTCTGTAAGGTAAAATATGTTTTAAAGTCACTTGAAATAATTCTCTGTGTTGTTAATTTACCAATTTGACATGAGCTTGTTTCATTTCACTTTTTACATTTTGGGAGGTTTTTTTCCATTTTGGTTTAATTTGATTTTATACTTATTTAAGCATACAAATGGTTCCAAAGTCAAATCTGCAAAACAGTCAAATCTGCAAAACAGAGAAATCTAGTTTCTTTCTTTGTCCATTATACCTATTTTTTCCTCTGAACAAGTAACTTTTAGGGGAGATGGGGAAGCTTTGCTTTCCATTTTTATTTGTTATTTTTTAAGATCTTATTTATTCATTTTGAGAGAGAGTGTGTGCATGAGTAGGGGGAGGGGCAGAGGGAGAGAGAGAGAGAGAGAGAATCCCAAGGTGACTCCTCAATGAGGGCAGAGCCCATGAACCATGAGATCATGACCTGAGTGAAATCAAGAGTCGGATACTAAACCGACTGAGCCACTCAGGCACACCTTTGCTTGTTTGCTTGCTTGCTTTATTATTTTAAGATTATTTATTTATTTATGAGAGACACACAGAGAGAGGCAGAGACATAGGCAGAGGGAGAAGCAGGCTCCCGGCTCAGAGCCTGATGCAGGGACTCAATCCCAGGAACCTGTAATCATAACCTGAGCCAAAGGCAGATGCTCAACCACTGAACAACCCAGGTGCCCCTGCTTTCCATTTTTAAAAAGGATAAACAAAGGTGTAAATATATTTTCTTCCATACTCAAACATACACTCATATACATATACGTTTCTTTTCTTTTCTTATTTTTTTTAAGATTTTATTTATTTGAATGAGTAGGGGGAGGGGCAGAGGGAGAGAATCCCAGGCAGTTGCTGCAAACCCTCAGGCCAGGCTCAATCCCACCACCCAAGACCAGACCAAAGCTGAAACCAAGAGTTGGATGCTCAACCAACCAAGCCACCCATGTGCCCCTATATGCATGTTTCTTAGAAAAATGTCAGTGTACTATTCTGATATACTGGTTTGGTTTTTTTTAAAAAAACAAACTTGATCTCACTATAACAAGATACAGAGATAATCCTTATTCCTTTTGTAAAGCTGCATGGTAGTCTCTTACAGGATTAAACTATAGTTTATTCATCTAGCTTTGTCTTTTGGGACATTTGAGTTATTTCTGGGCTTTTGCAATTAAAGTACTGCAGTGAATAGGCTTGTTTATATATCTTTTCATATTCTTTACTAATGTGTCTTTGAGTTTAGTTACTAAAAGTGAGAATAACTTTGCTAGATTCTGTATTTCCTACCAAAGAGATTGCGCTATTTTGCATTCCCACCGATATCTGAGAGCACTCATTCCTTATTATCTTACCAACTTAGTTGGTTGTGACTTTCTAATTTGTATTAACCTGATAGGTGAAAAATGGTTTCTTGGTGTAATTTTCACTTATTTTATTGTGAGCAGTGTTAAGCATCTTTTCTTATGTTTTTAGGCCATCTGTATATTTTTTTCTGACTAAATCTCTGTACAGTTGTGGATCTCTTTCTTTATATAGAAAGGAAAATAATCTTTTGTCTTTTAAATAAATTGCATATATATTTTACATTCTTAATATTCTCTTTGTCTACCCACTTAAGGAGGTATTGTACTATAATTAAAATGTCTTGTATGTCTGTACTTTCTTATTTGTTCACATTGCCCAGTAATGTTCAGGCCAGCATCACTTCTTTCAAGATAATTGTAGTAGCTTTTTTTTTTTTTTGTAGTAGCTTTTTAAGTCTTCCCTGCCTCCATCTCCAACTTTGCCTTTCCCTAATCTGTTTGCATACTAATTACATAAATCTTTCTAAACTATGTTTCTTATCATCTTTCTCTTGCCATACAGCCTTCAAGTGCTCCCTTTGTATTCAGAATGAAATTCGTATTCCTCAGTTTATGGCTTAAGCCTCTTCATGAATTAGCACCAATTAGCTTAACTTCATTAGCCAGTGAGTCTAATGTTCAGCCAAAGTGAATTTTTCTTTGTTTGCTATGTAGGCTCTGTATTCACTCTGTTTTTCACTTAGGTTTTTCTTACAGCTTGGATCACTTTATCTTCCCTTTCCTTTCCCAGCCCACCCCAATCATGGTATCTAAATCTTACCCATTCTTTAAGCCAAGATCAGATACTACCTTATAATACCTTTCCCCTGCCCTTCCCACCATTCTCACTATGATCAGGCTGATATCTGAGAGTATTCTAGTTGGGAAAAATTAGAATTAAGGAGGTATTAAAGAGAAGACCATCAGATATCCAGAGATTTTGATAAGTTGTATTCTCATAGTATCACATTGACAGAAAACTAATAGTACATGTTTTCTTAATTGATTCATCTAATGTCCTAAAGGCAGTGCCAGTGATATTTCTATTGTCTACATCTCTTCATTTTTATTAGAGTGATAATTTAGGGGACCAGAAATTTAATTTGGGTTTTAATCTAATCATACTGGGGATCCCTGAGTGGCTCAGCAATTGGGCGTCTGCCTATTGCCCAAGGCGTGGTCCTGGAGTCCCAGATCGACCGACTCCCACACCAGGCTCCCTGGGAGCCTGATTCTTCCTCTGCCTGTGTCTCTGCCTCTCTCTGTGTTTCTCATGGATAAATAAAATCTTTAAAAAAAAATTTTTAAATAATAATCTCATCATACTCATTTTTTGTCTTCAAGTACATAGATTGCATTTGCAAATTCTATTTTTACTGTGTAGTATCCTTAAACCCAAACCAGAGTGTATTTCCTGTGGATGTGGGGAAACTTTCACACTTTCCAGATCCTCTAAATTGATGAGGTTTTAGAATTAAAATCTGTAGCTGAAGAGTGTTTTGATAGTGTTTAAACTATTGTATCAAACTGATCTCCTTAATGCTTCAAAAAATATATCTATAGTTTTAACTGTTTGCTTTTTCCATTTAGTTGGACCTGAGATAATTATAGAATCCTTTGAAGCCTCAAATAGTTATCAAACTCAGACAAAATTGTTTGCTTGCCAAGGACAGCATGTTCCCCTTTAATAATATAAGGGAAATAAAAGTTTCATTTTGCACCAAAAATGCATAGTAGGATCGGCTCATTTGAATTCATGACAAACATAATAAAATCAGAAAGAGTATATTGTCTAAAATAATCTTTAGATAATCATCACCTTATAGAAAGATCTTTCATTGCTAAGGGAAAAAGTAGATAAGATATTCTTCATTGCTTTGGTCCAGGGAAGGTTTGTTATTAATAATGAAGAGCATTTAAAAAATAAATTTTGTAATTCCCCTCCCCTTCCCCTTTATTTTTATTTTTTAAAGATTTTATGTATTTATTCATGAGAGACACACAGAGAGAGGCACACATAAGCAGAGGGAGAAGCAAGCTCCTCGCAGGGAGCCTGATGCAGGGCTTGATCCCTGGATCCCTGGACCCCAGGATCATGCTCTGAGCCAAGATGCTCAACCACTGAGCCACCCGGGTGTTCCCCTTCCCCTGCTTCCCCTTTAAATCAGTATAGTGTATGTGCTATAAGAAGTGAGATATGGTTTAATTATTCTTGGTTCATTTTTACCTCTGGTCAAGAGTAAAAATGTGAAACTTTATATCATTTCCAGATATTAGTTTGAGAACATAAGTATATGAGGTCTAACCTACATTGCTTCCTAAGATAATCAGATTTGGCAGAAAGGGGATCCCTGGGTGGCGCAGCGGTTTGGCGCCTGCCTTTGGCCCAGGGCGCGATCCTGGAGACCCGGGATCGAATCCCACGTCGGGCTCCCGGTGCATGGAGCCTGCTTCTCCCTCTGCCTATGTCTCTGCCTCTCTCTCTCTCTCTCTCTGTGACTATCATAAATAAATAAACATTTAAAAAAAAAAAAAAAAGATTTGGCAGAAAGATGTGAAGGCCTTGAAAGAAGAAATGATGAAATTCCCAGGTCATACCTCTTTACCTTCTCTTGGCTCTGTACCTAAAACTGTGTCATGTCCATTACCGTTCACTTGCCTTTCCTCCCCTATTAGACTGAGCTCCATTAGATCAGAGCTGAGTCTGACTTTTCTGTGTATCACTAATGAATTCAGGGATGAATTAGGGGTCTAATCCTAGCCATGCTGACAAATTTCTGTTAGCCTCAGGCAAGTCATAGTACAGCTCTTTATGCCTGTTTTCAAAAGGATAAAAGAAAATCACAGTCTCTTAGAGATGGAAGAGACCTTAAAGATTGCATAATCCAACCCCTTATTTTATGAATGAAGAAACTGTCTGACTCTACTAAATGTGAGAATTGAAATACTTTGAACTAAATAAATAAATAGTAGTGTTATAATTTTATCCTGATCTTCTCTTGTGGGATATATTAATTTCATTTAGGACTAGACCCATGTTTTGGTTTGTTTTTTGTTTTGTTTTACAATTTATCCCTCAAATCTTATCTTGAGTTAGAAAAAGAATGGATGATTACGTTTCTCAGAGTAGGGGACAATAAGAAGGAGGAAGAAACATTTAATCAGCAGGATTTATAATAAATGAAAACAAAATACCTACATCTGCTTTAAATCATTTCTCTAGGCACTTCTCAATAAGCTTGTTTCTTGTTTTTTTAATAATAAACTCATGAACACATTGAGGTCCATATGTCTAAATATGTGGGCATTTTTTATTAGAAGTAGGCAGGGGCAGAAGGGGAGAGAGAATCTTAAGCAGGCTCCATGCCCACCACGGAGACTGATGTGGGACTCAATCTTGCAACCCTGAGACCATGACCTGAGCTGAAATCAAGAGGACACTTAACCGACTGAGCTGCCCAGGTGCCCCTAAGTATTTAAAAATGACTTTCTGAAGTTGTTTGGGCTTTTATAATCTTATTTTGTTATAAAGTATCTTTGAACTAGATTATAAAGAACTGTGTCCTGGCTTCTATTTTAAGTATAATATACCTGAAGCAAATTGAAATATTTATTCATTTTTACAATTAGGAAGTGGGGTGCTTTTCAGCAACACAGACATCTTTGTATTTTCGACACATATTAGCACAGAGCCTTACAAATGCCATAAACTCAAAATGTATGTGTGGATGATTGTGTATATGAATATTTGAATGAATGAATTTAGTTAGCAGTCTGGCATGGCATCCTAACACATCAGAGCATCACTTTCTCATTATCATTCTATCAGTCTGCTCTCTCAGACCTACCAAGCAATTCCAGCTCACATAGAGATGAGTGGTTTTATCAAGTAGATTTATTTTGACTTGGTTTTGCCATTTCCACAGAAGTAAGGAAGAGGAAGACATTTATTGCGTGGCTTTCCTTCCCTTTGCTCCTTATTTCAAGTAGGCAGCAACCCATCTTTACCTTTCAGTTTTATATTTACCCTGGGTGGGAGAGGTTTAAGCTTTCTGCAGATCTTCTAAGGAGAACATTACCCCAAATAAATTTAGCTTAGGGTATACCTGAATCAGAGGCCAAGAAAATTCCTCTCAAAATCTACATAGGGGGCACCTGGGTGGCTCAGCCAGTTAACCATCTGCCTTCTTCTCAGGTCATGATCCCAAGACCCTGGGATCTAGCCTCACATCCCTGCTGAGCAGGGAGCCTGCTGAGCAGGGAGCCTGCTGAGCAGGGAGCCTGCTACTCCCTCACCCACCCCCCGCCTTGTGCTCTCTCTCTCTCCTTCCCTTGCTGTCAAATAAATACAATTTAAAAAAAGATCTTCTACATAGGTGATAATTCCTTTTTTTTTTTTTTTTTTTTAGTTTCAGATTAGAAATAAGAGATCCTCAAACTTTTTCAGTAAAGGTCCCATTTCTTCTTATTTTTAGACAGTTGAATTGAATTAGGATAATTCATTGGATGCTGACTAAATTCACAAATAATATAGTACAGCTCTGCAACCCAAACCCCCTGGAATCCCCTCATCACCTCATGGCCTATGGTAGAGATTCTCTAACATCTTAACACTATTTTCCTTTGAATTCTGGGTAAACTAAGATGCCTCTCTCATAGCTTATGCTGCTAATTATAAGAAATTATAGTTTTATTCATCACTTGCACTTAATCCAGACATTCCAGACAGTGTTATAAATCTACATTGATTTATAACATTGGCACCTGGTTGGCTCAGTTGGTTAAACATTTGCCTTCAGCTCAGGTCATGATCCCAGAGTCCTGAGATCGAGCCCCACATCGAACTCTGCATCAGATTCCCACTAGCAGGGAGCCTGCTTCTCCAACCTCTCCCTTTGCCCCTCCTCCTCCTTGTGCTTTCTCTCTCTCTCTCTCTCTCTCTCTCTCATAAATAAATAAGTAAAATCTTTAAAAAGGGGGGCATTGAGTCAAACTTTTCCTTTTCTAGAATTCTAAAAATTTTAAAAACTGCAGTGATGACTATAAAGCCCTCGATCTTAATCTATTCAGGCTGTTAGAACAGACTGAGTGGCTTATAAACAGCAGAAATTTAGGAAGTCTAGGAAGTAAATCCAAGATCAGGGTGCTAGGAGATTTCAGTTTCTGGTGGGGACTTGCTTCTTCATAGACTAGCCATCTTCTCACTGTAACTTTACATAGTAGAATGGGCAGGGAAACTTTCTCTGTCCTTTTTTTGGTGATGCTTTTGTAAGGGCACTAATCCCATTCATGAGAATTCCATCCTCATGACCTAATCATCCCCCAAACATCCCACTTCCTAATACCAGCTCCTTGGGGGTTAAGATTTAACACATGAATTCTAGTGGGGATATATGCCTTCAGTCCACAGGACCTCTCCTACCCCTAATTTCTATTTTTATGAGTACAAATGTTATTTGCCAACAAATACTGGATCTTCTGCTGAAAAATACTAATATTAAAAGCATTTTTTCTACTTTTTCTTTCCTCTATTTCTTTTCTTTCCTCTATTTCTTTTTCTTTTTTTTTTTTTAATTTTTATTTATTTATGATAGTCACACAGAGAGAGAGAGGCAGAGACACAGGCAGAGGGAGAAGCAGGTTCCATGCACCAGGAGCCTGACGTGGGATTCGATCCCGGGTCTTCAGATCGTGCCCTGGGCCAAAGACAGGCGCTAAACCGCTGCGCCACCCAGGGATCCCTCTTTCCTCTATTTCTTAGATTTTTAAAGACATAGCTGTTTTTCATAGTAGACTCCCAGCCATTTTCTCTTTCCCTCCAATCTGGATGCCCTTTATTTCTTTCTTTTTCTTTTCTTTATTGTATTACCTAAGACTTTTAGTATAGTGTTGAATAAGAATTGTGAGGGATCCCTGGGTGGCGCAGCGGTTTGGCGCCTGCCTTTGGCCCAGGGCGTGATCCTGGAGACCCGGGATCGAAACCCACGTCGGGCTCCCGGTACATGGAGCCTGCTTCTCCCTCTGCCTGTGTCTCTGCCTCTCTCTCTCTCACTGTGTGCCTATCATAAGTAAAAATAAAAAAATAAAAAAAATTTAAAAAAATAAAAATAAAAAAATAAAAAAAAAAGAATTGTGAGAAAAGACATCCTTATTTTATTCTAGGTCTTAAGGGAAACCATTCGTTCTCTCACCATTAAGTAATGATGCCACCTGTCAGTTTTTCATAAATACTCCTCTCTAGTTTAAGGAAGTTTCTTCCTATTCTTAGTTTGCTGAGAGGTTTATCATGAATAGATATGAATTTTAATGAAAGCTTTTTCTTCATCTTTTGATATGACATCTGGTTTTTCTTATGCAGCCTATTAGTATGGTGAATTACATCAATTGATTTTCATGTGTTGAGCCAGCCTAGCATTCCTGGAATGGATCCCACTTATTTGTAATGTATTAATTATCTTTTTTATATATTGCTAGATTTAATTTGCTAAGTACTTTTGTATATATGTGTTGCTTTTTAAAAGTAAAAATGACTTTGAGAATGTTTCACTTTGATGTGGATTATAAAAAACAACTCCCTGAGAGATCACGATTTCTTTGTTACTGCCTTCCTAAAATCATTCTTTTTTTCATGTCATAATGTGAAAGATTGGCTTCATGTATTTAGGAAAATTGTACATTTTTAGGTAATCACTTGACAAAAAAACGTGAAAACTATTCCCTCTTCCAAGACATAATATTTGGCTACTAAATTTATAGTGTGTTTTAGGTGCCTTTTTCTTTTATTTCGTTTTTTTATTTTTTATTTTTTATTTCTTTTTTTGGTGCTTTTTACTTTTAAATTGATTTTTGTTTAACATAGGCATTTGGAATTTATTGTTTTAATGGGTTAGATTAGCTTTATTAGTATACCTTGTCAGCATTCACTGATGATTTCCAAATGGCTGAAGAATTGGGATATATTCCATCCAGAAAGGAAACTTTATAACTGTTCTGGGTTGGTTTTTGTCTTTGTTTTATTAAATCCTTTGCAGCAATATGTATAATGAATCACTGACAATTCTGTTGCTGTGAAAATGGGTATATTAATATAATGGCTGAATGGGTTTAACAACCCAACTCCAAGCATGAAGGAAAGAGATAGAGTAACATAACTCATAGGATCTTGCTGATATGATCATTCGTCCTTCCAGAATGCTACCTAGAGAACTGGCATAGTTTTATTGCTGATAGCTGGGTAATAGTGAGATTGCTACGTTGAGGGGTCAAGATTTTATAGTGTAAGCAGTCACTTCTGTCATTTGTGCAAACTTTTAAATTATGCATGTTAAGTAAATATCCTCCACTGCCCCTCTCCCATACAATTAGGTTTCAGAACAAGGGGTACTAAGGCCTCACCCTCCAAAGGATAAATAAAAGAAGACAGGCAGCTTGAATTTTACAGAGAATTCAACTTGAGTGTTGAAGATGGAAAATATATTACAATGTTTTGGATTTTTTTTTTTTACTACATCTTTTGTAAAAATTTAAAGTACGTAGGTCTATTTCCATAGAATAGCTTCTAAAAACATGTACACTCTGGTTGAAAGAGTATGAATATTATTAAAGACTGAGACGTATGAAATGTCCTTCTTGTATCCAAGAGAAGACAGTCCTCTAGGCCAATGATGACATGTCCTAACTATACCTATTACAGGTCAGTGAAGCTGCCAGTTAGAACAGGTTGTTTATTTTCTAAAATGGTTCATCATAATGTAATACTTGTATCCTGGTGAAGAAGTACACCGCTTGATGGAGAGCCACTTAATATTTACAGGTCTGCTGCAAGATTCAAAACAAGCAACCTGTAGGTACTCAGAATATTTGAATTTTAGAATCATCCTATTAGAAAGCTGTGATGATCTTAGCAGGATTCAGTCTGTCCCTGTGTGTGTGTGTGTGTGTGTGTGTGTGTGTGTTTCTGGAACATTCATTTGCCTCATTGAGATAGAGTATTTGTTCTATGTACATATAAACTCAGAAAAACATCATATGTATCATATGTTCATGCTACATGTTAAATATCCCTCTCTTCCTACTGTCTTGTTTTATTACTCCAGAATGAAACTTTTACAGTGATAGTTAAAACAGCTTTGACAAAACAAATTCAGGGTTAATCTAAATTCCTTATGAGCTAAGATCAAGAACACAAAATTACTTTTCATATTAAAATATTTTGTCATTTTTCCTCTCTCAAACACTGAAGATACTTTTATTTCTTCCCTTTAAAGAGATCAAAACAAAACTGCAACCCATGTACCTGTCTTAAGGTGCCCAGAGATTGAAACCTTTTTTTTTCCTATTCTGCTTTCTGTATTCATAGGTGGCTAGACGGATTTTGTATTTAATGCCTATACTATGACTACAGTAGTTTATTGTCATCTTATTAATACCACTAACTATAAGTAGTAGACTGGCTCTTCTTTGGGAGTTTTTTTATATATAGCATCAGCACTTAAATTATTCATATTTGATACTTGAGAACCTCTTCCCAGAGGTCTTCTATCTTTGAACAGTTTTGCTAGATGCAGGAGATTTGCTTGATTTTTACTTATATTCTTTACCAGTTTTTTTTTTTTTTAACAAGTAGAGTAACCTTTTTTGGAGGGGGCAGCTTTTGATAAGAATTTCTCTAAACCTCAGTGTTCTTGTTGGCAAGGAACTCAGTGAGTTGTTGTAGAAATGTAAATTTGCTAGGCATACAAAGCACCTAGTAGAGGTCTTGATATATAGTACATATTTAGTAAGCAATAGCTATTATAGTGATTTATGAAACATTATATGAAATTGTAACTAAAAGTTAACTTACTTCCTGGTTGGCACTTCTGTTTTTGTTTTTGTTTTTTTTTTAAACAAATCTCATTCATTTATCTGTGTGTAGGAGGAATGGGATAATGATGTGGCCATTTATTTTAATACAGTTTTGAGACAGATTTGACTTTGGGTTTGCCACAGTCTCTTTGCACTGGATCTCTAGGTAATATGGTCAAAATTTATTTAGGTGTATCTAATATGACCTGTTCATTGGCTTGGAGTGCCAAATAAGACTGTTTCCCTAAGTATTCAAAACAATAACAATTCCAGATTTCATCCCATGTGAGAATTGTTTAAAGTTCATTTTTCTTCACATCCTCTTCCCAGATGCTCCCAAGGACTTTCCAGACTTCAGTCTAAAGGTTGCTTCCTAATATTTATAAGAGAAAAGAATGTTCCAGCCACTGCAAGGGTTGGGTGGGGGTGGGGATGATACTGCAGTGCATCTGAGCCTAGGAAATAGGTATGGAGAAGGGGGAGGTGATCTATCCAGATAAAAGGTGTCAGAGCCTAAGTAGGGTGAACAGTGCATCTGTGATGGGGTGATGGAGCTTAGTACAGGGTGTCGAACCCAAAAGGGATGAGGAGGGTGCCCACACCAGGGAGGAGAAGTGGCTATAGAGGTATGAGATGGGTTACATAGAGAAGGGTAGGGGCTTAATAAAATAAGTAAATATGCTGAGAATAGTGGAAGCCAGATTTTTCACTGTAAGAGGAAAGAGTTCCAAATTTGGAAAGGAAGAAGACTATGAACCTTGTGGTATTGGATTGGAATATTGTGGTTATTTCAGATTTTTTAAATTTAAAAATAATGAAATAAACAATTATAAATTAAAATGTAGCTTAAAGACAAAAGTATTTCACTTTATAATTGGGACCAAATATTATTTGGTCCTATATAAATTCAATTTTAGGAATCTTTTTGCAGCGAACATTAATGGAGCATGTGTTTCAGAATTAAACTTAAGTTTTAGGTTAGGCCCTTCATATGTGTGGAATTAATTTATTGAGTTCCTTTTTTGTGCCTAAAAGAAAAAGCTCTGGTACCTTAATGCATTTTATTCACACAACATATATAGTAAAGTAAAGATTATTCCTGTTATTCTATGAGGAAACAGACTCAGATTAAAACACTTGCCCAAGGTTACAAAGGAAGAGGCCCAGTAAGAAAGAAGTAGGTATGCTTCCTACCCTTTGTTCCATGACCGTTCTCTCCAAATGCCTGCCGTGTACCGGGCATTGCACAGGGTGCTGGTGATGTAATGTTGGACACAAGAGACTCTGCCTTCTGTTACCCTCTCTCTCAAAAAGAAGAGTGAGGGAAACAAGTGTACAGAATAATAAAACTAGTGTGCCTTGCTCTAACTTTAAAACTAGTGAGAATGTATTTATTTCAGATAGTCACTACATTCATTCATTTTCTCTTGTAAGATTGCTAGCAATACTTTATTGAGTTTCCTTAGCTTCCCAATATCCTTATGGAAAAACACATATTATACGAATTCACAAATGAGAATATGTATGATTGACTTATTATCATTGAGTCTATGAGTGGGATCAATTTGGTATCCAATTTTCTAATACTTGATATTACACAGTCATCATCAGTCTCCATATTACAAAAAATTAAAAGTTCTTCAAACTACATGGATATATATGAAATTTTCTCTAAGAATACTTAATTTCTTTTTCTCCCTTTCAGGGATTTAAAAAATAGACAAAAAGAAGAGAGTCAGCAGTATCTCTCTCCTTTGGTAGCAAGGACATGCTTTGTGTAACTGAAATGTTTCTCAAGAAAGAGACTAAAACCCTTGGGGTCCAGAATGTCTGGCAATGCTGCCCTTGAGGCTACATACCACAGCTGTACACGTACAGGGTTTCCCATCAGGGCATTTGCTCTGAAGGGGAGGATTCTTGTGGAAACAACTAGGCTTAGAGAAATGTGAAGCTGCTCTTGGCAGAAGTTAAGCTGTGGAGTGAAGTGTTCTGCTTTAGCACTCTGGCTGGGATGCTGTTGGTGTTATTCGGATTATGAGCCCACAAGAAAGGTGTGCAGTTCGTGTAGGACATGACAACAAAATGTTTTGTAATCTCATCATACAAGCCAAAGAGAAGAGTGAGTTTCAAAAAACATAAATGCATAAATGCATATTTTAAACTGTTGGGAAATTTTTCTCTCTTTTTTTGGTACTCTCCAATGAAAGAATTTTACTAGTAGATTGTGTAGTGCCTGTAGCAGTGATAGCTGGTGCCTTGAAATTTGGTTAATTAAACTAGCTTAATTTGGTTTAGCACATGACAAGTGCATATTTTCTAAGAAATTTTATCTTCTTCATTTTTTGTATGATAATGGAGAAGTCTCTTGAAATTCTTGCTATATTCTAAATGATTTTCTAAAACTATCATGAAAGTAATTAAAAGATGGGGCACCTGGGGGGCTTAGTTGGTTGGGTGTCCGACTCTCCCTTTCAGCTGGGGTCATGACCTCAGGGTCGTGGAATGTGCCCCACATTGGGTTTCATCCTCAGCATAGAGTCTGCTTGAGTTGTTTAGCTCTCCTTCTTCCCTCTCTGCTTCTCTCTCTCTCTCAAATAAATAAATAATAAATAAATAAATAAATAAAATCTTTGTTTTAAAAAGTAGTTAATAGCACAGATAGGCTTTATATGCTAAAAAACCTAGGTTCAGATCCCTTGTCCATTACTTGTTTATTACCTTGAAAAAGTTTCTTATCCTCTCAGCTTCATCTTTGAGTTGGAGGTAGTAGTAGTAATAATTTCCTCCTAGAGCTGTTATGAGGATTATATTGAATACATGTAAAACTCTATATGTGGTAATATATTGATTACATAATAAATATTTGATAAATGGAAACATGGGTAACGATATAAGGAAGGAGATATATACATGCTATTTTTATTTTCTTTAGAAAGTATTGGAGGGATCTTTGGGTGGCGCAGCGGTTTGGCGCCTGCCTTTGGCCCAGGGCGCGATCCTGGAGACCCGGGATCGAATCCCACGTCGGGCTCCTCGTGCATGGAGCCTGCTTCTCCCTCTGCCTGTGTCTCTGCCTCTCTCTCTGTGTGTGTGTGACTATCATAAATAAAAAAAAAAAAAAAAAAAAGAAAGTATTGGAGATAAATCTCTCAAATTAAAAATATTTTATTTTCAAAAAATTTTTTTTTATTTTCTAAAAACTCTCCACAACAAATCAGCCCTCTTTGCATTCTCCCACATCTTCCCCTGAAATTGCTACAAGAGTCCTCTTAGGCCAGATGCCTACTTGTTACCAGCGTTAAAGTTATGAGGTGAAGTTGTAAGATTTATATATCAACAATGTAAAGACTCATTTTGCATTTAACATGGTACATGGAAGACAATATTAGTCAATCTAGGAAGTTGGATTATTTATAAGAAACTCTTTTAGAGTCATATTCTTTGATGTCACTAGAATTAAAGAGGCTTTTCACTGTGAACAGGTTCATCAGATGCTGTTATGACAGTAATTGTTCTGTAAAACACATGCAATATGGCAGTTCAAACCTGTCAAAACACACTGGCTTTGATTTGTATTTTATGAAACAGTAAAGATATATTTTTTTAATTTGAATTGGAATGTAATAAATAGCAACCAGATTATGTGTTTTTAAGTTTTTCTTAGAGTTTAGAAACTGAACTTGAGAATGCTTCTCACAACTTCAATTATCTATATTTTTGAAGCTGTGAGCCAAGGTGTTTTCTTTAGTAAGACAGGGCATTTTGCAGACAGATTAACCTGTTTGCCAGTTTTTTACACTGAAACATACATATAATTAATTTCCTTGGTCTGAAAAATACAGTGAATCTTTTTAACTAATTTGGTGCCCATTCAGAGGATCTGGCTCAGAACAGGTATTTTATTCATTCATGAAATACTGTGAGAGTTGGGAAAAGGAAGAGAATCTCCACAAAGGGAATGCACAGTTTAACTGTGCAGTTGAGCATTTAAGAACACATGATCTTGGATACAGAGACATAGCTGGGCATTCCAGGGTGAGAGTACAGGAGCCAGTACCCAGAGATGGTACCATGTGAGTATTATATGTAGTTCACAAGCCATCCGGTCCTGTTGAGCTCCTGTCACAATGTGGTCAAAAGACATCAGAACAAAAATGAACCCAACAAGGTAGCTACTTTCCTTTAGGATAAGTAGAATAAAATGAAGTATCTCCCTTGGGATTGGTTTGTCATTTAAAGTAGGTCAGGTTATGAGAATATCAGAGATCAGTTGAATAGCAAAAGTAAGCAGTGGTTTACTCTGACCCTTAATTTTCTCAGCTTTAAAAATGAAGCCAATAAATAACTAGAATGCAGGTTATTTTGCAGATTAATTGAAGTAATGTATATGAATAGCATAGCACATAAAAAGGTCACTATTCTCCTAGTGATTTTGATAGTAGTAGTTGTAATGAAAATAGTAATACATTGTTTATGTGAAGAGATGTTTCTTCATCCAAAGACTCCATGGTACGTTGCAGCATAACCTAGCTTTTAAGTATTTCTAATACTGGTATCATTGACACATACTATACTACCCAGTGTCATTTGTGTAATGGACTACCATTTTGTCTTCTGGTTTTATTATTTAATATTTTGTCTGAATATTTTATATAAATATACAGGGGAGTAGCTGCTTAATCCACAGATTTACTATAGCAGATACCATGGAGTACAAGTGACACTTTCCTACAGAAGTCTTTTATTAGAATGTTTAATTCCTTCCTTATTGCCTTGTTCCAGCACCCCCTAGAATTCTTAACTGCTCATTAAGCTCAAATTTATATATAGTACAAAAAGATCTTTCTCAGTTGATTCAGCCAAGAATTTTTATCATAAGAGGCTTCAGAGATGAGGACGTTGGGCCATAGTGAGACTTTTCTGCACAGGTAATTGGTGCCAAAACCACGATTCAATCTATATTTTCTTCTCTTCCTTGCCTAGGGCTTTCTTTAAGATCTGTCATTCTGTCTTTAATCAAGTGCATCTGTGTAGTAAACCTATATGGATCATAAGAGTTGGTGTGGCTGATGAGAGAACCAAATCCTGTTAGAAATATTTCGTAGAGGAGTGATTTTTAAAGGTTTAATACTTTTAAATAAATATAACAAATTTTAACAGCTTCTTAAAATATACTTCATATACCATACAATTCACACGTTGAAGTTGCACAATTGCATGACTTTTACAACTTTTACAACTTTTGCAACTGTTACCACAATCAATTTTAGAACATTTTTATTACTCCGGAAAGAAAGCATATACATCTTAGCCATTGCTGCCTAATCTCTCCATTCACCCCAGCCCTAAGTAACCACTAATCTAGATTCTACCTCTGTAGATTTGCATAGACACTTTATTTTAAAGGGATTCATTCAATAAGTGGTCCTTTGTGACTAGCTTCTTTCATTGAGCACACTGTTCTCAAGATTCATCTATGCTGTAATATAGATGGGTATTCATTGCCGAGTAATATTCCAGTGTGTGTGTGTGTGTGTGTGTGTGTGTGTGTATCAATATAACACTCTTGGTCATTTGAGTTGTGTCTACTTTTTTGATTTTATGAATAATGATGAATATTAATGTTATAAATATCTACATACAAATTTTGTGTAGACATATGTCTTCATTTCTATTGGATATATATTCTGAGGAGTGGAATTGCTAGATCATATAACTCTATATTTAATCATTTGAAGAACTGCCAGACTGTTTACCAAAGGTACTGCATCATTTTACATTCCCATCAGCAGTCTATGAGAGTTCTAGTTTCAACACGTTCTCACCAACTCTTGTTATTATCTTCTTTATTATAGCCATCCTAGTGGGTATGAAATGGTACCTTATTTGGGGTTTGATTTGTATTTACCTAATGGCTAATGATGCTTATTGACTGTGTATCTTCTTTTGAGAATTATCTATTCAGGTCCATTGTATATTTTTAATTAGGTTTTCTTTTGAATACTGAGTTGTCATAGTTCTTTATATATTCTGTGTACAAGTCTCTAATATGATTTGCAATTTTTTTTCTCATTCTCTGGTTGTCTTTTCACTTTCTTAGTGGTGCCCTTTGAAGCACAAAAGTTTCTAATCTTGACTGTTTTCTTAATATATTTTTTCTTTTGATCCTTATGATTTCAGTGTCATATCTAAGAAATCATTAACTGGGTCACTAAGATTTACACCCATATGTTCTTGTAAGAGTTTTATAGTTTTAGCTTTTACATTTAGATCTTTGATTCATTTTGAGTTAGTTTTATATATGGTACGAAGAAGGATCTAGCTTCATATTTTTGCATGTTGATAGTCACTTGTCCCAGTACCATTTGTTAAAAAGACTATTCTTTTCTCCTTTGAATTGTCTTGGCAAAGAAATGGTTCTTTTTTTTTTTTTTTTAAGATTTTATTTATTTATTTATTCATGAGACACAGAGAAAGGCAGAGACATAGGGAGGAGGAGAAGCAGGCTCCCTGTGGGGAGCCCAGTATGGGACTGGATCCCAGGACTGTGGGATCACAACCTGAGCCAAAGACAGACACTCAACCACTGAGCCACCCAGGTGCCCCCAAAGAAATGATTCTTAAGCATTGCTTTTAAACGACAGATAAATAGCACAAATGAAAGCATTCTAATTTGGCTTCTAGGTAAATTATGTGAAGAGTGTGAGGTCAGGGTATTTACATCACAGAGTCATTTGCCTGTGGCTGACAGTTAGAAACCTTAAGTAATAGATGAGACCTCTGCCAAAAAGTTTGAGTATGAAATTAGAGAGTAAAGTTACAGTGTTGATCAAGAAATGACCTCAAGGTCTCAGGGTGCCTGGCTGGCTCAGTTGGTGGAGTGTGTGGCTCTTGATCTCAGGGTTGTAGGTTCAAGCCCCACATTGGGTATAGAGACTACTAAAAAAAGAAGAAAAAAAAGGGGAAAAAATGACCTGATGGTCTCAACCTCTTCTGTTGAAATAAGTCATGAAATATTTAGTTATTAGGATGAATGTATAGAGAAACTTTGAAAGAAGTTTAAGTTGGAAAAACTGCTGTAAATTTATAAAATAAAGAAAGCCAATATGGCGAAAATAAAAGTGGTTAAAACAGCATGAGAAATAGAATTTATAATTTTATTTTCTCCAAATGAATGTAGAAGTAGAGGCCACTAACTGAATGGCAAAATAGTGAAAAGAATGTTAGTAAGAGTCAGAATTCCTTGGTGCTAATCCTAACCTGCACTCGGTATGTAACCTTGAAAAGTCACTTAACCTTCAGAATGATAGCTGACATTTAAGGCCCTGCCATATTCAGGATTTTGTGTAAACCTCAACCTTTTTTGTAAAATGGAGATGATGTCAAATTAATTACTTTGATTGGGCAGCCTGGATGGCTCAGCGGTTTAGCACTGCCTTCAGCCCCAGGGCCTGATCCTGGAGACCGGGGATCGAGTCCCACATGGAGCCCTGCGTGGAGCCTGCTTCTCCCTCTGCCTGTGTCTCTGCCGCTCTCTCTCTCTCTCTCTGTGTATCTCATGAATAAATAATAAAATCTTTAAAAAAATTAATTTGAAAACTTTTGTAAAGAGCCATATTCATAGAAAGGATTATAATACTTGAAATTTGGATATTATTCAGTGTGGTAGTAGTAGCAGCAGCTGGATAGTATGTGTGTTTGTACTCAGAACAGTTCTGCAAGATGTACTGTATTCTTTTTTTTTTTAATTTTTTTTTTTTATTTATTTATGATAGTCACAGAGAGAGAGAGAGAGAGAGAGAGAGAGAGAGAGAGGCAGAGACATAGGCAGAGGGAGAAGCAGGCTCCATGCACCGGGAGCCCGATGTGGGATTCGATCCCGGGTCTCCAGGATCGCGCCCTGGGCCAAAGGCAGGCGCTAAACCGCTGCGCCACCCAGGGATCCCAAGATGTACTGTATTCTTAACTTGGTAATGAAGAAACTGATGTTTAGTGGTTATGAAAGTTGTACACTTAATCAGTAAGTAAAGGGGCGCCTGGGTGGCTCAGTCAGTTAAGCGTCTCTGCCTTCAGCTTGGGTCATGATCCCAGAGTCCTGGGATTGAGCCCCGTATTGGGCCTGCTCAGTGGGGAGTCTGCTTCTCCCTCTTGCACTCCCACTCCTCCCCTGCTGTGTGCTCGCTCTGTCAAATAAATAAATAAAATCTTTTTTTTAAGTGATCAGTAAGTGGAACAGTGACTCTAATCTATGATTTCTTCATACTACCTTGACTTCACCTTGAAAGATTGTAGATCCTGGTGGGTGGAGGAAGGGAACCTGATACTCTTTGATGAAGTTGAGCTGTTGGAGATGTCATCATCTGGCACAAGGGGAGCAAAGGACTTTGAACTCTAATGAAACTAAACGTATGATTGTTACATTTAGTTTGCCTCTCTCTTATGTAGTGTTTAAGGGCAAGGAATCTGAAATTAGGCTGCTTAGATTTCCAGCATCTTTCCTCTTTTCATTACTTTATGCAACAAGGTGATGCCAGACTTTTTACCCCTTATGAACACAAGGCACTGAACCTGTTTGGTGTTGTGCAGGGAAACAGAATCAGGGAAGAAAATTTTTAAGTTATTAATCCACGGAGGTTATGAACTTATTGCCAGACCACTTGCCAGGAGTAGGGTAGCACCAGTGAGATTTAAATTATTAGACAGGTAAGGTATAATTCCAAAGGGGTGATGAGTCCTGAATTAGGTGATCTCAGAGGCAAGGTGGAACAGTGCCGTATGTTAATAAGGTCAAAGGTTATATTCCATATGATTAATCTGTAAATCCCAGAAGAGCTAGATGTTATAAAGCACAGTCAAATGTTTATCCAGAGACGAAGGGAAGACAGAACACCAACCAGTGAAGTAATGAAGTCAAGATGGAAAGAAATGGTAAGTACAAGAGACCAGAATAGTACTACAACTTATAGAGATGGATGGACTTTGCTTTAAACCGTGAGGAGGGTATTTCTTAGAATTAATTCTCCTGGGACGCTTGGGTGGCTTAGTGGTTGAGTGTCTGCCTTCTGCTCAGGGCGTGATCCTAGAGACCCGGGATCAAGTCCTACATCGGGCTCCCCACAGGGAGCCTGCTTCTCCCTCTGCCTGTGTCTCTGCCTCTCTCTGTGTGTCTCTCATGAATAAATAAATTAAATATTTTTAAAAAAAGAATTCATTCTCCTATTCATATCCTTTGAAGACTCTTCTCACTGACCAATAAAATGCCTGTGGATATTCTCCAGATGTTGTGGAACTAAGCACTTTTAAGTGCTCTATGGCTCTAATTTCTCCACCCCTTGCACGCTTCTTATCCTCCCCATGGTTGAGTTGAGAAACATTATTTGGGAATATAAGACAGACCAAAAAGAGTACAAGGAAAGAGCAGAACAATTTTTTGTTTCTTGATTTATCCCATGCCATTATCTTCTTGATGACAAGTACAAAGTTCAAGCTTTAGTTGTTATCCTGCTGCTACTAAATCATCAAGCAGTAGACCTGCTACTCTTTGATGAAGTTGAGCTGTTGGAGATGTCATCAGCTGGCACAAGGGGAGCAAAGGACTTTGAACTCTAATTATGATTTGCAAACTTTGGATTTCTGCATAGAAATTCATGATGATTGTGACTATGAGAGTATATCTGAGGTAGAAATATGGACAGGAAAGACAGCTAATACATACTGAGCTCATGTTCTCTTTGAGGCAGTCTGAAGCACTTGAAGATGAAATAAGAGTATCAGAGATCACCCAAACCTGAGTTGTTTTTATTTATACTGCTTTGCATCTTAGAAATGACAGAGAAAGAAAAAAAAAAAAAGAAATGACAGAGCTGGAATTCTGAAGAAAAGACAGTTGAGTTGAGAAACATTATTTTTAGCAAAAACTGATGCCATGTGCTAATTTTGCCATCATGTGTGCATTTAATAAATGGTGGAGAGTAGGAAAAGAAGAAACTAAACGTATGATTGTTAAATTTAGTTTGCCTCTCTCTTATGTAGTGTTTAAGGGCAAGGAATCTGAAATTAGACTGCTTAGATTTCCAGCATCTTTCCTCTTTTCATTACTTTATGCAACAAGGTGATGCCAGACTTTTTACCCCTTATGAACACAAGGCACTGAACCTGTTTGGTGTTGTGCAGGGAAGCAGAATCAGGGGAAAAAAAATTTTAAGTTGTTAATCCACGAGGTTATAAATTTATTGCCAGACCACTTGCCAATGAGCTCAGCCTTGTAGTATATGCTGAACAACGTCTGTAAAAAACTCAGGTTAGATCCTTGATATTTGGCAGCAATATGCTCAGGGAGATGCCACACATGTCTCTTAGAATATCCTAGCCTTTTTCCAGTATCAAGTCAGATTACTAGGAAGCTGCAGTCCTGAAATTATAGAAACTCATTCACTGAGCTATGATTTTACACTTGATCTTAGCCAACAGGCCAAGAAACCGTGAACTATAATTTTATAATAAGTCCTTGATTTTTGTTGCAGATGGATATCAGAATCATATACAAAGAATGCTTTTCCATTTTTTGTAGAAATCATTGTTAAAAATTTTGTTAGTTTTGCTTATATAAAAGTCCACATGCATATTTCTCCTGCAATTAAGTGTACTGATAAATTCTTAGGTGCTTTTATAATAGCTAATAAAAAAGTATAGTGTATTTCCATCTTTGCCAGAAAATTCATAGGTATTCAATTGCAGTAACTAGCCTTAGTTTATGTTTCTAATTCATTTATCTTTCTCCCTGTCCTCTAATGTATTTGTTGTTCTTTAGTTATAATTTTTATTGAGTTTATAAAAAATGCATAAATTTTACAAGTCATCTCAAATTTTTTTTGGACGTAAGGTAGTTTTTGAACTAGTAATTGATATTACAACAGAATGGTATAATAATATATAGAGATCCACTCCAGGCCTCAGTATTCTTAATTAATGTAGTACCTGAGCAGGGATGTGCGTTTTGAAAACCAACAAAACAAATGTGAAAATTGAAATTTCTTTCTTTTGAAAAAGAAGTACTGTTGTGAAGTTGAATTTGTTTTATTGTTTGTTTGTTTGTTTGTTTGTTTTTTGTTTTTTTGGTTTTTTGTTTTCCTGCCCTAGGATTTATGAATCATAGACCAATGGTTTCTAACCTATGGGCTTAGAACCTTGGTGACAATGGAACTGTTGTGAGTAGTCCAGATGTCCAATGTGTATTTTTCAAAAAGTGTTATTAAAACTGTAATTTCTGGGGTACCTGGGTGGCACAGTCAGTTAAGCATCTGATCTCACAACTCTGAGATTTCTATTTCACCCATTCCTCCACTAGCCTCCCATCTCGTAACCACCAGTCTATTCTCTATAGTTAAGAGTCTGTTTTTTTGTTATCTCTTTTTTCTTTGTTCCTTTGGAATGAAATCATATCTTTCTCTTACTTCACTTAGGAAGTTTGTTAATTTTTTAATCTTTTAGTATCACCAGATATTGGATGATATTAGGAAATGAAGGTAATTTTAGTAGGCATGATAATGGTATTGAAGTTATTTAGTCATATGGCCTTTAAATTTTGTATAGAGATGCTGAAATATTTTGGTGTAGAATATCATATGTAATTTAGTTTAAGTGGGTTAGCTGTGTGTGTGTGTGTGTGTGTGTGTGTGTGTGTGTGTGTAAAGACAAAGCGAATATGGTAGAAAATTAACAGTTGTTAAATCTAGGTGGTGGATATATGGCTCTTCATTATAACATTCTATTTTATATATATATATATATATTTGAAATTTTTTGTAACTGAAAATAAAGAGAGAAAGACTGCCCAGACCTCAAAAGAATGGTTATCATATAGAGAACAAACTGATGGTTACTGGAGGAGGGGTCGGGGGGAAGTGGGTTAAGGAAGTCATGGGCATTAAGGAGGGCATTTGTCGTGATGAGCCCTGGATGTTATATGTAAGTGATGAATCACCAAAGTCTACACCTGAAACTAATATTGGACTGTATGTTAACTAGCTGGAATTTAAATAAAAACTTGGATGGAAAAAAATAAAAGCATATAGCAAAAGCCATGTGTTTCACTCCTAGGGAAAAAAAAATTAAAAAAAAAAAGAAGACGACTTATCAGTACTTGGACCAACTTTCACTTTTTAAAGGAGGAAAAATTTATCACAGTGATTGAACCACCTAGACGTATTTTTGCCCAATATTATACTACTAGCAAAAGGGGATATGTAACTAAAGTGTGACAACTGTGTGCTGAAATAACTGCTGCAGTCTTTTCTATCGTAACTGACTACAGCATAGCATTCTGACAGGCTTCGTAGGGGTTAATAGACATACCCTGCTAGTTATAGATGCAGAGGAGCCATTAGAATAGATATTTTGGCATTTGTGTTAGTAGGTACTAAGTGAATGCAGTGATTCTGGAACTTGTTACCTGTCCTCACTTCCTTGTAAGAGATCTGCAGCCTCAGCTAGATGACCTAGCAGATTTCTGGGTCATTTATAAGCTTAGAAAGATACATTCCCTACTCCCTTCCCTACCAAGTCATATTAGAGCTAGCAATAGAGAGTATAAAGTGAGTAAAACTCCTGTTGCTGCTCTGGCTGAAGTATACCACTTTTGAATTCTATAGGCAAGAGCAAATCTTCTGGCCCTGCTCAGTCTAGCTTTACTCTTCCCAGAGGCTCCAGAAGCACCCCCAGGTAGTAGACCAGCTTCTATCAGTTACCATCTTTTGAGTAGAATCACTACCAGACTACACATGTGCTATATAACCTGCTCTACTGTATTGTGGCAGAAGATGGCTGGGGAAAGCAGAGACCATAGACAGCTCAGCTCTCAGAATATTGACTGATGGGATCCTTAAGATGTAACAGAAGCTAGTCTGGTCATCATCTTTCTTACACATGGTCACATCTGCTTGCTCTCATTTTCATAGTTTTGAAATGTACTTCTTAAACCTTCATAGCCCCTGGTTCTCTTAGCTATCTTTTTTTTTTTTTTTTTTTTAAGAGAGAGAGAGAGAGAGTAGTGGGTGCATGCTCATGCAAATAGGGGGGTGGTGGGAAGGTTGCAGAGGGAGAGGGAAGAGGGAGAGAGAGAATCTTAAGCAAGCTTCAGGCCCAGCACAGAGCCCAGCATGGGGCTCAGTCTCATGACCTGAGCTGAAATCAAGAGTCAGATGCTTAATCAACTGAACCACCCACATGCTCCTCTCTTAGCCTTCTTAAACACAATTTTTATTGTATATGTGTGTATTTGGTTTATGTACTGTCAAAATATTATTTTTTCACCAAACATGTGAGTCTTCATGTAACTAGTTACACAGCAATGTAACTGGTATATATGTTTTCATAATTTTTTCTTTTTTGCTTGTCATAAATATTTCAAACAAACAAAAGTAAAGAGAATAACATAATAAATATCCAAGGACCATTATTGAGCTTTTTTAAACTTCTGATTTTGCTGTGTTTACTTCAAATTAAGTTTAATTTGTGCATACCATTCCTCAATCCATCCCCCTTCTTTGAAGATAACTATTCTGATTCGTATTTTCCATGGACATATGTTTGTGTATTTTCATTGCATATGCATTATTCATAAATAATGCACAGTATTCTATAATTTCTCTTTTCACTCTGTCATCCTTTTGAGATTTACTCACATTTATGCATACAGTGCTGTTCTATTTAATTGTTGTACAGTATTCTGTTGGTGAATATGCCACAATTTAGATTGATTCTTCTGTTAATAGATATTAAAAGTGTTTCCAGTATTTCATTGCTTTCATAAACAAGTGCTACAATGAATATTCTTCAAAATGTCTCCCTGTACACATGTACAAGAGAGTTTCTCATATACATATATATATAAATATATATATATATATATATATATATATATATATATACTCGCATACCTAGAAATGGGATTACTGGGTTGTGTAATATATTCATGTTTAATATAAGTAGATATAGCCAAAATGCTATCCAGGTGACTGTACCAATTTAAACTCCCTTCAACAGTGTTTGAAAGTTCCCATTACTCCATATCTTTACAAACACTCGAAATTTTTGCCTTTGTGGGTATGAAATGGTATCTGTACAGCTAGTTTCTTCATAGTGATATGCTTATGTTAGGCAAAGCTTATGAAAAGACAGTGGAGCTCACTGACATCCTGGATTTTTCCCTTAGGAAATATCATTGCTTGATTATGCAGTTTAGTAGGCTATTCTGAATGAAATGCTGCTTGCTGGTAAAATACTTGTTTTCAAGAGCATAAAAAACCTCTTAGGAATTCTATACAAGAATAACTTTGAGGGAAAGAATTTCTTTTATAAGGCGTTTTCACTTTCCAAATTTATACTTGTCATTCCAATTTCCTCCCATGATTCTCTTAGCTCTTCTGACCGATGATCAGCAAAGGCATGAAAGAATGAGTGTCAAGACCTTTATTGACAAATCACATCTGACAGCAGAATAAACCCACTTCTACTAAGTAACAAGTGTTCACAGTTTTCATTGCTATCATTTTGATTACTCCAGTAAAGAAACTGAATCTATTTCTTAGGAACCAAATTAAGAAAGCTTAGAATATTCCACTACCTGATAATTATCTGGTGACTTTTCTAGAGAAAATGTATAAAAAATGTGTTATATCATGTGCATTGCACTTAAATGATTTGTTCTTGATTTGGATTGTGTTCCAGTTATCTGTTGCTATGTAAGAAACCACCTCAAAACTTAGTAGCTTAAGATTCTAGTTCTGGGTAAGATGGAGCAGGTACACTTCACCGAGTCTCCCCCACTGAATGCAGTTTTAAAAATCTCACATGGAGCAGCTATTTGAGAATTCTGAAAGGTAGATTAGGAAAGGAAAACAGATCTTGAAGTACTACAGAACTAGAGTCAAATTCAGATTTCTCCCATTCTAGTATCCTCAGGCCTGAATCCAGTACAGCCTAAAACACAGAAGTGGGCATCAATGTTAATAGAACTCCAGGAGAAACTATTAGTTCTGGTGCAGGGAATAAGAAAGTAATATTCTAATGCCCAAAGAAAGTACAGAAACCTTCTGTTATCCTTTTTTTTTTCTCTTCTTTCCTCTCTTGTACCGTGAACCTCAAGCCGTTCTGTGATAGCAGCAGATTGGGGTCTGGCAGGAGCATAAAGCCCTGAGGGCAGGGAATCTTTCTGATCAGTGGAGCTTTTGTCCCAAAAGGTAGAATGACCCCATTTGCTTTTTTTTTTTTCTCTCCTTCAGCTGCTTGGCTCCAGACACAGGCATTATGGAAGTTATGTGACAGTGAAGTAAATAAAGCCCAAGCTTTCTGGTTATGCGGCAGGAAAGGGGAACCCTCATGAACCAGGAAACACTGGGGAGATTTTGAAAGGGAAAAGCTTGGGAAATAAACTCTTTAAGTTTTATTATGAGCTCCTGGGCTTAATCATGTGCTATATATGTAGAAATTCAACCCCAAACAACATGTCTACTCTCTGAAAAATGTACTATGAGTTAGACCACTGCTTAGGTACCAGATTGGCAAAAGGGTGGTACACATATGGGACAGATCCAAATAGCACTGCAGAGACTTTGAAAACTTAACTGAATTGAAACCACAATCCACAGAAGGCTAGTCAGAAACTATGGCCTGAAGAAAACTGGGTTGATTGCCTACTAAAAGAAAAATACCAGTATTCTCCATAGGATTTTAAGATGACCTAGAATCTTATAATAATGTCCAAACAGTCCAGGATACAATAAAAAATTCCTTGGCATTTAAAAAAAATAAGAAAATCAAATCACCTGGAAAAAGTCAGTCAAAAATGCCAATGCCAAAAAAAAAAAAAAAAAAACAGACATAGTGCTATTCAACAAAAACTCTAAAACAGCAATTATAAAAATGTTCCGGCAAGTAAGGGCAAACGTTCTTGAACAGAAAGATACAAAGTCTCACCAAAGAAATAAGAGGTCCATCCCTGGGTGGCGCAGCGGTTTAGCGCCTGCCTTTGGCCCAGAGCGCGATCCTGGAGACCTGGGATCGAATCCCACATCGGGCTCCCGGTGCATGGAGCCTGCTTCTCCCTCTGCCTATGTCTCTGCCTCTCTTTCTCTCTCTCTCTGTGTGACTATCATAAATAAATAAAAAAACTTTTAAAAAAATAAAAAATAAAAATAAAAGAGGTAAAGGATCAAATGGGCATTTTAGAACTGAAAAATACAGTAAATGAAAAAAAAGATCTCTAGATGGGATCAATAGCAGAATGAAAATGATAGAGAAAAGAATCAGTGAACATGAAAATAAATAAGTAGAAATTATTCAGTGGATTGGGGGAGAGTTTTGAGGAAAAAAAACTGAAGAGAAACATAGGGACTTGTGGGACAGTGACCGAGATCTAATATTCATGTCATCAGAGTTCCAACAGGAGAGGTGGAGTGATACAGAAAATTTATTTGAAGAAATAATGCTTAGAAACTCCCAAATTTGGCAAATAACCTAAACCTAGAGATTCAAGATTTAAACCTATAGATTCAGGAAATCCTAAAAAGGATAAAGACAGAGAAACCAAAACCTGAGCACATGAAAACTACAACTATCATGACTCCAAAACTGAAGACAAAAAATCTTGAAAGCAGAGAAAAATGATGTAGTGCTTACAGGGAAACAACTATTCAAATGACTACAGGTTTCTTGCCAGAAATCTTGGATGACAGAAAGAAGTAGAATTACATTTTTTTAAAGATTTTATTTATTCATTCATCAGAGAGAGAGAGAGAGGTAGAGACACAGTCAGAGGGAGGAAACGGGCTCCATGCAGGGAGCCCAACTTGAGACTCGATCCTTGGTCTCCAAGATCACACCCTGGGCTGAACACGGCACTAAACCGCTGAGCCATCTGGGCTGCCCTAGAATTACATTTTAAAGTGCTGGTGGCAGGGGTATTAACTTAGGGTTTTATGTCTCACAAAAGTATCCCTCAAAGATGAGGGTAAAACAAAGACTTTCTCGAAGGAAGAAAAACTAAAAGAATTTGCAGCTACTAGATCCTGCTGTAAAAGGATTGCTAAGGGAAGTTAAGACAAAAGGAAACTTGGAACTTTAAGAATGAAGGAATAGCAACAGAAATGGTTAATATCTTGTTAATATTTATACTTCTCCTCTTGAATTCATCAACCTACAATAGAAAGCAAAGAATTATAACATTACATTTCAATATGGATGTATATTACATAAGAAGAGAGGATAAAAGAACCTAAAGTGGTGTTAATGATAAAGTTTGTACTTTCACTTGAACTGGTAAAATATTGATTCTAAGTAGTCTGTGAAAAGTTACACATGTATATTGTGATCCCTAGCGCAATCACAAAAAAAAAAAAAATCTGACCCCCCGAAAATGTAGTAAAGAACACAATAGACTGAAATAAAGTACTAAAAAACTGAATCCAAAAGAGGGCAGGAAGGGAGAAAAAAAATTGATTGAAAACAGAACAGACAGAAAGTAAATAATAAAATGGGAGACATGAGGCATCTTGTTGGCTCAGTGGTTGAGTGTCTGCCTTTGGCTCAGGTTGTGATCCAGGGTCCTGGGAGCCTGCTTCTCCCTCTGCCTATGTCTCTGCCTATGTCTCTGCCTCCCTCTCTGTGTTTCTTATGAATAAATAAATAAATAATTTTTAAAATAAAATGGGAGACCTGAATTCAAATATATCAACAATTTACATTAAATGTAAATGATATAAACATGCCAATTAAATGACAGCTTATCAGAGTAGATGTTTTTAAAGATTTATTCATTTATTTTAGAGAGCATGAGTAGGGGCAGAGGCAGAAGAGAGAGAGAGGAAATCTCAAGCAGATTTTACACTGAGTGTAGAGCCTGATGCTGGGCTCAGTCCCATGACCCTGATATCATGACCTCAGCCAAAACCAAGAGTCGACAGCCCAACACTAAATGCTTATATTAGAAAAAAAGAAAGATATCAAATCAACAACCTAAGCAGCAACATTAACAAACTAG
This sequence comes from Canis aureus, assembly GCF_053574225.1. NCBI lineage: Eukaryota > Metazoa > Chordata > Mammalia > Carnivora > Canidae > Canis > Canis aureus. The sequence goes on from NC_135629.1 coordinate 6,488,711, forward strand.
AAGTGTAAAAATAATAAACCCAAAGCAAGCAGAAGGAAGGAGATAATAAAAATAAGAACAGAAACCAATGAATTTTAAAACAAAGAAACAATAGAGCAAAACAGTGAAAACTGATCAGCATGGAGGTTTTAACCTGCTCTATTTCTGACCTGGGCTGGTTCACCCCTCCTTAGGCAACCTGGTCGGCCCCTGCTCCCAGGAGGTTGCCATATTGATGCCAAACTTAGTGCAGACACCCGATTGGCATAGCGCAGTACAGCCCAGAACTCCTGGACTCAAGTGATCCTCCTGCCTCAGCCTCCCAAGTAGCTGGGACTACAAGGTGTGCGCCACCACAGTGGAAAGGAAAAGCTGGTTCATAGAGAGAATTAATAAAATTGATAAATCTCTAGCAAGATGATAATGGAAGATACAAAGTACTAATATCCAGAATGAAAAAGGGGATATCATATAAACCCACAGACATCAGAAATTTTATTTTTTATTTTTTTTAAAAAGATGTATTTATTTATTTATTTATTTATTTATTTATTTATTTATTTATTTATGATAGACATAGAGAGCGAGGCAGAGACACAGGAGGAGGGAGAAGCAGGCTCCATGCCGGGAGCCCGATGCAGGACTCGATCCCGGGACTCCAGGATCGCGCCCTGGGCCAAAGGCAGGCGCTAAACCGCTGAGCCACCCAGGGATCCCCCATCAGAAATTTTAAAAAGAACTACTATACATAACTCCAAACACATAAATCAGCAACTTGATGAAGGAGACCAAATTTTCAGTGAACTACCAAAACTCACCTAAGTTGAAAAGATAGCTTGAGTAGTTCTATGACTATTAAAGAGATGAAATTTGTAGTTCAAAACATTCTGAAAAAAGAAATCACATAGAGTCACTGGTAAATTCTACCACACATTATAGAAATATACCAACTCTTTGTGATTTCTTACAGAAAATAAAAGAAGTGAACTCCCATTTTATGAGGCCAACATTACTTTGATATCAAAACCAGACAAAAGCTGTACAGAAAAACAAAACATCAGACCAATATTCCTCATAAATATAGATGAGAAAATGCTCCACAGAGTACTAACAAATTGAACATAGCACTATATGTAAAGAATAATATACCATGAGCAAGTGTAGTTTGTATCAGGAATGCAATAGTAGTTCAGTATTTGAAAATCAAATGATATAATTCATAATATTAACAACCCAAAGAATCAAAACCATATATCAGTTGATACAGGAAAAGCATTTGACAAAACTTAACAGCCATTCATTATTTAAAACTCTCAGCAAACTAGGAGTAGAAGGAAATTTCTTCAACTGATAACAGACATCTAACAAAAAAATTTTTTAACTGCACTAACTTCATACTTAATGGTATAAGCCTGAACCTTTTCATTTTAAGATTGGGAAGAAGGCAAGAATGTCTTCTCTGACCACTCTGTTTAACATTCTACTTGAAATGCTAGCCAGTACAATAAGGCAAGAAAAAGAAATAAAAGACATATAGATGGAAAAGGAAGAAATAAAATTGCCTCTACTTGCAGTTAAATGACTGCCTACATAGAAAATTCCAAAGAATCCAGAAGAAACTCCCTATACCTAATAGATGAGTTTACTAAGATTTAGCTAAAGATACAGTGCCAACTCACACAAAACAATTGAGCTTTTATATACTTGACCGAACAATTGGGGGGAAGGATTTACTATTTATAAAAGCAAGAGAAAAATACTTAAGTATAAAAATCATACTATAGGATCTGTATGCTGAAATTATAAAACACTGATGAAAGAAATTAAAGATATATTAAAAAAATACAGAGGGATGCCTGGGTGGCTCAGTGGTTAAGCATCTGCCTTTGGCTCAGGTCATGATCCTGGTGTCCCGAGATCGAGTCCTGCATTGGGCTCCCTGCAGGGAGCCTGCTTCTGCCTCTGCCTGTGTCTCTACCTCTTTCTATGTGTCTCTCATGAATAAATAAAATCTTTAAAAAAAAATATAGAGATATATTCAGGGATTGGAAGACTCTGCAGCTTAAAAATGTCATTTCTCTCCAGTTCCATAGATTAATACAATTCCAGTTAAAAAAAAAAAAATCTCAGCAAGATTTTTTTTGTAATTGTAGACAAGCTATTCTCAAACTTATATGGAAAGGCAGAGGAACTAGAATCACCAAACCAATTTTTCAAAAGAAGGATAAAGATGAGTGAAATATCCTACTCAGTTTCAAGACTTATCATAAAGTTACAGTAATCAGAATGGCAAACAGATAGATACATAGATTGCTGGAACAGAATAGAAAATCCAAAAATAGAACCACATAAATATTTCTTAATTCATTTTTCATTAAAATGCAAAGATAATGGAAAATGGATAGTGGTTTTTTTTTAAGATTTTGGACAAAAAAAAAGATTTTGGACAAATTTGATATCCATATGCAAAAATATGAACCTCTACCTAGATCTCACAGTTTATACAAAAATGAACATCAAATAGATCTGAAATCTATCCTAAAACATAAAACTTTCAGAGAAATACATAGAAAATCTTTATCTGGGATGAGGCAAAATGTTCTTAGGTATGACACCTTAAGCACAATTCAGAACATTACAAAGGAATGATAAAAAGGAATTCATTAAAGAAATTTTAAATTTTTTTAATGATGAGAGGTGCACCTGTGTGACACAGTTGGTTAAGTGTCTGCCTTCAGCTCAGGTCATGATCCTAGGGTCCTGGGATTGAATCCTGCATCAGGCTTCCTGCTCTGTGGGGAGTCTGCTTCTCCTTCAGTCTCCCCACCACCACCACCACCACCACTCACGCTTGTGCTCACTTGCTTTCTCTCTTGCAAAAATAAAACAAATAAAATCTTTTTAAAAATTTAATCATGGGGATCCCTGGGTGGCGCAGCGGTTTAGCGCCTGCCTTTGGCCCAGGGCGCGATCCTGGAGACCTGGAAATGAATCCCACGTCGGGCTCCCGGTGCATGGAGCCTGCTTCTCCCTCTGCCTGTGTCTCTGCCTCTCTCTCTCTCACTGTGTGCCTATCATAAATAAATAAAATTTTTAAAAAAATTAATCATGGAGGGGAATCCCTGGGTGGCTCAGCGGTTCAGCGTCTGCCTTTGGCCCGGGGCGTGATTCTGGAGTCCCGGGATCAGGTCCCACGTCAGGCTCCTGCATGGAGCCTGCTTCTCCCTCTGCCTGTGTCTCTGCCTCTCTCTCTCTCTCTCTCTCTCTCTCTCTCTCTCTCTCAGGAATAAATAAATAAAATCTTTAAAAAAAATTAATCATGGAAAACACTATGAAGAGAATAAGAAGGCATGCTACATACAGCCTGGGAGAAAATTTTGCAAATCACATATCTGACAAAAGCCAGATACTAAAAATATATTTTTAAAACTGTCAAAACTGGCTGGGTAAAAACCCATTTGAAAAATGGTTGAATTTGAATGTCTTAAATAGTCTATTTATCAAAGGGGATATATAGTGATAAATAAACACATGAAAAATATTTAGCGGGGATCCCTGGATGGCTCAGCAGGCTTGGCTTATTTTTTTGTATAAAAAAAAAAAATACAGAGGGATACCTGGGTGGCTCAGTGGTTGAGCATCTGCCTTTGGCCCGGGGTGTGATCCTGGAGTCCTGGGATCGAGTCCTGTGTTGGGCTCCCTGCATGGAGCCTGCTTCTCCCTCTGCCTATGTCTCTGCCTCTCTGTGTGTGTCTCTAATGAATAAATAAATAAAATCTTTAAAAACAAAAGAAAGAAAAATATTTAGCATTATTAACCACTAAGGAAATGGAAATTAAAATCACGATATTACTAATCTAATGGTGCAAATAAAACCTGACCATTTCAGATACTGACAAGGATACAGACAACCCTATGCATTGTTCATAGGGAAAGAAATTGGTACAACTACTCTGGAAAACAGTTGGATGATTTTCTTTTTAAGTTAAATATACACTTCACATGTGACCCAACCTTCCCAGATTTTTAACCTATAGAAATTAAAACTTAAATTTCCACAAAATTCTGCATACCACTGTTTAGAGCAGCTGTGTTCATGATTACCAATAAGTGGAAACTACCCAAATGTTCTTCAGCAAGTGAATAGACAAACCATGGTATATCCATGTAGTGGACTACTACTCTAAAAAGAAATGAACCATTGATACATACAATATCCTGGATTCATGTGTCTCAGACACATTGTGCTGAGTAAAAGAAATCATCCCAAAAATTATATACAATATTATTTCTGCTTATACATATTCTCAAAATACTATTCTGTTTATACACATTCTCAAAAAGACGGAATGATGAAAAGAATGGATTATGCATTAGTGGTGGGGTTAGGTGTGACTACACAAGGAGCCATTTATTTATTTATGAAGTATAATTGACATACAGTGTTGTATTAGCTTCAGGTGTAGAGCATATTAATCCAGTAATTCTACACATTACTCACTGCTCAGTGTGATTAGTACAGTCACAATTTGTTAACCTACAATTATTACAGTATCCTTGGCTGTATTTCCTATGCTGTACTTTTTATCTCCATGACTTATCTTATCTCCATGACTTATTTATTTTTATAACTGGAGGTTGTACCTCTTAATTTATTTCATCCTTCCCTCCACCACCTCCCCTCTGGCAACCACCATTTTGTTCTCTAAAAATATTTTAAGAGTGTGTTCCTTCTTTTGGTTTATTTGTTCATTTTGCTTTTTACATTTCACAAATAAATGAAATTGTGTATTTGTCTTTGATTTATTTCACTTAGCATAATTTCTTCTAGGTCTGTGCATGTTGTCCCAAATGGCAAGATTTTGTTCTTTTTTAATGATTCAATTGTATATTTGTATCATATCTTCTTTTCCATTCATTATGCAGTTAACACTTGGGTTGCTTCCCTATGTTGGCTATTGTCAGTAATACTGCAGTAAACATAGGGGTACATATTATCTGTTTGAGTTAGTGTTTTTGTTTTCTTTTGGTAAAAACCCAGCAATGGAATTACTTGATCATATGGTAATTGTTATGGTTTTTTTAAAGATTTTATTTAAGAGAGAGCATGAATTGGGAGGAGCAGAGAGACAAGGACAATCTCAGCACAGAGCCTGAGGTGGGGCTCGATCCCACAACCCTGAGATCATCACCTGAGCTGAAACCAAGAATCAGACACTTAACTGAATTAGTCACCCAGGCACCCCAGTATCTTTTTTTTTTTAAGATTTTATTTATTTATTTATTTATTTATTTATTTATTTATTTATTTGAGAGAGAGAGAGAGAGCATGAACAGGGGGAGGCAGAGGGAAAGGGAGAAGCAGATTCTCTCCCCTGAACAGGGAGCCTGATGCAGGACTTGATCCCAGGACCCCAGGATCATGACCCGAGCTAAAGGCAGATGCTTAACCAACTGAGCCACCCAGGTGCCCTTTAAGTAAAATTCTTTTTTTTTTTTTTTAATTTATTTATTCATGATAGACAGAGAGAGAGAGAGAGACAGGCTCCATGCCAGGAGCCCAACATGGGACTCGATCCCAAGACTCCAGGATCACACCCGGGGCCAAAGGCAGGCGCTGAACTGCTGAGCCACCCAGGGATCCCCCCCTTGAAGTAAAATTCTTAATGAATGGGAAAATTATATTAGAAATTGTAAGGTCACCTATTAGGTGTTCAGGTACAAGTATAGATCTGGAAAAAACTTGATCGGAAATTGGAAATCTATAAATAATCAAATTATGTACATCTCCTTTTTAAATTCAAAATTGGTGAATTAATACTTACAATTAAAACTAGTGTATTTTGTAAGTGAAAGCCTTTCCTTTATTTCTTTCTTCCCTATCCCTCCCCACCCTACTTCCATTATATATTTGTTAATACCTGTTTTTTGCTCTCTCAGTGGATGTCAAATAACATGTCATAGATAACTTGATTTCACCTATCTTGTTTGGACTATTATAATAGCCTCCTAAGCACTCTCATGTCCCCTGGCCCTTACTCACTCCAGCATTGTCTGTTCTTTACTCTGAGTGATTCCGTTGAAACCTAAAACCTTTCCTAACTCTGCTCAAGACTTCCTTACAACAGCCTACAGTGTCATACGTGGTTTGACCCTGCTTCCATCCACCAAGTCTCTCTCTCCTAATTTTCTGCTTTGCCTCCTATATTCACTCATCCTCCTTGGCATTCTTTGTGCACACCAAATCTATTCCTGTCTCAAGACCTTTGAACTTGGTATCTCTTCTTGGAACACCTTTCTCCAGATATCTGCATGCTTTCATTCAGATCTCCGGTCAGATGTATTTTATCAGAGAGGTTCCATCATCCTCTGTCCTTTTTATTCTGCTTTATTTTTCTCCATAGCACCCATCACCTATATATATATATATATATAGGTGTAATATATATATTACATTTATTTATTGGCTATCTTCCCCAGCTAGCATGTAGGTATAATTTGTTTGTTCTTTTTTTTTTTTAATTTTATTATTTATTCATGAGAATACACAGAGAGGAGACAGAGAGAGAGGCAGAGGCAGAGAGAGAAGCAGGCTCCATGCAGGAAGTCCGACGCGGGACTCGATCCGGGGTCTCCAGGGTCACGCCCTGGGATAAAGGCAGGCGCTAAACCGCTGAGCCACCCGGGCTGGCCAATTTGTTTGTTCTTTGATGTTTTTCTAAAACAATGCCTCACATAGTTGAATGAACAGCTCAGCTCCAGTTCTACCTCTTTGAACTTTTTCTCTAGCCTATGGTGATTTCACTTTTCTTTTTCTTTTTTTTTTTTTAATTTAATTTTATTTATTTATTTATTTTATTTACAATAGTCACACACACACAGAGAGAGAGGCAGAGACACGGGCAGAGGGAGAAGCAGGCTCCATGCACCGGGAGCCCGATGTGGGACTCGATCCTGGGTCTCCAGAATCGCGCCCTGGGCCAAAGGCAGGCGCCAAACTGCTGCGCCACCCAGGGATCCCCACTTTTCTTTTTCTGAACATCATCGTAGGTGCTCATGTTCTGTCTGCTGATTCCTTAAAGAGTTCTTAGTGTAAACATAACTACTGTAGTAGGTAAAAGTGTAGGGTGAGAATTGTACAGTTTGGTTTAAATACCAGCCCTACCACTTAGCCAGTTAACTCTGAGCAAGTTATTAACTTTCCTACTTTTTCATTTCTATTCCTGTAAAATGGGAGTAATGGGTAGTTCAATGAATGGAACACAGAGGAGATAGAATGGGGAAATCAGGCAGAGACCTGATCATCAGGATCATTGTGTAACATACCTGGCTGTTTGGACTCTTATGTAAGTAACAGAGAACTTTGGAAAACTTTTTTTTTAAGCAATGGTATGGCATAGGGTAAATTTTAAACTTTTTAAAATTTAAATTCATGAGACACATGGCTGGGTCAGTCAATAGAACATGTGACTCTTGATCTCAGGGATGCAAGTTCATGCCCCATGTTGGGCATGGAGCCTACTTTAAAAAAATAAAATTCTAACTTCATTTAATCTATGCTAATACTGAACTGTTGAAGAACTTAATTTACTTTACAGTGGTGCTTTCATACTGTTTTATTTTGTCTCTGTGTCTTTTGTTTACTGCTGCTTCCTGGCTAAATTTTATTTATTAAAAATATTAGCTCATGGAGCACCTCGATGGATCAGTTGAGTATCTGCCTTCAGTTCTGGTCATGATCCTGGAGTTGCCTAATGGAGCCTCATGTCAGGCTCCCTGCCCAGCAGGGAGTCTGCTTCTCCCTCTTCCTCTGCTCCTCCCCTCTGCTCTCTCTCTCTCTCTCTCTGCTCTCTCTCAAACAAATAAAATCTTCAAGAATAAAATAAAATACTGCATCACTTTTGATCCGAAGTAGAACTTTAATAATGTAAGAGACCACAAAATTTAAAGGATTATATGTGCATTGCTTTATATTTTCTCTTGACAGAAATACCATGTTCTGACTCCTTTTCCTATTTAAGACTTTTTTAGTGTTTGCTTAATTTCAAAGAATTTCTAACAGTACACTTATATAGATTCTTGGTGACCTAAAAAGAAACAATGTGCATTAGGTAGCAACCTTTGTTGTAGCAACTTTTGCCTTCTAGATATGTGTGAGAATGAGGTTCTTTACCATATCTTCAGTTCTGGCATATATCCATTACCAAAAATATATTTTCAGGATATTTTCCCTGTTCTGTTGTAAAATCACAGAGAAGGATTAAGGCTTCTCAGTTAGGTCACAGTGTCCAGAAGACTGTGCCCCAGCTCAGATAAAAATCAATATATTTTTAGTGATACAAATCAAATTAACCAATAGCTCTTCAAATTTCCCACTTCCTGTTCTTCTCTCCTCCAGAAACAAAATAGGTTCAAGAAGAAAAGTTCTTTCCTACCTTTTAACATTTTGAGCTGCCTGAGTTTAGGATTCAAGTATTTTTGGTGCTTATTGCTTAACTGGGCTGAAGATTATCTCATGTGACAGCATAGATCTCTTGTTTTGGAATTGCCATTACTTTCTAGAACAGCCACTCTGTACAGCTGCCAACATGCCCTGGATCCTTTTGCTTCATATTACAGTGATACTGCTTTGTCAGGGTAGAATTCAGCCTCACAGGGCTGGAGTCAGTCTCTGCTGACCTCATGCCACAGTACAGCATGTTCAAATCTGGGAGAAACCCGGGGGTTATTCGGCATATTCCTCCTCTTTCTCCCTTACAAGCATGGAACCCTCACTGTCCTCGGAAACCGTATGTTGTATATGTGTGTGTATCTGTCTTTTTTTCTTAAATCTCTTCCTTAATCCTATAATTCTACAGCTTTAAATGGGGGCTGGTTAAATAGACAGACACAGGAAATGCTTTGAGCTCCTGAAACTCAGCATTTTTCAGCAGTAGATCTCAGCCACGGGCATTTGCTATTTTTGGACCGACTTGTGTGAGGTTGCAATAATCAAGAAGCATGTTATGTGTTTCCTAGTTGTTCATTTTGCCCATAGCTCTTTGGGCGGAATGTACAGAGCAATCTTTGGCTGTGTGGGCATGCTCAGATCATATTGGAGAGTGTTCCGACTGCTTCAGTGCAGAGTAAATGTCATCCTCTCTCTCTCGGGCAAAAAAGTTATCAGAAAATAAGTATTTCCTTCAATGAACAAGAGTTTCGTTTGCCTTTGGCAGTTTAGGAAAAACTTGGGTTAAATTTGAAGATTCTAAGCATGCATAACAAATAAGAATTTGGATTAGAGCCATTTGAAGTATTTCTCACATTAAAAACAAAGGTTCTTATCACTCAGCTACTTGTTTTCACTGTATTTTTCCCAAAGACTTGGCAATTTTCTGAATTGTAAAGCAGTGGGCACATATCTCAGTACTAAAGTTTTTGTCTCCAGATCAGAAGAACAGGTCCCTTAGATATAACTGGATAGGAAGACGATCCAGTTTTATGCAACACAACCACCATTTTCACATTTGATCTGCAATCTTGAGTAGAAAACTTGGACCATAGCTTGATTTTACCATGATTTTTACCTGATTCTAAAGTGAATATACATTAATACTGTTTGCCCTTGAGCCAACAAAATTTTTTACCCTAAAGTTTGATATAAAATTACTCTTATGACAAATGGTTAATAATTTAAATACTGACTTCGTTGAGAGATTTGTGGCTCTGCTCTGTACCTCTTTTTTTTCTGTTTGTTCTGTATCTTGGATTTTAAAACCTTGGCACATCTCTGTTTGTTCTGGGGTTATAAAAGGTCAGTTTACTTATCTATGTTTTATTAAGAATGTTAGCTCAAGTTGAATGGGGTGATCAGAAAGAAAGAATTCATAGGAGAGCCCTAAAAGGATAGGAGGTAAAGACTGATCGTAAAACAGAAATTAATTCCTTCCCCTCTTATTGACAGTTGAAAGGGAGGAGGGGACCATAAAACATAATTTAAACATTCTTAGTTGAATTTCTCCATGATTCTATTAATTCATGAGTAGAGAAAATTTGTTTAAAAATATACTGAGTACCTGAGTAAATGATTATAGGTGAAACTATTTTCTTGCTTCCCTACCCATGTCTCCCTCTTCCTTATCAAACTATTCATTGACTCTGGTGAACTAAAATGCCCTCATTGAAGCAATGATTAAAATATTCAGAAATGAGGTACTTGCTCCACATCTGTAATTCTTATTATGTCTGTCTGGATATATCAAATTGCTATAGATTGGGGTTGATATATGTATGTCCTCCTTGCACGAGATTGCGCTATGCTCTGTGAAGAGTTCATTTTCTAAACTACAGAATGAATATTTTGAAGGAAGACTCAAGGGGTAAATGTATCTGACTCTAGGTAGTAAATGGAGAATTTTAGAAAGCTGGACAATGTTGAAGTTATATCTATTTTTTAATGAGATTAAAGTATCTCCAGATGTTGGCCAGTTCTAAAGAATAATCCCCTTTTTCCTTTCTTAATAACTCTGCAACACCACACATCTATATGTTTTTTTTTATATATGTTTAAGTCATATGTGTAATGCATACATTCCAGAGAATTCTTTGGCAATGTTGGCATTGCTTGAGTTTTCTGTACAAATACCTAGAATTTACAGTGGCAATTCAGAACATACGTGTGTAATCACTTGGTCATATATAGGTGCTTTATCTTTTAAACAAATGTTATTTTTATCGAGCTGCCACTATATCAAACAAAGAACTTTTAAAAGATAAAACACCTCTCACGTCTAAACCTTACATTTCTAGTTGGGGAAGATGACAATACAAAATAAAGCTAGTACGTAAACTACAGGGTGTGTTAGAGAAGGAGGATGAGCTATAAAAATAATAAAGTGGGTAAGTGAGATTGGAAGTGCTGGGGGGGATTGCTATTTTTAAAAAGATAGTAAGTCTCATTAAAGAGACATTTGAGGAAGGGCTTGAAAGAAATAAGCCGGGTAGCCATACTACTGATAAATGAGCATTCCCAGTAGAGGGTACCGCCAGAACAAAAGCAGGAGTGTTTCTGATTATATACAAGGAATAGAAGGGAGGCTGGTATATCTAGAGCAAAAAGGGAGGACAGAGTGGAAGGAATTGGGGTTTCAAAGATGTAATAGAGTTTCTCAGTTGTCTATTACAGTATAACCACTCCAAAATTGAGTGGCTTAAAACAACTATTTTATTTCCTCACAGTTTTGTGAGTCAGCTATTTGGGCTAGGATTAGTTGAATGGTTCTTGTGCTGGTCTTGCCGAGGTCCTTATCATTCCTGGATGGCTCAGGTGGAGCTGCATGGTCAAGGTGGGCTCCCTTACATATCTGATAGTTGGTTCTGGCTGTTAGTTGAGTCTGTCTCCATTTGGTATGTGGATTTTAGCCTGAACAGCTATAAGGATGGAATTGCCATTAACTGAGATATAAAGCCTTCTGGAGTGCAGCAAGAGAGAACAAGCCTCAATATAAAAACACATTTCAAGTTTCTGCTGTGTCACATTTGATATTTCACTTGGCCAAAGAAAATCCATGACCAAACCCAGTTTCACAGGATGGAGAAATTGATTCCACTTTTTTTTTTAAGATTGTATTTATTTATTCATGAGAGACACACAGAGAGGGGCAGAGACATAGGCAGAGGGAGAGAAGCAGGCTCCTTGTGGGGAGTCTGATACAGAACTTGATCCCAGGACCCTGGGATCACGCCCTGAGCTGAAGGCAGACACTCAGCCACTCAACCAGTCGGGCATCCTTCTACTTTTTGATGGAAGGAATGAGAAAGTCAAATTGTAAAGAGAAGGGCATACTTGATTGGATGAGTTTGTGGCTATTAATCTCCCACACAGAGAGCCAGATCAGAAATGCCCTTGAAGCCATTTTTAAGGACTGGCTTGTTCTTTGAATGTAAACAGAATGCATTGAAGAATTTTAAGAAGAATGACATGATTTGATTTTTATTTTTAAAGAATCATCTGGCTTAGTACTGAGAATAGATTATATGGTGGTGAGGGAGACCAGTGAGGAGACCATTCTAGTAACCCAGACAAGATATGATCATGGCTCAGACTAAAGTAGCAGAAATGAAGATAATGAGAAGTGATTAGATTTTTTGATGTATTTTGAATGTACAGTCAACAGGATTTTTTGGTGGATTGGATGTAAGGTATGAAAGAGAAATTGATGACTACAAGGATTTCAGCTTGAACAGCTGGAAGAATGGATTTGTCATTTAACTGAAATGTAGTCTTCTGGTGGGGCAGGTTTTGTGGGAAAGAGCAAGAGTTCAGTTTGAAATATCTGTTAGATGTCTAAGTGAGAATGTTGAATCGACTGTATGAGTTGGAATTTAGGAGTTCTGGGCTGAAAATAAAATTGAAGGAGGTATGACAATTAAATGGTATTTAAAGTCAAGAGACAAGATGAAGTTACCAAGAGAGAGAATGAATGTAAATAAAGGCAAGAAGGTAAATAAAGGAAAAAGAACTGAGCCCTGAATAATCCAGTGTGAGAAGACCAAGAGGAGGAATAGTGGCCCATGATGGATGAAGAAAATCAAGACACTATGGTATATTGGAAGCCAAGTATAGAAACTTGATAGGAGGAGAGAAACATCACCTCTGTCAAATGATGCTGCTAGGTTGAGTAAGGTAAGGACTGAGAACTCATCTCTGAATATGGTAATGTAGGGGGATGATTGGTCATCTGACAAACATTTTTTTGGTAGAATGATGAGATTAAAACCAGTTGAGTGAGTTTGAGAATGGGGAGAGAGGGATTTGGAGACTGAGTTTTGGATCATTTTAATGAATTTTACTTCATTAGGGAGCAGAAAAGTGAGCAGTAACTGGTAGAGGAAATGGGGTCAAAAGTTTCTTTAAGGTAGGAGATGGGGAAAATGTTGATGGAAAAAAATTAGTAGAGAAGGAAAATTGATCCATTTCTTTCATTTATTTTATTTAATAAACTTAATGTACAGACACTAATCAAAGCACTTTATGAATATGAACTCACCTAATGCGAGAATGAAACAGTGACTGGCCACTCAGTATAAAGTACAGTAATAGGTGCTCTCAGGAGTTGAGTAATGTGTAAGACACATCTCTGACTTAAGGACTCATGGTCTCTATTAGAAAATATAAACACTCGCAAAAATAAAAATAGGAAGGTGATATAAAATAGAAGTTACACTGTTTATATAAGTTTAGAGAAGGGAGATTATTTTCAGCTAGGGAGTAAGGAGTGTCCATAATTTAATTCCAGTTAAATAACACAGTGCCTTTAAACTAAAGATAGGCTCATTTGGACTTCATATATTTTTACCTTGAGCATAGACATGAGTGTGTGTGTTGTAAGTGTAGACTGGGGACAGGGTTCGAAGTAGGAGGGAAAACATTGTCAATATATAGTCTCAAGTGGTCAAAAAAGCAGAAAAGACCTCAGATACTCCTTTCTCTATTGCCATAATTGTCATATTCATGTTTATACTTCTAATCCCCATATGTAGGTAGGAAGGGGAAGGGTATGTAAGTGTACATGTGAAAACTGCCTATGCATCTTCAGTACCTAGAGTACAAGTAGTCCTCTTTTAGTCCTCTATTTGACTCTATTAGATACACTAGATAAGAGCCTATCTTTGATTTTTTTAAAGACTTATTTATTTATTTATTCATGAGAGACATACAGAGAGAGAGGCAGAGACATAGGCAGAGAAAGAAGCAGGCTCCATACAGGGAGCCCAGTGCAGGACTCGATCCCAGGACTCCAGGATCACGCCCTGAACCGAAGGCAGACCCTCAACTGCTGAGCCACGCAGGCGTCCCGTATCTTTGATTTTAAAATAGTTTGGGGAACAATCCAGATTATTTTTCAGACAAGTAAAATGGAACATTTGAGAGGTATAACCCAGGAAATAGAATTACAATAATTACAATATGTCTTTTAATTCTCAATTGCTCTTCATGAAAAGTGTAGTGGTTGTTGGAAATCTGAGGATAAGTAAAGAATGCAAACTATTTAGATTGATACTTGGGTGAAAGAAAGGATTTTATATTCAGTGGAAATTTGTGAGGATAAGTTTATAGAGAATCATTTCTGGAGAGTGTAGGAACTTAATTCAAGTTGGCTTTTTTAATCTGGTGGTTCCTCTATTGTCTATTTTTTAAAAAAATCCAGGTACATTCTGGGGCAACTGGGTGGTACAGTTGGTTAAAGCATCCAACTCCTGGTTTCAGCTCAGATCGTGATCTCAGGGTCAAAGTCAACCCCTGCATCAGGCCTCACGCTCAGGTCAGAATCTGCTTGATACTCTTTCTTCCTCCCCTTCTGCGCCTCCCCCCTTTCTCATGCACTCGTGTGCATGAATGTGCTCACGCACTCTTTCTCTCTCTCTGAAAAACAAACAAAATCTTTTTTTTTTAAATATAGACACATTTTAATTATGTCTTGATTGCAAGTTCAGGGGAAGAATTCTTCTGGGGATGCAAAAGAGCTCACAAAAAGGAATATAGATGGCCAAATTACATATCAAACAATGGTCACATATATTCCTAATTAAAGGAATGCAATTGACAATTAAAATGAAATTTTTTTAATATTTATTTATTCATGAGAGACACAGAGAGAGAAGAGGCAGAGACACAAGCAGAGGGAGAAGCAGGCTCCATGCAGGGAGCCCAATGTGGGACTCAATCCCAGGACTCCAGGATCACGCCCTGAGCCAAAGGCAGATACTCACCGCTGAGCCACCCAAGCGTCCCATAATTAAAATGAGACCTTATTTTCACTTATCAGAGTAATCAAAATGCAAAAGTTTGATACCTAGAGCTGGCACAGTCATTTGCCTACACTGTTGGTAATAGTCCAAATGCTGTAATATTTCAGAAGGGTAATTTAGTAATCTCTACCAAAGTGTAAAACATATGCACTCTCTGATACACTGATGGAATTTACATTATTAGTATACCCACAGAAGTTTACTAAGATATACATAAATATGTTATAGTATTGTCATTTAAAAATGGGAAGAAATCATTTTGTTGTGGGTTTTTTTTTTAAGATTTTATTTATTTATTCATGAGAGACACAGAGAGAGAGAGAGAGAGAGAGAGAGGCAGAGACATAGGCAGAGGGAGAAGCAGGCTCCATGCAGGGAGCCTGATGTGGGACTCGATCCCGGGATTCCAGGATTATGCCCTGGGCCAAAGGCTGGCGCTAAACCGCTGAGCCACCCAGAAATCCCCAGAAAGAAGTAATTTTGATGCCCATTTGAAGTACCACAACATTAAATAGCTGATATTTAATCAGATATTTAAAAGATAGTGCAGCCTTCTTCCTTACCAAGGAACCAGAAGCCATATTGTCACCATTTGACAGCTATCAGTTGGGTTCAAGGGAGTCTTGTTTCCTAGAAATAAAGGCTTTTCATTTATTCTGTTAATAGCTGTCACTAGAGCTAAGATGTGTTCAGAGTGAGAGATCAAATACTCCAAGATGAGTCTCACCAAAGAGCTATTAAGAGCAGCATCAGCAATGGTAAGAAGCTGCTAATTAGAAAATAAATCTTTAAGAAGTAAAGATTACATGGATTAATATGTGAGAATGAAATGGAGGAGTGGGTAGTCTGGAGAAAGTTTACCATAACTCTACATCTTCAGATAATTCTTTTAATTTCTAAGAGCTCCATTTTCATTTTAAAGAGCAAAACTGCCAGTAAGGTCACATAATTTGAGAGGAGAAGGAAAAGAGAATTTGTATTACATACTTCTTCCTAAACTAAAGCTGGTTTTAGATTCTACATCATTGCATTTACAATTATGGTGCGTACCTTTTATCATATTAAATATAGGCCATTTTCTGAACAATCTAACTTTTGCCTGTTTAATGTTTTCCCTTGTATGAGCTGTGGTAAATTGCTTGCGTCATTTGACTGTTATTCTCCACTGAATTAATTATATGCCAGATTACCTCTGAGTTTTTGAGCCGGATAAAGAGAAATAGTAAAGCCAAGTGCAGGACATCCAGGTGGCAGCTGTTCATACCTCAAACAATGAGCAAGATCTGTAGAACTACACTCAGTATCTTCTTTTGGAGCATGAAAGTAGGATTAGAGTAAGGTAGAAATCTTAATTGGCTCTTACTGACCAGGTGGTTATGGTTTTCACTGATCAGCATGAACATTTTCACCTTGGAGAAAGGGCTCTAGATTGCATTGCTATTTTTTTTTCTTTTCTTTCTTTTCTTTTTCTTTTTTCTTTTTCCTTTTTTTTTTTTTTTTTTTTTGCATTGCTGTTTCTAAAAAGGAGAATGATTTTATCCAGGGACTGAGGCTCAAGAGACCTGGTTTATAGTACCAGCCCTACCATAACTAGATAGGAACTTGGGGAATTCAGTTAATGTGCCAGAGCTTTATTTCTCATGATAAACCTGTTTCACAAGATAACCTCTCATGATCTTCAGATTTTAGGAGGCTCAGATGAATATCATGTACATAAATACACATGTACATATATAGATTGGTTTTAAAAATAAAATATATATTTTCCTATAGCTCTCAGAAACAGAGACTCAGGCCTCAGACTTTGCATATATTCTGTTTCTAGACAATTACTAGGTTTGAAAAGCAATTATTGTTATTTTTAAATAATCTCTACACACAAGAGATTATTGAGGCACAGACTCCCAACCGTGAGATCAGGAGTCACATGCTCTGCTGACTGAGCCACCCAGGTGCTCCTAAAAAGCAGTTTCTTAACCGATTTCCTTCATTCCTCCCTCCCTCCCTCCTGGGGGTGGGGAGGCGTGGCAAAAGGAGAGGAGAAGAAAATCTTAAGCAGGCTCCACACACTGTGTGGAGCCCAATGCAGGGCTTGATCTCACAACCCTGAGTTCATAACCTGAGATGAAATCAAGATTTGGACGCATAACCTGCTGAGCCACCTAGGCAGCCCATGATTACTATTTTTAATTGCAAACTATAGACAGTAAATGAAGAACTTTACCTTGCTTCAGCTGGAACTAATAGTATACAGGAAAACCTGGATTTAGATAAAGTCGTTTTATTTTGGGTAGAGTGATTATTTGCTTTGAAATCATTCATTTTATAATTTCTTTAACCATTTTTAAGTCCAGTGTAATATTATTAAATGTAATAAATATTATCCTATATGTAAATCTTTAATTTGCATATTGTTTTGCAGAAACCAAATTTGCCTTAAATGAGAGCAGTGTATCTTTGATATTAATATCTGAGATCTGCCAATTAATACATTGGAATTGAAATTAGTAAAATATGTACATTGAAATAGGTGTATGTGTGTACCTTTAACATTTACTTGATCTAAAATTTCTGAACATTAAGAGTCTTAAGGTAAAACTATAATGCTTAAGTTCAGTTTTTATTAATGTTACAATTAGGTGTAGCAAGGTATTTTCTAGATACTGTTAATTCTTTGAAAAACAGACAAATTTTCAGTCTACTTAGCACTAAATTGTTACCGTTAAGGACTAGTGGTTAGGAGTACATGAATAAGTACTTTATAAAAGAAACCCTAATGACTAGAGTATTAAACAGATTTTCTAAATTTGAGTTATCCCAAGTAAATTCATTCCCTTTTTTTTTTTAAAGATTTTATTTATTTATTCATGAAAGATACACAGAGAGAGAGAGAGAGAGAGAGAGAGGCAGAGATACAGAGATACAGGCAGAGGGAGAAGCAGGCTCATGCAGGGAGCCCGACTTGGGACTTGATCCCGGGTCTCCAGGATCAGGCCTTGGGCCGAAGGGGGCACTAAGCCACTGAGCCACTCGGGCTGCCCTTATTTCCTTTTTAAATAAGATTACTATATTGGTGGATTAGAGGTACTCTGAAAACAGCATATCTAGATTTCAGCAGTGCCTTTAACAGTTTTTTATGATATCTTTGGGGGGAAATAATAACTGATTATTCATAACTGAGTAAGTGAATGAGACTATGAAAAGAGTACTAACTAGATAAATATCAGCCTGGAACAAGTTCTCTGATGGTTTGCTGCAGGATAGTTCCTGTCCTGTTCAACCTCTTCATTAAAATTCTTGGTGAAAGAGATTGCTAATGTTAATCAAGAGTTGAAGATGTCAAGCAGCTAAAAAGAATAATTAAAATTTTGAGCCATATAATTGGAATCAATTGGTATTCGCAAATGAAAAGCAGAAGTCATCACATATGTGATTCAGCTGTACCACATATATGTAATTTATGGAAAGGGCAACTATTCTTAACACCATTTTCAGTTGAAGAGAAAGCAAACTAGAACTAAATTAAATGCTACAACTAGGTCTAGCAAATCTCTTAACACTTAACAAAGTGATTTAGATACTGCACCAAAGAGAGTCTATATAGTGGGATCTTAACCTAAATCAGAAAAAGTTCCTGTTACAATGCAATACATTTAAGAATTAGAATGTCTTAGTCATTCTTTGAAATTAAAATTCTAGAAATGAAGTGTTATTAATTTTACCTTAATATTAGGATATTGTATCAGAAACGTTCTTGTTAGTATAATTAAAACGTGAGACACCCTGAGAGCAAAGAGTTCCTAGTAGTTGAGAAGAATAAATGAAATGACTAAGAGTATCCCCATCTCAATTTTGTTTACAAAGAAACACTAAAAGAACATTGTTATCAATTATTGATCATGAACAAATTTGTCTTATTAAAGTTTTCCCCCGTAAGGTTATTAAGACAAGCACTAGGTTATTGGGAATTCTGATTAGGACTTTTCCATTCCAACTCCCTAGATTAGTAGTCTACAAATTCTATAATACCTTATAAAGCCTTAACAGTTTTCTCAATTATAACTTCAAATGTTCTACAAATTTTTTATCAAATCATAAGGAGATTTATAGTTTTTTATAAATTTATAGTTTTTTATAGATTTAGTTTTTTCAGAACACATCATAGAAAGATAAAAAAATATTTATTTCATGAGTGGCTGCTGAAGTCAGGAACAAACTAGAAACAGTTCCATATTGATTTTCTAAATAATGGCTTGAAAACAGAAATCTTCCATATTTATTGCTTCTTAGTCTTATATGAGAAATTTGTCCCTCAGACATTTCTAATAAATTCATTTAATCATGGGGTGGGTTATGTTTTGGGGTTTCTTGCAACTTTAATTTGGGATCCTGTGAACTTTTGCGGAGGAGGTAATTATTTTTTATGTGGTTGTAGAATCTTAGAAGCTAAGCCCAGTCCTTAGAGAATTAAAATAAATTTATAAACAAATACTGCCTAGTAATCAAAAGTGGTTCTATAAAACATTGAATACAAAAGATGGAAGATTCCAATTCAGAAATCAGCCACAACTATCTGTAGATTTAAATAATATAAGCATATATTAGAGGTGATATGATTTATGGTTTTATTTTTTACTGATATATTCAACAGACATTTGTTGAGCCTATCCTGTCTCCTTGCCCTGGAGAACCAGAAGTGAATGTTGGGCCTTCCATATGTAGTCACCCCTGGTTTTTTTTAAATAATCATAATGAATTGGCCTTATATAATTTTTAGGGAGCCTTATCTTTTTCTTTTTTTTTTATTTTTTTTATGATAGTCACAGAGAGAGAGAGAGAGAGAGAGAGGCAGAGACACAGGCAGAGGGAGAAGCAGGCTCCATGCACCGGGAGCCCGATGTGGGATTCGATCCCGGGTCTCCAGGATTGCGCCCCGGGCCAAAGGCAGGCGCCAAACCGCTGCGCCACCCAGGGATCCCTTTAGGGAGCCTTATCTTATAAGTAGTTTGACTAGGACCATAGATTGTTGACCTGTGTCCAGAAGTCCTTAGTTTAGTGGTTGAGAGTTTAGTGGTCTCCTATGTTAATTTACCCGTTCAAATACTATACAAGTCTGTGAACTCTAATGGAATAGAAATATCAGAACAGGGTTTCCTCTCTCTTCTTTGGAACAGGTAATTATATTGTTATATTAGTTTTTTGTTTTTTGGAATTTTGTGTGTTGTTGTTTTTGAGAGAGCATATGATTGAGGGGGTGTACAGAGGGAGAGGAGGAGAATCTTAAAGCAGGCTCCATGCCCAGCATGGAGTGTGATGCAGGTCTTGATTTCACAACCCTGAGACCATGACCTGAGCTGAAATCAAGAGTCGGACACAACTGACTGAGCCACCCAGGCACCCTTATATTAAATTTTTTACAATTATATTTATTCATGAGAGACACAAAGAGAGAGGCAGAGACATAGGCAGAGGGAGAGACAGACTCCCCATGGAGAGCCTGATGTGGGACTCACGCCCTGAGCCCAAGGCAGATGCTCAACTGCTAAACCACCCAGGTATCCCTAGATTTTTTTTAAAGTATTTCAAATAGGTTGAATCTAAGGAAATCAGGCCAGTGAACAAAACAGCATCTCTTGTTGGATTCTGACAAGTAAAATCAAGATTGAAAACTTATAGATATTTAAAGAATGAATCATCTTTTGTGAAAACTCTTGAATTGTAAAATTCAGTCAGATTTTAGATGTCCAGGAACCTGTCAACTCATCTCCCACCCCACCACTCCCACCACACCCTTCCCCTCAACTTTTGGAAATGTGAGAGAGTATTTTGGTTGTCACAAAGACTTGGGGAGGGAAGTGATGCTGGCGTTTAGTACGTGGAGCCCATGGAGGCCATAATGGCCAAAATATCAAGAGTAACCTTGGTTGGGAGCACAGTCTCCAGGCATATTTTCTTCTATTCTTCCCTTTTTCTTCCTCATTAGAAAGTGAGAATCCCAGATATATAGACATTAGGAGTAGTAATATGCCCTTAGTACACTTATGCCCTTTGCACAACAGTCATTTCGTGTTTTATAGCCTGGAATTTCTTTAAGGAGCACCTGGGTGGCTCAGTCAGTCTGCCTTCGGCTCAGGTCATGATCTCAGGGTCCTGGGATCAAACCCCACACCGGGCTACCTGCTTAGCTAGGAGTCTGCTTCTTCTTCTCCCTCTGACCCTCTCCTTCCACTCCCCACTTGTACTCTCTGCTCTCTCTTGTGCTCTCTCTCTCTCTCTCAAATAAATTAAAATAAAATATTTTTTTAAAGGAATTTCTTTTGAGGAAACATTGGTATGTAAATTAGAATCTGAAGGGACATTAATTCTTAATATTAGAACATATTTATTGACCGCAGGAGAAGGTGTCCTGTTACTTTCCTTATCTTTTCTCCTTTATGATTAGAATCATTAACTACTCCTGTGTGTGTATCTATTGTGTATACATTGATCCAGTTCAGTGAAGCTCTAGGAGTGAGTTTCCTGGCTTGAGCTTTGACAGTGAACCTGTGCTTATACTATTTTTCAGGAACAATGCAGATTCTCATTCAACCCGGGATCGAGTCCCACATTGGGCTCCCTGCATGGAGCCTGCTTCTCCCTCTACCTATGTCTCTGCCTCTCTCTCTCTCTCTCTGTCTCTCATGAAGAAATCAATCAATCAATCAATAAATAAAGTATTTTTTAAAAGCTTTAAAAAATAAAAAATAAAATGTCTATGCCAGGTGACACACTGTAGTTTTGATCTAAAGCAAAGATTGGCAAATTTTTTATATAAAGTTCTGTATAAAATATTTTAGGATTTGAGGGCCACATTTGCTGTTACATACTGGGTTTTTTTTTTTGTTCTTTACAACTCCTTAAAAATGTGAAAATAGTTCTTCACTCTTTTGTAAGAGCCTTATAAATATAGGCAGAAGACTGTGGCTTGCTAACTCCAGCTAAACAATTGTTTTTTAATTAGATGCTTTGAGAAATAAAAGGTCAAGGATCCAAATGTTAAAGGTTATTTTTAAAGGTAAAATTACAATTCTTGGGATGCCTGGGTGGCTCAGTGGTTGAGCATCTGCCTTGGGCTCAGGGCATGATCCTGGGGTCCTGGGATCAAGTCCCTACATCAGGCTCCCCATGGGGAGCCTTCTCCTCTCCTTCTGCCTATGTCTCTGCCTCTCTCTGTGTGTCTCTCATGAGTAAATAAATAAAATCTTAAAAGAAATAAAAAGTTTTTTAAAAAACTTACGATTCTCATACAAAATGAACACGCGTCAAAGTTTTTTTTCACTCACTAATTAACCAATTGTTAGGAACTGGTAGGGTGTTAAAATCGGTCCAAATGAGAATTGGACTTAAGGAAATCAGGAAATCTATATTCTCTACCAGCCAGAATTCATTTGCATTGCATCATCAACACTGTCCACAGGGTAATTTCCATTTCTGCAGAGTTGCAAAATAACCTAGCTAAAGTCAAAGTTGAAGACTTTTTTGCAATCACATAACCCCAAAGGATCCAATAGAGAACAATGGGCATTCTCTTGAAAGGACACTTGAAATCTTTTATCATTTAGTCTTTCACAATTTTTGCTGACAATTTCTCATCCCTCTTGTGATCTGTCGTAATTTCCAAAAACTATTCTTGATCACAAAATGGTTGGTCTCATTATGTTTGACCTATTTACATAGGTACCATAAGAATGCTAAAATGATACAGACATCCTTGAATTTTCTTTGCAAATCCAGAAGTGTTAGTTGTTGGGTTTTTTTAAGATTTTATTTCTTTTTATTCATGAGAGACACAGAGAGAGAGAGGCAAAAACATGGCAGAGGAAGAAGCAGGCTCCCTGTGGGGAGCCTGATGCAGGATTTGATCCCAGGACCCCAGAATCACGAACTGAGCCCAAGACAGACGCTCAGCCGCTGAGCCACCCAGCTGCCCCAGAGCTATTAGTTTTGAGCCACAAAATTATGTATAGAAGTTTTCAAAAAGAATCTTTGGTTGGAATTTTAAACACCTCTTTTATTTACCATTGCAAGGTTAGGAAACCATGCTTAAGAAACTCACTAGATTTCACCTGCTATGCTGATAAATTTGTGTGAGTTAACATCAAATATCCCAACATTTGCTCTGAGGCTTGCAAAATGGAAGTAACTGACCTTCCTTACCACCTATAAGTCAGAGGACCCTGTAACCAAGTATCAAGTAGGTCAGTTTTCCTAGGGGGAATTTTTGGGAAGCATTGGTGCCATATATGAAGTCAACTATTACTCCTTAATGTGATTTTTCATATCTGATTAAATGAAAAATCATTCTCAGATATAGCATTACAGGTATATATGGTCATATAATCCAATTATAGCCTGATAAAAAGGAGATAAGAGTGTTATCAATCCTGTGCAAAATAACTGTATTGTCATAAAAAGCTAAGGAAAACTCAGAAAATTCAGTAAGTTCCTGAATGCTGAGTATTCAGTGAAAATCAGATACCACCTATTTTATTTCGAATCACAAAAACAAAAATCTATTAAAATGTGGCTTGAAAATAGTTTAAGAAAAAAGTGAAAGGACTTCCTCATATAGCCACAAAAAAAAAAAAAAAAAGAATATAAAGGTAACATCAACAGTATTCTACACAAATAACCACAATAAAACTTCCTTTATCAGATCTTTGAGTGTCATTAGTTCCTGTTCAGATAGAACTTGGGTCAACAATCTATTCTCATGCAACATCTACTTCGAGCTAAAAAGCATCCTAGACATCCTGATACAATATAGGGGTATAGTCTGAAAGCATGTCCTTAAGAGTCTTTTTCTTTGGAGTAGCAGTAGTTTATAGAGTACCTTGCACAGTCCTTTCCATGAGACTCTAAAAGATAGTTTTAGGTATAAAAGTTACTCTAGGGACACCTGGGTGGTTCAGCTGTTGAGCATCTGCCTTTGGCTCAGGGTGTGATCCTAGGATCTGGGATCAGGTCCCACATCGGGCTCCCAGCATGGAGCCTGCTTCTCCCTCTGCCTGTGTTTCTGCCTCTCTCTCTGTGTGTGTCTTTCATGAATAAATAAATAAAATCTTTTTTTAAAAAACAAAGTTATTCTAAAAAAAACACAAAGTTATTCTAAAAGTTTTTACTTTACTGTATTTTGGACCCAGTTTTAGGAAAGAAAAATTAAGAGTTGGCAAAGGAGATTTGAACCCTTGATTAAGATAGGATCATGGGTGAGAAATGATACTTGGTTATTGGGTCAAAATGACAATAAAACATTATAATACATATTAAGGGAATGCAGTTGTAAAGAATCTTAACTCTTCCATCAGTACAGAACCTTTTTTTCTTTCTGGGTTGGTTTGGTTTGGTTTTTATTCATTAAGAACGTAATGAATCAAACATAAAGCCAGAAGGTTTTTCTGCTCAAATAAAATTACACAGGTGATTAAAAAAATAATCTTTCGTGTTATAAGATGAAGGATTAATCTGTAAGCCAAGGAAGCAAGCTCATCAAAACTCATCAAATTTTGCCAAAAAAAAAAAAATTTGCCAAAATATTTTTGCATATTTCATGGCTTCTTTTCAGATCCCAGTAGCATAAACCATGGCAAATCAAATTCATTTCCTAAGATTTGTCCTTTTTTCAAATTCTGTGACAGACTGCCACTTTACTTTGGGACAAAAATGTTCTTTTTCCTTGAAAAACAAAAGGACTCATATTTCTCTATCACTGTTGTTCCTTGTATAGTCGCAACCACCTATATCAATTATAACTTGTATTTCAGGGAGAAAACTGAGTGGAGGGAGCAGATAATAATAATAATAATAATTATCTGACAAACACAAGCATGTCAGGGGCACCGAGGTGGCTCAGTCGGCTGGATGTCTGACTCCTAATTTTAGCTCAGGTCATGATCTTGGGTTCATGGGATCGATCCTAGTGTTGAGCTCTTTGTTCAGTGTGGAGTCTGCCTGTCCTCCTCTCTCTGCTTCTCACCCCTCCCCAGTACCCCCCCCCCCGCTCTTTCTCTCTCAAGTAAATAAATAAATAAAATCTTTTTAAAAAAAGATCTTAGCAGTAAGGAATGAGGATAGAAGTTTTCTCTGAGTGGTGAGATTACAAATTTTTGCTTTCTTTTATGCCCACTGGTGTTTTCAAAGTTTTCTATAATGAACATGATTATCTTAAAAGAAGCTATATTAAAAATTATAATAAACAGAACTAAGCAAACATTCGCTGGTGTTGATGCTAGCTGTGCAGGATTGCTTTTTCTCTTGTTTTTGTAGAAACAAATATTTACTGTGTTGAAACCTTGCAACTTAATTTTTAAGCGAAGACAAAATTTGTATTAGTCATTAAATTCTTTATTAATTTGTTCTGGATAGTCAAGATCAGAATTCAGTGTCTCTAGAGATAGAACAGGAATTTCTGGAACCATGATTTCAACCCAGAATTTTCTTCAAATTCACTTAAAGTGATTTGGATTTTATTCATCTGATTTAAACGAAGGAAGGTACATGAAGCTGGTGAATGCTGATGGAAAGACCTTCTTTGACCTCTTAGTACTATGCTGGTCTGAGCCTCCAGCCCCATACTTAAGTAGAAGTACAGAAATTTTCATAGCTTTAGGCACTAAACTCTCAGATTGTCTTGTCTGATTCCTTTCTGTGTATTAACTTCAGAGAAATATTTCTACATATTCTACAGACTACACTATATTTTATAATAACTAAAATTCTTCCTGTGTGCATTTCACAGAACTGCTTTTACAAATGAAAAAATAAAGCTCAAATCTGATAGTTTGTCTAACTAACATGACTTTTTCGGTGCAGGAACAATCTCTTTAAAATGTGCCGTTCTTTAATGCAGTATAATGGGTATTCAATAAATAGCATATGATGCAGGAGCCAAGCCTGGGCTAAAGATTGTGGTGTTTTAATCTATTGTGTAGATTTCAGTAAACTCCAGTGCCATTCATTAAGAAGCATTTTTCCCCTTCATCCATAGTGAATAAAACTTCAGCATCTCATGCTCAGTTTTTTCCTACTCAATTTTCGTTTAAATTATCTTGTGAACCTAAGATGGAAAATAAGAAACATTAGGAAATCATAGAAATTGTTTCAGAAATCTTTTAGTCCTTTATCTAAACATGGGTAGATTGGTTTTTCTTTGTATTTATTGAACCAGGCTGCCTAAACATTTATTTAGAATGTTTTTAACCTTCTTTAAGCTTTTCTCTAAACTGTACCTGGTTTTAAACAAGAAGACAGATGTGAATGGTGAATTAATGCCCTGTAGCTTTAAATTCAGCCAGTTTGATGCTTTTTGTTTTTTTATAAAAGCTGCTCACAGCTCCAGAAGAGAGGCAGATACTGTCTGTGATCTCCATTCTCAGAGTAAAACTATTCATTTGCATTAGCAGCTCAAGCAAACCACACACACACACACACACACACACACACACACACACACACGATGCTTGTTTGGCAGAAGCTTTCTGTTTATTCAGCACAGAGTCCTCCCAGGCTCCCAGATGTAGAAAGCTCGAAGAGTTGATGTATGAGACAGAACCGGAACTGTACATAGGCTAAGTGGGCACTGCAGAAGATTGCCTATGCGGGGATGTTGATGTGGTGCAGCTGTACCTGCCTGTTCTGTGAAAGGCACTTCTCTGAGGCTGTGAAGGTGAGAAGCCAAGGGATCCACTAGAAGCTTCATTTCGGCTGGCTCTTTGGTGGGGGAATGCATTCCCAGTGGTAGCTGTCCTCATTTACAGCGTTATTCTCGGAAACCAAGTATGTGCAGCCGTGACAGACTGCCACAGCTTCTCTGCAGTTTGGAAGCGAGGACAAATGGAAAGAGCACATAGTCAAGAGAGGTTGTGATTTGTTCTGACTATCCAAGCTTGCTCTGACAGTACACAAATGAAGGATGAGCTTTGTGGCAAGCAAAATCAGCAGACTGCCTGACAGGGGGTTTTGGTAAGATAAATGTATTGCTTGTGTTTTGGGAGGGAGGGTTTCTTGGTTTTTTAAATTATTATCTTTATTTTTCTAAATCAGCTACATAGAATTGCCTCTTAGTGAGAACTAAAAAATTTTGCAGAATCATATTTGATGAAGAGGCATGACCCAAGAAGCCAGAAAGGAAAACATTATTCTTGATCATTCAGTTGTGACCTTCAGAGATAATCATCAGGTTTTCTCGGCTGTCCATGAACAGGCAGAAACCAGGAATTTCCAGAGCAAAGAATGCCAACTAACAGATACCCTTTCTTTTCTTTGAACAGTTATAATTACCTTCCTTTTTTCCTCCCAGCTTTCCCTATGCCCTAACGTGGAAAAGAAAAAATAAAAACTCCCTGCTCTTATTGAATTGTTGCCACTGGAACAGTAATAGGCTGAGAACATAAGTATGGAGGTGGAGGAAGGCAGGATGAGGAGTCTGCTATTTTCATAGCCGTGCGTTGGTGGGTGTTTGTCTTGGGTTCATTATCATTGCTGTTCAATATCAAGTGGCTGTTAGTGCTATATCTCTTTGCCTGTACTGTGATTTAATCCCTTTATGTTCTATTTTATATGGTTTTCTTTGCCAGACCCAATTCTGTCATTATTAAAACTTTTTCTGTTACCATTAATACAATTAGCGTTTATTAGAGAAAAGATAGTTGTAGAAAGTAACCCTGAAATATTTATGGGCCCCAAGAAAGATAAAGACATTTTCTCTTTAAAATTGAGGTTTTCAGCAGATTTTGGGGTCTTGATTTTGGAATCTGTAACAAACATTTTATGACAAGTTAAAGAAATGGGTTGTATTAGATCTTGGAAAACCTACCAGAATCACAGACATTTTCTCTTTAAAATTGAGGTTTTCAGCAGATTTTGGGGTCTTGATTTTGGAATCTGTAACAAACATTTTATGACAAGTTAAAGAAATGGGTTGTATTAGATCTTGGAAAACCTACCAGAATCACTTTGCTCTAATCTACTTCAAGTTGGATCCTGTATCTTAGATTTTTCTAAGCCTGAGGATTTACTTTTCCTCATTCTAACTTAGGCAAATATTGCTGGAAAATATGTTGATTGTTTTAGTAGTCTAACCTGAGATCTTGTTCCCAGGCCCCTCTTCTCAATAGTAGAGAGAGCCAAGATTCCTAGCTGTTTAGAGAGGGCACAGAAGAGATCTATTGACATCTGACTTTTTGCTGACTCATTGGTTATATAAGCCTTGTAAATACAGTTATCCATATACTCTATTAGGTTACTGGGCAGGTGGGCCCCTTCCTGTTTACTGATCTTTACTTCTCTCAGCATCCTTCTCCTTCCTTAAGCCTTTTTGATGATATACTCTCAACTATTTACTAAGTGAATTCTAAGCAGTGAATGGACAAATCTTTTTTTTTTTTCTTTTTTGGAATTGCTTTAACTCTGTATTTTATCTTGATTTTGATGAAATTCCAAGTTCTATATTCTCTTGACACATGAAACTCACAGTAATAATACCTTTCCTCATTTATGGCCTGGTTAAAATAACAACTTCCTTTTCTATCTTTGAGAGCTCAGTTCAAATGCCATGTTGCTCAATTCTTCTGACCTCCCAATCTAAAGTAGATTTCCCTCCCTTAACATTATTCCTTCTCTCACAGCACTTGGTTTTCTTTTTTCCATTGTAGTACTTCTCACAATTTTTATTTGACTACTAGTTCTTCCATTTCTGCCACTTTTCTCCATTTAGCCATTAAGCCTCATGAAAGAGATACTTTGTTTTGCTCATCAGTATATGAGCAAACACCTAGCAAAGGGTCTGGCTGAAAGTTGAAGATAGGATAAGTAGGCAGTATTGTATGTGCAAAGGCCCGGTGGTGAGAAGAAAGGATGAGCAGCAGGGGTTGAAAAAAGCCAGTTTGACTAGAGTAGGAGAAGCATGCTGTAAGAAGCAGTTAGAGAAGTAGATCCAGAGCCATACATAGGACTGACTTGATAGACCATAGTCAGATACTTGTTCTTTATTGTAAGAGTTTTGGGAGGCTACTAAAAGAATTTAAGCATTGGGTGGTTTAGGACTTCTTTTTGCCTTTTTTTTTTTAAGATTTTATTTATTTATTCATGAGAGACACAGAGAGAGAGGCAGAGACACAGGCAGAGGGAGAAGCAGGCTCCATGCAGGGAGCCTGATGCGGGACTCCATCCTGGGACTCCAGGATCACGCCCTGGGCTGAAGGCAGACACTCAATCGCTGAGCCACCCAGGTGTCCTGAACTTTTTTTTTTTTTTTTTTTAAGTATACTTAACTATGCCCAATGTGGGGCTTAAACACATGAACCCAAGATCAAGAGTCTCATGCTGTACTAACTGAGCCAGCCAGGCACCCAGGACTTCTTTAAAAAAAAAAAAATTGGGGGATCCCTGGGTGGCTCAGCGGTTAAGCACCTGCCTTTGGCCCAGGGCGCGATCCTGGAGTCCCGAGATCGGGTCCCGCGTCGGGCTCCTGGCATGGAGCCTGCTTCTCCCTCTTCCTGTGTCTCTGCCTCTCTCTCTCTCTATGTCTATCATAAATAAATAAATAAATCTTTGAAAAAAAATTCTCCAGCTTAACTGAAAGCCTAATTGAGTGTAGGTAGATCAGTCAACATGCCATGAGAGAGATGACAAGAGTTTGTTCTAAGGTGATGGCAGTGGAGATAGATTGGAAAGTATTATAATTTGGTGGAAATTTGGAAAGTAAAATAGGTAGGACTTGGTGTTGAATAGAAGCAAAAGGCAGAAGATGTCAGGAATTATTCCTGGGCTTTGATTTGGTTTGGTTTGGTTTTGGCTTTGGGCTTGTTAGTAACCTGATGAGTAGTGATGTTTTTCCTGAGATAGAGAACACCATAAGAAAACCAGGTTTACAAGAGATTCATGGTGTTTGGTTTCGGACATGTAGATTTTTATATAGTCAAGTAGCTTCTAGATCTAGATTCCAGAGAAGATTATACTATTACCATTGAGGAGCGTTCAGAAATATCCTTGGAATAAGACAGCCCGGGTGGCTCAGCAGTTTAGCGCCGCCTTCAGCCCAGGGCATGATCCTGGAGTCCCGAGATCGGGTCCCGCGTCGGGCTCCTGGCATGGAGCCTGCTTCTCCCTCTTCCTGTGTCTCTGCCTCTCTCTCTCTCTATGTCTATCATAAATAAATAAATAAATCTTTGAAAAAAAATTCTCCAGCTTAACTGAAAGCCTAATTGAGTGTAGGTAGATCAGTCAACATGCCATGAGAGAGATGACAAGAGTTTGTTCTAAGGTGATGGCAGTGGAGATAGATTGGAAAGTATTATAATTTGGTGGAAATTTGGAAAGTAAAATAGGTAGGACTTGGTGTTGAATAGAAGCAAAAGGCAGAAGATGTCAGGAATTATTCCTGGGCTTTGATTTGGTTTGGTTTGGTTTTGGCTTTGGGCTTGTTAGTAACCTGATGAGTAGTGATGTTTTTCCTGAGATAGAGAACACCGTAAGAAAACCAGGTTTACAAGAGATTCATGGTGTTTGGTTTCGGACATGTAGATTTTTATATAGTCAAGTAGCTTCTAGATCTAGATTCCAGAGAAGATTATACTATTACCATTGAGGAGCGTTCAGAAATATCCTTGGAATAAGACAGCCCGGGTGGCTCAGCAGTTTAGCGCCGCCTTCAGCCCAGGGCATGATCCTGGAGCCCCGGGATCGAGTCCCATGTTGTCCCGGCATGGAGCCTGCTTCTCTCCCTCTGCCTGTGTTTCTGCCATTCTCTTTCTCTCTCTCTCTCTCTCTCTCTCTCTCTCTCATGAATAAATAAATAAAATCTTTTAAAAAAAGAAATATGCTTGGAATAAAGTGCAAAACAGTGGTTTAGACTGACCTTGGGAGCTCATCTCCCACCAGAACCCTATTTTTATAGCTTCATGAACCTTTCAGTTATCTTTAGAAAGCGACTACATTTCCTTCTCCTGGGCTTTTGCTTATACTGGGTTGTCATCCTGAAATGCCTTTCCTTACCTTTTTTTTTTTTTTTAATCAAAAACTTCTTTCTTCAAGGATCGTTTCTTTTCTTTTCTTTTCTTTTCTTTTTTTTAACCTCCTCCAAGAAGCCTCCTCTGTTCTCTTTCCCTTCAGAATATGTGACTCCTTTCTAAGTACTTTGCCTTCATATCTACTGTATCATTTACTTAATCAGACCTGTATTTCAGTTGATCATTTTCACGTCTCACCAACTAGATAATGCGTTTCTTGAAAACAGCGATTTTACCTTTTTTTTAGTGCCTTATATAAAGAGATCAAAGGATAATTGCAAAATGAATTAAATAGTAGAAACCTCAGTCCTTTGTACAATCTGCTTCCTTAATATAATAGGATCATATCCTTCCTCCATCTGTGTATTCCTAATTTTCTCTAGGCTGTCTCTGCATTTTTACCCTGCAGATATCTAGATACATCAGAGAAATGTTCTTCATTTCATATGCAAAATCCCTGAAATAGTCATTTTCATTATATATTTTATTTGTAACTTAGTGGAAAAACTGAAATCTTGCTATTCCTCATCACCTGTGACAAAAATGGCCAAGACAGGAAGGACTGGCATCCATAAAGAAAGTAGAGACACCTAAGAGATGCTACTGTGGTTACATTGGAGCAAAGGAGTCATGACAGAGTAAGTCATGCAGGTGTCTGAGGAAAAGCATTACAGGCAGGAGGAACACTAACTAGCAAAAGCCTTGAAATGGGTACATGCCTGGTATATTCCAGGAACAACAAGGAGGCCTTTGTAGCTGGTGGCAGTGGAGTAAAGGAAGGAGTAGTAGGAGATACAGTCAAGGAGGTAACAGATGTGCTACAGGTGCCAGATCATGGTTTTTCAGGTCATTGTAAAGACTTTGACTTTGACTCAGAGAGCCCTTGGCCATTTTAGGTGTAAAAGACTATTGTGACCTGATACATTTTTAAAGGATCATTCTAGCTGCTGTATGAATTGATTATAAAAATATTATTCCAGTGATAGTTACGAGCCTATTGCAGTAGTCCAGGTAAGAGCTGATAGTGGCTTATACTAGAGTGGCAGCAGTGGAGATTTAGTGAGAGATATCATCAGATTCTGCAACTCTTTAGCAAGTAGAGCCCAAAACATTTGCTGGAGCAATGCAGTATATGTAGGGGATAACAACATAGACTCTGAATCAGACTGTCTGGGCTCAAACATTGGCTTTGCCACTTCTTTACTTCATGATCTTAAACAACTTAAATTCTTTATCTTTTGGTTTTCTTAGCTATAAAATATAGTAATACCCATCTTGTAGTGTCATTATAAGAATTATGCAATTTACTAAACATACAAAACATTTAGAACATTGCCTGGCATAAAGTAAGTACTGTATGTGTATTAGCAGCTATGATTATTGATATCGATAACTGGATAGAGTATATGAGAGAAAAAGGAGTTAAAGTTGACTCAAAGGCTTTGGATATATGCATGTAGATCAATGAAGTGTGGCCATTAGCTGAGATGGGGAAGACTACAGGAAAAACAGGCTTGGGGGGGATATCAGGAACTCAGTTTTGTACATAGTAAATTCAGAATGACTATTAGACATCCAAGAAGAGATACCAAGTAGGGAGTTGGATATATGAGCTAGAGTTCAGTGAAGTATGGGCTACAGGCATACATTTGGAAGTCATTAACAAAGAAATGGTATTTAAGACCATTTTAAGAGGAAGAAGAATACTTAGACCCTAAAAAGAGTTTGGGAATGTATAGTTTGGATAGAGCCTCCATCCTTCAAGCTACTGAACAAGTTCAGGGATAACCAGGTTATCACACCCCCATGGAGCTTTCCAAAATCTTTCATTGCTTTAGCAATTTATCAAAATTGAGTGAAATAGGATTAAGCTGAGGCTTAGAAATCTTTTAAGAAAACCTGTGTCATAAAAGTATTTGTGGGGAATTAACTTGTAAAGGGGAACTCCTTGGGGGCAAATTTTACAAATTGGCTAATCCACACATGGATTTTTTTGTGTATTTTTAAATCCTCAGCAGTGACAACATTTCTGTGTGACTCTCTTTTCCTAGTTGGTACATACTCAGAAAATAGATACAAATTTTAGCAATAGCCGATTTGTGTGCTTCAAACTATTCATTCTTCATTCTGAAGCCTCGTGAGAATGATTTTTGAATAATCCATAGCCTGAGTCACTATTTCTTTTTAACAAAATATAATCTCAGAAGGAAATTTGGATCATTTATTCTAAATGTCATGTATCCTCATATGACATTTTTAGCATTCAAGCATGAAGTCTCTGCATACTTCCAGTAGCATACATGAACTGATATTTGAAACTCCCTGATTAGGTTGAACAATGGCACCTTTCCTTATTTTCATTGAATGTTACTGATTCTTTCTTTTCGTTATCAGGGAGAGATCTTTCTCTCACAATCTGTTACTCCTCTATCAAATTTTCTTAATTGGATGATCTCTTAAGTTCCTTCTAGCTCAAAGAACTTATACTTATAAAAATAACACTTCACCATAATAACCACAACAAAGCAGCATGTTATTGTCAACTTACACCATCACTACTAGAATGGCAGTCTCCTTAAGTGCCTATATATATATATATATATATATTTTTTTTTTTTTTTTTTTTTTTTACTTCCAGTGCCTAACATAGATAGGCCCTGTTCATAGGAGACATTCCTCAAAGGTTTGTTAAAATGACAGTAAATCATCTGACCAAGCTCTCGTGAGTCCAAACATCAGGCCTGGCAGTGCTAATCCTCAATCAGATCTTTTACGTAAGCTAGGAAACCAGTCCTCCTGTGACAAAGCAATTCTGAGTAGCAGTCCTGGATCCTATAATGGATATTTTATAGTTGGGTTGGAGCAAGGTGGGCCAGATAGGATGTTAACAATCTAAACTGATACTGAACAGAGTCAGTTTTTCCTCAGCAGCCTTGGAGGAATGAGTATCCTCTATTAAAAGCTATTTTTCTTATAAAAATTCTCATGTTTATTCCATTTGTAGTAACATAGGCTCAGTCACTTATATGAGACTAGAAGGATCATGTTAAGGAGATACTAGTGAGAATTTAAATTAAACATTTACTGGGTATCATTGCACAAAGCATTGTGCTAGCTTCTTAGAGTACAAAGATGAATATGATTTAATCCCTGTCCTCAAAAACTTAGGTCAGTAGATGCAAGACACCCAAACAATCATTTCAATATAATGTGATAAAGACATTGAGAGAGGTGTGTTTAGCTATATGGGAATATGAAGAAAGCCATTAATCCATCTGGGAGAGAGAGATTGTCAGCAAAGATATCCTGGAGGAGATTACACCTGAACTGGGTCTTGAAGGATGAGTAGAAGCCAGAAAAGGAAAGAAGAACATGCCCTGGACTATGTGGACAGAGCCTGTAGGTGAAACAGCATGCTATGTCAGAAGAACTAAATTACGAGTGTGACCCTTAGCATATGTGGATTTAAATTTAAGGTTTCCGTTATTCCCAGGTAATCCATGATACGGTTTTTTGTCATTTTGCTGAAGCATGGGGTAGGATCTTGAGCCACAAAACTAGCAATCAAACCCCACCAGAATTTGCATTTCAGTGAGCATGTTCTCTACTCATTTTTACATGTGTGGTATCACCCATGAGATGATTTTAAAACTTTGTTCTTTGTGGAAAGCGGACCTGAAAAGTGCTGGGTATAGAAAAGTTGTAGTTTGTACAAAAAGGAAGTTTGAGACAAACTATAGTGCCAGATTTAAAAGTGGGCAGGATTGAGCAGCCCTGGTGGCTCAGCGGTTTAGCGCCACCCTCAGGCCGGGGCGTGATCCTGGATCAGGTCCCACATCGGGCTCCCTGTATGGAGCCTACTTCTCCCTCTGCCTGTGTCCCTGCCTCCCTCTCTCTCTCTCTCTCTCTCTGCCTCTCATGAATAAACAAATAAAATCTTTTTTTAAAAAAAAGTGGCCAGGATTATTATCATAAGTATTATTTATATGTCACACTTTTTCAAATTAAGCAATAAGGGCAGCCTGGGTGGCTCAGCAATTTAGTGCCACCTTCAGCCCAGGGCGTGATCCTGGAGACCCAGGATCAAGCCCCACTTCGGGCTCCCTGCATGGAGCCTGCTTCTCCCTCTGCCTGTGTCTCTGCCTCTCTCTCTGTCTCTCTCATGAATAAATAAATAAAATCTTAAAAAAATAAAATTAAATTAAGCAATAAAACATTTTATTTTTCTAAGCAAACTTTTCCCAGAATACTCATATAAATAAATATTAGATGAAACAGAGGTAATCAAATACTCTGCTCACTTTCTTCCACTGTTCCCCTCTGGAGGGATCCAGACACCTCTCTATAGAACCCAGGGCTGTTGCATATAACCAGAGTTCTGTGTAAAAATATGAAAAAGTGATCCCAGAACTTACAGGTATACTCCATTTGTACAACGATTATTTATCAAGTGAGGAAAAAAAAAAACTTTTGTTAGGGGTAAAAAGGTCTGTTTGTTTTTTTTAAGATTTTATTTATTCATGAGAGACAGAGAGAGAGAGAGAGAGGCAGAAACACAGGCAGAGAGAGAAGCAGGCTCTACGCAGGCTCCAAGCAGGGAGCCCGATACAGGACTCCATCCCGGGTTTCCAGGAGCACGCCCTGGGCCGAAGGCAGGCACTAAACCGCTGAGCCATCCAGGGATCCCCAAAAGGTCTGTTTTTAAGACTTTATATACATTGAATCTTGATTTTAGCTCCAAAGTAAAAATGGAATGCTTAAAGTTTGCTTGGTTGTGAGCTAGTGGAACTTAGTTCATTTTTATTTTCTACTACTTGCACTTGAGATTTCCTCTTCATTCCACAGTAGACTAAATGTCAGTCAGAATTGCACATGAGAGAATTGCTCAACAGAGTTGTGCTTACTGTGAAAAGGGAAGGGCATGCCATTTCTACAATGAGATTCTGGAAATAGGTGAAAAGTCTTCCCATAATGAATATATACTTTCTGCACAGAGTGCTAATAGACTGTGGGATTTTTCTTTTTGTTAAGGATATGGTTTTGGGGGTGTTAGCAAAGGCAAGCCTCAAGAAAATGATGACACAAAAATCAAAGGCTGAGCTGTATAACTTCTAAGGCAGGACTCTTTCCTCTGTTGTACGTTCTCAATACAACTTGCCTGGCAGAAAAAGAAAAATGTATATGATGAATCAGAGCATCTTTGTGTTTCTCATTGATTAGAAGATAGATTTCTGTGCAGTTCTTAAAACCAAGATTATAAATCTCTAGGGCTTGTAGTTTTTATTGGATAGGGGGAGTCTCCCAAAAATCCAACATTCTGTTCTTTTGCTCCCACTAAGCACACTTGAATTGAGCCACATACTCCCAATTTTGGTTCAAAACCATGGCCCCATATCTGTGAGGTTAAAATATTGGAAGAACAATGGAACTAGGTCTGCAGGTGCCTAAGTAATCAATTTGCTGCTGCACAACCCGTTCTATGAAATTGGCCTTAGAAAAGATCCACTTTCAGGGACACCTCAGTGGCTAAGTGGTTGAGCATCTGCCTTTGGCTCAGGGCATGATCCCGGAGTTCCAGGATTGAGTCCCACATCAGGCTCCTACAGGGAGCCTGCTTCTCCCTCTACCTATGTCTCTGCCTCTCTCCCTTCTCTCTTTCTCTGTGTCTCTCATGAGTCAATCAATCAATTAATCAATCTTTTTTTTTATTTTATTTATTTATTCATGAGAGACACAGAGAGAGAGAGAGGGGCAGAGACACAGGCAGAGGGAGAAGCAGGCTCCATGCAGTGAGCCTGACGTGGGACTCGATCCCAGGTGTCCAGGATCAGGCCCTGGGCTGAAGGTGGCACTAAACCGCTGAGCCACCTGGGCCGCCCCAATTAATTAATCTTTAAAAAAAAAAAAAGAAAAGAAAAGAAAAGATCCACTTTCAGAAAAAACAAAATACTCCAGATTCTGTTTTCAAATTACAAAGACTTCCTCACTTTCTTTTTTTTTTTTTTGACTTCCTCACTTTCTATCCCCTTCTTTTACCTTAAAATGCCTTCTTTATTTTTCTCAGAAATGATGTGGATTTTTAGTGTAAATAAATAGTGCAGAAATTTCCTAAAAGAACCAATACTCTATAAAGCATAGATAAGGGGTGGCCCTGATGGCTTAGCAGTTTAGCGCCGCCTTCAGCCCAGGGTGTGAGATCCTGGAGGCCCAGGATCAAGTCCCAGGCTCCCTGCATGGAGTCTGC
Source organism: Canis aureus (assembly GCF_053574225.1). NCBI lineage: Eukaryota > Metazoa > Chordata > Mammalia > Carnivora > Canidae > Canis > Canis aureus. Next base: position 6,525,770 of record NC_135629.1, read on the forward strand.
TTCTCCCTCTGCCTGTGTCTCTGCCTCTCTCTCTGTTTCTAATATATAAATAAAATTAAAAAAAAAAAAAAGGGTAGATAAAATGACTTCACTGCACTAAGTAGACAGGACTGGGCTGTTGGGTTTTATTGAAGATAGTGATATTAAGTCAGAGATTTCTGACTCTTCCCCTAGTTACATATAGTACTTGGATTTTGAGTAATGAACCAAGTAAAGACTAGAAAATTGATGACTTATTAAACCACTGTGTTTGGTGGTATAATCTGATTTAACATGCGTTTAACATTTTTTCATATAATCTCATGAGAAAATGATAACCCCATTGTATAGATGAGAAAACTTAGGCTCAAGGAAAATAAGAAGGTGGCCCAGGGACACCTGGGTGGCTCAGCGGTTGAGCATCTGCCTTCCGCTCAGGGCGTGATCCCAGAGTCCCAGGATCGAGTCCCACATTGGGCTCCCTGCATGGAGCCTGCTTCTCCCTCTGCCTATGTCTCTGCCTCTGTGTGTGTGTATGTGTCTCTCATGAATAAATAAAATCTTTAGAGAAAAAAAAAAAAGAAGGTGGCCCAAAGACACCTAGCTAGTAAGGTGGCAAAGCCAGGTCTGAACGCAGGTCTACTTCTGTCGCCGCTCTTTTCCACCATGTTCTTCATACATGATTGTGCTCAAAGCTGGGTGCTGCCTTGTTCTGACACTTTAGTATACTCAGAGAAAGTTGATAGATCTTCAATGCGTATGCAAGTGAAAACTGTAAGCCCTTATAAAACTATCAAATACTCTTCCCAAGATGGCTCTACTCTGCCCCTGATTAATAGGAGTTTTGAGGCATTGCTGTTTAAATTTTCTCTTGGGCTTTTTTCTGATCAATTAATTCATATCTGTTAATAGGTAATGTAAGCCTAGCAAATGAATTCTTTTTTTTTTTTTTTTTTTTGAGGATTTTAATTTTGAGTAATCTCTGTACAGAGCATGGAGCTTGAACCCACTGCCTTAAGATCAAGAGTCGTATGCTCTACTGACTAAGCCAGCCAGGAACCCCCTGGCAAAGGAATTCTTTTTTTTTTTTTTAATAAATTTTATTTATTTATTAGAGACGAGAGAGAGAGCCAAAGACATAGGCAGAGGGAGTGGGACTCGATCCCAGAACCCTGGGATCACGCCCTGATCCAAAGGCAGACACTCAACCACTGAGCCACCCAGGTGCCCCATGAATTCTTAATTGTAAAAGACAAAGTGCAAACAAAACAACATGTCTACTTGTTAATAGTAACAGCTAGATAATGAACCGTGGCTCTGACCATACCTTTAGCTGTGTAGCACATTGCCTAGCTTACAATAAGTGGTCAAAATATATTTAACTGACTGGTTTTTGGTCCTTGCTTTTTTCTGTACAAATTAATTCTGTCCCCAGCCATAAGTGGTTGGGACTTGCTATACCAGGGGGTATGGTCATTCATTAAAGCCCTCAAGCTATGGTCACATGAAGCCCTATTGAGTAGGTGATATTGCTGCTGCTGTTGTCAAACTGCCATGTGATAAGGGAGTAGTAAGCACCTCACAGTCGGTTCATTTGTAAATTAGTGCTAACAGTGCCTCTCTATAGGGTTGCTGCCAGGCAACTGCCTAGCCATAAGACCAACAAGTCAAGAAAGGACTATTACTGCCTTTACTGTAGTGTTGAATTACGTTATTCCTTTGGTTCAGACTCTGTATCTCCCATGATTATGCCTGAAATGTGAAAGATCTTGAAAAGAAGTATATTCTAGAATCTTTTAATACTTGAATTTTTTAAAAGAACTACTTAAAGTGATACAAAAATAAGAGCAAGTACTAACTGCTTACTCTGTGCCCAGGACTGTTTTTGAGTGCTTTTATATTTATTATTTCATCCTCAAAACAGTCTTCTGAAGTGGGCATTAGTATTATCTCCATTTTACAGCTGATGAAATGGATGCAGAGGTTAAGTAACTGGCCCAAACAAGATCACGTGACTAATAAGTAGCAAAGCTAGATTTGAACCCAAGCAGTTCTCTGCCAGAATCCATGCTTCACTACTACACTAAATGTGGTCAGATTCAATAATTTTGTTTTTCTAATTAGTGCCTTTTCATGGATGTTTAAGAAAATCCTTCCATATTTTCCAATACTACCTTCTAAAAGGTTTAAAGTTTGCTTTTCACATTTGTGATTTAGTTGTCTGGAATGAGGTAGGAATCTAATTTTATGTAGTTATACGTAGATAACCTAATATGCCAGCAGAGGTTTTTGAAAAAGAAAACCACTTTTCACTTGGTGCATTTATATCTCACGGCTAAGTATCCTTACCTCTGAGAGCTTTTGTTCATAGCTCAAAAGATACCAAGGGGATACTCACAGCCCCTGTCCTGTAACTCTCTAGATCAATATATCTTTTTCTTGCCACCTGTATTCCTCTTTCTTCCCCTCTCCACCTCTCAGTTTCTCCCTCTTCTCTCTCCTTCCTTTTTAAGGATAGTGCTTGCCAAAATTGGGAAGAATTACTGAGTAATCAGGTGATTCATGGTTTCAGGTGTTAAACTACCCTCCTGCTGAAGCTGTGGGTTAGTTTTCCTTGGAGGCTGAGAACAGTGGGTTCTGTCAGATGTCCTCTTTCAGGGATATTGATGACTCGGAGTGGGAGTCACGTACTGGAAGGATGTAGTGTGGCCCCAAACAACCTAGGTAGAACAAAAGTCAGGTTAAAGATAGTCTGGTTTACTTCTTTAGTTATTGTGTACGGAAATAAAATCACAACTAAACTGTGATCATTTGTAAATAATTACATTGAAATTTTGTAGTGTTTTTTTCAAGTTTAGAAATATAATAAAATTTTGATTCTAGTACCAAAGCCATGTTTTCATCAATATTTATCCTCCCTGAGTAATAATTGAACTTGATTTCTGTATTTGCACTTCTTTAGACAATAAACTGCTTGTAAGTGACATTGGAATTAATGGCAAAGAACCTAAGAAAACTACAAAATGCATGAGCTTGTAATCTTGGATCTATGGTATTTTATATTTCCTTTCCTTTCCTGTAGTAGATTTTGAGTTTATATTAGACATAAGTACACAATCAGGGTCTATTACATACTGTAGTTGTGGGATCTGAAATCCCATTCAGAAAGAAAATCACACAGTAAGAATCCTGTGCAACTTAAGAGAGTGACTGTAAGGCACTGAAAAAAGTGGGTTTCCAGAGGCTCTTTTTTCAACTCTTGGCAACGTAGTTATCTGGAACTCTGGCTTATTCTCCTTTCTGCTACTTCTTTCTGGACCTTTCACTGCACCTAAAAATGAATGGGGAAGATGGAGGAAGTTATGCAAAGTAATTACCGTGGTAGTCCCTAAACTATTCTGGACATTTTTGTTATTAATGGAACATAATGTCATTTTGCTCTTCGTTTCAGTTTTAAATTATCTTTTGATTATATTTAAATCCACATTATTTCTCATTTGTTCATCTAAAAAGGAAATAATGTTTTTATTCACATCAGCAGTAATATGTTAATTCCAGTAATGAACTTTCCACTAATGAACTAATATTTTTGGAGTTAGATATCACCATAATTCTTGCTTAGATAGGAAACTGTGAGGACATACAACCTCACAGATGAAAGAAAGACTGACAAGTTAATTATTAGTATTTCACGAATATTTCAGATTTGGTATGTTATCACAAAAATGTAATTCCCATTTTTAAAATATGAGGATAACTATATACAGTTCTTTCTACCAGATTGCTGCTGGTTATAGATTTAGAGATGAAGACCAAGTAAAGGGGTAGGCTCTTAATCTCCAAGATGGTAAATTTGTAATTTGATACTCATACTGAGCATTTTTATTACCCTGAGATCGTTCTTTTATTATTTATTTCTGTTACTGCTCAGTAGAGAGCAGTTTCTACAGACTTTTTGCATGAGCCCTACTCCTGTTCATGACAAACCACACCCAGGGGTTTTTCTCTCCTGAGTTAGGGAAACCTGACCTCTCCCCAGCTTTGGCTAACAGCTTTGAAATAGAATAGCTTCAGTTTTCAAATCTGAGCAGCTTGTCTTTTTCTTCATCTCCTTTGAATAGTTGCTCAACCATGTGAAGGATAGTCATTGTGTGTGTGTTTTGGAATCTCTTGTCTAAGTAAAAAAAAAAAAAAAAAAAAAAAACTTTACTGGATAGAACTCACAAAGTTGAGCTCCAAAAGGCCTGAACTTAGTTGTTGAATTGATTAATTTCTTACCTCTGGGGCAGCCCTGGCGGCCCAGCGGTTTGGCACCGCCTTCAGTCCGGGGTGTGTTCCTGAAGCCCCCAGATTGAGTCCCATGTCAGGCTCCCTGCATGGAGCCTGCTTCTCCCTCTGCCTGTGTCTCTGCCTCTCTCTCTGTGTCTCTCATGAATAAATAAATAAAATCTTTTTAAAAAAATAAAAATATATTTTTAAAAAAAATTTCTTACCTCTGTCTTTCTCCCTGAGTATTCACTTTCTTTTGCCCAAGTATATCCAGTTGCTTGTGATCTGGAATAGAAACTCTTACAGTATACCACATTCATCCTTGGCGCTTCGAGCAGTACTTTCTCATTCTTACCTTCACCTGTCTCCAGCTACCAATTGAGTGTCCCTATTAGAATAGAATAATCCCATCACCCTTAACTACTTTGGGTAATAAGACACTGTGATAAAAGTTGGATTTTTATATCTAGCCAGTAAAATACATATTCTGACCAACATTTTGGATGACCAAAATCTGAGAGCATGGATTGGGATTATAGCAATGTCTGAATACTAAAATTATTTTCATATAATTAAATTGAAATGCAGATATACCTTGTTTCACAAAAGTTTGTGTGAAAACTGTGAGTTAAATCATGCTTTAAATCCACTAGGGGAGGGGCACATGGGTGGCTCAGTGGTTGCCTGAGCCTGCCTTTGGCTCAGGTCATGATCCCAGAATCCTAGGATTGAGTACCACATCAGGCTTCCCCATAGGGAGCCTGCTTCTCCCTCTGCCTATATCTCTGCCTCTCTCTCTCTCTCTCTCTCTCGAATAAATAAATAAATTAAATATTTTTAAAAATTAGAAAAAATCAGGACACCTGAGTGGCTCAGCAGTTGAGCATCTGCCTTTGGCTTGGGGCATGATCCTAGAGTCCCGGAATCGGGTCCCACATCGGGCTCCCTGTGTGGAGCCTGCCTCTCCCTTTTCCTGTGTCTCTGCATCTCTTTCTCTGTGTCGCTCATGAATAAATAAATAAAATCTTTAAAAAAAATTTTTTTAATCTACTACGAGACTGGGTTTAAAGAAATATTGTAATTATCTAACAAAGGATGAATACCCCCAGTTTACATCTTGTGCAAATCTTTTTTCATTTGTCTGTTTTGTGTAAGGCAAAGTATCCTTATATAAAGACAGTATCCAAGAGAGAGATGGGGCTTGTATAGGACAGGAGAAATTCGGTCAACTATCCGTGCTGAGATCTGAGAATAGGCAAATTTTCAGTACATCTGGCCTATTGATGATTCTTGGCCTCCTTCTAACATCCACTTCTTATTCTTTATACTAGATCGAGCGGTTGGAAGTAAGCAGCCTCGCCCAGACTTCCAGTGCAGTGGCCTCCAGCACCGATGGCAGCATCCACACAGACTCTGTGGATGGAACACCAGACCCTCAGCGCACAAAGGCTGCTATTGCTCACCTGCAGCAGAAGATCCTGAAACTCACAGAACAGATCAAGATTGCACAAACAGCCCGGGATGACAACGTTGCTGAGTACTTGAAGCTTGCCAACAGTGCAGACAAGCAGCAGGCTGCCCGCATCAAGCAGGTCTTTGAGAAGAAGAACCAGAAATCTGCCCAAACCATCCTCCAGCTACAAAAGAAGCTTGAGCACTACCACAGGAAGCTCCGAGAGGTGGAGCAGAATGGGATTCCCCGGCAGCCAAAGGATGTCTTCAGGGACATGCACCAGGGTCTGAAGGATGTGGGAGCAAAGGTGACTGGCTTCAGTGAAGGTGTGGTGGACAGTGTCAAAGGTGGACTTTCTAGCTTCTCCCAGGCAACCCATTCAGCAGCAGGGGCTGTAGTCTCAAAACCCAGAGAGATTGCCTCACTAATTCGGAATAAATTTGGCAGTGCAGACAACATCCCTAACCTGAAGGACTCTTTAGAGGAAGGACAAGTGGATGATGGGGGGAAGGCTTTGGGGGTGATTTCAAACTTTCAATCAAGCCCAAAATATGGTAGTGAGGAAGATTGTTCTAGTGCCACTTCAGGCTCAGTGGGAGCCAACAGTACCACTGGAGGCATTGCTGTAGGAGCATCCAGCTCCAAAACAAATACCCTGGATATGCAGAGCTCAGGATTTGATGCACTACTACATGAGATCCAGGAGATCCGGGAAACCCAGGCCAGACTAGAGGAATCCTTTGAGACTCTCAAGGAACATTATCAGAGAGACTATTCATTAATAATGCAGGCCTTACAGGAGGAGCGATATAGGTAAGTTAAATGGAATTAAAATTCTAAATTATTTGTTTGCAGCTCCCCTTGGATATGGGGAAGCTTTTAAGCTTTAAGATGTCTGTCTAGAGTATCTTTTATAGTATCCAGAGCACTTTAGATATGTCATATGACATCCACATAGTTCTATCATAGCAAAATAGAGGCGCAGCAGTTAAGTGACTCCTAAGATCATACACCAATGAAGCATTTGAGTCAGGGGATGACAATTACTGTAGCTCTCCAGCCTTCCATTCCAGTTTAGGACTTTGACATGAAGCCCAAGCTTTCTGAGGTATTCCACCTATTTATTTATAATCACGGAACCACAAATCATTGTAACCTATAACTATACTACACTGAATTCAAAAGATCTATAACCCCTTGAACTCTAAGAAATCTTTAAAAAATCACAGATATAGCCTGACTAAAATGTAATGAACACTCTAGGTATTTGACCTTAAACACACTTATGTGAGCAATTGGTGTAGAGAGATTACACTGAAAGTCTATCCAGATAAGCACATCTGTTACCTTTGTTATGAATTGGCAAGTCTTTGAATGGGCGTGGACTTAAACATGAAATGTTTCTACAATCATTTGAGAATTCTCCAAGGGCTAGCTGCTTTGAGTCATAATCTGTGCTAAAAGTAGAGAAGAAAGTGGTCTGCCTTCTGTTTCACGTTATATTCCATATTCATATTAGACCACTGTTAGATGTTCTCTAAATACATATTTTTCCCCCTTGTTTCCATCCAATGCAGAGAGAAATAATATCCCCCACAGAGTACTCATTCATGTCCAAACTCTGTCAGCCAGAGACAGGCCACCTCATTGATACAGATTAAGGGCCAGTCATACAGAAGCCACAGCTTAAGGCAGGCCTTGAAAAACCTGAGTTTTGGGTCTATCCCAAATACTGACTTGAGGGAATCCTACTGTTTTCAGATGGTGAAAATATTAGTAATTCAGTCCTCCCTCTTTGTTCTTCTGTCCTTCAATTCTAATTTAAGACTTCAAGGGAGAAGAAAAGTGTAGGAGAGAGAAATGAAGTTCTAAAAGCAAATATATTACTATCTATTATTTCATTGTTTTGTATGTTCTTTCACATACTTAAAAGACAGTATCTAAAGTAGTGAGCAATCTAACAAATATTCAAATGGACTCTAAAAATAAAACACCTGATCTTCTGTACAGTGTGAAACCCAACTCCCAAGTTCAAACTCTAGTTCTGCCACTTGGTAACTTTGAAAACTGGGCACGTTTCTAACCCTCTCAAAGTCTTGATTTCCTCATCTATAACATAAGAATAATAACAGTCCTTTGTAAAGTTATTGTGATATATATTTTTTTAAGATTTTATGTATTTATTCATGAGAGACACAGAAAGAGAGAGGCAAAGACATAGGCAGAGGGAGAAGCAGGCTCTATGTGGGACTCCATCCCAGGACATGATTCCGATCCTGGGACTCCAGGATCACTCCCTGAGCCAAAGGCAGAAGGTCAGCTGCTGAGCCACCCAGGTGTCCCTGTTTTGACATTTAAATGGAATAATTTATGTAAAGCACATCGCTTATTGCCTGGTCCTGTGAGTGCACAATTGATGTTAGGTAGCAGCTGCTACTGCTGCTATTAAAATAGACCCCTCTGAATGGAGACCTGGGCCTCCCACAGTTAGATGCTAAAAAAAAAAAAAAAAAAAAAAAAAAAAAACCGCAAAAAAAAAACAACACAACTCCCTGCTTTGACCCCTTTATTTTGAATGGATGGTAAAACATTCCAGTTTTTAAATTCTTTCAGAGCTTAAAATTCATTTAGTGCTTGTTATGTCCTCAAGTCAGCTGTAGGCCAATATGAGAAAATCAGAGAGGAAAAACAGGTTTCCCAAGGCCCACCTTTGTATCAATTTAAAATAATTCAGGGACAGGACAGAACTTTTAGCTGGTTATTATCACCCCATTATAAGAATCTAGTCCAAACCACTTGTGAGGTAATGAGAAGTGCATTTCTTTCACAGTATTTTGGGTTTTCTATAGTGGATAAATGATTAGTTTTATGGAATAAAGAGAGAATAAAGAAAACTTAAGAGTTTTTAAAAATGGAGGTACAGGGATGCCTGGGTGGCTCAGTGGTTGAGCATCTGCCTTAGGCTCAGAGTGTGATCTGGGAGACCTGTGATCAAGTCTTGCATTGGGCTCCCCCCAGGGAGCCTGCTTCTTCCTCAGCCTGTGCCTCTGCCTCTTTCTGGGTCTCTCATGAATTTAAAAAAATTACTAAAAATAAATAAATAAAAACAGAGGTAAAATTGGAGAGCCAGGGGAAGACATATATAATGTGTAATCTTACTTTTGTTATATCAGTTCAGCTATAGAATGGACTCTCCTTCAAACAGAATCTTGAAGAAAGAAAGCCTTTCTTTCCAAGAAATGTCACAACTGTTTCACTGAGCTATTTTGTGGCACTAGTATTTCCATGTATTGAGTAGTTAGAAATTTTATCCTCTGTTACATGTTTTTAACCAATAAATATACTTAATTTTGCTGATCTTTGAACCATTTCATGTAAGTGAAATTTTCCCACACATTAAAGCTTATTCTTAAGCATCAAAACTTTTCACATTTTAAGCCTTTTTAGAGAATTTCTCTACCTTCTTTTAACAGAATTATACACTAAACTTTAGCTTGATTGGAAATAGTATAGAACAGTGGTGTTCTAGCTCAGTGATAGTCTCAGGTCAGTGAGAGTAGTAAGGTTATGTGGCTCTGCAATAAACAGTCTGAGACAGCTTGCTCTTTAAAGTTCTTTTGTCTCGTTTTTATAAAATTTGTTTTTTCTCCTTTCCATACCTCCACACTTTTACTGAGCTGCCTGCAACACCCTCTTTTTACTAATTTCTATTTCATTTCTGTTGTAGGCTTGGCTTTTTGTCTAAGAAGGAAGGCTAGCCTAGGGATGGACTTAAGAGTCCACTCTAAATGGATTTCTGTTTCTGTGCTTTAGTTTATTTTATTAATATGTGAGTTGACCGGAGGGAGGTTGTATACAGGGTTGCTGCTTATTATTTAAATGAGATAGAGGAAGACATTACCATTCAGAGCATTTACTGAACTCCTATGATGTGCATAATGCTGGATGCTTTACATGTATTTGCTAATCCTCAGAGTGCTCCTTCAAGTGGATTATATTATCACTATTTTACAGATGAGGAAATGGAGGCCCAGTGGTGTTTTACATTTTGCCAAAAGATTACTTAGTAAGTGGTAAAGCCAGGAATAAAACTCAGGTATATGTGACTCCAAAGCCAATGGTTTTTTGTTTGTTTGTTTATTTTTCATTTCAGGACAGTTTTTTTCCCACAAGTTCAACCCTGAAACTTATTATGATCAAAAGACTATATAGTCTAGCTGAAATCTATATGATTGAAAGACTTAGCCCATAGTCTAGTTCTAGGAAGAATTGACTGCATTGAATATTGGGCCTTTTCCAGGTCAAAGTGTGTGTTTCACTAAAAGCTGAGTCTTCCTAACTTATTTTATAAAATTCTGTGAATGCAAAGAAAAAAAAAAAAACCTACTGAGGAAACTGACTTCTATCCTACTTGCCCCTTTGCAGAGTCCCTTTTCAGTAATCACTCACTCAGTGTGCTTCTTATTCCTCTCTACCTGTGAGTAGTGCCAACTTAAGATTTTTACCCAAAATCATCTACTCACTCTAAAATAATCAGAAACATTCAGAAGCCTGTGTAGTATAGTCTGTCTCTTCACCCACATAACTATGCCGTGGCTGAGTATGTCTTCAGCACCCACATGCATTCAGCCCAGGAATCCACTGTAAGAGAGCTTGGATCTGAACTCCACCTCAGCCTTTGATCAGGAACTAGGTGTTTAGTCTTTAAGCTGAACTTTGGGCTCTCAGATATAAGTGAGAGCATGTATTTTGGGAAAGTAGGATGCAAGGTTTAGACATTTTTTCTAGTGATGGGATTGTGCTGACTTCAGATTCTTCTTGTCCAGATAGTCTGTACAACCCATTAAAGTATGATCACAGGTTTATTAGTAGAACCTGGGTTCACATAGTACTTCAGAGATAGAAGGGCCCTTAGATATCTAGTTTAATCTCATTTTACATATGAGTACACTGAGGCCCAGAAAGATAAAGTGACTTTTGCCAGGTCACGCAATAAAAATGGTTTTGACTTATATTTAATCTGCTAAAAAGTGGAAGACTAGTCCTTTTCCCAAGGTGGGTATAATATATTAATGAGCTACCATAGGAAAAAGTTGAGCTGGGGCAAAATGTATTGAAAATAGGAGAGGGGCAGCCCCTGTGGCTCAGTGATTTAGGGCCACCTTTGGCCCCGGGGCAGATCCCGGAGACGGGGGATCGGGTCCCACATCGGGCTCCCTGCATGGAGCCTGCTTCTCCCCCTGCCTGTGTCTCTCTCTCTGTCTCTCATGAATAAATAAATAAAATCTTTAAAAAAAAATAGGAGAGAACTAGGAAAACATTCATTAACAGTTTTACAGGTTCCTTTTTTAGTTTTCCCCTTAGGGGATCTGGCTGGGAATCCAGTCAGCTACTATCTGTATGTAGCAGTGTCATGTAGGGCAGGCTAAAAACCCTCCTCATGTTAAGGAGCACTAATGCCATTTTCAAAGCTTCTATTTTAAGGGGATTACTGTCCTTTGGAAATCAGCTTCTGAGACCGTTTGTATTAAGCCCAGGGATACTTTAAATTGCCCTGAGTCATAAGAGCAAAAATACAGAAGGCGGCAGTCATCATGAGCAGTCATTGTATGCAGTACAACCATCAGTAACTAGGTGCCCAATTAGGCACAGGCCTTCAGATTTTTAACTTAAACAAATGGTCAGTTAAAATATTATTTTATTTTATTTTATTTTATCATCATTAGATTAAGGAAGATATGATCAGACACAGCTATTTTTGGGTCCTTTACTCCAGGTGTTAGACCTATGTCAACTATAAATTGATCTGAGAGTCTTCAGAGTATGTATAGAGTAGGTTTGGACAATACATTTGAAATAGAAACTGAGAATATTAGATCAAATTAGCTTCTGTAGAGGAAAAAAGCCCATATGTTCTTAAGAAGAGTAAGACCTTCCATATGTGCTCCATATGTATGTGCTCTTCCCGGTATAGCTCTGAAGAGGTATTGGAGGAAGAATGGAAGGGAAGGAGGAAGGAAGAGAGGGAGAGAAAAATTATTTACTTCAGTAGTTAATCGAGGTGGAACAAGCCTGCATTCAGTATTCAGTTCTGCTGTGTGATCATATGTAATTCCTCTGAGCCTTGGTTCCTGTGGTTTCCTCTATAAAAACAAGGTAATGATACTCTGAAGGTTGTTCAGATTATTAAAGGGGATGTTGTAAGTTTAGCACCTAATATGGTCTGTGGTGTGCCAGGGTGTTGGAAATTAGAAAGGTGTCATTACCAAGTTTCCAGATTGCCTAGAAGGTCTCCCCTCCCCAGCTTTTATTTATTCTTTATATGCTTTAGGCATCTGTGGTTTCTTGTCTTTAAGATAATGCACTGCCTACCCTGAAAGTCCTTCCATTCCAACTAAAGTATTTTTCCTTTCCAACTAAAGGTTAGACCAGTGTTTCCTAGCCTCTTTTCCAGCTTCAACAAAAATGAGGTAACAAAGTTAAGGAGAGAACATTCAGGGATGCCTGAGTGGCTTAGTGGTTGAGCATCTGTCTTGGCTCAGGGCATGATCCCCATCTGTGGATCGAGTCCTGCATCAGACTCCCTGTGAGGAGCCTGCTTCTCCCTCTACCTACGTCTCTGCCTCTCTCTCTGTGTTTCTCATGAATAAATAAATTTTAAAATCTTTTTTTTTTTTTTTTTAAAGGAGGGAACATCCATTTTCCCCAATTCAGCCAGGAATGTATTCAAGTGTTTACCGCACAGCATACCCCTATCCTAGCTGTGTTAGGTCAAACACTGGCAGAAGCTACCTCAGGTCCCTGTTGGTGTTTGCCCTGGGACCTGGTTCTTCCTGTTTTTCTCCTACCTGCTCTACAAGATTCTTCAGCCATCCTGTCCTAGTGACCTATTACCCAACTAGGGAAGCACCCCTGACTCTCAGAGATGTCTCCAAACTTTGAGCCACAACCAAAGAGTGATGCACTAGATGAAACATTCCCAGTGTGACACTCATCCATATTCTCACTCATTAGGAATTTGACCCAAAAGAGCCCAGGCTTATCTTTGATCTAAGAAGATGACTATGGTGTTGACTAATCCAGTGGCTGAAACATTTTTTGCCTTATTATTATTTATTAATTGTTTCCCTACAACAAAATCTAGATGTCTTTTTGTCTTTTAAAGATTTTACTTGAGGGATCCCTGGGTGGCTCAGCGGTTTGGCGCCTGCCTTTGGCCCAGGGCACGATCCTGGAATCTCGGGATCGAGTCCCACGTTGGGCTCCCGGCATGGAGCCTGCTTCTCCCTCCTCCTGTGTCTCTGCCTCTCTCTCTCTCTCTCTCTCTATGTCTATCATAAATAAATAAATAAATAAATAAAGATTTTATTTGGGGCAGCCCGGTGGCTCAGTGGTTTGGGCCTGCTTTCAGCCCAGGTGTGATCCTGGAGACCAGGGATCGAGTTCCACATCGGGCTCCCTGCATGGAGCCTGCTTCTCCCTCTGCCTGTGTCTCTGCCTCTTTCTCTGTCTCTCATGAATAAATAAATAAAATATTTTTAAAAATAAAATAAAGATTTTATTTATTTATTCATGACAGACACAGAGGCAGAGACACAGGCAGAGGGAGAAGCAGGCTCCCCTCAGGGAGTCCAGTGCGGGACTCAATACTAGGACCCTGGAATCACGACCCGAGCTGAAGACAGACACTGAACCACTGAGCCACCCAGGCGCCCCTAGATACCTTTTAATATTTTGTAAGTAGAGTAGATTTTGCTTCAAGGTGGGGTTTGGATTTCACCTGCCAAAATATGACATAACCTACATTTTAAAAAGATCTCACAGTCTTAAGGCTTTCTGTTTGCTAATAGTTAAACTTAAGTCATATTCAAGTGTCTAAGTTATCTTTGAGTTGTAATGCTTTGGGAAGGACTTTTGAGTAAAACATCTCAAAATGAGATTATTAATCCCCCACTACTTTGTGTTCCAGCTGGAGTCTTATGGAAGGATGTACCAGTCAAAATTATACACCTGGTAGGATCGAGAATTACCTTGCCCCTTCATGTCCAGAGAGCTCTAATTGCCATCATATCAAGAGGTTAAAATCTCTTAGAGAAAGTTCTTGACTTGAAAAAATCACATGTGAAAGGCTATACACAGTTCACATTCCCCTTTTCCTACCCTAATCTTTGATTTGATACTAATATTTAATGCGAAGACAGAGGTGTTCTTTCTTCAAATTCCCTAGGTATCTGACTTCCCTATTTTATGATTTAGGTAGGAAGTAAACACTAGCTAGTAAAGCAAAAAAAGATTATAATATTAATAATGGGAGCAATGGAAAGTCAATGGGGAGCTGGAACAATAGGTATTTTTTTCCTTTTGTTGTTTACATTTTGCATTTAATTAGTGGTATAGAAATAATAACTTTTTAAAAAGAATAAAATCTAGAAACAGGAAGCATGAACCGACTGGTTTGGATTCTCAGTACAGCCTCCTATTTCTTAATTACAAATTAAAGTACCTCCCAGGGACAAAGGAGGTAAGGATTAATGTAGAAATGTCTTTATGAATCAGAGGCAGATGCTACACAATAAAAAGGCATGCGATGTGATGTGGGGGTGGGTAGTTATTGTTCTTGTTATTATTGATGCTGGTGTTCTGATGCTTTGATGTTTACATTGATTAACTAGATGTAGATTGAACCCTAAATTCCTCCCGCACATGCACTCCTCCACCCAAAATGACATCACTTCGTCTTTACTGGGTTCTTTGTGTTAGCCTGATTTCATACCATAGTTTCACATGTAGATTATGTAAGCCACATAAAAATGACTGATGGTACTGAAAATTGTTTGGAAGTTGCTAAGCCTTATCAGGTTTGTGCTTTCAAATTGTGGGTTGTGAGGTTGTGAAAAAAGCTAAGGAGCAAACTTCCATGACCTGGGTGAACAAATCAGCAAAAATGTTTTGGTAATGAGAGGCCCAGGAAAGTTCTTTCAAGGTACTGAGACAACCCAGAAGACCTACATTCCAAGACACCAAGGGCATCTTGCCAACCTCTTTGTTCATCACATATTACAAAAACCTCAAAGTTTATGGTTTTCTTGGTTTCCTTCCTGATGTTTCCTGCAGATTGGAGGTGCTTACTATGGTAACCCAAACACAACTGTGTAAGTGTAGGGGCGCCTGGCTGGCCCAGCCGGTAGGGCATGTGACTCTTGATCTCAGAGTCATGAATTCAAGCCTCACATTGGGTATAGAGCCTACTTAAAAAAAAAAAAAAAAAAAGAAAAATGTTTAAGTGTAATAGCGTTTCAGCTACACAATAACAGCTGTGGCTTTTCTGTTCTTTCAGAAAGTCATCATTCTCCAGGTAATTCTTATGACGTAAAGAGGAAAGCAAATGCTAATAGTTATTAGTTGGTGAATTAATGGGGCTGTTTCAACTGGACCAGTTGTGGGTCTTGCTTCACCCTTGAATTCTGCAGCTTTATGTCACCATGGCAAATCTCCTAACCTGTTGGTCTGTTTTCATCTGCGGGGAAATGGAGCTCATTCTGCTTACCCAAATGCTACTTTGCTATTTAACTACTTGTTAATAAAGTACTATTATCTGAGAACAATAGTATGTTTTCTCATTTAGAAAAACTCTCAGCTTGAGTAAATCTTGCTACTTCTCATGTAACCGTAAGTAAATTGTTTAATCTCTGAAGGACTTTATTTTCCACAAGAGCATGGTGAGGATTAACAATTTCTAATTGACTCTGTCTAGAGATTTCCAAAGATCAGATGAAATTTACTTGAGATACTTTCTGCCTCACACGTAACAAAATACATACCTTGAAAGGAAGGTAGGTAGGACAGTTTCATCATTTAAAGGAAAGCTTGGAACAGGTCAGTGAATGGATTTAGTTATCTGGCAAACTTGAGTGAGGGAAATAGCAAGAACCCATTTGTATGTTTGTGCTGGCCCTCCTGATGACGAAGTAAAAGAGACTTGTGCCTCTCTTGTCCTTCTTGAGAAGGACAGAATGTGTACCCAGAAAATTCATTTGTGTGATGTCAGGAAAAATTATGAATATACTGGAATAGTAAAAATTTTAGAAAATGTAAAATTGAGAATGTGGAGATAGATGAAAAATGGAGAAGTAGGAAGAAGTAGGAAGTAGGAAGCCTTGAACAGTGGAGCCAAAGCTTGAGGGAGGCTACATGGCAGTCAACAAGCAGTTCTTTTGAACTTCCTCATTAGGGTTTGTTGGAGAGACCTGGAAAAATCATAGACAAAAATGAAACCAAATGTATGCTTATGATAGATCTCTCCCACTGAGCTCCATTTGTGTGCAGGGCATTTGACATCTAACTCCTGTTCAGTCTTCACAGTTGCACTTTGCAGTAGGTAGATCGCCTCCTCACAGGGTCACTGTGAGTTGTGACTGTGTGACTGTGAGAGGACACTGGTGAGTTGCAGAGCCAGAGTTTGAATCCCAAACCTAGGCTGAGCACAAATTGCATAAAACCACATGAAAACAGGGACATCTGGGTGGCTAAGTCCGTTAAGCTGTCTGTCTGCCTTTGACTCAGGTCATGATCTCAGGGTCCTGGGATGAGCCCAGCAGCGTCCTCCAGCAGTCCGCTTCTCTTCTCCCTCTGCTCCTCCCCTCCCTCTGCTCCTCCCGGACTTGCACTCTCTCTCTCTCTCAAATAAAAGAATCTTTTAGGGATCCCTGGGTGGCGCAGCGGTTTGGTGCCTGCCTGCCTTTGGCTCAGGGCCTGATCCTGGAGACCCGGGATCGAATCCCACGTCGGGCTCCCGGTGCATGGAGCCTGCTTCTCCCTCTGCCTATGTCTCTGCCTCTCTCTCTCTGTGTGACTATCATAAATAAATAAAAATTAAAAAAAAAAAAGAATTGTTTAAAGAAAAACTGCATAAAAACAGAAGTACAAAGAAGGTGCAAAGTGGAAGGAGTGAAGACTGAGAGCCTAGAACCAAATCTAGTCTGAAAATGGTTTCCAGAATCTTTGACATGTTAGTGACCATGGTATGATAAACACTGGCTTAGATAACAAGGTTCAAGAGTGTTGGGAACAAGTGCTGAGGACTTTTGCAAGTACTCAGTGATTCTCCTATGGTATTACATATTTATATATAGTGTTATGTAATTACAGAGTTTCCCTCTTTACAAACAGATAAAAATCTGAGGGGCAGCCTAAGGTGTTATTTATAAGTCATCTTAGGTATTCACAAGTGAAAATATCCAAAACATATCACAATGCAAAGCCATGAAACAGCCCAAAAATAGAGATATATGCAGGAGTATAAAATTGTATAAAATACTCTCAAGTGAAAGTTCCAGATGGCACAAGGAAATGTAGTTAATGAAAGAAATTCAGTGTCAGATGGACCAAAGAGGATATTATACTGCCAGAAGATAATGCAGTCATACCTTCAAAGTGTTAGGGAAGAATAACTGTGACCTTAGAATGCTGTGTGCACCTAATTTATTATTCAAGAAAGAGTGAAATTAAAACACTTCCAGACATATGTAGACAAAAAATTACCACTCATGGAACCTTTGCTAAAAGAAATACTAAAGGATATATTCCAAGAAGGCGGGGGGGAACCTCAAACAATGGGTAAAATAAGTCAGTAAAGCATGTTCTAATTAAGTAGGGACTTAAAATTATATATACTAAAAAATCTAAATGTCTTATTTCAATTTGGATCTAAATTCTGGAAGAGAGGGCAGCATGGATGGCTCAGCAGTTTAGCACCACCTTCAGCTCAGGGCGTGATCCTAGAGACCCAGGATCAAGTCCCACATCGTGCTCCCTGCATGGAGCCTGCTTCTCCCTATGCCTGTATCTCTGCCTCTGTGTGTGTCACCGGCTGGCGCGGTCAGTAAAGCATGTTGTTCTTGACCTCAGGTTGAGTTCAAGCCCCATGTTGGGTATAGAGATTACTTAAAAATAAAATATCAAAAAAAAAAAGTGTTAAAGCTTTAAGGGAAGAAAACTATTTTGTACCTTAATCTGCCTGGCACTTGGCAACTTTCTGTTCACTTTATTCTTGTCCTCTTCAATCAGTGGGTGCTCACAGAAACATTAGGATAAATAAAGCACAAATGTGAATGCAGTTTTGCTTTTCAACTAGATGTGTAGCTACAGGACTCCTAAACACAGACAAAATGACAAAATAGGCTAACTTAAACCTTCATCCCCCAACATGGACTTCCTAACTGCCTGTATTTGGAGGTTGAGGGGGGAACAGAAAGGCTCTCCTAATTCTTACCTCTTCTTCTCTCCCGACATTTTGTAATGCATACCGAAGTGTTTGCTACCCTAGCAAGCACGGTTCCCAGGCTTGGGACTGGGATATTCTATAGGAGCAGCCTGTGAGCTCTGGCTTGGCCTTGCCCACTCTTGGCCTCCGTATCTTCACCCAGGATGAAGACAGTAAAAGACAGGCTAATCTTTACAAATACGTGCAGAGAAAGCACACTGAAAGAAATCACCTTCAGCGGCTGAATTCAAAATGATACTGACAGATGCAAGTGCAGTTAAGGCTTTACCAGGGATTTGTTCTATAGAAATACATGGGGAGGGCACCTGGCTCAGTGGTTGAGCATCTGCCTTTGGC
This sequence comes from Canis aureus, assembly GCF_053574225.1. Taxonomy (NCBI): domain Eukaryota; kingdom Metazoa; phylum Chordata; class Mammalia; order Carnivora; family Canidae; genus Canis; species Canis aureus. The sequence goes on from NC_135629.1 coordinate 6,544,090, forward strand.
TCAGCTCCTGATCCTGGGGTCCTGGCCTTGAGAGTCCCTACCCCCACCCCTGCATCAGGTTCCCAGTGGGAAGCCTGCTTCTTCTTCTGCCTATGTCTCTGCCTCTCTCTGTGTCTCTCATGAATAAATAAATAAAATCTTTTTTAAAAAAGAAATACTTGGGGAACTACTAACTGTTGATGAATGCAGCTATCAGAAGTAATACAGGCAAGGGAGTAGCTTGTTTTTTGTGGCTCCAAACCTATGGAGTGAGAATCACAAGTAGCTAGGTTTTAGTTCAGTTTTAAAAAGAATTCCTCTTATAGTGAAAAAAACCGTCTTAGAAAAATGAAACCCCGCCACTGAAGGTGTTCAAGGAGAGATTGCTTGTCAGGGATTTCATAGAAATAATTCCTCAATTGGAAGAGATGTAATAGATTTCTAAGATCTTTTCTAACCCCCAGAGTTTAAGATTCCTTCTACTAAGGGAACTTTTTTTTTTTCAAACAATACTTTAAATGTTTGTGGTATATTTCTCTTCTGAGCATACTGATTTTAATAAGTCTTGAGGAGTAGGGAGGTACATGGAATAATGATAATTTTTTTTTTTCTGATTTGTTAAGATATCCATTTATTTTTATTGAAATATAATTAACATATAATAGTTTTAGATAGAAAACAATGATTTAATATATGTCCTTATGATTTTCTTTTTTTAAATAATGATAATCTTAAAGACATGTAAGATCAAGTGTGAGATATTTGGATTTATTTCTGTGATGAGCCTAAAATGAGATTAAGGCCATGAATCAGTCACCACAGGAAATACTTGGCTGGCTAAAAAGGTTTTCAAATTGCCTATGAATTCCTTTCAGGGAGCATGTTTTCAAGTGATGCCTTCTTTAATATGTAGAAACACTTTCAAAAAGGCCATTATGTTCCTTGGTAAATTATGAAAGAAGAAAAATGGATTTTTTTAATAATGCTTCTGTACTATTACCCTCATTTTATAGATGAAGGAACTTACTCAGAAAAGCAAACTAACCTAAACAGTAGGTTATGACAGGAAGACCCAAGGACTCAAACCCAAGTTTTCCTGGCTATAATACCTATAATCATTTCCCCACTGTGTTTATGATAAACCTCAAGTATGCTGCAAAGTTGGAAATAGTTGTACAATGAGCTTCATACCACCCACCCCTTAGATTCTACATTCTACTATATCATCTAATCAGAATCTTTCCATCTATCCATCCTTCCTCTCATTTTTAAAAAGATTTATTTATTTATTTATTTATTTATTTATTTATTTATTTATTTATTTATTTATTATTTATTACAGAGAGAGAGAAAGATTGTGTGTGTGCGCGTGTGTGCGTGCACACACAGGAGGGGCAGAGGGAGAGAGAATCTCAAGCAGACTCCACACGGAGCGCAGAGCCGGACTCAGGCTCAATCTCATGACCTGAGCTGAAATCAAGTCAGATGCTTAACTGACTGAGCCACCCAGGTGCCCCTTCCCTTCGTTTGTTTGTTTGTTTTTTTTAAGATTTTATTTATTTACTCAGAGGCATAAAGAGAGAAGGCAGAGATACAGACAGAGAGAGAAGCAGGCTCCATGCAGGGAGCCCAATGTGGGACTTATCCTGGGACTCCAAGATCACGCCCTGGGCCAAAGGCAGACGCTAACTGCTGAGCCACCCAGGGATCCCCCTCTTCATTTTTTTAATGCATTTGAAAGTAAATTGCAGACATCATAATCTTTTTTTAACAGCTTCATTGAGTTCTAATTCATAATACCATAGAATTTACCCATTCAACTTACATAAATCAGTGATTTTTAATGTATTTACAGATATATGCAGCCATCACCATAATCAGTTTTAGGACATTTTCATCACCCTCCAATCTTCCCATTCTGCCCAGACCCTGCAACCATTAACCTTTATCTCTGTAGATTTGCCTATTTTGGACATTTCATATATGTGGCATCATACAGTTTGTGGTCCTTTCTGACTGGCATCTTTCACTTAGAATAATATATTCAAGGCTCATCCATATTGTTGCATATGTCATTACTTCCTTTCTTTTTATTTCCAAATAGTATTCCATTGTATGGTTGCACTGCATTTTATTTATTCATTCATCAGTTGGTGGACATTTAGTTGTTTCCACTTTTTGGCCATTAAGAAAGATGTTGTTGTGAATGTTTTGTACACCTTTTGTGTAGAAATAAGTTGTTATCTCTTTTCAATGTATACCTGGAGTGGAATTTCTGGGTCATATGGTGATTCTATAACTTTTTGAGGAATTGCCAAATCGTTTTCCAAAGCTGATGCACCCACCATTTACATTCCCACCAGCTCTATAAGATTTCGAATCTCTCTACATCCTCCCCAACACTTGCTATTATCTTCTTTTTGAATCTATGTTTGTAGAGTTATTACATTCCTCTTCCCATTGACTCCACCCTTAACATCAAGCTCCAAACAATCATGTCACTGTAGCTCAGTCCAGCTCCCTGTGTGACTATGTAATTTGGATCAACTGTAGACCTGACTCAGATTTCTTACTTATAAAGGGAGTTTAGCTCATCTGGGCTTCCTGAGTAGTTTCAAAGTGGCATCATCACAGTGTAGAGGTTAAGAACTTGGGTTTAAAGTCAAACAAACATGGATTCAAATCTTTGCTCCCTACTTAATTTCTGTGTGCCCTTAGGCAAGTCACTTTACCTCTCTGAGCTTCAGTTTCCTTAACTGTAAACTAAACCCCCTTCTTAGGGTTTTAGAAATGAATTTGGGTAGGAGTGCCTGGGTGACACAGTAAATTAAGTGACCAACCCTTGGTTTCGGCTCAGGTCTTGATGGCAGAGTCCTGGGATCTAGCCCAACTCGGGCTTGGGCTCTGGGCTCAGCACAGACCCTGTTTGCGTTTCTCTCTGCCCCTCCTCCCCCCAAATAAATAAATCTTTTTAAAAAAACAAATTTGAATATATAGTAGGAACTGAATATATGGCAGCAGTTGTTGTTGCTATTACTTTTTATTCTGTTCTAATGGTATGTGTGAGCCATATTTCATATCAAATAAGATTCTCCAACATTCCTGAAAGACTACACAATTATGGAACACATGCCAAAGATGTCATATGGGTCTATTCTCAGCAGCAGATTGATTGTCACCACTGCCATTCTCCCCTCCCTGCCACTGAACATCAATCCCTAGCTTAGGAGGATTATTTGCAGCAAGGCCCAGCCCTTCCCTTAAATTTCAAGGGACTGATACTTTGGAACAGTCCTTTTATAGAGTCTCTATCCCATCTCTAGTAAGGTGAGAGAATGATGAAATCATCAAATACTAAAAACAACAAAGAAATAGTGAGCTAAATAAACTAGGAAGAACCTGAAAAGGCAGTACTGTATCAACATATTCTATGGCAACTGGTGGAAAATTTGATAGAAAATCAGTTCCAGGGGTGGTACTAGTTTCTGAGCACATATCTTGGGCTGCAGATGAAGTGAAAAGATAGTCACAGAGAATATTGGCCTGAGTTACAGGTAAAGGGTGGAAACACCTTCTAATCTGTTCCATCACCTTAGTAACAGAATTTCAGTGTGAAAGAAAACAATACAGATACCGATCAAGGATAAAGGAGAACTTAGTACGATTCAGTAATACAGTAAAAACAAAAAAAAAAAAAAATCATTTCTTAGAGAAAGAATGGAGTTTAGGATATAATTATTGGAAGGGAGAATATCACTGATACTGCAATATAAGAATTACCTCTAACAGAAAACTTCTATTCCTTAAAAGTTATGTACATATATATATATGTTAAGAACAAGAAAAAGGAAGAGTAGTTTTAGGTGTCATTTTTATTGTTTTAATACACAGTCCCCTGAGGCTTCTATACTAGTATTGGGTGTGTACTTGTGCCCAGGTAGTGTTCTGTGGTAGTATATTCTGTTGGGCTGAGCCCTCTGTCTGACAGAGGGGCTTACATGTTATTCACCATAAGCTAGAGATGTGTTTATTGTTCCCTTTCTAGTCTGTTTTATTTTTTTTACCATCATTTATTTTATTTTATTTTATTTTTTAATAATAAATTTATTTTTTTATTGGTGTTCAATTTACCAACATACAGAATAACACCCAGTGCTCATCCCGTCAAGTGCCCCCCTCAGTGCCCGCCACCCAGTCACCCCCACCCCCCACCCGCCTCCCCTTCCACCACCCCTAGTTCGTTTCCCAGAGTTAGGAGTCTCTCATGTTCTGTCTCCCTTTCTGATATTTCCCACCCATTTCTTCTCCCTTCCCCTCTATTCCCTTTCACTATTATTTATATTCCCCAAATGAATGAGACCATATAATGTTTGTCCTTCTCCGATTGGCTTATTTCACTCAGCCTAATACCCTCCAGTTCCATCCACATCGAAGCAAATGGCGGTATTTGTCATTTCTAATGGCTGAGTAATATTCCATTGTATACATAAACCACAGCTTCTTTATCCATTCATCTTTCGATGGACACCGAGGCTCCTTCCACAGTTTGGCTATTGTGGACCTTGCTGCTATAAACATCGGGGTGCAGATGTCCCGGCGTTTCATTGCATCTGAATCTTTGGGGTAAATCCCCAGCAGTGCCATTGCTGGGTCGTAGGGCAGATCTATTTTTAACCCTTTGAGGAACCTCCACACAATTTTCCAGAGTGGCTGCACCAGTTCACATTCCCACCAACAGTGCAAGAGGGTTCCCTTTTCTCCGCGTCCTCTCCAACATTTGTGGTTTCCTGCCTTGTTAATTTTCCCCATTCTCCAGTGAGAATGGTATCTCACTGGATACTGGATACTGGATACTGTGAGGTGGTATCTCATTGTGGTTTGATTTGTATTTCCCTGATGGGAATACAAATGATGCGGAGCATTTTCTCATGTGCTTGTTGGCCGTGTCTATGTCTTCCTCTGTGAGATTTCTGTTCATGTCTTTTGCCCATTTCATGATTGGATTGTTTGTTTCTTTGCTGTTGAAAAGTTCTTTATAGATCTTGGAAACTAGCCCTTTATCTGATACGTCATTTGCAAATATCTTCTCCCATTCTGTAGGTTTAGTCTTCTGTAGGTTCTTTAGTCTTGTGTAGGTTCTGTCTTTTAGTTTTGTTGACTGTATCCTTTGCTGTGCAAAAGCTTCTTATCTTGACGAAGTCCCAATAGTTCATTTTTGCTTTTGTTTCTTTTGCCTTCATGGATGTATCTTGCAAGAAGTTACTGTGGCCGAGTTCAAAAAGGGTGTTGCCTGTGTTCTCCTCTAGGATTTTGATGGAATCTTGTGTCACATTTAGATCTTTCATCCATTTTGAGTTTATCTTTGTGTATGATGCAAGAGAATGGTCTAGTTTCATTCTTCTGCATGTGGATGTCCAATTTTCCCAGCACCATTTACTGAAGAGACTGTCTTTCTTCCAGTGGATAGTCTTTCCTCCTTTGTCGAATATTAGTTGACCATAAAGTTGAGGGTCCACTTCTGGATTCTCTATTCTGTTCCATTGATCTATGTGTCTGTTTTTGTGCCAGTACCACACTGTCTTGATGACCACAGCTTTGTAGTACAACCTGAAATCTGGCATTGTGATGCCCCCAGCTATGGTTTTCTTTTTTAAAATTCCCCTGGCTATTCAGGGTCTTTTCTGATTCCACACAAATCTTAAGATGATTTGTTCCAACTCTCTGAAGAAAGTCCATGGTATTTTGATAGGGATTGCATTAAACGTGTAAATTGCCCTGGGTAACATTGACATTTTCACAATATTAATTCTGCCAATCCATGAGCATGGAATATTTTTCCGTCTCTTTGTGTCTTCCTCAATTTCTTTCAGAAGTGTTCTATAGGGGATCCCTGGGTGGTGCAGCGGTTTAGTGCCTGCCTTTGGCCCAGGGCACGATCCTGGAGACCCGGGATCAAATCCCACATCGGGCTTCTGGTGCATGGAGCCTGCTTCTCCCTCTGCCTGTGTCTCTGCCTCTCTCTCTCTCTGTGTGACTATCATAAATAAATAAAAAAATATATTAAAAAAAGAAGTGTTCTATAGTTTTTAGGGTATAGATCCTTTACCTCTTTGGTTAGGTTTATTTCTAGGTATCTTTTGCTTTTGGGTGCAATTGTAAATGGAATCGACTCCTTAATTTCTCTTTCTTCAGTCTCATTGTTAGTGTATAGAAATGCCACTGACTTCTGGGCATTGATTTTGTATCCTGACACACTGCCAAATTGCTGTATGAGTTCTAGCAATCTTGGGGTGGAGTCTTTTGGGTTTTCTATGTAGAGTATCATGTCATCGGCAAAGAGGGAGAGTTTGACTTCTTTGCCAATTTGAGTGCCTTTAATGTCTTTTTGTTGTCTGATTGCTGAGGCTGTCTGTTTTAATGTGTAGTTTTCAACGATCCTCCTCCCTACTTAGCTCTTTTTTTGGTTCCTGGGATTTCCACACACAACCTACCCCAGTCTATCCTTTTCTCCTCTACCTAACCCATATTCCTAAAACACTGTGTTTATCATGTCACCCTCCCCATCAGCAGTCTGCTTTGGGCCCATTTACTGTCTGTCCAGAATCCCAACTCCCATACCTACCTTTTAAGGCCGGATTTCCCTTTTCTCTCCAACATAGATTCACCATTCCAGTTGTCCTGTACATTTCTCCTTGCTTTATCCGTGTTCTTTTCCTACCTGAAACCTCTGATCTTGCCTTTAAACCTTCTTCAATCCTACTGGTTCTTAGTTGCCCTACCCATATTCCACCTTTATGTAAATAAACTTCTTATAGGTAGTCCCAAGTGCTAGAGATAAAAGATGAATTAAATGACTTCCTCCCAAAGAATCTTATCTCCTTCCATTCTTGTTTTTTTTCCTTAGATATAGCCACACTGGCCTACTTTGTGTCCCTCAAACCTGTCAAGCTAGTTCCCATCTTGAGAACTATATACTTGCTATTCCTTCTGCTTTAAGATGCTCTGACCCCCACATCTTCATAAGTCCTTTCAAATCATGGTTCAAGTTTTATCTGACATTGTTGGAGAGTGCTGAATAGGACTCTGGCCATTCCAGCTTAACCTACCACCAGGCACCCTGTCATATACATACCCCTATTGATCTTCTTCATTTTACTTATCCATACCTTCAATTGTCTTGGTTTTTTTCTGCTTCCTTCCATCCAACACACACACACCTTAATATGTAAACTGATGAGGGCAGGCATTCTGTGTTGCTTACCACAGTATTCCCAGTATTTTGAACATACATGGTAAAAGGCAGGCTCTCAGTAAATATTTGTTGACTGAGATGTCCTAGACACTATGCTTGGCCATGAGGATGATGGGCTCTGAACCGTGAACATCCAGGTGAGTGATCTGTCCAGTATCAGAATAGCTACTGGTGACTGCTAGAAGGTCAGTTTCCACTTATGTGCTGTTTATCTTGTGATGAGACCTGCTTAATTGTATTCTAGTTTTTGCCTCTCCCCTATGCTGCTCAGAGCAGAATAAGAACTGCCTCATTTATTATGAGTATGCTCAAAGCTAACCAGGGCTTGCTGGCATTGCTGTAAATACTGTGTGTTGAAAAGACTGTGGAAAAACCATGTTGCTGCTATGACATGGCCTTGTGACAAGCTGTCCAGTCCAGGGACTAAGAGCTGTACCCACTAGCATGCCCTGTTACCCCAGGCCACTGACTTAATTTCTTTGTGCTTTTGTTTTCTTCCCTTGCAGAATGGGTTTTGGGGATTAAATGTGAATAATATCAGGAAAAATATAGAATGCATAAAATTCTAACTTTTTCCCCCTTCCTAGATGTGAACGATTAGAAGAACAGCTAAATGACCTAACGGAGCTCCACCAGAATGAAATCTTAAACTTGAAACAGGAATTGGCCAGCATGGAAGAGAAAATTGCATATCAGTCCTATGAACGGGCCCGGGACATCCAGGTTAGCATGAAGGATCAGATGTTAAAGCAAAAGACTAAGAAAAAGTAGAATGGTGGTTGGCAGGGGCTGGAGGTTGAAGGGAATGAGGGGTTCTTGTTTAATGACTACAGAGTTTCAGTTTTACAAGATGAAAAGAGCTATGGAGTTAGATGGTGGTGATGGCTACACAACATTATGAATGGATTTAATACCACTGAGCTATACACTTAAAAATGATTAATTAATTTATGTTAGGTTTCTTTTGCCACAATAAAAAAGAAGAAAAAGGAATAAAATACTGATACATGCTTTATAACATGGATGAATCTGGAAAACATTAGGCTCAGTGAAAAAAAAGGCCAGTCACGAAAGGCCAAATATTATGTGATTCCATTTACATGAAATATCTAGAACAGGCAAATCTATGGAGACAGAAAGTAGATAGTGGGGCCCAGGGGCTGCACGAAGATGGAATTAGGAAGTAATGGCTAAGAGGTAAGGAATTTCTTTTTGGGGTGATGAAAATGTTCTAGAATACGATGGGAGTGATGGTTGCACATTATGAATTTACCAAATGCCACTGAATTACACTTTAAAATGGTTAAAATTAAATGGTAAATTTAATGTTAGGTATATTTCACCATAATATTGAAAAGTTTAGGAAAAAAGATGGCGAAGGTAGAGTATCAAGAGAAGGTTATACCAACTGTAATATACCTACTCTTCAAATGAGGTACATTTCTCAAAAGTCTATACCATGTAAGGGTGGTATGCTTGCTTGGGTTCATAAGAAATGTTCTGAGGATCACAGGTCTCAGTATATAGAAGACCATATGCATTATTATATCTGTTGATTACTACTTCAGGAGCTGCTCTGACAGGACTCATGGCCGTCCTGTATTCTTCTATAGCAAAGGGAGCTTTTGTCCTAGTTGCCAAGCCCAAACCTTTTACAGGCATATTGCCAGGCCATTTCGTGAGAGTAACACATAAGACAGTTATGTTTAAGACCCTCTAGTTTATGCTGTGAGGAAATAGAATATGTAACTTTTTCTTATTCCAGTTGGGAGGTATTTCTAAGGGAACAGTTGCTGGTTTCACATGAAAGCATCTTGAAATAAGCTAGTCTTAGAGAAGAGAAGTGGTCCAGGAATCTTGTTTTATAGCCTAAAAGAATCAAGGGAATGTCTGAATCATTTGCCCAGACGCCATCTTCTCCAGACTCTGGAAGTCTGTTAATGTTTCAGTTTTTTCCCCATGATCATTCTGGGCTGGGTAGTATTCATTATCTATTCATTAGCTTGCTTCAGTCTGAAGTTGCCTAGCCTTCATCTCAAATCCCAGGAAACCAGGACACATTGACACAAGACCAGAAAACCCTAGGGCTCCCACCACTACTCAACTTTAGAGGATATCTGACCATAGCTAAGGAGATAGGTTCTGTCCTCTGAATGTTGAGGGTAAATTTCATATAAACTCATGGGTTGAAGGGAGTATATCACTTATAACGTTTGGTCTAGTGTTTGGGCATAGTGTCCTTACAGCCATTAAAAGGGAGGGAGGGATCCCTGGGTGGCGCAGCGGTTTAGCGCCTGCCTTTGGCCCAGGGTGTGATCCTGGAGACCCGGGATCGAATCCCACGTCGGGCTCCCGGTGCATGGAGCCTGCTTCTCCCTCTGCCTGTGTCTCTGCCTCTCTCTCTCTCTCTCTCTCTGTGTGACTATCATAAATAAAAATTTAAAAATAAATAAAAATAAAAAAATAAAAGGGAGGGAACGTCCTCTTGTATGTGATTGACTTGACTCGGAAAACAATGGATAGTACGTACAAGTATGTCCAGAGGATATTCACCTCATCACTGGTATAGTGGGAAAGTTGAAAATAACCTAAAATCTCTCCAACAGGGAACTCAATAAACTGGGACATATCTGTCCATACTATAAACTGCCACATAGCAGTTAAAAAGAATGAGGTAAATCTCTACACATTGACATATAACGGATTGGCAGGACCCACTGTTGAGTGAAAAAAAAATGAGCTCTGGATTAGTTCCTATAGTATACTATTTGTATTAAGATAGAAAGTCAAAAAATAATCCCATACATTTCCCTAGGCTTAAATTTGTATGCAGTTAAACAGGTGAAAGAATGAATACATATCAAACTGACAGTATTACCTGAATTTGAGAAAAATATCAAGAGACACTGTGTACCCTATTTGAAATGTTTTATGTTGAACAAGAATAAAATTCCCCCCCGCCATGATCATTGTCCTGTGAAACTTAAATTAGTAATTTTTAAATGGAAAGAAATCATATACTGGAGGTCTTGGCATTAAAACATTCGAGACCAAATCTAAGTGTGGCTGGTACTTCCTGTGAGCCATCCCACAAGGATTGCAATGAAGGGCAGTTTAGGTGAATAATAGTCACTTGAATAATGACTTACACATTTGGCCTTTCATATTTGAGACTTTAACACATTTAAAATCATTGGCATAGCTCAAGATGCATCTGGCTTACCCAAAGTGCATGTCAACTATTCAAAATACTGTGAATAGAAGGCTTAACTATTCCCTGTTCTGGCCCACAGGAGGCCCTGGAGGCATGCCAGACCCGTATTTCCAAGATGGAGCTGCAGCAGCAGCAGCAGCAGGTGGTACAGCTGGAAGGGCTGGAGAATGCCACTGCCCGGAACCTTCTGGGCAAACTCATCAACATCCTTCTGGCAGTGATGGCGGTCCTTTTGGTCTTTGTCTCCACGGTAGCCAACTGCGTGGTTCCTCTTATGAAGACTCGCAACAGGACGTTCAGCACTTTATTCCTTGTGGTTTTCATTGCCTTTCTCTGGAAGCACTGGGATGCCCTCTTCAGCTATGTGGAACGGTTCTTTTCTTCCCCCAGATGATGCTGGCACAAGAAGGCAGTGCTCCCCTACCCTCTGGCGAGTGCATGCAGCGAAGAATTAGACAGCAACTTACCTACTCTGAAGTTTTCTACAACAAAAGAGTTGAGTGAATCTGTTTACATTTAGAATAATGTTTTTTTCTTCAAGAGACGCAATTGCAATAGTATTTTTTAGATTTTATCCAAGAAGTTTTTTGGGCAAAAATCTTGGATCATTTTTATGTAGCATGATTTTCCTTGGGATGCAAATCTTAAACAGTCCTTTAATATGAACCAACAATCTGGAGCACACTGAAGGGCATTCTAAATTGTGGCTTGAAGGACTGCACTAAAACCCACTAAAAAGATGCAAAAACCTGATTAGGGGAACCAGTTAAACCTAACACCCTGCCTCGTCTGGGCTCACCACCTCTCCCCCTCCCAGACTAACTTTACTGTGAAATCCTACCACATTCCATGTCTGAATTTTTGGATTCAGGGTGGATTGTCCTTGTCCGTGGAAGAACACATGGATCTCTCCCTGGCTTTCTCACCCAAGTTGGCCACTCATGCTAACCCTGGAAGTATGATCACTTTTGAACCTGGTCCCTTAACCTTTGCTAGGATACAAAAGTGAGAGCATCATGCCCCAAAGGATCACTGCAAAGCCCTACTACAGTATTTTGAAGTAGCCCTTTAAATACTTAATTTTAAGCAAAATCCCTTGGCCGCACTTTTAAGGTTTTTTTAAATATGTGTATAGTCACCAACTTAAAAAAAAAAAAAAAACAGAAAATCCGAACAGCATACTTGAAGAATGTAATACTCAAACTCTCAGTGCTTCCTTATGGTTTCTAATAGGATTTTTTATTATTGTTATTATTATTATTGGGTTTTTTTGGAAAGGGTTGGGAGGGTCTTTTATTTTTCCTTTGAAATAAAGAAGTGATGTTTTTAAATGAAGAAATGTGTGGATATTTAAGTGTGCTGCTCCCTCTTGTCTTGAAACAGTTTGAGTAAAGGAAGACTTGCTATAAATGCTTCCCTCTGATGCCCTTGTTTTGAGATGCAGCTTAGACTTCCTCCTCTGGCTGCTGCTGCTTTTTGGTGTCCTGCCACCCCATCCCCACCACTTCATGGGCTTGGCTTGGTTGGAGAGGAAAGGGGTGTGCAGGGAGAGGAGGAGGCTGTTTCCACAAACCAGCATGATAGGATAGATTTTTTTTGCCCCAAGAAAATGTTCACCCAGTGACTTTGCGTTGGGGTTGTCTTTAGGAAAAACTGAGACTATATTATGACAGTCATACATAATTCCTTGTGTTTCCTTAATTTATTTTTAACACCCCCTAATTACTGAAACCAAAGTGATGTGAAATCTTCTCTCTGCATTTTGGCCCCAGCATCCTTAATTTCAAAGCTTTATTCTGTCTGCCTGAGAGAATCAACTGAGGGTGGTTCTCCCTAAAGAACAGAAAAGGATCTGTCAGGTTAGAAGGACCCAAGTTTGGGGTGTAAAATGTTGTCTGCTTCCTATTCATCTAGACTGACTTACTAACATACCTATGCTCAGTGGACTTTTATAGACAGTTTAGAAAAAACGACTGAGCCTTCTTCCCCCATGCTATCACCAGTTCGACCAGAATGGAACTGGGCTTTTAGAGCATATCTAGAAAGCTTGGTTAATCTTATCATATTCATAGTATTGAATCACAAATGCTGTTCCCTCTTGGCCTCAGTTCTGTGCAACTAAGTGATGAGCAAAGGGCACGTAATATGCTCTGAAAAGAGTAGCAAAGCATGCTTTGCCTACTCTTCCCATACCAGGAAATCCTTTTGGAACTAGATTAGCATTGCCTTCTCTGTCTGAGAGGATGGTTTACATGACAGCTCCAGCCTCCTGCAGCTTTTGCAGGCTGGCCTTCTCAGAGTCAGCATGTTGTTTCCATAATCATTTTGATATTTTAACTCAGGTACCCCAATCTTCACTCCATCCCCAGATGATTGTAGTACAACCTGTTAGCTCTGTTGACCTCTCAAAATTAGTGCCCAAAGCAGGGACCACAGAGATGAATTTTCTATTAAAAAAATAATTGGAACCAATTCATGTTCAGGCCAAAAACAAATTGTTGCCATGCCTATGTATTTTAAATGTTAATTTTGCCTAAAAATATTGCAGTGACTTTAGGTGGGAGTGCCAAAGGCCACCATGACCTTGTCAAACTAGCATAGTTTCTCCTAACCTTCTGCCCTAGCTTAATCACTAAGAATAGGGAAGAGAGCCCCACAAAGTTACCAAAAAGAGGCTCTAGCCGCCATCCTCTGGCTTTTCTAAGAATCTTTGAGTCCCCTAAACTGTGTAGAGGCTACTAACTTTTGTGGGCACTAGAAGTCACTGTGATGATAGATTGAAATTGTTTCCATTTGCTATGGGACAATTTCTATCAAAGGAAGGTTTTTGCCTCTGGACAGGCCCCTGCGCTCCCAGCCAAACAGGCCATGCTAACCGCCCACCATCCTCTCTCAAACTGTCTTAGGAAGGAGCTTCAGGCTAGGTCAGTCACAGTAATGGCTTTCCAGCTGTCTTGTCCTTTGATTCTTCACCAGGCCTGACAGTTGTCTGCATTTAATGCTATTTGTAACCATGCATCTGTGTTCATGCCTTCCCCCACTTCTCGCTGCCCACACCTGTTGCCTTTGTGTTTCTCTGCATTGTGGCTGTTCCTGGGTTCTGGTCTATTCAAAGCTCTTCTATAGCCTCACTCTAATGGTTGTTTAACAATTGTTCTGTGAGCGGACATTTCCCCTTGCTTTAATGCTTCTTCTCTTTTAAAGACTACGTGCATTCCCTTTGAAATGAAGCATTCCTGGATTACCTGTTAGTGCTGGTGCTTGAGGCTGGCTGTGGTAGCCTGGGCGACTCTGTTCAGGTTGTAGAATAACTAATATTTTACCTTTTTTTTATGACTCAATTGAAGGGCACTTCTGTCTGCTCCGATTTTAATTCCTTGATATATACCCAGTGCATCCTAGCAAGGAAGGCTTTCTACTCCACTGGCTCCTTCAGAAGCAAAAGTACGTTAAATTTTACACTTCACTGACTGGGGTCTTCTTTCTCCCCTGTATCCCCTTCACCCAACTGAAGTAAAAAGCTGAGACCAAGAAGAACACTGGGATCAAGCCTTCCTTGCTAGCCATGCCCTAATAATGAGCATATTTTTATGTGGTCTCCACTGCATTTGGTTTTGTTTCTGACTTCATATTCCTTTGAGGTACAGTCAGAGGAAATGCTGAATTCCAAGTAAGCTCCAGTGAGGAGCTACCTTTCAGCTTTGGGAAATACTGCATCCAAAACAAAACCAAAAACTATAATCAATAAATTGACACAGGCAAAATTATGGTTCCCACCCCCACATGAAACGGGACGTTTTGAATGTGGCTCTAAGAGTGAACATTTCTGTCTGTGTGTTGTGTACGCTAGGTGATGCCCTCAGCAGGACTGACTACTAGACTGTAAGTGTGTTTTATCAAAGTGTGTCAGAATAAAAACTCACTTGCACGAATTGAAAAGTACAGAAATGACACTTGTGAACGCGTGAACGTTAACACTGTAGTTGATAGATCTTAAGCTGCTAATTGTTGAGAGAGAATTACATTTATGTTTTGTCTGGTTGCTGCATATTCTCAGCAGCACTTTTACTGTACATACAAATTGAAATAAAGACCTCAGCTATTAACGAGGTGGTTGGACTCGGGTTTATTTTGCTCTTTTGCATATTTATTCAGTTTCCATGACAAGTTTGTCAGTTTGAAAACTTTCCACTAGTTTGTATTTTTAGAAAATCTGTGTGTGTGCACACTCAGTATCTTGAAACCATAATTGAGAGGTAGGTGGCTGTCACCCAAGATTTTATACCCATCATTTCAGACTGTCACTTTGCCACAATTCCTTTCAACTGGTAGGTAAGATTGCCTTTTAGTTATTTGGAGGAAGTTTTTTAGAGGTATCCCCCCACCTCAGATTCATCTAGTGACCCCAAATGGGTATAATAATCCCTGTCCATTCTTTTTTACAAGTGTGTTTGTGCTCAGAGGTGTAGCTACCAACTGTCACCATACAATGCTGTTATAATACCATTGATTATATTCCTAATCCCTGTTCATTCTTATAAGGCTTTGTTAATAAACAAATGTTATGATGGGTATATAAATACACTTTGTAAAACATTTGACATTTGAGGTCTTATATACATGGAAGGGGTTATTATCTAGCTAAATCCCATCTATGGTTTTGTTAGGGAGTAGTAATTTTTTTTAAGTAATCTCTGTGCCCAACATGAGGCTTGAACTCACAACTCTGAGATTGAGTGACATGCTCTACTGACCGAGCCACCCAGGCATCCGTAGAGGTAGTAATTTTTTTTTTAAGAAAAGATTTTATTAAAAAAATAAAATAAAATAAAAAGATTTTATTTATTGGAGAGAGAGCATGAGCAGAGGGCAGGGAGAGGGAGAAGCAGGGTCCCCACTGAGCAGGGAGCCTGATGTGGGGCTCCACCCCGGGACCCCAGGATTATGACTTGAGCCAAAGGCAGGCACTTAAACCACCTAACCACCCAGGCACCCCAGAGGCAGTAATTTTTAATATGGTTTCTCCTTAATGATCTCTAGGGCAGCCTTTGGAAATCCAGAAGCTCTCATCTTTCCTTTGACAGGGTACCAAGCAGGTATCTGATGACTTGATTCTTGACAGCCACAATTTGAATGTTGAGATATTTGGACCCACACTTCTGGCTTACTAGCTCTGCCTCCTACCCATCTGAACGTTAGAGATATCTTGATCCTACCTAGTGGGTGTTGTGAAAATAAAGAATGCCTCTGTAAAAGCTTTTTAAATTGCAGTGAGAATGCCTTAAATTTCTTGAAGTGTGGACCAGGCTGCCATGTACATATATGCACGTTGAACATTGCCCAACCCCATAGTAGGCTACACTATGAACTCAGTATATCCACATGTTGTGCAGGGCATAACAGGTACAAAGAGCGGGCCTGATTATAATAATTATATAATGTATAATCTCAAAGCATGCTTTATTTTCATTCATTAAGAACTTGGAAGAGTGGAAGGCTGGTAACAAATCTGAGAAGCTGCTGTAAAAACAGACTGGGGAGACAGGCAAGGGTATGGCCAACCAGAAAATATATCTCACCAAAACATTCAAATGTACTACTTTTAAACTCTATGAACTAAGCCAGCCACCTAGCCAGCTTGTGACCTCGAGTCTAGGTAGCGAAGAATGGCTAACATTTATTACTCACTAAATGTTCTTGAATGCCAGGCATAATGCTTAGTACTTGGCATGCAGTTCTCACTGCTCCTCACAGTCTCACACAGGCAGTCCCCGCATTGTCTAGGTTAGGAAACAACCCTGGGTTCAATGGCTTGCTCAAAATGATACTGTTAGGAAATGGTAAATGAATGTGTTGGAAAATAAGTCGGTACAATATATATAACAAAAGATGAGGGCTTACAATGTGTGAGTCTAAGAGTTAATATGAACCAAGAAGAAAACAGCTCAGTAGAAAAATAGGAAAAGGTTACAAAGTAACTCCTAGAAAAGGAAATGAATGGCCAGTAAGCATTCAGAAGAAAATGTTCAGCCTCATGTGTAAATCAGTACATTAAATGGAAAAAAAAAAAAAAGGCCAGTTGTGGAGTAGTATACTGTCTCCTGTTTATGCAAAATATTCTCGTTTGTGTAAATGTATGTATGTAAGTCTCTAGAAATGGAACTGCCCAGTAAGCTGTCCCCACGTAGTCGTTCCAGGGTGAGGGGGGCTTTCATGCTTGACTCCTGAAAATACGAATCTCTTGAATGCAAAATGTATTTGTTTTCTAATTAAAGATACCAACAGTTTGTAAAAAGGAAAAGGTCGGTCCATTGTGGAGAAATGAAAAGAGTTGATAATGTTTCTAATACCAGATTATAATAGACCATTTTCTGCATTAGGATTGCCCTAGAAGGTCTCTAGACCCAGGGTGAACCATCTACTGGGCTTTCTGGAAACCTGGGTTTCCAGGCTTGGTGGCCAAAAGGATGTCCCGCTGCCAGAAGGGGATGTATGGAGAGGTGTGACCGCAGTAGTGGGTACAGCCTGTTTAACTCACCCCGGCACTTATCCCACAGCATTTGAGAGCCGCTGTGTACAGCGACTGGGCTGCGGAGATGTGCTAAATCAAGAGAAAAGGAACTGGTAGAATGAAATACATGTTGCAATAGTCAGAGGCCGCGCGTAGGAGAGGAGAGGAGGAGGCACTTCTTACAGGGCAATCGGGAAAGGCTTGGGAGGACGCAGCGGTATCTGTCTGGCACGGGATGTGTTTGGGATGGAGTGGAGGTAAGGAGGGGGTTGCAAGTTGAAGAAGCAGTATTAAAGCCATGGAGGTGAGAAAGCCCGAGGTGAGTGATTCCAGCAATGGGTGTGAGCTGTGAGTGACTGGCATGCTGCCTAGAACAATGCGGGAATCAGCAGCAAAGTTAAAAAAGCGGGGTGGGGGCAGGGGAGCAGGTTGTAAGAAATCTGGAAAGCCATGTTAAAGTTTAACCCTACAGCTACCGCTACAAGAGAGGCTCATCAAAGGTCTTGAGAGGTGTAGTGACCCAGCCTGGTGTTTACAAATAATTGTCATCATTTCAAAAGAAACCAGTAGCCTCTTTTTCACTGTCCCAGGTCAGTTGGGTGATTGAGAAATGCTGCCCGAGGTATTTGGTCTTTTGCCTTTTGATCCTATAATATAGAAGGAGCTTAAAAAAAATTTTTTTTTCTGTTACTGCCTTATTAGAACTAAGACAGTACTTTACCTTCTTTTTTTTAATTTATTTTTTATTGGTGTTCAATTTACTAACATACAGAATAACCCCCAGTGCCCGTCACCCATTCACTCCCACCCCCCGCCCTCCTCCCCTTCTACCACCCCTAGTTCGTATGAAAACTGAGGGTAGAGGAAGATCAGACCCCAATTTTTACTTCAAAAAAAATTTACTTTTGGCATTAGAATCCTTCAATCCTAGAGCAAGAGTACTCGACAAAATCTAGTCTTCTGTCTTTATGAATTTCAGTTTAAGCTGTCCAATCAAATTTTCCTTTAGAATGGCAGCCTGGGTGGCTCAGCAGTTTAGTGCCGCCTTCAGCCCAGTGTGTGATCCTGGAGACCCAGGATCGAGTCCCATGTTGGGCTCCCTGCATGGAGCCTGCTTCTCCCTCTGCCTGTGCCTGTGCCTCTCTCTCTCTCTCTCTCTCTCTCTCTCTCTCATGAATAAATAAATGTTTAAAAAAAATTTTTTTTCCTTCATTTCAGCAGTTACTGAGATTCTATTAAAAGGTACAGCAGGGGCACCTGGCTGGCTTGGTGAGTAGAGCGTGCAACTCTTGATCTCGGGGTCGTGACTTCAAGTCCCACATTAGGCTTAGAGATTACTTTTAAAAAACAAAAACCATACCTTAAAGAGATGATTGTGAAGATTAAAAGAAATAATTGAAAAAAAAAAAAAAAAAAAGGGATCCCTGGGTGGCGCAGCGGTTTGGCGCCTGCCTTTGGCCCAGGGCGCGATCCTGGAGACCCGGGATCGAATCCCACATCGGGCTCCCGGTGCATGGAGCCTGCTTCTCCCTCTGCCTTTGTTTCTGGCTCTCTCTGTCTCTCAGTCTTTCATGAATAAATAAATAAATAAAATCTTTAAAAAAAAAAAAAAAAGAAAAAGAAATAATTGGAAAGTGTCTCACCCAGCTCCTGACCTCAAGTAAGTGCTCCACAAATGGTCTCTATTATTATTATTATTATTATTATTATTATTATTATTATTATTATTTGACCAAGAATCCCTTGAGGACAAGGACCTGTTTCTCTCTGGATCTCTTCAGAATATATCCTGACTCCCATTCTCAGCTGACAAGGGGCTCAGTAGCCAGAATTTGGGCTGTCCCTGGCAGCCCTGGCTATGGAATTGGTTTGGGAAATGGAAAAGTCAGTATTTGTCGAGAAAACGTAAACAAAAAGAGAACACAGCCATAGGGATCAAAAACCTGCAAATGGATGGACATACAGCTGGCTAATAATTTTATTGATGATTTCTTAGCCACAGTGGCAGGGACACTGTCATGTTCAGGGCTATATCCTCAGTGCCAGGAATGATGCCTGACATTTAACAGGTGCTCATTAAAAAATGGAATTTAAAACTTCACGATTGAATCCCTATTCTGTGCCAGGCACAGTGCTATTTGTGTTACTTTCTGTTCTTATCCCTGCTATGAAGAGGAGCTAGTGTAATTTTCACGTTGGCAATGAAAACAGAAGCTCAGATAAGTGTTTGGATTTTTCCCTACGAACAAGTCATTTCATCAATGGCAAAGTCAGGATTTGAACTCGGCTGAATTTGCCTCTAGAGGCTATGCTGTTTCTATTATTCCATTTTGCTGGACAATGAATCAAGACTTGTGGATTTCAGACTTTGTGTGAGAAGGCAAATCGCTTATTTTTCCTGGATCCCAGTGTCCTTACTATAAAGTTACCTTAGTTCTCTTCTAGGAATAAAATGATATTCTTAGCGTTTGCTGCCTAGCTCAAGATCTCCTTAGGAGCATTGGCCATAGCCACGGGAAGAGTTAAATATTGAGACAGGATGAAGTGGAGATTTGCAGCTGAGATCTGAGTATGACCATAATAGGATTGGGTGTACGGGAGGAGGAGTGGAGCAGGAAGCCAGGAAAGGGGTTTGAAGCAGACATAACAAGGTGTCTGCATGACAGTGGGCACATGGGCATTCTGTTCTCTTACTGTAGGAAATATTTCCTGATCTAAAAGAAAAAATTAAATATAAGGTATCATGGTGTTGACATATGAAGCAACTTTTTTTCCAAAGATTGATTGATTTATTCATGAGAGACAGAGAGAGAGAGGCAGAGACACAGGCAGAGGGAGAAGCAGGCTCCATATGCAGGGAGCCCGACGTGGGACTCGATCCTGAGACTCCAGGATCATGCCCTGGGCTGAAGGCAGCGCTAAACCACTGGGCTAGCCAGCTACCTGGGCTGCCCAACATATAAAGCAATTAATGGGAGCATTAAAAGAATGATAATTGGGCCAGTTCTCTTCAGTATGCTCTTCATGAGATCTACAAGTTGTGTTCAGCTACTCAAAATTCTCACAGAGCACATCAAGACATCTCTGGTACTTCAAAAACCAATGTTCAAAAGAAAAACTATCACAGTTCTATCTCATTTAGTTTTTCATTTACTGTAATGGGTTATCTGAGAGAAGTAGTGCTGTAGCTCAAAATTTCCTCATGTCCTTTAAAAAAATGTATTTTTTAAAAGATTTATTTATTTTAGAGAGAGTGCACAGTGGGGAGGAGCAAAGCTAGAGAGGGAGAATCTTAAGCAGACTCTGTGCAGAACCTGACATGGGGCTGGATGTGGTGCTCGATCCCATGACCCTGAGATCACAACCAGAGCTGAAATCAAGAGTTGGATGCTTAACCGTCTGCACCACCCAGATGACCCATTAAAAAATGTATTTTTAATAGTTGATATTTCAAGCACAAAATGTAAGAATTTCAAACATCAAGCAACAAAGTTTTTGTCCATTTTGAATGCCCTAATAAATAAATAAAAATAAATGGCTATCATATAGTTCAATTTTCCATTTGAAAACCCTTTTATTTACTTCCCAAAATATTTATACATAAAATTCGAATTTATCAATGAAACTTTTTCTCAGACAATTAAAGAGTATGTGTAATTTGTGCATGTTAAAACTTGACCTCACAAGTATTGTAAATCTCTAAAGTTTCATTCTGCATGCCCAGGAGGTCTTGACAACCTTTTTTTTTTTTTGACAACCTCTTTTTTTTTTTTAATTTTTTTATTTATTATTTATGATAGTCACACAGAGAGAGAGAGAGAGAGAGAGGCAGAGACACAGGCAGAGGGAGAAGCAGGCTCCATGCACTGGGAGCCTGACGTGGGATTCGATCCCGGGTCTCCAGGATCGCGCCCTGGGCCAAAGGCAGGCGCCAAACCGCTGCGCCACCCAGGGGTCCCCTGACAACCTCTTTTTAATAGAGAACCTGACACACTGCTTTAAGTATTGAAAACTTTTCCCCCCCTCTTACTCATTTTCCGTAGGTATCTTCCAAAACATATGACACACTTCCTACTGAAATTCATTTAATAGCCATGACAGGCTGTCAGCCCACAGAAGTGCACGTGGATTATCAGAGTATGACACTCTTGCCCCTGCACTAAAACAACCCAGACTACCTTTATTCTTTTTTTTTTAATAGCAGTAAATTGCTTTAAATTCACTGAGGTATGCCTCCCACAACCACACAATTCACTCATTTACAGTATTCTATCCAGTGGTTTTTAGTATATTCACAGAGTTGCTCATCCAGCATTGCTAATTCCAGAACATTTTCATCACCTCCAGAAGGAACCCTACACCCCTTAGCTATCACCCTCCTCTTCCTCCATTCTTCCCAGCATGAAGCAACCACTAATCTACTTTCTATCTATAGATTTGCCTACTCTGAACATTTCATACAAATGGAATTCTGAAATGTATGGTCCTTTGAGATGTTTCTTAGGGTGTTTTTCAAGTTTCATCCATATGGTAGCACGTTTCAGTACTTTATTCCTTTTACTGCTGAGTAATATTGCATTGTATGAATATACCACATTCTCACTCATCATTGGATATTAAGGCTTTTTTCTACTTTTTTGACTATTATGAGTAGCACTGCTGTGAACATTCATGCTCAAGTTTCTGAATGAACATATGTTTTCATTTCCCCTAGGAGTGGAAGTGCTGGGTCATATAGTACCTATGTTTAACCTTTTGAGAAGCTATCAGCTTGTTTCCAAAGTGGCTGAATCATTTTACATTCCTACCAGCAGGCTCCACAGGCTCTCCTGCACTTGTTACTATCTGACTTCTAAATTATAGCCATCCTATGTGTCTACCGTGGTATCTCATTGCGGTTTTGTTTTTGTTTTTGTTTTGTTTTGTTTTTTCATTATTATAAACAAGTTTATTTTTTTATAATAAATTTATTTTTTATTGGTGTTCAATTTACCAACATACAGAATAACACCCAGTGCTCATCCCGTCAAGTGCCCCACTCAGTGCCCGTACCCATTCACTCCCACCCCCCGCCCTCCTCCCCTTCCACCACCCCTAGTTCGTTTCCCAGAGTTAGGAGTCTTCATGTTCTGTCTCCCTTTCTGATATTTCCCACACATTTCCTCTCCCTTCCCTTATATTCCCTTTCACTATTATTTATATTCCCCAAATGAATGAGAACATACAATGTTTGTCCTTCTCCGATTGACTCACTTCACTCAGCATAATACCCTCCAGTTCCATCCACGTCGAATCAAATGGTGGGTATTTGTCGTTTCTAATGGCCGAGGAATATTCCATTGTATACATAGACCACATCTTCTTTATCCATTCATCTTTCGATGGACACGGAGGCTCCTTCCACAGTTTGGCTATCGTGGCCATTGCTGCTAGAAACACCAGGGTGCAGGTGTCCTGGAGTTTCATTGCATCTGAATCTTTGGGGTAAATCCCCAGCAGTGCAATTGCTGGGTCGTAGGGCAGATCTATTTTTAACCCTTTGAGGAACCTCCACACAATTTTCCAGAGTGGCTGCACCAGTTCACATTCCCACCAACAGTGCAAGAGGGTTCCCCTTTCTCCACATCCTCTCCAACATTTGTGGCTTCCTGCCTTGTTAATTTTCCCCATTCTCACTGGTGTGAGGTGGTATCTCATTGTGGTTTTGATTTGCATTTCCTTGATGACTATGTATTTTTATTCTAATACATCTTTTCATTAGCTCTCCTATTTATATCCTCTCAACCCAGGCTATGACCATCACATTTCATTATTGCCTAAGTGCTTGACTTACTTAAAAGGCTTCCATTTCGCCTCTAAAAACTTTTCATCCACCGTAGGGTAGGATCCCATATATCCTGACTCAGAGTTATGTCCAAAGTAAGATTAAATGGCTTCTGAATGTGGCCCCACCAATAAGTAAGAAATATTCTTGGACTCTGACTGCTGACCTAGAGCTGCTTTGAGACTTCCTGCTTAAAACCAAGATTTTTATTTTTTTAATTTATTTTTTAATACTTTATTTATTCATGAGAGACAGAGAGACAGAGACAGAAGCAGGCTCTCTGCAGGGAGCCCAATGTGGGACTTGATCCTGGTACCTTGGGATGGTAACCTGAGCTAAAGGCAGACACTCAACCGCTGAGCCACCTGGTACCCCAAGATTTTTATTTTAAAAAGGAAAAAGAAGGAAAGGGAAGAAAGGGGGAGAAAGGAAGATAGGAAAGAAGGAAAGAAGGCAACTCAGCCTACCACTAGTTGTGTGACCTGGAACTTGGTTGGCCCAGGCCCTCACATGGGTGTCCCACTTCCTTAGGCCATGCCTGGTGCCGCTTTACTCCTCTGGACCTTTGCATGTGCTCTTCCCTCTTCTTGCAATGACCCCACCACCACCACCACCTCATCTGTCTGCCTAGCAAGTTCTTATTCCTTTACTTAACTTTATTAAGGAATTTTTCAAAGATAGGCAAAAAACAAATAGTATAATGAACCCAAATCCACAGTTAGCAATTTGTAGTCTTGCTTCACCTGCACTTGCTCTCCACTCCCCTCTCCCCCCAAACTGGATCCATTTGAGGCAAATATCAGCAGACAGTATTTGTCTATTTTGATTTTTTTTTCTGGTCAAATGTGGTGGGGTTTTTTATTATTATTAAAATGACATTCACATAATAAAATTAACCAATAAAATAAAATAATAAAGTGAACAATTCAGTGGCATTTAGTACACTTGAAATATTGTGGAACCACTGTCTATCTGGTTTAAAAAGTTTCACCACCCTAAGAAACCCCATAGCCATTCAGCAGATGCTCCCCATCCCCCCTTCCACACTCCCCTAATCACCGTTCTGGATTCTGTCTCTGTGGATTTACCTATTCTGGACGTTTCATTTAAATGCAATCATTAAGGCAATGATTAAAGGACTGGAGTGAGAGTAGGGGGTGAAATGGAATCGTCCCATATGTGACTTTTGTGCCTGGCTACTTTGACTTAGCATAACGTTTAAAAAGTTCATTTATGTTGTAGCATGTGGCATCATGTCATTCCTTTTTATGTTTGAATAATATTATGTTGTATGAACACATTTTGTGTAGCCATTCACCAGTGACCACTTGTGTTGCTTCCACCTTTTGGCTGTTCCAAATCAGCTGCTATAAATGTGTGTACATGTACCCGTTTGAGTATCTGTTCCCAGTTCTTTGGGGGTGTACACCTGGGAGTGGAGTTGCTGGGTCATACGGTAATTCAGTGTGTGACTTTCTGAGGTCTTAAGTGCCACTCCTCTGCGAAGCCTGTCCTGACTTCCCCTCACACACTCAGGTGTCCCTGCCTGTTGTTGCAGTCTCAGTTGCAGCACCCACTGCACTGAATGGCGTCTATTGGTTTAAGTGTGGTGTACCCATGCTACCTCCCTTTCTCTGGTGACTGAGTCTGCTTTCAGGAAACACTCTTCCCCACTCCTGCTCCCCCTAGTTAAAGAAGACCCCATATGAACCCTGGCTGGAGGGATGGACAAGTGATCTCATCAAGCCAGTCAGAGTCAGTCCTGAGGCTCTTGCAGGCTGCATTGGAAAAGAAGGACTCTACCCCTAGGTTTGCTATCTATAAGAGTCCTGTGTGCCCAGAGCTGCCCCAAGCTCAACATGCCTAACTATGCATGAAGTCAAGAGGGAAGGAGGCAAAGCCAAGACATAGAGACAAGAGATAGGTTCCTCATGAAACCAGCCTGACTCCTGGATGCACCATCCTTAAAGCCATTTCATTTTTTGAACCTCAATGGCATGAGCCACTCACTTTCCTTTATTGCTAAAACTGTTCCAGTTGGGTTTTGTTACCTGCAGCCGGGAGACACATGTGATGGTTGACCCATGAGGGACCATCTGCCAGGACCCTTCCTTGTGGAGCCACACCTCCCCCAGCGTCAGCCATGCTGTCTGCATGAGAGTCACCATTATTCTCAGTCTGGGACTGTCAGGCACAGGACCTGAAAGAGGGTCAGTCTAGTTTTGGGGTCACAGGAGCAGGTAAGCATGAAGTTCGTAAGGGAGAGCTTCTGGCAGGGAGACACCGGGCCAGCAAGGAGAGGTGAGACAACACACAGCATGGCACCAAGCTACTGGCCCCAGCCACTCTTATCGTCAGCACACTCTATCCTCACCACGGATTGACCGGTAACATATGCCAGTATGATTCTAACTAACCCCCCTTTTGGCCTGATCTGTCTGTTCATGTGTCTCCCATAAGCCCCTAAGACACAAGAGTTGCCTTAACACCAGCACGGCACTCTGACCTGACACCTGCAAGGACACACAGCTGACTTTGTCCAGTGCTTATCCATCCTAGGAGCAGGCAACCTGCCTTCTGCCCAAGTGTGATTCCCCGTGACCTCAGGCAAATCACCTCTCACTGGCTCTTTAACTCAGCTGGAAAATGGAGGTAAAAATACACCTGCTTCATGAAGCTATGAGGGTCTCATGAATTAATCTGTCAAAGTACCTAGAACAGAATCTGATACATCGTACAGGCTCAGAGGATGTCAACTTGTGGTGCTATTCTTTGGAAGCACTGCTCCCACGTGTATCCTTTGCTCTAGCTGTGACGCAATGTTGCCACACGCTGTCAACTCCACACCTTTGCATGTTGTTCCCCCTGCTTCTCCATCCCTCTGTCCACTTAGGAAATGTCTATTCTTCCTTCAAAAAGCACCTCTTCTCAGAAGACTTCCTCAACCAACCCTTCTTCCCCTACAATGAATGTCCCTCAAACAGACCAAAAATGGT
The DNA here is from genome assembly GCF_053574225.1 of Canis aureus. Taxonomy (NCBI): domain Eukaryota; kingdom Metazoa; phylum Chordata; class Mammalia; order Carnivora; family Canidae; genus Canis; species Canis aureus. The sequence goes on from NC_135629.1 coordinate 6,569,866, forward strand.
CTTCACTCCCTTTTCTGAGTATCCGTTCTAGCACCGGCTAGGCTGGGCCCTTGTAACCACCAAGCAGAGAGTGTGGCTGTGCATTTACCCAACTGTCAGCACCCCCAAGATTATGAGGGGAGCACAGGGAGGGGTTCCTCTCTCCAGGGACCCTACAGCCCCTCAACGGATAGGTGGTGGCTGGGGCCCTGGGAGCCTATAACACATATCCCATGAGGGCACTTTAGGTTGGTTCCAGCTTTGGAAAGTGAGATACCTAGTGTGAAATGGTCACAGATTGAACTAGAAATCTCCCAGTTACGGCACAAGTACCAGAGGAACTTGTAAGTCTGGAGGGAGGCCAGTATGCAATGGGTTCCCACACTTCAGACCTGCAAACTAATTTACAGGTGGGCCCCCAAAGGAATTTGGAAACACTGTTCATCTTCTCACACAATTTTAAATTGACACAATATTTAAAGTTTAATCAGATGTAAAGAATGTGCTTTCCAGGATATTTTAAATATTGACATTTTTTCTCGTCACTATTGGTAATACTTCCAGTGAATCTAAAGAGCATAGTGATTGGATACACACCACCACTCACATAAAAAGTACAAAAACAAGTTCTTCTTTATTAATGAAGTTTTACTTCATTGTTTTTTTTATATTTATTTATTTATTTATTTATTTATTTAGTAATTTCTACACCCAGTGTGGGACTCAAACTCACAATCCCAAGATCAAGAGTGGTGTGCTCTTCTGACTGAGCCAGCCAGGCTCCCCTTATGTCATAATTTTTTTTTTATTTTTATTTTTATTTATTTATGATAGTCACACAGGGAGAGAGAGAGGCAGAGACACAGGCAGAGGGAGAAGCAGGCTCCATGCACCGGGAGCCCGACGTGGGACTCGATCCCGGGTCTCCAGGATCGCGCCCTGGGCCAAAGGCAGGCGCCAAACTGCTTGTCATTATTTTTGAATGTGTTGATTATTAACAAATATTTTGAAACTTGAATCCACAGCACCCACAAAGTTTCAGCTTGGGTAATATATTCTTATGTGATTACATGCTCCTACTTCTCTGTAGGAAAAACTATAGACAAGTAAAGCTTCAAATATTTAAAATTTTCTGTGATGGTAAGTCACGTAAGTGTTTAAAAACTGTTACTCTGGGGATCCCCAGGTGGCTCAGTGCTGCCTTCAGCCCGGGGCGTGATCCTGGTCCCACGTCAGGCTCCCTGCATGGAGCCTGTTTCTCCCTCTGCCTGCGTCTCTGCCTCTCTCTCTCTGTGTCTCTCATGAATAAATAAATAAAATCTTTAAAAAAAACCCTCTTATTTTGGAAAGTTATCATTACAAATGTTATTAGCATGCAACTGATCAAAACAACATAAATATATTACAAATAAAAAAAATTAAAAAAATATATTTTGTTTGAATGCATTTTTTAATGAGTTGATCAGATTTCCCTGGTTTTGTGTACCAGTGGATAAATATTCCTTATGTCTATGATGAGACAGTGTTCACTTTCATCTCATCCTAGTTCTCATGTATAAGCACTCAGAGGTCTTGTCACATAAAGAGGCAACAGAAAAGAAAGGGAGTGGTATTGGAGCAAGTTAACTCTAAAATTCCTTTAACTTCCTTTTGAGTCTTATGCCAAATCAATAGTAATCCATCATCAAGCATTACTTTTTGTTGCAACTAGGTGATAGGTAAGTGAGCGTTCATTATACTGGTCCCTCTGCTTTTGTGTATGTTTCCATTTAAAGAAATTATGTTTAATCTCTATTGGTTGACAAGAAGATGAGGGCCCTCCTGCAATTTTGTTACAGGCAAAACATGGGAACTACTTGCCTGGCAAGAGGATTTCTTCCCAAGCTTTGGAGCCCTTAGAGCCCTTCTTCCTCTCCAGACCCAGAGCAGGACTTCCAACTGGCCTTTTGTTGACCTTGGGTCGGGGGCATTTGCCTTTCTTTCCCAAAACAAGAAGCTGCTTTTTTAAAGAGTCGGTGCCCCATTTGAAGACTGTGGTGAGTGAGGATGATGAACCCCTTGACCACAGGCCTGGGGAAATGGGTCAGGCCAAGAAGGATGAAAGAAAGATTCCATCTCAGAATGCAAGCGCATTCTTTGTCTGCTCCATCCTCTCCCATGAGCCTTGCCCAGACCTTGGCACTCTCAGGGGAGAGGACCTGGGAGCTGCCCAGGGTCATTCAGTTAAGAATGGTGAGGCTGGAAATCTCTATATCCATCTTCTCAAATTACTTCAGCCCAGGAAAGCTTAGTGAATAAATTTCAATTAAAATAAAAGCTCACAGGATACCCACGGGGTATTTTATTTTCAATTAAAATAAAAGCCACGGGGGTCAGCCCAGGTGGCTCAGCGGTTTAGCGCCGCCTGCAGCCCAGGGTGTGATCCTGGAGTCCCCGGATGTGTCCCGCGTCGGTCGGGCTCCCTGCATGGAGCCTGCTTCTCCCTCTGCCTGCGTCTCTGCCTCTCTCTCTCTGTCTCTCATGAATAAATAAATAAAATCTTTAAAATAAAATAAAAGCCCACAACTAAATGTGGTCCTGGAGGGGACCCTGGGGGTGGGGGTGGAGTGGGGGGAGCTGGTGGTGGGGTAGGGGAGCATGCTGTAAAAGACCTCCTTGGGATAAGTGGCAATATTCGAACAAGGTTTTGCAGTCTAAGTAATAGTATTGCCTCATGATGAAATCCCCTGATCTTGAAAACTCTGCTGTGGTTGTGTAACAGAATGAACGCCCTTGCTCCTGGGAAGTACTCATTGAAGGGTTTAGAGTCTAGGGGCGTCACGTCTGCGACCTACTCTCCGGTGCTTGAAGGGGGATGTGAATATGCAGAGAGTGGGTAAGAATGCGAAAACTTGGTGAATCGGGGCTAAGAAGGGGGTGCGAGAGTTCTCTGTACTGTTCTCACAACGTTTGGGTGATGGAAACGACCCGAAAACGAGCAGGTGCGGGAAGCCTGGTCTCTGTCGCCCCCGGGTGGCCGGCCTGGGGCGCGCAGCCTCCGAGTCCAAGAGCCTCTGGCCGCGGCGCCCGACCTCCCCGGGTCCCGGCGGGTCCAGGCGGGTCCAGGCACCCGGCGGGCTCCGGCCTCCCGCGGCCGCACCCCCCTACGCCGGCTCGATTTCCCCGCTGCTCAGATCCGTCTGCCTCTGCGAACAGCTAATGTGAAGTCACATTAATCTCGGCTTGAAAGGAGTCGGAATTTCAGAGCTTCCAACTCAGATCACACGCCGTCTACAAGTAGGGAAACCGAGGCCCGGAGAAGACAGGAGGCTGCGCATGACTAGGACCAAGGTCCTCCTGTGCCCCTTCCTCAGCAAGCAGGGCATCCAAGCCCCACCGAGCCCTAGTCTGGGTCCGGCCGCCTGACCTCCCCCGCCCCCACGCGCCTCGGCCTCACACCCGCCCGCCCGCCCCTTCCCCCGCCGCGAGCCCTCCCCGCCGGTCTCCCGCGCTGGGACGGGGACGCCTGCGGACAGGACCCTCGCGGCTCCCCGGGGTGCCCACGGCGCCCGGCACAGGGCGGGGACGTCAGCGCGGGCAGGAATGCTTGTCCCCGGGCCCTTCACCCCCCGCCCTGGCTCCGCTCCCAGGTGACCGCCCGCGAGCGCGAGCGCGAGCGCGAGGGAGTGTCCTGCCCGCGGCGTCCGTGGTTTCCGAGGAGCTCCGGGCCGGGAGCGGCAGGTGCGGGCAGGGCGCGGAGGGCGCGGGTTTGCGCCAGCGGGGGCCCCGCCCCGTGGAGGCCCCGCCCCGTGGAGGCCCCGCCCCGTGGAGGCCCCGCCCCGTGGAGGCCCCGCCCCGTGGAGGCCCCGCCCCGTGGAGGCCCCGCCCCGTGGAGGCCCCTCCCCGTGGAGGCCCCGCCCCTGTGGCCCCGCCCTCTGGAGGCCCGCCCCGTGGCCCCGCCCCTGGAGGCCCCGCCCCCTGGAGGCCCCGCCCTCTTCCCCGCCCTGTGGCGGCCCCGCGCCCCGGGAGCATCGAAGGGCTCCGCGGCCTCGGACGACCCAGGCGGGCGGGCGGCAGGGCCTGGCCTCGGTGCCCTCCCCGGGGCCCGACCTGGACGTCCCTCCCCAGCCCGCTTCCTTGCCGCGCCCGCCGGCCGACCCGCTCGGGCCTAGGGTCTCACCCGGGGACAATGGCAGGGGCGGAGCTGCAGCGGACGTGCGGACAATGGGCCCCCGGCCACCCGGCCGACCCGCGTCCGGCCTTTCTCGGCCTGGGCGGGGCCGCGGGGCGAGGGGGACGCGGAGGTGGCGCTGCTTCGGGCCGCGAGCCACAGCCCCTCCCCCCGGGACCCTCTACACCCACCCCCGTGCCCTCCCCCGGGACCCTCCCATGGCGCCTGTCCTGGAGGCCAGGGGTCCTCCCCAACCCACCTCTGCCCTCAGCGCTGCCCACCTGCAGGCCTGGCGAGGGGAGCAGGGGTTTTCAAACATCCCCCCCACCCCCGTTTTTTTTTTTTTTTTTTTAATTAAGGTAAAATTTACCTAGAGGGAAATGGACAGATCTCAAATGTGAAGTTTGATGAATTTTTGTTTCTCAGAACAAGATAGAACATTCTCAGCTTCCAGGAAAATTCCCTGGGGCCCCTTCCTAGTTGATCCCTGACCCTAACCCAGCCCCTGGCAGCCACTGATACTTTTTCTTTCTTTTCTTTTCTTTTTTCTTTTCTTTTCTTTTTTCTTTCTTTCTTTCTTTCTTTCTTTCTTTCTTTCTTTCTTTCTCTCTCTCTCTTTTTCTTTCTTTCTTTCTCTTTTTCTTTCTTTCTTTCTTTCTTTCTTTCTTTCTTTCTTCTTTCTTTCTTTCTTCTTTCTTTCTTTCTTTCTTTCTTTCTTTCTTTCTTTTTCTTCTTTCTCTTTCTTTCTTTCTTTCCTTTTCTTTCTTTCTTTCTTTTTCTTTCTTTCTTCTTTCTTTCTTTCTTTCTTTCTTTCTTTCTTTCTTTCTTCTTTCTCTTTCTTTCTTTCTTTCTCTTTCTTTCTTTCTTTCTTTCTTTTCTTTCTTTCTTTCTCTTCCTTCCTTCCTTCCTTTCTTTCTTTCTTTTTTTTTTGTCTCTATAGCTTGGCTTTCTCTAGAATGTCCTAAATTGGAAGCATACAGTGTGGAGACTTTAAACTGGCTTTAAGATTCCTCCCACCTTATTGTGTCCATCAATAATAGCAGGGTTCCTTTCTTTTTAAATAAAATATTATAAATTTATAAACCCTTGTGTGGGTTCTTTTTTTTTATAGGGATACCTGAGTGAGGGGCTCACTCAGTTAAATATCCCAACTCTTTTTTTTTTTTTTTTAAGATTTTATTAATTTACTCGAGAGACACAGAGAGAGAGGCAGAGGGAGAAGCTGGCTCCATGCAGGGAGCCCGACGTGGGACTCCATCCCGGTCTCCAGGATCAGGCCCGGGGCTGCAGGTGGCGCTAAACCGCTGCGCCACTGGGGCTGCCCGCTTGGGTTTTTATTCCATTGTATGGCAGCACTTCCATGAGATTATCTGTTCACCAGTTGTAGGACATCTGGATGGCTTCCAGTTTAGGGCAACTATTAATAGAGCTGCTACAAACATTTGTGTACAGGTTCTGCGTGGATGTGTTTTCATATTTCAATACCTAGGAATGCTAGGTTGTGTAAGTCTATGTTTGACGTTTTTTTTTCCTAAAGATTTTACTTATTCATGAGAGACACAGAGAGGCAGACATAGGCAGAGGGAGAAAAGCAGGCTCCCTGCGGGGAACCCAATGTGGGACTTCATCCCCAGACCCCAGGACCATGACCTGAGCTGAAGGCAGAGGCTTAACCGCTGAGCCACCCAGGCATCCCTATATTTGACTTTTTAAAAGATTACTAAATGGGATTTTAGAGGGGCTGCCCCATTTCACACACAAACACACTTCCAACAGTGTGTGTGAGTCTTCACTGCCCCACATCCTTGTCCTCTCTTGGTGTTGTCAGTTGTAAATTCAGCCATTCCAGTGGGTATGGAATTGTGTCCAGAGAGTATTATGGTCTAAACAAAGGAGTAAACACCCGGAGCACCCCTTAACCTTTAGCAAGTCCCACTGGAAGGAAGTCCCAATGGTTTCCTGGCCTTTCCTGGCCTTCCAAGTACTGCATAGGTGCAGCCATGGGTCCTGGGGCCAGCATCAGCCCATGTGCCGACCCTAGTGGGCTGATGCTTGTCCCCATCAGTCCCTGAACTTCCTGTCCTTGAGTCCTTCCCAGACTTCCTGCCCATAGGGGAAGGAGCTGGCATGGAGTCCCCAGATTGAAAGTCAGGGCGCCGGGTTCAACCTGAGTCCCACCTGCTTGGCCATCCTGCCTCCCTTCCAGATAAAGAGCCTGCCCTAGTCCACACAGGCGGCTGTACCAGGATACCAGGCACTGAGTGGCTTATAAACACCAGACATTTCTTTCTCATGGTTCCGGAGGCTGGTAAGGCCAAAGATCAGGCACCAGCAGATTTGGTGTCTGTGGAGAGCCTGCTTCCTAGTTCCCGCTGCTCCCCCGTGCGACCTCACCACCTCTCGAGGCCCCATCTCCTCCATCGCACTGGCGGTGACGATTTAACATAGGAATTTGAGGGGGCCACAGTCTACAGCCCAGCCTCTGGAAGAATCACGGAGAGACAGATGGGGAAAGGGGTGGGTGAAGGCAGGCGCTGGCTTTGGAAGCCGGGGGCGTGGGAGGCGGGTCGGTTGGGGACCGCTGAGGACCACTCCCGAGCCCCCCCCACTCCCCGGCATTGGAGGCCCCCTTGCCTTCCCCAGATCTCGGTCACGCACCTACTGCGCACCAGGCGCTGTCCGGCACAGGCGACAAGCCCGCCCCGGGAAGACACGCGGCTCCAGTGAGCAGCCTGCTGGGGGGGCGCCTCTTTGAGGGGGGCGTTTGAGTGGGGACTCGAGTGATCAGACGGTGGCAGCCCCGGGGAGTCCGCAGAAAGGGCGCCGGCCCAGGCCTGGAGGTGGGCACGTGCCGGCCTCGCAAGCAGCAGCCCGAGGCCCTGTGGCTGAGCGGAGGCAAAGCGGAGGGGACCAGGCGCTGAAACAGATGAGGCCGAGGTGTTCGTTGGCTTCAGCTGTCCTAACAAAGTGCCACAGCTTAACCACAGAAAGTTCTTTTCTCACAGTTCTGGAGGCCGGAAGTCCAAAATCCAGGTGTCAGCAGGTCTGGTTTCTTCGGAGGCCTCCCTCCTTGGCCTGCAGATGGCCACCGGCTCGCTGTGTCCTCACGTGGTCTTTCCTCTGTGTGTGTGATCGCCCTCCGCATCCTAATCTTTTTTTTTTAAGATCTTATTCATTCATGAGAGGCACAGAGAGAGTGAGAGGCAGAGAGGCAGGCAGAGGGAGAAACAGGCTCCCCGCAGGGAGCTGGACATGGGACTCGATCCCAGGACCCTGGGATCACATCCTGAGCTGAAAGCAGATGCTCAACCACTGAGCCACCCAGGCACCACCCCCCCAATCTCTTCTTATAAAGACACTTGTCCTATTAGATTAGGACCCACCCACATGACCTCATTTTAACTCAGTCACCTCATGAAAAGCCCTCTCTCCAACCAAGGTCATACTCTGAGGTGCTGGGGGTGGTGGTGGACATAATTTGGGGCATAATGGATGGCTTTTGCTGGGGGGGGTGCCTGGGGGAGCCAAGTTGGGCAAGAACTGACAAGATCTGATCTGCATCTTAATAGGATCTCTCTGGTGCCTCCAGGGGACAAGGGGACACCAGTGAGGACGCTGGGCCTCTACGGGTGGCAGGGCAGGTGGGAAGCAGGGCTCTTGGTGCATTTGGAAGGCAGAGTCAGCAGGTTTCTCAGAGGATAGATGGGGGAGGTGGGGCAGAAGAGGAGATAAGGGGGCCTGGGGTTGCGGCCTGAGCCCCCGATGAGGGCGACCCCCGCTCCCCAGGTGCGATTGCTGGTTTCCTCTGTGCCTACCGTATGCGGCTCAGCCCCTGCGGGTGAGGAGGGCAGAGCCGGAGCCAAGAACCCAGGCCACGCGGCCTGCTGCCTTGGCCCTTCTCCTCTGGCCTTCCTCCTTCCTCCTGGCAAGAGCCTGAGCCTCTGCTTGGACAAACATCTTGCGGCCGTTTCCGCCTCGCCTGCCCGGAGCCCCAGCCTGGCCTGAACAAACACTCAGGACCTGGGCTTCCGGCTTTGGCTCTGGGAAAAGCCCAACCAGGGGCTGAGAGGTCCCCACTGGAGAGGGGTGGGAAGGAGGAGTGGCCCAGCCCCCCGTGGAGGTCGGCCTGGCCTGCCCTGGGCCCCCTGCCTCTTCTGGAACCGCCAGAACAGTGCTTTGGCTTCAGTGTCCCCATCTGTCAAATGGGCCCAATCATACCCCTTCGGAGGGCCGTAGGGGGTGGGAAGCACCAGGCACGGAGCCCACGGGCAGTGGAGGGGAAGGTTTGAAGGGATCCCCCAGGACCATGGTGCGCCTCGAAGCCCGTTCCTGTCACTTCAGAGCCTCCTGGAGTCCCCATCAGAGATGAGGAGCCAGGCCGGCCTGGGGCCGGAGTGGACATTCCTGATGATGTAAAATACATGGAGGCGCCGGCTGTGAGAAGGGACACTTCCCCGGGAGTGTGGAGTGTGAGCAGAGGCCGCGGGGTGTGCGTCAGGTGGCCCTGCTTCCAGGGCCCTGTGAACGGTGGCACGCGGTGGACAAGCCGCCAGGTTCTGCGATCAGAAAGACCGAGGTTCAAACGCCAGCCCTGCGGGCACGGCCAACCCCTGGGTTTTCTGAATGTGGAGGGAGGCTGCTTGGGGCCCCACGTGAAAGGCTGAGGCACGAGCCCCCGCACCCGCAGCACGGCCACTGTGGTCCTTCCCACCCCACGGCCAAGGGGACAGGGTCTCCTTTCTCCACCTTCTGAGGAGGCTCCACCATTCGACACCCCCTACTTGAAAGCTTTGCCAGATAAAGTTTCCCCAGCTGGGGTTTGATTTTGGTTTTGTTTTTGTTTTTCAGGCAGGATCTGGAAGCGGAAACAATGGAATTAACTTTTTTTTTTTTTTTTTCCTTTGGAGCAGTTTCTCCTCATCTGAGAGCTGTGGGATTAGATTCCTACCTCGCCTTCTGCCTTCCGGTCTTAGAGGAGCCCCCAGGAGAGGATGGGTGTGGGTGGAGGAGGACGGAGGGGAGGGGAGGGGAGGGGGCGGGGAGGCTTGGCAGGGTGAGCAAGGAGTAGGGGAAGATGTGATGTGCTTCCTCCTGCCTCTGGGTCTCTGCCCTGGTTGTCCCTACCCTCAGTGCCTGCCCCCACTGGTGGCTCCTCTCCTTCAGACCAGACATCACCTCCTCCAGGAAGACCTCCAGGACCTCCCCAACCAGGGCTAAAGTGACATCGCACCTTCTTGCTGTCATTAACCTGGCTCCGCCTCCCACTGTAGGCTGCTTGCCTTGATTTACAGCCCTCTCCTCCGCAGGAGGCCGTTGGCTCAGCATGAGGCCTAAAGATGGCCCTCAGGGGACACCACCCAAATTGAGGAGGGACAGGGGGACCCAGCCCCTGCGCCGTGGTCCTCACTGCTCAGGCATTTTGATCTGGGAGGGGAAAGGCAGTAGGGGGAGAGCAGAGGGAGAGTCACACTCAGATGGGAAGGCCAGGGTTAGGGGGTGGTGCGCAGGGACAGGGCACAGGGCTGGACTTGGTGTGTGTGGACTTTGTGTTGTGACTTTGGGCACTGAGTTCTCCCCGAGCCTCAGTTACCCTCCGGGGATAACTGCACCACCGGTGGGGTTAACCTGACTGGCCGGCCCCAGCCTACAGCCGCCGGGGCGGGCTGCAGGTGCCCACCCAGCCTAGCAAGGGCAGCAAGGGCCGGCGCCGAGGAGCTGGGGCCTGAAGGCGAAAGCAGAGCCCAGAAAAATTACATGGGACCACGCAGCTACTGGTGCTAAGAATCACGTGAGCACTGCCCTCCTGCCTTCTCCCAGCATCCTCCAAGAGAGGGGCAAGGGTCCTGCAAATAGAAGTGAATTGGGGGGGGAGGGGACAGTGGGGGGTTCCCACCTGCTGTAAATCAGCACTTAGGAGCCTTTGCAAAGGTAACCTCCTGGCCTCTCCCCAGCCGTGCGGGGCAGTGCTGGGCGGCCCGAGGGCGTCATGGTGTCCGGGGGCTCCAGCTTAGGCTGCACTGGTGGCCCCGAGGGCTGACGAAGAGAGACGACTGGAAGAGGGGGACAGGAGGCAGAGGGCGGGTCTCGGGAGAAACGGCTGCCCCTTTCTGGCTGGATGTCACTGGGGGCTTGTCCATGCACAGGAACTCACAGAGCCGGGCACTGGCGCAGGCACTCTGTCCCCCTCCCGCATGCACACGGCACCGTGGCCAGTGTCTGGCAGACGGCCGCCGGCCCCCACGCGTCGCTCACCGTGTACCTGGCTCTGCCCCAAGGTAATGCTCCACGACAACCGAGGAAACCGAGGCACAGATGAAGGCAATTCTTTGCCAGGAAGTGGCAGAGCTGGGTTTCCACCGAGGCTGCCTTTCCAAGGGGATCCCGAGGACCACCCATGTGGGTCTAGCCCTGGAAGTTGTATGGGGGGGGCCTGGGGTGCACAACCTGAGACAGGTGACCAGCTGCCCTGAGGCTCTCCGTCCTCACTCTGGGCTGTGCGGAGGGGACAGATCCTGGGCTGGGTGGGGGCTGAGTGCTTGCCTTCCAAGACCCCTCTCACCCCATCACCCTTCCCTTTGCAGGTGCGGCTGCGCTTCTGGCCTGTGACTCCCTGTAAAAATCCATCGGGACCCACATCCCCCTCTGGTGACTTTCGCCTCATGCTTGTATTTAACACAATCAATACACATTCTTTGAGGAGACTTAGAAAATTCAGTCATGAAAATCTTCAACACCCCCCCCCCCAGCATCATCTCCTGTCTGATTGTGCCTGCCCTTGACCCCATGACCCAGGGGCGCACACACCCTCAGTGGCTGGGCCTCAGGACGCCCATCTGTAGCTGTGCTGCTTGTCCGAACCCACATCCCAGGGCTGGAGCCCAGGCCATGGAAGCCCTCAGTTCCTTTTCCAGTGGGGGGTGCTCGATTCTGCCCATGGGCACTGATGGGGAAGTGAGAACGCAGAGGCAGGAAAGGGGGTGACGTGGGCCCACTGAGGAAGCGAAAGTGCCCCCTGAATCATCCCATCTCTGACAGGACTGCCCACAGAGGGCCCGGGCCAGCTCCCTTGTCTGGGCTGGCGGGTCAGAGAGTAGTGCCCCAGCTCCCAGCCAAAACCACTCTTGGGGTCCCTGGTTGTAATTCAGGGAGGAAAGGGGACCTTCCCAGCCTCAGACTCCTCACTTTGACACTGGCCTGGGCAGCCCGGCCTCTTGAGTGAGGCCCGGGGAAAGAGCACCTGATTGGCTCTGTTTTTAGGTAGAGACTGAACCAGGACTAGGAGCCTGACCTGCTCCAGCCTGGGCCTCAGACACCTGCCCCAGGATTTCTTGATGGTGCCTCCAGGCCAGTGCTGGTGTCTTGAATTTCCTGTGTCCCTGGATCTCCATGTAAATCTCCAAGGCCGCGCAGAGCTGGATCCAAATCTCATGCTACCCTCTCTGATGTGACCCTGGCAAGCTCCTGCCTCTCTTTAGCCTTCTAGAAAATGCGGCCAGTGAGACCTTGTGCTCATAGGGTATGGGGAGTAAGTGAAATAAGTTCACACCCGCCTTAGAGGGACCCAGGATTGGTGTCAGTTGGATGGGGGTGTTGGGACTCCTGGCTACTCCTGCCACACTGGCCAACCCCAGGTGTAACAGGACAATGGGCTGGGTGGCTGCATCTGTGATGACCTCATCCACTTCCGCTGGGGCCCCACAGGGCCGCCTGTTCTGCTGGGGAGAGGGTCTCCCCTCCTATCCTCTTCCTTTGGTCTCCTTCCTGCTTCCCTAGGTGCGGCTGGCCCTTCCGTCCAGGCGCTCATCAATCGCACCCAAGGTGCCGAGCGTCCGGCAGGCCTTCTCGGGACCCTGACTCACTTCCTGTTTCCCGGGGCTGGAAATAGGGCTCCCTCCCCAGGCAGTTGCTCAAAGTCTCCACCACCGTGTGCCCCCACACAGACCTTGTGCATCTGCCACTACTAACTACCCAAGTCTGTGTTCTGTTGGACGTGAAACTAACCCAAAGGTCCTACCATGGCTCATTTAGGGATGTAGCAGCACCTCCTGGAGTGTCTGGCCACAGGGCAGCAGCAGGTAACGGGACAGATGAGGACCCGCCCTTGAAACACCTGCTGATGTTAAATAATCCTATAACTAGTGTGCCATGAGCTCTGTGTAGGGTGGGTGTGAGGGTGTCTGGCCACCCTCAGGCTGAGTGGGGAGGCAGGAGGGGGAACCAACCAGGTGGTGGGACCAGCAGATGCATGTGTGGGCCTGGAGTGAGGCCGGATGGCCGCACAGAGACTGTGGATGAGGGAAAAGAGATGGGACTTTATTTACCCCAAGAACTTTTGCAGAATTTCAAGTTAGAGAAAAACAACACGAAGAGATTTACAATTTGTGAGATTTACAATCACACCCCTGAGGCTGCTGTGTGGAGAAGTGATTTGAGGAGAGGAAGAGGAAAGAGTGGGAGGAGGCATCCAGGCAGGAGGAGGTGGGGCTTGGATGGATGCAGTAGCCTTGGGGGTGGAGGAGTCCTGAACTGATGGACGGTGATTAGCTGCCGCCCCCTGGATGTGTGGGAGGAAGGGACAGGGCACCCAGGACCTCCTAGGCGCTCCTGTGCGCACCGCAGTGGGGCCTACCTTGGCTTGGGTCCAGCCTGTGCCATTCCTTTGCACTATGACTTTGGATGAGTCGCTTAACTTTGCCATGCCTCATCTCCCCTTCTGTAAAATGGGTAGAAGAAAGAGTAAAAGTGGCTTCCTCTAAGGTGGCAAATACAACAATCCCTGTGATGCTCCTGGAGCAGTGTCTGCTCCTGGGCAGCCTCGATAAACATTAGCTGCTTTTATTCCAAAAGTGTTTTTCTACCTCAGGCCTTGTAGGTCTTGACTTTCTGCCAGGGGCTGCACAAGGGGTGACAAGACTACTGTGAGTCCAAGAGGCACAACCTCCCCCCCTTTTGCAGATGGGGAAACAGAGGCTCACAGATAGATGGGTCTGACCAAGGTCGCCCGATTGGGAAGTGGCGAAGCAGGATGTGAACCGGGATCCCGCTGGCGCCACAGCCTTCCACACTGTTCTGCTTATGGACCCAAGTGGCTCTCCCCTGCCCATGGCCTTGAGCTGAGGGGATGGACGTGAGGCTGGTATCACTGCCCTATAAATTTTAACCCAGCCAAGTCACATCCTCACTGGAAAACCTTCATTTTGGACACACAAATTCTCCCCATGGCAGAGCAAGGGCTGTTGACCTTTCCTGGCAGGTGGGTGAGTGCAGGTGAGGACATTCGCGAGAGGCCAGGGGGTGGGGGGAAGATAAGGTCAAGGCTGCCCCGAGCTGTATGGAATGGGCACTGGCCCAGGAAATGATGGAAGAACATTTGTTCATTTCCTCTCATTTATTCATTCATTCATTCATCCTTGTGAACCTTTGAGTCTAACACTCTGCCTGGTGATATATGCTCCCAAGAAGATCCAGCTCCTGAGATTCCCCCTGATTGGTGGGGAAGCCAGAGCCACAGGTATTGTCACCTGGTGTGGGTGCTCTGAGAGTGGAAGCACAGGTCACCCCAGCAGTCCAGAGGAGGAGGTCTAACCCAGCCTGGGAGGTCTGGGAAGGCTGCCTGGAAGAAGAAGCCAGAGCCAAGTCTTGGGGACACCCTGGAGATTTAGATGGGAAGACAGGGTAAGGGAGGAAGTTCTGGGTCTTATCGGACTTAATCTGCACACTCGAGGGACCCAGGGACTGTGGGCCTTTGGGGCTCAGATTCTGACTAAGGATAAGAGACTCTGGGGGGTGGGAGGAAGTCCTGGCAAAGGATGGTGGCTCATGCTGAGACACGCAGCTGTGGTCAGTGGAAGTTGCTCTTGAGTAAGATGAGGAATGGCATCACCCAAAAGTCCCTAAAGAACCAATTCCAAGTTCCTCAACAGAAGGGACTCTGGCCGGGCTGAGAATTATTCACAGGCTGGGCCGCCCAAGGTTAAGAGCTGGACCAGCCAAGGCCAGAGGCAGGACCCGCCAAGGCCAGAGGCTGGCCACTTCAGGTCAGCCTGAACTCCACAAAACAGAGACTGGGCTACGGGTCATCACAATCATGGAGTTTCATGAGGAAACCTCCTCTGTCCCTGGAGCAGCAGGACCAGGACTGAGAAGGTGGTGATGGCCTCCGAGGTCCTGAATCCCCCCGGTGCACCACAGATCGGAGTCCCACAGCAGCCCTCCTCCGGCACTCCCTGCGCATCAGAAACCACGAAGCTACAGCAAGACCTTTGCTGTACACTCACCCCCACATGCTCCTGACTCCCCATTTGTGTACATGTGACCCCAGTGTGCACCCCCCCACATATACACAAATGCACTTTCCCACTGCTGCTTATGCACATAGATCCTCACATTTGTGCCCGTGTCCCCGTCTCCCCATGCACAGACCAGGAGCCTCCAGGCAGGGGCTCCTACAGGAAGGTGGGGGCTGTGGGGAAGCAGCCCCATGGGGCCCCTGGTGCCTCTCTCCTGGTGGCGGGGAGCTGGGCCAGGGGGCTTGGGCCCCATTCCTCATTCCTCAGGCAGCTGTCTGTGAGAAAGCCCCTCCCCTTCAGAACCAGCAGCCTGGGGTGGTATGTGCCCAGCTCTGGGAGTGTGCACCCACTTACCCGAGGGGCCCCTTGAACTCACTCTCCTAAACTGAGCTGTGGATCACCCACCCACCAGCTCCTCCCCAGTGCTCTCTGACTCAGATAGAGGCACCCCAGTGTACTAGAGCCCAAGACTCAGGAACTCCCCGGCTGGAGCCTCCGTCTCCTCAGTCTCCACCCATACCAGGTACCCCAGGCCTGGCAAGCCGGCCTCCTACTCAGCCCTCAGGCCACCTTTTCCTTCTCTGCCTCTGCCAGCCCCTGTTCAGGCCCGTGGCATCACCTGGTTGGATGTCCTCAGACGCTCCATCCCTGGCCTCCCTTGGTCCATCCTCAACCTATCCCTCTCCCTCAGAAAGACATTCTTAAGCCATCAACGGCTTCTCAAGCTTGCGGCATGGACAGAGGGCCCTCCCAGGCCCGGCCGGCCCTCCAGCCTCCGCTACACCCGCACCACGAGCCTGGGGGCCTCCGCTCTGTTCCTCCAGGGCTCAGCCGGCCACTCACCTGTAGGTCTTTGCCCTTGTTCCCCTTGCCGGGAAAGCTCTTCCTTCACCTTCCTCACCCCTCAGCATCCTGCAGATCTCAGCTCTCAAGGTCTCAAGCCTCTGCCTTGAGGAAGCCCTCACCGACCCAAGGTGGGCTACTCTGTCTGCGAGAAACTCTCCTAGAATCACCTGGTATCCCTCCTTCTTAGGATGGATATTTTGAGTTTCGGTGATGTCATAATTTGAGTTCTTTGATTAAAGATTGGCTCCTCAAGGCACCTGGGTGGCTCAGTGGTTGAGTGTCTGCCTTCGGCTCATGGCATGATCCCGGGGTCCTGGGATCGAGTCCTACATCAGGCTCTTAGCAGGAAACCTGCTTCTCCTCTGCCTGTGTCTCTGCCTCTCTCTGTGTCTCTCATGAATAAATACATACAATTTAAAAAATAAATGAAAAATAAAAATCGGCTCCCCCATGAGGCTGAGCTGAAGATAGTATGGACCACCCCTGTGGGTCCCCATAATATTCCCAATTCCCAAGGAAGGAGGGGCTCTGTTCCTGTGTTTTATTCCACGCTGGGCTTGGCCTGTGTATGGAGGTGGAACAGAGAGGGGCAGACCTCGGAACTGCACCAGGAATCAGGTGTGAGGAGTCACTGTGAGGGCCAGCGGGGTGCCCAGGCTGCAGTGGGCAGAGCAGGAATGCCTGGTCTTGAGAAGGTGGCTGGTTGGCATAGCCACATGGACAAAGAGGGGTCAGGAGGCAGCTTTGGCAGGGTCTGACCAGGGAGGCCCAGGGAGGAGACCTCCAACAAAAAACATGATTCTGATTCTGCTTGGCAGATGTCCTGGGGTGGTGATACAGCCCGCCAGCCATCCCAACATAGTGACTGTGTGTCTCACCCTGGAAGGTCCAGGGGATCACTTGGCTCACTGGGGAAGACCATGCCCTCATACTATGGGGTAACCGATTTGATAGGAGGGGCTTCTAGCCCTGCTTCAGGGCTTAAGGGAGCCTACTCAGAAGGGTCATTTAGAGCAGGCCTGGAGGGATGCCTAGGAGTTCACTGGGGAGGACTTCCCAGGACAGGTGACATTTGGGCTGGGTTTTGAGGGATGCAGAAAAGTCCACCCAGAAATCAAGACAGGAAACACATCTTCTCTGGACACTCTCTTTACAGACTTGTATAGGCCACAGAGCCAGTAAGACCTGGGCCCTGCTCATCCATGCCAGCCTTTCCCATATACCCTGTGCTATTACGAACAAAGACTCTGGAATCCAGGCTCCAGATGCCAGCTTGTGACCTCAGGCAAGTCACTGCATGGCCTTGTGCCTCAGTTTCCCCATCAATAGATGGGTATGATAATGGCAGCTTCTTTGAAGGGCTGTTGTTAGGTTTCAGTAGAGTAATAAATGCAAAGTGCCTAGAACTCGGCCTAGCCAGGGTCAGGCTATGGAAATGGTAATTATTATTTTGTTATCTCCCACACACTTGCTGAGCAAGGGGAGGGGGAGGGGGCACTGGGGAGGTGAGGGGTCTGGAGGCACACTAGATTCCAGGGAGCCACTGAGGAAAGACCCAGCTCCCACCCTGAGCAGAGACTGAACACCACTGGCCAGCTCTGTGGAGGGCACAAGGTGTATCACCCCGATGTACAGAAGGGGAAATGAGGCCCAGAGGAGGGTGTGGTCTGAGAGGGAGCAAAAGGGTCTCTAGATGGGACCCTGGCTGCAGGTGAGAGGAGGCAGGACAGCGGGAAGTGGGCATCCAACAAAAACCCAAGCCAGCTCTGAGCTCCCCCCAGCCCTAGGGCAGGGAAAAGACAGGACTTTCCAGAAGTCAGAGTTGGAGGGATTGTGGGCACAACACCTTACCATCAATATATTTAATAATAAATGTCACTGATTATTTACTGAGGGCCGGTACTGGCTACACACTGTCTAGGGATTATCTCATTCGATCCCCACGGCCAGGAGAGGTATGAAAACAGAGACCCGGAGAGGGGAAGGGACTCACCCTGGATCACATCAATAGGAACTAGAGAGTAGGGATCTGAACCCAGGTGCCAGGACTACAGGGTGACAACTCCACAGCCTTGACTGGGGTTCCCCTGCATCGTCACTGGGCCCCTTCCTGGAGAAGAGGGAACAGCCAAACCTGGATGAAAGTCCCAACTGTACCGTGAGCAGCTTGGTGGTCCACAGTAAGTCACTCGCCCTCTCTGAGCCTCCGTTTCCCCCTCTTTACCTGGGCTCCACAGTCCCTGCAGCAGGAAGGGATGAGATGAAGTTCATGTCGGATACTCAGTAATTGTGTGAGCGCTCCCTAGACCTGGCTCAGGTGCCACTTTCCCTGGGAAGCCGGCCTTGCTTTGCTCACATGGGCCTGTTGTTCCAATGTCCTCTATGGATCCCCTCAGCCCTGCTGCCTGAGGGCACAGGCACTGCCGTGCTCCCAGGGCATGCAGTAGGTACTTACTCAACCTCTGCCAGAATGAGCGTGGTCAGACAGACCTGGGTTCAAATCCAGAGCTATCGGTTTGCTTCCCTAAGCCTCAGTTTACTCATCCATTAAATGGGATCAACAAGACAGGCCTGTGGGGATCTTGCAAGGACTGGCTGGGAAATGTCTAGGGTACAGGAGGTGCCCCGCCCATGTGACTCCCCATCCTCCTAGCTCTGGGCTTTCCCTACCGCCCTCCCCTTGGCTCCTGGCATCAGAGACATTCATGGAGCACCTGCCGGCTGCTCAGGGATCACCTGACCCCAGTCAGCCCTGCCCCGGGTGGCTGTCCTCTGGAGATGGCTGCAGCCTGGGAATGTGGGTGGGGACCCCTGGGGCGGCCTGCCCCTCCCTGGCTGCTGCTGGACAGAGGCCTCAGTGTGGAGCTGCCGGGTCCTTTCACGGGCCTAGAGCCATGACTGGACGTCTGAGAATGCCGCCCATTATCCGATTCACAGAGCACAAAGGGGCCACGCGGGGGCTTGTCAGGCCAGGCGCCCAGGATGGGTGCATGGGGGCCCCGGGTCCCCACCCCAGCCTGCCATGTCCGCTCCACAGAGGGCAAGCATGTGCCTGGAGTTGAGAGAGGGCATCTCTCACACACAGGAATGAGAACCATTTCCTCCAGCCTTATGGGGAGACAAAGACAGAGCAATGACCAGGGGCGCATTGTCACAGGCAAGGGCAGGCCACCCCTCCTAAGCCCTGAAACCAGACTTTCTGGGTCACCCTCCCCACCCTACTCCCAGGGCGACATCCAATGGAGACTGAGGAAGGTATACTCCAGAACTCTAAAGGGGGCTAGAACCCCCTAGTTTTCCATGGCGTCTGCACTGTGGAAGCATCATTGGAGCCACACCAGCAGCACCAATTGTCTGTAATTTAAACACATTAGTGTGATGGGTACTGTGTCTCTTGTCAGCGAGGCCACTCTAGGGTCACCCTGGCCCATCCTGGGCAACTCCAGTAGGACATGGTAGCAATGATAGGAGACCTAGTGCGAAGGGGTGAGGCTAGCAAGGGAGGGGGTAGGAGTCACTCTGGCCATCTATTTGCTGTGTGACCTCAGGCAGGCCTCTGGACCTCTCTGAACCTTGGCTTCCATGTTAATGAGTGGGAGGGAGACCCAGTGGAGGGTTAATTAAACGAGGTGATCTCGGGAATCTGAGCCCTTAATGGCACCAACAAGACACACCTCAGCGGCAGCTGCTATGGGAATGATATTTTCTGGGTCTGGTGGGGCTTTCCTGAGTCGAGGACAGATGACCAGTTTGAGGAGTCTGAGGGAGAGGACCCCATGTTTCAGAGCAGGAAAGGCAACGGATATCATACTTCCTGACATGCTAGGCAAACGACATGTCTGTTTTTCTATCCTCACATCAGTCTTGTGAGATGGATTATATTCGCCTTTTCCAGATAAGGAGACTGAGGCTCAAAGCAAGGAGGAGCCACCAAGGTCACATAGGTGGTTAGGGGCTGAGGTGGCCCTGGACCTCAGGTCTCTCAGCTCCAAGGCAGGGGGTAGAGGGATGCAATGGCCAAGAGCAGGGTTTGGAGGCCAGGAGGCTGTACAGCTATAGACAAGTGCTGGCACCCTCCTGACCCTCAGTGTCCCCATCTGTAAAACAGGTATCATAAAACCTACCTCTTCCTTTCAGGAGGAACCAAGTTGGGTAAAGGTCCCTAGAAGCAGCAGTGATAGCTCCTGGCACAGTCTAGGCCCTTGCTGGGGGTGCTGTGCTCTCCCAGAGGATTCTGCTTCCAGCACCTTCCTGTCACCAAATCCATGCTCGGGGCAGTCAGCGTGTCAGGAGCATTTCCTGCAGGGAAAGCATTCTCTTAGGTCAGGCCCAAGGGACAGAGGGGCAGGAGGCACCCCTCCCAGTACAGCCCTGGCCCCACTGTTATTTTTTCCAATTGAAGAAGAAAAACATTTCCTCCTCCTCCTCCTCATGGCTCTGCTGAGGATAGACAGGGCAGGATGGGGAAGCCCCCACCCGGGGTGGGGGTGAAAGCCCAGACCTGCCATCTGTGGGCCAGCCTGGCCAGCGACCAAGAGGTGTCCAGACAAGGACACGCCCCTACTCTGGGCCTGGGCCGCCATGTCCACATCTAAAAAGGTCCTGGATTAAACCTGTGTCTGTGTTGCCTACATGTCTGGTGTGTCATACCCTATGGATTACAGCTTACTCCGTATTTGTCTTTAACACACATCATTTTAAAAAACTTCAATGCGGGCAGCCCCAGTGGTGCAGAGGTTTGGCGCCGCCTGCAGCCTGGGGTGTGATCCTGGAGACCCGGGATCGAGTCCCACATCAGGTTCCCTGCATGGAGCCTGCTTCTCCCTCTGCCTGTGTCTCTGCCCCCCTCTCTCTCTCTCTCTCTGTGTCTATGAATAAATAAATTAAAAAAATCTTAAAAAAAAATAAAAAACTTCAATGCATGCATTTATCAAGCAAGCTTTTTACATCATTATTGTACTTGGAAACCAGCATCACTTGCCAAAACCAGAACATAACGTTAAATTAAAGAAAATAAGGAGCTATAAGTAAATTCTAGAATTCTGATGTCAACAGCACTAAGTGGAAGACCTTTTCTCTATTAAAAATGGACAGTGACAAATGTTAGAGACGTATTAAAGGCACATTAGCCCTAAACGGAGACCTTGATATGATCAGAAGTCTTGAACAAAAATTGAAAAGGGCCTGAGTCAGTGTGATTCAGGATTAGGTGGTAGTCAGTTGGTTAGTCCGGGTTAGTTAATTCATAGTTAAAGCTGGGTGTCAACTAAACCACCTTCCTGGGTTCTGTCCATCTCCCTTTGGTTTCCTCTCAAATCCCTGCTGGGAGGATACCTCTCCTGCTTCTTAGCAAGGTCAGGGAGATGTGGGTTCTTTTACTTGTTCCTTCCTTCCTCCCACCATGAGTTATCAGCACCCCTTCTGCCCAGGCAGGGGTACAGGGTGGCAGCCGTGTAACCCATGCTGATCCAAAGCAGCTCCCAGCTAACAGGCAAAGGGGAGTAAGTACATTATCTGGACACAGATCTGGGCTCAAATACTCACCTTGCCGATATCCTCAGTTCCTCCATCTGTGACATGGGCTCGATGACCCTGGCCTTGTCAGCTGGCTGTGAGGACAGCTGGGGACCTTGCAAGGGCAGTGCTGGGTACAACACTCAGCCTTGGGTGGGCAGTGGCTGCATCAGCTGCCATGGAACCCAAGGCAAGAAGTGTGTGTGTGTGGGGGGGGGGTCCTGTGGGGCCATTGCTCAATGCCGGGGGCGGGGGGTGTTGGGAGGAGACACTGTCATTTGCCCAGGAAGATTCGGACTTCCTACCAGTGCCAGCCTGTCATGTAGCTGGCGCTGTACTTTCTGGTAGTTATGTTACTTACATCTCACAACCTCCCAGGGGCCTGGGTGCTATTATGATTGTTTTGCTTTACAGACAAGGAAACTGAGGCTCAGAGAGACAAGTGCTTTGCCCTAGTCAACACAGCACTTTGAGAGGACACCTGGACCCAGCCTGTGTCCATGCCCTCTGCAGTCTAATCTCACCTGCCTGCCCCCAGCCCGGGGTGGCTCCTGAGCGCCCATCGCTCAGCTTCACAGGTAGTTTGTGTCCCAAGTGCCAGGAACCATGCGCGCCAGGTGGAGCTGTGACAACATAGAGCATTTTCCTTGAGGCTCAGTGGGGGGAGCTGCAGGATGCAGCAAGATGAGCCCGGAGACAGGAAGGAAGCTAGGAGGGGCGAGAGAGGGAGAGACGGCTGGGAGATAGGGAAGGAGACAGAGAGAGACACACAGAGAGACACAGAGATGCGCACACAAAGAGACAGAGGAGAAAGAGAGGAGGGTGGGGAGGGACCAGGGGAGAGAGACAAAGAGGGAGAGTAACCAGGAAGAGCAAGAAGACACAAAAACAGAGATGGGGCGGGGAAGGCTAGGGAAAGATAAGAGCAGGAGGGAGGCCGACAGATGGAGTGCTGGGGAGGGCCCCAAGGAGGGGAGGGGGTTACAGCAAGAGCGGGGGTACCCCTGTGGGGCTCCCCAGTCCACTCCCACAGGCGGCACAGCATGAGCCCTCTGCATCCAAAGATGGAGGTGAGGGCATCCTATTGAGCTGCCCCTTGAGTGGCCTTGAGCCCAGGGGGGCACAGGCTACCAGAAACGGAGCCTCTGACTTCCTGCCGTTGAACACTCCTGGCTGTCAAAGCAGTGGCTGGAGGGGGCCACCGAGGGGGAAAAGCAGGAGTCCAGGGTGTTGGAAAGAGGGAAGTGGGGGACAGCTGGAGGCCTGGCCTTTCCTGCCTACCCTTTGGGGCACAGAGAAACCCTCCGTCCTGGGTGCCACGTGGAAGCCCCTGATGGGAGCCCCCTGATTCTGAGTGACCAGAGCTGGTGTGGGGCGCGGAGAGATCTGGGGTGAGGCTCCGAGCCAACAGACTTCTTGGGCCAGTCCTCTCGCTTCTGGGGCCTCAGGTTCCAAATCTGTAAGGTGGGATCATCAGGGCCCCAGCCTCGGAAGGCATCTGTGAGGATTAAGGGAGTCAGTACAAGTCCAGTACTTGGCACAGTGCCTGGCAGGGGCAAGCCTGCTTGGGCGCCGGGGCCAGATGCCGTGTATGTTTGTCCTCTGGGCTCTGTGACCTTGGAATCTCGGTGGCTGCCTCGGACCCCCAAGGCCTACCTGCTCCAGGTGAAAGAAGAAAGGTCTGAAGAAAGGAGAAGTGGGTCCAAGTGCCAGCCCACTCGCGGCTGATCTCCCACTAAGTCTGGGAGGATCTTAGGTGATTCCAGAATCCTGAGGAAGGGGAAGGGCCTGGCAAGATGCAGTGGGTAGAAGGGCAGCAGCCCACAGAGCTGGGTCTCCACAGAGGAACGGGCGGGCCACCCGAGGCCACTCCCTACTCCCCCGGGGCCAAAGCCTGTGGCTCCGTGTGTCGCCCTCCCAGCCGGGCCTGCTCGGGGCTTGGCACATGCCTGAAATAGTTCCCCTCTCCATGTTTTCCTAATTTATATGCCTGACCCTTGAGCTTTTGTCCCTCTGTCCCTGACCCTGGTAAAAACCTCCCTTCTGGGGCAGATCATGGAGTCTGAGGCGCCGCCCTGTGCCCAGCGCGGCCTGGACGGTGTCCGGGGTCCGGGGACAGCGAGTGTCAGGGGGGAGCCTGTAAGTGTGAGAGCGGAGAGGGAGAGACTGGGGGCGACAGAGGGGGCCGGGGCGCGGAGGGCGACACAGGGGCAGGGAAACAGAAGGCAGAGCGGGAACGGGTGGCGGTAACAGAACTGATGCGGCAGGAGGGAGGCGGCGACGGAGAAGAGCCCGAGACCGAGGAAAAGCGGGGAGACGACACACACGGAGTTGGGGGGCTCCGAGGGGTCGGGCGGGGGCGAACGGAGGGAGACAGAGCCCGAGACCGGGGAGAAGGGGAGGAAGGAAAAGGGAAACAAGGCCGAGCGGCCGAGAGGGAGGAACGAGCGACGGAAGCGGAGGCAGCGCGGGGCAGGGAGCCTCGGGCAGCGGGCGCCGCGCGGGAGAGCCCTGGGGCGCG
This sequence comes from Canis aureus, assembly GCF_053574225.1. Taxonomy (NCBI): domain Eukaryota; kingdom Metazoa; phylum Chordata; class Mammalia; order Carnivora; family Canidae; genus Canis; species Canis aureus. The sequence continues at coordinate 6,593,165 of NC_135629.1, forward strand.
CGGGGCGGCCTCGCCGTCTACGGGCGGGGGCGGGCGCGGGCCGGGCGCGGGCGGGGCGGGGCGGGGGCCGGGGCCGGGGCCGGGCGGGGCCCGCGGGGGCGGGGGGCCCGGGCGCCGGGCGGCGGGGCGGGGGCCGCGGGGGGGCGGGAGGCGGGGCGCGGCCGGGCGGGGCGCGGCGGGGCGGGGGCGGGGGCGTGTCCGCCGCGGAGCCGCCCCCGCCCCGCCCCCGGGCTGCGCGGCGCGGCTGAGCCGGGGCCGGGGCGCCGGGGCCGGGGGCCGCTGGCGCGGGCAGGAAGCGCCTCGCGGCCCGGGCCCGCCCCCCGCCTCCCGCCGCCTCCGGGCTCCCGGCTCCCGGCCGCGCCGCGCCCCATGCACTCGCCGCGCCGCGCAGCCCGCGCACGCCCGGATGGCTCGTCGTGCCGCGGGCGGCGCACCCCTTAGCGCCCGGGCGGCCGCGGCCAGCCCCCCGCCGCCGCGCCCGCCACGCCGGGCCCCCCGGCCGTGCCCGCTGCTGCCGCCGCTGCTGCTGCTGCTGGGGGCGGCGCGGGCCGGCGCCCTGGAGGTCCAGCGCCGCTTCCCCTCGCCCACGCCCACCAACAACTTCGCCCTGGACGGCGCGGCGGGGACCGTGTACTTGGCGGCCGTGAACCGCCTCTACCAGCTGTCGGGCGCCAACCTGAGCCTGGAGGCCGAGGCGGCCGTGGGCCCGGTGGCCGACAGCCCGCTGTGTCACGCCCCGCAGCTGCCCCAGGCCTCGTGCGAGCACCCGCGGCGCCTCACCGACAACTACAACAAGATCCTGCAGCTGGACCCGGGCCAGGGGCTGGTGGTGGCGTGCGGCTCCATCTACCAGGGCTTCTGCCAGCTGCGGCGCCGGGGCAACATCTCCGCCGTGGCCGTGCGCTTCCCGCCCGCCGCGCCGCCCGCCGAGCCCGTCACCGTGTTCCCCAGCATGCTCAACGTGGCGGCCAACCACCCGAACGCGTCCACCGTGGGGCTGGTGCTGCCGCCGGCCGCCGGCTCCGGGGGCAGCCGCCTGCTCGTGGGCGCCACGTACACCGGCTACGGCAGCGCCTTCTTCCCGCGCAACCGCAGCCTGGAGGACCACCGCTTCGAGAACACGCCCGAGATCGCCATCCGCTCGCTGGATGCGCGCGGCGACCTGGCCAAGCTCTTCACCTTCGACCTCAACCCCTCCGACGACAACATCCTCAAGATCAAGCAGGGCGCCAAGGAGCAGCACAAGCTGGGCTTCGTGCGCGCCTTCCTGCACCCGCCCGAGCCGCCGCCGGGCGCCCCGTCCTACGCGTACCTGGCGCTCAACAGCGAGGCGCGCGCGGGCGACAAGGAGAGCCAGGCGCGGAGCCTGCTGGCGCGCATCTGCCTGCCCCGCGGCGCGGGCGGCGACGCCAAGAAGCTCACCGAGTCCTACATCCAGCTGGGCTTGCAGTGCGCGGGCGGCGCGGGCCGCGGCGACCTCTACAGCCGCCTGGTGTCCGTCTTCCCCGCGCGCGAGCTGCTCTTCGCCGTCTTCGAGCGGCCGCAGGGCTCCCCCGCCGCCCGCGCCACTCCGGCCGCGCTGTGCGCCTTCCGCTTCGCCGACGTGCAAGCCGCCATCCGCGCCGCGCGCAACGCCTGCTTCGTGGAGCCGGCGCCGGACGTGGTGGCCGTGCTGGACAGCGTGGTGCAGGGCACCGGGCCGGCCTGCGAGCGCAAGCGCAACATCCAGGTACGCCGACGGGGCCGACGCCCGCCCGGGGGCGGGAGGGGCGGCGTGCGGTCCCCGGGCGGGACACGGGTGTGAGTGTGGGGGCCCAGCTGTGCGTGCTCTGGGCCCCAGGTGCATTTCCCGGGACCTAGGTGTCCGCCAGGGTGGGGGCGCTACGGGGGCGCGCCTGCGGGCATTCTGGAGAGCGCCTGGCTTGCGGGCGAGCGGAACCAGGTGTGCGGGAGGGGTCGAGGCTGCAGATCTGCGCTGGAGAGACCCAAAGGTGCCTATGTAGCCCAGGTGTGCTCGTGGTGGTCCTAGGTGTGTACTGAGTGCAGAGCAAGCAAGCGCATGTCTAACCAAAGGTGTGGCCGTGTGAGCCTATCAGAGCCGCCCTGGGAGTCGGCAGAGGTGCGCTTGGGCTCGGCAGGTGTGCAGGGAGGCATGCAGGTGTGCGCCAGGGCTCTGCAGACATGTGTGACGGGCAGCAAGGAGGGAGCGACAGGGATGTGTGTGCCAGACCCTGGTCATGCAGGAGTGAGGGCAGGTAGAAGTGTCCCACACTGGGGCAGCAAGGTGGGCCTGGGTGTGCTGTGGAATGGGTGTGGCAGGGAACACAGGTGTCAGGAACCGGTAGGTACTCTGGGGAGGCCGCTGGTTGGCAAACAGGTGTGTTCTGAGGCCAACTTTTATTCGCTCATTCAACGTCTGTATACTGAGCCCTTAGCAGGTGCCGGGCATGGGGGCTGTGGGCCAGCCAACGACACTTGTGAGATGCCTACTGAGTGCATCAACTGTCTTGGTCCTCACAACAACCCTCTGAGGTAGCCTCTACTCTCATCTCCAGTTTGCAGATGAAGAAACTGAGGAACAGAGAGGTTAAACAACTTGCTCAAGATCACACAGCTGGGAACCAGCAGAGGCAGGGTTTGAATCCAGGCCGTTATGGCCCCATCTGGGTTCTTAATACCCCTCCCGATCCTTTGCTGTCTTGTGGACACTTCGCTCAGAGTGCGTGTGTGTGTGTGTGTGTGTGTGTGCTGGTGTGGGGACAGGAGAGTAGAGGGAGGTGAATAGGACTGTGTGCAGCACTGGGGTGTTCAGGGGGTAGGAGAGGGCCAGGGGCTCAGGAGGGAGTGAGGAGGGGCCAGGTGCCACTAGCAAAGCAGCTGGGTGGGAATGGGGCCCAGGCTGCTAGAACTGGCTTGCACAGAGGTGAGGGCACCAGGCTGGGGGATCACTGTGTGTGTTGACCTTGTGGGGGACATGGCACAAGTATAGAAGGGAATTTTGTGCAGGTCCCCTCAAGAAAGCCCACTAGCAAGGGGTCACTTCTTCAGGGGGCCCTGAGACATGAGACCCTGTGCCTTTTCTACACTGTGCATCCTCGTGCAATCTGGGGACTCCATTTCAACCCCAGGCTTTGCCATTCCCCTAGGAAGCCTCAGTTTCTCCCTCAGCAAAATGCTGAACTCAGCCTTGAGGCCAGGCCCCCCATGGCTCTGCCCCATCCCTCTGCATGGTCTTCAGGCTGTGGCAAGAATCTCATGAGACTATTTATTCCCTTGTGGGTGTGCCCAACACTGGGGCTTTGAGAAAACACAGATTCCTTCTCCTGCTTTCGGGCTCCCACGGCTGCCCACCATCAGCTGGCTGGCCGCCCTGAAAATAAAGGTCACGGTGGGTGAGCGGGGCAGATTGCCACCCACAGGGGCTGGCCAGGTTGGGGCTGGCTGCCCAGCGCTGTGATTGGGACATCTACCATTCCGCCCCTCAGAGCCACATCCCCCAGAGGGGTGTGTTCGTGGGTACAAGCTCTCAGGGCCAGAGGAGGTGAGTGGGTAGGGGGAATTGATCCCTGTTCTACGGAGGGAAGACCCTACTGTGGTGGTCAAGGCTGAGGTCAGGCCAGCTGCTGGGCCTTCCTTCGGCCTTTCTAGAGCCTGTGTGTCCATCCAGGCCCTTGCTGTGGGTTGATCCATGGGATTCCTCAGGCGGCCACTGCAGTATCCCCCTCCCCCTCTGGCAGGAACCGGCCTGGTTCCCACGGTCCCCAGCCTGGCCTGGTGCAGTGACTCACTCTGCTGAAGGGGGCTGGGGCTTTCTTCTCCTTAGAGGGGCAGGGCCTCTCCAGGGACACAGGCCCAGGGACAGAGTGGCCATGGGCCTTCTCCCTAGCTCAAGGTGATTTCTGGTCCTTCTCAGCCATTCTCCCTGTGACCTCCACACCCCTCCCCCCTTCCCCTTGCCCAGCTGTGGACACAGGTCAGTGCTGCTGGGCCACATCTCCCAGATATGTCCAAGGCCACAGAGTCTGGGCTTCTAGTGTAGCCTTGGGTGGCTGGGGCCACGGTTATTCCTGCTCTTCTCTGTGGCCAGGTCCCCAGTTACAGGCTCAGAATTTGGGCTTTGTACCCTGGATTCATATCCTACTGTGTCACTTCCCAGCTGTGTGACCTTGGCACGTGACTTAACCTCTTTGAGCCTCAGTTTTCTCCTCTGTATAGTGGAAACAATAAAAACAAATCTCCAGGGATGGCTTTAAGGACGAAATGAATGAGGTAATGTGGAGTGTGTGGTACCTGGCATGCAGGAACCACCTGGTAGCTGCCTGCTGTTCCTGTTTTTACCCCAGGGGCCCTATTAGCACGGGTCTGGGCTTGGCCCCGGACAGCTCTGACCTCTTTTGGCTTGTTCTGCAGCAGTAAATACTCCCACCACTTCCCACCTCTAGCCCCAGATGGAGGCCTCAGTAGACATTTCCTAAGCCCCTACTGTGTGCTCCAGCCTGATGCTGTGTGCTGGTGACCAGTGGTGACTCAGTTTCTTTTCTTGTGGCCAATGCAAGTGAGCAGAGGATGGATACATGGCCAGGCCCTTAGAGACCAGGGGGCTGCGAGCAGGTAATAGGAGACCCTGGACAGAAGGAGCCCCAAGAGGGGACATCACAGCTTCTGGGGAAGGTGCTGTCAATGTGGAGGTAGATGGATGAGCTGGGGTTAGCCACACAAAACTGCCACAAGAAGACAAAAGGGTCTTGGCCGAGGGAACAGCCTGTGCCAGGGCCTGGAGGTAGGAGACAGCAAAGTGGCCAACAGAGCAGTTGAAGGTGGTCCCTGTGGTGGGGGGCATGGGGAGAATGTGAGAGAGAGGCTGGGAGAGTGGGGCAGGGCCTGCAGTTGCAGGGAGGCCTCATTGTGGATTTGGGACTGTATCCTGGGGATATGGGAGCCACGAAGGGTCTTAGCCAGAGGAGTGATGTGAGCTGAATGAGCATTTCACTTTCCTCTTCCGTAGAATGGGAGTGATAGTAAGGTACTTAACTTATAGGACTGCTGTGAGGTTAAAGGAGAGAATACCTGTAAAGTTCTTAGTAGACTGCCTGGCGCACATGTTTGCAATCACAGCTGACCCTTGAACAACTCAGGGGTTAGGGGTATTGACCCCCTGCACGGTGAAAAATCTGCATTTAACATCTGAACCCAAATTCTGAGCCTGTAACTGGGGACCCGGCCACAGAGAAGAGCAGGAATAACTGTGCCCCCACCCACCCAAGGCTACACTAGAAGCCCAGACTCTGTGGCCTTGGACATATCTGGGAGATGTGGCCCAGCAGCACTGACCTGAAACTGACTTCCCCGAAACATAACTACTAAGAGCCTCCCGTTGACTGGGAGCCTTACCAGTAACGTAAGTAGTGATTGATGTATATTTCTTATGTTATGTGTGTTGTATGCTCTATTCTTAAAGTCAGCTGGGAAAAAGAAAACATTATGAAGAAAATCAGAACAAAGGGAAAATACACTTACAGTGCTGTCCTGCAAAAAATTCCTATATAAGTGGATCCACACAGTTCAAACTTGCATTGTTCCAGGGTCAACTACACTATGATTATTTTTAATAGAATTGTTTCAGAAAGTGCCTAGGTGGCTGGTGAGAGGGCAGTTAAGAGGCAGGGAGAGTAGTTGGAGGGCTGCTGCTATCTTCCCGGCAAGAGATTCATTCACTCACTGGCAGATATTTCTTGAGCATCTACTATGCGCCAGGCCCCATGGTGGGTGCTGGGCACTGTGGTGGAGGCAGTGGGTCAGGCCTTGTTCTTGGGGGATGCTAAGGGCCTGGGGTCCAAGGGCGTAGAGGGAAGCAGTGGGTTCAGGACAGGACATCCAGAGGTGAAGATGGACAGGGTGGAGACGGAAGCTAAACAGTCGGGTCTAGCATTGGGATGGAAGTTGGTGCTGTCGGAATAGGGCACACGGTGTGGTGCTTCTGGGGGAGGATGAATTTGGTTTGGGGGTGTTGGGGAGTTCCAGGTGCCTGGATTCCCTTTCTCTCCCGGAGCCACCTGACCTGACTTCTCTTGCACCGGGTGGTCTCAGTGCAGGACATAGGACCCTGCCCTTCCATCTGTTCTCTAGGGACAGCTGACCTCCAAGCGAGGTGGCTTGGGTGGTCCTCTGGAAGCCCAGCCCCTCAGTCAGGGTGATTTCAGACTTTCCAGATCCTCACCTGGTCGACTTTGTCCTCTGTTGTCTGCCTTCAAGACAACGAAGTCTTAGCCTCTGCTGCCACCTTCTATCCAGGAATCTGCTGGAGAAGGGAGGAGCTGCCCAGGTGTGAGGTCAGAAACAGTGAAATATGTCCACCCCGCCAGGCTTCGGAAGGCCCCGACTTTGTCCCTGGTTGTTTTTGGCATAGTTGGGGCGGTGGCACAATTATGAGAAAGTGAGTGTGAAAATTATCCTCCATTGCACGTAGCTTGGATCCCTTTCCTCAATTTAGATTTGAGGTGAAAACAAGTTGGCAAGTTGCTATGCGCTATTGATGGGGAAACTGAGGCACAGGGTTACCCGGCAAGGTGAGGGCAGGCTGAGTCTAACCCCCTTCCCCAAATCTTTCCTCTCAACCGTTGAGTGACCGTGATATTTGTTTTTTTAAGTCAAAAGGAAAACCAACAGGGAAATGCCAATGCTGCATTTTCAAGGTGTCTTTTTATAGTAAAGGTGGAAAAAAAACCCTCAGGCTGTTTTAAACTGGCATGCGGTGGGTGGGCGCTCATCGTCAAGAAGGCGTTTTCTGAACCAATTTAGGGGCTGAAATCCTGGGTGGAGGTGGAGGGAGACAGAGCTTCCAAAATGGGCTTTACATTTGGAGTTGCGCTGGGGGCTGGGAGTGAGCTTCCTGTGGCCAAGGGTACAAGCGGATACTTGGTGGGACTTAGGGGATTCCAGTAGGGCTGGCCAGGATGACCATCTAGCCTAGAGAGATAGACAGGCCTTGGGCCAGGTGATGGCTAATAATCCAATATCCCGGCCCATCCTGGGAATGTCCCCAGTCCTGACTCCCAGGTACGAGATGTTGAGTCCCATTCTCTTGCCTATGTGCCGTGTGGCCAGGGCGAGTCACGTACCCTCTCTGGGCCTCTGCTTCCTCATTGTAAAGTGGGACAGTGTCTCCCTCTGAGGATGTGGGCAGATTGAAATCCCACATGCGGTGCCCAGGAAATGGCAGTTGGAGGTATTAGTAACAGGAGGGAGAAACTGCATCTGAGAAGAGTGTGCTCGGCATGTGTGAAACAGCCAGCAGAGCAGGGAGTGCTCAGAGGAAGGGGGTTCAGGCCCTCAGAGGAGATGGAATCACACCAGGTCCTAAAAGTGACTTGGGTGGGCAAGACGACAGAGGGGTGAGGCGAGGGTGTGTCCAGGGCTGCCCCAGCTGAGTGAGCTCGGGGGCAGGAAGGCAGAGGCTGACCTGGAGAGTGGGCATGTTTTCACTGCCATCGACTGGGCAGGTGCCAGGTACCTGGCAGGCCTGCGGGGTGTGTGCAGGGTGGGTGCCCTGTCAGCTCTCCGGGGCTGAGCTCCCGGTTCTGAGCGGCGTCACCGCGGCGGCCCTTCACCAGCACCCGTGTGCCTGATATCACAGCCCCCCACCGTGAGGCAGGAAGTGCTGTTATCCCCAGCTTACGGATGGAGAAACTGAGGCCCGGGGTCACATGGCTGATTAGCAGGAATGGGGACCTGCAGACTGGCTCTCTGGCCCAAGAATCCATGGTGGATGACGGCTAGCATTCTCTGTGAGCTCTCAGCTGGGAGTTCTGCAGTAGCCCTGTTCCATGGAGACTTGGGCCGGGCCCTTTGTACAAAACCCTCTTCTGGGATAGCACCTCCACGCAGGCCCCGGATGGAAACTGGGAGCTGATGGGGCAGTGACTCAGTTCCAGAGTAGGGGGAGCCTGGCCAGGCCATCTGTCAAGGCTGGGGCTGAACAGGCCTTCTGAGGAAGTGGGAAGGCCGGGAACCACTAGGTGCATTCATCTCTAAAAATATGTATGATCCGATGACTCTGAAAGTAGTGAGCTTCCTGGCCCTTTGAGTGTGCAAGTGACGGATGTGGTCAGTTTGAATGATGACTTGACAGATCTCCTTCCACACTAGACCAGTGCTGGCCGGGTACTGCGGCTGGGAGGCTGCCTCCCCTCCGGGCCAATATGGCACCATCCAGGGTTTGTTCGGAGGGTGGATGGGCCTGGCCTTAGCAATACCCACAGTTAGGACCTGCCACACCCAGGCAGGACCAGGGGGTACATGCATGCTGGGCCCTGGCACCGATTCCCTGGATTCAAGTCCTGGCTCTGTACCTTCCTAGCTATGGCCTCGGGCAAGTCACTTCTCTTCTCTGGTCCTCCTTCTTCCCGTCTGCAAAATGGGGTCAGCACAGGGAAGAACGGAGCAGCCTGGTGTTTGGCAGAGGCTGTGTGAGTCAGCATCAGCCCCTGCAGAAACACGCTGCAAGGGTCAGATTTGCTGGCCCGTGGCTGCTGGTTTTCATGGAGATTAAGGAAACAGGCCGAGTTCTGAGCTCCGGTTGCTGGAGGGAGAACAGTCGGTATGTGTGGAAGAGGAGCATGAGGGCCTGCGCCCCGGGTGATGTGGGGTCCCATCTCCTTTCTGGACCTCAGTTTTCCAATCTGCGTCGGGCTGTGGGAGTGGCAGGGAAGCACTCCGTCGGAGAAGGGCTTCCATCAGTATCTGTGTTACCTCTATTAATGCTGCTGTCTCTTGGGAGTTGATTTTGTGTTAGGCGGATTGCAAAGCGCTCTATGTGTCGTCTATCTTTTAATCTCCCCAGAAGTGGAATGAGATGAGTTTTATCCCTACAGAAAGGGGAAACTGAGGGCCAGAGAGGTTAAGTGACTTGCCTGGGGCAACACAGTGGGTAAAAGGTGGAGCGTGTGTCTGGCTACAGAGCCCATGCTCATCATGTTTACTCTTTGGTTCTTCCCAAAACATTGGGACACTGCAGGGGTGTGACCCAAAGGGGCTCTCAGAGGCACGGTGGGAAGGGGTGAGGAAACAGACACCCAGGGGAGCTCTGGCCCTGCTGGGGGTGTTGTGAGCAGGACTGGGAGCTTCCCAGTGCGCCCCGGGGCCCGGCATGGTCCCAGGCGTGGGGCTCCTGTTCCCCAAGACTGCCGCTGCCTCTGCCTTCATCCACCAAAGCCCAGCGCCTCCTAGGAAGCATCTCCTGCCTGTCCTTGCTCCTGGTGCAGGGTTCTCTAGAATGTGGCAGTATAGGAGGCTCCCAAAAAAGGGACGAATCAGACTCTGCCCCTACCCTCCAGGAGCTCCCAGGCAGCCAGGGAGGAGATCCTGCCAGAGGAGATGCCGCAGCCAGGGCTGTGCACTGCCTAGCCTCTTCTGAGGGAGTCAAGGAAGGCTTCCTGGAGGAGGGGGATGTTGGAGTGGGACTTGGGCAGATGGGGCTGGGGAGGGCACTCTAGGCAGAGGCAAAGGCCCAGAGATGTGGTGGATGGAACGTGGCTTGGGTAGCAGGCAGAGATGAAGCTGAGTGTGTGGGGTCTGGGGTGCAGGCCAAGGATTTAGATGCTGTCCTGTGGGCTGCGGGGAGCCAGCAAGGCTTTTGCGGAAGAATGAGACATAGTTGATCCAGGTCTAGAAGGGACTTCATAGCTGCTGGCCCCTCGTCAGGCCCGCTAGGTGCTGGCAGGAGCAGGAGGCTCTCTCCCAGAGTCCCCACTGAGGCTGGACCAGGTGACTCCCGTGGGCCTCTCCAGCTCAGACAACGGTGTGGGGATTGCCATGGAAACCAGCTGGTGCCGCGTGGGGACAGGCCTGGAAAGTCTTCTGGCACCAGCCACGTGAATTTGGATCCTGGCTACCCCCGGAGTGTGGCCGTTTTCTTTTCAAAGCCTGTGTTTGGGCCAGAGCCGAACCCAGCAGGCTGCCTGAATGGGCCCGTGCACCACCCACTCTCCCGCTGACACTCAATGCCACCGGGATCCGAGATCCGCCAGGCCAGCGGGGCTGGCCCCTCCCAGGCCGCCATCCTTTACCCTGAAACACGATAAATCACACGCTAGAGGAGGGAGGAAGCTCGAAGCTCCATTATGAGGCCCAGCGAGGCCCCAGCGGGGCGTTAATCATGTAGTGCTTTCTGCTCTGATCGGTAAATAATGGGGGGGCAGCGGGCAGAGGCCTTGAAGTGGAGGCCAGGCCCGGGAAAGGAGCTAAATGGGGCTCTGCGGTCACCTCCGCCCCCATGCCCCTCTCAGGGCCCGCCCCACATCCCTGTTTGAGGTGAATGAGCCCTCCAGAAGTGGCCGTCTCCTTGGTGGGCCTCAATTTCCCCAGCTTGCCACCCAGGGCCTTCCCTGCTCCCGGCAGCCAGGTCCCCATGGCTATTGGCCCTGCCCAGCGGAGCATCGGCTGGAGGGGCTATGGTTAAGGGCAAGGACTCTGCAGCCAGCCTGCCTAGGTTGGAGGCTCGTGTCTGGCCATTTTGGCTGTGTGACCCTGGACAAGTCACTACCTCAGTTTCCTTTGCTGTAAAGTAGCACCAACTTACTGGGGTTAGATGAGGTTGTACAGGCAGGGCACAAAGCCAACTGTAGCTGCTCACTATTGTGCTGTTGATGCTACTGGATTGTTCTTATTTCCAAGCGATCCCTTCCTGACTTGGGGGCGATCTCTGGACTGGGACGTGGGCAGCTGGAGAGAGGGACCCATGTGGCACCTCCATGTCCCTGGCACGTGGGACCAGCCCAGAGATGTTTGCTGGGGCCTCCACGCCAGCCCTGTCCCCTCGGGTGTGCCCACAATCAGTTGGATGATGACTCTGGGACGGAGGCCAGCACCCTGGGGCTGGGGAGGAGGGTGTGAGTTCTAATCTCCAGGGCTCCCTAGCCCCAGGAGGAGGAAGGCCAAATGTGCCCGAGAGAGAGGCAGCTGCGGCTCTCAGCTTCTCCTGGCCCACATCCCCTCTAGGGGAAGAGGCTGGGACGGAAACTGTTCCAGGGAGAGGAGGGGCGGGAGCCGCAGGACGCTGCCACCCCGCCCCCATCGGAGCAGGCCGGGGAGAGAGGGAGTGACTTCCCGGGCCAGGGAAGAGCCGAGTCGCTGGCTGCCCGTCCCACACTGCGCTCCTCTGGGACCCCAGGGGGGAAGGGCTGGAAATGGGGCCAGGCTGGGCCAGAATGAGAAACAGCTTCAAGAAGGGGGAGCTGGGTGTCTGGGGGGGCCACGTCCAGCTAACAAAACAATGGCTGCTTGAGTCAGCGGCTGTGGTAGCCGTTCCCAGGCAGGCCGGAGCTCTCAGCACCCGTGTGGGTGAGGGTGGCTGCGGTGCAGCGGCTTGTCCTGGGGAGTGACCCGCACAGCGGATGGGGATGGGGACCGTGGTCAGAGAGAGGGCTGCTGGGAGCTGAGCCCTTCCCCGCAGCCCTCTGTGGAGGGTGCTTTTATTACTCCCACTTTACAGATGCAGAGACTGAGGCTCAGATGGGAGGCAGCATCCCATGGTGAGTGTTGAGCCACAAGACTTGGTACATCGGAGGCTCGCTTTCTCTGTCTGTAAAATGGGGACATAACAAGAGTGTGACTATGAGGCAGTTCTGCACGGAGCCTACATGCAGCAGGTCTTCAGTCCAGCTGGGCCTCTGACCTCAGCCTGGGGAGTCTCCCTCCAGACTTTGTCCAGCTTGGTGGCAGGGCCTGGGGTGCCAGTTTGTGGCTAGAGGCGAGACACACATATGGTGCTCAGGATGGTCTGGCTGGTTGGTTTGCACAACTCTTCCAGGTGATGCTCAGCTTGCCTGGATGAATGTAGTGCCCTGGGGCGGAATGACCCGCCTCCTTCAGAGAGGGGGGTCAGGGAAACAGAGGCAGGCCTCTCAAACTCTGGAAGGGTCTACTCAAGCTGCCATGTCCATTGCTACTTCTCGGCTTTTCCCCTACCTGATTCAGGCAACCAGGGGTGATGGTGCTGTGTGTCCTGAGGAAGCCTCTACCTCTCTCTGTGCCTTGGTTTCACCCCTGGCTCAGAGCCAGGCCCCTTGGCTGTTGTTCTGTGGTCCAGTTGCACATTCTCTCCCTGCTTGCCTCCCTCTCCAGGAAGTAAGGATCTTGATCACCCACCCGGAGGTGCTGGTATTTCCTTCCCAGGCAGCAGGCGGCTTCCTCCATGATGTGGGGGCCATTGCCGGTTGCCCTTAGAGCCAGGTCCATCCTGTTTCCTCCCTGGGCCGCCACATGGTTGGCCCGTGGCTCGTTCCATGACTCAGTTTATCGTCGGTGGAGGTGTCCGCTCTGTGGAGCCACAGGGCATGAGCTGCGGTTTCTGGCAGCTTAAGGTGGGAGGGAGGGTTTTGGGTCTGGAGTCACAGGTGTGACTTCAAATCCCCACCTGAGTACCCGTGGCACGCAGGTGACCTTGAGAATGCTCCCCCTTTAACCTCAGGGCTTCTCTCGCTCCCTCTCTCTCTCTCTTTTTTTTTAAGATTGTATTTATTCATGAGACACACACAGAAAGAGACAGAGACACAGGAGGAGGGAGAAGCAGGCTCCCTGTGGGGACCCCGATGTGGACTCGATCCCAAGACCCCAGGATCACGCCCTGAGCCAAAGGCAGACGCTCAACCACTGAGCCACCCAGGTGCCCCTATTATTTTTTTAATAAACCTTTTATTTTAGAATAATTTTAGACTTACAGGGAAACCACAAAGATAGTACAGGCAGTTTCGGTGTACCCTTCCCATTTTCCCCATCGGTAAGGTTTTACACTCCTGGGGTACACTTGTCAAAACTAAAAAACCAGCGTTAGTACTTAACTCTCAACTGAACTCCAGACTTCACTCCACGATCCTTTTTCATTTCCAGGATCCCACGTTGGCATTTAGTACTTTACAGTTTTAAACGCTCCCTTTAGCTGTGGAGGGTGACAAGGAGGGGACTTGGTTTGGTTCTGGCCCAGGTGTACTTTTTAATACCCAAAAGTGATTGTGTGCTTCCAGCTACTCACAGTGAAGCTGCTTTCCTGGGATCTTGGTTTGATAACGAACACTTGAGGTGTGACAGTGCCCTCAGTGCCCGAGCACAGAGCCCCAACAGCCAGTGTCTTCTGTACCTGGGATGGAACCACTGGGCCTCGCAGGCTGCCACCCGGCCTTCCACTGATGCCTCATCCTCCTTGGAGTGCCACCTGCAGCGGGGCTGAGGTTTGGTGGGGTTTGCAGGCAGGATGTGGAGGCCTGAGAAACTGGGTTCTTGAAGCTCCTGCTCCAACCGGCTTCCTGGGGAGAGAAAGTCAACACAATTACAGTTGGTAGTGAAATCGATATGTCAGAGTTTTAATGGGAAAGTGGGCAGAGCTGAGCTTTGGCCCCAGGAGGGAGCTAGCTGAAGAGGGTGGGCGTGTCCTCCTCTCAGAAAAAAGCTGAGACCTGCAGCCAGCTATTGCTCTTCCCATTTCAGAGAGGGATATACTGAGGTTCTTAGAGAAACCAAAAGTAGCAGCCAGGTGCTGCCTGGCCTGAATACCTGACTCTCCTATGTTGCAGCACACGTGCGCGCGCGCGCACACACACACACACACACACACAGAGTAGGTATACAGTTGGCCTATATGTTGCTCTAGTTGTCCAGCACCCACCACCGCACTGTTTGCTCTCAGTCTCTGTAACAGAAGCAGCTGAATACAGTCAATCACACTTTAGTCAAAATTAGTCTCTTTTCTTTAGTAAACACTCACAGTCTCCACCCTGGAGAAGCTCATGTTTATGCTACCATGATAAATGAAAGTGGTAACCAGCACAGTGCTGTCACAGAAGAGGGGAGATTTTTTTTTTTCTGAGTCATATCTTGAAAGCTGGTGAAAAACTTGCTGCCTGGATATGTCTGGCAAAGGGACTAGCAAGGGTCAAGACAACAGGGACTGATGGTCTAGGGGAAGTATGAAGGCTCAGGGGTGTGGGAAGGGCACTGGCTGCTAAGGGAGCAACATTATGAAAGATCAGGAGCCCTGGTGGGAAAATGTGGCCACATTCAAGGTATTACAGAGATTGGTGTGGTCAGAGCAGAGGGTGGGACAGAGGGAAAAAAGAGACTTGAAGCCTGGGTAGTTGGAGCCAGATCACAAAGGCCTTGAATGCCAAGCTTGATCCTGAGGATGGCCAGGAGCTGGAGACAGGTTCTTCTTAATGCCTTTGGAGACCAAGTTTGGCAGAGGCCACGCTGGGGACAGCCACCCCATCCCCAAGGGCGCTGTCCCCCTTTCCCGGGCCTGCAGCCCCCTCCCCCAACAGGCAGGCGTTTCCCGCCTGGTCGGTGGACATGTGTCCCAGCTTCCACTTTTGAGCTGGTTGGCAGCCTTATGATTTCCCCTGGCAGTCAGGGAGTCAGCTTCCCCCTCAGAACACAGATCATTCAGAGCAGCTGACGGGGGTTACTTCTCCTTTAAACATTTTTTTTTTTTAAGATTTTATTTTTAGGATAAGGAAAAAAAAAAAGTTGGAGGAAAGGCTTTTTAGAAAATTCCATCGGTACAGAATTAATGGCTTGTGAACGTCAGGGCAGGCAGGCGAGAGATGGATCCCCGGCTTGCTCCTGCCTCATACTCTCTGCCGCCCCGGCCCCCAGGTCACCCTCATCTCAGGGCCTTGTCCGTCTGACTTTTTCTGGCTGGCTGGGGTTCACCACTGCAGGGCCCAGGGCAGAAAACCCCAAAGGATGTCATCTGGGGCCTCCCGGGTCTCCCCATCCCTCTCCAACCTCCTCCCCACCTCACCCCTCCCAGAGCTCAGGGAGGAAAATCGTGTCCCCCAGGCAAGGGTTTACAATTTTAATTTTAAAGCAGCTTATTATTTCATGACGCAAGTAATCCATATTCAGTGAAGAAAAGTTATGTAACCCCTAGGAGAAGCTTCTTCCCTCCTGGCAGGCCTTGGGCCCAAATGCCCACTCTCCTGCCTGCTTGCTGAGAGCCCCCCTCACCTCTTCCCTGCAGCTGCAGGATTGCTGAGGGGTGGGACCGGGGCTGGGAGAGGTAGCTGGGGAGCTGTCCCCGACCTTGGAGGGGACACACACACAGGATGGAGTCGGGCACAGTAGGTCTGAAGCTGCAGCATAGGAAGGAGCCGATTATGTGACAGCCCAGGGAATGGCACTCCAGGCAGGGGGAGCAGCAAGAGCAAAGGCCCTGAGGTAGGGCCCACTGTTTGAGGGATAGAAATGAGCGGAGAAGCGTGGGTGAGGAGGGTATGGGATGGGTTTAGAAGGGCTCAGGGCCCCTGATGGGGGGATTTAGGATTCAGTGTTTATTCTAAGTGTTGTGCAAACCATCAGAGGATTTCAAGCAGGGGAGGCCTCTGCATTTTTAAAGGGCTCACTTGGCAGCTGTGTTCAGGGGGACATGTTGAGATCTGAGGGGGCCCAGAAAAGAGGGGCTGGGAGAGCCTCCTGGGTGAGAGGCTGCCTTGAGGGCCTCCTGCTCTGTCCAGCTGGAAAGCTTTAGAGGAGGGGCAGGATTTGTCCCAAATTCCATTTTATAATAATCATTTTAGTGACAGTCACATCTGAGATGGCAGCAGTGTCAGCTAACACTTCTGGAGCATCTGCGCACACTGCAGGCGCTTCCCTGATGAATGATCTCATCCCGATTCTTGTGACAGAGGTGCTAGAGATGCACCTACTTCTTGGTTCAATAAACTGAGGCTCAGGGAAGTGAGGCGACTTGCCCGGTCACCCCCAGCCACTCTGTGGAACACTACCCACTCATGGGTTTTGGCCCAGAGGTAGCCCCAACCCCACCCCACTCTGGGCTCAGGGCTCAGCCCCCCAGGACACCCTGGGATACAGGCCTCACCTAGAGGCTTGTGGGGCCTGAAACTGTGTTTATTCACCCAAGGACAGGAGGACCTGGTATTTATTGTTTTTGAAAACTAGCTGAGATTTTGAGCAAACCCCATACAGGCACATCATCAGTGACTTAGGCTTGCAAAAAGCATAAATGAGGAATTTTAAAAAACCCAACAGGGGGATGCCTGGGTGGCTCAGTGGTTTAGTGCCTGCCTTTGGCCCAGGGCATGATCCTGGGGTCCCAGGATCAAGTCCCACATCAGGCTCCCTGCGTGGAGCCTGCTCCTCCCTCTGCCTATGTCTCTGCCTCTCTCTCTTTCTCTGTGTCTCTTGTGAATAAATAAAATCTTAAAAAAAAAAAAAAAACCAACAGGGACGCCTGGGTGGCTCAGTGGTCGAGCGTCTGCCTTTGGCTTAGGTCATGATCCTGGGGTCCTGGGATGGAGTCCTGCATCAGGCTCCCCATGGGGAGCCTGCTTCTCCCTCTGCCTATGTCTCTGCCTCTCTCTCTGTCTGTCTCTCATGAATAAATCAATAAAATCTTAAAAAAAAAAAAAAAAAAAAACGACGCTTAGGCTGCCAGTTCTGATGCTACATTCTGGTGACCTTCCGAGGCTCAGAGCCTTGGCTGCCCACATCCAGTGTCCAGGGGCCCAGGGGTATGCTGCCAGTTTCAACCAGAGAGACATGACACTGCAACTGGTGATCTAGAGCAGGCCCTGTCCCCCCATGAGCCTCAGTTTCCTCGTCTATGACGTGGAACCTCATAGGACTACCAGGATTTAGGGAGTTGATGCCTGGTACAATGTCAGTTCTCAGTAAAGATTTTATTTATTTATTTACCAATTTGAGAGAGAGAGAGAGAAAGAACACACCGAGGGAGAGGGAGAAGCAGACTCCCCACTGCTGTCAGGCCTTGGGAGCCCAGTGTGGGGAGCCCACTGAGCAGGGAGCCCAGTGTGGGCTGTATCCGCAGACCTGGGATCATGACCTGAGTCGAAGATAGACACTCATCTGACTGAGCCACCCAGCGCCCCAAACATAGGCTGTTGTTACATTTACCATCATGTGGATGTGCCAGCTTTACCAAAACGGCCCTCTGACATCCTGCGACTTTTCTCAGTCAGAGATCTTTCTGTCATGATCTACACGGAGTTGTGGTGGCCCCCAGGGGTGGGGGTGGCTCTCCTGGGCCACGTGCCATTATCTTCATGCTCAATCCTGCAGGATGCTGAGGTCCTTTCCCCATCTACTCTTCTAAACCGTCCTTGTGTCTGCATCCTTGTGGATTTGCGTGATTATCTTCTCAAAGCTGCTTCCTGGAGGCCTGTTTTGTACTTTTGTGCAAGTTGCAGAAGGAACCTTTGGAAGGAGCAACAGGACTCGGGGAAGGGCAGGGAACAAGTCCAGGAAATGATTGGGTCATTAGCTCCATGTGTGGGAGGACTGATTGGCCACTCAGGGTGGCACTGGGCCCATGTGGATGGCAGGGCCGTGCATTTGGACACACCTTGCCTTGGTTTGTCTGTCTGTAATGTGGGCAAATGAGGGGGATGTATGCTTGTGGGAGAGACGGAGGGCCTTGGTTGGGGGAGGCCTCAGTCTGGGGTCTGGTGAGCTGCTGGACATTTGCATGGTGGTGCTGGGGTCAGAGCAGGGGACCTGGGAGGAGGAGACCCAGCCAAGGCCGGAGGGATACCTCTTGGGTAGCAGCAGGTAAGTTGAAGCAGAGGATGGCCTCAGGTGGTCTGGTGTGGGCTCCTCTGCTCTGCCCGGCTGTGACCAGCCAGGAGGGGCAGCTCCGCGTGCAGGAGGGTGTGGGGGCCTCACCCTGTCCTCACCGTACTGGCCTCCTGACCTCGTCCCATTGCCACCTCCTCTTGCCTCCATCACACGGCTTTTCCTGTATGCTTCCTCCCTACCCGAAACGTCATCTCCTTGGGGCAGCTCTGCGACTAACGCTGAGGTCAGGGGTCAGTCAATGGTCAAGGGTAGGGTCCTGCTAGCGTTTGGGCCTCAGCCCAGACCTGGGCATGCGAAGCAGCAGCAGGACTTTAAAGTTCTGATACTGGGGCCTGATATACAGTGTGGGCAGGGAGCCAAAGAAGGTTCTAGCGGTCTGACGTATTGCTTCTTTTCCAGCTACAGCCAGAGCAACTGGATTGTGGGGCTGCCCACCTGCAGCACCCACTGTCTATCCTGCAGCCCCTGAAGGCCACGCCCGTGTTCCGAGCCCCAGGCCTCTCCTCCGTGGCCGTGGCCAGTGTCAGCAACTACACAGTGGTCTTCCTGGGCACAGTCAGTGGGCGGCTGCTTAAGGTAGGGCTGGGAGGTATGGGGGGTCCGAGCTGGGGAGGCCGAGGTGGTTGGGGTGGTGAGGGGAGGCTGAGTCTGGGGAGGCTGTACACCTGGCCTCTACACGCCTAATATTAGCCTCCATTCTCTCCAGTTTGCCTAGCACCTTACAGTTTACAAAGCATTTTTCACATCTGTTTCGCCTACTTTTGCTCATAACAAAACCTGCCCTGTCTGGGAGGGGAGGGAAGTCAGGCCTGAGAGAGGGCCCTTCTCTTGGGTCTGTAGGACCCAGGACTTTGAAGCAGAGGGATCTGAGTTCAAGTGTCTGGACTCTTGACCTTGGACAATGTACTTTCTTTTTCTGGGCCTCAGTTTCTGCACCTGTGAAGGGTTGTAAGCCCTGCCTCTTGAAACTGTTATTGGGGTTTGATAGGGAAAGGCCACAGCCTGGCAAGTGGGGGCTCTCACTGCTGTTTCCCTCCTCACCCCGCCTGCCACCCTCTGAGGCCCCCCACCCCCAACTCCCCCCAACCAAGACGACTGCTTTCTGGAGGTAATGACTCCTGCGGCTGGGAAAGGTGAGAGGAATCTCACCACCATGCAGTAGGAAGGATTTTCCAGGGCCTGGGCCCAGCCCAGGTGAGGGGCTAGGCCAGCTTCCTCTCAGCCACCTCCTGTCCCTGCCCTGTCAGGAAAGTCAGCTGCCTGGCACGGCTCCAGTGTGTACCAGGCCCTGGCCTAATTGACTCAGATCTGATAACTCCATTACCTCAGCTGCCCAGGCAGATGCCATACGCTGGAGGTGGGCTGGGGATCAGAGCCCTGGCCGCCCGGCCCCAGGACCCCGGGACAGGGAGCATCCTTCTCCCCATTTGAAGCCCCAGTGAGGGTCCTTAGATGGTGGGACTCATGTTCTGGAGTTAGATACTTAGGTTCAGATCCTGGCCCTGCTGGTCCCAGCTGTGTAGCCTGAGGGTGGTTCCTTCTTGCCCTGAGCCTCAGTTTCCTCATCTGTCGTGGGGGAAATGACTGGTCAGAGTCAACTGCCCCCTGTGAGGGAGGTGGCACCAGGATTCCCATTTCACAAATGAGAACACTAAGCCTCTGAGAGGGGAAATGACTGCCCCAAAGTCACACAGTGAGAGCTAGGGTTGAATGCTACCAGGAGCTCACATGACCCCTCCACCCAGACCTCATTACCCACCCAGCCCCTCCCTGCCTGGGGCTTAGATCACAGCACCCAGCCCAGGCTCTGGAGCACAGTAGGTGCTCAGTAGATGTTTGAAGGAGTGGGAATAAATAAGCTCAGAGTCTGCTGGGTGCCTGAGGGCGACGGCAGGGGCAGGTCGGACACTGCCCAGGCTGCCTGGGCAGATTCCACCAAGAGGCCACCTGGATGGGTCACGTCTCAGAGGCTGGAACAGAGCCTGTGGGAGCCTGGGAAGAGAAGAATTTCAATTTGGTGTGTGGAGGGCATTTGAGAAACTCTTCTAGAGAGGGCTCCGGGAGGACAGATCTTAGCTGAAGGGAGAGGAAGAGAAGTATTCCAGCAGGGAGTACAGCGTGGGCGAAGGCCTAGAGGCCAGAATGCCTGAGTGGAAATGAGCCTGGCAGAGTAAGTTGGGGTTGGTTGCCGGGGCCTTGAATGCCAGAACAAGTTTATTCCATAAGCAGGAGGGAGCTACCAAAAGTCTGGAGCCCACAGAGGAAGGTCAGGCAGTAGGAGGCCCCTGGCAGCCGGCCCAGGGAGGCATCTAGGCCACTGGTCCCAGCTCGGGGCCTGGTGGGGCCTCCAACAAGGCAGCATGTTGGAGATGTGAGGGGCCAGCCAGAAAAGAACAAAGTTTGATGGAGCTCTGTTGGGCGTTGTCTGTTCTCAGGAGGACATGCAGAGGGGCTCTCAGAGCCAGAGAAGCTTCTAGGCCTCAACTAGTCCTGGTCTTCCTTCTGCCAGGGCCTTGGCCCCCACTCCCTAGACCCACCCTTGGACTGTGGGGTCAGACAGGCCTGGGCTTGCCTTGTGACAGCCCTGAAGTGTCTTCATTTTATGACTCTCACCAAGTCTGTCACCTCTCTGGGCCTCAGTCTCCTCATCTGTGAAATGGGCACAAGAGGAGAGGCAGGAGAAGTGTGGCCCCATCAGCACTTTGCAGGCATCTTCTCCATTGTGCTCACCATGGTCCTGAGGGGCAGGTGTCATCAGCAGTCCGGTTAGGTCAGGAAGCTGAGGCTCTGGCGGTGGAAGGGAGTCACAACTTCATGTTTGTACAGCTTGTAAATGTCAAAGCCAGAATTCAAACCCACGTCCCTGCTCTTAGGCATGATGCCAGACATCCTCTCGGAGAATCTTTTGCAAACTGTCAAGTGTGTATGTATTCACAGGGTGGGAGGTGTTGGAGAAGACCAGTCAGAAGACCAGGGAGGGAGTTCCTGGTAGGGGCACAGCAGAAGCACACGTGTAGAGGCCGGACCCCCCGCCCTCCTGTACATGTCCGTGATTTCTCACTAGTCCTGGAAGGCCTGAAAGACAATGAGGCTGAGACCCCAAGCCTAAGTCCGGTCCCCACCTCCAGGGGCATATGCCCCGCCATGGGCGCCCTCCTGATGCACCATCACGCTGACGGCCACTCCCCTCAACAGATCAACCTGAATGAGAGCATGCAGGTGGTGAGCAGGCGGGCGGTGACAGTGGCCTACGGGGAACCTGTGCACCACGTCATGCAGTTTGACCCAGCAGACCCTGGTTACCTTTATCTGATGACATCCCACCAGGTAAGGTCAGAGCCCCCGCCTGACATGCGAGCTTTCTCCCACTCTTTCTCCCACCAGGAGCACCTTCCTTTCCAGTCCCCCTTGTCTGCAAGCCTTCACTTCCCAGTGGAGGCATCACTTCTGCGGGGAAGCCCTGTGTCCCCAAATGGCCCCTGCTAGAGCATCAAGCCTCAGTTTCCCCAGCCACTCAGGGCCCTGGCCATCGCTGATTCCCCCAGACAGGGGCCGCCAGCCTCTCTGAGCTGGGCCCTCACCTCTGCCTCCAGATGGCCAGGGTGAAAGTCGCCGCCTGTGCTGTGCACACCACCTGCGGGGACTGCGTGGGTGCCGCCGATGCCTACTGCGGCTGGTGTGCCCTGGAGACACGGTGAGGCCCCTGGCGGGGGAGGCTGGGCCCCAGGGCAGCTGCAGCTGGGTTTGTGGGGAACCTACCTGGGCCCTGACCTGTGCCCTGCTGCTCCAGGTGCACCCTGCAGCAGGACTGTGCCAACTCCAGCCAGCGGCATTTCTGGACTAGTGCAAGTGAGGGCCCCAGCCGCTGCCCCACCATGACTGTCCTGCCTGCAGAGATTGACGTGCACCAGGAGTACTCAGTGAGTCACGGGGAGAGCTGGCACTCAGCTTGAGGGAAGCCACCTTTCACCTGACCCCAAGCCC
Organism: Canis aureus; assembly: GCF_053574225.1. Classification (NCBI taxonomy): domain Eukaryota; kingdom Metazoa; phylum Chordata; class Mammalia; order Carnivora; family Canidae; genus Canis; species Canis aureus. The sequence goes on from NC_135629.1 coordinate 6,614,753, forward strand.
AGAGAGGTAGAGACTCCTGCCCATGGTGCCCTAGGGACCTGGAAGCAGAGCATGAGAATGTCTGGGCTTTACTGAGCATTTACTAAGTGCCAACACTTGCTATGCACATGGTGTTCGTGTGTTAGGCCTCCTGCAACTCTGTGAAGTGGGTGCTCTGAACATCTCCATCTTACAGATGAGGAAATTGAGGCATAGAGAGGTAAAGTGATTGACTCATGGGCATACAGTGAGGGATTAGGGGAGCTGGGATTTGAACACAAGTGGGCAGGCTCTAGAGTCTCAGGAGGGAGGGAGCGGGTTGGAGGGTAGAAGGAGAGTGAGTCTCCAACCTCCCACCTCTTCCCAGCCCCAGTACAGGGAGGGGAAGAGGGACCACCAAGTGCCAGGCTGCTATTTCTTGTTCTTAGAAACAGACTAATCTGCGATATGGGGGCAAGTGACTTCCTGCTTCACCTGTGCCCAGGGAAGACCTGGAGCTGCCACAGCTCCCTCACCACCCATAGCAGCCCCTATGAGGACAGGGAGTGAGAGACAAACAGGCCTGGGTCATGCCCAGCCCAGCCCTCAGTGACTTCTCTAAGGCTGGGTGTCCTCATCTCTCAACCAGGGGAGATGGTGGTTCTAAAGGGGCAGATGGGGCCTGGGGCTCCTTTGCACCCCTCTCCCCATTATTATGTATCACGGAGTCCTTCACAAGCTTTATCTCATCAGGCTGACTGGGCATAGGTTTGTCTGTTCATTTATTCATTCATTCATTCATTCATTCATTCACTTATTCATTCATCAGGTGTGTTTTTGAGCACCTACTATGTGCTAAGTGTAGTTCTAGACTCTGGGGACACAGCATTGAAAAAGACAGACAAATCCCCGGCCCTTGTGTGGCTGACATGCTTGTGGGGGCATGTGCTCTCCATTGTGCTCACCATGGTCCTGAGGGGCAGGTGATAGGATGAGATAGGATGGCAAGACGGTGGTGACAAGTACCATGGTGAAAGGGGAAGCAGAAGAGAGGGGTAGAGAATGGATGGGGGAACGTTGACATTTTAGACCAGGTTGGAGCCTGCCTCATGCTGCAAATGTTGCACTTGAGCAAAGGTAGGACACAAGTGAATCAGGTGGGTATCTGGAAAGAGCGTTCTGGGCAAAGGGAATTGCCAGTGCGGATGCCCTGAGGTGAGAACAGACGGGTGGACAGGAAGGAATATCAGGGGATGGGGTCAGAGATGTCATGGGGACCAGGTCATGAAGAGCCTCCCTGACTACTGTAAGGTGGTCAGTGTCATTTTGCAGATGGGGAAACTGAGGCCTCGGGAACCCCATGTAGGATATAGCCCTCTGGCCTGGGGTCCCAGCCACTCGTCACCCTTCTCCCAGGGTTGCTAGGGTGGTGGTGGGGCAGTGGGGGGAAGACCTGCTCCCCAGTCCCCCAGCTGAGGGTCGCCGGTCCCTAGGGCATGATCCTGCAGATCTCCGGCAGCCTGCCCAGCCTCAGCGGCATGGAGATGGCCTGTGACTATGGCAACAACATCCGCACCGTGGCACGGGTCCCAGGCCCTGCCTTCGACCACCAGATCGCCTACTGCAACCTCCTGCCCAGGGACCAGTTCCCGCCGTTCCCGCCCCACCAGGGTAAGTGCCTCACACGCTGGGCTCTGAGTACAGCCCCGAAGGGGTGTCATGGTGGAATGTTGGGCATGGGGGTCCTGAGATCACCAGCCTCCGACGTTGGTGGAGACCCCCGACGCCTTTGTCCTTCTCTCCCCGGCTTCCCTGGTCCCTCTAGATCACGTGATTGTGGAGATGTCTGTGAGGGTCAACGGGCGGAATATCGTCAGGGCCGATTTCACCATCTACAACTGCAGCCGCGTCGGACAGGTGTATCCCCACACGGCGTGAGTGGTTGGGGCGTTTGCCTGGGTGGGGGCAGGGTAACAGGGAAGGGGCTTTGTTCTCAGGAAGGCCGTTGGAGGATAAATGGTGATGTCCTGGAGACACATAGGACCCAGCTTCCATGAGCACTGAGGCTGTAGGGGCCGAGAGAAGTGCTTTGATTACACTTAGTCTCCTAAAGGCCCTGCTTGTCTATTCTCTCTTTACATACCTCTTGTAGCAGGGAGCTCATTATCTTATAAAGTGCCCCACCCCCTTATGATGCAGAAGACCTTTTTCCCCTGTGTTGAGATCCACCTCTTGGGTCCCCGATCCTGGGGGCTGGGGTGAAGTGAGGGTGGGGAGCTAAGTGTCTGAGGTGTCCCTTGCCTTCCAGCTGTACCAGCTGCCTGTCGGCACAGTGGCCTTGTTTCTGGTGTGCCCAGCAGCATGCCTGTGTCTCCAACCAGTCACGGTGTGAGGCCTCACCAAATCCCATGGTAAGTTAGGCCTGGGGGGGAGACACCCTCTGCCTGTTTCATTACCTTTTTTTTTTTTTTAGAACATTTCCACGTCATTACATTTTCTTCCTGGCACCAGATTCAACAGCTGCCCTGGCTCATCACATAAAAGCACATTTAACTAATCCCCTATTGTTGGGTACACTGATAGCTTCCCATTTCTTTTTTGTGTTCTTATATAGCCAGGGCATGGTGTGCATCCTTGATTATTCTCTGGAGACCAATTCTAGAAATGGCATTTTGGGGGTGAAAGCGTGACCATATTTTTATGCCTTTAACTCAACTGCCTCCAGAAAGCCTGAGCCAGTTTAAACTCCCACCTGCATGCAGTAGGAGGGCCCCTTTCTGCACATTTTGCTAATACTGGCTAGTTTCTTTATATATATATATATATATATATATATATTTATATTTATATTTATATTTATATTTATATTTATATTTATATTTATTTATTTTTTATTTTTTATTTTTTATTTTTATTTTTTTTTAATTTGAGAGGAGAGAGAGAGAAAGAGCTTGAGTGGTGAGGGGGCAGAGGGAGAGGGAAAAGCAGACTCCCTTCTGAGCAGGGAGCCTGACTCAGGGCTTGATCCCAGGACCCTGGGATTATGACCTGAGCCGAAGGCAGATGCTTAACTGACTGAGCCACCCAGGTGCCCCAATACTGGCTGGTTGTGAATTTTACTTGTAACATTTTCAACAACGCTATGGGGTCAGGACACTTGTCCCTGAGGCCAGGATGTACCAGACTGGGACCTTGAGTCCAAGCCCCTCCTGCCTTCCGCACATCAGGAGTTGTGCTGAAAGGCCCCATTTTGGTCTCCCTGTGGACGCTGTCGACCCAGGGGTAGGTGATTCCTCAGGCAGAGAAGATGAGCTGGCCTCAGGAATCATATGCTTTCAGGTCCTGTTGCTTATGCTGGTCCCCTGAGCTCTACAGCTGGCCAGGATCCAGGCCCTCTCTGGTGCTATGGGATGGCTGGATTGAATCAATTATACCGCAGATGGGCGTGGTGGGGAGAGTTGGGGAGCAGGGGGAAATACAAATGAAGATGCTACATACCTTGCAGATGGTTGATTTCCGAGGTGTGTTCACTCACAGGGTGGCCTTGTGTCTTTGCCCAAAAAGCCTCTAAGGGCATCCCAACTTCAAGCCAGGGATGACCAAATAGTATTCCCGAGACTTTGGCTGGGGCTGTCATGCTCCACCAGCTGGGATGGCTAGGCTGGGGCCAGGCTGGGGGGAGTTGGTAGTGGTAGTGCCAGGGTTCTGAGATCACAGCTCATCCCCTCTCAGACCTGTCTTATATTAGTCACCGAGTCCCTGCCTGAGGGTCCTCTCCCCAGGAGATGGATGCTCCATTTTCCAGATGGTACAACTGAGGTAGCCAATAGGGTCCTGGGGGCCCTGATTCTTGGCAGGAGGAGGTCACCCTGGGCATGTATCCTAGGGAAGGAGCTCCAGGCCCCAGAGCATCTAAAGCCCCAGCCTCTTGGCTCTGGGCTCAGAGAACCTCATCAGGAATCCTCCAAGCAGGTGCAGAGATCAATGTGTACATGCTAAGGGGCAGGGGGGCTCCATGGCCCACACCTGGAAACCTCTGGTCTATGTACCTCCTGCCAGAGCCCCGGCACTGCTTTGAAGAAGAGTCATCTAGGAGCTTAACTCAAAGGACTGACACAGTAACATGGGCCTTCTGGCACTGGGAGAGAGCCCCAGGGGAGTCTTTGTGGCCAAACCATAGGGGAGGCCCCCAAGCCTCTGCATTGGATGCCAGGTTTCCAGTCCGGGCCAACCAGGACTCCTATTCTCTTTTGGGGACCACATCTTCCAGCCCCCAGCCCAGGGCTTGGTACATAGTAGGAACTCAATGACTGTGAACATAAAGCATTTGTGCTGGCAGCTTGAGTCTTATGCTGTAACCTATAGGGATGAGGGTGAGGAAGACCCAGCCTCAACATGATTCATTCAGCATTTATTGGGCACCCTTTGTAGGCCTAAGTCTGCACAAGGCACTGGGAAAGAACCCAGTTAGACAGTTTTGTCCTCCCCAAGAGCCTGAGGTGTGAGTTGTGGCTGTGTGATCCTGGGCAAGCTACTGAACCTCTCTGTGCCTGTTTCCCCATCGCCTATTTTACTTACTATAAAACCATACTATAATATGGCCTGTCTTGCCGTGCTGGGAATCCAGAATTGCATCTGTGAGGCACCAACTCCATACGTGGCACATGGTAGGTACTCACTAAAAAGCCACTATGTTCCTTAGGCGCTGGTGGCCACTTTGCTGGATTGGGCCAGGTAGTGCTTCTCCGGGAAGGGAACCTTTGGGCAGGGTCCTGACAGATGCATAGCAGCTCACCAGCCTGGAGGTGTTTCTGGGGCAGCACCTCATAAACCATCTCCCCCAGGTCTGCAGCTCTGGGGGCCAGGAGTTGGGGCAGGGGGGCACAGAGAGGGCCTGTCTCAAAGGATTATGGTAATCCAGCAGAAGAGGCAGCCCCCTCCCCAGGCCTGCAGAAGGCTCTAACTGATATTTAAGTTGGCATTTAATTACATTTCAGTTCGCCATGCGACGCCATGCTTCTGGTCAAGTAGTGGGCGGGGTGGGGTAGGATGTGCACATCTGCCTGCACCCCTCGAGAGCCGGGAGGACATAGTAGGGCTTGGGCTAGGTCAAGGAGGTGTCCCTGGGCAGGTGCCAGGGGCTGAGTCTCCTGTCACTTTCCTATTCCCTTGGGCCCCAGAAGGAGAAAGTGGAGGAGGGGAGGAGAGATGGGAGGGGAGGCCCCCCTGACAGGGAGGCTGGCCTGGATGCCACTGTGAACCTGTACTTTGTGAGGAACTAGTGGGGAGAGTGGTTTGGTAGGAACAGGGGACAGTTCAGGGGGTCGTGAGGGTACAGAAAGTAGGAAGGGACCAGGTCAGGTGGGTTCAGGGTCCCTGGGCCAGCTACACTATATTGGGATGCCAGTTCTTGACCCTTGAACATGGGAAAGGCTGTGATAGAGTCTGTGAGGCCCAGGGTGGGGACAGGTGAGTCCCTCTGTGAACCAGCACACACTGGGTTCCCGTCCGGGTTGATTGTGGCTGTTGGCACTGCTGACCGAGCATCTATCCTCATTCCTGGTGTCCCAGTTTCTCAGCTCTGCCTGGAGTATGGGGAACTGGCTGTGGTTTCCTGAACCTGCAGGTGGTGCCCTGCATGGCATTCCAGCAAAGGGGAGAAGCCAGCAAAGGGGATGCCTCCTTCTGAGGTGTCCATGTCCTGGCTTGGGATGGGGCAGGGAGGCCCCTAGCCTTTGGTCACATGCTGGGAAACCCTAGTTCAAACTTGGCCTTGGCCCCAACAGAATTAATTGACTCGTGTGAGTGTGAAGTCTGGGGTGGGAGGGCACGGTATCATCTTCAGGTATAGCTGGATCCAGGGGTTCCCACCACGGTGTTGGGACTTCCTGCCCCTCTGGGTGGGGTCCGCGCTCAGGCGGCCCTCTTTTCTCCGTAGCCAGTCGGCCTCAGCAGTTCCAGGCAGTCTCCTGATTTCCTGGCAGCCCCAGAAAATGAGAAGAGCTTCTCTTTCTTATTGGTTCTGCAGAAGTCCCATAGTTAACTCTCACTGGCTGAACTAGGGTCACATATGCTCCCTGAACCAATTGCTGAGCCCAGGCCAGGCTCAGGGTGCCCACCTATCCCTGGAGCTAGGGAGTAGAGTCAGTCTTCCCAAACTACAGGACTGTGGGGGAGGTTCCCCAAAGGCCAAGCCAGACTTGGAGGCAGCTGGTGCTGGAGGCCAGCAGCAGACACTCCAGCTGCCCCCATGGAGGGTTAGCCAGCTCTGGGGCGGGAGGGACAGGGGAGGTACCGACGGAGGGCAGAGGTGTGCAGGAGCCTCGGCCTCAGTTCCACTCTGTAGAATGGGTACAAGCACCAAGTGGTCGTGGAATCTTGGCTGAGGATCAAGGAGAATGGGGGACCCTCAGGGGTGGTCCCATGTCATTTCCTCTGGTGGGGGGGGGCCTCCTGTGGAAGGCTCCCCCTGCTTTGACCCTTACCCCCCAGACCCCCCATCAGCCACCTACCCGCTGGTGGACTGGAGCTGGGAGGACAGCACGGAGCCCCCGGCCAGTTGCAAAGGCAGAACTGGCTGCAGCCATGAAAACTGATTGCAAACATGTGGGTTCCATTCTCTGAAATTCCATGGGGTTTACACACGCGACTGTGCAGGACAGCAGCTTGGAGGCACAGGGATTTGTGTGTGCTCACACTGAGCTGGCCCAGGCCCACAGAATGGTCAGCTCAGGGGCCTCCCCTGGGCCCGGCCGCGTGGTTTCGGCAGCCGAGGCCTCCGTGGTCTGCAGCGGGCTCCACTCCCAGGGAAACGGACCAGTCTGGGTGAGGCTGCTGGGCCTGGTGGTCAGCAAACAGTCTGGACAACTAGAGGCCTCTTGTGCTGCCCATTCCATCTCGGGCAAACTGCTCTGCTTCTCTGTGCCCTGACTTCCTGGGCTGTGTAATGGGCATAGCGATTGCACCTACTGCACAGGGCTGTTGGGAGTTAGGATTTGGCGAATTGATTCGGTGCCGAGGGCCATCCAGAAGCCTGGAGTTTCTTCTTTCTGAATCATTTAATGTGTGCCAGTCTGGAGACCGAGTCTCAGAGAGTGGGTGCAGCCCCTCATTTTATAGCTGAGAAAGATGAGGCCCAGAGATGGGGAATGGGGCCAGGCCTCAGCCTCAGCCTCAGCCTCCTGACCTCCTTGGTGAGGCATGCCCCAGAGCAGCCACGGGGGGCACTGGTTCCATCACTGGGCAGCTTACTTCATTGCTCTGTGCCTCAGTTTCCTCATCTGTAAAATGGGGCCATAGAGTCTCCTGCCCATAGGCGTGTCATGAGGGACAAAGGAGATGGTGTGTGGAAGGCACTGGGCACGTCTCCCTCGGTGGTGGCGGCTGTTGTGATTTTATTCCCGGTGTTTCTCACTGCCTGGGCTGGCAGGCATCCCCGCGGGGAGCAGGGGCCATGAGTCCTGTCTCTTCTGCAGTGCTCCTGCTTCACCCTCACCTCTTTGTGTTTTGACTGCAGAACCCTCAGGACTGCCCCCAGATCTTGCCCTCTGCCCTGGCACCCATGCCCACAGGCAGCTCGCAGAGCATCCCGGTGCATCTCGCCAATGCTGCCTTCCAGGTAGGTGGAGGCCAGACCCAGGCAGGGACGGGGAGAAGGCCGTCCCGGTTGGGGACCCAGGCTCTGGGCCCTCTACCCACACTTTGCTTCTGCGTCTCTGAATTTCCAGGTTTTGTCTGAGAAAGCCCCAGTGTGGTCACAGGGGGTTGGAAGAAAGAGACTTGGGTGGTGAGGGCCCAGCCCAAGGGACAGCAGGTAGCTAACAGCTTCTGAGGGAAACCCTGGCCAGGACCCCCAGACTCCCCAACCCTCGAGCTCTCCTGGCAGAGCTGGGCTGCAGCCCACAGGGGAACCTTGTCCATGTCCTGCCTGCCCCGCCCCTAGTTGTGATTCTGGACGCACTTCTGCAGTTCATGGCTGGCATGTCTTACCTGAAGAATGGCCAGAGGTCCCCTGCACTGCCCCCTTGTCCAGATGGGGAGCAGGAGACTCAGAGAGGGGTAGTAGGTGATTTGAGGTACATGATGCAGGGCTGGACTTGCACCCTAGCACCGGACTCCTGCTACAGTGCTCTTCCCAGCAGTCTGCCTTTACCTCCCCACCCACACATGGGGAGGAGGAGTTGCAGCTCCTTTCTGGGTCCCTCCTGGAAGAGTGTCTTGGGTGGGAAGTGTTGACGAGTTCTGGACGTGTGCCAGCCGTCCCCCTCCCCAGCTCCTGAGGACTCACCATCTGTTGCTTCCAAGGGGGTGAGCAGAGGCCTGTGACAGCTGTCACACGTGGGACCACGTGCTGGGCATCTGGGATGTGTCAAGCAGCCTCGTGGCTGGAGCTTTGTAAGGGGCAGGTGCCCTCCCTCTGACTCCACCCTGCAGGAGTGGGACAGAGCCTCTGGAGTGTGAAGGGGCCTGGGCTGGGCTGCGCTGGAGGGCGGTGCTGCTCCCTTGGGCTACAGGAGCCTGGCATGGGGGAGGCCTGTGCCCTGGGTTTGGATCTGGGCTGCTGCGTCCCAGCTGTGTATAGCCTGGGGGACACAGTGTGCCTGTTTGCTGAGCCCATGCCCTGGGGAGCCCAGAGACAGCTTGGGCCTGCTCTCCTGAGGGGCTGAGGCCTGAGCCCAGAGGCTCAAGAGGACGGACCCCCCCTCTTGGCTTAGCGTGGGCAAATGAGCTCAACAGCCACCTTCCTGTGTTAGCTTCAGAGTGAGAGGGGGAGAGGGGTCAGGCCAGGGCAGAGGGGTGTGCTGACCTGTTTTCTCCTCGGGGTGTCACATCTGCTGACAACAGGGATATAAACAGGAAGTCCTGCCACGAGGCTGACCTAACACACATGAAACCTGAGTTTGTTCAGTCAGCACATATTTATTGATACTGCTCCCTGGAGGCCTGTGCTGGGCAAGATGAGGGTGCAACGTTGGGCCCTGTTTATTTAGTCAACAGACGTGTTGAGCACCTCCTGCATACTAACAGCTAGCATAGATTAGTTACCCACAGTATGTAACCCGCTAAAGATACATGATCTCCAGTTTCCCCAGCAACCCTACTGAGTAGGGAAGCCTGTTTCCATTACAAAATTTAGGATACCAAAGCTCAGACAGGAAAGCCACTTGCACAGGGTTGCACAGCAAGGCAGGACCAGAGGGTAGGATTCAAACTGATGGAACCTGAGCTCTTTTACTGCCATCCACTGCCCTTGGAAGTGTCACATAGGCTAAAATCCAACCCCAACCCTCCCCAAGGAGTGGGGAGACCAGTGTAAACAGAGCCTGGTTAGGGGGCTGAGGGTGGTCCTCAACATACAGGGTGGGGGCAGGCTTTAGGAACTTCCTAGGGCCCCTCACATGCACCCAACCCTCTGCTAAATGAATAAATGGTCAAATGAGGGGTGCCCACCTGGTTTAAGGGGAGGGTCTAGGAAGTCTTTGGAACATTTGAGCTGGATTCTAAAGGCTGTGTTGAGTTTTGCAGGGTAATTAAAGGGTTAAAGGGGAGATTTGTTGAGTAGGAGCAATGGACTAGGCAAAGACCCGAGGGCAGGGCAGCCTGTTCCATGTCAGAGTGTCCTGCTATGGCATGGGCACTGGCCTGTGGGACAGAAAGTGGGGGGTGGGTGGGTTGAAGTCTTACTGGGATGAGCATTAAATGCTAGTCATGCTAAAGAGCTGGGACTTTGTGAGCTGAGTAAAAGGCCATTGGTTCAGGCCATTGAGGGTGTTGGTGGCATGGAGAGCACAAGAGCCAAGTTCTAGGTTCTCACCTCTCCTTGTTTCCCTCAAACACTGGACATGAAGGCCAGGAAGGACATTCTGAAGGGGTGGGAGCCTGCGAGTAAGACCCAGCCCACATCTCAGGGTGGTAGACCATGATGTGCTGATGGTAGAGGGTAATGAGTGCTGATATGACTCCTCAGTGCCCCCATTTTTCCCAGGGTGCAGCCCTAGAATGTAGCTTTGGGCCAGAGGAGGTCTTTGAAGCCATATGGGTGAATGAATCCACTGTACACTGCAACCAAGTGGTGGTAAGTGGTGTGGCTCCAGTGTGGGGGGATGGAGGGGTGGGGAAAGGCCTGCATAAGTCCAGATGCTCTACTCCTTCCTTCCCACCTATTCCCCTCCTCCTTTTGATCCCTCCCCATCCTCAACAGCCCTGCCCTCTCCTGTCTTCATGATATCCATCCCCTCCCCTAGCAGAGACTTAGACATCACCCATGTCCTTCATGCTTTTTCTTGTCCTTTTGCAGCTGCACACAACCCAGAAGAGCCAGGTGTTTCCACTCAGCCTCCAACTAAAGGGGCAGCCAGCCCGATTCTTGGACAGCCCTGACCCCATGACAGGTGGGGACCCCCACCTACCCAGATGTCCCCAGGGAGTTCAGCCTTAACGGGTGGGGATCTGCACTGGGGGACTCAGCCAGTGCTCACCGCAGGCACAGATGTCCCACTTGCTGTTCCCTACGCACAGGCCCTCAGATCCCAGCCTTGCCATTCTGTACCTGGTCACTCGCTCAGTACTTATCCATTGAGCAACTGCTCCGGGCCAGACATCTCTGTGCCCAAAATGGCTGCGCAGCTTTGGGCACTTCCTCAGCCTTCCCTTTTGAGCCTCATTGTCCCCGTGTGACATGAGGCACAGGTCCTTTCACAGAAGGCTTGGTGAGGATTTGCTGAGATGATACACACAAATCTTACAGCTGTGTTTGGGACATAGTCAGCACCCCCAGATGGTGGCTAGTGTCCTTACGGCTCTTACATGTATTGAGTCAATTCTCTAAGAGCCTGTTCATGGAGAGCCTTGGATATCCCTGGTGAGCATACCCGCCCCCCACATCCCTACCATGAAGACCCCAGAGAGACCCTAGAACCAGCCTGCATACCCAAGGCCCTGAAGAACCCTCCCCACACTCCCTCTTGGGCCACCCTGAGAATCTGAGGCCCTGGTGCCCACAGAGCCCACATTGCTCGGTGGTTCCCCAGCATCCCCAAGCTCCACTGGGGGGTAAACAGTTCCACTCAGGCCTGTGTGTGAGGCCCAGCCCTGCCACACACGGGCTGTGTGACCTTGGGCAAGTCATTCCTCCTCTCCGAGCCTCAGTCTCTTATCCGTCAATTGGGGCTGATAAAGAGCTCCCACTTGTTTGAGTCACGGTGAGGGCAGATGATTTTAATGAGGTTGTGCTGCTGCACTGTGCTGAACACAGGCCCTGGAGAGTTTGGAGAACCCGGACTCACCTCTGGGTGGGACACCACAGCACGAGGGTGAGTGCAGAGGGCGCCGTGGTCATGGGGGCGCTGACCCATGCTGCCTCCATGTCTCTCCCAGTGGAAGTCTATAACTGTGCCATGGGCAGCCCCGACTGTTCTCAGTGCCTAGGTCGGGAGGACCTGGGACACCTGTGCGTGTGGAGTGATGGCTGCCGCCTGCGGGGGCCCCTGCAGCCCCTGCCTGGCACCTGCCCTGCCCCCGAGATCCGCACGGTAAGCACCCCCACCCACGGAGGCCTGTCGTACCACATGCCTGCATGTGCAACACACATAGCACCCCGCATGGGCTCTCAGACCCGTGCACCTGTGCTTGCACACGACCAGGCATATGCATGTAGTAAAACCTACTGAGCACCTGCTGGGTGCCAGGCCCCCTCTGTGCCGGAGACACAGCTGTGAACAAAACAAAGTACCACCCTCGACATGGAGCTAATGGTGTAGTGGGGGAGGAGGGTGGGCAGTAATAAGTAAGGAAATAAATAATTTACATATAGAAGGTGGTAAGTGCTATGAAGAAAAACAGAATAAAGGGGAGAGTCTGGGGTGGGAGAGACGCTGGAGCTCGTGTCTAGTTTTTATAGCGAGGTCGGGGAAACCTTGCCAATAGGATGATAACTGAGATCAGTAATAACCAAGCCTCAGTTTCAGTGAAGAAAATCTTATGGAGGAGCGCTGGGTGTTATACTATATGTTGGCAAATTGTATTTAAATAAAATTCTAAAAATTAACTTAAAAAAGGAAAGTCTTACAGGGATTGTCATCGGCTTAGCCTTGGCCAGGTGCCCCTCCCTGGCCCAATAAGTTCTGGCTGGGATGCAAGATCATGTGGTCAGACTTGGCCACTGGGAGGTGGACCTCGTCGTCCCCTGGAGACTCCCCCCACCAATGTCACTGACTTTGTGCATGCATACTCACATCCCCATGCCCACGTGGGCTCAGTAACCCGCACGCACATCCTCACTGGCAGCCCCAGTGACCTGTCAAGTGAGCAGTGGTCCCAACTCTCTCAGAGCCAGTACCTTCTCCTGAGCAGCAGGTGGACGTGGTCATGCCTCCTCCTGGGTGTATGCAATAGTAGGGGTGGGTGAGCGAGGAGGCTGCTGACCTTCCAAGCCTCAGAACTTCATTCATCCTCTGTCCCCTGGCAGATTGAGCCCCTGAGTGGCCCCTTGGATGGCGGGACCCTATTGACCATCCGAGGCAGGAATCTAGGCCGGCGGCTTAGCGATGTGGCCCATGGCGTGTGGGTTGGCAGCGTAGCCTGTGAGCCACTGGCTAACAGATACACGGTGTCAGAGGAGTAAGTAGTGGGCAGTGCCCAGGGTGGGGTCTAAATGACTTCTAGCGACCCGCCCCCAAAAGTGCCAACCACAGCTTTGCCCTCCTCTCTCCCCTCTGTCATCCCACCCTCCCCGGCACCCTGCTGCTCCCCAGAAGTGGCCCACCTCCAGGTGTCCTGGACCTTGCTCAAGTCCATCCCCTCTCCGTGTGCATCCTGCCCATTCTGCTCTGGATACTCCTCTTTACCCTTCAAGTTCCCATTTCAATGCCTGCTGCTCTGGGAAGCCCTCCCACGTTCCCCTAGACCAGTTCCACTTCCACAGAAACTTGGCACTGATACAAAAATCAAAACAAAACAACAACAAAAACCTTGCAGTTCACAAAGTGTGGGGCTGCTGGTGTGGTACCAGGGTCTGGGGCTAGAGGGCTGCTAGAGTAGCAGGGAGTGAGCTGGATTTCCTTGGGGGTGGCAGGGGAAAGGACTGTAAGTCTGGCTTGCAGAAAGGCCATCAGTCTACCAGCCTAGATGTCCTCATGGTTGGAGAACGTTCAGTCCAAAGAGACCATCTTATCCAACCCCTTTTCATATCTTTGCAGAAGTGTGGGAAAGTCATGGGGTGAGGGTGGTCCCGGGGAAGAGCCTGGCATCAGGGTGGCACTTGGGGGTTTCAGAGTGGCTGTCTTCCACCTGATGGGGAATGATTTCATTTTGGGGGGGAATGATTTCAGTATTGATGTGGGTGATGCTGTTGGGTGCCCTGGCCGGATAGCAGCCCCCACTGTGAGTGGGAGGGGTGGGTAGTCGAGTGCAAGAGTGGGGAGCTCAGACACCCTCCGGGTGGACTGGGAGGCATTATTTAAGGGAGAATACCCAGCCCTGGAGATGCTCAGCCCACTCCGCTGACCAAAGCTGCCTCCCCGCAGGATTGTGTGTGCCACAGGGCCAGCCCCAGGGCCATTCTCAGACGTGGTGACAGTGAACGCCTCCAAGGAGGGCAAGTCACGGGAGCGCTTCTCCTACGTGGTAAGGGAGGCCACTCCCACCTTCCTGCCCACCCCACCAGCCACACTCGGGGGGAAAGTCTGAGGCCCCACCACCTGTCTTCCTCCCCACAGCTGCCCCTGGTCCAATTCCTGGAGCCTGACAAGGGCCCCAAGGCCGGGGGCACCAGAATCATAATTCACGGAAGCGACCTCCACGTGGGCTCCGAGCTCCAAGTCCTGGTGAATGACACAGAGCCCTGCACAGAGCTTGTGTAAGCCCCTGGTCCTGGGCCACTCCTAGCCCAGGAGAGTTGGGGTGGGGGTGCTAGATGAGTGGAGTGACATCCTTGCACCAAGCGATACTTGGGTCTTCACCTGCTGTGTCCCCTAGCCCAAGCCCCTCTCCCCCTCTGAGCCTCAGTATCCTCATCTAGTAAGAACCAGTATGAGTTCTCTGTAGTACTCATACTGTAGTACTTATGAATAGTACTCTGTGCCTGGTATACAGTAGGTGCTCTGTAAGTGACAGCTCATCGAAAATGGTGATGATCCCACACGTTCTGAGATCCTCTGGCTGGCCCAGGGTTGTGTTTGGTGGCAGTGGTGTGGTCCACAACCTCTTGGTGAAATGCCTGTTTTTATTATGTACTTCCTGTGTACCAGGGCCCAAGGATGGTCATTACTAGGGGATACCAAGAGGAGCCCAGCGGTCTCAGCCCCCAGGGGAAAGCAGACACTCCCTCAGGAAATCGAAATATCTGAGATTGGGGAAAAAGTCAGTGCTTTCAGAGCCACTCCTCAGCAGGGGTGCAGTGGAGAGAGGAGCTCTGGGAAAAAGCTTCTTGGATGGTGTGGGATGGAGCAGAAGATTGGAAAGTGTGGGCAGGGTCAGAGGAGGGGGAAGGTGTTGAAGGTGGGAAGCACAGCGGAGCAGAGGCGGGGCAGTAGGAATATGGAAATAACAGGTTTCTGTGCATGGGGCCAGAAGACCAGGTTGGGAGCGGCAGAGGAGCCCTGGAACCCAGGCCAAGTGCACGGGCCTGAGCCCGGCCGATGGGCAAGTGGGAGCCATCAGTGGGAGGCCGGGGCCCTGCGGATGACACCACTGCCCTCCCACAGGCGCACGGAAACCAGCATCACCTGCACGGTGCCTGAGGGCGCCCTGCCGGCCCCCGTGCCTGTGTGCGTGCGCTTCGAGCGCCGGGGCTGCGTGCGCAGCAACCTCACCTTCCAGTACATGCAGAACCCAGTCATCACTGCCATCAGTCCCCGCCGCAGCCCTGTCAGGTGAGACCCCAGACCCTGACCCTCAGGCTGAGCTCACGCTCTGGAGTGGCAGGTGGGCTGATGGGGCTTGCTGTCCCCCACAGTGGCGGCAGGACCATCACGGTGGCCGGTGAGCGTTTCCACATGGTGCAGAATGTGTCCATGGCCGTGCATCACATTGGCCGGGAGCCCACGGTGAGGGGGCAGGGGCCAAGGTGGGGTGGGGAGCAGCCCATAGCCCTGATTGAGCGGGCCTCACCCTACTGCGTCTCCCGCATCACTGTGTCTCTCCCTCTCTGTCTCCTTGAACCTCAATCTCTCCCCTTTCTCCATATCTGTCACTTCTCTGTATCTGTCTGTCCATCCCCACCCTTGGCCCTGGCCCTCCCCTACTAGCTTTGCAAAGTTCTCAACTCCACCCTCATCACCTGCCCATCCCCTGGGGCCCTGAGCAACGCATCAGCACCTGTGGACTTCTTCATCAACGGGCGGGCCTATGCGGACGAGGCGGCTGTGGCGGAGGAGCTGCTGGACCCCGACGAGGCGCGGCGGGGCAGCAGGTTCCGCCTGGACTACCTCCCTGACCCGCAGTTCTCCACGGCCAAGAGGGAGAAGTGGATCAAGCACCACCCCGGGGAGCCCCTCACCCTGGTCATCCATGTGAGTGTCAGTGGGCGTCAGGGCAGGGATGAATGGGGCCGGGCTCAGCCGTGCACCTCAGCGAGCACCCCCCCCACACACTCTGCCTCCACAGAAGGAGCAGGACAGCCTGGGGCTCGAGAGCCACGAGTACCGGATCAAGATAGGCCAGGTGGCCTGTGACATCCAGATTGTCTCAGATAGAGTCATCCACTGCTCGGTCAATGAGTCACTGGGCACAGCCGAGGGGCAGTTGCCCATCACAGTGAGTGAACAGGGTGCGCTAGGTGGAGGCAGACCTGGCCCCCAGCCCTGCCCCATCTGATTGAGGGCCCACCCCTTCCTTGTGTGTCAGAGCTAAGCATTTTCATGCTCAGTGGAAGAGGCCAGGGGAGCACAGCAGAGGTTTACATCCTCTATTGAAAGGCCCAAGAATTTAGTGACTTGCTCCTGGTCAGTGAGCAGCCCCAGAGAGGCCTGATGGGGCTGGAGCATCAGAGGGCATTAGAAGTTGCCCCTGCTCCACCTGATGCTCCACCTAGAGTCTGGGCTGCCAGTCACCATGCAGAGTCACAGACGGAAGGGAAACAGGAGGGCAGAGAGAGCCCAGAAGTGGGACCTTTACTAGGCTGTACCTGCTTGCACACCTCTGAGGATGGGGAGCTCGCTCCTTCCAAGGCAGCACATGCTGCCTAGGAGGGCTCTGTCTGGGAAAACTCCCTTGCACCCTCACTCTAGACCCTGTTATGCCCTCTGAATCCCCAAACGTTGCCTGCTCCCCGTGTCCTGGAACAGCCTTCCAGGTACTTGGCGACAGCAGCCAGACCCTGTGAACTGCCCTGCCTCTCTTGCTGCTCTGCAGCTCCTCCCCAGGCTGCGATAATAAACACAGTCCTCTGTGCTGAGTGTTGCCTCTCGGCCAGGGCTTGCCAAGCATCCCCTCATTTAGCCCTTCCAGCATTCCCGGGAGGTGGGCGCAGTTGTCTCTGGGTTATAGATGTGGCATCAGAGGTTCAAAGAGGTTAGGCGGCTTGCCCAGGACCCCACTGCTAGCGAGCAGAGGAGCCAAGGCACAGGTCCAGGGAAGCTACAGCTCCC
The DNA here is from genome assembly GCF_053574225.1 of Canis aureus. NCBI lineage: Eukaryota > Metazoa > Chordata > Mammalia > Carnivora > Canidae > Canis > Canis aureus. The sequence continues at coordinate 6,631,297 of NC_135629.1, forward strand.
TTCCCCCCACCTCCACACAGATCCAGGTAGGCAACTTCAATCAGACCATCGCCACGCTACAGCTGGGGGGCAGTGAGACCGCAATCATTGTGTCCATCGTCATCTGCAGTGTCCTGCTGCTGCTCTCTGTGGTCGGTAAGGACCTTTTTCTCATGACACCTTGGAGGGCGGATCTGCCCATCTCATGTCCCAGCCCCTCTGAAGATTGGCAGATAGGAGGAAAAGCATGATGGGCCAGGGACGCAGCTTGAACAAAGGCCTAATGGTGGGTTGCTCACTGACAAGTGTGGCCCCGCTGCGGCTCACACGGGGGTAGAAGGGGATAGAGGCTGGGGGACGTGCTGTGTCCTAGCTGCGGGCCCTGGGTGCCTGGCAAAGGAACCCGGACTCGGTCCTCTAGCCAATAAGGACCTACTGAGAGGACTTAAACAATGGTTGTTCAGGGAAGATTAACCTACATATTTGGTTGGCTACCCCATTATTTAGATAATGGTTATGAAGGCGATACTGTTGATCCTTGAACAACGTGGGGGTTGGGGCACTGACCCCAACCCTGCACATAGTCAAAAATCCATGTATAAGTTTTGATTCCTCCAAAACTTAACTAGTGGTAGCCTCCTGTCTGGAAGCCTTACTGATAGCATAAAGAACACATATTTTGTAGGTTATATATATTACCCACTGCATTCTTTTTTTAAAGATTTTATTTATTTATTCATGAGAGAGACAGAGAGAGGCAGAGACACAGGCAGAGGGAATAGCAGGCTCCCTGCGGGGAGCCCGATGTGGGACTCCATCCCAGAATCCTGGGATCATGTCCTAAGAAGCCAAAGGCAGATACTCAACCACTGAGCCACCCAGGCATCCCTACATACTGTATTCTTACAATAAAGTAGCTAGAGAAAAGAAAATCTTATTAAGAAAATCATAAGAGAGAAAAAATACACTCACAGTACTTTATTTTTAAAAATCTGCATCCAAATGGACCACACAGTTCAAACCCAGCTGTTCAAGGGTTGGCAATGTGTGTGTGTGTGTGTGTGTGTGTGTGTGTGTGTCCCCCTTCCCCCACCCCAGAAAGGAATTATAATACCTCTGTGACATCTTTTAAATGTTTCATAATTTTTTATCTTTTATTTATATATTTATTTTTAATTTTCTCGTTTCACGAGTTAACACCTGGTCATTGTGGAAAGAACTGAAAAATGATAAAAAAAAGCAGAGAACAGAAATCACTCATAATTTTCTTGCCCAAAGAGAGCCACTGTTTACCTCTATTTTTTACTGAATTATAATTGACATAAAATATATCAGGTTCAGCTGCACAATATCGTGATTCAGTATTTTTATACAGTTACCATCTGACACCATACAAAGGTATTACATTATTGACTATATTCCCTATGTTGTATAGTTCCTATGTTAGGTCCCCCAAAACTTATTTTTTTTTATAAGTGGAAGTTTATGCCTCTTAAGCACCTTTACCTGTTTCACCCAATTCCCCCCACCCCTCCTCTCTAGGAACCACCAGATTTTTCTCTGCATTTATGAATCCATTTCTATTTTGTTTTACTTGTTTATTTTGTTTTGTTTTTTAGATTCTTTTTAAAAAAATATTTATTTATTTATTCATGATAGAGAGAGAGGCAGAGAGACAGAGAGGCAGAGACATAGGAGGAGGGAGAAGCAGGCTCCATGCCGGGAGCCCAACGTGGGACTCGATCCCGGGACTCCAGGATCGCGCCCCGGGCCAAAGGCAGGCGCCAAACCGCTGCACCACCCAGGGATCCTCTGTTTTTTAGATTCTAAGTGAAATCACATAACATTTGTCTTTCGGTGTCTGACTTTGTAGTGTGACACCCTCTAGGTCCATCCATATTGTCACAAATGGCAAGATTTAATTTTTCAGGGCTGAGTAATATTTCATTGTCTCTATATACCACATCTTCTTTATCCATTCATCTTCCCATGGATGCTTGGGTTTGCTTCCATGTCTTAGCTATTATAAATAATGCTGTAATGAACATCTGGATGCCTGTATCTGTTTGAATTAGTATTTTCATTTTTTTCAGCAAAATACCCAGAAGTAGAATTGCTGGGTCCCAGGGCAGTTGTATTTTTAATCTTTGAGGAGCCTCCTGTTTTCCATAGTGGCTGCATCCATTTATGTGCCTACCAACAGTTTACCAGGGTTTCCTTTTCTCCACAGCCTCACCAACACTTGTTATATCTTGTCATTTTGATACCAGCCCTTCTGACAGGTGTGAAGTGCTATCCCATTGTGGTTGTGATTTGTATTTTTGATGAGTGATGATGAGCATCTTTTCATGTGTCTGTTGGCCATCTGCATGTCTTCTTTGCAAAAAAAAAAAAAGTCTATTTAGGTCCTCTGCCCATTTGTTAATCAGATGGCTTGTTTTTGTTTTGTTTTTTTTTTTTTTGCTTTTCAGTTGTAGGAGTCTTTATATATTGTGAATATCAACCTTTATCAGATACATTGCAAGTATTGTCTTCCATTTAATAGGTTGCTTTTTTGTTTTGTGGATGGTTTCCTTTGCTGTTCAAAAGCTTTTTAGTTTGATGTAGTTACATTTGTTTATTTTTGCTCCTGTTGCCCTTGCCTGAGGAGACAGATCCAAAAAAATATCGCTAAGACTGATGTCCAAGAGCTTACTGCCTATGTTTTCTTCTAGCAGCTTTATGGTTTCAAACCTCAAATTTAAGTCTTTAACTCATTTGGACTCTATTTTTGTATATGGTGTAAGAAAATGATCCAATTTCATTCTTTTGCATATGGCTGTCCAGATTTCCCAATACCATTTATTGAAGAAACTGTCTTTAACCCAGTGTATATTCTTGCTTCCTTTGTTGAAGATTAATTGACCATGTAAGTATGAGTTTATTTGTGGACTCTATTCTAGTACCTTGGTCTACGTGCCTGTTTTGTGTGGTACTATACTGTTTCGATTACCTTAGCTTTGGCTATATAGCTTGAAACCTGGGAGCATGGCACCTCCTGTTTTATTCTTTCTCAAAATTTCTTTGGCTGTTTACATTTTAGGATTGTTTATTCTAATTCTGTGAAAAATACCACTGGTATTTTGATAGGGATTGCACTGAGTCTGTATATTGCTTTGGGTAGTGAGGGCATTTTAACAGTAATTCTTCCAATGTATGAGCATGGTATATCCCATTTCTTTTGTGTCATCCCAAGTGTTTCTCATCAATAATTTCTAGTTTTCAGAGTAAACATTTTTTTACCTCCTTGATAAAATTTATTCCTAAGTATTTTATTCTTTTTGATTCAATTGTAAATGGTACTATTTTCCCATTTCTCTTTCTGAATAGTTCTTTATTAGTGTATAGAAAGACAATAATAGCATACTAATTAGTATCCTGTATGTTTAGTAGTTGTAATAGTTGTTGTTTTGTGGGGTTTTTTGGTGGAGTCTTTAAAGTTTTCTACATATATCATCTGCAAATAGTGACAGTTTTACTTCTTCCTTTCCAATTTGGATGCCTTTTACTTCTTTTTCTTGCCTAATTGCTGTGGCTAGGACTTCTAAATGCTACGTTGAGTAAGATTGGTGAGAATGGGCATCCTTCCTGATCTTAGAGGAAACACTTTCAGCTTTTCACTGTTAAGTTTGATATTAACTTTGTCTCCATCCTATATGTCCTATATCACTTTATAGTATGTCTCTCTGTACTCACTTTATTGAGAATATTTATCATAAGATGTTGAATTTTGTCAAATTCTTTTTCTGCATCTATTGAGATGATCAAATGATTTCTATCCTTCATTTTTATGTTGATGTGGTGTATCACGTTGTGTGACTTATGGGTGTTAAACCATCCTTGTGTCCCTGCGATGACTCCTACTTGGTCATGGTGTATGATCTTCTAATGTCTTGTTGAATTCGGTTTGGTAATATTTTGTTGCAGATTTTTGCACCTTTGTTCAGTGATGTTGGGCTGTAGTTCTCTTTTTTTGTAATGCCTCTTTCTGGTTTTAGTATGAGGATAATGCTGATTTCATAAAATGAGTTTGGAAGTGTTCTTTCCTCTTCAACTGTTTGGAATTATATCAAGAGGATAAGTATTAACTCTTCTTTAAATGTTTGGTAGAATTCACCTGTAAAGCCATTTGGACCTGGACTTTTGTTTTGGGAGGAGTTTTTTGATTACTGACCTAATTTCATGACTAGTAGTCAGTCTAATTAGATTTTCTATTTCATGATTAAAAGATTGTATATTTCTAGGAATTTGACCATTTTTTCCAGATTCTCCAACTTGTTGGTGTATAACTATATAGTATTCTCTTATCTTTTGTATTTCTGTGGTATCAGTTACAATTTCTCCATTTTCATTTCTGATTCAATTCAGTCCTCTCTTTTTTTCCTTAATGAGTCTGACTAAAGGTTTGTCGACTTAGTTTCTTTTTTTTTTAAGATTTTTTTTTAAACTTATTCATTCATAGAGACACACAGAGAGAGAGACAGAGACAGAGACACAGGCAGAGGGAGAAGCAGGCCCCATGCAGAGAGCCTGACGTGGGATTCGATCCCGGGTCTTCAGGATCACGCCCTGGGCTGCAGGCGCTAAACCGCTGCGCCACCGGGGCTACCCCACGACTTTGGTTTTTTGTTTTTTTTTTTAATTTTTATTGATTTATGATAGTCACACACAGAGAGAGAGAGAGAGAGGCAGAGACATAGGCAGAGGGAGAAGCAGGCTCCATGCACCGGGAGCCCGACGTGGAATTCGATCCCGGGTCTCCAGGATCACGCCCTGGGCCAAAGGCAGGTGCTAAACCGCTGCGCCACCCAGGGATCCCTCGACTTTGTTTCTTTTCAGAGAACCAGCTCTTGGCTTCACTGATCTTTTCTACTGTTTTTTGTTTTGTTTTGTTTTGTTTTGTTTTTTTAGTTTATTTCATTTATTTCCGCTCTGATCTTTATTTCTTTCCTTCTACTAACTTTGAGTTTTGTTCTTCTTTTTTCTAGTTCCTTTAAAGTTAGATCATTTGAAACTTTTCTTGTAGGCCTGTATCACCATAAAATTCTCTCTTAGAGTGTTTTATTCTGTGTCCCAAGATTTCAGACTGTTATTTTTTTTTCATTTTCATTTGTCTCTATATTTGTGTTTATTTGCTCTTTGATATCTTCATTTACCCATTAGTTTCAGTAGCATGTTGTTTAGCCTCTATGTGTTTGTGTCTTTTCCCATTTTCTTCTTGGAATTAATTTCTAGTTTCATGCTGTTGTAGTCAGAAAAGATGTTTGATATTATTCCAGTGTTCTTAAATTTATTGATACTTGTTTTGTGGCCTAATACATGAACTAAGCTGGAGAATGTCCCCCGTGTACTTGAAAAGAATATGTATTTTGCTGTTTGGGGATGTAATGTTCTGTCTGTATCTGTTAAGTTCATCTGGTCCAATGTGTCATTTAAGGATGATGTTTTCTTGATTTTCTGTCTGGGTGATCTATCCATTGATACAAGTAGGGTGTTAAAGTCCCCTACTATTACTATGTTGCTGTCTATTTCTCCCTTCAGGCCTGTTAATATTTGCCTTGTATGTTTAGGTACTCCTCTGTTCAGTGCATCTTTACAAATGTTATATTCTCTTGTTAGATTGACCCCTTTATCATTATGTAGTGTCCTTCTTTGTCTATTACAGTCTTTGTTTTAAAGTCTATTTTATCTGATGTAAGGATTGCTATCCCAGCTTTCTTTGCATTTTCATTTGTATGAAACATGCTTTTCCATCCCCTCACTTCCAGTCTGTGTGTGACCTTAGATGTCAAGTGAGTCACTTGTAGGCAGCATATAGATGGGTCCTTTTTTTTTTTTTTTTAATCCACTTATCCACTCTATGTCTTTTGACTGGAGAATTCAGTCTAGTTATATTTAAAGTAATTATTGATAGGTGTGTACTTAACTGCCATTTTATTAGTTGTTTTCTGTTTTTGTACTTTCTGTTTCTTTCTTCTCTTTCTCTCTTCCCTTATGTGTTGATAGTTTTCATTAGTGGTATGTTTAGATTTCTTTCTTTCTTTCTTTTTTTTTTTGTTTCTTTTCTTTTGTGTATTTTATGTTTTTTCTTTGTGGTTACTGTAAGGTTCACATATAATACCTTATATATATAACAGTCTCTTTTAAGTTGATAGTAAGTTAATTTTGAATACATTCCAGAGCTTCATATTTTTATTCCGCTCCATTATATATGTGTGTGTGTGTGTGTGTATAAATTTATTTACTTATTTTAGAGAGAGAGAGAGAGAGAGAGAGAGCAAGAGAGGGAGAGAGAATCTCAAGCAGACTCCACAATACATGTGGAGCCTGACACAGGTCTTAATCTCATGACCCTGAGATCATGACCTGAGCTGAACCAAGAACTGGACGCTTAAATGTAGATCCAGACACCCTCCACCCCATCTTATATTTTTTGATGACACAGTTTACATGTTTATTTTATGTATCTCTTAACTAATTATCATATTTTAATTAATTTTACTACTTTTGTCTTATCCTTTATCCTTGCTTTATAAGGTGTTTGGCCCACTATATTTATTTTATAATGCTTACCACTATTTTAAAACACACACACACTTCTTTTTAGGAGAATAGGATATCAGAATTGTTTTCCTGGGTGTTCCCCGACCCTTTACCCTGTAGGAGTTTTTAGCGCACCAGGGAGGGGAGGGCTGCAGGTGAAGGGCACCCATCCACCTCCCCACACCCTGCCCAGGGGAGCTGGAGAGGAAGCTAGTAGGACCTCTCCCTCCAGCCCCGGCCCCTGTGCACTGCCACGTGCCAACAGATGTTTTCCAAGGGGCTGTCCAGGCCTGACCTGCCTCTCTACTGCCTGCAGCCCTGTTTGTCTTCTGTACTAAGAGCCGCCGTGCTGAGCGCTACTGGCAGAAGACTCTGCTGCAGATGGAGGAGATGGAATCTCAGATCCGAGAGGAAATCCGTAAAGGTAGCGGGTTGGGGACCACGCGGGGCTGTGGACCTTGGCTCTGCCATCTGGGGAATGGGTTCGAGATGTCCTCACAGCTCCCTGCCAACCCCCCAGGCTTTGCCGAGCTGCAGACAGACATGACTGATCTGACCAAGGAGCTGAACCGCAGCCAGGGCATCCCCTTCCTGGAGTATAAGCACTTTGTGACACGCACCTTCTTCCCTAAGGTCAGCCTGCACCTTGCCAGCCACCTCAGGGGCTCCTTGACCTCCTTCTGGGCCCTGCTGCCTTAGAGGGCCCCACATGGGCCCCTGGAGCAGTGCCTAACCTCCATGCGCTCCCACGGCAGCCTTGGCCACCTGCCCTCGCCTGCGGAGGGAAGGCGCCTAGTTTCTCCCCTCACTTTTCTCTGTTCATTTGATGTCTAGCTGTCCATACAGAAGCCGGCTGCTGGCCCCAGTCTTCTCCCGGGGTGTAGGGCCTGCCTCTTTCCTTACTGAGGTGGCGAGCAGAGGTGGCCCAGGCTTTCCTAGGCGCCCAGTGCTCCGCCAGCCTCTCTCAGCCCTGGGTCCCTTCCCAGACAGGCTTCTACATCCCCTCCTCCTACCCATTGGACTCTACCTCAAGCCTCCCATCCATCTTTGTGTTCCAGGGGCTACTCCCCTGGCCCCATCTTCCCTGGCCTGGCCAGAGCATTCCTGCTGGCAGCCAGTGCCCTGCCTTTTGCCCTGTCCACACTGTTCACCATGCAGCAGCCCAAGCAAGGCCATACCGTGGTCCCTGCTGGCCTCTCTGCTCTCTCTCCCATTCCACACTGAGCTGCTTCTGCTTCCTCATAAGCCTTGTGTGCTCTTGCATTGCCACACCTTGTATTGGGAGGTCCTGCTCCTTCCTTTCCTCCCCCACCCCAAGCCCCTTGGGCCACCCCTCCTTGCTTCTCTGGGCCCTTAAGGCCCCTGGGCATGGTCTCCTGCCTCTTCTTCCTTTACAAGGTATCCCTTTGCACTTGTTGAGCGGCCCTTGCATGCCAGTCAGGGGAGACCGCAGCCCTGCTGAGATGCCGGGGGGTGGTCTACCCCTACAGTGTTCATCCCTCTATGAAGAACGTTATGTACTGCCCTCCCAGACCCTCAACTCCCAGGGCAGCTGCCCGGTGCAGGAGACCCACCCACTGCTGGGAGAGTGGAAGGTGAGTATCCTGTGCACGTGTGTGCATGTACACACAGGGCTCAGAGCCACCCCATCCCTCATCTGGCCCATTGATCCTAATCACGGGAAGTTGAGAGGGATCAGTTATTGGAAGACAGTAAGTCCTCCATCCCAAGAGGCACTCAAGTGGCCATTCAGGGTGTTATAAGTGCTGACCCCAAGAGAGGCAGGGAGACGAGAGGATTGGGTCTTTCTGGACATTCCATTCTACCTGCTGCCTCCAGAATGGCAAGCAAGAGGGTCCTACACACAGGGACTCTGGGTTACCTCCAGACACCCTTAACCTTTTTCGAGGCCCACTTTTCAACTCAACTGAGCCATGATTCCCAGTTGGGAGTTAAGAGACATCTGCCATGAAAGGTGGTGAGATTCCCATCCCAGGAGGCATTCGAAGAGCCATTCAGGGCATTATAAGTCCTGCCTTCCAGGCCAGGCAGAGGTACCAGACCCCTGTGCACTGCACCGATTACTTCCACAGATCCCGGAGAGCTGCCGGCCCAACATGGAAGAGGGGATCAGCCTGTTTTCCTCGTTGCTCAACAACAAGCACTTCCTCATTGTCTTTGTGCATGCGCTGGAGCAGCAGAAAGACTTTGCAGTGCGTGACAGGTCAGGCTGCGAGGCTCTGGGAGAGGGACAGGGGCCACACAGCCTGTCCTGGCTTGGCCTGGCCAGACCCAAGGCTGGGCAGTTTGCAAATCACCTTGCCTGCCAGGCAGTAGGCATCCACCCAGCACCAGGCCCCCACGTGCTTTCCATTCCTGGGCCTGGATGCCCAAGCTATGGGCTCAGGGACATGGTGGTTGCTGGAATGTTCAAGAAGTTGGCCCTTTGTCCAGGTGGGTTTGAGCTGCACTCTCACCCATCTGCCAGGCACCAGCCACACAGGCATACCTGGGGTCACCAGGTCCACAAGGCAGCAGTGGAGCCCCATACACATGCTCCTCACATCCCAGGGCCCTGAGGTACAGCTGCTGCTGAGGCCACGCACCCACCCACAGGTGCAGCCTGGCCTCCCTGCTGACCATCGCGCTCCACGGCAAGCTCGAGTACTACACGGGCATCATGAAGGAGCTGCTGGTGGACCTCATCGATGCCTCGGCCGCCAAGAACCCGAAGCTCATGCTGCGGCGTACGGAGTCTGTGGTTGAGAAGATGCTCACCAACTGGATGTCCATCTGCATGTACAGCTGTCTGCGGGTAACACAGTAGGGCCTGCCACCTCCCAGGCCTTCCTCATGACAAGCATCACGTATCTGACTCTGTTTCACCCTCATGCCAGCTCTGTCAGGAGGAGTCATCATACCCTTCATGCAGATGAGGGAAGGGGCTCAGGGAGCAGGGACAGGCCTGTGGGGTCCAAGACACAGCTCAGAGAAGGCCTGGCTTCCCGTAAGGGCTCAGAGCAAGCTCAGGGCAGAACAGAGGCTGTGTCAAGAAGTTTGTTCCAGATGGTTTTCTTAGTCATCAAACCCTCCCCTGTGTGCCTTTGGACCATGGCTCTGGGTTCAGACGATAAACGAGGCCCAGTCTCAGCCCTTAAGATTCCCCCAGGCTTAGAGGAGACAGATGTGGAAATAGCAATTAACATACAGAGCAATAAATGCCACGCAGTGGAGCTCAACTGCTGAGGCCTTGGGCCTGGGTGGAGGGTTCAAGGTGGCTTCCTGGAGGGGGTGACCCTAAGCTCAGGTCTGAGGGCTCATAGGAGGGCAGGGGTATGAGGCCCACCTGGCCCAAGATGCTTTACGCTCCCCAGCCTGTGATTTGAGACATTCTGTATTCTAAACTCACCCTGGGCAGCTTAGCAGAGTCATGGGCTTGGCAGCCGGCTCATCCAGGGTTCAAGTCTAGCCCTGCTACTTCCCCACTCAGTGACCCTGGGCAGGTTGATTGTCCTCTCTGAGCCTCAGCAGTGAGGATGACATCCCATACTGGAAAGAGTTGCTGGGATGACCAAATGCATGTACCTGCCCACAGCCAAGCATTTTCCACCTCAGAGTCTATGGAGACACCAGGAGTGGGGGACAGGAGGCAGGGGGAGACAGGAGGATGGCACCAGGATCCAAAAGGGGTAACAACCCAGGCAGCCATGGAAGTGTTGGTGGAAGGGGCTGGTGAAGTGTTCCGGATGGGGCCACGGCATGGCCAAAGGCTTGGGGGCTGGATATGGAGGCGGGTGGGGGCTGGGCCAGGCAGGCTGGGCCTCAGCCCCTCACAGCCCTGTGCCCCCCAGGAAACAGTGGGGGAGCCGTTCTTCCTGCTTCTGTGCGCCATCAAGCAGCAGATCAACAAGGGTTCCATTGACGCCATCACGGGCAAGGCCCGCTACACGCTCAACGAGGAGTGGCTGCTGCGGGAGAACATCGAGGCCAAGCCCCGGGTGAGCCGGGCTGGGTCAGGGCAGCTTGGCAGCAGGGTGGGAGCCGTCTCCCAGGCTGACCAGGAACGCCCTGACCTGAATCATGACCCCACCGCCTAGGCCCAGGGTAATGATGGGAGGGACTTGCTGACTGTCTCCTCCTCTCTTGCAGAACCTGAATGTGTCCTTCCAGGGCTGTGGCATGGACTCGCTGAGTGTGCGGGCCATGGACACAGACACGCTGACACAGGTGAAAGAGAAGATTCTGGAAGCCTTCTGCAAGAATGTGCCCTACTCTCAGTGGCCACGTGCGGAGGACGTTGACCTCGGTGGGCAGGGCCTCGGCATTGGGCTACTCCAGTGGGAACTGTCGCCTGCTTTGGTTGCATGTGCCTTTCACTCAGTTAATGTACATTAATTGTGGCCCTGGGGACACAGAGACGATCAGACAAGGTGCCCATCACCAAGGAGCTCCTGTTCTGGTGGGGAGATGGGTACTGCAGTGTGAGCCAGCTGCAGATAACAGCAAAAAGTATTCAGGGAAAGCTTGCTCGAGGAGGTGAAGTTGGAGTGGGTTTTGAAGGATGCATAGGAGTTTCGGTTGGGCCAAAATCTGCCATTCATTCTTTGATTGTAGGCCCCATTCCAGGCACCAGATTGTGAGGATAGATGGGTTCAGTGACTGTCTATTCATAGCAGGGAGCTCCCTGGGTCTGGCACGCAGGGGCCGGGATAGGCTGTGAGATGAGGTGGGGCAGGTATTCAGTCACCCAGAACCTGGAAGGGCAGTCAGTACCTCAGGACAGTGGGAGTCATGGAAGGTCTGTGATCCCTTTCACACATGCTACCTTTTCTTATTTCATCAGCGATAGTAAAGTAATAGCCTCAAGGTTGGAGACATGGCCAGACCTCCTGCTCTGTGCCCATGTACTCTCTCCTCTGAATCTCTTTCCTCCTTTGCATTTTAAAAAATAAGGCTCAGAGAGAGCCATGGCTTGCCCTAGATTCCACAGAGGGAGCCAGACGCCTCTCCCTGTGCGGCCTGGGCTGGTGCTGCCTCCTCCAGCCAGCTCCCCGCCCCTGAACCCTGTTCTCTGCCCCCAGAGTGGTTTGCCTCAAGCACGCAAAGCTATATCCTCCGGGATCTGGATGACACCTCAGTAGTCGAGGACGGCCGCAAGAAGCTCAACACGCTGGCCCACTACAAGGTAGGATCCCCAGCCCACCCCACTCCCACCTCTGCCCTCCCTGACCTCTGACCTCTGACCTCAGCCTCTCCCCTCCTGTCAGATCCCTGAAGGTGCCTCCCTGGCCATGAGTCTCACAGACAAGAAGGACAACACACTGGGCCGAGGTAGCACCGGTGGATGTGGGGAGGGGGTCAGGCCAGGCTTCGGCCCCTTCCTAGCAGCCCTAGTAGGGAAGCCAAGAGGCAGGGCTGGGCCGGGCTGTGGCCTCCTTGGGCGGAGCGAGGACTGGGCCAGGCCCCCTCTGCCCCAGTCCTGTTTGGGCCGCCAGGCCTCCTCACGCTGGGATCCTGCGGGCAGCCAGAGAGAGGCCCCAAGAGGGCGGGATGTGGTTTCAAGAGGTCTGGGCAGCAGCCAGGCTGGAGGGGGAGGCGGCATGCCCATCTGGGTTTTGGGCTGTGTCCCTGCCTCAATTCCACCCCCATCCATACCCTCAGGCTCGCAGACCTAGCTTTCCAGCTGCCAGGCATGGGGTCCAAGGCTCCTTTGGTCTCAGGGTCCCCTGCTAAGGTCAGCAGCAGGATCTCGGGTGTCTTCCTGCAGCTTCTGAGGTCTGGGCTGGCAGGAGCTCTGGTCTGGGCAGTGGAGGGGTGAGGGCAGCCACGCTGTGCCCCTGTGGGGTCTCCGCCATGTCTGTCTGTTGACTGTTTCTCCTTTCTCCTTGTGTGCGTCTCATTTGTGTGCCTTTTTGTCTCGGGCTTGTTCTCTGTGTGTCTCTCTGGATCTCTCTTACCTCTGTCTCTGTCTCTATCTCTCACGCTCACTTTCTTCCAGTATTGCTTTGGATCTCTCTCTCTCTCTCTCTTTCATTTCTGTCTCCATTCCTGTTTTTCTCTCTCTCCACCCCCTCCTCTCTCTTGTTTATTTATTGTGTTTTCCCTCTCACAGTGAAAGACTTGGACACAGAGAAGTATTTCCATCTGGTAAGTGCCCGGCCTCTGGCCCTGGGGGTGCCCACCCTCACTGGGTATGGACTTGGCTTCCTGCCACCCTGGGCCTCTGGGGAGAGTACTGCCAGGCTGGGGAAAGGCCGGGGGTTGGGGAGCAGGGATGGGTCCCTTGTGCCCCGCCAAGCACCAGGTACCTGCGGGTTGCGGGACAGGACCTCCCACAGGACGGCCAAGGATGGTGCTGGGCGCCAGACTGACCAGCGCTCTGGCCTCCCAGGTGTTGCCCACAGACGAGTTAGCAGAGCCCAAGAAGTCCCACCGGCAGAGCCACCGCAAGAAGGTGCTACCAGAGATCTACCTGACTCGCCTGCTGTCCACCAAGGTGGGCCTGGCCACTTCGCCCCATCAGTGGGCCAGCTGTCCACACATGCCTGGGTGTAGGGCGAGAGTTCTTCTCCTGTGACTCTGGATGAGCACCCCTGAGAGAGGCTCAGGGCTTTGTGTTGCTCCTGAGGGGTTTTCTCTCAGCCAAGAAAGGTACCTGATGGATGGCTTCTGTATTAGCCACTGTGACAGGGCAGCAGAGGTCCAGAGGGGTCAGTGCTGTCGCTGAGGTCCCAATGGCTCAGGTGGCAGTCATCACCCGGCCCTACCAATTCCCCACCCTGTGCCCCAGTATCTGGATAAGTCCTTCTAATACCCTCCCCAGGGAGGAGGATTTCACAGATGAGAAAATCACGGCCCAGAGAGGTTAGGTGACCAGCCCGATGGTACATGGCTTTCCCACACACCAACCCAAGCACTTCAGGCTCCCTGGAGCTACCAAAGGTGCCCACTCACCCTCCCCAGGTGGTGCTGGGCTGATAGCAGCCACCCGACTCTTCTGCAGGGCACGCTGCAGAAGTTTCTGGATGACCTGTTCAAGGCTATTCTCAGTATCCGTGAAGACAAACCCCCACTGGCCGTCAAGTACTTCTTTGACTTCCTGGAGGAGCAGGCGGAGAAGAGGGGGATCTCAGATCCTGATACTCTGCACATCTGGAAGACCAACAGGTTGGTGGGCCGATGGCGTGTGGGCAGTGGGCCGGCAGGGAGGGAGGTGTAGCCTCCTTGCTTCAGTGTGGGCAGCCCTAGTGCAGGAGTTTGGAGCCTGGTCTCTCAGCCCAGCTGCCAGGGTTCCGGCCCTGTTTGGCCCCCTCCTACCCATGTGACCTTGGGTAAGTGACTTCACCTCTCTGTGCTTTAGTCTTTCCAGCGGTAAAACCAGGATAATCAAAGTAATCCACCTTACTTGTAAGAATTAACTAAAAGCGAGCAGGGTGGAAGTTTGGCCCTTACCATCACTTCTCTCCTCAACTCCTCTTGGACGGGCACCGTCAGCTCCATTTTACAGATGAGAACAGTGAGGCTCACAGAGAAGGCCCTGCTCGAGATCAAGCGGCCCTTGGCAGTGGCAGAGCCAGGCTCAAACCCACCCCTACCCAGTTCATAGCTTTCCTTTGAGGCATGTCTTTCTTAGCTTTTGGGGTCACAGGCCCCCACAACTTGTTGAAAACTTCAGCCTGAACCTCAGGAAAAGTGACAGCCTAGACGTTTCTGTGCAGTTGCAGGGGCTTCTCAGAGCTCTGGCTGGGTGGGGGAGTGGGGTGTCCATGCACTCTGGGCTGCTGAGTCACTGGGTGGCCCTGGGTTGGGGGTATTGCCAACCCTTTCTGGCCTCCTGAGGCCAAGGCCAAAAATCCAGACCCCGCCCTCCCGCAGCCCTTTCTGGCTTCTCAGTGGCCCCGCTAATGGTGGACTTCCTGCTGCCGTGCAAGGGCTGGAAGGAGGAGCCGTGTGCTGCCCGGCAGGGCGGGGCTGAGGGGGTGGGTTCCTCTAATGAGAACCAGGACCAGGCTGGAGGCTCCCTCGTGAGAACAGAAGGCTGTGTGGGGTTGGGGGAAGGCCTGAAGGTAGTCTGGCCCTGCAACGCCTGCCTGGAGCATCCTGCCCCGCTGCAAGCAGCAAACCCTCCTCTTGGCCCCTCTGCCACCCTCGCCGGCTGGGATGGTCATCAGCCCTGTTTGTGGAGGAGCAGACTGAGGTTCTGTCTTAGGTCGAAACCTCTCTGGCCTTGAGGGGTAAAGCCGGCCTGCCCTTGGCGCCTGGCTGCCTTCCTCTTTGACCCCCCTCACCCAGCAACCCCCTCCTTTGCGGCCGCACCCTCACACAGCGCCTCCATCACCCCCATCCCACAGCCTTCCTCTCCGGTTCTGGGTGAACATCCTGAAAAACCCCCAGTTTGTCTTCGACATCGACAAGACGGACCACATCGACGCCTGCCTCTCTGTCATCGCTCAGGCTTTCATTGACGCCTGCTCCATCTCCGACCTGCAGCTGGGCAAGGTCTGCCGCTCCGGGGTGGGCTGCCCACGGCCGGGTGGGAAGAGGGGGCCAAGGCAGGGGGCGTGCACCTCGAGTCTTTCTGGGAGGGGAACCAAGGAGCTCGGGTTTGGGGGGCAGGGAATGAACAGGGACCTTCCAACTGGGGCAAATGCCCAGAAACTGGCCCTTGTGGTCAGAAAGTCTGCACCCGTCTCGGGTGTGCACCACACCCCCTGCCATGTTTAGGCCCTAGAGCCAGGCCCGGGGGAAACCTGCGTGGTCAGGTACAACATCATGAGAGACTCAGCCAGGCTCCGAGCAGCAGTCCTGATGGCCGAGGGCCTTCCACGTGGGCACCGAGTGAGGAGTGGGTAGAGGGGAACAGGTGACCTCTGAGCTGCACACAGGAGGGGCCTCCCTGAGACCCCTGGCTTTGGAGCAGGGAGAGGAGAGAGAACAGCATTCCAGGCATCGGGAACTACCTGGCCGAGAGCAGGGAGGCATGAAAGAGTGCTGGCCGCTGTGAACCTTAATGAGATGGTGTCATTAGACCTGGCACTGGAGGATGGCGGGTACGCCGCCCTGCCTTCAGCCTGTGACTTCCAGGGGCTGCGCGAGAAAGAATGCCATCACTTCTCACATCCAGCCTCCGCAGGCAGGATGCCTGTGACAAAGAACTGGGAGCGCACTTGGCACGTTTTGCTTTTGGGTGTTGGAAACATACAGTGGGAAATATTCCACTGAGCCAGCAATCAAGTTTCCGGCAATCTTAGCCACCAAGACGCATAACCCTAAGCAAGGATGTAGATGAAACAGCCTGTGTGCAACTAAGAGCTGGCACAGAGCCCGTGTACTTCCCCCCTAAAGGAAGCAGGTCCCCCTTCAGGTCATCCCCCTACAGTCCTATAGAACATAGGGCAGGGGCTCCGTGCCGAAGGGCAGCACACGGCAGTGATGGGGCCGTTTGTGTGGCAGTAGGGACATGGCTTGTCCAGAAACAGAGGAGTCCGTCTGGTCTCCATCCGCCGGCTTATCCCCACTACTCCCCTCTGCCCAGGATTCGCCAACCAACAAGCTCCTCTACGCCAAGGAGATTCCCGAGTACCGCAAGATCGTGCAGCGCTACTACAAGCAGATCCACGACATGACTCCGCTTAGCGAGCAGGAGATGAACGCGCACCTGGCAGAGGAGTCCCGGGTGCGGCCGGCTCCAGAGGGGCCTTGTGGGCGTGGGGCTGGGACCGGACTTCCAGGGGCGGGCTGTGGGCAGCTGAGGGTTTGTGTGTAACCCCCTGGGCTGGGGCTGGGGCTGGCCTTGGCCTTGCAGGGTAGGTTAACCACCCCTCCCACTCCCTCCTTCCTCTCCGTAGAAATACCAGAACGAGTTCAACACCAACGTGGCCATGGCTGAGATTTATAAATACGCCAAGAGGTATCGCACACAGGTGGGTACCCCTGATGTGAGGTGCCCCCCCCCTTTTCGGCCCTGCCCTCCTCCTCCTCTGCTCAGGAAAACCCCAGGAGAAGTTCATGCTCAGGTGTCCGCACCCCAGGACATTTGCGCTGTCGGGGGCCAGTTGGCAGCAGTAGAAATCCAGGCAGCGTGGTGGTCCCCACCTTCTACAGTGGGGGCCTCAGGCTGTGACCCAGCTGCCCCTTGCTCCCCCCTCAGATCATGACTGCCCTGGAGGCAAACCCCACTGCTCGGAGGACCCAGCTGCAGCACAAGTTCGAGCAGGTGGTAGCCCTGATGGAAGATAACATCTACGAGTGCTACAGCGAGGCCTGAGCCTGGGGGAGACGTGCTGGGGAGGGACACTGCCCTCAGCTTCACTCTGTGCCACTCTGTGCCGTGCCTCGCCTCTGACTCCGGCTGGGAAATGACTGAGCAGGATGGGCTTCAGGAGAGGGGCTGGGGAATGGAGGAGCTTCTCTGACCCAGGCATGGGAGCCCCCCAGCCCTGGCCCCCATGGGCACCTCCATCCCCTCCCACCTGCCCCCAGATCTGATCTCTGGGTTGGGGACTTGAAAGCCAAGCCAGCCCCCTGGTAAGGCTCCCGCCACCCCCCAAGCACAGCCTGGATGGAGGCCCCCCCAGCTCTGCCACCACCGCTGCTGCCAAGAGCCCTGCCCCCCATGGCCCAACGCCCTCAAACAGAGGAGCCCCCAGCCCAGAGGCCGCAGCCAGAAACACTACCTCATCAATGTGGCGGAGGGGAGGCCTCCTGGAACCAGCCCTCCATTGGTTTCTGCTTCAACCACCAGAACGTCATCTCCGTCTTCTCACCCCGAGAGAACCCTGGCGACTCACGGTTTCAAGCAGCGTCAGGTGTTCGTTGCTCGAGCGGCTGCTGGTGGAGTGGGCAGTGCCCACGGCCCGTGGGCAGGCTCCGTGGGCTTCCCCACAAGCTGGGGTGGGCGGAGGACGAGGGGACAGGTGCTGAGTGCTGCCAGGCTGGAGGGAGGGAGAGGGCTGAGTCGCACCAAGGCTGTAGCTGGGCTACTTGATCTTGCTGGAAGTGTTTCTAAAGATAGCACCACTTTTTTTTTTTTAAAGCTTTTATATATTAAAAAAAAAAAAAAAAAAAAAAAACTTATCACGCGCCAACTGTGAATAGCTGCCGCTTGTGCAGAGGACCCGGGGAGGGGTCCCAAGGGGCTCCCAACACAACACTGGAAAGGACTGTTCCAGGAGACAGGCAGAGACAATCCCCCGCCCCGACTCAAGGCCCTGAAAAAAGTCACCCATTCTGTTCCTGTCAGAAGCGACCCTCCACTGCTGACCGGGCTCCCCCTGCAGCAGACCCAGCCAGCACTGGGACTGGCTCCGAGCCTGCGGGGGCTGGGCTGGAGGGGTGGCTGAGAAGCTCTGGAACCTTCTTTATAATAAAAGCCTGATGGGAAAACCTGCTGTGGGCTCCAGCCTTTATCCCGAGATGGCCTGGAAGGGAAATGTGTGCTTATAGGAGAAAGGAGAGGACCAGGTGGGTGTAGAGCCCTGCCTCGGCCATGCTCCTGAGGGAGGGTTGGGCAGATACCTGAGCCCGCCCTGGGCAGGCAGTGGCAAGGTTCAGTGGGACAGTGTGTGCTTGCCATGGGCCTGGCCCTCAGCTGAACTTCCTGGGCTTTGAGGGCCCCCATGGGACCTCCAGGAAGCCATCAAAGCTCCCACGGGCCACCTACCCCTGGGCAGACCCCACTCCTAGTACCTTTATAACAGGCCTGTGAGGAACAGAATATTATGCCCATTTTACAGATAAAGAAATGGACTGTCAGCACCGTAGAAGAATCCCCACAGGTCACATAGCCAGGGAACAGCAAAGTGGGAACACAAACCAGGTTGCGTGGGCCCCTCATTCCTCTGTTTTGTGCTTCCTCCAGGCAGTCTCCACAGTGGCTCCCAAATGTGTGGAGAGGTCCAGGTGACAGTCCTAGAGAGAACTAATGTTTATGTACACCCCCCTGAATTCCTCATCAATCTTGAAAACCTCACTTTTTTCACATTAGGAAATATGCAGTTTCCCCAAGGCCAGTGTAACCTTGGACTGGTCCCAGTGGGGCAATCCATTCCTCATGATGGTCAACCTTACCCAAGTAAGGTCAGCACTACCACAGAACCCCGCACCCCCCAGCCCCCAGCCCACCCAGCTGGCTCTGGGCCTAAGCTGGGGGTGAGGTTCATTGCTGTCCCCCAGGAAGAGGGGGGCTTCATTAGAGGACCGGCCACAAATCAGAAGCAACTCAATTATGTTTCTGTCACAATGTGGAGAAAACTCAGCACCCATTTATCAAGAATAAGAACTAAGAAAAATTCATACCATGTATTTATTTTTTTAAATTCATACCATTTAAACAAAATCCCGCAAATACCAGTTCTAGAATTAATGAGAACAGAGAAGTGAGAAAAGAAAAATAAACAATTTTTAGCTTTAAAAATAGCCTTCTCCTGTAGGGGCTTCTGGGTGGAGACAGATTCTTTATCTTTCCAAATTTTCTATTTTGAGCACTGATTCCCTTTTATTAAGCAGCAGATTTTCTAATTTAAGTTATTGACACATTTGATAGGGATTTTTTTTTTTTGAGTGGTGTGATTTTAGAATGAATACATGCTTCCTGCAGAAATGTCAGGAAATAAAAGCTACCCTAATCCACCCATGGTTCATGTCCCAGAGAATGCCGGTCCCGATCGTGTGCCCACCTGGGCCGGAGGCTGAGTAGAATCCGGGGCCAGGGTGTACACACCATTTTGTAACCTGCCTTTTCCCCCGTGCAACAGTATGTCAATGACATTCTTCCCGTGGCATTAAAGATTCTGCAGCTTGTTTTAATGCCTGATTAACATGCAGCTCCTTCTTGCAGTTTAGAGACACGTTGGCAGTGGAGGGAAAATCTCTAGTTTTGGGGGTTGTTTCTCTGCACAGAAGGTGGGCAACTTCTGTGAGCCGCCCACAGGTCTGACCTGGGGCCCTGAAGACTTGCCTTGCAGGATGCCCCGCTGCCTGAGGGCCAGGGGAAGTGGAGACCCTCGGCACAGGGTCCTTGAGTGGGGACCAGGGAGGCTCGGCTGCGTGTCCCTGTCCTGGGTGCTGTCCGGGCCCTGCCAGGCCAGGAGTACTAGCCCGGCCCGAGCTCGTGGAGGCACGAGGCCCAGCGATGCCGCCCCGGAGCCCGGCCGGTGGCCCCCACACCCGCTCCAGACCATGAAGGGAGCAGAGGCACATCAGCCCCGTGGAGAAGGCAGGCCCGGCTCCCGCCCTCCGCTCGCAGCCACACCACAGGTGCCCCGCACGCTGGCAGCGCTAGAGCAGGCCTCACGCGGGAACTGGAAAGCGAGGGCCGGGTTGCAGGCGGGGCCTGGTGCCGCAGGCTGGCCCGTGGCCGCTTCCTGCTGTGCCCCGTCTGCCCGCTTTCCCGAGTCCAGTCTACCAGCCCCCACCCCACGCGTCTAGTTCATTCCTACCTTCTCTGCCCCTCCCTGGCTCAGCTGTCACCCCTCGACTGGACACCCTCTCAGCAACCTCCTGCCCGAGTGGAGCCCTCACCCCAGGAAACCGTCACCATGGAGTCACCATGCTGTGCATGCCCCAAACTATAGACTCATCCTCGAGCTCTTTCTCAATCCAACACTTCAGCAGATCCCATCCCCCCTGCTTAAACTTCTACCCAGAACCCACCACTTCTTCAGCCCTCCCTCCACAGCCAGCTCTCCTCATGAGGACCGCCACTGAAGCCCGTGTCCCCTGCGGTCACCCTGCTGCTCACTGTCCTCTGATGGCTCCTGCTGGCAACTACAGTGAAACCCAGAGTTCTTCCCCTGGCTCCCAAGGCCCTTCCTGATCTAGCCACGGCCTACCTACCCCACAGTCCTTGTCCTGCTCTAGCTACTGCTGCGTAACAAACCAGCCCAATCCTCAGTCGTTTATTTATTTAAAGATTTTATTTATTCATGAGAGACACACACAGAGAGAGAGAGAGAGAGAGGCAGAGACACAGGCAGAGGGAGAAGCAGCCTCCCTGTGGGAAGCCTGATGTGGGACTAGATCCTGGGTCTCCAGGATCAGGCCCTGGGCCAAAGGCGGTGCTGAACCATGAGCCCCTGAGCTACCTGGGCTGCCCCTCCTCAGTCACTTTTTTTTTTTTTTAAATTATTTATTTATTTATTCATAGAGACAGAGAGAGAGAGAGAGAGAGAGAGAGAGAGAGAGAGGCAGACACAGGCCGAGGGAGAAGCAGGCTCCACGCAACAAGCCTGATGTGGGACTCGATCCCGGGTCTCCAGGATCACACCCCGGGCTGCAGGCGGGGCTAAACCGCTGCGCCACCAGGGCTGCCCTCCTCAGTCATTTAAAACAACAGCATTCATTTACAGTAGTCGCCCTGCCCTCTCCACTGGGGATACATTCCAAGACGCCCAGTGGATGCCCAAAACTGCAAACAGTGTGAACCCTATGGATGCTCTATCTTTTCATAGACACACATACCCACAACAAAGTTTAATTTATGAATTAAGCGCAGTAAGAGGTCGACAGGTAGTACTAATATATAGTAGATTGTTATAATTGCTCTAATAAGAATTCTGTGACTGTGGTCTCTCTCTCTCCCTCTCAAAACAACTTACTGTACTATACTCCTGTGATGGGAGAGGATAAAAGGTCTAAGTGAGGAGATGCAGTGAGGGG
Organism: Canis aureus; assembly: GCF_053574225.1. Taxonomy (NCBI): domain Eukaryota; kingdom Metazoa; phylum Chordata; class Mammalia; order Carnivora; family Canidae; genus Canis; species Canis aureus. Next base: position 6,652,516 of record NC_135629.1, read on the forward strand.
AAGGACACAGACATTGTGACATAACATCAGACTGTTATCAACTTTTCTGATGACGCATCAGAAAGAGGATCACCAGCTTCCAGAGCACGCTTGACCTCAGCGTGAAACCGCGTACAGTGAAACCATGGATATGGGGGCACTACTGGATGTTGCTGTGCATCTGCAATTAGGACAGGATTCGGCAGGGAAGGCCTGTCCCAGTTCCACATGTGTCAGCTGAGGCAGCTCAACTGCAGCTAGAAGTTGGGATTCAGAGGTGGCCCACTCCTCTGGCTGGGGCTGCAAATCAGGGTGCCTCTGTTCCCTTCCACCAGCTGCTTGGGCTTTCCCACAGCATGGTGGTAGAGTTCTAAGAGCAAGTGTCAAAGCAGAAACAAAAATAAATAGTACACACAGGGAGTAGAAGCTGCTAGTCTCCCAAGGTCTGGGCCCAGAAACTGTCTTAATGTCCTTTCCTCTGTATTCTACTGTTCAAGCAATCACAGAGCCCAGATTTAAGGGACAGGGACCTAGACTCCACCTCTCCATGGGAAGAGGATCACAGAGGTTTTTAAAGCACCCTGCACTTCATCTCCCATTACTGTCCCCCCCTCATTGGACTTTAGCCACATGGGCCTTCCCTGAGGCACTTTGAACCTGTCAAGCATGTTCCCACCACAGGGCCTTTGCACATTCTCCTCCTTCTGTTGCTTACAGCAGGGCCTCAGTCAGTAACTATTGTTGAACAGTCCTCTCTGTAGCCAGAGGGCTCTTTCAAAACACACACCACGTTAGGCTCTCTTCCATGCCTGTAACCCTCCCTGCCCCCCAACTGTCTACCTTCCCTTGACCACACCATCACTCACTCTTCTCCCTACCCCATGCTCCTCTCAGAGCCACAAATCCCCTCCTTCCACCACATTGTCCAGCCCCACCTCACATGCTGGGTCCTCTGCCTCATCCATCTCCTGCTCATCCTTTAAGACCAAAAGCCACCTCCTCCAGGAAGCAGTCCCAGATCTCAGGCTGGGTTTAACACCCCTCCCACCCCTGCACCAGCCCTTTATGTTGTCTCACCCAGGGTAGGAGTTCCTATCTGGGCCCAAACCACAGACGGTAAAAATCCTTGGATCTCAGCCTCCACCCACACCGATTTGTGAGGGGAAAAAAAAGTCTTTATTGATAAATAGTTTACAATGAAATAAATAGAGTGACGGTTTGTTGGGGAATAAAAACTCAGGCAGAACCTCAGTGTCTCCACCCCAGCTCTAGCTCTCAGTCTCTGCCTTCCTACTGGCCAGTTTGGATGAGGAGGACTTGGTGGGCATGCCAGTCCTCCTAGGGCCCCTGGGGGCCTCTGTCTTCCTGGCCAGGTGTTCAGGCAGCGTCTTAGACCTGCCACCATTCGGAGGAGCAGCAGCCTTGGCTTTAGGTCCCTCCTTGGCCGCATGGGCAATGACTTCTTTAGGGACACGGTTTTCCTTCTTGGCTGGAGAAGCAGTACCATTCGTGCCCTATAAGAAAGCAAACCAGGAACAAGAAGACAGAGTGGGGCAGGATTGGGCACATAGCATGGAGCTCACAAGAAAAGGGCTGAAATCCCAGTGGGCTCCAAGAGGGTGGAAGTCTGGGGGACTTTGGACAAGAGACCCCATCTCTTACGTGTTAAATGAGGGTGATGATCCTCAGAGCATCAGAGGGCCAGACAGAGGTGAACTGTGCTTTGTACAAAAGCAAATTACCCCCTTCTCCATGGAACCTTCCAGGGGCCGGGTGTGCGACACCCGAGCTCATGCCTGCTCAGCGGGGAGACCCAGACCAGGGGAGTCACACAGACACCCACCTTGGGGATGGTGGATTTTGAATTCCGACTCCCAGCTTTTGTTTTCCTGTGGGTCTCACCACCTGTCAGAGGGCAGGGAGAGCATGTGGGAAGGAGCCCTTTCAGGAGGAGCCGCTGGCCTCCGGGAAGGGAGGACCGGGGCTCCTCACTCTGACGCTTATGGGCTCTGCAGCCTGGGGCAAGTCGGTCAGCCCCTCTTAGCCTGGGTGCCCTGATCTGCAAGCTGCGGGAACAGCATCTCTCTCATGGGATGGTTGGGGGATTAACTGGACCGAGGAAGACCATCCCTCAAACTGAGCAAGACACCAGGCAGGCTCTGTGTTCACCTGCACCAAAGACCCCTAACTCGGTTTATTAGTCTCTAGTCTTCTGCCTGCCTTCCACATAGCAGCTGTGATACATTTTAAAATATACCCTGTACCCTAGGCTGTTTCCTGTTCGAAGACCTTCCATGGCTCCTCATTGTCCTCCAGATACATTCCAGGCTCCCAGCTGCCCTTCACAGGCTCCCCTATTTCCCACACTGCACACAGAACTATTTGCATTTCTGTGCATGCCTCTGGGCAAAGCTTTGCACAGGCTGTTGTCCTCCCTGGGACACCTCCTCCAGGAAGCTTCCCCTGACTTCTCTCAGATGAGTCAGGCTCCTTCTCTCTCTAGGCTCCCCCTTCCCTAAACCTACCCTCCCACATCTTCCATGAGTCCCCCTACTCTCCAGGTCAAGCCAAGCATTCAGGCACACTTGCTAGATAAGAAACCCCACTGGAGAGCAGGCCCCTCCCACCCTCCCACCTCATATGCAGTGGCTGCCGCAAACCCCTGTCCCCAGCGCTCCTCTCACCCCACTCACACACCTACCTTGGCTATTCCTCCTGCCTTTGACCTTTGACTTCCCACTGGGCCCCGTGGCCCTGGGAAGGGCCTGCGTGGCCTTGTCTGGCTGTTGGGAGACCTTCCTGGCCTCACTCACTCTTGCCTCTTGGTTTTTGGTCTGGCTGCCTTTCTTGGGAGCCTTCTCCTTGGCTGTACCTGGTTTGGGAGGAGCAGTCCTCGCCTCTCCTGGCTTCCTGGGTCCCCTTTTCACCTTGTCTGGATTGGGAGGGTCCTTCTTTGCCTCCTTTGGCTTCTTGGGGACCTTCTCCTTGCCCTCACCGGGTTTCCTGGGGGCAGTCATGGTGGAGGTCTTCCTGGGTTGAACTTTCCTTTTATGCTTGGGAACCAACTGGTGGAAGAGAAGTTCTCAGTGTCTCATACCCCGGGACCCTACACCCTACACGAGGCTCAGAGAGGAAGGCTTTGTCCAAAAGAGGAGGTAAAGTTGGAGGGGCAGATGCATGACCACTTCCTAAATGCCTGATGCCAAAGACACATTCTGTCCTTGTATTGCTCTTCAAGGGAGGGGTGTTGCTCCTAAATAGGAGCAGAGTGGGGGGGAACCTGACTCTCCTAGACACACCCTAGGTTCTCTTATGTACAGGCACACCTCCTCTGCCCCACTCTAGCCCTGTGTCTAGAAGTCTCAAAGCCAGGCTCCTGGGAATAAACTGCACAGCACACACTGAGTCCTGACCCCAGTCCTCTGAGATGCTCATCTCTGAATCTCTTTTGACCTCTCACCCCATACCTCTTCCCATTCATTGTGGCTCTGACGCCCTCTCCTTCTCCCACCTAGGCCCTGCCCCCACCTCATGGCTCACACCTCCATAACTCCCTACATCTCCCTTTTGCCTCTCTGGTGGACCTTCCAAGTCAGATAGCTCAGAGTTCACAACTGCCTTTGCAACTCGGCCAAGTGTTCTCTTCTCCCACTGGCCTCAGTCTTCCCATCTTTACAATAGGGCCATCAGGGAGTGGGTGAGAGGCAGGGCAATTCGAGAGCCCCGCGCAAACAAGTGGTCTCTGTCCTGCTAGAGCCCACCTCTAATGATGTTGCTCCCTCTACCCCAAAATCTCATGGCTTCCTATTACCATCAAGACCAGAAACCACCCCTGCTCCTAGCACACATGTGCGCACGTGTGTGCACACGTGCACACGCACACACACACACACACACACACACACACACACTCGTAGCTCTATGACACTTCAGGCTCCTTCCCTGTCTCCCCTCCCTTCAGCCCTCTTTCCTGGCTGGCTCTCAGGCCCTAGAGCCTAACCCAGCCATGAGCACCCCCAGTGTCTACCTCCTCAACTCTCCTTGACCCCACCCTGTGCATCTGGCCTTGCCATAGCTGTGTTCAGCTCTGGCCCCTGCCTGGGAGTTCTACGAGGACAGAGCTGTCCTCAGCCACCTGGTTACCATGGGGACTGGAACATGGCAGTTGAGAAAGTTCCACAGTGTTCTACGGTTACTGTCAGAGCAACTGCCACGTGCCAGGGCCCAGCAATGCCAAGACAGACCCTATGTCTGGGTCCCTGAGATTTCCCTGATGGCAGCTGGCAGTCACAATGCTGGGGTTCAATTTTGTGCCCAATCTGCCCTCAGCTCTAGGTGGCCCTGAATGCCTCCCTTCCGGGACCCTCCCCTTGGAAAGGGGATGATGTTGTGGCTCTGGGAGGTGCCAGCCCTGGTTTGGAGACCCGGGGTTTGGAGCCAGAGGGCACGAGGTGCAAACCCAACTGTGACCTTCTAGACCTCCTGGTTGGGTGTGCCTTGTCCGTTGTGAAGAGTTCCAGGGAGCTGCTGTGGGCACTCGGGACCCAGAAGTGAGCACACTGGACACAGTCCCTGGTCACTGAACACATGTGACAGGGATGAAAGTGGGCACAGCCGGGGAACTGGGCCCCTGCAGGGTCTCAGGCGAGGCACACCGCTAAGCTCCCTGGAGGAGAGGGCATCTCCAAGAAGACACAAGGAAGACAGGGAGAGAAGGTGGGGAAAGAAAAGCCTCTGGGCAGGGGCCAGCACCCAGGGCCCGGGGAGGAGTCGGGAGGGAGGTTCCCACTCTGGGGCCCAGTCTCTCCCGCCCTGGCCTCCCCCAGCCCCACTGTCCAGCCCAAGCAGGCTCACTTTGAAGCTGCCGGTGGCCCCCTTGGCCTTGGAGTTGGTGGGCCTGACAAGGAGGCCGCGGTGCATGCCAGTGGCCAGGGCCTGCTTCAGCAGGTACTTGAGCCGGATGACATCCACCGTCGGGTACTTCTGCAGGATGTAAACCTTGATGGCGGCCACCGAGGTGCCCCGGCGCTGCTCGCCCGCCTGCAGCGCCTCCAGAACCATGCGCAGCACGGGCGGGTGACGGCGCCCCACTCTGCCGACGCCGCGGCTCGGGCCTGCGGATGGACGCGGCGTCACCCGGAGCCCAGACGGCCCTCGGGCCCCATCAACAACAGACACGCCCGGCAAAGCACCTGCTGGGCACCTGCTGGGCACCGGGGCTGGGGGGCAGCAGGTCTGGGGGATCGAGCCCACCCCAGGTGGGCGCCCGAGGGGAGGACAGCACGCTGTCGGCCGCGGTCCCCAGCGAGGGTTTAGGGCCGGGCACACACCAGGGGCTCCATAAAGATTCACTGAAAGAATTAAATGGTCCTTTTAGAAAACAAAATAAATCAGGCCAGTTGTCTAAATCTAACTACCGTAGTTTACAGGAAATCCAGGGGCTGGCGAGAGGGCCATGGGGAGGAAATTAGCAAAATCCAGACTGTGAGGAGCGCTCCAGGACACACAGCCCAGCTTCTTCTACAAATAAACAAGGAGGAAAAGAAAAAGTGGGAAGGGGCCCTACGGATGAAAGAGACTGCGGAGCCCTTTCAACCAGATGCAACGTGGAATCCTTGGCTCAAACTCAGAACAGGACTTATACCAACTAGTGGTGGTGTGTGTGTGTGTGTGGGGGGGGTGCAACCAGATAAATGTGAACGTTGGAAATGTTTGGTAATATTAAGGATGATATTTTTTCAGGTTTGCTGATGGCATGGTAGTTATTTGCAAGAGGCTCTTATCTTTTAAAGGTAACTATTGAAGGCAACAGAAGCAAAAATCAACTATTGGGATCACATCAAACTAAAAAGGTTTGCACAGTGAAGGAAATCATCACAGAAGGGAAAGGCAGCCTACTGGATGGGAGAAGGTATTTGCAAATGCTGTATTCTACAAGGGGTTAATATCCAAAATATATAAAGAACTCCTATAACTCAATAACCAAAAACACCAGTCTGAATAAAATATGCACAGAGGATTTGAATAGACATTTCTCCAATGACAGATCACCAAGAGGCACATGAAAAGATGCTCAACATCATTCATCACCAGGGAAATACAAATCACAACCACAATGAGATAGCACCTCACACCTGTCAGAAGGCCTAAAATTAAAAAAGACAAGAAATAGCAACACCTGGGTGGCTCTGCAGTTAAGGGTCTCTTAATCTCAGCTTTGGTCTTGATCTCAGGGTTATGAGTTCAAGCCCTGTGTTGGGCTCTATGCTGGGCATGAAGCCTACTTTAAGAAAAATAATAAGATTAAAATAACAAATATTGGTGAGGCTGTGGAGAAAAGGGAACCCTTGTGTACTGTTGGTGAGAATGTAAATTGATGCAACCACTCTGGAAAATATGGAGGTTCCTCAAAATTTAAAAATAGAGCTACCCTACTGTTGAGCAGTTCTACTTCTACATATTTACCTGAAGAAAACAAAAGTTCTAATTCAAAAAGATATATGCACCCCCCCATGTTCATTGCAATATTATTTACAATAGTCAAGATATGGAAGCAGCTCATGTCCATGAAGAGATGAATGGATAAAGATGACATGGTATGTGGATTCAGTGGAATATTACTCAGCCCTAATCTTGGCATTTGCAACAACATAGGATAGACCTAGAAGGTATTAGGCTAAGTGAAATAAGACAGAAAGAAAAGACTGATTTCACTTGTATAGGGTAACTACACTTAATAATGGTAAACATTTTGTAACATATACAAATAACAAATAACACACGGGATGCCTGAGTGGCTCAGGTCATGATCCAAGAGTGCTGGGATTGAGTCCCACATCAAGTTCCCCACAGGGAGCCTACTTCTCCCTCTGCCTGTGTCTCTCCTTCTCTCTCTGGGTCTGTCATGAATAAATAAAATCTTTAAAAACAATACAAAACAAAAAACAAAATACCAAAATACTAAAATATAAATATTGTATATGAATTACAATATTAATTATATGTATACTAAATATAATATTGTATATGAATTAAAAATAGTTTAAAAAAAACAAAGATGGGGCACCTGGGTGTCTCAGGCAATGAAGCATCCGACTCCTGATTTTGGCTCAGGTCATGATCTCAGGGTTGTGAGATCGAGCCCCATGTTTGGCTCTGTGCTGGGCATGGAGCCTGCTTGGGATTCTTTCTCTCCCTCTGCTTTTTGCCTCTCTGCACCTTCCCTGCTCCTCTCTTACAAAAATATAAGAACTAAAAATTTAAAAACCAAGATAAATGAGGGACTATTTATAGGTGAAATGATAAGCCTGGCATTTGCTTTGAAATAACACAGTGGGTGAAATAAGACTAGTTAGGATCTGATAAGTGTTAAAGCTGGATGATGGGTGCATAGGGAAGGGAGTATGTGTGTGTGTGTGTGTGTGTGTGTGTGTGTGTGTGTGTGTGTTGGGGAGGGGGGCGGTCAATATACCACTCAGTCTACTTTTGCATGCATTTGGAAGCTTTCATACATAAAAAGTTACAAAAGAATCACTCTTGGGTGTGTATACTCAAGAGAAATAAAAACATATGTTCAAATGAAGATTTGTACACAAATGTTCATAACAGCATTGTTTATAATAGCCAAAAGTAGAAACCCAAATGTCCATAAACTAATGAATTGGATAAACAGAACATGGATTAGCCGTAAAATGGAAAATCATCCAGCAAAAAGAAAAAATGAAATACATCCTTGAAAACACGCTGGGAGGATGCTTGGGTGGCTCAGTGGTTGGGCATCTACCCTTGCCTCAGGTCATGATCCCAGAGTCTCAGGATCAAATCCCACAACAGGCTCCCCGCAGGGAGCCTGCTTCTCCCTCTGCCTGTGTCTCTGTGTGTGTGTGTCTCTCATGAATAAATAAATAAAATCTTTAAAAATAATAAAACATGCTGGTACAAGAAGTCAGTCACAAAGTCACATGTTATAGGATGTCATTTACACAAAATGTCCTGAATGGCTAATAATAGACAAAAAGTAGATTAATGGTTGTGGGGTGGGGGGTGGGAGTGGGGGTGTGGATCGTGGGTGGGAAAGGGCAGAGACTGTAAGGGGTACAGGTTTTCTTTTGGAGGATGAAACTATTCTAACTCCACTATTGCCTGTGGTGATGGATACACAGCTGTGAATATACTAATAGCCATAGTATCCTTTAATGGGTGAATTGTCTCATATGTAAATTGTTGAGATCTCAATTATCTGTTTTTGTTTTTTTAAGTTGCAAAAGAAAATAGGATCAAGGGGTGAGAAGCCGTCAGTCACTAAAGACACATAAAAGTGGTCTAAATATCAAAGACCTAATTTAAGTGTGGTGATTAGAAATGTTGGCTTCTGATCAATTTGCAAAAATTAAAGACTTTTAAAAAGGAATCAATTGGCTCATATATATATATATATGAGTGTGTATGTTTATATATACATATATATACATATAGGTTTTAATTTACTTGAGAGAGAAAGAACACACATGAAAGCTGGGGGGAGCGGCAGAGAGAGAAGCAAGCTCTCCACTGAGCAGGGAACCCAACGTGAGGATCTATCCCAGGACCCCAGAGATCATGACCTGAGCTGAGGGCAGCTGCTTAAGCACTGGAGCCACTCAGGTGACCCAAATACACACACACACACACACACACACACACACACACATATATATTTAAAAAACACACACACATTTTAAAGTAGAAAAAAAAAAAAAAAAAGCAAAAACTTGTAGAGACCTAATCCAATTCAACTATTGCTGCCTCCTGACCAGGAAGAGCTCCATGTCTGGGAATACTCGTTTTGGGGCCAGAGCTCTTGAATGTGTGGAATCCCTCGTCAGCCACATCCAGGACCTTGGGAGTTTCACTCTCCTTTCTGGGCCTCAATCTTCCCATCTGTACAGTGGGGATGGAGTCTCTAAAGAAATCTGCACACTCCCAACTGCAGCGTCCTCTGGCCTGGCTTATGATGACAGTTCTAACCACCCCCCTCCCTCCCCCAAGCCAGGCCCTGTCCCAGGGAGCCACCCCAAATCTCCTGCCTCCTCGGGGTTCCTACAGCTGAATTCAGTCCTCCTCCTGCATTATTCAATGCCTGCTGTATCTCAGCATGACCAGAACAGAACTCACAGCTCCCCCAAACTTGCCCTCCACCCTCTCTCCCACGAATGGCACCCACTATACCTACCCAGACCCCCACGCAAGAACCTGGAGGACACCCTGGACCTCCCATCGCCTTCACCACCACACCACTCCACCCTTTCTTCATGGGTTTCTCCCCCCTCTATCCCGAGGGCCCCAATCTCCTTCCCTCTGCACCTCACCTCCCTCACCTCCCCACTGTCCTCAGCATAAGGGCCCAGCTGGAGACTTGGAGGCTCAGTGTGGCAGGCCCTGCCCCTCCCCCTTCCTGCCCTGCCACTCTGCCCCTGGCCAGGGTGGGGCGGCCTGGGACTCCCTGGATGCTTCCCCCAGCCCCCTTGCTCCTGGGCCTCTGCTGATGCTCTTCCCTTGCCTGGGTGGCCTCTGTCCCCTGTGGGCACTCCGGTAGCTCTCACTTATCCTTCCAGGCCCACGCAGCACTGGGATTTGGACACCTGCCCTGACTTCCCAAGCCAGAGTGAGGAACTCTGCTCCAGGCTTCAAAGCACCTGGAACCCACCCTCCAACTTTTCCTCTGAAGGAGCCTTTACTCACACTCAGAACACTGCTCCTACTGTACCCTCCTTTTCCTGGGTGAGGCTTAACTCTCCTTCAGGGGTTACCTCCTCCAGAAAGCTTTCCTTGACCTCCTGGAATGGGTTAGTGGCTCCTCTGGATTCCTACAGCCCTCTGGATTCCCGACAGTAAAGCACATGCCAACATTATCAAATGGCATCTATAAATAAAGCAGTCTTGCCCTTCAGACTGGGAGCTCCTGGAGGGAATGAACGGATCTATCTATATCCAGAGAAACCCTGAGGCATTGTTTGTGGACTGAAAATTGGGATACAGCCTTAAATCCAAGGCCCAGCCTTATATCAAATGCTTGCTCTTTGTTGCTAAACCTCCAACTAGCTGCTCTGCAGCCGCCAGCCCTCCCCTGACAGGAAATGGGCTCCAGCTGGGGAAGCCCACTCTGCCCTCTCCCAATGAGCTGGGCCAACCTCAGAACCCAGACCAGACCTGGCCCCTGCCATCTCAGGCATCGGCTCTTCTATCCAATGAGCATGTGAACTCAATGGCCTGTGGGATGGGTGCTGGGGCCAGGCAGGCTGAGGACGCTGGGTGGCACAGGGAGGTTCCAGGACACCCAGGGAATGGGCTCCTGAGGAGCTGCCTCCTTTGCCTACCTGGCTTTTCAGACCCAGACACCACGGATGACCCCTCTGTAGAGGTTGAAGAGGTTGAGGAGGTTGAGATGTCACTGGAGGCAATGCTCCCAGGAGCCATTGCACAGGCAGATGCAGACGCAGATGCAGATGGTCAGACCCCTTCCCAAGGTGTGAGACTTGCACGCCTGCCCATCCTCTTATATATCAGCAGCCCAGCCGCATCACTCCAATTAGCCTCTGATTGGGCTGGGAGGCTCTGAGCTGCTGATTGGGGCAAGGGGCCTGGGATGGGCACTGCAACCCGCTTTGTGTGCTGATACACCAGCCTGGCCACCCACTCCTCTGTGACCTTGGGTGAGTCAATTGATTTCACTGGGTCTCAGGCCCATGGCAAAATGATGGGTGCTGAGATGTTTGATCCCTCCTGTGCCCTTTGCCCCCACAGGGCCTGGAGATGCTGATGGGAAACTAGGCACACCTGGGTTGTGGCCTCCAATCCCACCTGCCCCAATGCCACTCCTGTTCCCAGGCTGACCTTGGTTTCTCAAGAAGTGGCAACTGAAGGCAGGCTGCTGGGGTTTTCCAGGAGCAGACACCCCAGATTAACCTGTGACCTCCTTTTGTTTTGCTTTATAAGAAAAAAGTTTGAAGGGATGAATGAGCAATTTTTACTTTTTAAAAAACTATTTTATTTATTTATTTTTTTAGAGAGACAGCAAGAACACACACGAGCAGGGAGGAGAGGCAGAGAGAGAGGGAAAAGCAGACTCCCCTGATGTGGGGCTCCATCCCAGGACCCTGGGATCATGACCTGAGCTGAAGGCAGACGCTTAACTGACCGAGCCACCCAGGCAACTTGAATGAGCAATTTTTAAGTAAGCTTACCTAGCAAAAATCTCCATAAATTAGTAAAAAGGACAAAGAATATGAATAGATAATTCACCAGGAAGGCTGAAAACGCAAGAAAATATTCTCAACCTCCTTAGCGTTCAGGAAAATTCACACTGAAACAGTGATAAGATACTATTTTCCCATCAAATTAACTAAAATTGAAAGCAGTGTAGGCAGGGATGCAGGGAGCCCGGCCCTCAGGGCTTCCCCCAGGGAGGTAAATTGGGGTGCAGCCTGCTTTGAAAAGGTATTTCCTTGAACTCAGCAACTTTACTTCTCTGCCCTAGGAATGCATTAGTCAGAAAAGAAACAATTGATGCATTATCTGGAAAAGAAAAAAACGAGAGAGAGAACTAACTTCCAAATGAATCCCTCAAGGCTTGGCTGAACTACTGCTTCGTGCAGAATAGTGTGCAGCCATTTGAAGTGTGAGGTGAATTAAACCAAACAGGAGGTGGTACTTCACACCTGGTAGAATGACAGATATTTAGCTGTCTACCGATGCTGGGTGTCCAGAACGTAAAGAAACACATAGCTGCTGGGAGAGTAAGCTGGAAGCCACTCTAGAAAGCAGTGCAGTGACATCTAATAGAACTAAAGACAGATTTGTGCCACATCGCACCCATAGCACTCTGGGGATAAATATGAGAGAAACTCTTACACTGATAGACAAGGATGCTCACTGCAATCCCACCAAAAATTCAAAACAACCTAAATACCCACCAGGAGAAAAGTGGACAAATACACTGTGTTCTAGTCACATGGTGGTGTAGTATACAGCAGTGAAAATGAGTGAACCAGAGCGGCACCTGGTTGGCTCAGTCAGTGGAGCATGCAGTGCTTGCTCTTGGGGTCATGAGTTCAAGCCTCATATTGGGTGTGGAGTCCACTTTAAGTAAATAAACTAATTAGGGGGGTGGAGTGGAGGGAGGTGGATGTGAAAATAAAGATCTTTTATCTCTTCCAAAAAAATAAAATAATTTTCAAAATGAAAATGAATGAACCCAGAATGTGTCTGTGGAATATGCTGCCCCCCTTCTCCTTTTTTTTTTTTTTTAAGATTTTATTTATTTATTCATGACAGACAGAGAGAGAGAGAGAGAGAGAGGCAGAGGCACAGGCAGAGGGAGAAGCAGGCACCATGCACCGGGAGCCTGACGTGGGACCCAATCCCAGGACTCCAGGATCAGGCCCTGGGCCGAAGGCAGGCGCTAAACCACTGAGCCACCCAGGGATCCCTGCTCCCCCCCTTCTGAGAAGAGAGAATGCATGTGCGAGTGTGCGTATGTGTGGGTGTACGCACATGTGTTTGTGTATAAGTGAAGGCACAGAAGAAGGTCTGAAAGGATTCATACCAAGGTAATAGCAGTGCTTACCTCTGAGGAGGATGTAGGATTTGGAGGGGACAGGTTCAAACAGATCTGCATTCTTCTCCTGGTAGTCTCTTTATTGTTGGGATTTTTCCAGGGGACTCTCCATGACCAGATGTCTGGATTGAGGGAGGTGGTGGCCATTAAAGTGTTCTAAAGTGAAATCAGATATCGCTCCCCCGCCTAGCACCCTTCATAGCTCCCCACTGCCTGTAAGTGGAAGCTTGACCTCTTGAATCTGCCTTATGGACCCCCTTTCTCCCTGGAACCCCACGGTCAACCACTGTGGCTCTTGGAATGGGCTAGATGCTAACAGCTGGGCTCTCTTTCTCCTTTGTGTTTCTTTTATGTGTGTGTTAGATGGATGCAAAAATAGCCCCAATTTCTCACCCCTGCCTGTCCATATCCATGTCCATTTGCATGAAACTTTGCAGCTCCTCTCATACTCCTTGTGACTTGCTTTGATCAACAGAATATGGTGGAAGTTCCATGTGAACAAGCCCTGGCTAGCCTGCTCGATGTTCAGAGGCCCACAGCATGGTCACTCCTGTCACCCAGCCCACAGCTGGTCCACCAGCCAAACCTCCAGTTGACCACAGATGTTTTCATGAGCCCAGCAGAGTTTGACCAAGCTGAGTCCAAATCAGAAGTCCAACCACTTGGTTGACCCACAGAATCACAAGCAACAATACATGATGTGTTGTTATAAGCCATCAGGTTTGCAGGTTGTTTGTCATGCAGCATAAGTTAACTGATAGAGTCTACCTACAAGGCCTTTCTTTACCCTCACTCACCTTCTCTGTATGGTTTTCCATTCATCCTTTTGGACTCAGTAGAGCTCTGAAAAGCCCCCCACCAACCCCTTAGGAGGTGAGGACCCCCTCCACTGGTTCCAGCAGCCCTCAGGACCTCTAGCACCCTGAGTTACAGCTCTCCCACACTAGCCCCTGAGTTTTGGAGGGCCCCAGGGGTGGGCAGGGCTGTGTCTGTCTTGTGCCTAGTACAGTGCCTTGGCACACAGTAGGCACTCAGCACCCACTGCTGTGAAACTCCAGTGCCAGAGCCCAGCCTGGCCGAGCAGAAGAAGGCCTGAGAACCATCTGCAGGAACCATGTTAGAGCAGGAAACAAGATGAGGCAAAGAGGCACATGGTGCTGGCACAAACAGGGGCAGCAATTTTGATCACATTGTGGGGAATTTCCAAGAATTGAGAAATAGAGAAAGACTCAAAGATACAAACATTCCCACGAGCTTCATATGAAACCCTGCTCCTGGGCTGTGCCAGGATAGAGCTTTGCATTTGGAGGAAAGAAGTTCTAAAATGTGCTGCAGATCTAAAAATTCTTCTAGAGGATTGCCTTTTTACAGGGAAATGATAAGTGTGAGGATCAGACTGCTGGAGAGAAGAAGGGCTGCTCAGTGCACTTATGTGACTCCTACTGAGACCGGTAGGGGATTTAAGTCCTGCTGACAACTGTTTTACCATCGTCAAACATAGAGTGGGGGGTCTCCTCCAGGTGAACTTTCTCATAGGTCTAAAGATTACAGTTCTACTTTTTGGAGCAGCAATAAGGTGTTTGTTTTGTGTAACGCTAGCCCCATGTATTTGTGGGCATTTGTGACTTTAGTCAATAAATGCATAGAAGGCAGGGCAGAAATAGTAATAGCCATCATGTTCTATGTCCATGTTTTATATTCACTATTTTATTTATACATGAAGAAGCTAAAGTTCAGAGAGGACCTGGGCTGGAACCCAGAAACCCTCCATGTTAGTGAAGAAACCAGCTTATAACTCCAAAACAACAGCGGTTGAAACAAAAAAACCCCATGAAATCATTCTCTCATGAGACTCTTCAAGTGTAAGTTGTGGAGGGTGGGAAGGCAGCATGGGAGATCCAGCCAGGCTCCTTCTTGCTTGATGCTATGCTGTTCTCTGCCCACAGATTCCCCCTCAGGACACAAGATAGCCGTTGTGGCTCTGGTCATCATGACCACACTCCAGCCATTAGACAGGAAACAAGAGAAGGGGAAGATGCCTCCATTCTCTGAAACGTGCAACCCAGAACTGCACATACCATTTCCGGTTATACCCCCTCGGCCAGACCTTAATGTCATGCCACTGCAGATGCAAGGGAAGTGGGGGGAGATGCAGTCCTGTGCTGAGTGGCTAGGAGCCCAGCTAGAACTCGGAGTGATATTACTAAAAGAAGGAAAGGAAATGAGTATCGGGGGCTGTTAGCACTTGCTTCCACCTCTTCTGAGGCTCCTCCATTATTTTAATCTCTTGACCACCGCACCAGGGGCTGCTCCTTTGAACTTGGTTCACAATTCTGGGAAGGAAACTCACATTTATTGAGTGCCTACTGTGCACTGCAGTTTTCATAGCAATAATCTCATCAGTCTCTATAGACAATTCTACCAACTGGGATGAGTCTCCTTTTTAAAGTGGAGAGGCCTGAGACCTAATTAGGTTGGGGGACATAGTCTGAGGTTGCATGGCTGGGAAGAGCACCCACTGCCTCTCTGGGAGCACCCTGGGGGGGGCAGGAGTGCATGTCTCTGCTGGGGGGGCATGGGGTAGGCTGCCATCAGGTTTTGCTGACTTGGTGGTGCTGGAGTGGGAGGGTTGGTTCAACACTCTCTCCTCCAAGAGGCAAGATCGAGGTGAGAGAGTTCTGTGTCCTTGAGGCTGACCAGGTCACAGACCAGAGACTTGCTCCCTCCCATCCATCTCTGAGTCCTCTGCGCACCCTGGCCTGGGGTCTGCTTCCTTACACTGGGTTGAGTGGATAGATATGAGAGTATACAACAGGCATTCCATAAACCTGATGCTACCTGGAGCCTGGAGATGACGTGGGTCACACCCTCAACCCAACCTAACCTAAGTCGGCAGCTCTTTGCCTTTATACATGGCAAGTGCCCCAAAGTGGCTGTCACATCAATTATAAATTAAAAAGGGAAAGAGAATTTTCTCTCTACCAGGAAAAAAGAGACTTTTCTGGTTTGAGAGTAAATTATTTTCTCTGGATGTGAGGCTGAAACGAGCATATCGTTTCTCAGAATAAGTGGGCTGAGGTGGGGCAGTGAGGACACAGGGCTGCCGGCCACTGTCCCTTCCACTGCCACGCCTGCCCAACACCCTTGACATGGAGAGTGAGACCTGGGGGACCAGCCGTGGGAATCTTCTCCTTGGCATCCACACTGTGGGAAGGAGGCCTGGTGGAGCGGGACATCGCCCACTTCGTGGCCAGCCCCTCTGGGCCACTGTTAGCTCTGCCCACCCTGTCTCCTGCCCTCCTCCTTTTGGCAGCCATACCCCCCAGGTATTTTTTGGGCTCCTTCCAGTCCCCACCCTCACTCAGACCATTTGGTTTATTTACAGCTGGGGGGATGATCAGGTGACTAGGCCTGGCCAATCAGAGGATGAATCCCCCTTGTAGCCTGGTGATGGGTTTTGGGGTGAACAGCTGACCCTGGCCTGGCCAATCAGAGGATGAATCCCCCTTGTAGCCTGGTGATGGGTTTGGGGGTGACCAGCTGACCCTTGCTGGCCAATCAGAGGACAAATCCCCCTTCTAGCCTGGTGATGGGTTTAGAGGTGACCAGCTGACCCTGGCTTGGCCAATAAGAGACCTACCCAGGGAGCTTTGCCAGAACTGTGAGGAAAGAGCAGTTGACTTTGTGAGCTGCTTCCCGAGCCTAGGACTTGCTGGTAGCCCTTTCATGCCACCTCTTGGGAACAGTCAGCCTATGTGTGGAGCCAACACAGAGAAAAGCATAGCCAGAAGGGGAGATACAGAAGTCTGATAACATCTGAGTGCCTGCATCCAGCTGTGCCTGAAGCCCTGAGCTTTTTGTTTACAGAAGCCAATAATTTCTTCCTTTTGCTTCAGCCCTATTGGTTTAGAGTTCCTGCGACTTGTAGCTGAAGAAATCCTGACTGACATCCACTTAGGGAGGCAGAGTAAAGAGGGGTCACAGTAAAGAGCCCAGCTATTACCTGCTCCAGCCCCACCATGACACTGAGGACCTTCCATCTCAGGCTCCAGCCACCCTTTCCCACCTTGGAGGTTGAGGGTAACTCTTAGGCCTATATCTCCATCCTTGTTCCCCTTGCAGATGATGTTCTCTCCATAAGGCCTCCTTCAGACTGAGGCCCAGGAATGTCAGAAGTCTCCCACTAGCTGCAGTGCGCCAGGATGTAGGCTGGCCACATGAAGCTTGCAGTCCTCTTAAGCTCAGTGTAAGATTCCCCTTTTGCAGATAAGGAGACGCAGAGAGATGACAACTTGCTTGCAGTTTCACAGGCCACCTGGGTCTCTGTGACTCCAAAGTTGGGACTTTTCTCATGCCCAGGTCTGCTCCCTCTACCCCGCACCCCCAGGGGGCTCTGCCGGTTGCCCAAACCCAGCATCCTGGGGGTCAGGATCAGGTGGATGCTGCCCAATTTCAGTCCATCCTGCAGATAAAGAGCTTGAGAGCAACAAAAACCACCACCCTTAACACCAAGTATAGGAGCTGAGCTTTTAATGCCCCAATTTGCTTAGTCTCCAGGCTGAGCCAGGGAGAGCTAGAGCTTCGTGTTTTGGTTATGGAGGGGGGGCAGTTATGTAGGCAGCTCGATTCAGATGCCCAGAGTTCTGGCCAGCTTTGCACCAAGGACTCTCCAGAATGGAGAATGGAGTGGAGCTATTAAGACGGGCTCACCCAGCAAAGGAGCTGGAATCTGGGACCTGTGAACATCCCTAGGGAAGGTGAGTCCATCTGAATTTCCTACTTTTTGTTTCTAAGCTCTTTGAGACAAGGGTGACACTGGGGAATCAGCTCTTCATTAAATGTAGGCAGGTAAATATGGCTTCTAGAAGCTCCAAGCTGGCCCAGAGTTGCTGTGGCCTAGCTGCTGGGCAGGAGAGTGGGTGGTTTGCAGAAGCTGAAAGAAAGGCTTGTTTCTCCCTAGGCCGTATTGGGAAGGGGAAGCACCGGGCCTGCAGCTCCATGCCAGAGGTGAGACGCTGGGCCTTGGTCCAGACCCCAGTGCCCTGACATTTTTTCAATCCTGATGACTGCGTTTTGTGTTCCCTTGACTGTCCCTCCCTGCTGCCCAGCCATCAGCCCTGGTCTGGCCTTGACTCCTGGCTAATATTAAAAATTCTGCTCAGGCTGTATGCTCAGGGCTTTGCCCGATCTCAAAATGGTCACTATCAAGAGGAGATGATCATATTAATTAATTATATTGATATTCATAATGTTAACTACAATCTGTACAGCTCTTTACCATTTACAAAGTGCTCACACATGCACACACACTGGCACACACACACACACACACACACACACACACACAAAATCTTGTTTGATCTTTCACAGCAGCCATGTGTTGGCAGGGCCAGGGATTTGGGATTTCCATTTTTCAGGGAAAGAAAGTGTTTCCCAGGGAGGGAAACAACTGCTCAGGGTCATCAGCTGAGGGTGAGCTGCTGCTGCTAAGGTGTTTTCAGAGGATAGATATGCTCTCCCAGCCCACTCATTCCTCCATTCATTCCTCCATTCGTTCCTTCCCTCATCCACCTAGCATTTATTAAGCACCTACTGTGTGCCCCACTCTGTGCTAGACACTTATCCCTAAGTTGGGACACTTTTCCAGAGAGCAAGAGTTCTTGTGTTCCTGAGAGATGAGTTGGGGGGAGGAGGGGCAGAGATCCCACTGGCCCCTGGGAACTCGACTCCAGATGGAGCAAGCATCCTTGCCGAGTGGGGAGCCTCATCTTCTCTCATTAATTCTTTTTTTGTTTGTTTTCCAAACTCAGGGAGACTCTGTAACCTGGTTCTGACAGGACTGACTCCTGTGGGGCAGCTGTGGCTGGGGGTAGGTGTAGGGAATGGGAGACTCCTACAATCGGCCGTAGAGTCCTTGGCAGGGCTTAGGCCGGTGCCACCTGGCTGGTCTCCGTCTTGGAGGCGCTGGCAGAGGCCTCATCGTCACCCAGTGGGTTCTTGCCACAGCAGAGGGTGGTGATCATGCAGTTCCGGAACTGGAAGGCAAGGGATATGAGTCAGGGTCAGGGTCCACTAAAAGTGTGTGTAGCAAACTGGGGTGGTTGGCAAAATTTGCCTCCAACCTCTTCCCTGCTTCTGGCACTCACAGGGTTCCACTGCCCTCTGGCTTCCTGGAGGGAACTTAGTAACGCACATGTGGCCCCCCCGCCCAAAGATGCCAGGGACTGAACCCAAGGGGGTGTTGCTACTGCTGACATTCCGTGATGCCCTCTGTGTGCCAAGGGCTGTCTGTAAGTATCTTATTTAGCCCTAGAGTTTGGGATTTTGCCCTCTCTAGGCATGAAGGCACTGAAGGCCAGAGAAGGGAAGTGACTTGCCCAAGGGTCACAAAGCTAGAAAATAAGAACTGAGATTTGAACCTGATATGCCTAGCTCCAGAGACCATGTTTTCCCCACTGGATCATGTATTCTGCAGAGAAGTCACTGGTTGTTGTTAAAGAACTGCTTTATCCCTTCATCCCTCAGATTAAGACTTAGCTCCTTGTTCAGCTTTGTGGAAAATGGCATCCCATTCCCAGGCTTAGGACTTAGTCTATCTGACTTTTAAAGTGGGCCTCCAGAACCATCTGGCCTGGCGCATCTCATCCTTGAGCCAGTCTCAGAGACACCTGGAGGGCTTGTTAGAAATGCAAATTCCTGGGCCTACCGCGAGCTTCTGATTCAGCAGGAATCTGCATTTCTCCCATATGACCGATGCCCTGGGGGATGCCAGTTTCCCTGCCTGGTTTTGCCAGTGGAATGACTGAGGACACGGCTTGTCCTCCACAGGCAGTGCCTGAAGCCTGGGGCCCCTGGACCCGCCTGTCCCGCCAGCAGGCACCTGCTTGTTCATCATGATATAGATGACAGGGTTGTAGATGGAGGAGGACTTGGCGAAGAACGCTGGGAGGGTCATGAAGATGGGGCCAAAGTCGGAGCCCTGGTGGGTGAAGATGTAGAATGCCACACTGGCATAGGGCACCCAGCAGATCAGAAAAGCGATGACCATGATGATGACCATGCGGGTGACCTCCTTTTCAGCCTTCTGGGTGGTGGCCGATTCCTGCTGCTGGGCAGCTGCCTGCAAGGATATAGGGCCTGCTATCCAGACTCCTTTGGGACAGGAGCCGGGCTCAACCCAACCAGCACATGTGTCCCCAGCACCCAGCACAAGGATCATACCTCCTTGACTGTGAAGACGAGCTGTCCATAGCAGAAGAATATGACAATCATGGGGATGGCGAAGTGGACCACGAACATGTAGATGACGAAGGACTCATTGTTGATTTCTGGCTTGAGTGTGTAGTAGTCGATCCCACATGAGCACTGCATGCCCTCTGGGATGTACCTGAGCACCAGAGGGGAGTGAGACAGGAGAGGGTGTAAGGGAGACCCACGCGTGAAGGACCTGGGAACAGGCTGCAGTCGACCAGAGCCCTGGCTCTGCCAACACACCTGCTGTGTGGCTGGTCTTGCTCTGGGCCTGCTTTCCCTCTCTGTAAAATGGGTATGATAAAATATCTGCTTGGCTACATGACTGTGAGGATTAAATCAACGGAGATGAGAGATTCAAATGCCCTTTGTGAAAACAATGTGCTTTGGTTGTACGGAGGCTGTGGTATCACAAGATGGCCCAGTCTCTCACCTAGCAGAGCCTATACACTGCTGACCTGCGTTGTGTTTCCTCACCAGACACGCTGCTCCCAATGGCCAGAGACTAGGCCTCAGGCTCTGCAAGGCAGAGGTTGGTGAGAGAAGGAAAAAGCTCCCAAATTCTGTATCGGAGGCAGTTCGTACAAACCAAGTTCTTACTAACAGGGTATAAGTATTTTCTAAGCCAAAGATGGGCACACAGAGTAACTAAGGGATCTTTGCACATTTCCTAGAAACAAGAGGTCAGGATGTTTCAGTCATTTCAGAGGATGATGACAATGGTGTTCATTGGCTGTGTCTGTGTGGATGGGACTGGGCAGGACTGGAAAACATAGGGAAAGAGTCTGGAGGGGGTCGGCTCAGATTCAACAGGAACAAAAATTGACCTTGCAGGCTGAGAGAGGAGGGAGGGGAAGAGAGATTTCCTGGAACCAGAGGGACACCAGGCCTCCAGGAACCCACAGGGTCACCAGTCCAGTTTCCCAAACCACTGTCCTCCTATCTCCCATCTGAGCCCCATTTGGGAATGATGGACTAGAGGCTGGACAGGACCTAGTTCCCAGCCCAGCAGCTACAATGTCACCACCTGCACTAGGCAGGCTCGCCCTCCCTGGGTGCTGAGGCCCAAGGTCAGAGGGAACTGCCTATGGGGCAAAGAGGATTGGAATCTGGCCCTGGCTTAGTTGAGGATTAGGGGCACAGCCAAGGTGAAGGGTTGGGGCGTCTTGGATTCTCCTTGACATGGGGGCTCAGGAGATGGGACCAGCCCCCATAGCAACATTAGGATCTGATTCTCTCTTCCCTTGCCCTAAACTCCTCCCTTGGGAGAGCTGTCAGGGTGGCCGTTTAGAGTAGGGGACATATAAGCTTGATGCCCAGAACCAGACAGCACCAGGTTTGAGTCCTGGGTGAGGGACCCTACAGAGACCTCCCCCCCGGGGGCGGGGACCCTTCTCTTTTGCTCAGTGCCATTACCTGGACCAGCCAGCGAGGGGGGGTGCCGCACAGGCCAGCGCCATGACCCAGGTGAAGGCGACGCCCATGATGGCATGGTTCTCCCCAAAACGGAAGTTGCTCATGGGCTTACACACCACCACGTACCGCTCAATGGCCAGGACCACCAAAGACCACAGGGCAATTTCACCTGCAAGGCAGTCAGGGACTGATCAGTCAACACACCACCTACCTGGACCCCACTGCCTAAGGAGGGAGCACTCCTGGGTGGGAGAGGGCGGCCAGGAAGGCAGCCTGGGGCAGGGCTGGGGCCAGGACTTGGGATGGAGATGGCTTGGACTCTGGGAAGAGGGGTGAAGAACCAGTCTGCGAAGGAGAATGTGCGGAGTAGACCGGGGTGACAGGCAGAGTGCCTGTTGGAGTTGGACATCCTCCCTCCCTCTTAAGCAGTGGCCTCTTCCACCTGGGGAATGAAATAACCTGGGTCTATGGGTCCCGCATCTCAGAGCCAGGAAGCTGGGGAATCATTTGCCCAGAGGAAGAAGCAGAAAAGAATGGGGAAATTTGGGGATGCCTGGGTGGCTCAGCAGTAGAGCATCTGCCTTTGACTCAGGTTGTGATCCTAGGGTCTGGGGATTGAGTCCCACATTGGGCTCCCTGCATGGAGCCTGCTTCTTCCTCTGCCTGTGTCTCTGCCTCTCTCCCTCTGTGTCTCTCATGAATAAATAAATAAAATCTTAAAAAAAAAGAATGGGGGTATTCAAACATTACCCCAAAACTCAATGGGGAGGTTGGCCATAGACTCTATCAACCAAACCAGGATGTTTCTGAGAGACAAAGTGAACGCTAATAATTATTACTCCAAAATAATAATTGTAAACTGGTGCCAACCTTGCATGGAAGTGCCCACCTGTACATGGTACCTTCTCATCCCTGTCTTCCAGCCTTTTTGTGTGGGGAAGTTCTTCCCCTCTGAAGAAACTCCTTCCATAGGAAGGCATTACATTGTGTGGTGATCTGTAGCTTTGAAAGATGCTTTCGAGGGACGCCTGGGTGGCTCAGTGCTTGAGCATCTGCCTTCAGTTCAGGGCGTGATCCCGGGTCCTGGATCGAGTCCCACATCATCTCCCCACAGGGAGCCTGCTTCTCCCTCTACCTCTGCCTCTGCCTCTCTCTGTGTCTCTCATGAATAAATAAATAAAGTCTTTTAAAAAGAAAAAAAAAGATGATTTCGAATAGTTTCTTTGGAAAAGTGATGAGGGTGCTGGAGAGACAATAGATCCTGTTTAGCAGCTGAGGAAAGTGAGGCCAGGAGAAGGGAAGAAACACATTCAGGGATGTGGCAGGGCAGTGACCAGGGCCTGGGTCTTCCGGCTCAGATCCAGGACTGGCCCCCCTTCTCTGGGACACACAGCCTCTCAGGCAAGCAGGAGAGAGCCCGGGGTGGCTGCAGAGCCTAGCATCAGCCAAAGGACTGCTCTGTCGCCTTGTCTTCTCTTTGCTTCACATGTCCAGGGCGCTGTCTCAGCCCCATTCCCAGGGAATCTCCAGCCATCACTGGGTGTTTGTCACCCTCAATGAACACAGATCACCCAGCTTCAGGCCACGAGACAGGGGTGAGACAGGGGTACCACATATAGACAGACCCTTCTCTGCAGGGTCAGATGGATGCCAGTGGGGAGAGACTGAGCACATTGCCCAACACAGGCAGAGTCCAGTGGCTGGAGAACTGATCATCTGTGTGCCATCCTGGGCTGAGAGCCCTGAGCTCAGGGATCCAACCTGTCCACCCCTATCCCCAGCGCCCGGCATTGGTCTGACCAGCACAGGTGCTCCAAGGGAAACAGAACATGGCCCGAGGGGCCAGAGCGATGTGGGGTGGAAACTCCCCACCACAGTGTGGCCCCAGCAAGGCCATTGACTTCTCTCATGCTCAGATTCCTTGATGTAAAGGAAGAGAGTGACAGTGTCCAATGCCTGCCCTCAATAAACAGCCTAGCTTATCATCACTAACAGTGTGTGTTGATCAAGTAGACACTGCTGGTGAACATAGTGGGGAGCAGCCCTCTTAGACACCATCCCCAAGTACGGGCTGTCTCTCCAGATCCCTCCACTCCTCCCGGCTCCCGTATCCCCCCCGCCCCATCCCACCACTGAGACCCCAGCTCATACCGCCCAGTGTGGCAAAGAAGCCCTCCACATTGCATCCTGTGGGCCCGAAGACAAAGTATCCATGCAGAGAGGTGTAGAGGGTGGTGGTGAAGCCACCGAAGACCATGAAGAGGTCAGCCACAGCCAGGTTGAGCAGGATGTAGTTGAGAGGTGTACGCAGCTTCTTGTGCTGGACTGTGACGTAGAGCGTGAGGAAGTTGATGGGGAAGCCGAGCACGATCAGCAGAAACATGTAGGCAGCCAGCATGGAGAACTGCCATGGCTCAGCCAGGTAGTACTGTGGGTACTCGAAGGGGCTGCGCACCACACCCGTCTTGTTGGAGAAGGGCACGTAGAAGTTCGGGCCCTCCGTCCCGTTCATGGCTGCGGTCCTGGCGGCTGCCCCGTGGGCGGCTCAGTCCTAAGAGTGCTGCTGAGGCCTGAGCTTGGCCACCCAGGGCTCCGGCAGGACGACTTCAGGCTCTGACCCCCCCCCAGGCCGTTATAAAGTGACCTCCCCTCCCTAAGCTCCTGGCTGAATCAGCACCTGGGAGATTGGGGGCGTTATTAATCATAATAATCCCCACTGCCGCAACTAGGGGCCTAATTGGCTTCCAAGAGTGGCCAAGGTGACTCTAGACAGAAGCCTGGGGCCAGAGAGGGGAGGTGCTGGGGACCCTGGGAAAGGGCAGAAGGCCCGCCCCCAACTCTTCTGGTCCCCAGGAATCTCTGCCCAGATCAGTCTGGTGGCCTTGGCCTGGCATTGGGACCTCTGGCTCCATGCCATGTCTCCCTCACTCATGTGAGCTGACTTTGTCTCCCCACTGGACAACGAGCTCCCAAAGGGTAGAGGCTCTGGTTATTCTCAGTCTCCTGACTCCCCACGCAGCCCTTTACCAATTTCTTCCCCACAAGTCACCTCCTGGCTCATCCAGTTGCCAGGCTCTGAGCCCAGCCCACCTCACCAGATTATGAGCTCTGTGAGGGCAGGGGCCTCATCCTGCCAGCTGTAGCACTCTTCATGCCAGACACACAGCCCGGCATAGCCCAGGAGCTCACTAGGTATTTGAGTTGGAATCCACTCGCTCTCTCATTCATGAAACATTTATGTACAGACCATTGAGGATACAAAGATCCAGAAAGGAGGAGGTTATGGACTGAGAAAGACTCTGACGTGGGAAGAGCAGGTCCAAGTCCAGGGAGGGGCTTCCATGAAGCTAAGGCAGGGGAGACTGTCTATGAAAGGGAGGTGTCTGGGGAGGTGGGGTTTGAGGAAGAGGAGTATATTGCTAGGTTGCCAAGTGGGAAAGACGGGAGACTGAAGACAAGAGCTGGTAGGGGCCTGAGGCAGGGGCCTGTTTGGGGGTGAGGCTGCACATGGGCTCTGGGGCCAGCTCTGATGGATCTTGATGCCAGGCTGAGGAGCCTGGTTTTATCTAAAGGGCAGTGGGCAGTGTCTTGGGCAGATCTCAGGGGCAGATTGGAGGAAATGAGGATAGAAAAGGAGACCAGGGCTTGCTGTGCTGGGCACCAGATTACTGCCGTGAGCAAGACAGGCTTGGTTGTGGCCTCCTGGGACTCCAATGTGAAGGCAAAGCCCAGCCTGGAAACAGAATTGGCTGGACACTGCAGCATGCAGGGCACATCTAGGGACGTCTGGTCAGACTGGGCTGGGTCAGTGGGCCTTGGAAGCTATGTGGCAGGTAACTCCATGAAAGGGGGTTCTGGGGGCAAATGGAGGCTCAGCATGTACAGGCTCCCCCCATCAGTGAAAGGAACACCATGATGCTTCTGAGGAATGAAGTGGAGCAGACAGGAGTGCCCAGCACAAGGATGCTTTAGGACCACCCTCCAGTACATGTGTGTATGGAGCACCGACAAGATGCTCGGTTCTGACAAATACAGTGCAGAAGGAGGATGCCTGCAGGAAGTATCATTCTGTGGGGTTAGCAGGACTTACAAATAAACAAGTATTGAAACAAATGAGATAGGAAAAGTTCAGCTTGTGACCCACTCCCAACACACTGTCATTTGGAGCAGCCTGGGAAGGTGGAGGTTTGAACTGGGAATTTGGTGACAGAAGGAGCCGGTGGGGAAGTGTCCCTGTTTCTGAGACTTCCATCCCTAGTACTCTCCTGTGTGTAGTCTCTTCCCACTGAGATTCCCAGACCTGTTCACTCAGACCCCTTCCCTCCAGCCCTGGCTGGTCCCAGTGGTGTCAGGGCTCGCACAAGGAGGGCTGATGAAATGTATGCTGGTAGAATGAATGAGTGCAGGGGCAGGCATTGCGGGGTGGTGGTGGTGGGGGGTGACCTCTCGCTGTTTAAGAAGCCTGGCTCAGTGATTAGGCCCAACGCTAATGAGGTCAAGGTGGAGGGTTTGATTCTGACGTGGCCCTGGTAGCCAGACGGAGGGAGGAGCACTGGGCCCAGCAGCGGCCCTCCACACAGTAACCCTGTGTAGGCCAGGGGGAGCCTCAATCCTAGACCTCAGTGCCTTGCCTTCACCTCCTCCTAACACTTCTGACAGCCTGGAAGCTTTTATGTTCTGTTCACGTGTTTTCTGTCCATCTCACAGGCTGTCATGTGAGCAGGTGGGGTGGTCCCAGAGCTGAGCACGGTGCTCAGCACGTAGCCGAATGCTGTAAATCATTTCCCCTACACTGGAAAGAGCTGGGATCTCTGTGCTGTTCCCTGATGTATTATCCTTAGGGTCTGGCACATAGTAGGTGCTCGGTATTTGTGGACCAAGTGAATAGATCTATGTTATCTCGGTCAGTGCTTCCTTTTCTAAGTCTCAGAGTTTAATGACCCTCCCTCAGAGGGCCATGGCCAGGGGAATTAAAGGCAGCACAGGGTGACACTGCATTGTATTCTGTGAGGCATGACAAAGAATCTTTTTTTAAACTAAAAATGCTTTTTGTTTAGAGCAATAGGCTCACAGGGAGCAGGAAGTCATTAGAAATCACCCACTCTGACCCTCCCTGCTACATTTCACAAGTGGAGAAACTGAGGCCCAGGGTTGGCAGTGAGTCAGTGGCCCAGGTTACGTGACAAATCTGGGGTATCACCTGCCTGGCCTGCCTCCCACCCCACACCAAAGACAGCTCTCAGGAAAGATCTGCTAGCCTTTCATACCATGGTATAAATGACTAAAAAGAAAGGATTGTGCTGGGCTGATGGGAAAGCCACTAGCCTGAGTCACACAGGCCTGGGGCAGCAGGGGTGGCCCAGAGGGCAGGGGGTGGCACTGGACTCTCGCCTGGGGCTCTGAGTCACCCTGAGTAGTCCTACCTCCCCTCTCTAGGCTCAGTTTGTTGGAATTAGAAAATCTTGGGGGATCCACACCCATCTGCAGGGTAAATGTGACCTGCTTTCCCACTAGGGCCCAATCACAGACCTTCAGACCTTACAATTTAGGTGTCATGGTTGCCCCTAGTTAGGCATGGTCCCTTTACCCTTATATCTGGACTGAGACTCTGTAGCTACATTGCCTGGGCACAGCTATGCCCTGTGCCTCAGTTTCCTACTCTGTTGCCTGTACGTGATCAATGACTATTGCTTACAGTGTTAGCCTCTTTGAGTCTAACTCAGGTTACAAAGCAGTCTTTGAAGAGGCCCCCAAATCTATAAACCAGCGCTCCCACTCATCACATGGGTTTTCTTTTTTTTTTTTTTTTTTAAAGATTTTATTTATTTATTTATTCATGATAGTCACAGAGAGAGAGAGAGAGGCAGAGACACAGGCAGAGGAAGAAGCAGGCTCCATGCACCGGGAGCCCGACGTGGGATTCGATCCTGGGTCTCCAGGATCGCGCCCTGGGCCAAAGGCAGGCGCCAAACCGCTGCGCCACCCAGGGATCCCTCACATGGGTTTTCTACTCAGGACTTATCACTCTCAGCAATGGTCTTATTCGTCTTCTTACTGATTCACTGCCCATCTCTCTCCAGAGGTTGGCCTGGCCTGTACTTTTGCTTCATCTGAACTGGCAGCTTAGAGTAGCAACTGCATAAATATTTGTCAAATTAATGAACAATTCCTGGCCTCTCGTGAGGAGGTCTCACTCCCTACCCTCTGACCACTGAGGAAATGGGCACAGAGGGTTAATGTTCGTTAGCAGAGCCGGAAGTGAACCAGCTAACTCCCTAGCCTGAGCTTTCTCCTCCCATTCCAGATGCTCCAGAGAGGGCCCGGGAACATGCCAAAGAGACAAGCCCCAGTGTGGGTGACTTTCTGAGCCACTGGCCCCTCTTGGGGGTGACCTGTGGGGGTGGGGAGCTGGGGAAGGCTATCTCTGAAGATGGTGGCACCTGTCTCCAGGCTTCCCTGAGCCTGGCCTCCTGAGCTCAGGTGTGGGGCTCTGACTTGGCCATGGAGGATTAGGGGCTTAGCAGGTAGCACA
This sequence comes from Canis aureus, assembly GCF_053574225.1. Lineage (NCBI taxonomy): Eukaryota > Metazoa > Chordata > Mammalia > Carnivora > Canidae > Canis > Canis aureus. Next base: position 6,680,289 of record NC_135629.1, read on the forward strand.
CAAATAGCTCTTAAGCCTCTGCATAGAGGTGCTGCTGGTTCAGCAGCTTCTTCCTCCCTCTCCTCCTCCTCCTCCTCCTCCCTGCCTCCTCTCCCAGGCTTAGCTCCACCTGGCTGCATCATTATGGCTGAGTGAGGCCTTAGGCTGAGAATGCCAAAGGGAAGAAAGGAAGGAGACAGACTGACTCTCCTCCCCTTCCTTCCTCTTCTCTAGTCCCACTTCCTCCCTCCCCCTTCCCCCCATTTTCCTCTTACCCCAACATCTGCCAAACAGGCTCGGGGCTAGGTCCTGGGGACATTAAGATACATTCCTTGCCCTCAGGAGCTCCCAGGCTCAGGGGCCAGCTGACAAGGGGAAAACCAATAACCATGGGAGGCAGGGCTCTGCTCCCAGGCCCCGTGCTATGGGACCCCAAGGATCGAGGTGTGGACCAGGAGGGAGGTGGAAGGCCTCGGCAGGGGGACAACTGGGCCAAGGCACAGGGAGCAATTGGCTAGCTGGCCCTGGGGCCTAGGGTGAGCAGGCTAGGGAGGACAGGCCTAGGAGTCTGGGTGCTAGCTGGCTAGCAGTGGGGAGGAGCATGACCAGGTTCTGATTCTAGGAAGATGTTCTGGAGTCTGAGTGGAGTATTGAGATTAGTGTATGACACAAGGTGAGAGCCCTGCCCAGTGCAGGCCTCTTTGCTGAGGCTCCCAGCTGACCCAAGGGTGGGGCTGGGACCAGGGGAAGGTCACCTGGTATCTGCCACAGGCAGATGGGGTCTTGGAGACAGGGCATCTCTGTACTGGTGTGAGAGCCACAAGGGGCTTCTGGCTTCAGTAACCTCAACTCAGGGTACAGGGGGACACCCCTGAGGCCAGGTTAGAGCCAGGCCCACCTAAGGTCTGGCCTGGGGCTCTTTCTGAGCCACACAATCTCCCTCTTCCTTACTTTCTCCTTCCAGGGATGTGGATAGCGTTGGGGACTTGGAAGATCAAGTCCAACCAAGTTGTGCAGCCTGTAGCAGCCATGCCTCTCTCTAGACCTCAATGTCCTCTCAGTGAAATGGGCATCTCAATAGTCCTACAGTGCCTTCCTTGTAGCATGTGAAGGGTTGTCAGGCTCATCGGATAGACACAGTGGCTGGAGCTTCAAGGTCAGAGCTGGAGTATGCCCTTTTGCACACATAAGGAAACTGAACCTTGGAGAAAGAAGGGTCAAGACCCTGTCTAGGCTGGGACAGAGGCGATGGAGAACTGAATGCTTAGATACAAAGGCTGTGCCTGGATGTGAATCCTGTCTTGGCTCAGTAGGTATTTGTTGAATGAAAGGAGAAAACGTTGTTGAGCCTCAGTTTCATCATCTGCATTATGGGCACTCTTGGAGGCTGTTGAGGATGATGCATGGAAAGTGCTTAGCACAATGTCTACTACTCATTGAGCATTTGATTTAAAGGGAGCTACAATGATTGTTTCTCAGACTCAGACTTCCAGAGCTCAGCCTCCCTATGGCAGAATTTGGCATGGCACACCCTGGTTTTCATGTTATTCGGCTAAGAGGATGCATGCTGGAGTCTCAGGCTGGGCCCCCTCCCCCTGCCTCTAGCCATGGACCATCTGATCTGTCACTGTGATTGACGCCTGTTGGGTGGCTGGGGCTGTTTTCTCTCTCTCCTCTCTTCTTCCCAGCCATATGCAAATGATTTTAGTTCAAGTAATGCGCTAATGGAAATCCTAACACATTAATAAATGTTTAGCAAGAGAGAGAGCATGCATGATCGTAAGTAATTAGACACTCAACGGAGGAGTTCTGTTGGCACAACTGTCTGGCTCTCTTTATTTTCTTCCATCATCTCCAAAGAGAAATGCAGAGGGAGGCAGGGGGGAAGGAGTAAGGTAGGGGGCCAGCTTCAGCACACAAAGCCTGGTGGCATCTGCAGCCACTCCCTTCTCTAGGCCTCAGTCTTCATTCCTCACAATGGGGACATTTGTCCTGCTCTGCCCACTTCACAGATGAACTGTAAAGTATCAATATCTAATCACCAGCGCAGTTTTCCTAGCTGACAACCCAATTCTCTTTCCCCTGCTGTCAGGACTTTGCATAAAGCTCTGAATCGTTGCCATCTCTGGGACAGGTAGAGTGGAGGGCAAAGGGAGCAGGAGCTTCTACCAAGGGCTGGGTGAGCCCCTGGGCTCCAGTACCTCCACCCAACCCCAGGGCTACAGAATGGAAATCATAATCCTTCCATCACAAAGATGGTGTGAGAACTGAGACAACATATGAAACTCGGCTGGCACAGAGAAGGTCCCAATAAATGTCAACTCTCCCTCCCCAGCTTCCCAGCTTCCCACCCTTGCCCTTGAGCTGCTGAATCCGACATTGTTGATGCTCAGGGACAGGGACCTTAGCAGAACCTCAAACAGGTTCACTGGCTTCAGGAGCTGGAGGGCAGGGCAAAGTGCAGTGGGGTGGAGCCTTTGTGGGGCTAGGGGAATAAAGTGAAGGGGAGGCAGGTGCTGGCCCTAGCCAGGAAGCAGAGGGTGGGCTCCAGAACCTCAGAAAGGTCCTCTTTGCCATCTTCTGTGGAGCCAGGAACCTTATTTTCTGGTAAAGATGGAGCCCCACTAAACCAGAATAAATAAATACCCGTTCCCCTACCCATTCCCATATTGCCATTTCGATTAGATTAAATTTTAAGAGCAGGCAAACGTAATGTTCCTCTCAGATCAAATTAGAAACAGGTGCACTTTTGCATAAGGAAATTAAGTTGCAGACAATATGAAGATTTGCTAAAATGCAGACACTGATGAAAATAAGTAGCCCTTTTATTTGTAATTATTGAGGCAATCTGTTCGCAAAGTGTACATGTTAATGGTCTGACAGATCTGTGGACTCCAGCAGGCTGCCACAAACAACTCAGAGCCTTTCTGAAAGTAACAGATTTTTTTTTCTTAGAAAATATATGTACATTCTCTTCGCCATCTCCTGGTGCTATTTACAAGGCACGAAATGCCATAAATAGGAATTCTGTGGTTACACGAGGCCCCTCCCTAAAATACACACTTGATCTGGGCAGAAGACACATTCTGACAGTTTAACTCTTTCTTCCTTTGACAGCCCAGCCAAATGTGAGGTGGCCCTGATGGGAGCAGTGGTCCTGAGGGGGCCGGTCATGGGCTGGGGTCATCGATGCGCCTCCGACAGTAGGGGCAGCAGGTGTGCTGAAGCACCAGGAGCTCGTAGTCCTCTGAGTGGAACATCTAAGGAGAAATGGTCATGATCCAGGGCTAAGCCCTGAGCCTGGCAGGGCCTGCTGCCCTTCCAAGGACACTTGACAGTGAGTCAGGGCTAGAAACACCAGATCCAGAACACCTTTGTCTGAGGACTCAAAGGGAGGGGCATGAGGGTCTGGAGTCTGAGGCCCCTTTTTTCTGAATGAAATTCAAAGGTGTATCAGTCTTGCCTGGCTCTCCCAAATGAAGGACCAGGGGCAAGCCCACTCCAGTGTATGGAACACAAGTGAAAGGAGGGAGGGCCTAAGGATGGCTGAGTCTCTTCCCAACTTGGAGCCTTGCCCTTGGCCTTGGGATCACTGTGCTATTCTCAGATGCCAGGTGTCCCCAAGGGGACACCCCAAGGGGACACCTGGGAAATGGAAAAGCAGCAAGAAGAAGAAATTGGTAACCACATGTGAGCTGTAGGCACAGTACCTGGAAGCAGGAGGGGCACATGGTGATGGAAGCATCAGGCAGGAGCGAGCGGAAGTACTGCCACTGCAGGGGCGGGGGCCAGCGCTTGATGAGGACATCCCTTCGGCTCATGGAGCGCAGCACTGACCGGCTCACCACCACAGGCACAAACTCTGAGCCGCCTTGCTGCAGGGTGAGCAGGTGGGAAGAAGAGGGCACCGGTGCTCTCACACAGCCAGGGTGACATGTTAAATGGGTCATGATCCCAGAATCTTTGGGACAACCAGGGAGGATCCAAGAGATTTCCCCTACTGAGTACCTTCATGGAACCCTGCCAGGTCATGTAGCTCCTCTAGCCATCTCTAGTGATAGGGAACCTATCACCTCAACTCTCCTGGCAGCACTGACAGGGAACAAGTCAGCTTCTGCTAAGAAGTGTATATAGGAGAAGGGACCTCCAACACCCCTCCCAACAGGTCTCACATGCCTCCACAGCCCATCACTCAGAGAGGCACCCTCACCTCAAAGCTTAACTTTGCTGTGAATGGGTCATCATCTCCCATGGAGTCCATGGTCTCGTCCAGCCTCAGAGTCTGGGAATCTGGAAGGGTCTGGTCAAGGACAGAACCTGAAGCTGAGTGGGAAACAGGCTCCACTCTCCACCCAATGCAAGATTCACAGGAGCTCTACAAGGGCCTGGTGTGTTTCTCCATGACTGTCTGTGGAACAGGTTTCTAGATGGAGGAATGGAAGGAATGCAGGCCAGGCCCGGGAGGGGACAGCCCTGGTCACACAGAGGCTGGGACCAGGACCCAGTGCACAGGTAGGAAAGGGGCTACGATAGGACCTTTGCTGCCCCACATAGACCAGGACATGGCCCATGTAGGCCTGATCAGAAGCACCAAGTGAGCAGAGGCTATAAGATTGCTATGGGTGGGATTAGAAATAATGGGTTAGCTGGAAACCATGGCCAGCAAACTTGGCAATTTCTGGAGAAACACTTAGCAATCACCAGGTGGTTCTGTAGGCAACTGAGATGGACTCAAAGGTTCTATTTCATGGAGAAGGTGGTAAGAGATCCTGCAAATCCGGCCAGCCAGACCAGGCTGAAGGTACCTAAGGAACTGTCCCCTCTGCCAGACAGTGGCAGAAGAGCTGATGTGAGGCCAGGGCAGGGGTTGCTCCCACAAGGAAGGGCCTCAAGGGAATGGAGGCTGCTGGTGCCATATCAGGTATGAGACATGGTCCCACCGGGCAGCAACAACCCAAAGCATCTGAGAGCTGTGCAGAGGGCTGGTAGGCTGATAGGATTCCTGTCTCCCTTCTTCGGGAGGTAACTCCCTGGCTTTTCCTTTTTCCTCTGCTCCTCAAAATGTGGCCCATGGACCAGCAGCATTGACATTACCTGGAAGCTTATGGAAACTCAGGCTCCCAGTCCACCCAGACCTGCTGATCCAGCTACTGTATGCCAGCAAGGTCCACAGGGGCAGAGTGTGCACAGTCACATGTAGAAGCCCCCCTCTCTTGTGTCTAGCTAGGACACTGAACACGGTCTTAGCCAGAGGGATAAGCTGAGGTGTGGCCTTTGGCCCAAGCTATCCCAGTGAGGATGTGCCCTGAGGTTTTTCGCTGTCATGCTAGGAGTATCAGCCCTTTCCAAGGATTTTAATGTTGATAGGATGCAGGGTTGGTACCGTTGGTGGAATGGGGTGGGTGCTGCCAAGAGTGAAGCCACCCACAGGACAGCAGAGCCAAGAGGACAGGAGATAGCCTCCCACCAGTGCCAAATGAGCACCTGGATCCAGCTGAGTGTCCATCTATGGCTAGGCTTCCTTACACTCTTTTGTTTGCTCAACCTGATGTGGTTTCTGTCTCTTGTACAGACATAAAAGAGACCTAATTGGAAAAGCTGATAGAGACATCATATGTTGTGTTGGTTGCTCATCAACTGTGTATGGCCAGAAGCACAGACAGTACCTTTTAGGAGACAGGGTAGGTGGGAGGCCCTCCTGGAAATGAGGCAAAGGTGAATATCAAGACACCATCTCCTCCTCCACAAGCCTCTTCTGGGCCTGTGGATATGTACTGTTCCCTCCAGTATCTCTGCACATTGGCCAGCTCTCAGCCCATTCCCAGCCCCTGTCCCTGCCACCATGTGGGCCTCTCCAATCACTCGGCAGTGGCCTGCCACGCCCTTGCCTCCACCGGCCCAGCTATCCCCCCATGCCCTCCTGCCTCCCATCTTATACCCAGGCCTTGTGCTTGGCTGACACACACAGGAGTCTAGCCCAGCATCCAGGATACTGTTGCTCGTGATCTCTTGCCATTTGTTCTCACGCTTATGTCTTGGTGCCTCCAGGTCAATGAGGGAGACAGCTTCTTCATCAGTGATCCCCTCTTCCAGGTAGAATTCAACCAGGTGCAGCACCTCTAGAGGGCACAGGGCATGGGGAGGGGCCATGGAGTGGCTGTCTCAGGGGGAGCTAGGGGCTGGGATGCTCTCACCAGGTAGCACGAGGGGTGGTGGGAGGATCAGAGTTCCTTCCCCACCCAGTAGCAAGCTTCTCTGTAAGCAAGGAGACACAGCATGGCCGCCTCCTTTTGCTCACCACATGTCTGGAGGAAGCAGGCATGTATGCGTGTATGCATGTGTACGTGTGTACATGAGAACCAATGGCCTTTAGCCCTTCTCTTCCCCATAATAGCTGGATGGGCTCCTCTCCAAGGGAGGAGGAACAGCCTCTGCCCAGCTACCTGGAAGGGGCTTCTGATCCTTTGTCAACATAGAAGGAACCAGGACATAAGAGCTCATCTTAGCCTCTCAGACCAAATGCCTGACCAGTGGCACCTGGAGCATTTGTGTTATGCAAAGCCCCATGCCAGGTTCTGAGGGGTAGGTGCTTCAAGTCTGGGCAGCCCTGGATCCTAGTTCTGGGAACCCTTAGTGACTGAGTGTCTGGTGGGGTGGGTGTCACACTGTCCCTAATTTACAAATGAGGACACGTGTGGCCAATCAACAGTGGAGAGAGTACAGCCATCCATGGCTGCTCCATCTGCATGCCAGACTCACCATAGGAAGAGGCAGAGAAGACGAATGGCTGGCGGCAATTGATGCAAACATTGCCCAGGTTGTTCAGCAACGGGTTGTTGGTGGAGCAGCGGTAGCACAAGGGCACCAGCTCCTACAAAAGCACAAGAACCACAACTGCATGAGGATCAAACCCAGAGTGAGGACATGCTTCCCGCTCTGATTTCAGTCCCCTGGGGCCTGGTTGCCAAGAAAAAAGGCCACCTGTGTGGGCTAAGGCAGGGGCTCATAGGACAAGGTGAAGGCAGAGTGACCTGGGCATGGAGGAGCAGAGGGAGGTCAAGGGCAGAGCAGTGCGGGCTGGACTGTAGCCAATTCAGAGCCTCAGAGGAGGACTAGGCAGCAAGAAAGGGGAGGGTTCTGTGGCCCACAGGGACCAGGGACTGTGGCTGGAGCACAGCAGGCTGAGTAGAGAACAGAGGAAGCAGAGAGGAAAAAGCAGGAGTTAGCAAACCAGGGCTTGGGAAGGGGAGGAGGGTGCAGAACTCTGAGAGCATGGTAGCTATCTTTCAAACAGAACCCAGTCCAGGAAAGAAAGCATCAGGAGATGTCCAAGAAGAAAGGAAGCCTCCTGCCTGAGAAAGCTGTGCCCTCACCTCACTGTCATGGAAGGGCTTGGAACGGATGGTCAGGCTACCCAGCTCAATGGACTTCTGGAACCTGGCGGGGATCTGCAGGCCCTGCAGCTTGTCATAGGCATGCCGAGCCAGCTTGTAGGCACCCAGGGCTTTGCTTTGCTTGGCGAGAGTGAAGAGCGTGTTCCTGCAGATGACAAGGTTAAGGACAGCAGAGGCCACACTGGGCCCAAGAGCTGGCACTGATTACCCTCAGAGTGAGCCCTATACTGGAATGCAGCTTATTCTAGTGCCAAGAGGGCATGGGCAGGGCCTGAGGAGTGCTTTGCTCATTTGTGGGATGTAAGTGTACTTCTCAGATATCACGGCACAGGGATTTTTCCAGAGATAAAAACAGTGCAGTTTCCATTAATATTTTAAATTTGCTTAGGTTCTGCTGATGGCTCATCTTGTACCCTGACTAGGCCAAAATGACTCTTCCCACCTAGGCCAGCCTGCCAGCCAGGTCCTAGGATGCCTAGCACCAAATGCCATCCTGCTCTAGCCTCGCCAGGTGGGGCTGGTCCCAGATTGCCTGTGGAGCTCACTCGGAACCAGCTCACAGAGACCATGGGGTATAGAGCACTTCTTTCTGCCCACACTTCACCAGGAGTCACAGTGATTTCTGAGTGACAGGCCTCCCCTACTCTCTGAGACTCTCCTCTGAGCTCCTCAATCTCAGGCCACAAGCCTTTGCACTTGGTCCCAGGTCATCTAAATGTTAGCTGTGCCCAGGCCAAGCCTGACCTCTCTTCCTGGCCCTGCTTGTGAACTCTCTGCCCCACTTCTCCGTGGCAAGCCCCAAGTACCATGCCTCCTTCCAAGTCTCCTTCCCCCTGATGCTCCTGTTCCCCACAACCCCAGTGTGGCTCCTTCCACTCCAGAAATTACATGGTGGTAAGTTTCCTTGTCTGTGTCTCCACTATCATTCCTCAAAGTCAGGTACCATGTTGGGATCCATTTCCAGGTCCCCAGTGAACAGTATAAGGTACAGCTTAGGGCAGGGGTTCAATCAAACTCTGTTGACTTGGGACACCTGGGTGGCTCAGTGGTTGAGTGTCTGCCTTCGGCTCAGGGCGTGATTCCGGGATCGAGTCCCATAGTGGGCTTGCATGGAGCCTGCTTCTCCTCCCTCCGCCTGTGTCTCTGCTTTTCTTTGTGTGTCTCTCATAAACAAACAAACAAACAAACAAAAAAACCTCTGTTGACTTGAACAGAATTTGCTGGAAAGGTTGGGGACAGGTTCCAAGGCTCTGGCAGATGTGGCCTTGGCCACTCCTCTGCAAAGGTCTGGGTCAATGAAGGCACCATTCGATTCCTCTGAAATGTAAATGATGGGTCTGGAACCCTTTAAAGAAGCCATTTCTTTAAAGTGGTACTGATCCATCCACAACCTCTCCAGCCTGGCTCCAATTTCTCCTGTACACAGTATTTACTTCACTTCTATGCCTTCCCATGTGCTGGGTACTCCCCTGGAACATCTACTCTACTATCTTCCCTGGTAGTCTTATAGGATAGGCATCAGCTTCTCTAGGCAGCCTTCCCTGATCATGGGCCCAGCCTTGACTACATTCCACCCTTGATCATAGCACATATCCCACTGAACTAAGCCCTGACACTTGTTACCTCCTCTACTAGATGGCAGCTTTTTCACATACCACCAATGTCTGAGGTACAGCAGGTGCTCCATCTTCTGGGCTGAACAAATGCCCCCCACCCAGGGAAATGCCCAAGAGTCCAAGTGCTTCCTATATTTGTTATACCCTCATTTATGGGTTCCAGGAGGGCTTGGGCAGTGTGCTGCTTAGAGACCCACTACTGGGCCAAGTCCAGAGAGCCCTGAAAACTAATCTTCTCTTGGCACTGGCCCCTTAGCCTTCCTGGCTGAGCTGCTTCTACATCAAAACAGTAGCAGCAGGACAAACTCTCTTTCTTCCCTGAGGGCTACGGGAGAGAGGGAAGGTTCTGCCAGTAAAGTGATCTGGAAAGAACTTCACAGGGGCCATTAGACAAGAGGGGTGGGACAGAGGATGGGGGGTTGAGAGAAAGGATACACTTTAGAGATGCCCAGGGGGGTGTCTTTGGTTAGGCTGTGCAGGAGGAATCTGGAGATGTTGAAGAGGGTTTCAGGAAGATGGAAACTGAAGGGCTCCTCCTGCAGTGAAAAAGCAAACAAGGATTGAATTCCTCAACTAAGCAGCTGCTAGACCAGGCCAAAAGGCAAATACCAATAATTCTGAAATATTCAATAAAAGAGCAGTCTCCCTTAATGAGCAGCTATTATGTGCTGGGCACTTTACAGCTGCTGTCTCATGTGGTCTTTTTTTTTTTTTTTTTTTAAGATTTTATTTATTTATTCACGAGAGACAGAGTCTCGAGAAACAGAGACATAGGCAGAGGGAGAAGCAGGCTCCATGCAGGGAGCTCGATGCAGGACTTAATCCTAGGACTCCAAGATCATGACCTGAGCCAAAGGCAGACACTCAACCACAGAGGCACCCAGGTGTCCCTTGTGTGGTCTTTAACACAATACTGTGAGGATGCATTTTCATCTTCACTGTACTGATAAGAAAACTGAGGCCCATAGAGATGACTTACCCAAGTCACACAGAAAAGAGCTGAAGGAGGATTCAAACCCAGGTCTGATTCCAAAGCCTAAGAATGCCTCTCTCCCAAGTTGCACTGCCTCTGGGGTTAGTTATGATTCCATTTCCCTGAGCTCAAGTTGTCTCCAATTAGGTCTGAGAAAGAGGACCTTTTATGTAATTTAGGACATGACCAGACCTAAGCATGTCATTAAATTGAGGCAGTTAACTCTTTAGAGCCTGAAATCATGTGCTTCTTCTCAGCTCTCCAGCAACAGCCTGGCTGTCCAATGCCCACCAAATGTGCACATGTGCTGGAGCTCCTCAACTGCTTATCCTCGCACTCCTAGAACCTGGCACGGGCCCTAGCAGACCAGGCACTCACACACACAAATGGGTCTTCTGTACCTAGAGGCTGCCAGAAGTTCAGCACAGTAGACCGACCACATGGAATTTTCTACCAGGAGGGGGTCCGTAATAGGTTAAGAATACCATTTTGAAGGGATCTGGCACATTGTCTACAAACTAAGACTACTTTAGATGACAAGATGAAAGCAAGCCAGCTCCCACCCCCCCCTCGAGCACTTACATGGTAATAAACTGACATTTCCTGAAGGGTCTTACTAAGCCGTACTTGTCACTGTGCCAACAGGACTTAGGCCCTAATTGGCCTAAATTTGTGAGAACTTACTTTATATTACTACTTGGATTTGGAGCCCAGTATTCTCTCTTTAGCTCTCATTTAAATTTCTAGAGCCTCTGTTAGTTCCAAGAACCCAGGAAAACCTGAGACTGCATCCTTTTCTGGGTGAGAGCCAGGGAGAAGCTTGCCTTTGGTGTGGAAGCTAAGAAACATCCCAGGAAGAACAGAATTGGTGGGCGGGGGAGGGGGGTCCTCAGGATTAGTACCTCTCCTCTGGGAAAGAAGCCATTACCTCAGGAGAGGACTGATGCTTCCCTTTCCAGTCTGCTCTGACTCAGAGCTGCTCTCTTGGGCCCTAATGCACCTGATAGAAATGAGGGGCCCTGAAAAGACTATAGGGAAGATGAGGTCCTTTGAAACCACACCATGGTGTAGGGAAGAGATGAGATGAAGGACTGACAGCAGGTCCAGGTAGAGCCTAGCAGAGTCTTTCTTGCCAGACTTTCTTCAGAGACAAAGAACATGCTCAGTGCTCAGCAGAACTGCGAAATGCTCAGCCTGCTGCGGGGGGGGGGGGGGGGGGGCGGGGGGGGGGGACGACACAGTGGTCGGAAGCCTCCACACAGGGCTGACACTCACCTGTGTCAGGCTCTCTTCCAAGTGCTCTTCCAATATTGACTCATTTAATCCTCAGAAGCCCATCAAGTAGGTACTATTATAACCCCCACTTTATAGAGAAGAAAGCTGAAGCATAGAGGCAAGTAAACAATTTGCCAAGGTCACACAGTGCAGCTGGGGAGTGAGGCCAGTGGTTTGCCTTCTCCAATTTAAAGGATGTGGGCGATCAGAAGCTAAGAGCACAGGCTCCGGAGCCAGCCTGTCTGGGTTCTAGTACTGGTTCCCACTTACTAGCTATAGGATCTCTGTGTTTAGTGCCTCTGTTTCCTAATCTGTAAAATGAGGATGACAGTACTTATCTCACAGCATGATTGAAAGGATTAAATAAATTGATATAATAAAGCCTTCAGCACATTGCCTGGTAAATAATAAGTGCTCAAGGGATGCCAGGGTGGCTCAGTCAGTTAAGCATCTGCCTTTGGCTCAGGTCATGATCCCAGAATCCTGGGGTGGAGCCCCACATCAGCTCCCTCCTCTCACTCTACCCCTACCCCTGCTCATGTGCACATGCACTCTCCCTCAGATATATAAAATCTTTAAAAAATAAAACTGTAAATGCTCAATAAAGGTTGGTTATTGGTATTATCCTCCTAGCTTAGCACAGGATAAGCACACCCTGTAGGCGCTTAATCAACATTTGTTGAGTGATTAAAGATAATGCGAATTGAGGAGGCTGATAATAACCTATCACTTGTTCCTCATTGTCAGGAGATAGATTTAAAATGGTTTAATCAAAAGAATCAGGGAGTAACTAAAAAGAACTATTTGGGTCTCTGGAGATCAAGCTGACCCTCCTTTTATAAAGAAAGAAACAGAGAGAAAATAAATTGCTCAAGGGCACCTAGCAATTTAGTGGCAGGGCCAAGGAGACCTTAGACCTTTGGTTAGAGCCAGGCTTTTACCCATCTAGAGTGGAACATCCACCCCTGAAGATTTTAGAGATAATCCTTTGTCTGGCTAACCCAGAGTCAGCCTGAGTTTTATAAATGTAAAGCAGGCAATTAGAAAAGCTGACTCTAGCTCTGGCTTGCCAATTTAAAAGCCCACATCTTGCAACAGGTCAAAAAGGTAGCTGAGGAAAATCAAAGTCCCAAACTTTGTCTCCCAGGAGCAGACCAGAATTTATTGGAAAGTCATCCTGTTGGCCATTTCCATCCAGAGGTCTGCGGCTCTGTAAGACGTGCCCAAGGCCCCTAGCTCAGTAGGCAGCACCCCCCACCAGGTCCCTGTCTCCTGGCCATCTTACCGTGTACCGCTGAATGGCATGGTAACCGTGGTACAGCTCAGCCAAGTGCTGGAAGTGGCGGAACTTGTCAAGCATCATGTCCTTCTGGGCAGGGTCTGAGGAGTGCAGCGGGAGCAGGGAGGGCAGGAGGGGGAAGATATGTCAAGTCATGTCTATAAGGAAAGGCAAGCCAATGGCAACATTGCCAGTGTCAGCTCTCCCCCAATTATCAGACCTGTGCCAAGAAAAGTGACAAGAGATGCAGTGATGGGAAAGGTGCTGTTGAGGAGCTAGGACCACCCCAAGACAGAGAAAGTCTCAGCTGGGCAGAGCATGTGGCCATGGAAAGTCTGAGAATGTTTCTCACAGGTTATCCCAGATCTGACACTACAGCCTACCAGGTCATTCCACTGGAGAGCGCCAGCTGCAGCATGACGATAGTGATCACTAGCCCCCGGACATACCAGAGGAGCCTGGCGTAGAGGGTGAGCAGATGTCTTCATCTCACCTCTAGCCTCTTCCCTCTGAGCTATGCCTTATCCAAAGCACAGACCACTGGCCGGAACAGAAACATCCCACCTTACACCTGGACCCAACAGTTTCTAAACTGTAACCACAGCTTCTGTGAGGCTACAGCAGCCTTATAAAGAAAGCAGGATAGAGAAAATTAAAAAAAAAAAAAAAAAAAAAAAAAAAAGAAAGCAGGATAGGATTACCCCCACGCCACAAAAGGGGATATAAAGCTTAGGAAGAAATTGTGACTTATTACAAGTCACCTAGCTGCCTCCAATCCTAGTGTTTCTCCCACTCTGGCATGCTGGCCTTGGTCCAGTGAAGAACATTTTCCTGTCCCCTCTGCTTCCAGAACTCTCTCAGTGCATCATGGGAAGTCTCAAGAAAGCAACATTAAAACTGTTTTCCTGCCTGGGATGAGTGAGAATCTGGAGTGTGTTATTGTAAAGTGATCTCTTTTTCATCTCTCCATTTAATTAAAATTTTTTTAAAGTGCTCACCTGGGTCCAGTTATAGACTCCCAGGTAGCAAGGGAGAGATATGTTCTGAATTAGCAACACAGGCCAGGACCTCCCAACCATAACCCCAGGACGGCCCTCATACCATCATTAAACTTATGGGCAAACTGGAAAAAGATGACACACCAGATTACGCCACTGCAAGACAGGGTTACGGACAATACACCCAATAAACAAGCCCAGGGCTTTAATTAAAACGTCCCGGCTCTTTCGATGTTTATCTTGCTGCCAGAGCAGGGCTTGGGGAAAACAAGCAGCCTGGCTGATGTTTACTTACCTTGAGCTATATCAAGGCACTGCATGGATAGCATCCAGTAATAATAGGCAGCATCATTAAATCTGCTCTCTACCACGGCATTGTGTGTGAGCTGCTCCAGCACCCTGACCGCTTCTCGCTGCCGCCCGGCCTTGTGGAATGCTGAAGGGGCACAAAAACACACACAATTGTGGGAGTGGGATGAAATTCTGCAGGGCTTGAAAGGGGCTGCTGTAGAAGTAGGACACTCATTGGGAGCATCTGCAGCACTTCGTTGCTGGGATGCGCCTCTCAGGCCGAAGGCTATAAATAACTGAGGCTACATCCTGAAAAAAGTACAGTGAGCTTTATTCCTTTCTGGCTGGGAAAAGGCAACTGACTTCGGAAAAGCATGGCAGAAAGAAAAACCTAGGGGCCAAATTGCAGGGTGAAGTCTGAGGATGGCCCTACCGCCCGTTACTCATGAGGTTTTACCCTCATCCCGTTCTAGGACAAAGCTTTGTGACATCTGGGGTGACACGAGTAGCACTCGACACTTTAACATTTTTGGTGGTTTACAAAGTGTTTTTGTTGCTGATTCCACTTTGGATGGTCACAATAGACTTATGAAGGTGGAGGCAAAGTGGCATACTCAAGGTCACAGAACCTAGTCCAACTCAAGTCCTCCATCAGTTTTCAACTGTGTGCTTTTTAATGACAACCTTGAAAAACATGGCTCAGTTCTAGCAACCAAACATTTGTGAAAACATGCAAAAAAAATCTCTGAATAATTCCTATATCCATTTAACATAAATTTTCTGAATCTTCACTACGTGGCCAAACCCATACGATGTTAGGGGCTGCCAGGGAAGCACTTCTAGCTGTGACATTTGCCCACATGTGGGCACTTAGATGATCCAAATCCTCTGCTTTAGAGAAGGAAAAGATCTGGCCTTTGTTCCAATCTCATCTCCAATCTCTTGTCTGAGTACCAAGTTACTATGGCGATGGATTCTTGGAAGGGCAGACACAGACAGATGGATAGGTTGATGTGTTTTGCCCAAACATGCACATACTTCAGCAACTGGGTGCTCTGGAAATGCTAAAGCAGAAGAGAACATGCTGTCTTTCAATGGGGGCTTTTAGCTGAGGAGCTCCAACAGGGAGACATTTGTTCCGCAATGTGTCCGGAGGTGGCAACTGTTACCATATAGAAGTGTAAATGAGATGCTATGGAATACGACACACCCACCTTCAATTAGAAGACTTCCTAAGGAGGCAGCAAGACCTAGTCACAGGAATCACGTTTCCAGGCAGACAGAGCCTGGTCCAACCCTGGCTCTGCTACTCTCTCTGGCTTTGTGACTTTGCAGGGCACAGTCAGCCTCTGTGTCTCTGCAGGGCTGCTGGCTAGGTTGAGGATTATGTAGTTAAGTGCCAGGTGCTGCCTGACACAGAGAAGGTAGTCACATTTTAAAATTATTATTACCAGTTAAAGCTCTATGCTTCCTTTCCCTCCTATCTCAGATATTGCCATACTTGGGGTGCAGTCCATTTTACCAGTGGAAATGCCAAAGAACAGAGGACACTGCATTTATCTGAGCCAAGTTACTATTTGCAGTAGAGGAAAGTGGCAGGTGAGACCATGCTTGACACTCTGTGGGAGTCCTCATATTTTGTCCCCACCCCAGCCTGGCTCAAATTCCCTCTCTGCCACTTCCTTGCTGTGGGATTTGCAAATCCCTTTACCTCCTCCAATCTCAGCTTTCCCATCTAGAAAACAGTTCTGACATCATAGAGCTACTGTGAGGATTAAGTAAGAAGCTACATTTGAGGGCACAGTGCTTTGCTCAGGGAAGAGACAGGACCTGCCTGAGGTCTAAGGGTAAGTGAGTGATGGACCCCGGTGTGTCCAACTCCAAAGCCCATGTTCTTTCCACTGCTCCCCAGTCTTTCATCAGGAAACACGTCTCATCCCCGGGATGAAGTCATCCATCTTCAGACCTATGATGGGAGGGGCTTGGCAGCCTTCCTGAAATATAAGTCTTGGCAGTACCTTCTCCTCCTTCTGCAAGGTGCTAGTCTGTGTGGCCTACCTTTCTGGGCTTCCTCAAAACGATCATTCTCTGCTAGCCACTGTGCATAGGGCACATAGATGTCATCCTTAAACTCGGGATGCTTCTCGCCCAAAGCAAAGGCCTGGAGGAAGGAGCAAATGCAGTCTTAATAAAGCAGCCCCCACAGCCCCCATGATAACATGGCACTTGGCTGAATCCATTAGGGATGTGTCATATTTTGCCAGCCTGACAACTCAGAGGGAGAGAGTGCCTCCCCCTACCACCACCCCCAGAAACGCAAAAACAAATCAGCTCTTTGAAAACAAAAGGCAATTAACAGCAATATGCAAGCGACTGGATTCAATAACAACACAGTCTGTTTCTGGACCACAGAAGCAGCACAGAATCGGAAACATTTTATTTTGAGGGTTTGCGTGGGCTCCTGTAGCGCTGCAAACAGATTTCTTTTAATTGCAGATGACACCTAAGGAAACAGAATTGACATTATCATCATCACTGCTTATTAGCTGTCAAAGATGACTGTGGACTTGGTGCTGAATGGGACCCAGTGACTGCTTTATCTAAATCCCAGAACCACCTGTCAGGCCAGGAGAACTGGAAATGAGTCATGGGGGACAGTATGTGACAACAGGGAGAAAGTTTGCCTGATGCACAGTGAGGACTGAGTGTTTCTAAGATGCTCTAATTTATGCTACTTGAGAAATCTCCCAATAAATTTATCTTGAGAAGCCATTATTGCCTCCGTCCTTTGCCCCACTTTTTCTCATCAGTAACTTTGTCGCCTCACCAAATGGAGCCACTCAGAGGGCAGACAAGAGTCAGACAGCTTTACTCAGAAAAGATCTTGCTATGGCTCTATAAACTAGACCTCAGTGGGTGGTGTGTGGGTGGGGTGGAGTGGGGACCGTGGGTGCAGCCCCTCATCCTCTCAGGAATGAATTTCAGTCCAGGGCACAGGTAGCCAGTGACCTGGAGGGTAGGAGTCAAGCCATGGAGTGGGCAGCTCATTGGCTACTTCGGCCAGCCTGGCCTTAGCCATCTTTCCCTTCAGGCCTGGCTAATTCTTCCCATCCACCCTTCACACCAGAGGAGTCCAGGTTAGGGGAAAGGGGGAGAAGGAGTTGCCTGTGAAATGGCTCTGGTAGCCTGCACTTGAGGAGTATGGGTGGCATTTTCTGTCAAATGGCACCCAGCAGATTTTGAATGCTACACAGGTGTGTCTCCATGTCAGAGATTCATCAGCCTGTGGTGCTGGTCAAAAGCAGCTCAGACCAACAGCAGGCACCGGGCTGTCCTATTAACTCTCACATCCCTGGTGTCTATCACAGGGCTCCCCTGAAGCCAGCAGTGCATAGAGATTTTCTGAATGAATGAATGAATGAATGAATGAACAAACGAATAAATGGAGAGCTAATATTGAAAGGGCCTGTAAGACACTCTGGTTCAAAGAATTTGAGGGTAGGCTCCTGATTACCAGGCCAATGTTCATTCCCATGATGAAGGCAACTGCCCTCCAACCAAACCACAAAAAGCCCCTTGTGGTCCAGGGCTCAAGTGGGGCTCCCTTGCCCAGGAGGCATGCTATACCCTCACCTCATCCCAGCGCTGGGTTTCCACATGCAGCTGAACCAAGGACTTCAGGTCACCAATCTTCAAGTAGGTTTCAGCAGCATAGCCAGGGTTATCCAGCTTTTTAAAGTAGTAAGCACACATCAGCAGGGGCTCCCGCTCGGCCTTGTCCAGTTTACGGGCAATGTCGATTAACCTGGAGGTGAAAGCACAGGGAGGAGATGGATTCCTGTAATAGGAACCTAATGAAAGAAAGCAGGTCTTCTTGGGTCTTCTTGAGGGCAGGCTCCATGTTGATTCATGTCGATGTCCCTAATGCTCGATATAGGGCCATGCCCCTGGTGCTTGACAGGTGGCTATTAAATGAGTAAATATATAATCCAGAAAACACTGCCCAGTGACCAGGAGAAGTCCCCCGCTAAAGGACACTGTCTCCCTGACTTTGTGTGCCTTTCACAGAGTCACTATCTACCCAGGAATGTCTGGGGAGAGAAATGAACAGCTACGATCACCTACTGGTCCAAGCACAGTGCCATGAGCTTTCACATGTGTGATCTCACTGAATCCTCATTGCCCTGACAGGTACTATTCTTTTCCTTCTACAGATGAGAAGACTATATAGGCTAGGTAGAAGGTGAAACGGCTGCTCAAGACTTTGCAGCCAGGAAGTGGCAGAGGCAGAATGCTTTTTACACACCATTTCAGGAATTCTCACGGGAAAGTAGAGGCAGAAGCAGGAGAGTCCTTCAGCCACCAGGACTTCAGAGGAAGAAGCATGTGTGGAACCTGCGCTGAGTTCTGGAAATCTTGGCTGTGCCTCTCCTGCCAGCCAAGGTGCTACCCACGGGTGAAGGGCCCCAGGGACCACTGGGGCTCACCACTTCTTCCCAGGGGTAACTGGCCTTCCCACTATTTATGGAGACCTGGGGGGTGGATGAAACATGCTTGTTCCCTCTGGTCAGGCTAAGGTTTAGAGTAAAACCAGCTCTCTACCCAGCTTGCTCTTTGTGAGAAGAGAAGGGGAAGCAGCTGTAACAGATCCCTGTCTCAGACACAGGCAAGCTCGGGGAGGCCTGTCAATCTGTACTTAGAATAATAATGGCATCTAAAAATAACATTTCTCAGCAGAGAAAGAACGCATTTTTAGGGAAAGGTGGCACAGCCAACCCTTTAGAGCCCCCCAACCCCACCCATCAAACCGAATGTCCCTGGAGAAGAGGCACCTTTTACAACCAGACCTGGAAAAAGGAGGGAACATACTTAAATATCTCTTTCCTGAACTAGTTAGGCATCTCCAGAGTAACCTGATACATGTCAGTTGCAAATGAAAGTGACATGAAAAACCAGAGGGGAGAGCAGGGCCACAAATCTGCTTGGCTCTCTTCTGTACCACTCCTTTTGTGAAAAGAATAAACTGGTGGGGGAGGGCAAGATCTATGCCTCTACCTTTAAGAAACTTTATTCTTCCACCAGGGAAAGATGGGGTGGTAGGTCACATATGTATGGGGTGTATGTGAGGAGCATACACACTAACTACATGGTGGGGGCTCAGGGAGGTAACTTAGTCATTAACCAACCTCTCCTTACTCAGGTCCTGCCTAGGCCACCACTACCTATGGACCACAGTGTGGCTTCCAGAATAACCAACAGCCTTTGGGGCTCAGACTGAGCCCCCTCAGGAGCTGCTCCCTCACCTATTCTTTACTAGCTGTGGCAGTATGCCCCTGTACGTGTACATGTACACACACACATATATACACATGTGAATATGAAGTCTATCCTCCTTGCCTATGGGAGGAGAAAGCCCTCCCTCTGGAGGTCTGGTGCTCTAGGAGTCTCAAAATTCTCTCTCTAGGCAGCCCCACTACCTGCCTGCCCCTCTTCTGTTCTCTATCTTGGTGAAAGAACAGCTTTCAACTCCCTTGCCCAGCCAGCTCTGACACCTGCACCCAGCTGGGTCCTGTCAGTTGTGGCTCTTCCATGTCTCTTTCTTTCCTTCAGCCACATGTCCCCCTGGTGCACTGACTGGCCATTTACTTGGCCTCCCTCCCTCTCCTTTTCCCTCCTTCTACATCTACTACCTGTGTGAGCTTGCGGCAGCACAGCACCGACCAGGGTCCTTACCCCTATTGACAAATCTCAAGGCCTCCACGTGGCACCCAAGGCACTCCCAGGGTGGCTATCCCAGTTCCCCCTGTCTGGAGCCACCCTCCTGCCCCTACACCTGTATTCCATCCCCAGCCAACTCCTGGTTTGTGCTGTTCCTTTGGCCTCATGCCCTTCTCCTTCCTACCCTACCTCTTAAAATTTAAGGCCCTTCACTTTACAAAGACCACATCCTAGAAGATGATGTCCACAGTTCCTCCCGTGAGAATTCATGTCTCCTTCCCTGGTGTGCTTAGAACTGTTCTTGTTTTTTAGTTACTACCATTACACATGCTAGGGGCACTAAAATCAGTCAGGTCAGTCTGAAGCTCCGTTAAATGGTTTCTCAGCTATTCTGCCTCCTGTGATCACTTGGTCCTTGAGCCTTGGTTTCCTCATTTGGAAGCTGGGCATGGAAACATCACAGCTTAGGGTGTTGGGGAGCATCAAATACCTGCAAGATATAGCAGTGCCTGGCTCCTAGGAAAGGCTCAGTGAATGGCAGTTCTAATGCCTGGGTGTCTCCCCCTACTCTTCTTCCATCCCCCGACCCTTTCCCCAGGGACTCACTAAGCTCCTCAAAGGCAGTGATTGCTTTGTTCAATCTCTGTGTCTCCCAAAAACCTAGTCACTATAACATTTGGATTATATATTTAGAAAAATACTGTATTTTCCCTTGTCAGTCAAAACCAAGAGATGACATGACATGACATGCTGCCAAATGCTTCTTGGGGCAGGAGCTGAAAACCCACATGTCAACCCAACCATGGTCACCGGTGATCTCTATGGCCTTGACGTGCTCTCCCGCTGAGATGTACATCTCCACGGCGGCTTTAGGCTCGTTGATATTTCTAGCCCAGTCAGCCTGTTTGGTGATTAGCATCTTTGTTTCTTTGGGGTCTCCAGATCCAAGGAAATCCTGAGGAAGCACAACAAACAAAAACACTCCGGATTAGAACTTCCTGCTGCCAGCATTACGTCAGGCTGCTGAAAGCTGGAGCAAGGAAGGGCTCTGTTTGGCTGAAGTAGGCAATCAGGATGCAGGCACGAGCCCATCCCTTCATGGCTGATTGGGGGGCAATCCCAGGTGTCAGGGAGGAGTGCTCATAGACCCCACAGGTGTTCCTCAGGGGTATGGGGACAGTGTCAAGGACTATGGCCCTGAACATTTCCTGTCCTTCCCACTAACAGACATTTGTTCTTCAGCTAAACAATACTTTCCGGACTCTTTGGAGTACTGTACACAAACTCTGCAGTGTTGAGGTTTTATGATCAGGTTACTTTCTCTCTCTCTCTCTCTCTCTCTCTCTCTCATATAGAGTTGGATATATGTGTGACTATTCCCATATAGTGACTCTATAACCTGGTTGCCTAATTTCAAATATCCAGACCTACAATCTTCATTCAGATAATAGGGACAATACCACATGCCTCATAGTGAGGCTAAGCACATGGCC
This sequence comes from Canis aureus, assembly GCF_053574225.1. NCBI lineage: Eukaryota > Metazoa > Chordata > Mammalia > Carnivora > Canidae > Canis > Canis aureus. The sequence goes on from NC_135629.1 coordinate 6,701,305, forward strand.
CCATAAACCTAAACAGACAAAATGATGTACAGAGTTCTGGGGGAACCCCTCTGTGCCCCCTCTTCAACTACGCTAGAACTACTTTTCACATCTGTTTTCTGATTCTCCTGCCTGAATTTAGGGCATCATCCCATTGGCTTCTCCCCCCAGTTATGTGCCTAGAGCAGATAAGAAGCACAAGTATTCTTGGTTAGTTACTTTTCAACTGGATGATATCAAACCCTGTTATGATTATCAGATCTGTAGGGGTAGGGGCAGCAGGAGGCATGGGGTGGGGGGAGTGAGGGGAAAGGCCTAGAGAGAATCTGGAAGGAAGAGATGTCCTTCAACCACAACATGTGGCCTCTGAAAGGTCTATGCCTGGTTTTCCTGGGTTTGCCCTGGAATGTGTAAGAAACAGCCTCAAAAAATCACCTCTTTTTAGGATACAGTTAGCCCAAATATATACATGGGAGTTTGCCATAGTTGAGGCAGCTTTGGTGCTGGTATTTTTAAAGGTAGGGCTTTTCAAAAAGGGAAATTGAGAGTGCTTAGAGCCCAGATCTGCATTACTAGTAAGAAGTGGTTTGTCTCAGGAATAATGTACCCTGCAGAGAGTGCACTGTGTCAACCTCACAAAGTATAAAAAAAAGCATTCCTTTCCCCATGATTAGCACTCATTTGTCAAGAAAGTACAGTCAATGTATGCTAAAAACCCACTTGAACAATTAGCTCTCTCTCTTTTTTTTCCATTTGCTTTCAGGGTAATTGTGTAGTCCCTAAAATAATATATTAGATTGGCCTAAAACAACAGGAGGAAAGGGCATCATTTACCCTGATGCTGGGGAACCAATAAAAGGCCTATCTTGCTGGCCTCTAGTCTCTCTGGAGTTCACACAGGGGAAGAAGCTAGGAAAGCATTCACTGACAATCTGAAGATGCCTAGTTTGGGCCATTAAAGATATAGCCTTTACTCTTGGCAGCTACTGTAATACATACTGGTTATGCCAGTGCAAAGCTCGAAACTATGCTAACCCATTTAACCTGGTTGGTTAAATGAGGTTAGCAGCTGGAGAAAACAGGCACCATAAGAGTACAGAAATGTCCTTCAAAGTGAGTGCTCCAGGGACTCAGGGTGACTAGTGAGGGTCAGAGGCCATGAGTGAGCCATAAATTTGGGTCATCAACAAGGAGACCAACCAAACATATAGCTCACAGGTTTGGAGGAGCCACCTCCAGCCCAACAGCCCAACTCAGAGAGCTCTGACTTAATTGAAGCTGAGTCTAAATGATTCCTTAATTGAAGCTGAGTCTAAACGATTCCTTCGAGGCTCAGCAAACTGGGTTTTCAGAGGTTCTTTGGTCCCATGAAGCTAATTTACATGTTATCTAGGGCCATGGCAAAGACTGTGTCCTAGAGTGGACAGAAAGAGGCCGTGCTGAGTGATGAATGAGACTAAACAGTGTTCTCATGCCTGGTGATTTTGATAAGGACATACTACATAAGAGTTAAGAGCATTATAATTCCCTTTATCACCATATAAACATGTCACTTATCCGGAAAGCATACAATTTATTTGTACGTGGGAATGTAATTTAAAAATTTTCTGAAAACCAGATTGAATCTTGGGAAGCAATTTTCAAGTAAACAAAAACATGCCATGTTAATAAGCACTGTATTTCCCCAACCCCCCAACATAATTTATATGTACACATTTCCTCAAAGTCAGACTATTGGGGGTGGGGGGTTGAAACAGAACCAACTTACTTGGAATTTCGATCAAAAACTAAAACCAAAACAACCCCCAGAATATTTACCTTCATAGAGGCAAACCAGATAGAGTGTGTAAGTGGGCTGCATTTCTGGATAGGAGACTGTGGGTGCATGAAGCCCACCTGAGGTGTGAGGAGGGGCCTCAGTGTAGGGAGAAGAGTGGGGCTGGCTGGGGAGAAGCCTGAAGAACAGCCACTCTGTGGTCACACTTAGCTCCTCTCATTTTCCCAACCTTTCTATAGTTTGGCCTTTGCAAAGGGCTTTCTCATATATTATTTTGTGCAATTCTCAGAAATGAGCTGAGCTGTAGCTATGGTACCCTATGAGAAGAAAATGGAAGCTCAACAAAGTGAAGAAGCTTTTCCTAGGTCACCCATGGGAAGGACCAGGACTCATAGCAGCTCTCCAAACATCAAGGTGAGCACCACCACTGCCTACTAGGTTTCAGAGGTTCTAGGAAAGGCTTCTGAAGAACAACTACAACCTGCTGTTCCTAATGCCTATATTCTACTCCTAGGGATTCAATCCTCTAGTTAAGGTTCTGTCCTCAGTTTAAATGTCATTATCTTCAGAAAAAGACATAATGATTTAGTTGTTCTCAGTATGAAGTTAGTGCTAAATAGTGTGTGTGTGTGTGTGTGTGTGTGTGTGTGTGTGTGTGTGGTGGGAGTGTAAGGAGAGGGTAAAAAAGTGGAAGAGGACAAAGTGGGGGAACCTCAAGCACTTGGATCTGGGGGATGGGGTGAAGGAACCATCAAAGTAAAGAGACAGGTTAGGACCCAGGTACTCATTCAGAGCAGAACCCCCTGGGCCACATCACAGTGACCAAGATGCAACCCTCACCTCCAGGATCTCACAGGTGTAAGATGAAAGAGCGTAGCCATCTTTGGAAACAAAAAAGGAGAAAAAAAATGGGGAACATTTTCCATCTTGAATTTGTGAGCTAGATAATTACCATTAATAGCCACTAATTGGTTGTGGCTGATGACTCACTTAATAACATTGTGAAGCTTATTCTGACAGTACCAGGAAAGGCAGGTTAACAAAGGCAACTCTGCGGAAGGAAGAACCTGGTTGCTCAATGCACCCAAGGCTCTTTTACCTCGTATTAGCTCCCCAGTGGGACTTGTTCTCACATAAACCATCAGGAGCCTGCTCTCGGAAGACCCCTGTCATGTACCCAGACCTGCTGGGGACTAACCTTTATAGAGGACCTGCAGATGCAAGAGGAAATCTCCATCACTCATACAGATGTACCTCTGGGTGACAGAAAGCACACTGTGCTAGTACCAGAGGGCAAGGACTCTGTTATGGTATTTCCAAGGCCCAGTGCAAAGCCCAGTATCAATCAGAGAGCAGATACTTAGGAAACCTTGGCTGAAGTGAACCATATTGTCCCATATGACAATGGTAGAATCAGCTTGTGCCTGAGGACGCTGATTCTCAGTGGCTTCTACAAAGAAAGGTTTGAGAGAATTTGTGGGAGAAAGATCTGAAGCCCTGGACCCTGAACACTTAATGAAGGGACATGCTGGTTCAGACTCAGTCTACAGACAGTCCATCCAGTCCACTCTGTCACTGACAAAGGTCTGAACTACCATACTCTTGTCCCTTTGATCTCAGCCTAAAAGGTCAGCTTTAGGTCAGCTTAAACCAGTGGCCATCGATGGTTTCTTTGTTTGCCAATTTGCCCAAACTCTTTCTAATAAGGCCATTGCTATTTTTCCATTTGTGTCACTTCTTGGGGTAAACATCTTAGGCAGCACAGTATCGGAACGCAGGTGGGTTCCATGAATCTTGGGCCCAGGATATGGCTGGATTACCTTGGCATACTCAAACATGCGGAGGTCAGTGTACATGTCGAGTGCGAGGTTCTCGTGCCCACTCCTCTTGTACAGTTTGGCGGCTTCATGGAACTTCCCCTGGTAGGAAAATACATCTGCCAGAAACAGGTCATTGTTGGTCTCTCCCCGCTTCTTCCTCTCCTGGAAAAATTAGAAGCACAGGAAATAGCCTCTGCAGCCATGGCAGGAAGCAGCCTTTACAAAGGTTAGATGTTGCTATTTCAAGTTAAGCCCCTGGGCCTTTCTACCGGAGCCTCCACTTGGCTCCTGGGCTGTTGTGTCTCTCACCTAGGTTTCTGGTGGGAATGCTTGATAACAAAAGCAGATTTGTTTCCCCAGATGAGTAAAGATCAAAAGTAATGCAAACTTTTGTTTGTTTAACAGAAATTCCTCAGAGTGCTTTCTTGTATATTCTTCCAAGGAAACAACTGTATAGTTAGGATGGTGTGTATTTTTTTTTAAAGACTTATTTATTTATTTGAGAGAGAGAGAGCATGCACACACACAAGTGAGGAGAGGCAGAAGAAGAGAGAGAATCTCAAGCAGACTGCCCACTGAGTGCAGAGCCAGACACAGGGCTCGATCTCACTACCCAGGAGACCATGAAATCATGACTTAAGCCAAAACCAGAAGTTGGATGCTTAACCAACTGAGCCACCCAGGCGCCCCTAGGATGTGTATATTAACCACTTATTGGCAGCCCCCAAGATCCCAAGATTTCCCAAGTCCCCAGGGCTGGTTTGGCCAAGCTGTGACCCATGATGATGCAGATAAGTAAAAATTTAGTGTCTCTTCCCAAGAAAGAGACCAACAAAACAGGATAATGAGTCTTCAAATGTCTCTGTCTCTAAAGAGAAGCTGAGACACATGCTGAGCATCCACTAGGTGCTGGGTATGTACTTCCCACAAGGACCCAAGAGTGAGTGGTACCACCCAAGTTCACACTGAGGGAAGCTGAGATTCAGAAGAGGAGCAGGTGAGGGTCATATAGAGTTGGCCTTTGGACTCAGTCTGGCTGACTCCAGATGCTCTTTGTACCACATAATACCACCTTCGGAAACAAGTGACAGCCCCCAACAACACACCTGCATGCGCACATACACATATGAGCAGCACTGAGGATGAAGAGAAGTAACTGGCATATTCCTTCCTTCCATGTTAGGGAACATTCATTAGTCTACAGCTCAAGTATTTGTAAACACTCAATAGCACCCAATCTCTCATCCCCAGCAGTTTGCTTTTGCTTGTTTTCTAGCAAGTGTATCACAGTGGAGGAAGATGAGACATTGAATCAAACTCCCAGACAAGCTGGTGAAGTTTTAACAGCTGGAGGCAACATGCTTTCCCACTGACAGAAAAAAATTTAAAAAACCCAAAAACCCCCCAAAAAACAATAACTAAAAAACCCCCCTACACACAGTTTAGGCTAATCAGTCAAATAAACTAACTCCTAATTGTAGGGAGTGAATCAAAATCTTGCAGTAGATTAAAAAAAATAGGTTTCGCTAGGCATGGAATTTAGGCCTAGGCCACAGAATATCACCATGATTAATAAAAATGATTTACATATATTCAATATGATTATAGCCATATGAGCAGATTCTCTTCCTCTTGTTATCAGTATAGTTATATCTCCTCTGTTCCAAAGGAGCCTAGCAAGGAAACTTCGTTCTCTGGAATAGCGCCAAATGCCCAGAAGCAAGCTACTAAGGCCTCAGAGCAGCCAAAATGGATCATCACTTGAAAGCAATTTGCTCTTTTTTCAAAAGGCAATTCTTTTTTTTTTTTTCAAAAGGCAATTCTTACAAGTTTAACCAACTGCCCAGCTCATAGCACACTAGAAGAGGCAGTAAGACAGGAATTCAGTAAAACATGATACATGGTGAAAGGCGGTCCTCACAAAGGTCAGTTACCTCTGCATAGAGAACACATTCATTCCATGATTCCAGGTTAAGGCTCCTAGATACAGACCAAGTGTATTCCCAAATGCCAGCCCCGGAGAGTAAGCAGTACTGGGCATGAGTAGATGGCTCTGAACAAAGCCTTAACCATCTAGGTAATTAAGCAACAGACAATACAGATGCTTCCTATGACAATTCTGAGGGAAGGGTTAGGTGGGGAGGGGGTGCATCAGAAGCAACTTCTTAGATGGCAATAGGGCCTCAAGTAAAGATAGCTTGAGCTTGGGAATTAGAACTGGCTTTGAATTCCATCCAAGCTTTTGCTTGTGGACCCTTGGGGACGTGACATAGCCTTTCTGAGCCTTTCTGAGTTTCATTATTTATCAAACAGGAATAAGAACAGTATCTCATTAAGTCAGTATGAGAATTTAAAATACAGTTGAGACTTAGGCAACATCAGTGTTAGGAGCACTGATCCCCACAGAGTTGAAAATTGAGGTGTAACTTTGGACTCCCCCAAATTTAACTACTAATAGCCTATTGTTGACTGGAAATCTTACTGATAAATAACATAAAGTTGATTAATACTGATTTGATGTGTTACATGTATTATATTATCATATTCTTCTGATAAAGTAAGCTAGAGGAAAGAAGATATAATTTTTAAAGATTTTATTTTTAAGTAATCACTACACCCAACGTGAGGTTTGAACTCAAGAGTCACATGCTCTACTAACTGAACCAGCCAGGCGCCCTAAGAAAATATTATTAAGAAAATCATACAGAAAAGAAAATATATTTACAGTACTGCTGTATGTATCAAAAACAATCTGCTTGTGCAGTTCAAACCCATGTTGTTCAAGGGTCAGATTGTGGTATATGTACTGATCGGGCATGGGGCACTGAACAGGTACGCAGCAAGGGACAACTATTATTCGACTATACAGTCTATGAGCTCCTGCAGGCCTATCTTCTGCTAAGCATTTTGCCCACTGGGCTCAGCACAAGGCTTGACCCACAAGCCTCGTGATTATTATGCTGAACTGAATTTCAGGGACAAGATGTTTGCTGATTTCCTCCCTGCTTCCATATGGGAATTCAAATGTATCTCACATTCCCTTAGCCTCACAATAAATCTGTTCAGGAGAAAAAAATATGTATGCCTTTTTACAGACAGTCACAGGAATTAAGAGTATTGTCTACCGTTACCCAGCAAATGGTACCCATGGAGCCAGCCTCTTCAGCATACCCTGTCTACATGCTCCCTCCCCAGATCCCATTGCTGTGGGTGGGGAGCAGATCACGTGCATTTGGGAAATGCTTCCTACACTGGCACATTGTTGGGGTGGTAGAGGATGGTAACTACCTAACAACCACTGCAGGGATGAAAACCAGTTACTGAGAACCTATTTAATCCTCCTAGAAACCCTGGGAAATCAACCCATTTCACAGACAGAAACCAAAGCTCAGAGAGATTAGGGACCCACCTGCCTTACCTCATGACCAAGTGACAGACTGCACTCCTTGCTCCCATGTGCCATCTCCCCGCCCCATGGTACTCTGTACCCCCAGAGCAAGGCTGTGGCTCAAATGCTCAGACACCAGTAGGCTCTGTTTATGTGCCCCTCAAGGTTCTTGCCTGCTAGAAGAGCTCCCTATAAGCCACTGACAGTGAGTCTGTGCTTTCTTGAGAAGGAAGAACATTTTGTCTTTTACCTCAATGCTGTTGATGAGCTCTAAATATCGGAGGTCTTGTACTCTGGTGAAGGCCTACAGGGGAAGAAATAAAAGAATGAAATCAGCTGCCTTCTGAGCTTCAAAAGTGGGTGATTGGCTGGGGGTGGGAAGTCAAGCTTTAGAAAGTGAGCCAGTAAAGAGGCAAAAGAAGCAAGCATTGATTAATCGCCATGTGTTCAGAGGGGTTATACCACCCAGTGAGGCACGGCTTTATCCCTGGGATTAGTCCACACAAAGAACAGCAAAGAAGTCCTGGTTGCATCAATCACTTTGGGATTAGGTAAAACAAAACTGTGATACTGCAGTTTGTGATGGTGCCCACTTGGAGGAATCTCTATGCAAAAGAGAAGAACAGGGCGGTCTGATACTCTGAGGCAGTGTCATGGGAGTGGGAGTGGGGGAGATGTACTGACTGAGCAAAGACTGCTATACATCTTGGTGACTGGGATGGAAAGCAGGAGACAGCTTTGCTTACCAACAGTGCATAAATACAGGGCACCCAGAGCCCACAGTACCAGCACAGAGGAAGAGGAGGAGGGGAAAGTTGAGAAGGAATAAAGATGGCTTCTGGAAGGGGAGGGGAGGTTAGGGAATAAATCACTCCAAGTCCCTGGAAGGCAAACTCTTATGTAAATCCTAAAAGTGTAGCTCTTGCCTGGACTCACAGTAAAGCCAGAGACTTTAACCCATAGGCTGCTAGAAGTTTCTAGGCAACCTTCCTCAGGAAGATTGGTGTTAGCAAAGTCTCTTTTGGTGCCTTCTGATTCTGCAAGGGGTTTCAAGGAATATAAACTACCATGTCAGGCTGATCTTCATGTGGCTTTGCTGTCAACATTTATACTCAAGTGTGCTGCTTTAAAATGTCCCATTTGAAATGGGCTGACATACCTAAAGGAGGCAGCAGGTCCAGGAGACCTTAGAATATGAAATGCAGAAGAATCACCCTGACCACTTGCAGCTTCTATTTCGTTGCATGACATCCTCCATCCTCAAAATATTTGAGGAAATGAGCAAGTCATCTGGCCTCTGGCTGCCTTTATAGATGACCACAAGGTGACTTCATCTTTTTATCCTGCAGGGCCAGCCATCCTGTCAGGGACTGAGGATCCAGAGGTAAATATGACCTGTCCCCATCCCCATTCAGGAGCCCATGTTCTTAAAAGGGAGGCAGGTAGATTAAACAGATTATTGAATTTCCATGAGCTAAGAGCTATACAGGTAAGAACTAGATGCCCTGGAGAACACCGATTCACTATCTGAGCACCAGCAGTGGCAGAGGCAGGATTAAGAAGAGGAACATGGCAAATGCATATTCCTGAAGAGGAATTCTTTGAAAGGGTAAAATAGGCATCACCTGAGCAGAAGAAGGCCAAGAGTATACCTGTGTTCCTTGCTGGAGGTCTTATAAGCTACCTTCTAGATCTGGGCTTCCTTAAAGCAAAAGGAAAGGGAAAATCTGGAATGTCTAGCAAAGGGGCAGAAAGGAAAGGAGTATTCCAGATCTCAGTCCTAGTTCTGAGATTTTCCAGCTGAGGGGCCCTGAACTTACTTCTTCTCTGCCTCTAGGCTCCCAATATCTGCCTTATAGAAAGGGGCAAACTAGCAATACCTTCTCCAAGGTCTTTCTAGTTCTGCTCTGCTAGGATTCTAGGATTTGCCACCTTGAGAAATCTGTTTCTGAGTTCCTTCGATCCTCACACATTCTGCAGAGTCAGGGGTGCCCTGGTGGAGTGGTCAGAGTCATGAGGCCCGTGAATAACCTCAGCAGAGGGAAGTGTGGGAACAGGGAAGCATCTGCAGGGCTCTCAGGCAGTGTCCCGGGAGCTAAGCAGCTCTCCTCTGCCATCTACTGGAAACATCAGCCTATTGCTGGAACCACCCTCCACCTCCTCTGTGCCTGAGTGACTTGGCAAAGCAGAAAAAGAAAGGCCGGGAGGGTTGGGATTTGGATAAAATGATCAATCTCTAGTCTACAGTCAAAATCTTGTGCTTTAATACAATAATTTCGGTTCTCAGGGAGTGTTTGTGGAATACAGGCTGGGAGTTAATGGTAAACAAATGAAGGGTTATTCCAGTTTTATTTCAATCCATTCAAATATTTGCTGAGTACCCAACCCCATGTTGGCTGAAGTAAGATGAGGTAGGTGTTTAGTTCTTAGGTGTAAGGAGATGACAATCTATAAGGAAGACTTTAAATTTCATTCCAGGCTGAAAACAAAACAGTCTAGGGTATACTTTGTTATTCTTTATCCCTCCTAGCATTTTGTTGAGGGAATGGGTAGGAGAGGGAAGCTTCTTCCATGAGAATGTTTCCTCCCACCTCAGAATTCTTAAAGCCTTCCTCTATTACCAACACTCAGTCGATCTAAAGATATAATTAAATTGATAACAGCTAGCATTTGTATAACCACTTCTAGTTCTAGAAGCCCTTTTACAATGTGGTGGTTAAGTCTAATGACCCTGTGTCGGGAAGGCAGGGCAGTTAGCATTTTCACCATCCCCACTCAGACATAGGAGAATGGAGCCTATGAGAGAAGAAGATGGCCTGGGGTCATCCAGCCTATAAACAGCAGAGCTAGTATCTGGCCTTGGTTCCTCTCTCTTTTTATGCCTACAAGTCTTGACCTAGCATGGAGCACGCATCACACACTCCTGCACTTCCTTCCCTATATGCTCAGTAGTAGGCACGAATGAGTATTTGATTAATTGGCCATGGGAAGATAAAGGGGAAAGGGAGGAATAGAGGAAAGAGAGTTGAAGGTCATTCCTTTCCCCCACCTCAGGTTCTAGATGAAAACCCAACTCGGATAGAGCTGGGCTTTTTCTGATGTGTGGAAAGGGGGCAAATGTTGTCAGCCAGTTTCTGTAGTTTTAGTATACTGGCCAGGAAATGACACTATGATCAAGGCAATAAAGATATGTGGAGAGGGACACTGCTGTCACAATCAGAGAGCTCGACCATCTCTTTGACCATACCTAGCAGGGTACAAAGAAAAACAGCACTGAGTAATAAATGGCTAATACCAGTAAGTGTTTATACCAATAATAAAAGCTACCCTTAATTGTGTCCCTATTATGTACCAGGCTTTCAGCTGGGTGCTTTACATAAATGCTAGCTAATAAGAGTGACAGCTATAATCTATCAGATGTCTCTCCTGTATCAGGCTTTATAGACATTATCACATTAGACCCTTAGAACTTTGTGAGGATGAGGCAAATCATCACTCTAATTTTATAAATGAGCAACCTTAGAAATGAGTTACCTGCCCAGACTCAGAAGGTGACTGAGCTGAGATCTGAACCTAGGCCAGTCTATATCCAGAGATCACTATGGTATGTGTCTGACTCTTCATATGTCACCTGGAGTCCCTTTTGCCTCCTCAAGGGACCCTCTATGGGCGAGATTCCAGCTCAGGCTGACTAGATGCTTACCTTCTTTGCTGTTTCAAATTCTAACCCTTCTAAAGCTTCCATAGCCAGCTCATGCCAATCAGTGTCTGTCACACCCAAGCAAGCAATCTGGTAGGCTTCTTTGAACATTTTCCTATCCAGGTACTGGTACATTGGAGCAGACTGCAGGATTTCATCAAAAGGAAAGAAGATTGTTTTCAGAGTAATGCAAAGAATCAGATTCATACAAAGCCTGACTTCAGATGTGTGCCACTGACTTAATTACAAATGCACACAGAGCAACACTATAAAGATTAATCAGTACACTTCCCATCCCATGTGCCTTCCATTTGCCACCACCTTTCATCACCAAAAGCATCATGTCTTGCCTGTCCTTCCCTCTACCACCGGCTTTCCCCACCTCTAGGTCTGCTTTACCACAAGATAATACCCTCATCTAGAATGCCCTTGCTCCTCCTTACCCTCTAGAAAGTACCTATTTGGTTTTGAAGATCCTGTTAAAATGTCACCTCTTCTGGAAAGTCTTCACTGACCCTTCAAGGAAAAAGAGTCTGAACTTTCTTTGCCCTTTATCCAGATCTCAGTTGTGTTGTAATTACAAGCCTATCTCCCCCACAAGTCTGGGCACAACCTGAAGGCAGTGGTGGGGTTATACTTACCTCCCCTAGCAGGCCCTCAGTCTATGTTGGAGGAAGGAACATTACTGTGAGGAAAGGGTCCAGGATGGCCTCTTATAAAGAGGGCTGAGAAAGCATCTTATCCAAGAAAGTAAGTGATTTGCTCCAGGTTACCCAGAAAGGCATACTGTCCTAGTACCCTGGAGCTAGGAAACTTCCTGCCATCTCTCCTTCCAAATTGGGCTGCCTCACTGTGATACCTGTGAATGGTTCCTAATAACTTCTCTTCTTAAGTTTACATAGTGCTTTTGGATCTGTTCCAACAGGTCTGTGTTGCAGGTTATCATTCACTCCTTGATTATAGTCTGAGGATACAGTACAGAAGTGGCACAGGGAAGAGCTGGGGCTGGAGCCTGGGATGACCTGAGCATTTTCCTGGCTCTTGGGTGTGGGCTCTATGTATGTGCGCATACATGAGAACAAGTGTGAGCTAGGTCTGGCATCTTGAATAACGAAAGGCCCTGTCCTTGTTTTAGGCCAGTGTGCTGAAGGGAACTGAATCTCTCCTGGGCAGCAGAGATCAATCAGCCAGTACCTCATGCTAATGGTTCCCAAATGTGGACCTGGAAGTGCTGTTTTCTCCATTTGGGGCCTTTATCTTTGAACTTTCCTGTCTCATTTTCCCAGCTTTAGAGTTGAAGGATTTTTTTCTTCTTTTTAAGCCATTCTGCCCTCTGACAGCAAGATGTGACGACTTTGGCGTGCTCATCTTTTCTACCATACCATTCCACCTACCTTTCCTCCCTTCAGTGGGGTGGGCAGGGTATGGACAGGGGAGCAGCTGAGCCAGAATCCAGGCCTAGCTCAGCCATATCCTAGCTATGTATTTTTTGGGGTAAACTGATTGACTTCTGTTTAAATTCCCTGTCCAGGTCACAGGCTACCAGGGTAAAACAAGAGACAAGCTCAGTACCTCTGCAGTATTTTCTAAGCACCAGCTCCTCACCATCTCCCCAATGCTCCAGACTTGTTCCCACCCCTATCTTGCCCCCTATCTGAAACAACCTTGCTGTTCCTCTCTGCCTTCCCAGGCCTTTCACGGCTCAGATCAAGTGTTACCACCTCCTGGAAGCTTTCTCAAACTTCCCATGCACAATGAGCTGTCCTTTCTAAAATCCTTTAGTCAGCTGTTCCAATTTCATCCTGTTTTGTAGTATTTACTACTTTAAGATTGCTAATAACAATAACAATAGGAATTGGGCCAGACCTGAGAGATAGGTATATTTTACCCCACTGCACAGAAAAGAAGTGAGTCCCCAAGGAGTGAAAGGAGTTGCTCAAGATCACAGCTGGTTCAGATCCAGAGTCAGAACTCAAAGCCATTGCTCTTTCCCCTAAATGGCACAACTTCTTGCCATGCTAAATGTCCCATGAGGCTGGGATAGGGACTTGGACAGGCACATCAGAATCGAGGATATGATGAATGGTTAACATTTGGGCTTGCCTGGGAGGCACAATCTGAGAGTGGGAGTTTTAAAAATATCCTAACTGAACAAATGCCCTCTGAGTTCTACTTTATCTCACTGTTGCATTCCAAGCATGAAGTCACCACCCGCCCCAAGAAGCCTGACTAGGGCTTGCAGCCCTACTTGGCAGCCCTGACAAACCAGTTCTTGCACAAGATGATGTAAATTTCGAAAGGAAACCAGAAATCCCCAGAGTGGATCTGATGCTTTCTCCCTCCTCTCTAGGCCAAAACCACAGGATGGCTGGAAGCAGAGGCAACAGATAAATAGCCTTTGTCTTGAGGCTGCCTTTCCTAACCCTTGGCAGTTCTGACCTGCTGCATCAGCAGGATGGCCTTGGTAAAGCCATGGTGGGGAGGGGTTCTGGATGGGGACTCTGGCTTCTGAATCTTAAGGGCTTGGCAGAGGAAGCCCCAGGCCGCCCCTCCGGCTCCTCTTGGCCAGCCAAAGTCAGGGAGCAGCAAACTGCATTTATCCTTGAGGTCAGGATGGCAGTCTTGGGAGAAAAACTTTTAATCAGCATAGCTTGTTTGATTAAGGAAGATTGGGTTTCTGGTGGATGTGGTGCATGGGTTGGGATGGGGAGCAGATGAGGACTACAAGGAAACAGTCCAGCGGGGCTGGATCTTGCCCTTTCTCCTGCTGCCACTTCCACCCACCTCCCTCTCTTCTTTCTTTCTCTTTCCTTTTCCTCAGGTATGAATTCAACTAACATTGATTGAATAACTGCTCTGTGTTAGGCACTAATAATTTCTGCACAATGAATAACAAGGGTACTATTAGCTAAGAGGGAGTGGACCCAGCCCCACCCTTTAAAAGAAGCCAAGTCAGGCTTTCCATAACTATGAAGATGGGGAGATCCTAGCTGGGCTGAGGACACAGGATCTCACTGTCCTTCCAGCCCTTCAACCCTCCTCTGAAGCCCCTCAATAAAATGGTTTGATGCCCTCTACCCCCACCCAGAGAGAGTAAGGAAAGTGTGTGGAGGGAACATAAAATGGATGCAGCTTTGCTGAAAGGCAATCCAGAAACATGTCTACAAGTCTTTCAATGTACATGGCCTTTTACCCAGCAACTTCACTTCAAGGAATTCATCATACCAAGGGGCTAAGCTGGGATAGTTACAAAGACCTGGCAAGAAAGATGCTATCTACAATAGCAAAAAAGCTGTAAGCAGTGTAAATGTCAAACAATAGGTACTGGTTAAGTTGTGGAACATCTATATGATAGGATAAAAAGCAGTCATTAAAAACAATGTGGAGGTGGGGACAGCAGGGACCTTGGTGTGGTTATAATAAAAGAGCAACCCAACATCAGAGATCTCATGGGTTGGTGGTGGTAGCTGCATGAACCTACACAGGTAATTCATTTATGCCGTAGTTTTATAAAATATTACTAGTGGGAAAGCTGGGCAAGTTGTACACGGGATCTTTGTATGATTTCTTACAACTATAGTTCAATCTACATTCATCTTAGTATTTTTTAAATGCTATAAAAGTACATTTATTGATGTGGAACCATGCTTCTAGTAGATTGCGAAGAGAAAAAGCTACACTGCAAGTTGACAGCCAATAATTCATACAAAGTGATGGGTCTGCAATATGTAAATGTTAGGTTAAGATGGAAGATGGTGACAAAGGACAGTGATGAAAAATCTCTCTTTTGTGGGTCCACATTCAGTAAAGGAATTACAGTAAATCTGAGGCTTCATCTATAGGAGTAATACTCATAGATAAACGTCACAAAACAATATTTACAGTAGATTCCACTTTTGTTTAAAATGTTCATATAAAACAATGTTCATATAAAACTGTCTACTCATAATTGTATATTCTGCATATATTACATATACATACAGAAAAGGCCTGGGACTTTGTTTAAGTTTGAGAGTGATTCCCTCTTGAGGATGGGATTCTGCGGGCTAAGTCTCTCCTTTGTGCTTGTCTATTTTATGGCAGTGAGCATGATTCACTTGGGGAGCCCACAGGCATCCAGGACAGCTGGCACTGGGCTAGCCCTGACTTGCATTGCCAATCTCTGCCCTCCCATCAGTGTTTCTGCCCTCCCCCAGGAAGGGGGGCCCCAGGCCCCCATTTCTGTTCTGGCCTCCTAGCTTGATGGACTTGTGCTGATAGTCCCATGCTCCTTTCTTGGCTCACAAGACCCCAGACTCCCTCCCCATCCCACTCATATTCTCTTTCTTTCATACATACCACCCTCCTCCTGCATCTGTGCATACACCCTGCTGGACTCCCAGCTTTGCTGGCTTACTCCACTCTGCGCTATGCATGACTCTCAGGGAAACACACTCTGTCTCAAGACAGACAACTCTGAATACCCTCCCTGTCCCAACCAGGAAAGGGGGATCAGAAAGGAATGGAGGCTCAGTGAGGTAGAGCTGTTTGCCCAAAGACACACAGGTTGTACAGGGCAGAGACAAGGTTTCAGGTTCCAGTCCAGAGTACCTTTCATGACATCATAGTTGAAACTCATCTCTCTTCCCTCTCTCCTCATCATCCATCCCCCAACCCAATGCACCAATGAGGCACTTGGCTTTCCCAGTCTTGTCTGCCCTGCCACTGCTGAGAGCTGGCAAGCACCCCAATTACCTGTGGTACCTCCACAGCCGACATGGAGAAGACATGGAGGCAGAAGATCTTGGAGCCATTGTAGCCTACCACAAAGCCCTGTAGCTTCTGCTGGTGCACAGGGAAGGTGCTGGCTTTGATGTTGAGGTAGCCTCCTCCTGAGAAGCAGAGCATGTCCTCACACTGGGTATTCCAGGCTACACTGTTGGCATTTGGTTCCTGAGGGACAGGGATAGTGAGGATAGGGTGACAACCACCCTGGCCTTCAGCACCATTCTGGCATTCAATCAAGCACTCTTTTTAAAACCTAAATCACACTAAATTGCTAATAGTGGGATGGTAGGAAAGCAAGGAGAAGGGAACCAGAAGAAAAAGATAGAAGCATGGAGGCAAATCCTCTATGTACTTGTTTATGTTAGAATTGTCTTTAACAAGCAAACCATTACTTTTGAAAAAAATTATTATCCCAAATATTAACCATTACATAATGAGAAAATGAGCAGAGTGGCTTTACTTCTGTTAGAAAATGAGTATACACAGCTATGTATAGAAGACTTAAAGGGATATGTCCCAAAGACTTAACAGTGATTGCTTCAGAGTGGGTAGAATTGTGGGTACTTTTTATTTTCTATGTTTTTTGTTTGCCTGAAGTTTTCTTTTAGTCATGAACATCTACTGTTTTTTATAATAAAAACAAGTGTTATTTTTCATATTAGAAAATAATATTTTGTCTCTGCATTTAAAATTCTCACTGTAGAGTCACCCTGGGAGGCACCCCCTTCCCACTACCTCCTCTCAAAGTTTTCTGCTTGGCTCTGGAGCCCCAGGGACCAGCAGATGTTCATACCTTTCTACCTAGAATCTTTTACAATGTCTGAATCTTTTATAATGAGCATGGATTATTTTTATAATGAGAAAAAACAATATAGCTGTTTTCATTTGCACAGGGCAGGGGCAGTAGAGAGGAGAAAAAGACAGCTGTGAATGTTTATGTCTCCTGGCAAGGTCTGAGAACCACCTTCCCTGGCCTACTACAGAACCCTCAGTGGGGATGGGGAAGGACACATGCCCTTCCATTCCTATATGGTTCTGGGCTCTGGCACAACTTCACAAACAGGGGCTTGCTAACTCACCCCCAGGAGGTGGTTTTGAGGCTGGGGAGAGAAGTTAACATTTAGAGCCCTGTTTTATACCAGGCACTGAGCTTGGTACTGTGGTACCTTGTGTAGTCTTATACCAATTCTGTGAAGGGGCATTTACTAGCTCCATTTCAGAGGTAAGGAGAAATTTAGGCTCAGAGAACCATACTAACTTACTGGATATCACACAGTAAATGACTAAGGGCAGGACTGGAGCCCAGGTCTGTCTAAAGACAACACCTGTGCTCTTTTTTTTTTACCCCTTAATCACTCTTCCTTGACAGAGATATAAGCAAGTTGTTATTTATTGGAGTCCTCTCTGGCTAGCAGTAGCCGGGCTGCGCTTCCAACTAACTGAGGTAGCTCCCTACACTCCAGCACCCCACTGCCCTGCTGACTATGCTCCCAAGGACAAAGAAAAGGCCTAAGAAGGGCATCTCGATCTGCCCATTAATACTGGGAGACCTGTTGTGGCTGACAAAGCCAGACAGGGGAGGTTTCAGCTTTGGGGGGACCTTGCTTCAGGCAAATGGGCCCTGACCCCTTACAAAGTCCTGAAGAGCTGATAAATCACTAATCTCTACCTCTGAAACTAGTAATACATTATATATTAATTAATTGAATTTAACTTTAAAAAACACCAAAAATGTAACTATTAACAGCCTACTGTTGACTGGAAGGAAGTCTTACCAATAACATAAACGGTTTATTAATACATATTTTGTATATTCTATGTATTATATACTATATCCTTAAGGTAAGCTAAAGAAAAGAAAATGTTATTAAGAAAATCATATGGGTGCCTATGATTGGGTGGCTCAGTCAATTAAGTGTCTGCCTTGGGCTCAGGTCATGATCCCAGGGTCCTTGGATCGAGTCCCGCATCAGGCTCCCTGCTCAGTGAAGAGCCTACTTCTCCCTCTCCCTCTGCTACTCCTCCTGCTTGTGCTCTGTCAAATAAATAAATCTTAAAAAAAAAAAAAATCATAAAGAAGAGGAGGAAAAAAGTCCTAAAGAGGCAAAGAGTGGCACTGAGTATGGCAGAAAGCCAGGTGCTGGGCATGAAGCCTTTGGGCTCTCTTCTCCAGTGACACACTTCTACCAGCCATAGGACCAAATGGTGTAAATACTGCTTATCCCCTAAATCAGTTTACATTTTGCTGGCTCTTATAGCATCCTTGTGAAATAACTAGCAGGGAGGACTTCCCCTCATCCCTTCCCTTCTTTTCAGATGACAAAACCGGTCCTATTTCTTTACTGTATCTTAGGTCACTTATAGGTATAGGCAGACCTCCAACTGGCAAGAAGCACTTTTGCAGAAGAATCATCATCACATTAACTAATACACTGAGAGCCTATTACATGCCCCACTTAGATTTATTATTATTCACTTACTGTTAACAGAAAGAAAGGAATTACTTGCCAATCTTACCTGTGGGGAAAGCAAAGTTCAAAGAGGCTTACCCAGCTCCTGCTGCTTATGTGTGAGAGAGGTGGCCTCTTGGGCTCTGTGCCCCTGCTCAAAGCCTACACCCCTACATGTCACTGCTCTTTCCAGAGACCTGCCTGGGAACCAGAGGGTGACTACCATCTGTAGGGACTGGGAAGCTAGAAGAGGAGTCAAAGGACTACGTCCTAGAAACTCTGTGGAATGTCACCTGAAAAAGCAACTCCTTGGTGTGGATGTCATACACCAGGCACGTGTCATTTTCATCCACCACGGCCAGCTTGTTACGGGAGGCACTCATGTCCAAGCAGCGCACAGCTGTGGCCTGCTTCAGCAGGACAATGGCAAAGAGATTGTCCACAAAGATCTTTAGGATCTGGCGAAATTTCAGAGAAAAAAAACAAAACAAAACAAAACAAAACAAAAAAAAACGTGTGAGTCACCATGGCAACAAGACCCTGGAACTGTGCCAGGCTGTTGGAATCCCATGTGTTCTACAAGAACAACTCCCACTAACTTCAACAGAGGCTCCATGCAGAGAAAAGAACTTATCAAAAGAACGGGAGCGGGGGCTTATCCTTAGGAGATCAGAAGTGCAGTTCATTAGAGGTTGCCAAAGTAATGATGGGCCCAAGACACAACAAATTCACTTGAATGTCTGCTTGACTGGGGATCTGTTAACATTACCCAAACTTCAAGATTAGGAGACACCATCAAGCGAGATCTGAATCACAAACTAACATAGGAAGAGGCTACTTTGAATGCTGATAAGACAATCTGGTATAACCACAGCAAAATAATGATGAAAAGGACGATGACAGCCATTAGTTATAGACTATTTCTGACAGCACTAAAACATGAGGCATTATTCCCATGTGTAAAACCTAAGCCTCAGAGAGGCTAAGTGACCTGCCCATGGTCACACAGCTAGTGAGTAGCTAGGCATGAACATGACCCCAGGTCGACCTGCCCCCAAAGTCCACATTCTCAGGCCTCACACTGGAAGTGACAGCTGACTGTGAGAAAGAAGCAGACTTTTCACCCCTTTGGCATTGCTACTGTAAAGCCCCTACTAATTTCATACTCCATGACTTCTGTCCACAGGAAAGGCCTGACAAGCTTCAGCCATCAGCCATCTGCTTGACAGCTTGGCTTTCAGGCTAATGTAGTTATATTTTCACTTTAAAATTTCCATGTAGCTCACTTAGAACTTTTCTTATTTTGAGCAAAGAACACACACACAAATCTGTTTAACTTTGTATAACCTACATTTTCCACATTTATACAAGCAAAGGGCCCATTTTTCTTATAATATCTAGTAATAGCCTTACGACCAACGCCCTCTAAAACACAAGCTAGAACACACTGCCTTGGGATCCCTGGGTGGCGCAGCGGTTGGGCGCCTGCCTTTGGCCCAGGGCGCGATCCTGGAGACCCGGGATCGAATCCCACGTCGGGCTCCCGGTGCATGGAGCCTGCTTCTCCCTCTGCCTGTGTCTCTGCCTCTCTCTCTCTCTGTGACTATCATAAATAAATAAAAATTAAAAAAAAAAAAAAAAAAAAAAAGAACACACTGCCTTAATCCATTCATTGCCCTAAGAGGGATATGACCTAAGAATGAGCTCTGCCTCCCTCCCTAGCAGGCCACTGAAACTACACCTCTAACAAATCTCCCATCTCTTAGGTGCCATTAAACCCACTACTCTACTCTATGGGCCGCCTAGAAGCCACGGTGCCAACCCTGCCAGAATGCAGCAAGCTCTAAGTCTAAGGGTCACTGCATCTTTGGCCTGAAGCTATCCTCAAAAAAATAAAATTCTGGGTTGCCTTCCAATGTGCCCATGGTGAATGTTGGGTGGAGGAAGACCTTTTTCCTGTCCCGGAGATACCATCTCAGGGTCATAATGACTCTACTCCCTATGTCTGCATACAGTTTATCAGCCTGATGGGAGACATATGTGAGCACTCACCTGTCCATTCTTCAGGCCTACTAACAGACCTTCCCTTCCTGGAGGGCCACCAATCACCTTGATGTAGCGAATGAGAGACTCCATCTGCCACTCCCGTTCCTTCACTCCACTGAAGGACAAGCACTGTAGCCGTTTCTCCTAGAAAGCAAACCCAGCTCTTGTATGGATATTCAACAGAGTAAGTGTTCCCAGCCCTCCCAAGGACATCTTCCTGCAAATGAGGAATGAAAAATACCTACACAATCAGTGTCTGTTGAACCCTATCTAGTCCCCATGACTGGCATTATTCATTAATCCTTCACACAAGCCTTCACCACACAGCCCAGCTCAGCCTCACATCTTCTGTGCAGATATCTGGGAAGCCACAGAGGCAGCATCCAAAAGCACACTTTTTTGCCACACCTATAACTTGTGGTACCTCTAAACTGCTTGAACTTCTAGACTTTCAGAGAGATTTTAATTGTATTTTCTATGTAGTGATTTCTAAAGGGTTTCTTCCACTTTATCACTTCCAACAGGCCTACTTTTGTGAAACTAAATCCACCTCTACTTCCAAGAAAGATGCCGGGCTAGCTTTCCCTCAAAGTCTTTCCAAACTTCTCTCGGCATTGCCCTAGATGATTTGTAGAAAGCTCTAAGTTGAGCTTAGAAACTCTTCAGAAAGTAAAACTTTCTTTACTATTTTTGAGTTGGTATTATACATTTTTTTGTTGTGTAACAGAAAGATATCATACACTTTTATGTGTACATGTGTACATGTTTAACAACAACAACAAAAATCAATCTTCATTTCTATCAGTGT
This sequence comes from Canis aureus, assembly GCF_053574225.1. Lineage (NCBI taxonomy): Eukaryota > Metazoa > Chordata > Mammalia > Carnivora > Canidae > Canis > Canis aureus. The sequence continues at coordinate 6,722,040 of NC_135629.1, forward strand.
ATACTTTAAGTCATTAAAACATGTATAATCCTAGGATAACAAAGTGCTTTGCAATACAAAAAGGTATTCTCCAGGTTATGGTCCATGATTTTCCAGTAGAGTCTAATTCTTCTAGATGTCAATAAAATGAAAGCAACGGACAGCTACTGAATTTGAAGGAAAGGGACTCGCTTCCTAGTGTTCAATTTTAAAATCATGAGTTGGGTACCCCATCCTTGGAGGAAACATGAAGAGGATTCAGCTCGATCCCTCCAACCTGCTGCCCACCTGGCAGAGGATGATGTGATCGGCACACACCACAAGGAGGTTGCATTCAAACTTCTTGACAATCTTCTCTTTCACCCGGTAATGCATATCTGACGAGTCGTCTGAATACAACTCATAGATGAGGATTTTCTCTGGCAGTTGGATAGCTAATCGATTTTTGTAGATGGCAATTTTCTTGACAAGCTCTTTGCATTTAATCCGAACTGTCAAAGAAAAAAACTTCAGCTCTAGCAAAAGATTGTTAAGTAAGGTAGAAGGCAGAGAAATTAAAAGCTGTCATTTACTTAATGTTACTGGCAATTAAAGGAGACACTCTTATCAGAAAATCTTTACAGAGTGTCTAATATGTACAATCAGCTCTACTAAACACTGGGATCCAAAGTCATACACAATCTTTGTAGTCCAAAGCTTACAACTGAGTACGGAAAGTGAAATTCTTGATACTACCATCACTTGCTGAATACAAGTTAAACTCTTCTGCATAGAATATATTGCCCCTGATGATCAGAAGTCCATCTGAACGATTATCTATGCCTCTAACCACTCCCCCGACCCACTACCCTCAACAACAGGGAATTGCATGTAGTTTCTGGTATATACTAGGCTCTCACACTCTAACTGCAGACTAGACGGAGAAAATGTCCCCAGAAGGGAAGTTGGGGAGCTGCCCAAGTGGCTATACCCTCACCAGCACAGCTGGAATCTTCAAACAGAGGTGGTCTCAGATGCCAGCTGAATCTGTAAGACAACACTCAATGTATCCCTACACACAGGCACTGGACAGTGCGCTGTAGTCAGCGCATGTGTATGTGACTACACTTGAAATAAGTGGATCTTTAGCCCATTTTTTTTCTTTCTTTTTATGGGGGCGGGGAGGGTGGGGGGGGGAAGGGCGGGCCTGCCTGCGGGCCCTCCTCGCCCTGCCCCCGATCTTTAGCTCATTTAACCAGCATGGCAGGCAGCTTGGGTGGCTCAGCGGTTTAGCGCCACCTTTGGCCCAGGGTGTGATCCTGGAGACCCAGGTTCGAGTCCCACATCAGGCTCCCTGCATGGAGCCTGCATCTCCCTCTGCCTGTGGCTCTGCCCCTCCCTCCCTCTCTCTCAAATAAATAAATAAATAAATAAATAAATAAATAAATAAATCGTTAAAAAAATAATACCCAGCATGGCTACTTGGGTGGACAGTGGATGAAACTGAGGTTCAGACTGACTATGCTAGGCCTGGAGCTTGGATCTTCTGACTAAGCCTGTGGTGACCCACTGCTCCTGTTTACCCCTGGGGTAAAGACCCATCAGGAGGCAAGTGGAGATGAAATAGAAGCACACCAGTATATCCACACCAAAGGGGAAAGAGGTCCGTAGGTCCTTTTGTTTTTTGGAGAGTTTATTGCTTTCATTAGATTCTCAAAGACATCTACATCCTCCACTTACTCTCAAAAAAAAGCAAGAACCAGTGGCCAGTGGTCCAACATGTTTCCAAAACACTGAGGAGGAACATTTCCTATCATTTCGCTTGTCCTATCAGCAGCCCTCCCAATCTACTTCTCTTCCCAAAGGCTAGAGGACAGAGGGGCCATACCTGCCTTTTACCTTTCTGTTCGGTGATCAGGTGCTGCACGATGACATCAGTCATGCTATCCCTGTAGGCATACCGGTCCTTGTAGAGCCCATGGACAGTACTGAAAATAAGCTGGTAAAAGGAAATGGTGCCATCTTGGCAGCCTACGACCTGCAGGGAAAGAGAGTTGTTAATCCCCAGCTCGCTGAGAAGAAATAGTCTGCCCTCCTATTTGTGAGGAACAAATGTCAATGATCTGACTAGCTCTACATGGCTAATGTCTGTGCCTACTCAGGCAATGGCCCAACAGAATGAGCTTCCTCTTCTTACCACGTAGTTGGAGTCAGGTTTCACTTTACACGTCCACACCCAGGAGTTTTGCTCCCCAACAGTCCCAAGCCGCACTCCATCCTTGGTGAAAAGGGATACTTGCTTGTCTGACCCTCCCAGCAAAATGTACTCTCCTTTAGTGAAGTAGCTGAGGCAGCAGGGGTCAAAGTTCAGTGACCGATCCCTCCCAATCTGAGGAAAGAAAACACATACCAAGGGAAAAACCACTCCTGAATCCACAGTATTCAGAACACAATTTAGGGCTTTTCCTATCAACTTTATTTATTTTTTTCCTATCAACTTTAATGAGGGATTGTCAAGAAGATAATCCCACCTCCTGTGGGATTCCATCATGAACACAGGCCAGCTTCCTCCCCTACACACAGCTGAATCCTCCAGTGCTAGGGTCGGCAGCATTTCCCCCAGGCCCACTAGCTGTTCCAGATATGTGTCTTAGATCCTCAGCAATCCAGATCCAGGGATTAGTCTTTCTCCCACAGGCCCTCCTCCATACACTGTCCTTGCAAGGGTTCAATGGTTCCCCTCAGCTTTCTTCTCTTTTTTTTAAAGTATTTCATGAAGCCAAATATATCCAATTTAAAAAACTGTCCTTGGGGTGCCTGGGTAGCTCAGCAGTTAAGCATCTGCCTTTGGCTCAGGTTATGATCCCGGGTCCAGGGATCAAGTCCTGCATCAGGCTCACTGCAAGGAGCCTGCTTCTTCCTCTGCCTGTGTCTCTGCCTCTCTCTCTGTATCTCTCATGACTAAAGAAATAAAATCTTTAAATAAATAAATCTCTATTCTGGAATTACAACTATCCTACTTCTCTTTATAACAACCTTATTGAAGTATTACATACTATGCAATCACTCATTTGAAGTATATAATTAATTGTGCAAACATTATCTCTAATTCAGAACATTTATATCATTCCAAAGAGAAACCACATACCTATTAGCTGTTGATCCCAATTCTCCTCTCTTTCCCTCCCCAGGCAACCACTAATCTGATTTCTCTGTCTATAGATTTGCCTACTTTCGAGATTTCACATAAAAGGGACCACACAATTTGTGGCCTTTTGGGACCAATTCATTCACATTATAGCATATATCAAAAATTTCACTCCTTTTCATTGCTGAATAATATTCCATTACATGGCTATAACACATTTTATTATCCATTCATCAGTTGGTGGCCACACCTAGTTTTTGACTATTATGAATAATACTGCTATGGATATATGTGTATAAGTTTTTATGTGGACAGGTTTTCATCTCTCTTGGATATATATACCTAGGAGTGGAATTGCTGAATCTATAGTAACTTTATCTTTAACCTTCTGAGGAACTGCCAGATTTTTTTCAAAGTAACTATGCCATTTTATATTTGTAACAGTAGTATATAAAGGTTCCAATTTCTCCATCCTAGTGGGTATGGTTTTGATTTGCATTTCCCTGGTATCTAATAATGTTGAGAATCTTTTTATGTGCTTATTGGCCACATGTATATCTTGTTTGGAGAAATGTCTATTCAAATCCTTTCTCCAATTTTGAATTGGGTTATCTCTTCATTACTGAATTGCAAGAGTTCTTTATATGTTCCAGATACATGTCCCTTATCAGATATAGGATTTGTAAAAATTTCTCCAATTCTGTGAGTTGTCTTTTCAGTTTTGGGTGACACTAGGGTGAAGGTCAAGCTCCTGAGATCAGCTTCCAAGAGCCTTTTTCTCAGGCAAAATGAACATCTTATAGTTTGTTTGCCAAGCAGACCATGTTCTTTCAGGCCTCCACATCCTCACAAATGTTGTTCTCCACACCGTCCCAGCCCCAGCCAAGAGTGTCTATCCTCTTCCTCTCTCTTCCCACCAAGTGTCATCTCCTACAAAAAAAAAAAAAAAAAAATTCCCCCAATCTCTCTGCCCCACCCAAGGCCTGATTTATTTAGTTCCCCTTCCTCTGTGCTCCCCTGGCCCAGTGCTCACCTCTCCCACAGCACTTCTCTCACTGCTCTATAGTTACAGGTTTAATTTGATGTCCCCACCTCCCCTTACTACTCGTTAAAGTCCAAGCTCCTTATTGTCACTGAAGATTTTTTGCCACCCCTGAAGGAGCTTTTTGTGAATAAAAATATTATTTATGATTATCATTATTAAACTATAGTTTATTAAAGAAATAATTCTAAAACCCTGGTTTCTCATTAAGTTTTTAAGTTCAATTTAGAAATACTTTCCTATTTATAAGTATGACAAAAGTAAACAACTAATTGAAAAGGGGACTTTATCATTTACTGAATTAAATTTTGAACAGACTTTAAAATCCCTTAGTATTGGGGTACCTGGGTGGCACAGTTGATTAAGCATCCTACTCTTGGTTTCGGCTCAGGTCTGATCTCAGGGTTGTTAGGCTCTGCACTCAGCCTGGAGTCTGCTTGGGTTTCTCTCTCCCTCTCCCTCTGACTCTACCCTTCCCCCTGCCCCATGCTTGCTCTCTCCACTCTCTCTCTCAAATAAAGAAATAAACCTTTAAAAAATGAAAAGAAAATCCCTTAGTGTCATTTACAACTTAGTTGATTCCCTTAAATTAAACTACAATTATTCATTTCATAATTCAATTTTTCTTTATAAGAATTTCAAATGCCCAACAACCAAACTTCCCCTAGTACTTATAAAATGATAGTAAATCTAGTAAGAAAACTAAAAAAAAATCTTATGAATCATGACATGGAAGGCTTGCAGGTTCTGGTAACAAACAGCTCACTAATTCCTATTGGGCCAACTTTCCTGCAGGTAATAACTATAAACTCTGGACTAACTATAAATGACAATCACATGAAGGCACTAGAGAGCAACCATACGCAAACAAAAACTGAAGACACGTGGGCATTTGGAACAATGGACTGGTACTAGGTGAATTTCTCACTTTTTTAAGGGTTTTTTGCCTAAGGGCAGGCCCTATCAGCACCCTGCTGGATGAACACAGAATTTGGAGTGGCCACAACAGCCTGAAAATGAGGTGACAAATCCCAGAAAAGAGACAGATGCAGAGGGAGGAAAGAAAGCCAAAATTCTGCACATACACTCTGTTGAATATCTAGAGCTCTTTGAATGACACACATGTGGGGTAGATGCTAAGCAGCCTAGCAAGGCTAAAGAACTCAATAGAGATTTCAGTGGTTGCTCATACTGAAAAGATGGAGTTTGAACTCTGAACCCAGTAAAGTTAACTACCTTTTTTTAAAAAAAAAAAAAACTACTACAGGAGTACCTGGGTGGTTCAGTCAGTTAAGCATCTGCCTTCAGCTCAGGTCATGATCTCACGGTCCTGGGACTGAGCCCAACATTGAGCTCTCTGCTCAGTGGTGAGTCTACTTCTCCCTCTCCCTGTCCCTCTGTGATCACTCTCACTCTCTCTCAAAAAAAATAAATAAAATCTTAAAAATAAATAACCCTACTATAGTGCTTCTTCAGCAGCACACATACTAAAATTAGAACGATATAGAGAAGATTAGCATGGCCCCTGCACAAGGATGACACTCAAATTCATGAAGTGTTCTGTATTTTAAAAAAAAGAAAAAAAAAACTACACAATAATCTTCAGAGGAACATGACAGAAATGAATCCCTATGATGTATCATTTAAAATGTCCAGAATAGGGCAGCTCCGGTGGCGCAGAGGTTTGGTGTTGCCTGCAGCCCAGGGCGTGATCCTGGAGACCCTGGATCGAGTCCCACGCCAGGCTCTCTGTATGATGCCTGCTTCTCCCTCTGCCTGTGTCTCTGCCTCTCTCTCTCTGTCTCTATGAATAAATAAATAAAATATTTAAAAAAATAAAATAAAATAAAATGTCCAGAATAGGGGCAGCCCCGGTGGTGCAACGGTTTAGCGCCGCCTGCAGCCTGGGGTGTGATCCTGGAGACCCGGGATCAAGTCCCACGTCAGGCTTCCTGTATGGAGCCTGCTTTTCCCTCTGCCTGTGTCTCTGCCTCTCTCTGTCTCTATGAATAAATAAAATCTTTAAAAAATAAAAAATAAAAAAATAATAAAAAATAAAATATCCAGAATATAACCCAAAACTCCAAAAGGCAGAAAAATGTGAACCATATTCAAGAGAAAAGACAATTAGTAGATATTGACCCCCAAGATAATTCAGATAGGAATTAGCAGATGAATATTTTAAAATAGCTATTATAACTACGGTCAAGGACATAAAGGAAAATATTCCTATAATGAATAGACAAATAGGAAAAAAAGAATCAAATGGAAATCTAGAACTGAAAAATGCAATAACTGAAACAAAAATTCACTAAAAGGGCTTAACAGAAATATTACAGATGACAGAAGAGTCAATGCAACTGAAGACTGAGATAAAAGATTTAAGAAATCAACAGGGTCTCAGTGACTTGGAAAACAATACCAAAAGGTCTAACATGTAATTGGAGACCCAGAAGGATAGTAGAGAATGAAGAAGAAAAATTATTTGAATAACAAAAAAATTATTCCACATTTGGTGAAAGAATAAAGATATGTGTATAGATACAAGAAGATCAGTAACTATCCCCCACTCTACCCTAAGCCAGAAAATATAATGTATCTCTTTAACATTCTAATATTACTTAGGTACTTACTAAAAATGTCTTATACTTTTCAATTTAAAATCGGATGTGTAAAATTAATTACTCAATTACATCTTTTAAATGGTCATCACAAGACTGATCTGATAGATATTCCAATATGGATTCCAGTACCAGTCTGCCTGGGTTCTAAACCAGAGCTAGCCACTACTCTGTATGGCTTTGGGCAGTTATTGAACCTCTCTGTGCCTCAATTTTTTAACATGTAAGGTGGTGATTATAATACATACCTCACAGAGTTATAACCAAGATTAAGAGTTAACCTTGTAGAGTCTATATAATGCCTAAAATTCAATAAATGTTAGTGATTATCATTAATCCAGATACCCTTAAACATTACAAACACTTAAAATGCCAAAATACACAAATTATTCCTAATTATACCTAATACAAAAGTATAGTCTTGATTTACTTCATATTTTTTTTGTATTTTTTTTATTGGAGTTCGATTTCCCAACATATAGTATAACATCCAGTGCTCATCCCATCAAGTGCCCCCCTCAGTGCCCATCACCCAGTCATCCCATCCTCCTACCCACCTCTCCTTCCACTACCCCTTGTTCGTTTCCCAGAGTTAGGAGTCTCTCATGTTCTATCACCTTCTACCACCCTCTCTGATATTTCCCACCTGATATTTTCTCTCCTGTCCCCTTTAATCCCTTTCACTATTTTTTATATTATACTATATTTAATTCTAAATCTTCCCAGATTTAAAAGGCACCCAACTAAGGAAACAATTTTACTGTCCCAAACTAGTTGTGTTATCTCAGCAGAGTGAGATTGCTTATCATTCAAAAACTCTGGGCCACACTATGAACTTTAGTGCTATATATGTGCAAGATATTGCCATGGCACTGACCACCAGATCAGGTTCTTTTTCATTTTCACTATAGCAGTAAGACTCCATTCCTTCCCTTATAGTGTGGTTATTTGTTTCCAAGAACTAGCAATACCCATACCCAGTGCCTTGTACACAATAGATGTGCCAATAAGTGTTTGTTGAATGATGATATACACACATTAAGTAAATGAACAGATAGGCCAGGGCTAGATACAAGAAAATTAAAAGTGCGAGTTTGGGGAAATCAGCCGTGGAAGGAAACTCAGAAGACATCTCACTATCTATCTTTATCTTTTCTTTACTCAGCTACACAAAAAAATGACCAATGAGGTAGAAAAGAAATGGCCTTAAAGCCGGGCTACACATAACTGAAACCCCTCCTTTCTAGCAGGACATATTTTGAGAAATAAAGATATTGTTAAACAAAAGGCTCCACTGACCAGACTGTATTTCTCAGGCTATGGTACCTAAGCCATCCCCACCACCTTCACTTTAATCCTTGGTGTCTCCTGCCTAGCAGGTTTTCCTCTACCAGGTTCTATTTTAATCTACCCTCCATAGAAACAAGGAATTTTTCTGAAACAGGAATCTGATTAAGTCACTCTCCGCCTAAATCGATGGCTCTTAAATACTTATAGTATATGAAGTTCAAACTCCTAATTCACACAACTCAGGTCCTTTAGAATCATGTACCCATCCATCTTCCTTTCTAGTTCCATCTTTTGTCTATAATTATTGGGATCCAGTCACTCTGAATAACCCACTGTTCCCTGACTTGATATGTATCTTCATTCTTCCCTGCCTTTGCAGATGCTGTTTCCTCTGCCTGAAACACTATTTCCAGTGTCCTCTGCCTAGCAAACTCCCATTTATCTTGCTCAAAGGTCATCTCTACAAAATCTCCCATTTCTACCAAGCAGTGATGATATTCTCTTTTGTGTCCCTATAACAATCTACCTGTACAACTCCTTAAGATGCCATGTATCATGCTGCACTGGGGCTAATGGCTATCAACTGTGCCCCTACCAGCCTTTGAGCTTTCACACAGCAGAGGCATTAACAGCTCTGTCAGTAGCCCCTGGCATAGATGAAGTGCTGGCCTAAGTGGGTGCTCATTAATGTTTGTAGAATGCATAAAGCAAATAAAGGAAAACAAAGTCATAATGAAGACTAAGGCTTTAGAATCAGAACAGGCTGGGTTCCAATCTCAGGTGTCACTATTTATTAGCTGTGTAGGACCTTGGGTATAATTTTTATATCACTGCTCTGAGTCTTGCCTACTCATTTCTAAAAAGTTGATAACCAATATACCTACTTCACAGGATCTGTAAGAATTAAATGAGATAAAGTATGCAAAACACTGAGCACAGTACCTGGTATTAAGGGCTCAATAAACAGGGGCTAACAATAATAAAAGTATAATTACTAATAATCTCTGAAAATGAAAAGAGATTATAAAAGACATGACCAAAACTGTATTTCCCACTAGGTTTGGATAGAGCTACATACCTGTTTTCCACTCAGTTGGTAGAAGGAGAGCTTCTGTCCCCAATCAGCTACAGCCAGGATGTCATTATGTTCCTCTCTAATCAACAGAAGACAAAAGAGGTTATGTGGAGTCATGGCCTACTGATAACTGCAGCCCTAAAGGTTTAACAAACAACAGGAAAAAGAAAGCACTAGCCAGACTGTCAGATTGCCAAATATTATACAGCAATACTGTATTCCAAAGTTGTAATGTGGGCCAAAAGTTGTAATGTGGGCCAACCCATCAATCAGTCCAGTGGAATGATACAAGGTGATCCTCCTGGGACCTGTTATTTCACTGAATACCATACTATGGGGCTCTGCCACAGTGAAGAGGCTAAACCCCTCATTTCAAAGCTTCCTAAGAGCAGTGCTAAGAAAGAGCAAGGTTAGAGAAACAAGAGTGCTTTTTACTTTTGTACTATAAAATGTGGGGAGATGATGGATAAATAAGTCCAAAGCAGTGGAAAGCCATGAGTTGTCTGATTTTTTAATGGACAGAGAGGAAGCTGGCTTGCTCTCCCTGAAGAAGGAAAATTAACACCTCAAGCTAAGTTCTCTCACAGCTGGGGTTCTCAAACAGGTGAAATAGTTTCTGATTGGAATTAATAAAATATAATGGGCTCTCTGAAGACCAACAATTGTCTTTGAAACTGAGTACCTATCAGGATCAGTACCTTGGGACTAGGGCTTTAGGACTAGCACACAGGAGAAACCTCTTCAGCTGAGGCTGGGGATCAAGCAACTTGGGAATCTAGTTCAAGAGAGAGACATTTCCAGCCCTTGAGACCTGGTCTTACTCTACTTAATATTGCCTCCTCTTTCTTTATTAATTCAAGCTTTTCAAGCCCAGGGCCTATCGTCATCTGATAACACCCATAAGATATGCAGGCAAGTCAGGGTGCAGCCTCTTCTGCAAAACAGCCACAGGTGGACACTGGCAAATATAGGCACTAATTCACAACTAAGGGAAAAAGGACAAGGAGGGAGAGGGAGGGATATTAACAGGAAGAGACCTACAGGTGAACTCTGTATGATTTGCACTGAGGTCCAAACACAATCCACGAACCCAGCCCATGGTAAGCCTCCTAACGGAGGATTTTTTCCAACCTCTTTTTTCCCCTTTTCCTTTTTTATTCCTGGCAGTGGGACTCTTTACCAAAACAAAAACTCATGTCAAGCAATAAAAGGGACTGTTCTGGTTGAAGCAGAGATAGGGGTCTGAAGCCTACCTTTTCCTACTATCCTTGTCCTCCACTTCCACCTCCTTCTTACAAGGAACCCCAGGTACCATAGAGCAGTTTGAAAATTCCCAAGCTGGATCATTTTTGCCCAATCAGAACATCCTGGCTCCCCCAGGTCTCCTCACTCCAGTCTGCCAACGTTTTCCTTATAAGTAAACTCAATCAAAAAGAAGAAAGAAGGGATCCCTGGGTGGCTCAGCGGTTTGGCGCCTGCCTTTGGCCCAGGGCGCGATCCTGGAGTCCCGGGATCGAATCCCACATCGGGCTCCCGGTGCATGGAGCCCGCTTCTCCCTCTGCCTATGTCTCTGCCTCTCTCTCTCTCTATGTCTATCATAAATAAATAAATAAATCTTTAAAAAAAAAAAAAAAAAAAAAAGAAGAAAGAATGCCTAGACAGCCAGGATTTGGGCGTGACAATTGTGTATAAGGCAAGGGCTTCCTCTCTGGTACGTGTCCTATCAAATGCAAGGTAAAGTACAGGGGAATAATCTAAGAAAGGTGTCCAGTAACACAGAAAGTGTTTAATGAACTATGGTGTAGCCACACAGCATACTCTATGCAGGTATTAAAAATGTTTTTAAAGGACCAGTAATGTTACTAGAAAGAATTCACTTTATGATGGTCAAGTGGGAAGAAAAGAAGACCGGAGATGATTTAGTTAATCATATGAACACACTAAAAGACTGAAGGGAAATACACTAAAATGCTAGCGATGGTTCCCTCATAGGATAGGGTTTTACAGAAAAGTTGAACTTTCTCCTTTAGACTTTTCAGCAATTCCTAATTTTCCCAAAGAATAATTGTATGACAAGCTATAAGGTATTCCCCCTTGTTGGAGGAGCTTTCACCAACAATTCCCCCAACCCCACTTAGAATGGAGCTTCAGAGCAGTGTCTGCCCTGGCAGGTCTACGCTGGGGCCTGGACCCCTCCAAGGAGGGTTCTTGCTCCTCGGGACACACTCACGAGTTGTCGTCCCTGGGACTGTCGTCCTCTTCCTCTGGCTCTTCCTCCTCTGCCTCACTACCCTGACTACTGTACACTGCTGACTTCAGAGTGGAAGGGATTTCCTGAAAATATCTGTTGACAATGACTTCCTCGGCATCCTCATTTTCTCTGTTCATCCAGAAACTCTCCCATCGGCTGTAGACAGTAAGTGGTTGTTCACAATCACATTGCCTAGAACTGCACTAAAGCTATAATTTCAAAACCTGTCAAGGAGCCCCTGAACCCTGCCCGGAAGAGGATAGCAACCAGGTACATTGGGCATCCTGCTTCTCATGAATTAAAAATGGTACCCTGAAGCCACAGAGTCATCTTGTGGCCACAAAATCAAACAGCAGGAACTCTGGGGTAGGCTAATGGCCTTTGAAGGCATTAGACATGCATGGTACAGCCCTGGGCTGGACACAATTATTCAGGAAGAAGCATAATAATCTGGTGTAAGAAAGGCAATGGAATCAAATAATCTTCTAAATCGAGTAGGTACCACCTGTAAAATGACATTGGGCTGGTAAACAATTAAGTCCTTTACCTTCAGAGGACTCTGTGGGGGATACTAGAATTTAGTATTAAAGGATTATACAAAGAGCACCAAAAGCTTTTAGTCTACCTTTAAAGTCACATGGGCAAAGGATGGAAATGTGTGTAAGGTTTGAGAAGGTAGATGCCAATTGTTTGAGGAACTAATAGGCTTTGGGGACATTTCTAGACTTAATTTTTACTTTTTTGGCAAGGGTGGCAAAAAAGGCTCATGAAATAGGTATTTATTATTCAGTGGGCACATGTTCTGCCCAGACTTGGAGGGAAGAAATGAAAAAAAAAAAAAGACCAAAATAAATAGCAAAGAAGTGTGCTATTAACTCATAAAGAAATGGGCTCTCTATAGCACGCGTGCACGCGCACACACACGCACGCGCATGCACACAGAGTTTGGGCTGGCCTAGATAGTTCATCTGCTTAGCTAAAATTTCTGGGATTCATTCCAAAACTCAAGATGGGCTCTTAAAACATTCCATTCAAATGGAATGGGTTCCAAAACAGATCAGTCAAATGGAATGAGAAGGTTTTGAATGGAGGGAGACCTTAGGAAGACAGAAAGAACTCAGCCTGTGGAGAAAGCCCTTTTTCTCAGTAATATCTGTCCTAGAAGGAGGACAGCTATAAGATTACCTTGAAGGGCTCCAGCAGATGGACCATATGGGGGAGAGGGAGCCCCCGGGCCGCTCGATCTTCACTTTCTCCTCGCCATTTTTATTCCGTATGCTGATGATCCCATTGAACATCCCCAGAGCCAAGTACTGACCATCATTTGTCCAGCTGTTCATTCAACCAACAGAGGGCATAGGGAGAGGGAAAGGAACACACAGAAGATAAAACCAGTGAGGATGATGTGTTGTTGAAATACAGTCTGATAAAAAAAAAAAAAAAAAAAAAAAGAAATACAGTCTGATGAGGCAGCAATGGCAGGCCCATCTTGATGCAAAAATTAGAGGACCAAACTTCAAACCCCATTTATTTTTAGAATCAACAGTGAGATGTGAAGGCAATAGCACTGTTTTCTGAGCTCCCACAGCTTTCCGTACATAATTCCATGGTAGCCCCTAGCTACCCACATCTGCTGCGCCAGCCTCTATTCCCCACTCACCATTTCAACCTCCTCCCACTTCAAGTGTCTTGGTGTATTCCTAGCCTCTCAAATAGGTAGGTGCTTAATAGATGTTGAATGAAAGAAAGGCGACATTCAGAAGCTGCACAGCCAGAATAGCTACCACTTATAGAATCTCTACGGTATGTCAGGCACTGTGCTGCTTGCTTTACACTCCTTAGTTTGTGTGCATTTCATAGTAGCCCTAACAAGTCAGTATTTTTATCCCCATTTATCAAATGAGGAACCTCCTAAGGTCACAGAGCCCATCAGTGACTGAATTTGGATTCAGATCCAGGTCTAGTATCAAATCCTATGGTTTCTCTAGCATACATGCTGCCTAAACAAGGACAGCCTTGCACCTCCAGAAAACCTCCACTGAGTGCAGCTTCTGGCTGAGGAGGCTTGTTGCTAGATAATTGCAAGAAGGCAACCTGTAGCTCTCTTTTGCTTGATGGTCAAAGGCATGGATCCTTCCCATCAAGGAGACCAGAAAAGAAAATATAGGGGCCCAAGCCACCCAGATCACATAAGACCTTTTCCCACTGTGTAAATTAACTGGAGTTTGAGAGTCTATTTGGGAGGAGGGAACATAAAACCTACTTTCAGAGCTGCTCTTAACTCACCTGCAGCAGGTGATCTTGCTACTGGATTTGTGCTTGGAGACGGACTTCTGTTCAGGAGACCACAAGCCTTCAACACAAAATAATATAAAAGAAGATATACTGGATGGAATATTACTCAGCAATAGAAAGGAACGAACTATTGAGAACCTCCAGGGCTTTATGCTGAGTGAAACAAGCCAATCTCAAAAAGTCATGTACTATATGATTCCATTTTATAACATTCCCAAAATGGCAAAATTCCATAAATATGGAGAACAGCTTAATGGTTACCAGATGCCACGGGTTAGGGAATAACAGAAGGAGGATGGTGATAAAGGAGTGTATGTACGGCTTTATGGTAATCTACACAAGTGATCAAAGGACAGAACTGAATATACACATTGTGCCAGTTTCCTGGTAGACTTCTCTACTATCTTTGCAACTGACAGAGAATCTATAATTATTTCAAAAGAAAAAAAGGATAGATTGCTGAATTTCTAGCCAACTTTTCAGAGCATTAACTCAAAGAAATGGCAATTTCACAGTTCTTAACTATTACATTACAACCAGAGTACAACTTAGCATTTGAAGTAATGATTGATGCTTCCTGAAAATCAGTTTCCTCTCCCAGGCCTCACCCACAGCACATGATCCTGTCCAGGCTGTGCTTTGTCTAAGGCACACTAGCCACTTCTGGCTTGCTCCCTCCTGCTAGTGGCTCACTGCCCTACAACAGGTGTATGTCTAGGCAACATGAACAAATTCTACTCTTTGCCTGAGCCATGAAGTACGATCAAGAAGGTAAAGCTAGGGCAATAATGTATTTACATAGCAAAGTGCAACATCAAGCAAGCTATTTGTTTCTCCCCTCCCCCTGGTCTAGAATGCCTCCCCTAAATATTTCAACCTGTGTATATCTTATCTATGCTCCACTGAGCCTGCCTGGAGCCTCCAGCAGAGGAAACCTCTCCCTCCTGGGTTTCCCTTAGCACTGTTTGCCAGATCATGCTCTAAATGCAATCCTATGGCCTAGGTCCAAGCCCTGGTTCCACCACTTATTGGCTGGGCAACCTCAAGTGAGTCACTGAACGACTCTAAGCTCCAGTTCTTTTTCATCAGTGGTATAAGAATAATACCTGACCTCAATGGTGGCCATAGAACTCAAATAGGAATTCATTTTAATCCTCAGCACAGTGCCTAGCACATCTTAAACAATTCAATGAATATTTTTATTATTACTTGATGTTATATTTTTACAAGTTTTACCTCCCCAATTGCCCCAAACCACAAGCTCTTTGAGGACAGGGATTTGATTTTGTCCCTTTAATCACAAAACTAAACACACAGACCAGTGCCTTACATGGAGAAAATAATAAAATTTTTAATGAATGACAGCTCCTTTCCCCTTCATTTATACAATGTGCTTACATATATATATATATATAAAATATATATTTATATTTCATGAAATATGAAATTATATGAAATATATGTATATGTGTATATATATATATATATATATATATATTTTTTTTTTTTAACCTCAGAACTCTGTCAGTGAAAGGGTAGGAATGTGTTCATCTGAGATAAGGACACTGAAACACTGAGAGGGATTACATGGTCTCTCATTCCTCAGTAATGCCTATTCTGTTGTACTCAGCAAGGAAGACAGATGGATGGGCTGAAAACCACAATTCCCCTTGAATAGAGATAATCTACAGGCCTCTGCCCCTTCCCTCCCTGTCTCGATGGCCCTTTCACTGGCCTCTCTCTGTGCCAGCATCATGCCAATGTCATAAATGGGGCCACAGTGAGCTCCTCAGGGCGTCCAGCCCCTCTGGAAGGACAGCTAGTCACCAAACAAGTAACGGTGACACACTACACAAGCACAGTTGAAACAATGAAGAATTTCACATACGTGGATATTAAGGAACACAGAGGCAGGAATAATGACCTACTCCTGACAGATGAGGTGGGAAGGCTTCCCAGAGGTGGCAACGCCAAGTTGTCTATGCTCTCCCACCCTTCTTACCATCTCCCTCCCTAAGGCCCTTCCTGCTGTCTCCCAGATTTCTTACCAGATTCAATGTTACCATTCACTCTCTTGATTTCTACACAATTTAAAGAATAAGTGTCAGCCTCCCCTCAGCCACTGAAGAGAGGGAAGTAGCATTAACTCTCCCAGGATAAAACCACCACATTCTGGATGGGTGTCAGCAGATTTTCAGTAATTCCAGGACAAAACATCAGGAATCAAAACTTACCAAAGTCACTGGAGGAACAAGATGCCAGTTGGTGGGTAACAGGGTTGTAGGAGACACACTGGATAGAATCATTATGTCTAAGAAGTAAACAACTATAGATTATTATGCAGCAAACCACAAATGCTTCAGTGGCTACAACTGAAGATTTTATGATAAGCCCACAGTCTCTCTAACTACACACCACAAACTCTTATGCAAGTGACCAACAAAAAGCACAGGGATGAATTCTCCTCCCCTGGATTGCCCCTCACCCACAATTTTCATCTCTTAGACATTACCCACCAGACTGGCCTAGCTTAAATGCTACCTCCTCCAGGACCAGCATGCTAGGTATCTCTGATTTGTTAACTGATAACGAAGTAAAGCACCTAGCCTAGCACCAGGTACACAGGCGATGGCTGTTACTTATTACTTTGTGGAGGTCTAGAAATACAGGATGGAGGTACAACGAAGATATTACAGGACAAGATCTGGAAATGTGGCAAATCCTGAGATGATAATGAAAGCTAAGTGAGTTATGTATCTCAGCCTCTGTTTTATTCCTTCACCTCTGGGTAATACTTCACTTATAACCTCACTCATTCATTTATTCACTCATTCAAAGTTGTTGATCTGTATGCCCACATTCATAACAGCAATCAAAACAGCTAAGAATTGAAAGCAATTCAATGTCCATCAATGACAGATAAATGGATTAACAAAATGTGTTATATACATACACTATAATATAACTAAGCCTTAAAAAGAAAAAGAATTCTGGGGTGCCTGGGTGGCTCAGTTGGTTATGTGGCCGACTCTTGATTTCGGCTCAGATCATGATCTCAGAGACCTGAGACTGAGCCCTGCTTTGGGCTCCATGCTCAGCAGGGAGTCTGCTTGAGGTTCTTCTGTCCTGCCCCCTACTCACTCACTCACTCACTCACTCCCTCTCTAAAATAAAAAAATAAATCTTTTTAAAAAAGGAAGTGAATATGGACACATGCTCTAATATGGATGAACTTAGAGGACATTATGCTAAGTGAAATAAATCAGTCATGAAAGGACAAATACTGTATGATTCTGCTTATATATGGTGCCTAGAGAAGTCAAATTCAGAGATAGAAAGTAAAATAGTAATTAACAGGGGCTGAGGGCCCAGGCAATAGAAGTTGTTGTTTCATGGGTATGGAGTTTTAGTTTTGCAAGATGAAAAGAGCTACGGAGATTTTGTACAACAACATGAATGTACTTAACACTACTGAACTGTACTTAGAAAATGGTGAAGATAATAAATTTCTGTTATGTGTATTCTACCACAATTAAAAAGAGAAAAAAATTATTTCCTAATTACCAATTTTAGGGGCCAAGCACTGTACTAGGCATCAGGAACACAAAGGTGAGCAAAAACAGATGCAATGTTGGCCCTCATGGAGTTTACAGGCTGATGGGAGCTATCATTCAATCCCCAGAATAAATGTAAAAGTACAACTGTGAGAAATGCCAAGAAAACCTGACTGAGTCTAGAGAAGCAGGAACAGCTTCACAGAAGCAGCAACATCTGAGCCTGAGATCTGCAGAGCAAGTAAGGATTGATGTGGTGGAGGAACAGGGAAGAATAGGAGCAGAGCTCTGGCGGAGAAGAAGCCTGGAGTGTACTGACCCTGGGTTGCTGGCTGTGGAAACTAGGTGGATGTGAAGCCAGTCCCTGAAATGGGGACATTAAAACAGGCAGGTTGGGGTGGGGTGGAATCTGTGGTGTCAGATTAACTGAGTTAGGTGTTTAGCTAGCCAGCCTGAGCTGGCCAGGCTAGGCATGCTCAAGAAATGTTGAATCATGTATTCATTACTCAACTTTCCTACACCCACCATTTCTCCTACAACATAACTTCAAGTGCAATTGCAGAGGAAAAGTTCTTCCTAATGTTATTTCTAAGGGGCTTTTGCTATAGTAGCTCAGTAAGAGTCAAACCAATAATACTGTACACCTAAACAGTTACTTACGTGTACTTCAAAATGCCCTCCAATTTTGAGGTCCAGATAATAACACTTTTGTCAGCTGATCCAGAAGCAAAGCGTTTGCCTAAAAGTGTTTTAAAAAGAAAACTGTCACATTTATTTAAAATCAGCATTTCCCAAAGAGTATTTCTTAGAAAACTAGTTCTTTAAGGTGAATAATAAGTGTCAGCTGCTTCTCTACTTCTTTTTCTTATTAGTATTGGATGGCGGTCAGGAAGTTTGGGTTCAAATTTTGCTTTGTCTGGCACTGAGTAAACGACGATGTATTGAGGGCCTACTACATGCTAGGGATCATGTTATGTGCTAAGGATTAAGTAGTGATTAAAGCACACATGATCCCTACCTTCACAGAGTTTAGTCTATTAAGAAAAGTAGGCATTAAATGAAATTAATCCAACACAAATATAATGTGCTAAGAAATGAGTCCTAGGAAAGAGAATAACTGGGGGACCTAATTAGTTGAGGCAAAGGATTCTCAGGAAGAGAACCTTCAGCTGAGACCTAAAGGATGAGCAAAGCTTAGCCAGGTGCAAAGAGAAACTAAAGACCAATCCACAAGGATAGAAAAGATATGCAAAGGCCCTGATTTAGGAAAAGTGTGGTATTTCTGAGGGACTGAGACATACCAGCATGGAACACCAAGGACAAAGGGGGAGGTGGGTGGAGGATAGATCTCTAGGAGCTTCAGGGCTATCATCAAGATCTCGTTCTTTATCCCAAAGAAAGGCTTCAAGCAAGAGCAACCAATGATATCTTCATTTCCACACTAGTTGGTTTTATGAAAGAATGGAATAGCGAGAGGCAACATAAAACAAGTAATTACTTCTTAATTACATTATTGCACGTTTACAAGTGTTTAGAAGTGGAGCACAGTATCACGGCAGCAAACAACAGGGAGCCTTCACCTACTCTGGTGAGCGATGACAACAGAGAAATAACCATGGGCCAGATTTTCTAAACCTTGTTAAGGACTTTTAGACTTTGTTCTTAAGGCAAATAGAAGTTGACACTGGAAAAGTCACTGCTCTCTGAGCTTCTACATCTGAAACATAAAGGAATAATAACATCTTCCTCACAGGCTCTGTGTGGGGGACACCTAAAATAATATTTGTAAAACACCTTTCATGATGGCTGGAATAATAGATATTTGAGTAAGCCATATGACATTGCTGCATCTATTAAATACACAGAAGCTGCTTTTATTTGTTCTTATTTCTGTCACTCCTCCCTCCACATTGGCAGACAGCTGATAATGAAGAGTGTGGGCTATGGGCTCAGAGTCTGAGTTGGAATTCCCAGTCATGGTACCAACTGCAGGACCCGGAACAAGTCCCTGAACATCTCTATGCTTTCATTTCCTCATTTGAAAAATGTGCGCAACAACAGTATTTACCTCATAGTTGTTGTAAAGATTAAAGAAGAATAAGTATTTGGGACAGTACCTGGAATAGAATCAATACTAAAAAAAAAAAAAAATAGCTATTATTATTACAATTATTTCTTTATATTGTCTTCTTTTTTCTCAAACCAAAAACTAGTTCTTTCATACCTTTGTGTCATGGTTGCTCACTGAATATTTATTAGACTAGAGGAGACACTGGAAACAAGAAAGCTTTAAGAGCAATACCAGGGCAGCCCCAGTGGCTCAGCGGTTTAGCACCTCCTTCAGCCCAGGGCGTGATCCTGGGGTCCCGGGATCGAGTCCCATGTCAGGCTCCCTGCATGGAGCCTGCTGCTCCCTCTGCCTGTGTCTCTGCCTCTCTCTCTCTCTCTCTCTGTGTCTCTCATGAATAAATAAATAAAAATCTTTAAAAAAAAAAAAGAGCAATACCATAATTAGAGTATTTCTATTTCTAGATCCAAGGGGAAAAGACCAGTTTAGAGGAATTAAAAGACCTCAGAATCATGATGTAATGTCCTGGAGAAGCAGCATGATCTACTGGAAGGAATGAGTACTCTGCAGTTGGAGGACCTGAGACAGGTCCAGCTTTGCCACCCTCACCTGTTGTTCTCATCCTAGCCTGTTTTCTCATCCATGAGGAGAATTGAGAAGTCCTCTCTGCCTGGTTCAGAGGGTTGTTGAGAAGGTCATACTTGATGATGTGTGTGGCAGGACTCTGCAAAGTGCAACAACTGCCACTAATGATAGGCCACACTCTGACACCATCAAAGGCCCTAATGGCATAGTAAGCCAAAGAGCCCCTAGGCTTATAAACTCCAGAGGCCCCAAAGGCCTCCCCACAGTATTACTCTGAATTTGAACTCAAGCATGCACATAAAAGAACAAAAAACAAAAGAACCATGACTACTGTGGCACAGCACACCTGACTATGAGGCAAGAAATAGTATTGTTTTTGCCACTAACTTGCTGCATGATCTTAGTGAGTCGCTTGACTTCTCCAGGTCTTTATGTAGGACTGAGATGAAGATACTGGGCTAGATCAGACTAAAACTATACTCACACAACTGTGTGTATATATAAAGAATATATATAAAGAATGTGCACTTTTCTACAAAGAAGTCTATAGTTTTCATATGATTCTCAAAGAGGCTCATCATCCAATAGCAGTTAAAAACTTGGAACCTAAATGATCTCCAAGGTTCGTTCAAGCACTGTAACATTCTGATTCTGGACCTTCTCAGCAGTAGTCACAGGATGTTATCTCTCATCCTACATCCATTTGACACATGAAAATATTGAGACTCAGACTCAATAACTACCTCAAACTTACAGTGTCTTTGGGACTGGAACTAGGAGCCGTCGCATGCCAAAGCCCATGTTCTTCTCACTAATCCCACACAGGATAGCATGGATTTATTTTTAATTCTCAATATCAATGTCATGCACCCATTCTCTAACTACCACCTCTCCTCTTTGTCACTTTACCACATCCAGTAATCCTTCAAATCTACCAGGACCTAGAATCTCTCCACTGCCCCACTTACTGTGGTACTCTAATCACCTCACGCTCCCCATTACACAGCCGACAGCTCAAAGTCAATGTATATAATCACTCCTTTGCATACATCCTCCACTCCCTTGCCCTCTTACTGCATCTTGCAAACCTACCAATCTGGTTAAATCTAACTCTCCACATCCCTGCATCTGTGCAGTTCAGAGTAGTGGAGAAAAAGACATAATCACACCAACTGATCTGTCTATTGATGATCATTGTCAAGTGAGCCCTTCATGTTGCTTGCAATTTTACTGTACATTCTCTCAGCCATCCTCCTAAATGGCAATTTTCCATTTTTTTCCTTTTTCCTCAACTCTGACACTCCCTCCCCAGCCTCACTCTCAGGTGATGTTGCTTCCTATTTCACTGAAAGAATGGAAGAGAATTTCTATTAGACTCCTAATACCACATGTCTCCACCTGCCAGCACCTGTGGCAACACCCTCTACCTTCCACCATGCCACATCTAGGTCCTAGATCCCATCTCCTCTTGCCCTCTCAATGACTCTATTCTGACAAGTCCTTCCCCTTTCTCCTACAGCATTATTTCTCAAATTCAACATATTGAAAATTGAACTCCTGATCTTCCACTGTAAGTATCTCTACCTGTAACTTTTCCCATCTTAGTGGAAAACAACTCCAACATTTTCAGCAGCTCAATTCAAAATCATTGCAGTCACCTCTGATTCCTTTCTTCACACTACACACACCATCTGTCAGGCAATCCTATTGCCCCCACCTTCAAACCATATACAGAGTTTGACCACTCCTTACTACTTGCTCTGTTCCCACCTCTCTCAGAGGCCTGAGCCACCATCACTAGTGTTATAAAACTTGCTTGAATGATGCTGCTTCACTGGTCTTCCTGCTCCAACTCTCACCCCTTGCAGGCTGTTTCCAAAACATCAGCTAGAGGGATTCTTTTAAAATATAAATCAGATCAGATCTCTCCTCTGCTCATAAGTCTTTAGTGGTTCCCTATTTTCACGGAGACTCTAAGTCAAAGTCCTTATGACAGCCAATGTGATCTGGCCACCCTATCCATACCTGTTACCTCTCTACCCTTATCCCTTACTGCTCCCCCTTATTCTCTCTGGCAAAGCCCCTTGGAAGACATACTCTCACCTGAGGGCCTTTGCAATGGCTTTTCCTCTTACAAGGAGCTCTCTTCCCCTAGATGCCCACTACCAGAATCTCACTGCCTCTCCACCTTCAAGTCTTTGCTTAACCGTCCCAGTCTCAATAAGCCCACCTTCACCACCCTACTCATTCCCATATCCAATCCTCTGCCCCACCCAACATCCTCAACTTCCCTTATTCTGCTCTACTTCCAGCATACTTTAAATTTACTTAATTACTGGGCACCTGGGTGGCTCAGTGGTTGAGCATCTGTCTTTGGCTCAGGTTGTGATCCTGGGGTCCTGGGATCGAATCCTACATCAGGCTCCCCACAAGGGAGCCTGCTTCTCCCTCTGCCTATGTCTCTGCCTCTCTCCCTGTGTCTCATGAATAAATAAATAAATCTTTTAAAATTTTTTTCTTAAAAAAATAAAAATAAAAATAAAAAAAATAAAATTTTTTTCTTAATTATCTCAAGCACCTAGAACAGTGCCTGGCACATAGATGGCCCTCAATAAGTACTTGTTAACTTGGATTGAAGTCTAAGAAACTTAACTATCTTCTGCAACTGCAAGTTGTATGTTAGCTTCCTAACCATAATTAAGGAGTGACAAAGGAGAAAAATGAACAACTATGACTCCATTTTATAGAGAGTGTAAAATCAGATCAGACTCTTACCATCCTTTGCATATGCCACACAATACACAGTATCTTTGTGTCCCTTTAGGGGCTGAAGTAAGGTGCCATCAGAGGTATCATAAACCTGGCAAAAAAGAGACAGAAGTATAGGTGGCTCAGCCAGTTAAGTATCCGACTCTTGATTCTAGCTCAGGTCATGATCTTAGGGTTGTAAGATCAAGCCCCACCTGCTACAGGCTTAAGATTCTCTTTTTCTGGGCAGCCCCGGTGGCGCAGCGGTTTAGCACCACCTGCAGCCCAGGGCGTGATCCTGGAGACCCTGGATCGAGTCCCACGTCAGGCTCTCTGTGTGGAGCCTGCTTCTCCCTCTGCCTGTATCTCTGCCTCTCTCTCTGTGTGTCTCTCTGAATAAATAAAGTTTAAAAAAAAAAAAAAAAGATTCTCTCTTTCCTTCTCCCTCTGCCCTTGCCCCCCTGAAAAAAAAAAAGAGAGAGAGAGAGACAAAGTACAGATTATCCACACGATATCCATTAGTTGGAATTCCTGCAGGTTGCTATTTTTGTTTATATAACAAAATATTTGTCAATATTCTAAATTTGTATCAAGTAAAAACTACACTGAGACATCAGAAAGAATGTGACTTAAAGTGGAGAAACCAAGGGACACCTGGTGGCTCAGTGGTTGAGCGTCTGCCTTCTGCTCCGGTTGGCTCACGTCATGATCCCAGGGTCCTGGGATTGAGTCATGCATTGGGGTCCCAGCAGGGGGCCTGCTTCTCCCTCTGCCTAGTACCTCTGCCACTCACTCTTTGTCTCTTATGAATAAATAAAATCTTAAAAAAAAATTTGGAGAAACTCAAAAAGTAGAGGTGCCAACTCTGAATTACATGGCCAGACACATGCCATTAATCCTTGTCACTCTGTGGAACTTGTCTACAAAGTTCAATCATCTTATATGAATTTGGATATATGACCAGTCAAGCTAGGCCCTCTCAAATAAAGCCAGCTCACACAAAGAGCCAGCTACAACATGATTAAATTTTAGTACTAGCCCTGCCCCTAATATCAACGTCTGAGGAAGATGTTTCATATCTGCTATCAAGAGCTTAAAAATCATAGACCTGAACTCTGAATTTACAAATTAGAGGAAATATTATAAAATCTAGTTGCAACTTGGATGTAGGATATTTTGTAGCACTGTAACATCTCTAAATATGTGGAAATTTTAAAAACACGCAATCTGAGTAATCAATGCAAAACCCTCCAGAAACGGTTAGTGTTGGAGATGATAACCTTTGAGAAAAGGATTTGGATTGCTTACCCTGGCGAGAAGAAGTCTGCAGAACAATTTAACCAGGGTTTTAAGATTATGTAGTTACCATACAGAGAATGGAGATCAGTCAGTCTGCATATCTTGAGACAACAGAGCAAGGGGAAGTGGACTTACGTAGGAGGAAGGAGAGCTCATACAAACGTTTTTGGGTCAAACATAAAGAGTTCTCTGAAAATTACTTTATATACTGGAATAGGTTCCAGAGGGAGCTTATATTCTTTGAAAATATGAAAAAAGGACAGCATCCATATGGAATTGTTTAGGTAGGCCAATGCCTAAAAGTTGGGGTCAAGCTTTCTGGCTTCTCAGGGAGGGAGCCCTTTCAGTCTTGTTGCTTGAATTTTTCAGGGGACAAAATGTGAACTGACACCAGTCCAGTTTCAAAGGCATTTTGATTAATTGTTTTCAACTTTTTTGTGGGTGTCTCAAAGTAAAGGGAAAGATTAATGACTCCAAAGGAGGTATTGTTCACAGGTTCCTATCTGATAGACAGTTTACTTACCTGTTTTAAATAGCCCATTTCCTTCCCTATTAAAAAGTAATGACTGGTTTTTCCGCCCTTGCCTTTTTTATCTTAAAAAAGGGGGGTCAAATTTCAGAGCATTTACTAGAGGGAGGGGGAAAAAAGCACTTAAAAAGGAAACTCAGACAAAATCCTACCAGTAATCTGTTTCCTGCAGCCAAAATCAGTTGCGTTCCATCAGGCTTAAATGCGAGGTCATATATACTAAACAGGAGACAAGACAAGACAAAAGGACAATTAGGAACCAAAATGATGAGGTCTGCTAATGGCCAGGAAAGCAAACTTTATTTCCATTATGAAACACTGCTTGTGTATGAGGGAGAAAAATAATGGCTTAGGATTGCATTTGGTTGCAAATTCCATTCAACCACCACACCTTGGCAGCCCATTCAATCACGATTTACTCGACAGTTAGCTTTATGTCCCAATTTCCACTTGTCCAGAAGCCAGACGCCAGAGATGATTCAAAGGGTCAATGGTTGAAGGCACGGACTCTTTTATAAAGGCTGGACAAACTGAGGGCTACTAAATCCACATGTCTCTGAAAATTGGCCATTTATTAAAATATCATTATTATTTTCCAACCAATTGGACACTTAATGAATGCCTCTCTCGTGCTAGGCAGTAACAGATACAAAATGAGTAAATCACAGTCCCTCCCTGCCCTCAAGGAAATCACCATCCAGTGGGAAGGTGTGACTCAGACATATTCACACACCATATGTCATCAACTCTGAAGCATATATGTTTTCACATTTTAACATCTCTGAGGTGGGGATGTGTCTTATAATTGATGATATATCAGCTTCATTGAAAGCATTTTTTGCTTTCTTAGTGGCATGTAAGATAACAGTATTTTACAATCAGTGACCTCTTAGATTAGATGAAATACAGAATAACATAGAATAAAGGTTTTAGGCAGCATTCAAAGGAGAAGGATCAGTGTTCTGATTTGGAGAAAGGATGAAAAAAAGCTTCACGAAGAAAACAGTATGTGGAAAAAGCAGGGCTTTTGAGACATGCAGGAGGAGATTTGGAGAGGATAGCATTTCAGGCAGAGAAAAGAGAACAAGCGAAGACATGAGGGTGGGAATAATCTAAATAATTGAATTTGACTGAAACATTTGGCTATGCACAAGGTGGTAGAGAGAGATCAGGCTAGAAAAACAGACTACAGCCATATTACAATGATTCTTGAATGCCCCAGGCAGAGGATTTCATTAGTTCAGGTGACTCTAGTAAGAATGTGCTATACAGCACTGCCATGAGAGCCTATTGTCAAGGTGTAGCATAGGATACATTTACTGATACCTGCAGTAATCTAGACTTATAGACTCTGGGGAAGAGTACTTGGAGCATGTTCCAGAGATACTCTGTGCTGAGCTCTTCAAATGCGTTATTTTATTTCATCTTCACAATTCCATGAGGTAAGAATTATTACTCAGTTTTGTAGTTGAGGACACCGTAGCTCAGAGAAGTCAAGTATCTCACCCAAAGTCACACAACCAACAAATGGCAGGGCCAGAATTTTAACTTGGGTCTGACTCTGGAATCTGTGCTATACTGCCTTCCACTTTCTTGAACTATTATCAAATATGACAAATCTGTTATCCTTAGTACTTTAACAGTGACAGTGGCTAACATTAATTAAGCATATCTATTTACTGTGTGTGCTAAGTACAGTTTAAATGCTTTACATGTATTAGCTCACTTAATCTTCACAACCCTATACCTATTCAGTAGATGAGAAAAATTAAGACCCAGAGAAGTAACTTGCCCGAAAAGAAACTGCTGAGTGGAGGTGGCACCAGAATTCAAACCCAGGTAGTCTTAGGCTCAAAAGCCCAGGCTGTAACCACAATGATTTGTGGCCTTCATTTTCATTATTATTAGCATATGCTATAGCTGGCAAAAGAATTAGCAGTGGTTTTCACACTCTATCAATATGAAAAAAAAGGCATTACATGGAGAATTCAGAAAGTTTTTTATTTGGTTTTATTGACCTCAGAAGCTTCCTTTAACAAAAATAAATCTTAAAAAAATAATAATAACTCTTTACATATATTCAACAGCTGGCTGATGGAGAAGCTGGAACCAGTGTGGGCATCCCTCTTGATAGAAGCAAACACAGAGTTCTTCAGCTTCCTCACTATTACATGTAATAGATCTGGGCCTTACTGCTTCCTGGGCTTTCTTTCTCTGAGCCTAGGAAAAAAAGTACCTGGTGCATATCACATTCTGAAGAGACGCAGGGCAGTAAAGTGAAAATTAGAAGGGACCTGGATCCAGAAGAACCGACGTCCTGTCCGAGCTTTTGTGCTTACCTGCAAAACAAAGCTAGAGAGCTGCCCTCCCACCTCTGGCTGCACAGGTCACCTGAAACCTGTGGGTTGCTATGATGAGGTCCAGATTTTGGAGAACATCTGTACCTCTCTTTTAAAGTCATCCTTGGTCATGTAGCTTCCTTTTTTCACCTGGCTCAGTGGGTTAAGTATCTGACTCTTGGTTTTGGCTCAGGTCATGATCTTTGGGTTACAGGACTGAGCTCTGTATCAGGTCCACGCTCAGCATGGGGTCAGCTTGAGTTTCTCTTTCCCTCTCCCTCTGCCCCGCCCCCCACTGGTTCTCTCTCTCTCTCTCTCTCTAAAATGAATAAATAAGTCTTTTTTTAAAAAAGTGGCTCCCGTGGAAATCTTCTTCATAAAGGTCATTTGGGGTTGAATTCTCAGAAAATCATTTGAGTATCTGATTTGGGCCAAGCTTTAAACTATCTTCCTCTCAAATGTAAAAATTCATTTTCTCTAAATGTCTTGAAATTTCCCTTCCTAAAGTATAACATAATATTCAATTTACCCAATCTAAACTCTTAATGTACTTAGGATCTGTATAATTCATTGTAGTTCTGAATTATTGTTATTTTTTTTAGCTCTGAATTATATTATCTTCTATATTTTACACTGTTTCAAATACAATCTTGTCTCCTTAATTATAGTCATGTGAAGTTCAAGGGCAAGGACCCTATTTTAGACATTTGTGGGTCCACCAGGCATGGCAGTGTCCTAGACACAAAATGAATATAATCGACAAACTGACAATATCTTAAACCTCTCAGACTTTTAATTACATCATGAGACCATGAAACTGAATAAAGGAAACCTCATTTAAAATGGAGTCGATAGGCCAGAAGGGGGAGCTCTCATGGTGTACTACTTGTTGCAGCCCTTTGAAGACTCAGCAGGAAGAAGCCTATACCTTACTTAGCTAAAGGAAGATTTATCACCTCGCCCAGCAACAGCCCAAGCAATGAGAGACTGTCACAACTCAACCAATGAAAAGCCACGACACTTTGAGCTCCTAGTTTACTCCAATGGACTTTTTGTTTATAATGGCCCCTCCCAACTTCCTCCTTTCCTCTAAGAGTGTTCCTCTCCCTCTTTCTGAGTGTGAGTGTTTCACCTTAGCTTTCTTCCAAATTGCTATTCCTCTCCTATTCCTGAATGAACCCACTTTACTGGTAAAATAATTGGCTGTTTTGGGATCCTTGGGTGGCGCAGCGGTTTGGCGCCTGCCTTTGGCCCAGGGCGCGATCCTGGAGACCCGGGATCGAATCCCACATCGGGCTTCCGGTGCATGGAGCCTGCTTCTCCCTCTGCCTGTGTCTCTGCCTCTCTCTCTCTCTGTGTGTGACTATCATAAATAAATAAAAATAAATTAAAAAAAAATAATTGGCTATTTTGTTTTCAAGGTTGACAAGATCACAGAAACTCAGAATTGGGAAAGACCCTAAAACTTGTCAGGTAGTCCAGCTCCCCTATTGTGGCACTAATTCCCTATAAGATGGCCATCCAACCTCTGAACACTCCCAGGGTTGGAGAGCTCACCAGTCTGCAGGCAGTTTATTGTATAAAGGATGGCTCTCTCTCTTTTAAGAGAAAGATACACTGTCAAATTCCATTGCAGAAAGACAGAGGGCAAATACTGCAAATTGTCCTCTGCCAACCTTTTGTCCACCCTACTTTAAAAATTGAAGTCCCAAGGTGCCTCTCCAAACCCTGCACAATTTGACCCAGCCACAGTTACTTGCTTTAAGTCTTAGGCAATTTATGTCACCTTTTTAAGTCTCATTTTCTTCATCTGTAAATGGGGTAACAATCCCAACCTGTTGTTGTGGAGATTAAATAAAATAATGGATATAAACGCTGTCTAGCCTATAGCAAGCACTCAGTAAATACTAGCTGATGTAACTGGAGGGTAATAGCAGATGCTGTCCTGACTAGAATAAGGTAGGCTATTCAAATAAGGCATCATAGTTGAGATAAACCTGAAGCAGTGCTTTTAAGGAGGAAAGGAGAGAGTTCAGGGAAGAATAAGAGCATTTGGAAAGAGTTTTGGATAGGAAAATGGGAGTTTTCAGCTGAAGGGGAAAGCATAAGTGGAATGTTAGCAAGCAGTGGGTGAGCAGGGAGGATGAGCAGGGCTACCTAGTTAAATACACAATCTTATGTGGAAGGGAACTGGGAGTCAATCTCGGATTATGAGGTAGAATAATGGATTAGAGTAGCAGGACTAAAAATGAGAAATCTTGATACCACATGAAGTTTAGACTGGAAATCAAAAAGCAGACCAGGAGACAGTGGCTGGTTTAGTGGTAGAGGACTAATCTTAGACATCTGGAGTCTCTCAGTTCTACTATCCCCTATTTTTAAATATTTTGTTTTGTTTTGTTTTATCTTATTCTGGGCTTCCAGCTGGCATATGTAGCTGCCATCAGGATTGCTGGTCTATAGGACCCCTACAGTCCCTAATCTTATATGTTGTTTCAAACCTATAATGGGCCAAAACCCAAATAACCAATCTTCACTCATTATTCATTCACTCATTTATTCATGAATACATCTATCCATCAAATAGTCACACCAAACACTGATTTGTCTAGGATCTGGAGTATGACTTAGAAATGAATAAGCAGGGGCAGCCTGGGTGGCTCAGCGGTTTAGAGTCACCTTCAGCCCAGGACGTGATCCTGGAGACCCAGGATCGAGTCCCATGTTGGGCTCCCTGCATGGAGCCTGCTCCTCCCTCTGCCTGTGTCTCTGCCTGTCTTTCTCTATGGGTCTCATAAATAAATAAATAAATAAATAAATAAATAAATAAATAAATAAATAATCTTAAAAAAAAAAAGCAATGAATAAGTAGCAGCCATTGCTTTTAAGGGGTTTATAGACTTCGGGGATAAACAGATGCACAATAACTCTTAAACTAGACAGATTCTAAGTGCCACAAGAGAGGAATGAACAAAATTCTATGCCAGCGGTTGAAAACTGGGAGCAAATCAGGCTGTATCTGGCCAGCAAATGTTTTGTTTGGCCCACATGGTGTTTTATTTCAGTCTTAGATTAGTTGCCAACACTTAAAAATTAGGGCATTTCACATAAAAATCCAAATTCATAGCTTTTGGTTAAACAGGAAGATCTGGGCACACCAGGCCAAATTCCTGCAGTATAGTAACTGACAGGAGCTGAGCAGAAGCTGCCCCTTTTTGGCAGAGCATGAGATCTCTAGTTTGCCATACTCCTTGCCACTCCTTCTTATTCTCTGACATCAAAGTCAAATGTTCAAGGTGCTAGGTGTCAGCAGCTTGTGGTGGGTACTTCCATAATAGAGTTAAGAAAAAAGTAAAAATAAAAAAAAAAAAAATAATAAATAAATAAATAAAAGAAAAAAAAAGAAAAAAGTAAAAATAATTTTTTAATTTATTTTTTATTTTATTATTTCTTTTTAAGTAGGCTCCATGCCCAGCATGGAGTCTAACATGGGGCTTGAACTCAGGACCCTGAGATCAAGAACTGGGCTGAAATCAAGAGTCAGACACTAAACCAACTGAGCCACTCAGGCGTCCCAAAGAATTTTTTTAAACCCAAATTTCTATTAAAAGTAGAAGTGGGGCAGCCCCAGTGGCTCAGCGATTTAGTGCCACCTTCAGCCCAGGGTGTGATCCTGGAGACCCAGGATCCAGTCCCACCTCAGGCTCCCTGCATGGAGCCTGCTTCTCCCTCTGCCTGTGTCTCTGCCTCTCTCTCTTGTGCTCTGTGTCTCTCATGAATAAACAAATAAAATTTTTAATAATAATAATAAAAGTAGAAGTGAAAGATATACTGGTAGGGCTATTCGTTTCAAGAGAAGTGGGTTGTAGAATCGCAGAATACTCCTAGCACAGACAGACAATTCCTTGAGTTTAAGATGCAAATAAACAGGGGCAGCTAGGGTGACTCAGTGGTTTAGCGCCGCCTTCAGCCCAGGGCCTGATCCTGGAGTCCTGGGATCGAGTCCCGGATCAAGTCCCCCATCAGGCTCCCTGCATGGAGCCTGCTTCTCTCTCTGCCTGTGTCTCTGCCCCTCTCTCTGTGTGTCTCTCATGAATAAATAAAATCTTAAAAAAAAAAAAAGATGCAAATAAACATGTTCCATTATATTGCTCGCCTGCTTCTTGCAGGCATTTGGGTTTGCAACCTCTGTAACATGAGGAAAAAAAATTTTTAAGGATTTATTTTTGTTTATTTATGCTAGAGAGAGAGAGAGAGAGAGAGGCAGAGACACAGGCAGAGGGAGAAGCAGGCTCCATGCAAGGAGCCCGACGGGGGACTCGGTCCCAGGACTCCAGGATCACGCCCTGGGCCAAATGCAGGCGCGAAACCGCTGAGCCACCCAGGGATCCCCAACATGAGGAAAAATTAAGGCAGTAGCTAACAGTATTGGCTTTGGAGTGAGAAAAAAGCTGGCTCCACCACTTACTTGCTGTGTGTGTGACCTTGGCGAATTAGTTACCCTCTCTCTGTGCTTCAGTTTTTAAGTAAAATAGAGGAACAGTACCTACCTCAGAGGGCTGTTGTAGAATGACAATGAGATAAAAGACACGAGGTTCTTACCCAGGAAGTGGCGTGTAGTAAGCATTAGCTATTACTAGTGCAGAGCACAGGCGAGAGAGAAACCATAATCGAAGGTAGCACTATAGAATATTCAGGATTTTAATGTGAGGAGAGGAGGAAAGAAGGCATGCTTTCTGCACGCAGAAATGACTAAGCAAAGACAAGAGAGGGAATGGCAAAGGTCCCATTCCAGTGGCCAAAACAGAGGCTGCATCATGAAGCTTGTAAAGATCAGCTAGGAAGATTTTCAAGGTCAGGTTGAGAGGAACTATCCAATAAGAACTATCCAATTTCCTAAAAGGTTTCATTGTAGGACGGTTTTAACTGATGAAAATCGAATAGGACATTAAAGGCACCCCGGGGGCTCAGGGGTTGAGCTTCTGCCTTTGGCTCCAGTCATGATCCCCAGGTTCTGGGATCGAGTCCCACATCAGGTTCCCCGCAGGGAGCCTGCTTCGCCCTCTGCCTGTGTCTCCACCTCTCTCTCTCTCTCATGAATAAATAAATAAAATCTTAAAAAAAAAAAAAAAAGACATAGGACATTAACATCGACTCCTGAGACGAGAAAGTCATTCTCTTTTGATTCTGGTTCCAAGCTTCTGATGCTTTTCACCTCAAGCACCCCTCGGACCTCGCTGGCTAAGCGCCCGGCTCTCCGGGACACACCAGAGGCCGGAAGGCGTCCCAGCCACCGTCTCGCGCTACAACCTATCACCACCGTTTTTGTTTCTCCCAACTCTGAGTGTCCATGTATCTCACAGCAAGTGATACGAAGCAATAAAGTTTCTTTCCTTGTAAAACCATGAAGTGTGCACAATCACAATTGAGTGAACATCGGTGATACGTGGGAGAAAAACGCCAAGTAACCAAGAGCTTGGGTCCTACATGCATGTGGCAAAAAATCGTGACGCTTTTGAGAAACCTTGTCACGGGAAATAAGATGAAGCCGGGATGGATTCCGACAGGCCCAGACTGTGATTCAGTGTAAAATCGCCTCCACCGGCCACAGCCTCACGAGTCGTACAGCCCCCACCCCCACCCCCGCCGCTCCCTCTCCAGGCCTCAGTTTCTCCATCCGCAAAGGGGTAGGAGGGCCACCCTGCAGTCGCTCAGACCCGAGGTTCAGGGCCCTCAGCCCAGGCCGCGGGCCCGTTGCCTCTGGCAACCACGGGGGTTCCCGCAATGGTTCCCGCCAACCCCGCCAGCGCTCAGCCTCCCGCGCCTCCCGGACTACCCCGCTCCTCACCACAGCTCGGCTTTATCCCTCCACGTCAACACGGCCCTCATCGCGGCTTCCCTCACGCCTCAGGCCCCTCCTCCCGCCTCAGCAACAGGCCCCTTTGGTTACCTGCGCTACCCCTAGCAACGCACATGCGCAGTGAGCCTCGTGGGGCTCGGCCGAATTCCGAGTGCGCAGGCCTAAAAGGCAGGGCTAGGAAAGGCGCAAAAGCCGAGACCGCAAGGAGCGCAAGGGGAGTCTGCGCAACGAGGGCGCGCGCGACTGGCCGGAGAGGGCGGGGGGCGGTACGTCATCCGCGACGAAGGATTTGATTGGCTGAACCGTGGAAATGGCGGCCTGGCCGAGGGGCGGCTGAGGGGCGGCTGAGGAGCCGCGGTGGAGCCTGACGGGCTTCCCCACCTTCCGCTCTTGGTTTCAGCCTAGTGCTCTGAACTGAAGGAGTTCTGCTTCTGAGTCCACTGTGCTCCGAGGGCGTGGCAGCTTCTCGGCCCGTTGCTGCCGTTGAAGCCCCCTTGAAGGGCATGGCTGGGATGGAGAGTGCGAGCCTGGGGGACTGCGGAGCTGCCCCCTCGGTCACCTCCCCTGAGCGCTTGGCCCCAGACCGGCCCTGGGACCTCCGGCAAGTGATGGTCCCTTTCGGGACTCCTTTTCACCATCTGTAAAATGGGAGCGGGGGGAGGGTGGGTAGAAGGCGGGTGGGCCTCGACAGATCTTGAGATCTGTCAGGGTTAGTTACCCGGAGCTTTGGCTGTAGCTCAGGACCTCTTCCAGGGGGTTCAGCCCCGGAGTGCAGTTCCTTCGTTAGCCGGGGTGACGAGGGAGCTTTTGTGCTCGGGGAGCAAGGAGAGGTCAGCTTGGATTGGAGGATCCTGGGAAGACCTTGGAGATGTCATGTTACGCAGCCCATGGTGCCCACAAAATGGATCCTATAGGGAGTTACAGGGGCGCCCGGTGGCTCAGTTGGGGTCACGCGTCTGCCTTCAGCTCAGGGCATGATTCCAGAGTCCTGGGATCGAGCCCCGCATGGGGCTTCCTGCTCTGCTGTTGGCCCTGCTTGAGCTTCCCGCCCCCCGCCAAGTAAATAAATAGAAAAGTCTTTAAAAAGGGGGGGAAAAAAGTTAAAGATAGCCACAGTCTTGTTTCGAATACAGTACTTGTATATGTGGGATAAGGGGCTGAGATGATTTATCTTTTTTTTCAAAATTTAATCCTCAGAATTACCTTAAAAAAAAGTATTACCTCCTTTTTACAGATGCAACAAGAAGACATTTAGAGGTTAAGGAACTTGCTCTTGGACACATAGCTAGCAAATGATAGAGTTGCAATTTAAACCCAGTCTGTTGACTTTTAAAGTTTCTCCTGTTTTCACCAGGCTTCAGTTTCCTTGTTCCTAAAATGTGAACTACATAATTTCTTAAGATCCACCCAGTTCCCCAAAATTAACCTCAAATTACTTCAGAAGAAGTAATTCTAGAATTAGAATCATTAGAAGTGATTCAAATTCTAGCCACTAGCTCTTGCTTAGTTTCCCTATTCATAGAAAAGAAGTTGGGTTAGATATCTCTATAGACCCATCCAACTTTCAAAATGTGATTTAGTGATTAGGATACATACTACTGAAGTTTTGAATGATATTACAGGGGGAGAAGTAGTAGACCAAGATTTAGTGGAGCCAGGTTCTGCTATCAATTTTGCAAGTAACTTAAATCTTCCTGTCACTCAATTTTGTTAATAAAATTAGAGTAACTTTTGTCCTACCTACCACACAAGGTTATCATGAGAGTAGAAGAGATTTGAAGACTCTAACCAGAAAGTATTTACCTTTTTGTTACAACCTCCAAAGAAGAAAGTAATAGACACTCTCCCCCAGAAGACTGCAGATATATATAAAATTTTTACCTCACTTATTTGGGGAGAAGGAGGGTGTCTCATTGACTTTTAAGCAGTTCTGTTGATCCCAGGTTATGAGCTCACCTGTTGGTTCATATTTTTAAATTTATGCCAAATGTCACCAGAAATTTATGTATAATAGCCCTATTCAGTGATTAACAGCAATAAAAAGTTTCTAGGGAATAGCTTGAGCTTTTTTCATTGTGCAGAGACTTCCAACCCTAAATAAGCCATGTTGGAGGACAGGAAGATACATAGCAGAAGACTGTACATGCTGACTTTAATCTCTCCTGTAGTCTAAATAGTCCATATGGTTCCTGCTCTGCCATGGATTGAAATTGAATAAGTAGAGGAAAATAAATTTTAAATGAGCTAATCACTCCGACTTTGTTTTTTTCAGTGAAGAAGTTGGTGCTCTGGGATCAGAAAGAGTGGGAGAAGATGAGAAACAAGTGCTGATAAAAAGCAACAGTGAGTGTAATCCCCTGCTGCAAGCATCCATGGTTTCTGCTCAGACTGGTGATACTACAATAACCGAATGCCATAAGACTGTCCCATGTGGATGGGAAAGAGTTGTGAAGCAAAGGTTATCAGGGAAAACAGCAGGAAGATATGATGTGTATTTTATCAGGTGAGTATTGCAAGGTGGTACAGATAGTACAGCCAAATCATTTTATCTAGATAGGTAGTAGGAAAGCATCACAGGAATCTTGGCTTTTTTCTATTCTTTTTTTTTTTTTTTTTTTTTTAAGAATAAAATCTTAAATAAAATTATTTATTCAGGAGAGACAGAGAGAGAGAGAGAGAGAAAGAGATGCAGAGACACAGACAGAGGGAGAAGCAGGCCGGGATCAGGTGCCGGGCTGGAGGTGGCGCTAAATCGCTGAGCCACCCAGGCTGCCCTGGCTTTTTTCTATTCTTACCAAAAAACTATTATAGAATCTATTCCTTGAGTGTTACCAGTTAGTTATATCAAGTGATTTGGGGACATGTATACATCTTCTACTGCAAATGGTTGCCCTTAAACTTGTAAATTTGTAAATAATTGTAAAATTATTTTATACTATCACAGAGGAAACTATTTAAAAGTACCACTTTATCACTTTAAAAAAAAAATTCAAATGACAAATACCCATGGAGACATTTGGAAATTATTAATTAAAATCTGAAATGTGGTCCAATTCTTTTTAAAAGTCACTTTTATTTACTAGCAATAAGTTTTCTTTAATATCATTTTCTAGCCCACAAGGACTGAAGTTCAGATCCAAAAGTTCACTTGCTAAATATCTTCACAAAAATGAAGAGACTTCTCTTACACCAGAAGATTTTGATTTTAGTGTTCTTTCTAAAAGGGGCAGCCTCAAGTCCAGATATAAAGACTGCAGGCTAGCACCCGTGACATGCCAAATGCAAAATGAAAGTAACAGTTCAAACCGGAACCTCAGGACACGAAGCAGGTGGAAAAAAGATGTCTTTCCTCTACCAAGTGGTAGTTTGGAATTGCAAAAGAGCAGAAGGCTGTCTAATTCTAAAGAAGACGAAGGTGTTAATGATGTTGACTCCAGAAAAGTTAGAAAGTCCAAAGGAAAGGTGACTGTTTTGAAAGAAATTCAAATTAAGAAAACTAAAACAAGGTGCCGGAAGGGTCCTCCAGATTCTACTCAAAGTAATAAGAAAAGAAAATCTGAGTATAAAAAGGCAGATACTGAAAGTGAACCTGTTGCACGAGAAAGTCGGCTTGATAAAACACTCTCCATTTCTGATGCTGGAGCAAGCAACAAGACCCTCACTGTGTCTAATGAAGAAAAGAGACTTGTAAAAGAACAATCATTGAGTTCAGGATCAAATTTTTGCTTTGAACAAATAACTTCTGGCTTTATAAACAAATTATGTTCAACCGAAGAAGCAGAACACAACAGGAAATGTCAGGAAACCTTTTTAGAATCTGAGGAAATAAAATCAAAAGTAGAAGTTGGGGAAAGGAAGGAACATTTGCATACTGACATTTTAAAATGTGGCTCTGAAATGGACAACAGCTGCTCACAAACTGAGAAAGATTCTGTTTCTGTGAAAATATGTCAAGGTATTCAGAGCACTAAAGCTGCTAATGAATGTGTGATAAGTTTATACTTCCAGATACTAGGTTTTATGTCTCTACTGTTAGGATGTGGGAACAGAATGAAGACATAGAACCAAATATCTAATACATTCTACCAATTGATCCTAGTACCTTATTTAACCAATCTTTAAACCCTTTGCTACAACATAGAGGGAATTGGCTGCCTACTACCTTGATACTCCCAGCTAAGGAGAAGTGTGCCATTTATAGCTGCTACCATCTCTCCCTGGTGTGACAGCTGGGACTCTTCTCAACAGTGCTTTCTCTTCCCATTTTCTTTCCAACCAGTAATAATATTATGCCTTTAGGAAAAATGAAAGGCTTCACTTGTGAAAAGGTTTGAGGAAGACTCCTTTTAATGTATAAACTGGTTGAGAATATTCAGTGTCTACTCTTTTGCACCACTCCCATTTTTATTCCTGATGTATGACTTCCAATTTCATTTTGTACATATCATAGTCATTTTTATCTTCTATTATAATGTAATGCTTCTCTAAAGTGTTTTAGAGCTCTAAATAATTCAAAACTAATCACATAGTTCATCTATTATTTGTAATATGCTCTTAATACAGAGTTTGGAGCTTAGCAGTTTTGCCTTTATAATACCTCAGTGAATAAAAAATAAAAAGAAGTCCTTTGAGCAGCCCTGTATTATTCATTATGCCATTATGGTATAATGAATAACTCCTTTAAAAAAGAAGAAGAATTTTACTTAAAGTCATGTTGGGAGCCAGGGAAAATTGGTGGAGCAAGGGGTTAGACTTGATTCCTGTTCTCTGTCCCACTCATGATTTTATGTTTTTGTTGTGACTGGAATTCCTTTCCCTTTAATGGAACATGACCTTATATACCTAGGAACTGCTTAAGAACTCAAGTCTGTCCTTTAAATACTTTAAGCTTCTTAGAGTTTTGAGGTTTGTGTAGCTTTATAGTGGGCAAATAAAATATTAAAAACATACTTTTGTGACCAAAATGGAAGTATCCTATTCATCCTATACATAAAGAAGTTCTCAACACAAGATGAAGTACGCTTAGTTTTGTCCAGTGGAATTGTAAACACTTTCCCATTGGCTTAGTTGGAAATTGCCAGGGAAACTGAGCTTCAGTCTCCTAGTAACAAAAGACACTCGTTAATAATTATTTATAGGAATCCACAGAAGAAATTATCAGGTAACTAGTAAAAGCAGTTTCCTTTATTCTCTTCTTTTCCTTTCTACTAG
The DNA here is from genome assembly GCF_053574225.1 of Canis aureus. Lineage (NCBI taxonomy): Eukaryota > Metazoa > Chordata > Mammalia > Carnivora > Canidae > Canis > Canis aureus. The sequence continues at coordinate 6,759,914 of NC_135629.1, forward strand.
GCTTTGCCTGTTTGAACGAGAATAGCAAAAAAGACAGCTGATTATCTGGAAAGCTGGATGCCTATCCCAATCTGTAGTCAGTCCCACTCTCATTTTGGGATTATTGTTTAATTTCTAAGCCTTAGTTTGTTTATCTGTAAAATAGAGGTTATAATCCTCACCAGTCTAGTTTTTCATATCAAGAATATTGCAAAGTAAAATGAGAAGTGAAAAAGATGGCTTCACACTATACAAATGCAAGGTATTATTAACTGACATTCAAATTTAGAGGGTAAGGCTTTGGAGGGTATTAAATGTGATTTTAGAAACTTGGGAAGCCTGATAATGCTGGTCAAATAGTCTTTGTTACATTAACTGAACTTCTGAGTAGATCATGTTCTCAGTATTCCAACGTCCAAATCTTAGGTTTTTTGGAAAGCTCTGTTTCGTCTGTGTCCTTTTTTGTTTTTTTGTTAAGTGTAAAAGCATTCACTGCAGAAATTTTGGAAAATATAGAAAATTAAGGGAGAAAAGAAAGATTAGCAACAACCATTATACCATTTTGGTTTATTTCACTCTGTATTTTTTTTTAATTGGGATCATATATAGAATATTGTTTTTGCACTTAAAAGTTAAGTGGGAGAAAATATGCATGATGTAGTCTCAAAATGTTTTAATGACCACATTGTACAAACGTGTCATAATTTAAAGTATTCCATATTATTTCTAATTTTTCAGTACTAGGAACTCTGAACATAAATCACAGAGTACTAGTGTAACAGAGTGGTTAAAGTTATGGACTCAGAAGCCTGGATTTGAATTTTAGCTCAGACACTAGCTGTGGAACCCTGGCCACGTTACTTAATTTTTTTTTTCCACGTTACTTAATTTATCTTTACTCAATGTCCTTATCTGTGAGGCGAAAGTAAACTGTACCTAGCTTGTAGGTCATTAGTAGGATTGAGCTGGTTAATTTTTGTAAAGTGCTTAGAATAGTGCCTGGCAGGTAGTGTGTTATTTGCACCCCTGAATATTTCTCTAGGCTAAGCCATAGCTTCTATAAACAATGTTCATTATTCTTTTTCAGAAGATACCATTCCACGGACACAAATAGAAAAAAGGAAAACAAGCCTATATTTTTCCAGCAAATATAACAAAGAAGGTATCCCTTTCCCAATCAGAAAATCAGATTTTAAATCTGTTTCAGGTGTGCAGCTCTGATGTGGTGTGTTTGTTTAGTTATTAGCCCCCCACGACGCAAAGCTTTTAAGAAGTGGACACCTCCCCGGTCACCTTTTAATCTCGTGCAAGAAACACTTTTCCACGATCCATGGAAGCTCCTCATTGCTACCATATTCCTCAATCGGACCTCAGGTTTGTAGATTATTTTAATCTTTATTTCAGAGACAGTATAATGGGGAGAAAGAGCACTGGATTCATTAGGAGGTCTGAGTTCAAGTTTAAGTTTGACTCTATGTGACCTCAGCCAAGGACTTCTCCTTTCAGCGCTCAAACTCTTCACCTATGAAGAGGTTAAACTAGATACATCCAGAGCCTTTTTAGCACTATTGGCATTTATTTTCTACTTGCAAATTAGTTTCTTCGGTCAGCCGTGAAAACCAGTTACTTAACATTCCTCCACCCTCTGCCGTGTGTAAAAGCATTTCTTTTTCATTGAGTACTTTCTTTAATGCCATTGGCACTTTGTATTCTTTATGCTTTTATACTAGTTATCTGATGACTGGATTATTTGAAAACTAATAATCAGGCAAGGCTCAGTATCTATATGATTTAGCCTATTAGCCAAATAACCAATAATGTTAGCTTTTGACTCTGAAGGTGGTCACCAATTCAGGTAATGGCTTCTCATCAGAGGTTTAAAAAGAAAACCCTCTATATGAGATTTCTAGATGAGGAAGTACCTGAACTTAAAAACAATCCATCCGGAGGCTTGTAATCACAGTTACTTTTACTTCCCAGGCAAAATGGCAATCCCTGTGCTCTGGGAGTTTCTAGAGAAGTACCCTTCTGCTGAAGTAGCAAGAACTGCAGATTGGAGAGATGTATCAGAACTCCTTAAACCACTTGGTCTCTACGATCTTCGAGCAAAAACCATTATCAAGTTCTCAGGTACTTTTCCTTTATGCCCAAAGGAAAGAACATACACTGTGCCTATTTAAGAGAGCCACACCTTAAACTTTAATGGCCTCGAATACTACATTAATAGAGGTTATTCAGCTCAAGCACTGAAGGCATTTAAAAACAGTCCACTTGCCCCAAACCACAGTCTTTCATTGACCCAAGCAATAAATCTTTGCCCAACACTGCGGCCATCTTGGCAGGATTAGGGGAAGCAGTGAAGCAGAAAGCCCCCTTGACCTTAAGGTCTTTGCCTCTTGTCTAGTTAGCACAGCCCAAAATAATATTGGGTAATAAGTGGCAGGTGAGAGATTCAGATGGGTGCTGCAGGAATTCAGAAGAAAGAACCATCAGAACTGGGGTTGTTAGGAAAGATTTTTTGCTGCTGTTGTCACCATCCAGCTCTGCATCTCCACATATTTAGGGAAAGTATCTTTCTAGAGGTTGACCTGCTACGTGAGGTGTTGTATTTTCAGATGAATATCTAACAAAGCAGTGGAGGTATCCGATTGAGCTTCATGGGATTGGCAAATATGGCAATGACTCTTACCGAATTTTTTGCATCAATGAGTGGAAGCAGGTAAGGCCTACTCTCAGCTGTATGTCCAACACATTTTGTCTGGGAGGCAAAACAAGTCCATCCTTATAACTAAAACTATTTCTTGGGCACATGTACTATCACCATCACAACAAGTTTTGTTCCAAGCTTGAGGGGCAAATGGTGGCATGGGGCTATTGGCAACAGCAAGAGAGGATCCATAGACACTCCCAACTCCATAAAGACTCCTTGGTTTGGCCTCTGACTGACCACTAGCCCTGTGCGGTTATTCTCATTCATGCATAGTCTAAGCCTGACGTGGTTCTCCTGTCACAGTCCTACTAGCCTTCAGAAATATACCACTGAAGGAAAACAGCAGGTTTGGGTTTGGAATGTATGCTTGTTGTATTTCTCCTACTGGTCTCAGACTGGTTTTGTGGTCAATGGGCCCTACTTTAGCTACCCAGTCAATTGGGTATGCCATGCCCACGGCTAACCAGGAGGCGTCCTGGCAGCTGGCGGGTACTGCCAGGTGGCCTGGTACACTGCCCTCTTGGTCCGTGACTTGCCCTAAAGCATTCAGCCAGCAGGTCTGGCGAAACCCATCCCTGCTCCACCATTTATTGTGACCTGAGTAATCCATGTAATTCTCAGGTCTATAACTTCCTTCTGGAAAATGGTATATTAATACCTGACTCATGTTATCACCACCCTGCGTGGTATGTCATGGTGAAGATCAGTACTGAATTGGAAAGTATTTTGTGAAAGATTACCTTAATGTAAGATACAATTTTAAGCATTCATGAATACAGTTAGGTTGAAGGTTCTAATTTTCAGGTATGGGCTATCATATTGTTGATATATTGTTCCCCTCCCATACCTTTAAAAAATGTATTTCTGACAAACTTAGATAAGGCCTCTATCTCCTAATGTGTTATATTTCTTCCAGGTACACCCTGAAGACCATAAGTTAAATAAATATCATGACTGGCTTTGGGAAAATCATGAAAAATTAAGTCTGTCTTAAAATTCTCTGAAATTTTCAAACTCATTTTCTGTACGTTACTTTGCATTTGATTCTTAAGAGCTCCATTAAGTACAACCAACTGGATTTAATTAGTCCAACTGGAAACATAATGCAGGTTTTCTTAATATCTATAAAGCTGCTAGATCTTTGCTACTGAACGTACTAGGACATGTTTTGAGTTTTTTTTTTTTAATAAATTGTTAAATAAAAATAAATAAATAAATAAAAATAAATAAATAAAAATAAATTGTTATTTGACAAAAATCCTAAAAATGTAAATGTCTTTTCCAATAATAAAATGTGATCTGATGTTGAAAAAAAACTTTCGTAAACTCTCAATAATACAAAGCAGATTTCTATCAATGTTTCTTTTTTTTTTCTTTTTAAGATTTTTAATTTATTCACTCATGACAGACACAGAGAGAGAGAGAGGCAGAGACACAGGCAGAGGCCTCATTCAGGGAGCCTGACGTGGGACTTGATCCCGGGTCTCCAGGATCACACCCCGGGCTGAAGGTGGCCCTAAACCTCTGAGCCACCGGGGCTGCCGTCTATTGATGTTTCTTAAGGAAAGATTAGACTTTCTGTTCTCTTTCTATAAAAATCCAATAACACAGTTGTTACATAAGATGCAAAGAGTTTGCAGCCAAATATGTAGGAAAAGATATTACAGGGTATATTAGGCACTTAATATTTTTACTAAAAAAAAGATGACAGGTTCTTTCGTCATCATGTGTACTTGATGGTTCTGTGCTGGCTTTTAGGAATTAGAGATTTGACCCCAGCATCCATTTGATAATCTGTGAATATCTACCTGCAGCTTTGTTTCAGAGTATCAGCTTCTGGCTCATGCATTTTACCTTGACCCTATTGTGAAAGCTCAAACATTTACCCATCTCTTATCTCCAACTGGAGGACAGGACATTTTAAGTATTGTGCCCCCCCCCCTTTTTTTTTTTAAGATTTTATTCATTTATTTGAGAGAGAACACAAATGAGTGGGAGGGGCAGAGGGAGAAGGAGAAGCAGGCTTCCCACGGAGCAGGGAGCCCAATGTGGGGCTATATCCTGAGACCTCCAGATCTTGACCTGAGGCAAAGGCAGACACTTAACTGACTGAGCCACCCAGGCCGCCCCTTGTGCCATCTTTAATAGAGGTACTGTAATGTAGCTCAAATACTGAAACATTTATCTTAGAAAGAACTCACCAAACAATAACAAGAAATCCCAAGTTAAGTCTCAAGTACCAATTGCCATTTTAGGGTATAATTGGAAAATTAAATTGACTGAATAAATGAAAAACAAGTTGTTAGGGAAACTACCTTTGTTGTAGGGTGGAGTGTACAGTGGGGCTAGTTGATTGTTTCCACTTTCATGAACTAGTTTGTTTTTAGAGAGAGAATGGATTTTGACCAGAGAATGGGAAAACTGGCCACATCCCCCCTCAAGGCAAACATCCACTTTATAACATCCCATTATGTCTTTATTTAACAATCCTCAAAATATTATTTACTAAATGCAAAGCTCCGTTCTGGGGAAGGACACAAAGATAATACAATTCAGTGAAGGGTGGTACCTTATGCAGAGTGAGCACTCAAGTGCCTGTTTTTTAAACTTCGCTTATTGGGACAAAATTCACAATGTAAAATTCATCATTCAATCGTGTTTAAAGTATACAACTAAATGGTTTTTAGTACACTCACAATGTTCTGCAGCCAACATCACTAACTCTAAAACATTTCCAACACGTTGAGAAACCCCATGCATGTTAGCAGTCAAACCCAAAGCCACACGACTCACCTCTCTCCAGCCCCTGGCAATTAGCAATCTGCTCTCTATGTCTATAGATTTGCCTATTCTGGGCATATCTTTTGTGTCTGGCTTCTTTCGCTTAACGTTTTTAAGGTTCATCTGTGTGGTAGCATGCATCAGTACTTCACTCTTTTTTATGACATTCCATGGTGTGGACAGAGCACATTTTGTTTATCCATTTATCGGTTGATGGGCATCTCAAGTGTATATTATTAATATTCTTGTTATCAGGTTCTGTATTTCCAAACCATAGCACCCTGTCATTAGGGGGCAAAGCATACTGCCTCTATTTGGCCAAAACTCTTGGGTTCCTACAACCCAAGAGGAGGAGGCCGAGGTTGTTTCTTGGATGAAAATGAAAGATGTGGAGACCGGCTGTTTTCAGGAAAGATCCTACAGTTTTCAGGAAAACCAGGGATTTATTACTCCAGATTCGGGGACTACTGGGCCATACTAAGAAATCCTGTCTTTCGCCAAGCCAGGAATTCTGCACGGCTCCGACTGCCTCCCCAGACCCACAAAAGGAGCAGGGTTACGCGGCGTTTAGAAGTGGGAGGGTCCGTCCCTCAACCCTCCCCCTCCCTCGGACAATGAGAGCGTGGCAGCGCTCAGCCAATCAGCGCAGAGCGTCTGTAGTCTTGGCAACAGCTGTTTCCAAGCTTGCCATTTGAGTCTCCTGCGGAATTTGGAATTTGTTTTTTGGTACCCCGATACGCCAGCGCAAGCAAGCACAAACACACACGCACACACATTCACGCACGCTCTTCAGCACCTGCTCCCCACGTTGTGAGCATGGACTACGATTCCTATGAAACGTATGAGGCTCCGTTCCTGCCGCTGCTCGGTAAGCCCCGGGGAAGCAGTACCTTGCAGACGCGTGCAAGTGGGGCGAGGGCAAGGACGGGAATGAATACCTCATTGTGCCGTCCCCACTCTGGGTGAGAGGTTATCAGGGAGTCAGGGGGGCAGGTCGTGCACATTTGTCAGATTTCCATGCCCAGGCTGGAGGAGTGGGCCAAGTTGCCTTGGTCTGAAATAAGAGGCCCAACCCTTGTGCCCAGGGAAAGACATCCACATTCTCTGGCCCGGCCTCTGCCCCATTTCTCCATTGGATATTAATGTGTTGGGTACTGGAGAAGAATCATGGAGAAAACCATCAGTCTTCAAACCTTACACGATAGCCCTCTGCTGCAAAGCCCTCCAACTTCAGAGGTGAAGGGCAGGCAGATAAATGGATAATTACAGAAGAAGGGGTGGATGCCAGATCTGGGGCTGACACCCAAAACTAGGAGATCTGCTAGATGTAGAGGGTGGGGATGAACAGTTCCGAGGTCTGGAAGAGATCTTTATACTGGTATTTAAGGGTAGAAGGAGTTCTCCATGCTAAAAGGGAGAGGAAAGGTGTTCCAGGCTAACAGAACCACATGCAGAGAGGCTCAGACATATGGTGTCTTAAGGAAACCGCTGGTAGTTTGAGTATTGCTGGGGATGAGAGGTGAGAAAGGTCAGAAGGGAGGAGATTGTGGAAGATCTTGTGAGCCAGGAGATGGAGGAGCCACTGGGAATGGCATTATTGGATTGGGAGCATCAGCGAATGCAGACTGAATTGGCAGACTTGGAATGCTGGAAGCACAGAATGATGAGATCTGGGGCTGTCCGAAATGTCCAGACCAAAGATACTGAGAGGTGAGGGACAGTGGCCAGGCTAGAGGGGACCAGAGGGATGTAGGGGCTGGTTGACAGGGAACACGGAAAGAACAATCAAAGATGATGCTCAGGTTGATAGCTAGGGTGACCCAGAGATGGAGTTACCTTTCACAGAGATGAGGAACCTAACAGGAGGAACAAATTCAGTGGAGACGGGACATGGAGACCAGTGTAGTCTTAGTTGGTTGAGTCTGAGATATTTGTAGGCCATCTGAGTGGAGAGCCTTTAGGAGCAAATATATGTAGAAAGTTAGAGCTAATTTCAAGTCATAAATATTGGTACAGGTGTCCTCAGCATATAGAAGGCCACAGAAACATGAGAGTAGAAGAGAGATTGTTTGGGGGAAAGAAGGAAGGAAGGAAGGAAGGAAGGAAGGAAGGAAGGAAGGAAGGAAGGAAGGAAGGAAGGAAGGAAGGAGAAAGAAAAAAGCAAGCAAGCCCAGGTGTAAACCTGGAAGGCACCAATTTTAAGGGGTGGGCAGGAAAAGAGGAGCCAAATAGCAAGTGGCTAGAGAAGTAGGATGGAACTTTGGGAGAGATTTGAATCAGAGCTAAGACAAACAATTTTGAGAGCATTGAATCGTCTCCAGATACCTGAAGGGCTGTCCCAAAAAAAGGGAACAAATGTGTTCTCTGGGGCACCAATGGGGAGAATTAGGACCAAGGGGTAGAAATTCCAGGAAAACAAATTTTGGGTCAATATAAGGAAGTCTTTTCTAGCAATCAGAATTAGGCATCCAGAAGGTAAAGTAGAGAACTCCCTGTCACCAGAGGTGTGTGCCAGTGGAGGCAAAACCTGCCAGGGTCATTGCAGAAAGAGTTCTCTGACCTAGGGAGGCAACAGGACTAGCTAGCCTCTGAAAGCTGTCCTCACAATCCCTTGGGGACATTTTTACAGTCTCTACCCACAACTATGTGGTGATCTCTTTCATTGTAAGAGCCCATCTATCTTTCCTATCAATGGACACAAGACCCCAAAGATCACTAGAATGGAAGTTCCATGGTGTGGTGGGCATGTGACCTTTGATAGAGTAGTCAGGGTGACTTTGAGGGGAGTGCACTTGGGCTAAGAACTATATGGTGAATCTTGGGGAATCCCATGACCTTCTGAGGGCACAGCAAATGCCAAAACCAAGTTGGGATGGAGCTAGGAGAGTTGGACAAAGAGAGAGCAGACCTGCACAGCTGGAGCAAAGTGAATAAGGGGCAGAGAGGTGGGGGGAGATCAAGGAGAAGTAGGAGCAGGGCTGAAGTATATAGACTGGTGTAGGCCATTGTTTATTCTAAGGACACTGAGGAGCCATTTCAGTGAAGTCATTTAAGGGTTTCAGGGGGAGTCATTCTTCTGGCTAAGGGAAGATCATGAATTTGGGAGTCTAAGGAGGGCACAAGTGGCAGTGACAAGGCCAGGAAGTCGCATATTTTGAGTATGTTCCCATAGTCGGCATGATAAAGTTTAAACTCCTTAATCTGGCATCCAAGATGATTCCAACTTTACTTCCCATTAACCTCCTCCTTCATATACAACGTGCTTCCAACTTACAGAACTATTTAGTAACCCTAAAATCCCCAAACCCTACTCCTGACCATTCCCCACACAGGCCCCTCCACCCCTTGAAATCTGGCTTATTCTTGAAGGCACAAGCCAATGCCTCCTCCTTCATGATGACCTTCTGGGTCCCTCCATCAGCATTTCTCCCCCAACTGAAAGCATCTGGTTACCCTTCTGGTTACCCCACCTTGTCCCATGCCTGCACACTGTGGTTGGGCGTCCAGCCTCATTTGGATCTGCACCTGGCCATGCCAAGTACTGGATGATTCTCAGTGAATGCTGGTTTGATGAATGGCTACATTCTCAGTTGTAGCATCTTGTCCTCAAAGAAATGATAAATCAGTGCTAAGAAGCACTCACCTCTGTTCACATTGATGTAGACCCACTATTTCCTGACCATGAAAGAAACACATGGGCATTGTAAGGAGACTTAACAAATGTCCTGCATGTTCACTTTGTGCCAGGCTAGGCACCATGGATACATAGGAACTAAGACACATTCCTTACCATTGGAAAACTCACAGACTGTTGGGAGAGAAAGACTCAGAAAGCATCTTCATCCAGAAAAATATGGTAAATGCTATGATGGGGATGAGTATGGGCACTGTGAGAACCCAGAGAGGGCATGGCAGGGGAAGGATTCAGGGAATGGTGATGCCTAACCTAAGTCTCGAAGAGCATTCCAGATAAAGGAAACGGCATGTGGGCAGGACAAGGGGGAACCAAGGAACCATAGTCAGCTCAGTCTCTGGCACAAAGACAGGGTGAGTCCAGAAGGAACAAGAGAAGGAGCCCATTAGAGGGGCTGGCAGAGGTGGATGGTCAGGTGGAGCTAGGTTAAGGAGATTGAATCTTATTTTGGAGGCAATGAAAGGGTTTTAAAGCAGGGGAGTTTGGGTTTTAGAAGGAAAATATGGTGATAATATTTTTAATAATAATGCTATATCCCTTCTGAATTTTAGAACATATCTGTTATTCATTTGCTCTACCCTAGCTCTGCTGCTAATCAACTGTGTGACCTTGAGCCTCTCTGGGCCTTAGTCTGTAAAATGATATAATTATAGAGCTATTACATCTGCCCATTTGACATCCACTCATTCACCAAATAATTCCTGAGCTCCCTCTATATGTTGGCAGGTAGAGGTGCTGGGGCTTCAACAGGGAACATGAGAGATGGGGTCCCAGTCCATAGTCTATTGAAAAACTAAACAACCAAGCAATTGCACCAGGAATTTCAAACACAAATGTCTGGTTGAAGCACGCACTTAATAAGTGAACTCATCTGCATGTGAGACAATAGAGAATGGTGGGGGTTATGGCAGACTGGAGAGGACATGCCCCAGCCTAAAGTAACTCAAACTGGAAATTTTTAAGGAATATGTCAAACAAAACAAAGGACCCCAAGCCTCATTAGGCACAAGGGCCATCTATTTTACATACCTGTGATAAGTGGTCCAAAGGAAAAGTATAGGTTGTATTATGCAGAGATAACATGAGGGCATAACAGAGCTTGGGAGCTGGAGAGGTAGCATGTGGTCTAAGGATGAGGAATAAGGAGGGGATGGATGGGGGAGGGAGCATTTCCAGCAGATGGAACAACACATGCAAAATCCTTAGGCAGGATGGAGCTTGGACCATTCAGGGATCACTAAGAGAAGGTCAAAGCATCTGGGATATAGTCAGGAAAGATAGGCAAGTGATGAGGTGGGAAGGGTTGGCAGAGCAGGGTTATGAGACTTTACTTTGAAAGTCATAGAAGGATTTCAAAACAGGTGAAGGATAAGTACATTAAAAAAAAAAACCCTGTGTACTTACTATGAACAAAGCACCTTTAAAATGGACTGATTCTAACCATCTCCACCACTTCAGTACAGTAGGTACCCTCTTTCTTCCCATTTTATCATGAAGAATTGAGACAGACATGCTAAGTAACTTGCCCAAGATACAGCCATGAAGCAAGTCATATGCTCAATGATCAAACCAAATCACAGTGGCATTTTTTAAAAAGATTTATTTATTTGAGAGAGAGAGAGAGCATGCATGAGTGGGGGTAGGGGGCAGAGGGAGAGGGAGAAGCAGACTCTCTGCTGAGCCACTCAGACCCCAAGATTGTGATCTGAGCAGAAGTCAGGCGCCTAACCAACTGAGCCACCCAGATGCCCCCAAAATGACATTTTTAAAAAAGATTTTATTTATTCATGAGAGGCACAGAGAGAGAGGCGGAGACATAGGCAGAGGGAGAAGCAGGCTCCACACACGGAGTCCCTGATGTGGGACTGGATCCCAGGACCCTGGGATCTTGACTTGAGCCAAAGGCAGATGCTCAACCACTGAGCCACCCAGGCATCCCCTCAGAATGGCAATTTTAAAAGATCCTTCTGGTGGTGCCTGGGTGGCTCAGTCCATTAAGTGTCCAACTCTTGGCTTCGGCTCAGATCATGACCTCAGGGTTGTGAGACTGAGCCCCATGTGGGGCTCACACTGGGCGTGGAGCCTACTTAAGATTCTCTCTCTCCCTCGCCTTCTGCCCCTCTCCCTACTCATTCTCTCTCTCTTTTTCTCTTTCTCAAATAAATAAAAAAAATTTTAAGAAGATCATTCTGATTGCCAATAAGGAGTACTGGGGTGGGGTTGGGGTGGGGAGGCATAACATCAAATAAGAAAAAGGACATAAAGCGCTTAGCATAGTGCCTGCCTATCAGGAATATGCAATCATATTATAGCAAACAATGAGAAAGCCATGCCTGGAACCCAGATGTCCTGTCACCCAGCCTGGTGCTGTAGAATTTTTCTTTTACTGACTCTGTTAGTCCTCTTCCTGAAAGAAATTCACCTCTTAACACTATCCCCACCCCCAAGAGCTCTGCCATTCTAAGACCTCCAGTGATGATGAAAATGCCACCAAGGACCCCATCTTCGATCCTGAACTGGTCATTGCTCACTGCTTCAAGCAGTTCAAGCAGAAGGACTTCCACCTGCCTCAGAGCCGCCGGCGGATCATCATCTTGCCTCAAAAAGAGGATCCGATACCCATCAATGTCATGGCCCAACCCCAGACCCCCCCACAGCCAATCTCCAGCTTCAAAGCCCTGGGAACTGGGGACATCCAAGGGCAGCCAGAGGATGCGAAGACCTGGCTCAGCCAAAGGTTGAAGCTTCGGAAGAATCTGGAGTCATTTGGCAACATAAAGAGGTGGCTGCAGAACAAGCCCTGCCTCACCCCTTCAGAGGCCAAGGTCTTATACATGATCCAGAAGGAGCATGAGGCCCAGTTGGTGGCCCATCTAACTCCTACCAGAGCCACCAAGGTAAGCAGCCCCATTTGCTGATGAAGACACTGAAGGCGTTAGGGGCATACTGTCATTTCATTCCCTCAGACTAGGCAGGGTAGGGATCATTCACCCCATTTCAAAGAGAAACATAGAGAAGTCCCAAAAGGTAAGCGTATTGGTTATTTGTTGCTGCATAACAAATGCCCCCAAGCATTAAAGCCACAAATGTTTATTATCCCATGGTTTCTGAGAGTTGGGAATCTAGGAGGAGCTTCACTGGTTTCTCTGGCTAAGTGTTTCATCTCAAGTTGCTGGCATGCACCACAGACCTCTGAAAGCTTGACTGAGGCAGGAAGATCTGCTTCCAGACTAGCTCACTTACGCGGCTGTTGGCAGGGGGACCTCAGTTCCTGGCCACAAGGACCTCTCCATAGGATTGTTGAACAGCCTCACCACACAGCAGGCAGAGTCTCCCAGAGTGAATGGTCCAACGGACAGAGAAAGGTAGAGAGCTGAAATGCCTTTTTGTGACCTCATCTCAGGAAATCTTAGTTTTAAGAGAATCACATGATCACTTTTACCATATTCTATTTGTCAGAAGCCATTCATTAAGTACTGTCCACACTCAAGGGAGGGGAATCAGACTCTATCTCAGAAGGAAGGAGTTGAAGAATTTGCAACCATATCTTAAGACCACCCTAGGAGGGATCCTTCCTGGCATTTCATCTATGGGGCATTTTAAAATACTCATTGTTCATTCATTTGTTCAAGACACGTATCTGTTGAGGGCCTATGCATGCCAAGCTGGTGCTCCTAGAGCTACTGGGAGAATCACAGTTTTGAGGTTGGAAGAAAAAGGAAGAACTCTCTTTTATAAATACAGAAGCTCAGTGAGGCCCATCAATTGTTCAGACCCATAGAGGTAGTCAATGGAAGTCAGTATCAGAGCCCTCATCCCCCAGTGCTTGCTCTCTGTGACATTTCCTTGTTATGTGAACATTTGAAACTTCTCCCCATTCGGATGAAGTGGGATAAGAGGTCAGATAACTTGGGTTTAAACCTAGCTCTGCTACTTCCAAGCTCTATGATCTGGGCCTTAGTTTCCCAATCTATTAAATGGAAATAACCGTTGTACCTACTTCCTAGGGTTGCTGTGTTGTCTAAATTGATGAATTTATATAAAGTACCTTGGACAGTGCCAGCCATAGAGAGAGCACTCGATATTGTTTGCCATTTTGATTACTACTGCCATCTCACTGATGTCAGAGTCAGTGCTTGGTGTAATCAGAGTCCAAACCCATATTTCATAGGTAAAACCCATATTTCACACCCTTCCTAACAGCAGCAGTGTCTATGAATAAGCCCTGGACTTGGGTTAGAAATCCAGCCCTACTGCATAAGCGTTGTGTGCCCCTGGACACATCACTTCACTTCTCTGAACCTGTTTTCTCATTTGTAAAAAGGGGAAGCCATACCTAATACCTAATTTAAAGCATCATTCATCTGTTTAACAGACAATGACCGCCTATCTGCCTAGAGCTGTAGGTGCTTTCTCAGTAGGCATACCATGGGAGGGGTAGGAGGGGTAAGGGTGTGTATTTAAATAAGGCATCTTCTTGCTTTCAAGATGTTCACATGTTAATAGGGGAGGCAGACATATCAGTTTGAAGACCAGTTTTCTAAAGGCAATTAATCCCAAACACAGATCTATAAACTAGGGAACAGAAAAGCCCTTTGTAAGCTGTCAGGTGCTGCACCAAGGTAAGAGAGCATTATTCTGAAATATCCCCAATTAACCTGGAATTAAAGAAAGACTAGGATTTGGACAGGTAGAGAAGGAAGGAAAGGTATTCTGGGCAGGAAGCCCAGCAGGAGCAAAGGCTGGGAGGTGGGAAGATCAGAGAGCCCCATGTGGCTCCAGACAGAGGCATGTGTTTGGTGCACTGAGATCCCAGTGGGAATATAACCCTGGCTTGCCTAACAGGAGAGATATGGGTAGGAATGAAATGTTAGCTCTCATAATGTCCAACCTTCTTGTATCTGATGGGAATGTGTAGGGCCAGAGATGCAAAGTATCCCTGGCGAAATGCAATTGCCCTGAATCCAATGCTCCTTGCACTCCGTTTTACTGTCCCTGTGGAGCGGCTCAGCCCTCCCTTCTCCCTGTTTGGTCTAACTCCAGGCACCCCCTGCCAGCGGCCCGTCTCCCCTGAATTCTCCCCTCTGCGCCCCTCTCTTGCCTCTTGCAGAAGAGCCACCGGCCTTCCCGCCGACTTGTGCCCCAGCTCCGACTACCCAAGCCCTCTGCCTTGTCAGCCTTGTACTCCTACCTGCACAGCCGGAAGATCAAGATCCTGGAGTTATTTAGCAAGGGGGACAGGAGCGAGAGCCAGAGGATCTCTAGGGAGGAGTTCATTGTGGCTCTGAAGGCGGTAAGTGCCTCCCGTGCTCCCTCTGGGCTGGGCCGAGTTGGGGAAGATGTCCATGCACCTGCCCCCACTGCTGCCTCCACCCAAGTCCTGGACCAGCTGAAAAGTAGGTGTAGGGAACTCAAACCGTTGGCTTTGTTACTTGTTTGCTTTGTTTGTTTTTTTTTTTTTTTTTTAGGATTTTATTTATTTATTTGGGAGAGATGGAGCAGAGCAAGACAGAGACAGAGAAATTGAGAGAGAGAAAGAGAGTAAGAGTGAGAGTGAAGGGCAGTGACAGATAGTGAAGGTCAGCAGGAGAGGGAAAAGCAGACTCCCCTCTGAGCAGGAAGCCCAATGCAGGGTTCCATACCAGGACCCTGAGATCATGACCCGAGCCAAAGGCAGATGCTTAACTGGCTGACCCACCCAAGCACACTCAGCCTTATTACTTGTAAAGCCAGTTTGGAAAATGTGGCATAACTTGTGGCCATATCAGACCCCTAAAACCACCTCTGCATGCATCTGACCTCAAAAGCCCTTACCTGAGTGAAAAGTCTGCAGAGCAAACCCCATAACCATAAGCAGTCGGCTGCATAAGGAATCACTGTCTTGCCCATTGGACCCCAGAACTGAGCACAGAGATTGCTGGGCCTTCAATCCTGCCTCTAGAAACTTCAAGACCTTCTCCAACTGTCACTGGCATATGATCACTTAGAGGTCTTGTTCTGACCTCAACTTCTGACTCAGTACCTCTCTGCTGCATTCTAACAAGCTCCCAGCGATGTCTATGGCACTACTCTACGGGCCACACTTTCACTGGCTATCCAAAAATATTAAATAATTATAAATAAATAAAATTCAAAAATCCAGTTCCTCAGTTGCACCAACCATGTTTCAAGTGCTCAGTAGACACCCGTGGTGAGCAGTTCCTCTATTGGATCACAGATATTGAACATTCCTATCAGTGCAGAAAGTTCTATTGGTCTAGTAGGGGGTCTGCTACCTATGGCCCAGAAGTCAGATCCAGTCAGCCTCTGTTGTTGTAAGTAAAGTTTTATTGGACTGCAGCTACACTCATTTGTATGTATTGTCATGGCTGCTTTCATGCTACAATGGCAGAGTTGAGTAGTTATGACGGAGATCGTATGGTTCATGGAGCCTGAAATATTTACCATCTGGCCCTTTGTGGAAAAAAGTTTGCTGGGCAGCCCGGGTGGCACAGCAGTTTAGCGCCGCCTGCAGCCCAGGGCGTTATCCTGGAGATCCGGGATCGAGTCCCACTTCAGGCTCCCTGCATGGAGCCTGCTTCTCCCTCTGCCTGTGTCTCTGCCTCTCTCTCTCTCCTGCTCTGTATCTCTCATGATTAAATAAAATAAAATCTTTTTTTTTTTTAAATAAAATCTTAAAAAAAAAAGAAAAAAGTTTGCTGACCTCTGGCCTGGATGAATTAAGCTTTTATATACTTTGAATACAAATTACCTTTACAGAACACTTTAGGAAGCGGACTGTTACATCTTTTACGGTTTTAGAATATTTTTTTAAAGATTTTATTTATTTATTTATCTATGAGAGACACACACAGAGAGAGGCGGAGACACAGGCAGAGAGAGAAGCAGGTTCCATCCAGGGAGCCCAACGTGGGACTCGATCCCGGGGTCTCCAGGATTGCGCCCCGGGTCGAAAGCAGGCGCTAAACTGCTGAGCCACCCTAAAGAGGGGATCCCCCTCTTTTATGGTTTTAAATCATCACCGGTTTGCACACTATTGTTTTGTGACATGTACTTATATAAACATTTCAAAACATTTAAAAAAACAATAAGGGGTTTTTAATCGTCATAACCAAAAAGACAAAACATTAAGCCCTTTCATAGCAGGAGAGTTCTGACCCTCTTTAAGGAAAGCTCAATGAATGATGACTGCGGTCTAAAGAAGCTACAGAACAAAATTATATTTCCTTTAAAACTCTTCTTGGGACACCTGGGTGGCTCAGTGGTTGAGTGTCTGCCCTTGGCTCAGGGTGTGATCCTGGGGTCCTGGGATCGAGTCCTGCATCGGGCTCCCTGTGGGGAATCTGCTTTTCCCTCTGCCTGTATCTCTGCCTCTCTCTTTTAAAAGTGTTTAAAAAAAAAAAAACTCTTCTTCTTGAATATTTGGTATTGCTGGCAAGCATTATCCTCCTACAAAGATGCTCATGGTCCTTCAAAGAGTAACATGTATTTCTGATCCTGTCTTACTTCAGTTAAGGGAGGCTTATGTGTTTCTCATGGACAAGGATGGTAGATGTGAAATCCTTTTTCCAATCCAGTTTGGGAAAACTGTCATTGACATTGCTATGGAGTGGGGTGGTGGTCCAGAAGGAAGAAGTAGCAGGCTCTGCAAAGATGGTGGCTTATCTGGATTGGGTTTTCAAGGAGGGATAGGAGTTCTTCAGATAGAAGAAGGAAAGGCCTAACTAAAGGCAGAGGGTGAGGAAGTGCAGAGTATGTTCAAGGCCTTAGAAAGGGCTATGAGCTCCTGCAGCAGAGGCCTTGGGCCTTGGGTGTGAGCTGGGAATGGCAATGATGAAACTAGAAACTAGATAGGAAAGGAGAGGTGGGGCCAGCTGGTATGGCTTTGGCCATACTGGCAGGATGTTTGGATTGGAGCCTGCCCACCTTAGTGGCTTCTCTTCTCTCCTCAGGTTGGAGTCCCTCTGAAAAACCAGGAAGTAGAAGATATAGTGATCTATCTCAGCTCTCTGGGAAAGCAGAACAACATCACCACAGACATCTTGTTCAACACCTACAAGCAGTGGTCTTTAGCTCATCAAAGAAGCACCCTGTCAACTGGAAGGGAATGTATGTATCCCCTCTACCCGCACGCCTCCACTTTCCCATCCTGGGAGCAAGCATGGTAGAGGCAGACTTGACTTACTTCCTGAGTATGTTCTCCAACTTTGGCTTACCATAGGTAAGCAATCAGATTGCGCTGACTGGCCGTGTGGGAAGTGAGCAGAGGGGTTGCCCGCACCTGCGTGGTCACATCAGTTAACTGCTCGTTGGGTTCCTGAGCTGGGCCTCCTCTCAGTCTCTCCTTCCTTTCAGATCACAGATCCACCAAGCACAGAATTTCCCCGCAGAGTCCAGCCAAGAAGCAGGTGGATTTCGCCCCACAGCCTCCCAAGATGGACCTGCTGACTGTGCCTGAGGTTGACACCCAGATGGAGGCACGGCCATTGACTCTGGAGGAGATGGAGGATGTTGGCAAGCGGTACCGCGAGAGGAAGCGGCAGCACAAGGTACCCCAACCAACGGGAAGGGCACGGGGCGTGGTGTCTGGACAGGATCGGGTTCGAGTCCACTGCACCTTGGGGCTGGGGAACTCCCGGCAATAGGCTTCCTTACCTCTGTGTTCCCTCATCCGATCATGAGAACAACACCTACCTCATGAGATTTCTCTGAAGATGAAATGAGATCATGAGATTTTGTTCCCCTCCTCCCATTCTTTAACTGTTACTTTGCATCCTGAGACCAGGACTGAGGGCCGTGTCTTCGCCACAGCTGGAATCCCTGTGCCAGGCCCAGGGCCTGCCACTGAGTGGGCACTCCAGAAATACATGACCAGTGAAGGAAGAATGGATGGCATGAATGAATTCACCCAACAAATATTTATTGAGAGACAGCAATGTGCCAGGCACTCTTCTAGGTGTTGCAGAGAACAAAACAGACCCCCCTTCAGGGCGGCAGACAATCTTAATATTATACCATATATAAATATGTATTTTATTATATAGAATAAGTATAGAAATATATTATATTAAGTTTTAATAATATATCAATTATGTATTAAATATAATATTTTACTTATATATAATAAAATGTTAGGCATTATAAGTGCTCTTTCAACTAAGATCTGATTCACTTTCATAATAAGAAAATCCCAACATATTTGGGCAGGGATCAGCAAACTTTGCCTGTCAAGAGCCAGGCAACAAATGGTTTAGATTCTGGGGCTTCACCTGGGTGGCCCCCAGATGAAGTGGTTGAGCATCTGCCTTTAGCTCAGGTTGTGATTCCAGGGTTCTGGGATCGAGTCCTGTATTGGGGTCCCCGGGACAGCCTGCTTCTCCCTCTGCCTATGTCTCTGCCTCTTTCTGTGTGTCTCTCATGAATGGATAAATAAAAATCTTAGACTTCAGGGCTTTATCATTTCTGTGGCAACTGGCACACAAGAGTAGCCACAGACTGCAACTACTAAGCAAATGAGTGCCTTTGTGTTCCAATAAAATTTTCTTTATAAAAACAGGTGCTGTGGCCTGTGAATTGTACCTTGCTGATTCTGGTGTTAGGTGCTGCAAAAAAGATAGATTTGTATTTCCTCGTAAATAAATAAATAGGAAGGCCAAAAGTGGCTACACATTGCCCAGGCCTCTTCTACTTTGCTCTGCCATCCTTGGTGTTTGGCTTCCACCTCAAAGGCACAGATGTCTACACTAATTTAAATTGCAGTGCAGCCAAACGCATGGATGTAATATTTCATTGGGCATCCACATTGTACCTTACTGTACACATGATACAGTGATGTGTGCACATCCATGTATGGGGCTGTGCACACAGAACTGCATGCCTTAACCATTCAAGTGCTCTTCAGGTGTAATCTTGACCATGTGTGATTTTTCTCCCAAGTCCCTGACTTCAGGGTCTGAGCTTTGGTCCCACCCTGCATTCTTTGCCATTTCCCCTCATGGGGGAGAGGGAGATGAGGCTGCACATCTGCCTTCTGGTCAGGAAGAAAAAGACAAGGTGAAGGGAAAGTGTGTGCTAACAACCTCTATTCTCTTTGCAGCTCAAGATCCCCTCCATCCAGTACATGGAGCGGTGCCGCTTGGTGCGCAGTGGGAATAAGCACTTGGATGAGCACTGCCTCCCGTCCACCATCCGAGGGGAGATGGAAGAGCTCATCAACATGTCCCGCAGGGACAACTTTCTGGTCTACCTGCAGTGCTGCAAGCTCTGTGAGTACTACGGCATCCCGCTGACGGAGGATGTCCTCATGAAAGGTAAGGACTTTGGGAGCTGGCCCTTGGGAAGTGGCCAACAGGGCCCAGAACCCAGGCAAGGGTGGCATCTGCCTGAGGTTTATCCTTCCCCAGTTGACTTGCATGCAGCTAAACTGCTGTGGCCTGTGGTGGGGCCATTGAAGGAAGGAGAGGAGAGGAGAGGAGAGGAGAGGAGAGGAGAGGAGAGGAGAGGAGAGGAGAGGAGAGGAGAGGAGAGGAGAGGAGAGGAGAGGGGCAACAGCCCAGTCTGTTTTGCTGATAGATGGGATTTCTAGAATCCTGGAGGTACATAGTCCCCACAGGCCTAGAGGTCTGGGTTCCCCAACTGAGCTTACTGGGCCTTCTAAACAGGAGTCCTGAAGTTGAGCAAAAAGGAACAATCCTGGGCAGCCCCCGTGGCCCATCGGTTTAGCGCCGCCTTCAGCCCAGGGTGTGATCCTGGAGACCCAGGATCAAGTCCCATGTCAGGCTTTCTGCATGGAGCCTGCTTCTCCCTCTGCCTGTGTCTCTGCCTCTGTGTGTGTGTGTGTGATGAATAAATGAATAAAATCTTTAGAGAAAAAAGAGGAACAATCCAATTTCAAAGAGGAATATTTGATAGAAGTGATAACCTCTGTATTGGGCTTTCCAAAACCACTTCCCTAGGTCAGGTTTGTTTCTTGGTTCTTCTGCAACATGGACATAGGAGTGCACCAGGGGACAAGTTCTGCTGAGGCCCTTTGCTCTCTGCTTGAACCACAGGACCAGGCCGTGAGATTTCCACACTGGTCTCACCCCATGTGTGACAGACAATCGTGTTTCCATATATCCAAGCTGATCTGAACCCTCCTCATGTGTGGGGAGAGCATGTGCCTCTGAGAAACAGGGATGGGGGAGTGCCCCATAAGCCCCCCAGTGACCACGCAGCAATGCTGGCCCCCCAAATTTGTGAATTTATAAATGTAAAAAGCAGGTCCCTCTGTGTGCTTTAAAAACACAGAAGAGAGACACCTGGCTGGCTCAGTGGTTGAGCGTCTGTCTTCGGCTCAGGTTGTGATCCCGGGTCCTAGGATCGAGTCTCACAACAGGTTCCCTGCAGGGAGCCTGCTTCTTCCTCTGCCTGTGTCTCTGCTTCTGTCTCTCTGTCTCTCATGAATAAATAAATAAAATCTTTTTTTAAAATAAAAATAAATAAAAACACAGAAGAGCAAGCTGTACTCCAGGGCAGAGGTTTCCCAATAGGAACTTCATAGGAAGGAGCCGTAGTCAAACTGGGAAGTGTGGCTTTCAGAGACAGAGGGACACAGACGTGGTGTGACTCACCCGAGAACAACTTAACAGTCACAACTGACTATTTTCCATCTTTTTCTGGAGAGAGAGGGAAACAAGCGTGCAATGTATAGAACCCGGGCTCTTGCATTAATTTGCTCGGGCTGCCACTATAAAATGCCACAGAACAGGTGGTTTAAGCAACAGAAATTTGTCTTCTCACTCTCTGGGAGGCTGGAAGTCCAAGATCAAGGTGCTGACAGGTCTGGTTTCTCCTGAGGCCTCTCTCCTCGGTTCCTAAGATGGCCACGTTCTTGCTGCCTCATCACATGGTTTCTCCTCTATGATGCCCTCATGCCCCGTGTGCCTCTCTGATGTCCAAATCTCCTCTTAAAAGGACACCAGTCAGATCAAATTTGAGTCCACCCTCATTTTAGCTTGATCACCTCTTGAAAGGTCCTCTCTCCAAATACAAATTTTGAGGTTTTTGGGGGAGGGAGGGTTAGGGCTTCAATATATGAATTTAGCAGGGTGAGGGGGCAGGAGGGGGACATACAATTCAGCCCGTAACAGGTCTGCCCAACAGCGTGTGGCCCAAAGCCTTCAGAAATATAGGCAAACCAACCTAAGTGGTCATTGTCTCCTGTGCATGCTGCACCTCCTCACTTGGGCGGCCACTTGCTGCCCACCTGGGCTGGAAATCCCGCAGCTCTGGACACTAACTCTTTGCCAAATCATCCTTCCTTCCTTCTTCCTGGGGGAGCCTCACCTTCCCTGGTTGTGTCGTCTTGGCTGGTGGTGGAGCTGCAGCTAACGGCAGGCAGGCTTGCCACCCATGCTCCCTGGACTGTGCTGTGGGTTCGGTCTTGCCTCTGCATGTGCCTCCTTTGTGCCCACCAGAACACTGAGCCACTACTGATTCCCTCCACTGCTAGCTTTTGCGTTCCTGAGTCTGTGAACCTCACCTGCTGGCAGGATCTCACACTCCTGGGAACACAAGAGCATCTGTGGGTTCTAGTTGGACAAAACTCCAGTCCATGTCTGACCACTGTCCTGGCCACTACCTATTGGCTGTCTCTATGACAGAGGCCTGCTTTGCTGTGACTAAATAAATTCCAACATTGGGACTTCCATTGGGACTTCCGGGTCTGTGTTCTAGACTAGAGCTTGGTGGGTTCCGAATCCAGGTGTCAAGATCAATGGCCAGAGTTCTAAAACTTTGGGGCACTTCTCTCTCCCCAGTGAATACAGTTTTATTGTTTTTCTCTGCAATCCCCCCCATTTTATAGATAATACTTGCTCACTTAAGTTGTTTTGAAAACATAAAGACAAAAATGCTCCCCCGCTTGAGTTGACACCATTAATATTTAAAGATTGTCCTTTCACAGACCTTTTTCATTTCCATTTACACAAAATCATTTATGCAAATTATTATGTAAATAACATTATGCAAATTATTAAATTGCATAAAACACCCTTTAAATGCAGGGTGTTTTTTTTTAAGATTTTATTTTTTATTCATGAGAGACACAGAGAGAAAGAGGCAAAGACACAAGCAGAGGGAGAAGCAAGCTCTCTGCCGGCAGGACCCAATGTGGGGGACTCAATCCTGGACCCCGGGATCATGCCCTGAGTCAAAGGCAGATGCTCAACCACTGAGCCACCCAGGCATCCCTTTAAATGTAATTTTTTTTTAAGATTTTATTTCTTTATTCATGAGAGACACACAGAGAGAGGCAGAGACACAGGCAGAGGGAGAAGCAGGCTCCATGCAAGGAATCTGATGTGGGACTCCATCCCAGGTCTCCAGGATCACGCCCTGGGCCGAAGGCAGCGCTAAACCTCTGAGCCACCCGGGCTGCCCTAAATGTAGTTTTTTAAAAAAAAAACCTGTATGCCTTTTTAAAATGATGATGTTGCATATCCCCCTTCCCTCTCCCTTCTTATCTGCACAGTCCCTGCCCTCCTCCCAGATATCCAGCTTTAATAACCTGGAGTGTAACTTTCCATTACTTTTTCTAGAATATTAGAATATGAGCTAGTCATGTGTTACCATCTTGGCACAAGCACTGCTCAGTGGCTGCAGGAAGAGAGAGCCCCTTGCCCAGTGTTT
Organism: Canis aureus; assembly: GCF_053574225.1. Lineage (NCBI taxonomy): Eukaryota > Metazoa > Chordata > Mammalia > Carnivora > Canidae > Canis > Canis aureus. Next base: position 6,782,749 of record NC_135629.1, read on the forward strand.
TTTGTGCTCAGACTTCTTAAAGCAGTCTCCTGAGGATATCTGTGAGACTGATTCTAGGCAAGGAGAAAACTGCCCTGAACTAGGTCTAAGTTCACCTAGTGAAGTCTTGGGTGACTCCCCTCCTGTGTGCTCCTGACCAGCACCACCCCTGTGGAGTGGGGTGTGGGCCCTTCTGCTCCATCCTAACTGCACCCAGGCCTTGAGGCCATGGCTGACCTGGTTATAGACAAACTCCCATCTCTAGTCCAGACAGCAGCATGGTGCCCCCCCCCCACCACTTCCTGACATTGCTCAGGGGTTCTATGCCACATCACCACTGGAGGACACTGTGGGAAGAGTCTAAGGGACTCTCTAACACTCCTTTTGCAACTTCCTGTGAATCTACAATCATTTAAACATAAAATGTTTAAAATGTATATGAGAGCAGCCTCGGTGGCTCAGCGGTTTAACGTCTTCAGTCCAGGGTGTGATCCTGGAGACCTGGGATCGAGTCCCGCGTCGGGCTCCCTGCATGGAGCCTGCTCCTTCCTCTGCCTGTCTCTCTGCCTCTCTGTGTGTGTGTGTGTGTGTCTCATGAATAAATAAATTAAATCTTTAAAAAATAAAATTAAAATGTATATAAGAAAAATCTTTCCAAATAAAAATGTTGATAAAAAAAAAAAAAAAGCTTCCCTCTGCCCCAAAGGCTCAGGGCAGAGAGGGGTCTTCTTGGGCTGACAGGTCACACTTCTCTTGCTGCTTACAGCCCTGCTGTACCCGGGGGACAAGATCGTTTTCCAGAAGGACCAGGTGCGCCCAATCCGACAGCCGGGAGGCTACTACTCAGACTTGAAGATCTTCAGTCCAAATCTGGCCCTGCTCAAACTCCAGGGCTTCAGCAAGGCTGGGGCTAAGAAGACTGACAAGCTGAGTGTCAGACCCCCTATCTCTCCTGCCATTTGCCTTCTATCCTGCTGCTGCTTTCTCTGCTCTGGGGGTGGGATGTAGCATACTGGGGTGTCGTGTTATGCCAATGCCTGTGTCCAAGCATGCCCAGAATGTCCAACCCAACTGGTCACCAAGGACTGGCCAATTTCCAGTGTCACCCCTGGCACATGTCTGAGGGGAGCAGCCTCCTTGCCTCATCCCCATACAGCTACTCTCCCAACCACATCCTACATGATCTCATGTTCTCTAGAAGAGATTAAAAAGAGGGACTCCTCTGAGAAATAGGGAGGCCCCTTCATAAATCATGGGGCAGCTGTCAGGGGCTGTACAGAAGACAGGGGTGGCAGTGGGGCCCCTTCTTTGTCCTGTCTTCTCTGGCAAGAGGTGGGCTTGCAGCCCTTAGGCAGACAAAAGAACTCTGCACTGGGGCCTGTCTCTGAGCTTCAGACCAACCTGAGTCCTCTCTAAGGAAATGTCCTTCTTTGGAAGGAGGTGACCCATGGGCAGGTTATGAGGCAGCATCTATTGGTGACTGCAGATTGGAGAATGAGCAGCCTCCTCCCCAAGGAGGGATGGGGCTAATGTGGGATGAGGAGGGGCCAGCTGATCACAGCAGGGAGGGGACAAGGAACTCCCCACATTCTGGAACACTGCCAGTTGCCCACTGGGGCAGTGTGGCCAGAACAACTGGGATAGGATGCAGCAGAGCCAAGCAGAAATCAGACAGGCTGCTGTCTGATTTAACAGGGTTAAATGGACAAGATGCTTTTACTGTTTGAGCCTCAGCACTTCTTCTGTTAAATGAGCACACCAGCGTCTACCACACGCAGTGAGAATTAGATGAGAAATGTATATAACTTCCTAGCACGGTGTGTGGCTGCTAGCCCTTGGGAGCAATGATGGTTGTTGTTTTACCCTGCCCCATCAGGATGCTCTTGACTGAAGGACAGGCCTGCAGATGGGCCTGGCCACAACCCTGGTTAGGAAGAGCCAAGCATGAGCCAGGCAGGCGGTGGTCTAGAGGGTCCTTTCTGACCACTTAGTGACTGCCTTCCAGCCCCTGGGTGGCTTACACCCATTTCTGCTCCATGAAGCTAGGGAATGGGTGGGAACCTGAGAAAGGGACTCTCATCCATGCTCAGGTAGGCCACAGCCCTAAAGGATAAAGGCCACAGCCCCCAAGGGTCGGGATGGAGATTTGTTTTATCTTGCTATGTGAACTGTGTTATCAAAGGTTCTGAAGCCAGATGCAGGCCTGCTGGGAAAGAGTGCTGTCTGTGGTCAATTAGTGACGTCTGCCAGGCCCAAGATCTGGGGAGTTAGTTTTTACCACCCTTGTTCCAAAAGCAGGATTCAGCCCTGGCAGGGGCAGGGGGAGTCAGGGACTCCCAAACAATTCAGATTATTGAGCATTTCTCAACTATCCTAGGACATCTCTGTTCTGGGTAATAAGAAACATGAGGCTCTGAAAAGAGAAGTGACCTGCCCAGAGTCACCATCCAGCCAGCCAGGTTATGAGCTCAGTCCTGGATGACCAAGCCCACTGTGTGTCCCACTGGAACATAGAGGACAGAGTCAGGGTCCCACCCCAGGCAGAAGAAATTCTCCTTTTGGAGCCAGCTCTCTAGAAATTCTTCCAGACAGGTCCAACCCCATGTACTATCTGAGGCCTCATTAACTTGGATTTCCCCTCTCGTAACAAGATACCCATCTCTCTTATCCACTAGGAAAACATTGAAGAAAATCAGGAAGATACACTTTAAGGAGTTTGAGGAGTTCACCAGGTTTGTAGCAATCATCCAACTCTGGCAGGGGATGGGAGGGAGGAGGACTAGCCTCACTTTGGAGGAGGTGCCTGGGACTCTGTGTGTTGCATGGTGCACAGGATCTAGGGCTCAATGCCCAGGAACTGAGAAGCAAGAGACTACTTAGAGTGCCAGGCAGACTCTACTGTGGTTTGTTCCATGTTTTAACTCATTTAAATCCTCTCAGCAACCCTATAGAGCTACTCTTAGCATGCCCATTTTACAGAAGAGGAAACTGAGATACAGAAACAATTACTTATCTCATTCAAAATCACACATCTATTAAGTGGGGGAGCAGGGATTTGAACCCAGCAATGCTGACTCCAGAAGCTATACTCTGAACATCACATTAAAGTGCCTCTAGAGGATGATCCCTGGGTGGCTCAGCGGTTTCGCACCTGCCTTCGGCCCAGGGCATGATCCTGGATCCTGGGGTCCTGGGATCGAGTCCTGAGTTGGGCTCCCTGCGTGGAGCCTGTGTCTCCCTCTGCCTGTGTCTCTGCCTCTCTCTGTGTGTGTCTCTTATGAATAAATAAATAAAATCTTTTAAAAAATAAATAAAAAATAAAATGCCGGGCAGCCCCGGTGGCGCAGCGGTTTAGCGCCGCCTGCAGCCCAGGGTGTGATCCTGGAGACCCGGGATGGAGTCCCACGTCGGGCTTCTTTCATGGAGCCTGCTTCTCCCTCTGCCTGTGTCTCTGCCTCTCTCTCACTCTCTCTGAATAAATAAATAAATAAATCTTTAAAATAAATAAATAAAATAAAATAAAATAAAATAAAATAAAATAAAATAAAATAAAATAAAATGCCTCTAGAGCAGAGATGGTGTACACTTAAGAATTTGGGTTTTAGAGGCAGCAGATTGGGAGTCAAGCCTATGCCCTGCCACTTGCTTGCTGTGTGGCCTTGGGGAAATGACTTATCCTCTCTAGGCCTTCAGGTCCTCATTGGCAAGGTAGACAGGATAACAGAACCTACCAGGTAGAATGAAGTGCTTAGCAGTGGGCTACACCTCCACTCTGGCCACAGCTCGTTTGCTCTGCTGGGCAGGAGTCGGGGCCCTGGCTAGTCTGGCAGGACAAACTTCTGTCTTCTTCTTTTCCAGGAAGCTGGAAGTGAAGAGGCCCAGGGGTACACAGCGAACTCACCCCAATGTCTTCTGGCCGGGTCACCTCCTGGACAAGCTGCAGCTCTACTTGCCCACTGTGGCTGTGGACCGGAGCCTGGCACTCTTCAGTTGTGTCCAACCGCAGCCCTCTGCCTACTCAGCCACCTACCACCCCCACCACTGGTGGCCCATTGGGAACATGAACTATATGACCTGTGCCTATTACGATGCCCCCAAGGTCTACTACATCGACTAGAGTGGCCCAGGTGTTGTTGAACCCGGACATCCTGGGGCTGTGGCCAGTGCCGCTAGCAGCCCAGAGCCACATGCGCATGGAGAGCCAGATAAAAGAAATCATTTCAGTGGAATGGCCTGGAGCCAGCTCTCTAGAGCCAAAGTATCCAGTGTCTCAGACGGCAGATGTACCCAGGAAAGCTATGCAGTTTCTGAGTATTTCCCTGTCTTGACCTCTGCCCTTTTGAAATAAACTGAGTTGGAGTTTTTTTCATGTCACCTGTGATACAGCTGATGTGATTTCTTGCTCAGGAGCTGTGGCCAGAGGAATGTTTGGAAAGTTGGGGTCCTGAGCCCAGGGGACTAAAGCAGGCATATTCCCTGGAATGTGGGCAGGGATGCTTGCATGGCACCTCCAGCTTTTTGTCCTGGGATCTCAGTGCTCATGGGAAAGCAGCTGGCAGTGTGCGTACCCTGTGCCCTTCTCTGTGAAATACAGGGGCAACAGGTCTCTCATCCCCTAACGGTGGAGCCATTTTGGTTACTGCTTCTCAAATCTCTTGGGTCTTTCACAGTTGGAGACATGCTCTCTGGTTCGTAAGCTCTTTTTTTGGGGAGGGGGTGGGTTTAAAGATTTTATTTATTCATGAGAGACACACAGAGAGAGGGGCAGAGACACAGGCAGAGGGAGAAGCAGGCTCCCTGCAGGGAGCCTGTTGCAAGACTCAATCCCAGGATCCCAGGATCAAGACCTGGGCCGAAGGCAGACCCTCAACCGCTGAGCCATCCGGATGCCCTGGTTCATGAGCTCTTTGCGTGATTAGCCCACCTGACCCCATCAAGACCTTTTCCTTCACGACTCACATAATGTAATGTGGGCTGCTGTGAGCTGAGTGATTTCCTGCTCTGCATCCCATCTGACTCCCCGAGCCTGCAGGATAAGCAGGATTCATGAGGTGTGGTATAGTTACATGCACAAATGGGTTCTAGACTCAACCTTATTGCTGACCAGCTGTGTGATCTCAGACAAGACATTTCACATTTCCACTCCTCTGGGTCTCCTTAAACTCCCCTACCCTTTACAGTCAAAATCTCACGAAGGAGTTGTCAACACTTTCTTCCCTTCTCACTTCTCATCCAGGGAACAACACAATCCAGTGTAGTTTCTGTCCCCATCTGTCCCCTGGAACTCTCAAGATCAGTGATGACATCTGTATTGTGTTCAAATTGTGGAATCAAGGCGCATTTTTTTTTATCCTGAAATGTGATTTATTACAATAATCTTAAAAACGAAATCTAAGTAAGACAATACCAAGAACAATTTAAAACTAAGCAGGTGAAAAAACTAAACTAAACTAAGCAGGTGAGCCTAATGCTTAGAAGTGTGGATTTTTGGATCGAAGCCCCAGACTTCACTTTCTACAGCTGTAAAATGGGGAAAAGAATAGAAGTACTACCTCACAGAACTGTGGGAAGGACAGTAAAATCCATGGAATGACAGCTCTTGGGGGTCTCATTGCTATTTCACTTTATACACTCACGCGAAGGAATTAGGAAGTCTCTGTTTCGTTCCCTCCTGGCCACTAGGAGGCGCACTCAGTAGCAGGAGAAACGCGGGCGGAAATAATCCAAAAACTGGATCATTCTCGGGAGGAATGGCTTCAGTTTCTGGCGGAAGTGTACGCCCTCCACCAGGTCTTAGAGGCTCAGAAAAAATTCCAAATTTTCTACGTAGTCCCAACAGCAGGTCTGACAAACTTTCAGTACTACTCCCAAATATTAATCTCTAGGAAAACAAAGTTATCTCTGGACTTTTTTCCGTATTATTTCCCTGAAGTGTCCTTCTTTTCTTTGAGGGACCAAGACCCGGAAGCGCTCTTTTTTTCCCCTGCCAGGACCCAGAGGTTAAGTCCCATCAGGCCTCGCGCGCCACCTTCCCCTCTCTTCCTCGGCGCCGCCTGCGGAGGTGGCAGCCATCGATCGCTGGGTGAGTTTTAATCTCTAGCCATCCGCGGGTGTGCGGTGTTCGTCGGGTCCTGTCGCTTCCTGGTCAGGCGGCCTGCCCTTCCGAGCTGCAGTCCTGGTGGCCTTTGTCCCTGTCGGTGGGCTGGGGTGCGTTCAGGAGCAGAGCGCAGCGGCCCAGCCGTTGGCGGAGGTTGGCCTCCCAGGGCCCCTTGCCGTGCCCCGGAGCCGCCTGACGTCTCTGAGGGTCGCGGGCAGCTTGTCAGAGCCCTGGGAGTGAGGGCCGTTGTTCGTGTCTGGCCTAGGGGGTCTTGTGGGGGCCGTGGAGCGACCCGAGGGCTGCGGCGTGTGACCGGGACACTCGAGTCCCCTTGGCCCGGGATGGGTGCCGCGCCGCGTGCATTTTCTATTTCCGCCGACCGACGCTCCCGTGCAGTTCTGTGGTCTCGGGGCTGCCGCTGCGGCCAGACCGCCACACGGACAACCGGCACGCGAGCTGAGAGCCGCTTGGTTCGCGTTGACAGGAAAGCCAGTAGCGAGCGGGTCGGGTCTCTGGGAATATAAAGCCGCGTGGTCGTCCTCGAGGAGGTAATGCTGCGGGCCCGGGTGCGCTCGTTTACCGGCCACGGAGGCGGTGACGGGAACGCGGTGCGCTGCCGCTTTGAGGAAGGTTTTTATTTATTTTTTTAAAGATTTTACTTATTAATGAGAGAGAGAGAGAGGCAGAGACACAGGCAGAGGGAGAAGCAGGCTCCATGCAGGGAGCGCGGGTCTCCGGGATCACGCCCTGGGCCGAAGGCGGCGCTAAACCGCTGAGCCACCCGGGCTGCCCATTGAGGAAGGTTTTTAATCGATCCTCGGATGATCTCCAGGTAAGACGGAGAGTTCGGGGGGCCTAGGAACATCTTACAAGGGCATCGTGGTTTTGTAGGTCCCCTGAGGGGGAAACCCAGGTTCCTCTGCACACCTCGGGCGCCCCGTGTGCCGTATAGCGTTCCCATTTTGCGGGGAGGGAACAAAGACTCCAGTGCGTGTCGGTTGCCCAAGCTCTGCGTAACTGATCGGAACTGGACCGTGCGCGGCTCGTGGAAGTGGGATTTGCTGCCCTGTGGCAGCCGAGAGCGTGTGAGGGACAGTCCGTCTCAGATCAGCTGTTAGCAGGCATCCTTGACTTCAGCGGGGGCGGTGACCCCTGACCTCCCAGGATCGCGTCTGGAGAGTGGTTGGTATTCTGCCAGCTTCGGAGGCGGGAGGGACAGCAAGCCTGGCAGAGGTACCCATTCCATTCCCAGTTGGCTCAGTAGCTGGTGATTGGAAGACACTCTGCAACAGCGTTCAAGCCTTGAGCAGGGAAACCTCCTTCCGGGACTGCTTGACACCGTCTCTGCCTCTCTCTTGAAGGCATCATGGCTGCCCTCAGACCTCTGGTGAAGCCCAAGATCGTTAAAAAGAGGACCAAGAAGTTCATCCGGCACCAGTCAGACCGATATGTCAAAATTAAGGTGCATACATATGGTACCGGGATGGAAGTGTTCGTTGGGGGGTGGGGTGGGAGGGTTGTTCCTAAATGGGCTGTCGGATTTCTGGCATCACCTGGTCAGATCACCTTTGGCAGGTGGACCAGTCTGGTTGGTGGTAGAGCTCTCTAGAAGCCAGCTCTCCAAGTATGTCTTACTGGCACTCGGTCACTTGATTAAATGATTAGGGGCACTTGGCTATTTTCAGGCATCTATCTAGAGGCTTGAATCATTTTAGGTGGCCTTAGGAGGCTGTTAGAAGTAGATCCTTATTTTATGATGAGAAAAGTTAACATCTTAAGTGCAGTGATGAAACCTATGCCATTCAGTTTTGTTTTGTTTTAAGATTTTCTTTATTCGTGAGAGACAGGGGGAGGAGAAATAGGCTCCATGCAGGGAGGGCAATGCAGGACTCCATCCCGGGACTCCTCAGGGACTCCTGAGCCAAAGGCAGCCACTCAACCACTGAGCCACCCAGGCGTCCCTGCCACTCAGTCTTAACAGTACACAATCCCTTCATGTTCTGTCAGTTTGTAGTCTATTCCTCTGTTTATTAGGAGTGTGGATGTGAGTCTTATTCCTGGTAGTCAAAGGCAGAAGCCCTATTATTTTCCACCAAGAAAAATCGAAAGATGTAGTGAAATACTTAAGGACAGCTACTATTTGGTATATTTACTTTTCATTGAGTCCCCTTTTCCTTTCAAAAGGAAGAGTTGTTAGCAAAGAAACTAACCCTCCCATGTTTATTTCAGCGCAACTGGCGGAAACCCAGAGGCATTGACAATAGGGTACGCAGAAGATTCAAGGGCCAAATCTTGATGCCCAACATTGGTTATGGGAGCAACAAGAAAACAAAGCACATGCTGCCCAGTGGCTTCCGGAAGTTCCTAGTCCACAACGTCAAGGAGCTTGAAGTGCTGCTGATGTGCAACAAGTGAGTTGGGTCCCACCTCTGCGTTTAGGAATCAGTCTGCATCTGAGCATTTTTAGTAGGGACTCTAGACTTCATAGAATACATTTGGAAGAGGTGTGTTTTTCTCTCAGGAGCTTAAAGAATGGTTGTTGGGGCTTTGAAATGTTTCCTTTGCTGGAGCAGGGTAAGGGAACTTGTCCTGAAAAGTGTAGACACCCAAGACCTGCAAAGAGAAGGACTTTGCCTAACAATAAAAACACTGTGGTATTTACTGTCAGTTTTTTGCAGAATGTTGCTTTATGTAGAAGTGGGGGGGGGGGGGTATCAGACCTAAGGAGCACCTTTATGCTGTGTCTTCCTTCAGAAAGCTATAGGAATATAGACGAGTTGCCTGATCAGAGCTCTGTGATCTGAGGTGGAGGGAAGGAAGAAGACTTGGCAGAGGGTGACTTGCACAAAGTTGTAGAGATGCAAGAGTGTATGGAGGGTTCACATCATTACTTCCAAGTATTTTGAGAAGACAATTTATGAGCTCTGTGTGAGAGAAACTTGTAGTCTGCTTGGGTCAAAACTATGTCAATGGGATGAGAAAACATTTAACACAGAAAGTGATTTAGTTGCTTTGAGTCTGGGTTAGAGGGAATGGTGTTTTTTGGTTAAGCAGAGGACAATTTGCTTTGCTTCTATTAAACAGAAACTGAAGACTTGTGTTTTCCTAATTAGGACTTGGAAAGGGTGACTAATTGTAGCATCTGTGTGTGTGCTTACAAAGATCTTTTATCTATAGCAGTTGTAGACACAAGTAATAGAAATAAACGAAGCCATTATTCTCTCTTTGGTTGAGTTCTCTAGGTTGGGAATTTAACTGGATGTTAAAATGCTGGGGAATTTCCTTAGGAAATCCTTGGATGAGCATAGGAATTAGGGGTGGCTACCTGTTAGGTGGATCAGAATTGTGACAGAAAGATGCAGTCCCCGTTGGGTAGCAGAAATGCTGCTGTGCAGATGTTGCTGGTTGCCAAAAAGATACTAGCTTGGCAGTTTGTGTCAGGAGCCATAGAAATATTTGGAATCTGTGACCTTTAATCCACAAGTTCATTTCTGGATATTTATCCCTAAATGAAAAGCAGGGAAACTTTGTGAAACTGATAATTGCAGCAGTAACTGAATTGTTGAAATATAATTTGTGAATGGTGAGATTGCGAGCACTGGGTGAATGTTACATGTACATTTAAAATGATTGTTATGTGTGGAAAATGCCCAGGTAGAAACTAAAGTATTTAAGATGATATGTATAGTGACTGGAGTGTTAAATACACGTGTGGACAAGGACCTGAGGAGTTTTTGAGAAAAAAGATTTCAATGTTAGAAAACAGATTATATCAGACTATTTCAAAGTATAGCTACTTTGAGCTTGAGTGGACTCTTATGGAAGACAAAAAAGTTCTTTGAGTTGCTTGTCTCACTGTTAGGCTATTTTGCTAGAGTTGTTTTTGTTTTTGTTTTGTTTTGAGACTTTATTTATTCATGAGAGACACAGAGGGAGAAGCAGGCTCCATGCAGGGAGCCTCATGTGGGACATGATCCCGGGTCTCCAGGATCAGGCCCTGGACTGAAGGCGGTGCTAAACCACTGAGCCACCCAGGCTGCCCATTTTGCTAGAGTTCTTAAAAAGAACTATGTACGTCCATGGCCTTAGTCATTCCTTACAGCTTGCTTTCTCTCTTTGCTGAAATTCCGCCAGGGGTAGAGTGCCCTTTTTTATTTTAAGATTTTATTTTGGGGGCTACTGGCTGGCTTAGTAGAGCAAGTGACTTGATCTCAGAGTTGTGAGTTCAAGCCCCACGTTGGACATGGAGCTTACTTAAAAAGTAAATAAATACAAATTTTGTTTTTAATTTTTTTTTTTAATTTTTATTTATTTATGATAGTCACAGAGAGAGAGAGAGGCAGAGACATAGGCAGAGGGAGAAGCAGGCTCCATGCACCGGGAGCCCGAAGTGGGATTCGATCCCGGGTCTCCAGAATCGCGCCCTGGGCCAAAGGCAGGCGCCAAACCGCTGCGCCACCCAGGGATCCCTTGTTTTTAATTTTTACATAATCTCTGTGCCCAGCATGGAGCTTGAGCTTGGGACCCTGAGCTAGGAGTCGCATGCTCTACTGAGTGAGCCAGCCAGGTGCCCCTAGATCATCATCTTAATCTTTGATGGTGTCAAAAATTACTTCTTCCCTGAAATGTGCTCATTAGGCCAATTTGTTACCAAACCACACCAAACTGCCTGGTGCAGCTATGAGGAATGAGGTTAGAACAGTATATGGCACCCAGATATTCAGGAAATAAGTATACCTACTTGCTGGATGACTTCAGTCAATCTTCTCAATTGAATTTTGTCTGCAGCAGACCAGTAAAATGTTAATGTCTGGGGCAGGAAACCTTTGGTTTAATCAGACTGTTGGATTCCGCTCTTGGCTACTTAGAGAGTTTAAAAACTTCATGGGCAAGTCCAAGCTCCCTGAGACTGTGTTGGGCCGGTTGACTGAAAGGATTGGGAGAGAACCTTTGAACTTGAAATCTGGGACTGAGCCATCCTAGCCGTGTCCCATTTCTAAATACCTAACTTGGGAATTCACTTCCACCTGTAAGGGTCATGGTTTGTAAGATGGAGGCAATACCTGGATTACAAGGCTGCTGTTAGGATTAAATGAGAGGGGACCATGAGAGTGCTTCTGTCACTGCCAGGGAAAACTTTAATAAGAGCCTTACTGCTGGTACCATGGAATAGGAATTTGGGATTTGGGACTGTGTGGGTCTTGTATTAGCTTTGCCAGCGCCATTGTTTCTCTGCTGTGGCTCTAGAGGTGATGTGACCAAAAACCACTGCCCTCCCAGGGAAACTCCGTGTATGCTCACATCTGGCTTGCTCCTTACTCACTAACTGCTTCTCTTCCAGATCTTACTGTGCAGAGATTGCTCACAATGTATCCTCCAAGAACCGCAAAGCCATCGTGGAAAGAGCAGCCCAGCTGGCCATCAGAGTCACCAATCCCAATGCCAGGCTGCGTAGCGAAGAAAATGAATAAACAGCTTATGTGCGCGTCATATTTGTGTTAATAAAACCATAAAACTACCATCTGGCATTTCCCTCTTTGAATTTACTTTTTAGTTTCTTAACTGACACCTCCTGGAAATTATTCTTTTCCCAATTAATGCTCTGAGGAATATTCCAGTTGGAGGGGATTTATAAAGGATACTTGATTCTTCATAGGGCACAGGCATCTGGCTCCCAGAGCAACCTTGTCAGCACCTAAAGAGTTTTCTGAAGGTGTAGGGTCCTTAACATGACCGTTGGGCCTCTATCAGTATTCAGGATTTAACAAACTGCCTTTTCAACTATAGCCCTAAACCTGAGGCCACGATAGCTAGAATTTAACTGTGAATTACAGGCATCTCTAGAGACACCGAGGTTTGGTTTCAGACTACTGATAAAGCAAGTCAAACATTTAAACATACAAAAGTTAACGTTTACACACTGTGCAGTAGCATGTCTACACAATGCATCCCTTTAAAAATAAGTTTATTGCAAAAAAATGCTAAACATCTTTCTGTGAGTTGTAATCTTGGCTGGTGAAAAGTCTTGCCTCTATGTTGATGGCTGCTGACTGATCAGGGTGGTGGTTGCTGAAGGCTGGGATGGCTGTGATGATTTCTTAAAATTAAGACCATAAAGTTTACTGCATTGACTGAGTCAAGAATGATTACTCTGTGGCATGCAATACTGTTAGACAATACTACCCAGAGAACTTTCAAAATTGGGAGTCCATCCCCTCAGACCCTGCCCCTGCTTTATTAAGTTGATGTAATATTCTTCAGTTAAACAATCTTTACCAGCATTTTCACCAGTAGATTCCATCTCAAACTTTTGTTCATAAGAACTCCATTTAAAGTTTCCTCATGAGATTGCAGCAGTTCACTTACATCTTCAGGCACTAATAGTAACATCGGAGATCACAGATCACCATAACAAGTATAATGAAAAAGTAAAATATTCAGAATTAACAAAACAACAGGAAGTAAGCAAATGGTGTTGGTAGACTTGGCTCCACACAGTTGCCACAAACCTTCCATTTGTAAAAAAAAAAAAAAAAAAAGGCACTATTTGAAAAGCACAAAGCGAGGCGTGTCTGTATAAGGTTATAATACTCTTTCCAAGAACTGGTAGTGAATGGCACTATGGTCAGGGGATATGGCATGTGGTACTCTAGAACAAGACCATTGCTTATAGGGTATTTGTTTTTCCCTATCAACCTGGGTGACAAATACTACCCTGGTTATAATTTTCTTGGCATGCTAGCCATGAGTGGATTTAAGTCCCCTAAATTGGGTAGGTAAATTACAGGTTGCCTGCCTCCAGTTCAAAACCTAGTCAGAAACCTTTAAATTCCATGATTCCTTTAACTTGAGAAGTATACGGACAGTGGTCTACTGAGTAGAGGAAGTGTGCAGAAAAAAAGTAACACTGCATGATCTCTCCTTTATTAACCTGGGATAGCACAGAAAACTCTTTAGCCTATCATTTAATATTTGTGTCTTCAATTATAAAAACCAGAAATAATATGTTCAAAACCTTCCTCAGAAAGACAAACCAACTGGTTACACCTAGCAGGTGACATGAAAGGCGCTCTACTTTCTGCTTATTTCCCAGTTGGCTACATAAGAGCTTTGAAATTAAAAACCACCCACATTGGATCTAATTCCTTATCCTGACCACCCCCTACAAAAGGCCAAATTTCTGATTCATTACTCCCAATTAGAGGTTAAAGCATTTTGAATTCTAAAATGTGAACAGCTCAGAGAAGCTTAAGTTCTAAAATGCCCAGCCAAAGCACTAATGTTTGGCCTATTGGCGAGTGAAGTGAAAGTGGAAGAACTGAGGGACAAATATGGGACAAGTGGGAAGGAAGGCCAGCCAGCTGCCTCCTAAACTTTTGCAGCTGTGAGCACAAGAGGATTTCTAAACACGACTTAGTCCTTTGTGAGGCAGGGACCCCCTCAGTATAGACAGCCCAGTGTGAGATCACATCCATGTTTGTGCGGAAGGGCTTGGAAGATGTCCATGCCCTGTTTCTTTGAACAACCGTCCTGAGTTAAAGGGCCCAACTGTTGGCAGCCTTGCAGCTCCTGCTGGGGGCCTCGAGCTGGGGTCCCTGGAGAAGGCACTGTAAGCCCTGACCAGGAGCAGGAGGGCCCCCAGCGAGATGAGGAAAGAGCAAAAGCCTCAGGGGGGCTGGAGGAGCGGTGAGGCCTCAGGAGTGGGTCGGCCCTCATTCTCTTGAGGAAGGGCCCCCCTCCACCCCGGGGTGGCCGGGGGAGGACTAGCTGAGATCCATCGAGTCTGTGCTGGGGGCCGAAGCAGAATCCTTCTGGATGCTTTCAAAGAGAGCAGCAAGTTCGGGGTTGGATCGGATTTGAGAAGAGAAGTCAGCCATGATGGGGCTTTTCCCTACTTCTGGGATGGTCAGCAGGGCAGCCACTGCCCTCATCGCGGAGCGTTTCAGCTCGTCTTGCTTCTCAAATTCCTGCTTCACGGAACCGGCTTTGACCTAAGGTGGGAAACGAGCCATGCTTTATTGAGCCCGGCCTTGTGCCCCAGCCACCTCACTGGTCCCCCGATTCCTCTCAGCCACCTGTAATCCTTCCCAGCTTAAATCACAGCAGGCTCCCCTGCTTCCAGCCTCCAAACTGACGCATCTTTTGCGCTTTCACCCTTTTGTACTTTCACCCCTTGGATTTCCCCAGAGGGGGATTCTTTGTCATTTGAACCAACTTCAAGGTCACAGGGGGCCTCTGACCAGCCAATCTAAACTGCTCACCGTTCTTTTCATTAATAAATAACTGGATGGTGACAGATGCTGGAAAATGTTAATTATCTCCTTCCCCTGACAGGAGGATTCAGCCTATCTTTGCTTAAAACAGGTTCTTGGTACCATATGACTGAACTCAATGAATGGGTCACCATGACAGTCACCCAGCTGGCCTCATCCTCACCCCTGACTCCGATGCCCACCGTGCTAGCTCTTCTGCACAGGCAACTGCATGGAAACACTCCCCAAACTGCCTTGCTTTCCTTGTTTCTTCATCCCCCACCCTTTGCTACTTACTCAGAGAATCTCAGAATTCCCCCACTGCTTATGGAATAATATCCAAATTCCTCTCAAGGCCCCTGGCTGAGCCCAGACACAGACTCCTCCCCTTGAAGGGTCCAGTGTAGAGGTTAAGAGCTTGCCATCCGAATTAGACAGTATTGGGTTCAAATAGCTCTGCCCTGTAAGAGCTGTGACTTCAGGTAGTCACTGTGAGCTGCACTTCCCTTTCTAGGATAAGAGCCTCCGTCCCATAGAGTTGCTCTGAGGGTTAAATCACTTAACACAGGTCCAGGCGCCCTGCTCCGAAACCCTCGGGGCCAGGTGTGCTTTTGGAATTGGGCATTTTGGGGAGTTTCAGAAAGGTGACTTGTGCAGACAACATACTACAATATCCTGTAATCAAATACATTAATATTTCCCCTACTAAATGAAAAATGAAAGAATATTATGAATGTTGCAATGAGAGAGAAATAAAAGTCATATATAGCCTCAGGTCAGTTCAAGTCACGTTTTGTGGCCAAACAAGTTATTATACAAAGCTTTGGTTTGGGGCTCCTGGGTGGTGGCTCAGTCAGTTAAGTGTCTGCCTTTGGCTCAGGTCATGATCCTGGAGTTCTGGGATCGAGCCCCACATTGGGCTCCCTGCTTAGCGGGGAGTCTGCTTCCCCCTCTTCCTCTGCTATGTGTGCGCCCCCCCCCCCTCTCTCTGGGGGAGGGGGGAGCTTTTGATTTCCAGAGCTTTGTAGGTTTCAGTGGATGAGGGATTGTGAGCACAGATGCAGCAAGTTCTCATCACAGAACTGGACAAACAGCATCCTCTGTGCAGCCAGACTGAGTGGCCTTTGTGTGGGCCTCAGATCAAATCTCCTCTTGCCATCTCAACTGAGTGAAGGGCTGTCCTGATGCTGCAACACCAATCTGCAGCCCTTCCCTGTGAACTGTGATTTTTCTCCATGCTGAATGGCTCAAAAGAAGCCTAGAAATGATCTGGCCACTGAAACTGTCAAGACTGCAATGGCCCCGCACAACCACTGTTTCCTTTGACTTCATACCAGGCATATGTTACAAACTGAAACTTCCAAGATAAGTTTCTATCTATTAAGAAATTCCCAATCTTGGGACATCAGTGGTTGAGCATCTGCCTTCGGCTCAGGTCATGATCCTGGGGTCGAGTCCCACATTGGGCTCCCCACAGGGAGCCTGCTTCTCCCTCTGCCTTTATCTCTGCCTCCCTCTCTGTGTCTCTCATGAATAAATAAATGAAATCTTAAAAAAAAAAAAAAAAAAAAGAAAAAGAAATTTCCAATCTTACCTGTTTTATCCACAGAAGATTTCATTTTATTGGAAAAGGTTTTGTTACTTGAAAATCACTGTTCTATGGGTATCTGTCCTCTTTAATGTCCAATCTGGAATACTCTGCCCTCTTTTTGGTTAATTTCTACCCTTTCAAAACCCAAGTTAGTTCTTTCAGTCAATAGGTAATTACTGGATACATACTGGGTGTGCCAGGCTCTGTTCCCAACACCAGCCCCCTAGGCCTTCCACTCCAGATCCCTCCCCTGGATCATTGAGGCACTCCAGCCTAGTAGCAACCCTGCCCTATATTAATCAACCAATCAAAGGGTTTTAGCTTTCCAAGAGTCTGATTCAGCTTCCCAGTTAGGATGTGGGAATAGGGAACCCACCACATTCAATGCTGTATTCCTGCTACCATGCAACAAGGCCTGGCAGCCAGGAAATGTTTAATGAATGCAAGAAAGAGCTGAGTTTGAATCCCAGTTCTGCAATTTACTAGCTGGGTAGCCTAGGTCAATAACTTTACCTCTCTGTTCCCCTGTGTATACAGTGGTGACAATAAGAAATACTTTACAGGATTATGACAACGAAGCACTTCATACGCCACCTACAAATGGTAACTGTAAACAATCTACAGGTGTGCCCAGGGCTCGGTGGGGTGGGGGTGGGGAGGTACCTTGGCGGTGCAGGTGGCTCTGAGTGGCTCAATAAGCCGGTCCACCCTCTGCAGAACAGGTGCAGGACACAGGGTAGCCAGTCGGGCGAGCATGATGAAGGTCAGCATCTGCCCAGGAGGAAGGAGGCAGAGTTCACAGTCAAATGGCCCAGGACCAAAAGGAACAGAGCCCAAGGAAGATCAGAGGCTCTGGTAGCAATGCCTGGAGCTCAGGTCCAAACGCTAGCACTAATGCCCACCAGGGCCCTGCTAGACTCTCTCCTGCTCTGGGCCTCAGTTTCCTTATCCATAAACTGAATGACAAGAGCTGCCAGGCCAATTACCCTTGGCTGACCTGAGGAGGATCAGATCAGAAGAGGCACCAGGGAAGGTGCGATTCTCCAGCTCAGATGCTCACAGGGCCAGGCAGGTATGTCCATGAGTGAAGAGGGCCAGAGGGTAACTGGGCAGGAGTAAGGAGTCCACGCTCCATACAGCAGCTGTCAGCGCCAGCCAACTGTGGCTGTGGGAACGTGGCCCAGGGCTGACGGCCTGTGTGCTAAAGTGACTCTGATTTTCATGTAAGATCTCTCAACTTTTAAATGTAGGCACACAGGTTAAAAAACAAAACAAAAAAAAACACACAAGCTTCTGTGTGAGCCAGCTAAACACATCTATCTACAGGCCTGACTGCAGCCTACAGAATAATGGAGGCCTCTCGTGAAAATGTTAAGTTCCTACAAACAATACACAGCATAAAGAAGGGTTGTCTGGATTCTGCATGCCCTACCCACCTTCACCCGCTGTCCACAACCCACGGTAAAGGAGGGGGGCTGGGGCCAGAGTAGAAGAGAGCACAGCATCACACAGCACACGCCAGGACCCAGGGTTCCTCCACCCACCGACTGGTGCCCTTAAACTAGGCAGTTCTCTGGTCTCTCCCCTGAAAAGTGGGCATCATAAACCCACTGTCCAAGAACAAGATGCAGACTCAACGAGATAACTCTGGGGATGGGGTGCCTGGGTGGCTCAGTGGTCAGTGTCTGCCTTTGGCTCAGGTCGTGATCCCAGGGTCCTGAGATAGGGTCCCACATCAGGCTCCCTGCATGGAGCCTGCTTCTCCCTCTGCCTGTATCTCTGCCTCTCTCTGTGTGTCTCTCATGAATAAATGATAAAATCTTAAAAAAAAAAAAAAAAAAGATAACTCTGGGGTCTCAAAAAATGTCATACCCACTCTCTTCAACACCAAGAGGAGCCCAGACATTGGGGTCAAAATGTTACACTGATGCCCAGGCCCTGTCCTGTCCTGTGCTCCAGAAGGGCAGGCAAGAGGGCCATGTGGCCAGAATGTGTGAGAACAGAAAAGCATGGGAAAAATGCCTGTAAAAACAACTGGCTTTTATCAATGGACAGTGGGTCCTGGCTGTCTCTCACATTAGTGCCACAGGACCTGGCTCACTCTTCTTCGTGCGGCTAGCAATCCATGACCAGAGGTACCCTGTTTACTGAGTCACTTCTGATGGGTGGAGATTCAGGAAGATGCCAGCTGTCCGCAACTCCCACAGAGCTGCGAAGAACAATCTTGAACATAAAAATTCAGAGTGGGTTTAGGAGTGAGTTCAGAGGTTCTATTCATGGAGCTGGAACTGCCAGATCAAAAGTGTGTCTGAGAATTCTAAAAGTTTCTAGTTACTGCTAAACCATCCTCCCAAGAGCTCACCCAGTGTAAACTCCCACTAAAGGTGTTTGAGAGGTTGGCTCTCTTTCTTATTGAAAAAGAACAAAGCAGTTATTTTCATGGGGGTGCCTGGGGTGGAGAGTAGAGGACAAACAAGCAGCGGGCCCCAGTGATGGCCCGTCCCCTTGGTATGGAGTAGGCATAGGTCCGGCAGGGGGCTCATCCTACCCGGATATCATAGTGGTCCTTCAGGCCATCCTCCACATGGTTCAGGAACTCGCAGATGTCCAGCTGGCCCAGGCAACTCTCAAGCAGCGAGTACATGCACTCAAAGGCTGCCTTCCGCACATCCAGCCCATCGTCCACTGTGTGCTTAAAGGGCCCCATCTCCACCTGCAGGATGGAAGGATGACAAGTGTTATGGATGTGACTCTAGAGTGTAAGAATACTCCCCTTGGTCCCTGCTGCACACACCACCTTTCCTGTTCAGTACTGTGTTCTGTCCCTGAATCAAGCCTCTAGCTCTCAAATCTCTTGCCTTTATTCAGCCTTGCAACACCCTCTGATGATAATGGTAGCAGGGACCATACTGTTGTAGCAGCATACAACTCTTGGTTTTGGCTCAGGTCAGGATCTCAGGGTCATGAGATCAAGCTCTGTGTTAGGCTCCATACTGAGCACAGAGTCTGCTTCAGATTCTTTTTCCCTCTCCCTCTGCTCCTCCACCCACTTGCTCGCCTCCCCCTTTCCCCCTCTCACTCTCAAATAAAATCTTTTTTAAAAATAGTAACAATAATTATTATGGTCTACTGAGCAGTGATAATGTGCCAGCCACTGTGCTGAGTGCTTGACAAATGACATTTTACTCAAGCATCACAACAGCCCTAGGAAGACGGTGTTACTATTAAATCCCCTTTAACATGTGAGGAAATTAAGGCTGAGAGGTTAATTAACTTGCCCAAGAATATACAGCTAGTAAGTGGCTGAACTAGAATTAAAAACCCAGGTCTCTGAAGCTTTTAACAACCAGGCTCAGTCTTAATGGTAAACTCCTCACCTCTCAAAGCCCAGCTTAAATGCTCCCTCTTTTGGGAAACTTTCCTAACCTCTCTAAACAGTCACTTCCTTCTCAGCAATGCCAGGTGTTTCAGATCTTTTTATTATATCACAGGATGACAGCTGTTAAGTCACCTTTAATCTCTGCCCCTTAAATCCTTACTATACCCAGTGCGCTCTAAATCAGTTAGATAATCAGCAGACTGGGTGTCTCTATCCTTGAGGAGGCCTTGAGCTCCCTGGTGGCAGAAACCATGTCTGGTCCAGCTCTGATCCTGGCACTCTGACACAGGGCTGGCACTCAGTGAACATCTGCTGAATGCTGAGTGATAATAAGACCACCAACATTCCCTGAGTGCTGACTGTGCGCCAGGAGCAGTTCTGCACACCTGCAGGACATAACTCATTGAATCTTCTCAACAACCCCATGATGCAGACACAAACTATTTTCTTCATTTTGCCCAATTAAGAAAAACTGAGGCTCAGAGCAGATTAAGTGGTCCTAGGCCAATGTGCCCAGGTCACACAACCAGCAAGCGGAGGAACAGGACTTGACCCAGGTCTCATGACCCGCATGCTTATCTGCTCGGAGTTTACCAGAATCCTTGCCACAGCCCCACCAATCAGACCCAGGGCTTCCAACTCTGTCCTTCACCAGCCTCACCTCTCGGATGAGGTCCCTGCGGATCTTCGTCTCCTGGTAGAGGAGGGGCAGGATGTCATCTAGCAGGTCCCGGACCAGTGAAGGCTTGTTATGCACAGCCGAGTTGAAGAAAGCCAGAGTGGCCCGGCGCACATTCAGGTCTGGGTCCTGTAGGCTTTCCATAAACTCTCCTGGTGGAAAGGTGAGGGGAGGGCTGGAGGGATGGCTCAGCCAAGACACAAACCACCTCCACCCCCAACCTCGTTTATCTGGGTAATGTGAGCCGGGCAGACCTGGCTGAATGGGGCAAACATGTTCAGAGCATCTACTTTTTTTTACCAGGCACAACGGGCCCTCAAAGCCCAGATAAAAATGTGAACTAGAATCTGGTCTGGGTTCAAATCCAGATCCCACCACTTCCTATGGGACCTTGGATAGCCTGAATGTCTTCACCTATAAAATGGGAGTAATTGCAGTACCCACAGCATAGGACCGTGTTTAAGATTTAAAATGCAGTAAGGTAAAAAAAAATAAAAATAAAAAAATAAAAAATAAAATGCAGTAAGGTGGGCAGGACAGGTGGCTCAGTGGTTTAGCACCGCCTTCAGCCCAGGGTGTGATCCTGGAGACCTGGGATTGAGTCCCACATCGGGCTCCCTACATGGAGCCTGCTTCTCCCTCTGCCTGTGTCTGTTCCTCTCCCTCTCCCTCTCTCTCTCTCTCTGTGTCTCTCATGAATAAATAAAATATTAAAAAAAAATAAAATGCTGTGAGACATATATATCTCTATCTCTATATAGCTAGATACATCTCTATCTATAGATATATGTCTATATACATCTCTATAAAGATATCTACATAAAGATATAGATCTCTATTTCTATATATATGTAGAGAGAAGAGAAAGAGAGAGAACAATAAATAAAATATATAGAGGGCCTGGCACAGAGCAAGGATTCTGTAAATGTTAACTTGATATTATTATAGATAAAACTCCTAAAGATCAGAGAAGTTAAAAAAAAACTTCCACATTTACACAGCACTTCTAAGTATACCTTTTTGTATAGTTTAGATTTTTTAATAACTGTGTTAATGTTCTATATGCTCTGTAAATGAAATCAAGAATGAGGGGAATCCCTAAAAAAACACAAGAACAAAACCCCTAACTGTATTTCAAGTGATCAACATAACTACCAGGTTATGAAAAACAACTCATCCAAGTAACTTCCAAAGAATTTTGACTAGATGTCCTCAGGCTAAAGAGAAAAGCCCTATAAAGAAATACTGTGTGAGTGCTCGCTTCGGCAGCACATATACTAAAATTGGAAAGAAATACTGTGTGTGTCTGTCTAGTACATACACTCATACATACGTATACTCCCTAGTTCTGCCTGCTGAGAGGGCCTCAGAGCAACAGCACCCCAGGAGCAATGAGAACACCTACTGTCTAGATCTTGGATTCTAAGTACCATTCTCCTCTAAATGGTACTCCCCTGAGTACCATTCTCTAGGGAATCCAAGCTCCTTAGAGAAATGGCAGATTCCTGAGCTAGGGCAGGAAAGGTTCAAGGTGAGTCTAGAGCATCTTACTGTGCTAAAAAAGTAAGGATATGTTCAAAGGATGATGGAAACATGTCAACAGAACGTAGGAAACACAGGAACCAGCCTGAAGGGCCTCCGCTGGCCACATCTGAGACAAGCTTGAGAATCAAAATAAATGGAGACAGTAATAAATTATAATTCTTTGAATGAAACAGGAATTCTTGAGTCTATAATGATATGAATAAATCAGTGAATAAATAAATAAATGAGAGAGAAAGAAAAGTTCCTCCAGAGAGCAGAAGGCAAACTAACAAATATGAAAGGAATGCTGGAGTTGAAAGTCACCATTTGGCAATTGTCAGAAATCACTGGGGCAAGAAAGAAATCACAATGGATGCTAAATGTGGGCAGAAATTCGGTGAAGAGAATATTTCAACAGATTCAAAAATATTCATTCCAAAGGAAAAATTTGAAAGACCTTGTTTGAGAGAGACATGGGGGAGGGGCAGAGAGAAAGGGAGAGTCCCAAGCAGACTCCACCCTGAGCGCAGAGCCCAATGTGGGGCTCAATCCCATGACCCCGAAATCACTGCCAGAGCTGAAACCAAGAATCAGTCACTAAACCAATTGTGCCACCCAGGTGCCCCAGGAAAAAGTAATTTTAGAGTGGAAAAACCTGGAACTCTCTATCTTAATCAGGTGATCAGAGTTACCATCAAGCACCTCCCGATAGGACAGGCAACCTCTGCCCCTTGCACTGTGCTCTGCTGGTTCCTGGATTCCTCCATTCTCTCTGAGAACACAGCCATGGGAGAGCTGGCAAGACCTGAGTTCCAGCCTATCTTAGCCTGTTTCCTCCTCTGTAAGATGTGGCCAGTCCTACACACCATGCAGCGTGCCTTGAGAATGAACCATGGTGAGGTGTATTAAAGGACCTAGCTTTGTACGTGATACACAGTGAGAGCTCAAAAACTGGTTCAAACATACAACAAGAAGAACCAAACACCCAGGCATAGGTCCCTGGGGCTGCCAGCCATGGCAACTCAGGCAAGGTGAAGGAAATCAGGACTGGCAGCAGTGCGTGCCCACTGGGTCAGGGGATGGAATGAAGTTGCTACTGATATTGCTGTGGCTTCTGGACATGTTCTTCAATCCAGAGTGTGGCCACCTCTGCTGACACCTGGTCTCACACAACAGTGCCCAGGCAAATGGGGATCAGCACCTCCATTTTATAGCTGGGGATAAGATGGTCTGTCCATGCTCACACAGCCCGAGGAGCAGAGCCAGGCTGCCAACCCAAGACCCTCCACACTCCATTAAGCTGCCTGGAGGAGGAGGACCAGACGCCAGTGTGGTCCAGTGACAGGCCTACATCCTCAGAGCCTTGAATGTCTGCCTTTTCTAGGAAGAGCCTGGTCCTGCAGAGCCCCCCAAAAGAAGGCTCACCAGTGAAGGCTACTTGGGCTCCTCCAGACAGAAGGCTCCTCAGACAAGAGATGAGCTGGGAAACCACTCTCCCCAACCCCAGTCTGCCCAGCGTGGTGCCCGCTGAGGTCAATGCATGTGAGAGGCTGGTGGTCCTCCACTTCTAAGAGCCTGCATGTCCAGGGAGGACCTTCCCCTCAGTAACCAATAGGGTCTCTGGAATAACCTTAGATCTTTCAGATAAGGGTTTCTTATCCCCCATTCTACAGAGGAGAAAACTGAGGCTCAGAGATGAGAAGTAGCAGGCTAGGCTCACCTAGCTATTCAATGCCAGCACAGGGATTTGCACCTGTGCCCTGCTGCCTGTCATGGGAGTGATGTAGCCTCTCGGGTGTCCAACTCCCCTTGGCTACTGTGTAAGGGAAATCAGCCCAGACTCCAAGGCTGGGAGCGGACACTGAATGGGGCTGGGGGCAAAGGGAAGTGAGTGCTCACCGATGAAGCTCTTCAGGAGGGGGTCGATGGGATGGGGCTGGTCAGAGATGAGGAACTTGACCGCTGTGATAACCGTGCTCCGTGTGTGTGGCTGACCTGCAGGACAAGAGGCATCAGCATGGTGAGTGGCAGAGCTGATCTCGGACACCCGCGGGTAGGAAGGCACCAAGGCTCTCTGCCTCCCCAGGAAACAGAACTGCACCCCTCCCCATTCAAAGTATCCATGTTTGGCGAAATCAATGCTCCCATTTCCCTTGGCAGCCTAAAATTTATCCCCAAATTCTCCCTGCTGTGGCTGACAGGAAAACTGTCGATTCTCAGGTCACCACACTGCAGGATGCAAGCAGAGAACCAAGAACCCAAGGCAGTGATCAATCCACAGCCCAGAGAAAGACCTCTGCTCAGGCCTTAGGGTGGCATTTTATTTTTCAGATGTGTTATCTCAATTAATCTTCATGATGGTCCTATTAATTCATTAATTAAATGGTAATAGAAATCAAAATTTTATATTTGATTATTATTAAGGACCTTCCCCTCTGCAACTGATAGGGTCTCTGAAATAACCCTAGATCCTTTAGATAAAGGTTTCTCACCTTCTTGGTCTCTGTCTAGTAGAGAAATTATCCATTTTTAAATATTAATTATATCAATTATAGATATATAGATTAAATAATAAACATTAATATGAACAATTTAATATAATCAAATTATTAATAAGAATATTATTAAGCTCTATTTTACAGATGAGGAAAGAGACCCAGAAAGGTCAAGTTTGTATCTAAGGTCATACAGCAAATCCAGAATTCAATGGCTGATTCTGAGCCCTGGCTGAGCCCTTGTCCTAAGGCCTGCATTCTCGAAGCAGGGGACAGGTGGTTGCTCCAGCTGGCCAAGGGCCAAGGGGAATCCAAGAGAATTCAGAACACCCCCGAAGCTTGGTAATGGAGAATTCACTTAATTTTAGTTTTCTGCTTGCTGAGTAGAAAAGGTGAAGAAAAGAAAGGGAATACATCTCCCACCATGGTGGAAGAAACAAACCAGAGTTGCTTGCTCCTCTCTTCCCCCAGCACACAACAGTGACGGGTGAAGGTTATTCCCATCATGTAGACTTTACATTCAAGACTTGGGAAGAAGTTAACATTTGGGTGCCAGGGTGTGAATAAGGGAAAAAGTTAGTGACTTCAGATTTGCAGCTTTTTCCTCTTTCTCTCTCTATCCTGGCTGGTTCAGGTGGCTGATGAAGACATGGACAATAGAACAGGATTAAGTGACTCTAAAATGAGAAATATGATGGGGCACCTGGCTGGCACAGTCAGTTAAGTGTCCAACTCCCAGTTTCGGCTCAGGTCATGATCTCAGGGTCATGGGATTGAGGCCCCTGTCAGGCTCCACAACCAGGGCAGAGAGAATCCTTAAGACTTTCTCCCTTCCCCTCTGCCCCTTCCCCCTAATCTCTCTAAAAGATAAATCTTTTATAAAAATTAAATAAGAAAGATGAGGCTGAGGAAAAATACAGACAGGAAGTGAGAGGAAGACTAGAGTGAGGGCAAGGAGGCCAACTAGGAAGTTCCACAAACTTGCTAGAAGCAGGCCATGAATTGGGCTCCAAGGCAGCTAAAAAAGAAATGTGACCAGTTAGCTGGCTCAAGTGTACATGAGGCAGAAACAAATCAGAGCTTGGAAATGGCAGGGGGCCTCCTCCTCCCAAGACTCTGGCCTCCCAAGGTTCCTCATGAAGAGCCCTGTGAATGTCACAGGCCATGTCCTCGATATGTTCTTCTTGTCCACACAGTGGTGCGGGCCACAGAGCCGCTGTTGTTGTTTTTTTTAAGAGTATTTATTTATTCATGAGAGACACAGAGAGAGAGAGGCAGAGACACAGGCAGAGGGAGAAGCAGGCTCCCTGCAGGGAGCCTGATACGGAACTTGAACCCAGGACCCCAGGATCACTCCCTGAGCCAAAGGCAGACCCTCAACCATTGAGCCACCCAGGTGCACCAGAGCTGCTTCTTTTAAACTTGGCATCTAGTAACGGCTTAACTATAATCACTAACATAGCAATGATAGCAGTTACTCAGTATTAATTACATACCATGTACTCTACCAAGCACTTTGCCCACATTCTATCAATGACTACACCCACCGACCCTATATGGGGACCAGCTGACCAGCTCAAGACCTGGAGGCCTTTCTTTCTCAGAGGCTTTCACTTGCCCAGGAGCCCCACAGTCCTACTCATCTGCTTTCTTCCTCCCTGAGCTTCGGAATACCCTGACATGCCCTTACCTGGCCACACAAAACCTGCCCCTGGTTTTTGCTGAACCTTCCCCAAACCCGAGGAGTATAGCACCCAGTCTAGTCTACACTGACATTTGCTCCTGGCTCAAACTAGCCCAAGGGAGCTGCACTCTTCAGGCAGAGAACTGCTTTTATTAACTTTTGCCCAGAGCATGAGGCTGCTGTCCATAGCAAAGAGTACAAAAGTAGCATCACAAAAAGCTTATTTTTTGAGGGGACATTTTAAAGAGTCTGTCTCCTCCATTCCAGAGTCTCCCAGGAGGAGCCTGCAAGTCTCAGGAAACACTGTTTTTAATGGCTCCTCCGCCTTTACCTCACCCACACCGTGCGTCTCAGACCCAGTTGCTTGAATTAGCTCACTCTGAGTGGGCTGCTCAAATGCAAACTGCCTACTTCCGATGTGGACTGCCTTTGCCCACACCTGTGCCCCTACCTGCAGCAAGCTGTTTCCGGAATCGGGGCAGAAGGAATGGAGGGTTCACGAGGACCAGCTTGCCGATGCACTCAGCCACCACCCCCCGGGTGCCCTCCTCGGCGCCCTCACAGCGCTGGAAGAGCAGGGCCCAGATGTCCTCAGCATAGGGCTTCAGGCTGTCGGGCTGGGCGGCCCCCAGAGCCTCCCTGAGTGAGTGCAGCAGCAGGTACTGCCGCCGGGGCTCGGCCTCGATCTGCCCCAGTAGGAAGGGCAGGAAGTCGGGCAGGTTCCCAGCACCCACGCGGCCCAGCGCATAGGACGCGGCTGCCCTCACATCCTCACTGGGGGACCCCAAGGCTTCCAGGAGCACTGCTTTCAGCTCCCGCTGGGGGCCTGGCCCGGCCACCTGGCCCACCTCAGCCAGGGACAGGAACGCCAGGACCTTGACCCCTGTGCTTGAGTGCGGTGACCTGGCATCGCAGACCAGCCGGTTTGCTGTGCCTGCCGCCTCCTGGGGACAGGCAGCCGCGAGGGCTGCCACACACCGAGCCAAAGAGTGGAACACCTGCTTATGTAAGCCTGGCCCGCCATCTGCAGCCTGGTCATAAACAGGTGCTGTGAGCATGCTGATGAGCTCCTCGTAGTCCACACAAGGGGGGCGGGTCCCCACCAGGGCCTGCAGGAAGCCTTCAGCTGCCGCCAGCACGCTTGCTGGCAACAGGGGCGAGCGCAGCAACCGCAGCAGCTCTGAGAGCACAGGGCCGCTGACCTTGGCCAAAGAGGCCGGCTGGGCATGGGTCACTGTGGCAAGGAAGTCCACAGCCAGCTGGGCCACATGCATGTCGCTCTCACTGACCAGGGCAGGCAGCTCGGCCAGCACAGCCTGCACGGCACACGGCGGGAGGCTAAGTCCCTGGCTCTGGGCCAGGGCGTCCAGGGCAGCCAGTGTGGCCAGCCGCAGGGCCCGCTGGTTCTTTCGAAGGAATGAGGCCAGAATGGGCAGTGCCTCAGCCACGATGGGCTGTAGGTCAAGCCGCAATGGGGACACGGCCACCAGCGTCAGTGCTTTGACAGCAGGCAGCCGGGTGATCTCATTCCGCAGGCGGTCCAGGAGGAGCAAGAGTGATGGCTCTAGGTCAACCCCCAGCCGGTCCCCCAGGTGGGCCATGAGGTGGCCCATGCAAGCAATGGCACGCTCCTTCACCTCCTGGTCCAGGTCAGTGGCACGGAGTCGTGCCAGGGTGGCTGCAGACATCTCTCCAACATATGGCTCAGGGTCCAGTGTCCGAGGCCTGTCCAGTGGCCACAAGGCCCGCACAAGCTCCTGGAGCACCAGCAGGGCCTCCGCCGCGATCTTGTAGAAAGGGTCAGCCACACAGGCCATCACAGGTGGCAGGAGAGTCGGCAGGTGTGAGTGGAAGGCCTCAGCTGGCTCTGTGCCCAGCAGACCCTGTAGGAAGGCCAGGGCGTCCATCCGGATAGTGGAAGAGCTGGAACGGTCCGCCAGAGAGAAGACAATGCCTGTGGGGTGGGTGCAAATGTTACAGGGCCACAGGCAGTCCCTACAAATGGGGGTGGAGTACCTGCAGGCATCTGAGCTGGACCCAGACCCCTAGGCTCCTAGGCTGCAGATTCTGAAAGGCCAGGGCTTGGCCAGGGCTGAGGGACGCAAGGTCAGGAAAGCCCTCTGAAACCAGGAAGTAGGGCCAGTACCCCAGCTTTGTTCTCACTGTTGGCAGTGGCAAGCCACCATAAGTTGCTGAGCTGGGGCACCCATGGGGCTAGAGCCCTGGGGTCTGGGGTCTGGGTTCTAGAAGAGCCCAGGCAGCAAGTACCTGGTTGCAGTCCATCCTACCTGCTACCAGCACAGGCATGTGCTCTCCCAGGCTGCCAGGGAGGACACCCGCCAGCTCAGTGAGGAGGCTGAAGCAGCCCTGGCGGGCCCTGACACTCCGATCCTTAAGCTGCCGCTGCAGGGCCTTGATCACAAGAGGCACCTGTGGGCAGTTTGAAGGCGATCAGTGACCACCCAGGAAACCTGGTTGACCCACCCGGTACTGGGGGGCTTTGCCTAGCCAGGCATATGCCCATGGAGCCCCCCCCGGTGTAGGAGGACCACTCCATCCCAAGCTTTCCATGACACGCTCCATAGCAGGCACCTGATTCCATACGTGGACCCTCTGCGGTAGGTACTATTCCTGGGCCCTCTTTACAGATGGGGAATAGATCAGAGATTAAGTGAGTTGCTCAAGACCACCCAAGGCAGTCTGGCTCTCACCCTTACACTCCATGAGGGGGAAGTACAGAGGCCCCTTCCCTTCTCTGGCTAGACTGTCTCCCTAGATGAGCCCATCTATTCCCCAGGGGCTGCAGATTCCAGTGAAGCCAAGACTTCCAGCCTACATCTCCAACATCAGACTCGGCTGCTAACCACCCACTGGACCTCCCAACGTGGGCATCCAAGGACCTCCAACATGAATGTCTAGAACAGAACTTCCCTCCTCTACTATGTCAAGGAACTACAGTTTCAGGCTTTAGCCAGAACCCAGAACTCACATGACACCTTCCTCTCCCTCGCCCTCCACATCCAATCTGTCAGCAAGACCCAGAAGCTACCCCTCCAGTCTGACATTCCTCTTTTCCCTACTCACAGCCCACAGCACACCTCTTCCACTTGGACAACTACAAGGGCTTCCTGCTGGCCTCCAGAAGCTATTCTTTCCCGCCCTGTTATGGTTCATTCCCCATACAGCAGCCAGAGTGAGCTCCTTCAAATGGGAATGCGATCCTGTAATTCCCTTCCTGTGTGGCTTCTAGGCTCTTAGAATAAAACTGAAACTCCTTCTCAGAAGACTAGGAATCCTATTTGTGTTGTCTATCTGCCCCTAGCCTGTGTGGTCCAGGGACTGGGACTTCATCTGCCCTGCTCCCCAAGGTACTTTAGCCCCCAGCACAGGGCCAGGCACGGTGCTCAGCACACACACTTCCGTGGGTGGACAGATGGTGGGGCAGTGGAAGGATAAGAAGGTGGACAGAGGGGAGAGTGGGCAGGTTAGAGGGTGAGTAATGAGTCAGGGAGCAAGAATGGGAGACAGGAGGAGGCATGCCTACCTGGCCACGCAGCATATGGAGGTTGCTGCCTGTTTGGGTGGGCTCCTCCATAGACTCCAGCCACCCCTTTGGAGGTCGCGTCTGCCGCAACAGCACAATGTAAGCCCCGAAGACATCAGCCTTGACATTCTCCTCACGTTCCTTGAAGCGGCGGATGAGCGCAGGCGCCAGGGTGCAGTGGAAGTCAGGCAGCAGGTCGGGCCGAGAGCCAATTAAGGCTGCTATGCACTTGGCCGCTGCCCGGCGCACCTTCCAGCTCATGTCATCATCATCACTGTATTCATCCTCACTCTCTGGGGTGGGAACAGGACACCCATGGAGCCTTGCGCACTGCAGTCTGGTCCCACCCAGGCTATATCCCAAGAAGGGGAAGTGACAAGAAATGGGGTAGGGAGGAGGGAGCCAAGCCTGTTTCAACTTTCAATGATTATTTATAGGCTATTAGGAATGTTACCTGCCATTTAATGAACACCTATGTGCTAGGGGTGATGCCAAGCACTTCAGATCCACAACCTCACTTGAGCCTCACAATCACCTTGTGAGACAAGGCTTATTTTCCTCTGTAGAGATGTGGAAATTGGGGGGAATAGCTCACCCCAAGTTACATAAGCAGGGATGTAGCTGGAGTTAAACCAGCATCCTCCCTTTGCTCCAGTCCCTTCACTGTTTTGCCTGCATCAGGGACAAAGCTAATTTCCAAGTTGTCAGTGAGGATTTCAAAGAATCCATTTGGGGCACAAAACCCACCCTTTGGTCAAAACTGACTGTGTGATGTTTCACTTACTGGGATTCCAGAAGGGAGAGGTGACAGGCCTCCGTTTGGCCTCTTCCCTCCCTCTACCCCCAGCCTCTCAAGCCCTGATTCTGGCTTCCAAGCAAGACTATTAACAAGGGAAAGCTGCACTTGTGTGGCTTTCTACTTTCTAAGCTCCCCTGAGAGGATGGAGCTCATCAAGTCTTCATCACACCCTAGATATGGGAGTGCCTTGAGCCTCATTTTATAGATGACAAGAATAATACTCAGAGAGGGCAAGACTCTCCTGAGGACACACAGGTAGAAAACAACAGAACTGAGATTCAGGCCCACGAGGCCCACCCATATATCTGGGGAGACACACAAGGGACCAAGAGGGGGATGGTCCCAACTAGGAACACCATCAGGCACAGCCGCAGAGGCTAGTGCGTTCTTTCTACCCATGTCACTCTGTAGATGACTCAGACTTCCAAAGAACTGGCATCTGGAGAAGCCATAGGGGGCCATGTAGATGGTCCAGAGCAGATGTCAGAGCAG
This sequence comes from Canis aureus, assembly GCF_053574225.1. NCBI lineage: Eukaryota > Metazoa > Chordata > Mammalia > Carnivora > Canidae > Canis > Canis aureus. Next base: position 6,813,264 of record NC_135629.1, read on the forward strand.
ATGTCCTCTGATGAACTGTTCTTTGTTACCTCCACCCTATGCCACCCAGGGAGGAACATCCATAGCTCCAGGCTACTGACAAGAAAATGCTCATTCTCCCTGACTAGGCATTCAAGACCCCAACACACCTCTCTGATCTCATCTCCTAACATCCCATTTTTTAAATAAAGATTTTTATTTATTTATTCAATCATGAAAGACACAGGGAGAGAGAGAGAGAGAGAGAGAGACAGGCAGAGAGAGAAGCAGGCTCCATGCAGGGAGCCTGACGTGGGACTTGATCCTGGGTCTCCAGGATCAGGCCCTGGGCCGAAGGCAGCGCTAAACCGCTGAGCCACCCGGGCTGCCCCTAACATCCCATCTTATTCTGAGTATTCCCATCAGGCTCGAAGTCCCTCTCCTCCATCAACGTCCTGCTTCTAGGGCCCAGGGTCATCAGTCTGAGTGACAGGTAGAACCATGCCCACAGAAAGGAAGGAAGCCACTGCATCCATTCTCCATCCAGGTATCTCTTTCCCTGTCAGTACCTATCATTCCACCAGCAGAGCTTCACTCTGCTGGGTTAAAGCATCATCTCTCGGAAGCCATTACTAAGCAGGCATAGAGATGGCAGCATAGAGGTGAGGGCCCCAAGTCCCAGTTTTGCCACTTTCTAGTTGTGTTATCTCAGGCAAATCTCTAAGTCTGGGTTTCCTTGTCTGAAATATGGGGATAACAAGCATCTGGTTTTCTAAGGTTATTGGAAGAAGCACGAAATGAGAATGCTCAGGAAACCAGTAGATGTTCAATAAATTACCATGATCATTACCATGATCTAGGCACAGGGTGGAGACCTTCGGGAACCCAGATTACAGACGGCAGGGCTGAAGACTGAGGAGGAGTTAAGATCAGGATGGGGGTGAAAAAAAAAAAAAGATCAGGATGGGGGTGGGGAGGCAGTACTGAGTGGCTCAGTCAGTTAAGCATCTGGCTCAGGTCATGATCCCAGGGTCCTCGGATCAGGACCCACAGCAGGTTCCCTGCTCAGCGGGGAGTCTGCTGGTCCCTCTCCCTCTGCCCTTCCCCACTGCTCATTCTCTCTCTCTCTCTCAAAAAAAAAAAAAAAAAAAAAAAAACGATCAGGATGGGGGTGCCAGATGTGGCTCTGTCTTTGGCTGGGGGTGGGGGATAAGGGAGTATCCCAGGAAAGCTGCACCCTTGGGATCTCTGGGTGGCTCAGCAGTTTAGCACCTGCCTTTGGCCCAGGGCATAATTCCGAAGTCCTGGGATCGAGTCCCGCATCGGGCTCCCTGCATGGAGCCTGCTTCTCCCTCTGCCTGTGTCTCTGCCTCTTTCTCTCTCTCTGTGTGTCTTGTGAATAAATAATAAAATAAAAATATTTTTAAAAAAAAGCTGCACCCATTTCTGCCTTCCAGCCTCAATGACGAAGTTGGCCACCCACCTTGCTCACTGAATTCATTATCTTCTGTTTCCATCTGCTCCTCCTCCCCGTCACTGTCATAATTATAGTTGGGGTCATGCTTTATGTACTGGAGGCAGAGGCTGGTCACGTTGGGCACGTGAGGACCCATCTCCTTGGGGCACCTGTAGGGCAGGATGAGGGAGGCTCTGCTGGACAGGCAAGAGAGGGGAGTGGGCCCACTGCTAAGTCCTGAGATCTTACTGCTTTGAGGCCAGTCCCCTGGGCCCCCCATTTCCCCAACAACTTCCCAAAGAAACCATGGGCCCCTGTCTCCTGGTACTGCACTTACTTCCTCAGGAAGGCCTCAAAAGCTTGGAGGCAGGACTCCCGCAGCTCATCATCATCCAGGTTGCAGAACTCCTCCACCAAGGGCACCAGGCGGTCCAGGTGGGCCCCTGTGGGGCCAGGTAAATCACTAAGGGCAGGCCAGACCCTTTCCCAGGCTCCCTCAGCCCATAGCACCCACCCTGTCCCTGCACCTGCAGCCCTGACCACTGCAAACTCAATTTGGTGGCTTCAGAATCAAGCAGATGTTAAGGTTCTAGCCTTGTCTCTGCCACTCAGGAGCTATATGACCTCAGACACACCACCACACTTCTGGGACCTCCATATACTCTTCTCTTTCCAGCAGTGATAACAATGCCTACCAGGCAGAGACTTGGGTTAAGATTAAAGACATGATGCATATAAAGAGCTCTGCTTAAGTCTTGGCATAGGGTAGGTACAGGTAGGCAAAGGGGCACAAGGAAACTTTTGGGGGGTGATGGAAATGTTCTGTATCTTGATTGCTGTAGTAGTTTCACAGGTGTACGCAAAGGTCAAAACACACTTTACCTGTGCACTTTAAACAGTGCAGTTTATTATATGTACGTTATGCTCCAATAAAAATTTGTAAAAACCCAAACCTGGCTTATAGGTTGTTATTAAAGTGTATCTGTCAAAGCAAGATGATAGAACATACTGTATTTAAGTTTGGTGGCATGATTTATAATTATCCGTGAGCCTCAGAATAGGTAGTTCAGGTTCAGAAAAACGTCACACTCAGAGCCCACCCACTGCCTCTCCAGCTCCGCGTCCCGCTTTCAGGTGTGTCAGGCCACATCCCCTTACCCGGGAGGTGGCTGACGCTCACGCCCCACCCGTCTGCCCCCAGCACCACCCACCTTGTCACGAACCCCTTGCAGAGGCGCGACACCCCCTTACCGAGCCGGTGGCCAGCCTGCCGGCCTACGCTACCCAGACACTGGATCAGAGTGCGGACGGCGGCAGGGCTGGTGGGCGCGCGAGGGCCCGGCAGCCGATCCAGCAGGTGGTCCGCGAGCTCCACGAAGAGGTCGGTGCTGCAGGCGGCCGCCAGGTGGCCGAGGGCCCCGACTGCCCGCTTGCGCACGGCCAGGCGTGGGCTGCTGAGCTGCGGCAGCAGGCAGTGCAGGAGGCTGGCGTGGAAGGCACCCAGAGGGGCGCCCAGCCTGGGGAGTCGAAGGGGATGTCGGACGGGGCCTACCCACCCAGCGGGCAGCCTGGGCCAGGCACCTCTCTTCTCCCCATCCTCTCCAGGGCTCCACCCCGGAATTATGACAACCCAACTCTTGGTAAATCGAAAGGTCCCCTGCAACTGTGTGGAGTAATTATTTATTATTACACACAAGAAAGCAGCAGAGAGAAGGGACTTTCTCAAGACCACTCAGCCAAGAAATACAAGGCCAGGACTTGAATCCAGACTTCCAGGTTGCCAGCCTGCAACCTGGCCTGATGGTAATGGGACGTGGGGCTGACTTCCTGGGAGTCTGGGTTTTGCTAGGCACACTCTATACATACACATACACACACACACACACACACACACACACACACACACACACACACGCCCTGTTAGTCTATTCCCTTCACTGAGACCACAGTGGTCTCACTGACCTCTGACCTGGTCAACCCTCTGCCTAAACTCTTCAATGGCTCTCCCATATCCAGCCCAGCTCTCTTCTGGATTTCATCTCTTTCTTTGTTCCCCTGCTATGTCACAGGGCCTGCACTGGAAGCTCCGGTAAGATTAGACTGACCCTGGAGCCTGCCCTCATGGAGTCTTTGGTGGACTGGGTGCCTCCCAGATACCTCAGATTCAACATGCCCCATCCAATGAATCCATCACCTTCCTCCCCACGCCCCTGCTCCTGCCTCCAGAGTGCACCCCAACACAGCCAATGGCCCTGTGTCTGTGTCCCCGGTTAGTAAAGCCAGACCCTGGGGTCATCTTTGAGTCTTTGCCCTTCACCCACTCCCAAGTCCTGTGGAGTCTATCTCCTAAATAGAACCTGAGTTTCTGCCTCCAGAAGCTTCCTAAGCAGTGTCCCTGACCATTCATCCCCTCCCATCTACCATGCATACTGCAGATAGGAAGAGGAGTCTGATACACACAGAGAGGCACAAGGCATTCCTGGACCCCTGCCCTGAACCCCATCCCCACTCCTCACACATTCAGTGTAATGTTTAGCCACCCACCCTCTGTTCTTGCCCAGCCCTTGGCCTCATCTCTCCACATTACAATCTAGCGCCACACGGTCTCACACAACCCCCAGGATCCATGTCTTCCCCAGCCTGGATCTTCTGGGCTGAGGGTATTCTCCCCCTCCAGTGTCACCCCTATGCCTACCCAACCTGGCCAAGTCCTGCCCATCCTTGAAGGCTTAGCTAGCAGGACCCTATCTAGGAAGGTTCCCTACCCCCAGCTGCTCCTCTGAGCTCCTAAAGGCTCTGTTCTTTTTGTTATTCTTATTCCACTTAGATTATGTATCTGTGAGCTCCTCCCTAGGAGGGCCCAAGACCCATCCAATTTCATATTCCCAGCACCAGTTCAGCACCTGATATTTTTCTGGGTCACAGAGCAGGTGTTCAAATCTTGGGAGGTTGAATGAATGGTTTTAAAATGTCCAGTGCAATTTAAAGCAAGGCCCAGCTATACTAGCCCAAAAGAAGAAAAAGAGAAAGAAGAGGGTGAAGGACAGGATGAACACCTACAGGCTTTGAGGCTTGGAGAGACCTGAATTCACACCCCAGGTTTTGCTATTTATTGTTAAGTGGGAAGGGCTTGGGTAGGACTCTGAGATGATAGAATTATGATGAAGGATTTCTCCTTCACAGGGCTGCCAGGACAATCAAGGAGCGCCAAGCACAGAGCCTGGTGTGCATTAAATGCTGGCTCTGAGGATTTGAATCCCTCTCTGTCCCCTTGTCGCCCACCCTCGGTCCTCCTTGCCCAGGGTGGGCCTCCCCTACCTGCTCAGCATGTCAGAGAGGATGTCCAGGGCTTCCAACTGCACAGCCACGTCCTCTTGCTGGGCGATGGCACTGGTGAGCTGGCCGGTGATCTTCCGGCACACATTGGTAGCCAGGCCAGAGCCTATACAGAGCACAAGGATGGCACAGTGAGACCATAGGGCTGGCCTCTACCTGTGGTCAGCCTCTGCTCTCATAATACCTCTGAGCCTACATCCCTGAGAATCCAGCTGACCCTGGTCTCAAGTGGTCCAAGGTATGACCCAGAGTACATCTGAACTGGACAGATCAAGAGACTGAAGAACTGATGGCTGACTCAGCCCACACCCAGTCCCTCTGCCTTCCACCTTCTTACTAGGGAAGCAGGAAAAGCTCCTGTCCTAGACTCCCTTTCTGCTAGCAGGGGCCAGTGAAATATATAGGTAGAAGTCTTCTGACAGCTTCTGGGGAAATATATGCTTTTCTAATAAAGGACAAAAAGCATAGGCAGAGACCTCACCCCTGTCCTAATGGAGCTGCTAAATGAATTGCTGCAAAAATGGAATGGCTGATCCCTCTGGAATTATACGAGGAAAGCAACCCTGTACTCCTTCAAGCTATCATTAATTAGATTTTGTTACTTACAACTCAAGCATTCCTGGCACAGAGCCTTGAACTTAAAGCGATCAGGGTCTGAATTCTCTGCCACTTACTAGCCGGCGGGCCTTAGGTATGTCCCTTCACCTCTCTGAGCCCGTTTCTTTAATCATAAAGTAGCACAAATAATGATAGTGCCTAATCCCTGGGACCCGGGTACCTGTGGCTGCAGGGGGGAGCTCCGACAGGACAGTCTTGAGGCCAATGCCAGCGATGTCTCGGAGCTGCTCCTTATCAGACCGCATGTTGGCACAGAGGGCATCCACGATGGTCTCCACCTGGTACTCCTTCACTTTGCCCACCAGAGGACCCAGGCTGAGCAGGGAGGGAAGGAGGGTGTCCAAAAGCCCCAGGCTCAGCCTGAGTCATTATGCTCCTTAGGTCTCCTCAGGCCCATGGAACCCACATATGCTGAGGAAAAGGCGCCATGTGGATAGGGGACTCTCTATTTTGCTAGAAAGAGAGGCACCCTCTGGGTCTGCCAACATCATTCCTGGCACCTCCCAAACCTGCACCTCCTCCTGGGTTTTGCATGTCAGTATATGGCCAAACCCTTGATCCCAGTAACCTCAGCTGGAAACCAAGGAATGCCCAAGAGCCTTGGTTCTCAAACTTGAACATGTACCAGAATCCTCTTGGAGGGCTTGTTAGAACAAACCTCTGGGCCCCACCCCAGATTTTCAGATTCAGAAGGCCTAAGAATTTAAATTTCTAGCAAGTTCTCAGTAGATGCTGATACTGGTGGTCCAGGGACCACACTTTGAGAACTTCTGATTTTAGTCACATATCCGCTTCATGAGTATCACCAGTATCACCTGGAACTTGTCAGAAATGCAGAATATCATGTCCTACCCTAGAGCTACCAAACCAGAATCTGCAGTTCAACAAAGGCCCCAGATGATCTGAATCTACATTAAAGCTTAAAAATAGCTATACTAGACATAGTAGTTCTCAGCCTTAATTGTGCATTGCCATTACCTGGGTGCTAGCCCCAGAGACTCGGAGTTAATTGGTTTTCAGGTGTGGCCTGGACATTAGGAATTTTGTTTTTTGTTTCTAATTCCCTAGGTGATTCTAACATTCAGTTAAGGTTCTGAGATGTTGGTGTGCGTTAGAATGCAGATTCCCAGGTGCTACCTTCTTATCTGCTCTCTTCAGACTCCTCTCCACCCCTCCTGCTCCTGAGTCTGAATCCTTGGTGGGAAATACAGAGCTATAACAAGGGTCCCAAGGAACCACAAAGCATCCCAGTTTGCAATCTATGGCTCTCTTTAGACGGTTTTTTCCATCAACTCTTCTAAGTACTCATGCGGTCCCCCTTTCTACCTCTTATAGTTCCTGAGTGGTGTGTAGTGCCCTCAGGAGAGTTCTGGAAATTTATGGAGGCCTTTTTTGGTCATAAATAATAAGATGTCACTTCTGGCTTTTATTTGGGGGCGGGAATGTGCATGGGGCTGGAAAAGACAATATTGCAAAACCAAATGTTCCATGTCTTGGGATTCACATAGGAAAAAAAAAAAATCTTTCCATAATTATCTGAGTCCAAAATCTAATTTCAATTTACACGTAAAAACAAAGTACTTTTTACACTATTTTATTATACTCTAAATTTTCCAAGAATGTAACTATCATGTAAATTGAAGGAAGACTGTACTTTGTTTTCTGGCAAACTACCCTGAGATGTTCACCGTTTCAGAAAATCTCATCACTAATTCAGAAAATCAGCACCAGGATGTCTGGGTGGCTCAGTGGTTGAGCGTTTGCCTTAGGCTCAGGTCATGATCCTGAGGTCCTGGGATAAGTCCTGCATCAGGCTCCCCACAGGGAGCCTGCTTCTTCCTCTGCCTATGTCTCTGCCTCTCTCTTTCTGTGTTTTTCATGAATAAATAAATAAAATCTTGAAAAGAAAAGAAAAGATAATCAGCACCACAGTGCTGCTTGTGGTAGCTGAGCCTCAAACATCCATACCTGCCTCTACCTCCAATTGCCACAGCACCCACAGTGAACCTACGTTTAGTGCAGGCATCTCACGACTTTATTATCACTTCAGTCAATGTTCCAATTACATACTAGAACACATACTACCATACTATTGGTTATGTTAGTGGGAAATCGCCATCTACTCTAGCTCTACTGCATGGCTAGAGAGATGCTTCCAGACTACAAACATGACCATGTCACATCCCTGCATAAAACTCTACTGAATTCCCTCTGCTCTTAGGATCAAGTCAAAATTCATTAAGACGGCCCAGAATGCCTGGGCCCAGCTCACAGAGTACTGTTCCACAGGCAATGCCCCAATTCTGTTGACTGTTGACCCCTGCCATTCCTCAGTCTTCCAGCCTCCCACAGGTGTGCCCTGCACATACCTCACCTTGCTTATTTATTTATTTATTTATTTATTTATTTATGATTTTATTTATTGGGGTGCATGGGTAGCTCAGTCAGTTTAGTGTCTGCCTTCAGCTCAGGTCATGATCTTGGGGTTCTAGGATCAGATTGAGCTCCATGGAGCCCTGTGTTGTATTGGGCACCACTCAGTAGAGTCTGCTTCTCTCTCTCCCTTTGCACCTCCCCCCATTCATGCTTTTTCTCTCTCTCAAATAAATAAATTTTTTAAAAAAATTTTATTTACTGGGGCACCTAGGTGGCTTTGGCTTTTGGCCAAAGCATCTGCCTTTGGCTCAGGTCATGATCCTGGGGTCTTGGGATCAAGTCCTGCATCAAGCTCCCCTCAGGGGGTCTGTTTCTCCCTCTGCCTATGTCTGCCTCTCTCTGTGTGTCTCTCATGAATAGATGGATAGAATCTTAAAATTTTTATTTGTTTGTTTGTTTGTTTGTTAATTTATTTATTTAGTTATTTATGAGAGAGACCACATGCATGAGTGGGGAGCCCAGACATGTTGCGGGGGGTGGTCCCAGGATCCTGAGACCGTGACTTCAGCCTAAGGCAGATGCTTAACCAACTGAGCCACCCAGGCATCCCTCATCTTGCCTTTTTAGCTCTAAAGGTAACTGGCCAAGGTCTTAGGACTGCAACCTCATGGTAACCTCATGGTATCTAGAGCAAAGGCTTTTGGGGCCCTCCATCCCTTCAGCCCTCACCACTCCTTTTGCACACCAGCATGACCTTCCAGCTGCCAGCACCTGCATCTGCACCTGAAGGCTTTCTCTGGCTGGAGGGGTCATGAATACATAACCTTCCATCCTACCCTGGGAGCAGCCCTCAACCAGACTGGCAGCCTGCAGGTAGAACACTCCACAAGCCATGTCCTACACTGTGCCTCAAAGGTCCCCAGTACGGTTAAGCTCCACTTGCCCACAGCAGTAACTTGCTTGATGTTTCACATGTCATTGGCTGTCTTCCTTCCCTATCTCATTGCTCAATTTTCCTATTGGAGCTCTTGAGATCACTTCCCAAACTTATACTTGCATCCCTGTGACTGGGTCTACTTCTGAACGGATCCAGACCAAGGCACTGTCTAACTCCTCTGGGGCTTCAAGAGCTGCTCAGCAGCTACTCTCTCAGACACTGAACCTCAAAGGGGCAGGGGCCCCTGGGGTCCTCTCACACCTGGCCTTGCCCCGTCCCCATCAAGGCCAACACTCACCACTTGACGGCCAGGTTCTGCACTTCACCGTTCTTGTCCTCCAGGAGTCTGAGCAGCATCTTCACCACTTTGCGCTCACTGTCCTCGTCCAACTGGATGGAGTCCTTCTGCAGCTCCGACATCAGGTCACTGGTGGCCATGAACCTGGGCAGGAGGGCAGAGGAGGATTACTGAGCAGCTACTGGGCTCCTGTATTTTGGGCAGTATCTTAGAATTCCCCTAGAAGCAGACCTTGATACAAAGATTCAAGGGCAAGTAGATTATCTGGGCTGGAGGTGCAATCGGGCCACCACCAAGAGACCCACATGTGAGATACCAACTGCCACATCGTGGCAGGCTAGGAGTAGTACAGCACACTGGCTAAAGGCTGAGCCTTTGAGTTTGGTGGCTCCTGCTCCTACCACTTATGGAAATGCCAACTTGGGCAAGTCGCTTCACCTCTCTGAGCCCTCATTTACTTGTCAGAAAAATGGGGATGAGAACAGCACCTGTGTTGGGGGGTTGCACAGAAGTTAAAATAATGTATGTGATGCGCTGAGCATACAGTGAGCACTCAATAAGTAGCACCACCATTATTATAATGGCACATTACGTCATTCACCTCTTGTCCATGCTAGAAGGTCGAATAGACACCTGTCTACCAGACAGGTGGAGTGGGGCTAGCCACCCCTACCTTAGAGAACCCATTCAGTCCCTGCCTTTAGACCAGTGGTTAAAGTGGTTAAAGACCAGTGGTTAAAGACCAGTGGTTAGACCAGTTTGGTTTGCCACCAAACTGTAGGTGGCATCAGAATCACCTACAGGGTTTATTAGACATTGCTGGGCCCCACCCCCAAGGTTTCTGGACTCAGATCTGAGCCAGGGGCCCTAGAATTTGCATTTCTAACAAGTTCCTGAGGGGCAGGGACCATACCCTGAGAACTCCTGCCCTCGGCCATGCTGATGGGCCACAAGCATAACTTAGACATTGATGTCAACAGCTGACCAGTCCCCAACCACAGCTCCCTGACCCTGAGGTGGTCATCAGAGCCAAGTGCTACCCATGACAGGTGGCCAGACCCATGTGGCTTGATCCATGTCCTAAGGATTGAAATTGCGGTGGGATTATGAACAGGAAGGCCATGAACTAGGGCTGCAGGAGCATGATGGTTCCTGCCAAGATTAAGAGGCCAGAGCAGGGATCCCTGGGTGGCGCAGCGGTTTGGCGCCTGCCTTTGGCCCAGGGTGCGATCCTGGAGACCCGGGATCGAATCCCACGTCGGGCTCCCGGTGCATGGAGCCTGCTTCTCCCTCTGCCTGTGTCTCTGCCTCTCTCTCTCTGTGACTATCATAAAGAAATAAAAATTAAAAAAAAAAAAAAAAAAAGAGGGCAGAGCAGCCTTAAACTGGCAGCCCTCAGCTGTGCCCACCTTGCAGGTGTTTTTCAAAAATTCTATTTATCAACATTTAGAAACTGGGAAAGTTGATGTAAAAGTTCTAATTCCCAGATTCTCTTGAAAATAGAATTTTTTTTAAAAGATTTTATTTATTTATTTGAGAGAGAGTGCAAACCATGGGGGAAAGGCAGAGGGGGAAGAAGTAGGCTCCCCACTGAGCAGGGAACCCAACATGGGGCTCGATCCCAGGACCCCAGGATCATGACCTGAAGGCAGACGTTTAACCGACTGAGCCACCCAGGTGCCCTGAAAATAGTCTTTGACTACAACTGGGCCAACATCCCCTGGTGACAATAACTGGCTGGTCAAAGCATGGCTGCCCTCAGCAGGTAGGACACTATCTCCAATGGAGTAGGTTCCCATGAGGCCCACTGCACCCATTCACTGGGTCCTGTAGGGACTTGAGAGGAGAGACCGGAGGGGAATGCTGGAGCAGCAAGGAGAGATACGGCAAAGTTAGGGCCAGAGAGTGGCAGCCCCAGAGGAAGCCTCCAGGTTTTGCTGACCCACCAGGCCACCCTGCCTCCTCATACCAGCCTTGCTTTTGGGCTTGACCTCACTCTACTAACAAGAGCCCTACCAGCTCCTCCCAAGCCTCCTGTGGCAAAGTTGATCACAGTCAGGAGTCCAGTCTCATCTCTGCAAGCTCAGACCTGCTGCTTGATGTTATGGGGAGACCCAAGCACCCTGGTACCAAGAGGGCACCTGTCGATGTCACTGCTGTTTATTTTTAACAGCTGGGATTAGCCTCACGCTGCTGAGAGAGGGAAGGAGACTGGGCTGGAGGTCAAGAGGGAATGGGGGCTGACTGTGCCCACCTCTGGGCCTGGTCATCACAGGAGAAGCAGCCAAGGTAAGGTGAAGGAGGAGATTTGCATCTGAGCCAGGCCATGGCCTAGGTCTGCCCAGCTGCAGGGACATTCTGAGACAGCAGGCAGGGTCTCTAAACTGCATTTCTGCTGCAGTTCATGGAGACGCAGCTCGGTCTGGTAATGAGTTCCTTTGACCAAGATGAGTTTCCTGTCACTGTCTTTCTTCTCTGTTGAACTCCTATTCAATTGTCAAGGACTCAGTTCAAATGTCCTAGCCTCAGGAATGACTCTTCTGCCACCCTGCCCTACCCCCAACCCACACTCTCTAATCACATCTGGTTCCCCTGGATAAGATTCTCTCAGAGCACTCTGCATTCCTCATCAGAATACTCTTCAAAGTGCATTGTCAGCTTGGTTAGCAGTGTGTCTCCTTATTAGAATATGAACTCACAGGGGCCCATCAGGTTCATCCCTGGGACTCCAGACCCAGCAAAGAACAGGTCTGGAGAGGGCCTGGAAGGTAGGGTGAGGGCAGGAGGAAAGGCAAGGGAAGAGCCAGCCCTTAACAGCCAAGCAGCTGTGGAAACCCAAACTCAGAAACCAGCACTTCTGAGATATGCCTCAGCATTTCAGACACCCCCGAGTTCCTGCAAATAACCAGCTCTCAGAGAAAGAAAGTTGTATTATGCCTTTGTACGTGGTGGTGGCAGTGGGGGCAGTGGGGCAATTACAGCAAAGCATGTAATTTGGTAGATAAGAGCTTGAGCACTAAGTTTGGCTTTTTTTTTTCCTTAAGATTTATTTATTTATTTTAGAGAGAGAGTACAAGCAGGAAGAGGGGCGGAAGGGGAGAGGGAGAGAGAATCTCAATCAGACTCCACACACAGCGCGGAACCTGACACAAAGCTCCATCCCTGTGACCCCGAGATCGTGACCTGAGCCGAAATCAAGAGTCTGATGCTTAATCGACTGAGCCACCCAGACGCCCCTGAAGTTTGGCTTTCAGTAAATATATAGGTCTTGCCACTTATGAACTGGGTGATCTTGGGCAACTGACGCCTCTCTGAGTCTCAGTTTTCCACCTATGAAATGAGAATTTTCTTTGCCCCACCTCATAATATCTTTGGGAGGACAACCAGGTCTTACCATGAGGCAGATGGGGAAACCAGGCCCAGAGGGGCTGCAGGAACTGCCCAAGGTCACACAGTAGGTTGGGAGGAGACTCAGCACACCAGTCAGGTCTCCTGGTTTCTCAACAATTACTACTGTGTTTTTGAAAAATGATTTCGGAATTCCTCCGAGAGCCCTCATTTATCCATATGGTTGCTGGAGTCTTGAGTGGGAACTGAGCAGCCTCCTACCCACAGAGGGACAACGGGGATCAAAGGCTTTCTTGACCCTACCTGGGACCCCCACTTGCAGTCACCACCTGCCTCCAGAAGCCAGAGGGCATGGTTTCAGTTTCATTCCAGAGAAACCCTAGAGGCAACTCAGCTGAAACACTTAGCCACATGGGCACCTGGACAGTTGGTCAGCAGGACCCAGCCTTCCTGGTATTTGGACTTTAAAAATAGATACCATTCTCACATGCTTGGGGTGGTTTTAAGTGTTCTCCAGCAGAGCAGGCTGAAAGGGCTGCTCAGGCTCTAGTTGGCAGGACCAACTCTCCCTCTTCTGGAGACTTGGACCTGGGGACCAAGAGACAGGGGTGCAAATCCCCTCAGCCACTAGCTGGCTATGTGACCTTGGGCAAGTCACTTCACCTCTCCGAGCCTCTGGAGAACAGGAAGGACAATAACTAGCACCCCAGCAGCTGGGTAGACTAAATAAGACTGCACAGCAGGGAACCTGGCAGCCAGAAAACACTCACTGAGCACCTCCTGTGTACCAAGAACAGGCTCTGGGATGCAAAAAAGAAGCACACAGTTCTGCTGCTGGGGTTCTGAGGATCTCAGGGCTAGAAGTTAGATGCAGTTAGAAATATGAGGTGGGGGATGCCTGGGTGGCTCAGTGGTTGAGTGCTCAGGTCATGATCCCAGAGTCCCAGGATGGAGTCCCACATCCGGCTCCCCACGGGGAGCCTGCTTCTCCCTCTGCCAATGTGTCTGCCTCTCTCTCTGTGTCTCTCACGAATAAATAAATAAAATCTTAGAAAAAAAAAAAAAAGAAAGAAACAAGGGAGGTGCCCAACCCTGCCTGGATGTCAGGAGGCATCCCAAAGAGGTGACAAATGAGTAGGAGCTACCCAAGTGGAAGGAGGAAATGAAAGAGGGGTGAGGGGTTGTAGTAAGGAATGGGAAGAGGGCAGGGCAGATTTCTGATGTGCATGGAACGGAAAGTGTCAATTTATTAAGCACCTATCTGGTGCCAGCCGCTGATCTAAGCATCGCGCTTGTATTACCTCTTTTCAAACTTGCACCAACCCTCTGAGGCCCGTTCTCTTACGAGCCCATCTTACAGAAACACGAACAGTAGGTGGTTGGGGGCGGGATCTGAATCCAGTGCAGTGGTTCTAAAGCTCTCCTAGAGGCTCCCCAGGGGTGCTGAGGACCAGGAGAGGGGAGCCTCAATCTCACCTGTCAGAGGGCTGGCTCAGATGGTCTCGCTAAGATCTCAGCCCCTGTGTTAAGACTGGCCTAGATTCGGACCCCACATCCTCCACGTCATAGCTCTGGGACGGCAACTGGCCCCTCGGTGACTCTGAGCCTTGCTTTCCCCATCTGTGAACTGGGGATAAAGTGCCAGAATGTTCAGTAAGGGGGCTATGTTGGTTTCTGTGGGCTCCCAGGGGCCAGAGCTGGCGGTGTGACCAGAGCCAATCCCATCGCTGCCCCCCACACACCCCTCACTCCCCGGGCCTCAGTCTCCCCCTGAGGATGACAGGGTTGGAGGAGAGGTTTCCTCCATCCTTTCCAGCTCTGTTCGGGTGTGGCTCAGAGCGGAACAAAGAGAAGGGGAGTGGTACCCAAAAGCTAAAAGCCCCCACCCCAACCACAGCCTACCGGTGCCTGAAGAGCCACTCAGCGCAGCCCCTCCAGGGGAGGGCAGGGGAGAGGAAGGGAGGGGGGAGGGCGTCCCGACGCGGCGCAGGGGGGAGGCGGGAGGTGACTTTGAGGAGAGGGCGGAGCTGAGGGTGCAGGGGCGCCGCGGGTAGCGGGGTCGGGGTCGGGGTCGTGGGCCCGGGAAGGGGCTGGGTTTCCGTGTCGGGAAGAAGACGCGGGCGCTGGGATCCCCAAGGGGGGCCGAGGGCTTCACCGCGGGTTGGGGTGCGGGGTGCGGGGCCCCGGCCCGGGGAGAGAGGGAAGGCGGAGGGAGGCGGGAGGGGAGGCGCTGGGGCTCCGACCCGGCAAACTGAGGCAGGGCCGAGGAGCTCGGCGCGACGGGGGCGCAGGGGGGCGGGGGCGAGGCCGGGCCGAGGGGCGGGGGCGGCACGTGGGGGTCGGGCGGGCGCGGCGGGGGCGCACCTGAAGTCCTTGTCGCTGGACGTCATCTTCTCCAGGAGGCTGGAGATGTGGAAGGCGGCGGTGCTCATGGTGGCTGCGCGCCGCGGGGCCGCCGGCGGGAGCGAATATGGCTGCGCGGGCGCCCCCTCCCCCGCCTCGCCGCGCGGGCTGCGCTCACCGGACAGAAATAGCAGCCCCCGCCCCGCCGGGGTGGCGCCGCGCTCGCGCCTGGGCCCGGGCGGCCGCGGGGGGCGGAGGGGGCCTGCGACAGGCTCTGCGGGCTCGCCCCGGGCCCGGCCCCGGCCCCGGCCCCGGCCTCGGCCTAGCTCGCGGGCGGCGCCGGCTTGCACACCCCCGGGGACGGGGAGGTCACTGCCTCTCCCCGGCAACCGCCTCCCTGTGACTCCTGGGGTCCCGACCCCGGTTGCGTGGCACGCGCACGGGATCGGAGGGTCTCAGGTTCGAATCCCGCTTCTCCGCGTTCCCCTGTTACGTAGCCTGGGCCAAGTGGCTTTGCGTCTCCGAGCCTCAGCGTTTCCATAGGTGCCGTTCGAGAAGCGGGAGCTGCAATTAGTGTAGGTCAAGCCAAAGCGCTCCCCCTGCACCCCACATCTCATGCTGGCCTGCCTCACAGACGGACCGGCAGGCTCTGAAGACTGTACCCGGCCACCAGGCCCCTGCTTGCCATCCCCTACCCTCGAGCCACGGGACCAGTTTCCTCATTTTACAGAGATGCAGCTGAGACCCAGAGAGGCAGAGAGGCTTACTAAAGGTGGAACAGCCAGGGGATCCGAGATGCAATCAGGACTGACCCTAGATCCCTCAGTGCCTTGGGCAACGACCCTTACCCCTTACGTGAAGCTCTCCACGCCTTCTTCACAGTTGGGTATAAGCTCAGGACTGGAAGATGTGTAGGAGCACAGAAGAGCCCTGTGCCTCTCTACGTAGCCAGGAAGCTCCTGGCTCTTAAGAAAGGGAATAGCATGTGCTTTGCAGCAAAACAATCCTGGATTCAAATCCCTACTAGGCTGATTCCTGGCTGTGTGGCCTTGGGATAATAACACAACCTCTCTACACTGTTTTTCTCACCCAAAGATGAAGATTAAAAATATCTTTATAACACACTTATTGGGTAGCCGGGTTCTAGACCAGTGCTGTCCAACAGAATTTTCTTCATTGTTGGAAATTTTCTTTGTGAAGGCCAGTTAGCTCAATTGGTTAAAGCATAGTGCTCAGAAACCGAGATCTGGAGCTGAGCATGCTCATTGCTTGCCATGTCCTTTCTTCTAGGTGCTCTCTGCAGGCAGAGTTGTGAAATATATGTATGTCTACTAATCCCCATATACACACATTGATCTATATGCTATGATCTGAATGTTTGCATCTCCCCAAAATCATGTGTTGAAATCCTACCCCCCAAAGTGATGGTATAAGGAGGTAAGGACTTTAGGAGGTGATCGGGTCATGAAGGCAGAGCCCTCATGAATGAGATTAGTGTGCCTTATGAAAGAGACTCCAGTATAGAGTTGCTATGTTGTACACCTGAAACTAATGTAACATTGTATGTCAACTATATTTCAATAAAAAATAAAATAAAATAGGAGCACCTGGGTGGCTCAGTCAGTTGGGTGTCAGACTCTTGGTTTCAACTCAGGTCATGATCTCATGGGTTGTGGAGTCAAGCCCCATGTCTGAGCTCCATGCTCAGCAGGGAGTCTGTTTCAAACATTTTCCCCCTCTGAGTGCCCCTCTACCCACTCACCCTCTAACTCTCTCTAAAATAAATAAATGTTTAAAAAGATATATAGGGACACCTGGGTTGCACAGTACGACTCGGTTTTGGCTCAGGTCGTGATCTCAGGGTCATGAAATGGAGCCCTACATCAGGCTCCATGCTCAGCGCTGAATCTGCTAGGACTCTTTCTCTCTCTCTCTCTCTCTCTCTCTCTCTCAAATAAATAAATAAATCTTTAGCAAACAGGGACACCTGGGTGGCTCAGCAGTTGACATCTGCCTCTGGCTCAGGGCGTGATCCTGGTACCGGGATCCAGTCCCACGTCAGGCTCCCCACCGGGAGCCTGCTTCTCCCTCTGCCTATGTGTCTCTTCCTCTCTCTCTGTGTATCTCATGAATAAATAAATAAAATCTTAAAAAAAAAAAAAACTCTTTAGCAAACAAATAAATAAAATCAATAAAAGAGACCTCAGAAAGATCCCTCACCCCTTCTACTTTAGGTGGACTCAGTGAATATGGCTGTCCCTGAACCAGGAAGCAGGCTCTCACCAGACACTAAATCTGTTAGTGCCTTGATCTTCGACTTCCCAGCCTCCAGAACTGTGAGAAATAAATTTCTCTTGTTTAGAAGCCACCCAGTGTATGGTATTTTGTTATAGCAACCCTAATGGACTAAGACATTGTATTTATAATAAACACCATGAGTTCATACTGATGTGATTTCAATCCATCACCACAGGCAGGGTTCATTCTAGCCTTCTTCCTTTCCTTTTTTTTTTTTCTTCTTTTTTAAAAAAATTTAGATTGAGGTATAATTGGCATATAACATGTTGATTTCAGGTGTAGAACATAATGATTCAATATTTGTTTACGTTGCAAAATAAGCACCACAAGTCTTAACATCTGTCCCCATACATAGTTACAGAAAAAATTTTTTTCTCATGACAAGAACTCTTAAGATCTACTCTCTTAGCAATCTTCAAATATGCAATACAGTATTATTAACTGTGGTCACCAAGCTGTATGTTATATTCTCATGACGTATTTATTTTATAACCGGAAGTTTTTATCTTTTGATCACCTTTGCTTGTTTCTCCTACCTCCCTAGGCGCCCTGCCTCTGGCAACCACCAGTCTGTTCTCTGTATCTGTGAACTCAGTCTTCCAGGGCTAATGATTTCTGTGTGCGAACCCACTAAGCTGGTTATTCAGGAAAGTCAAAAGGCTGCTCCAGTGACAAACCCGCCACCCCTGGGAAGCAGAGCTGACACCTAATAGAGTGAGCAGTACAATAGGTGCCTTCCCCCTTTCCCTATATGTAACTTCTTTCTTTGACGGTAATAAATGTTTCTCTTGGGATGCCTGGGTAGCTCAGTGGTTGAGTGTTTGCCTTTGGCTTAGGTCATGATCCCAGGGTCCCGGGATCGAGTCCCGCATCAGGCTCCCCGCAGGGAGCCTGTTTCTCTCTCTCTGTGTCTCTGCCTCTGTGTTTCTCGTAAATAAATAAATAAAATATTTTTTAAAAAATGTTGCTATTGGGGACCCCGGGTGGCCCAGCGGTTTAGCTGTATACATATACATATACAGTATCTTCAGAATTGCTAACCTTTACTCCTGTGAGAAATTAATTTACTTTTTTCACCTGAGCCATAAATGAGTTCTAACTGGCTCACAAACTCACGCAAAAAAGCTCAAGAAGAAACAGGATTTAGAGCAAGACTGTAGGGAGTTATGCTCTACCTTCTTGAGGGTAGAGTATCTACTTTTATTATTTTAAATTCTTCTGCACTAGATATTTGTTTATTCTCTCCCATTTATTTATTTACCCAATTATTTATTTATATCAATATGGACCTATGGATATTTATTTTATACTCTGGGTTATAATCTGGTACTACTCTATTTTGTTGCTCAAATTATTTTAGCTTTGGCCATTGAGAGTTTCAGTTGGTTCTTGTGTCCTTTTGACATACCCTCATTAGCATATGTGTGTGTCTTTAATTAATTGTAACCTACTCCAACAATGAGAAACCTGGCTCCCACCATCAGTCATCCATTTACCTAATTGTTCATTTCCAGTGTATATGTATAAAAATATTAGAATTGTTAACCTGGGGCAGCCAGGGTGGCTCAGCGGTTTAGCGCCACCTTCAGCCCAGGGCCTGATCCTGGAGACCTGGGATCGAGTCCTGCATCAGGCTCCCTGCATGGAACCTGCTTCTCCCTCTGCCTGTGTCTCTGCCTCTCTCTCTGTGTGTTTCTCATGAATAAATAAATAAAATCTTAAAAAAAAAAAATTGTTAACCTGTATCTCCAGAGGAAACAATTTGATCAAGTAGAGTACTATGTATATCTTCTTTTGCCTTTAGTTTTGTGGCTTCCACTCACTTCCAAAGGATTTAGGTCAGCACCCTTCTCCCCCACTCTGTTGGTTGTTGCAAACATTTATAATACGGTTAGATCACTTTGTCACATTCTGCATTCCATCCTCAAATCCCCTGAACCTCCTAAATGGTTTTCTAAAATTTGAATATATTAAGATTCATCCTTTGTGCTATAAAGTCCTGAGTTTCGAGAAATAGTGTCATGTATTCAGTATCATATAGAATAGTTTCATCATCCCAAAAAAAGTCTCTGTGCTCCACCTATTTACTCCTCTTCTTTCTCCTGGATCCATTGACAGTCACTGATCCTTTTTACAGTATCTATAGCTATGCCTTTCCCAGAATGTCATTTAGGTGGAATTATACAGTGTGTAGCCTTTTCGGATTGGCTCTTTTTTTTTAATTTTAAGAATTTAAAATTCACCATGTCTTTTTGTGGCTCAATAGCTCATTTCTTTTTATTGCTGAATAATATTTGTATGGATGTACCATAGTTTGTCCATTCACCTATTAAAGGACATCTTTGTTGCTTCCAGTTTTTATTTTATTTTATTTATTTATTTAAAGATTTTACTCATTCATGAGAGACACAGGCAGAGGGAGAAGCAGGCTGCATGCAGGAAGCTCAATGTAGGACCTGATCTCTGGACCTTGGGATCACGCCCTGAGCCAAAGGCAGATGCTCAACCTCTGAGCCACCCAGGTGCCCCATGCTTTCAGTTTTTAGCAATTATGAAGAAAGCTGCTATAAACATTCACATGCAGGTTTTTGTGTGGACACGAGTTTTCAAATCAATGTGTAGATACCTAGGAGTGGGGTTGCTGGATCATATGCTAAGCTATATATTTCTTTATAGGAAATTTCCAAAATGTCTTCCAAAGTGCCTGAACCACTTTGCATTCTCACCAAAAATAAACGAGAGTTCCATTGCTCCACATCCTCACTAGTATCTGGTGGTGTTAGTTTTTGGACTTGGGCCATTCTGATAGTCACCTTGCACTATATCATTGTTGTTCCAATTTGCAATCTCCTAACGACAACAATGAACATTTTTTATATGCTTATTTGCTATCTCTGTATCTTCCTCCGTGAGGTGTGCTCTTACTGTTGAGCTTTAAGAGTCCTAAATTTATATATGTTTGGATACAAGTCCCTTACTAGAAATGTGACTTGCAATTATTTACTCCCAGTCTGTGGTTTGTATTGTCATTCTCTAAATAGCATGTTTTGCAGAGCAGTAGGATTTTTTGTTTGTTTGTTTTTAAAGATTTTATTTATTTATTCCTGAAAGACACACACAAAGAGAGAGAGAGAGACACAGGCAAAGAAGAAACAGACTCCTCGCGGGGAGCCCGATGCAGGACTGGATTCCCAGACCCAGGATTATGCCTTGAGCCGAAGGCAGACACTCAACCGCTGAGGCACCCAGGCGTCCCATGGTTTTACTTTTAATAAAGTCCCACTTAGTAATTTTCTCTTTTGTAGATCATGCTTTTGGTGTTATATCAAATAACTTATCACCAAACCCAAGCTCATATTGATTTTCCTCCAATATTTTTTTCTAGATGTTTTATACTTTTATATGTAGGCCATGATTAATTTCAGGTTAATTGTTGTGAAAGGTACAAGGTCTGTATCTACATTTATTTTTTGCATGTGGGCACACCATTGTTCCAGTGCCATTTCTTGCAAAGACTATCCTTTCTCCATTGAATTGATTTTGCACTTTTGTCAAAGAACAGTTGACTGTATTTATGTGTGTCTATTTCTGGGCTCTCAGTTCTGTTCCATTTGTTCTATTTGTCTGTTCTTTCTCCAATACCATACTCTCTTGACTACTGTAGCTTTATAGCAAGTGTTGAACTTGTGAGGTAGGATCAGTCTTCTGACTTTGTTGATCTTTATTACTGTTCTGTTTGAGGTCTTTTGCCTTTCCATACAAATGTTAGAATCAGTGTGCCAATGCCTGTAAAATAGTTTGCTGGGATTTTTATTAGGATTGTTTTGAACCGATAGATCAAATTGGTGAGAATTGACATCTGAACTGATTCTTTTTTCAGCCATGTCCAGTCTACTAATGAACCCACCAAAATTATTCTTTACTTCTACCATAGTGTTTTTGATTTTAGTGTTTCTTTTTCATTCATTGTTACAAGCCCTTAACAATGTTAATCACATGTATTTTAAATACTCCGTCTGATATTTCCAACATCTGTGTCATATCTGTCTGGTTCTGAGGCTTGCTTTGTCTCTTCAAGCTGTTTTTTTTCTCATCTCTTAGCATGCATTTTGATTTTTTTGTTGTTGAAAGCCAGACATGATGCTTTGGTGAATAGGAACCAAGGTAAGTAAGGGTCTAGTGTAGGAATTTATGTTAATTTGGCTAGGAGTTGGGCTTGCTTATTTTTATCTGTAGCCATAGCTGCTAGAGGCTTCAAATTCTTCTAGTGTCTTTGTTTTGATCTTCCCTGTTGACTTTGGGCTTCCCTAGATTCTCCTCCACAGAGAGAATCTGCATCATACAGCTCCTTCAATGATAATCTACTGTTATTATTCTGGTCCCTGTTGTGGCATGGCGAAGGGTGAAAGAAGAGAAGTGATTTATAATCATATGGTTTTTTAAAAGATTTTATTTATTTGAGAAAGACAGATGTAGTGAGCAAGAAGGAGACAGAGAAGCAGGCACCCTGCTGAGCAGTGAGCCTGACTTAGGGCTCTATCCCTGAGATCATGACCTGAGCTGAAGGCAGACATTCAATTGACTTATAATTTAATCTCAGTATTTCAGTGCACCTGTGTCCCTGGGCTGTGAGTCTTGTGCACGTTTCTTAGTTTTATTCCTCCACTTTAGAACATCTAGCAAGATCTGTCCTTGCCCTGCTAGGTGGGAGAAATGTCTTTGCCCTAGATGGGATAAGGATTGGTAAAGTCTTTTTCCCTGGAGAGCAGGTGTTTGTTATGGAGAATACTCTGGGTGTATTTCACAGTGGTTACCCTTTGCCTCTTCTTGTCAGAACCAGAAAGAGAGCTCTCTTGGCCCTTCACTCTGAGAATTTAGTGAGATTCCCAGAGGTAAAACTCACAAAAGTATGGGGTACCCCTTAAGACCGTGGCCCTCAAAAGTTTCTCACTCTTATGCTAGTTCACACACAGCCTCTGGCAATTTTTAAGATTACCATCTAAGGATTCCTATCAGTTTATGACTCCTAGTGGCTTTTGCTCTAGGTAAGCAGATCTCAGCTGTGACTTTTATTATTATTCTGTATGGTAGGAGATACAAGTCTAATTTTATGTTTTTCCCAAATGGTGACCCAGTTGCCCTAGCACCATTTATTAAAAAGTCCACAAATATAAAGGAGTAATACAAGGTAGTTTATTTGTAATTTATCTGTATCTTGATTATGGTGGTAGTTACATGATTTTTTAAAAATATTTTATTTATTTATTCATGAGAGACACAAAGAGAAAGGCAGAGACACAGGCAGAGGGAGAAGCAGGCTTTCCTGAGGGAGCCTGATGTGAGACTTGATTCCAGGACCCCTGAGCCAAAGGCAGAAGCTCAACCACTGAGTCACCTAGGGGCCCCTAGTTACATGAATCTATACATGGGTCAAATGCATAGAAACCGTGCACACAACTCAACACATGTAAAGTATTATAAAAGCGGAATAAGGTGTGTAGTCTAATTAATGGTATTGTACTGATGTCAATCTGGCTTTGCTATTGTACTACAGTTATATAAGATGTAAGCATTGGGAGAAACTGGGTGTATCTAGGGAAGCCCAAGCTGTATTATTTTTCCTGCTTCCTGTGAGTCTATAATTTGTATCAAAATAAAGTTTTTAAAAATCCATCTCTGCCATTAAGATTCCTAGATTGAATTTCTTATAGCCCAATTTGTTCAAGTGGCAAAACTAGTCCATTTATATTCGTTACGATTACTGATATGGTTGGTGTACCTTTATCCTCACTTATATTCTATTTTGTGTAATTTACCCTACCTTTTCTTTGCTATTTCCTGCTTTATTGATTAAATTTTCTTTGTCCCTTCCTTTTTTCCCCTTTGATGGAAGTTGTGCATTCTATTTCACTAGTTTAGGGATTATCTTTAACATTTTAACAGATGAAATTGATTTAATGAAATCCAAATTTAATTTATAAGTTAATTAATAGGGCAGCCCGGGTGGTTCAGCAGTTTAGCACTGCCTTCAGCCCAGGGCGTGATCCTGGGGTCCCAGAATCGAGTCCCGCGTCGGGCTCCCTGCATGGAGTCCACTTTTCCCTCTGCCTGTGTCTCTGCCTCTCTCTGTGTGTCTCTCATGAATAAATAAATAAAATCTTTAAAAAAATAAGTTAATTAATACCTCTACTCACATCCTGAATAATACAAGTATCTTACAATATCTTAACTCCAATATCTCCAGGCTGCTGTGTATCATTGTTTATTATAAATTTGAATTCTACCTTGTATTTATACATCTCAAGTTATGTGCTATTTCAGAGAACACTTAGATTTACCCATGTTTACCAATTCTTTTTTTTTTTTTTTTTTTTTTTAAGATTTTATTTATTTATTTATGAGAGACAGGCCCTGGGCTGAAGGCGGCGCTAAACTGCTGAGCCACCCGGGCTGCCCACCAATTTCTTTACAATAATTTCTTCTTTGATTCTTTCCTTCCTTCTGTGTTCAATTTCTTTTTTCTCTTATTTTTTTAAAGATTTTATTTATTTATTCATGAGATACACACAGAGAAAGAAACAGAGAGAGAGGCAGAGGCAGAGGCAGAGGGAGAAGCAGGCTCCATGCAGGGAAAGGAGCCCTTCGTCGCAGGACTCCATCCCAGGTCCCCAGGATCACTGTTTGGGCTGAAGGTGGCGCTAAACCACTGAGCCACCCAGGCTGCCTTTCTTTTTTTCTTGATATAGTCATGAAGTTTTTTTTCAGCCAAAATCTGGGAATGATAAATGTATTCATTCTGTCTGACAACATCTTTGCCCTTAAATATTTAGATGGATTTAGAATTCTAAGTTGATAGTTACTTTCTTTCAGCACTTTGAAGATATGATTCATTATTTTTTGGTTTATATTGTCTCAATTTACATGTCTGCTCTCACTGTAACTAACCTTTCCATTAGTACCTCATGGTCAAATGTTGCTACTCTGACTCCTGCCATCACCTCCACATTCTAATTGGAGTATATACTTTCATTTACAATTTATTGGCCACACACAGGTATTAGAGGACTAGAAAATGTAGTCTATTCTGGCAGCCATGTGCCAGGTATTACTCTAGAATAGGGGTCAGAACTGGTTCATTCCTGAACTTTCCACCAACAGGTACCCCATAGGTATCTGAAGATGGGTTTCATCAACCAATCTTCCTCCTCATACGGGCCCATGGTCAGGGCTTAAAGTGTTGCCTGAGGAGAAGACCCAGGCAGCAGAACCAGCCTCTTCCCCCCAGACACAGCCCTCTGCCCAGAGGTTATTTCTCTTGGTCCTGTGAGGAGGTCAGGCTGCTCCCCCTAGGTCCCACTTCTGTTTGGATCTCAGCAGGGCTCTCTGCCCAGCTCCTGGCATTCCATGTTGTGAGATCCCAGGCCATTTCAGAGGGGACCTGGATGAATTCTTTCACCTTCTATTGCAGAATTAAAAAGAAACACTTATTGGAAATGCCTGGGTGGCTCAGTTGGTCAAATGTCTGCCTTTAGCTCAGGTCATGAGCTCAGAGTCCTGGCATTGAGTCTGGGCTCCCTGCTCAGCAGGGGAGTCTGCTTCTCCCTCGGCCTCTGCACCACCACCTCCTGCTTGTACTCCCCCCCCCCCGCCCCGCAAATAAATAAAATCTTTTTAAAAATAAAATAAAAAACACTTATTGCACACTCCCACACACGTTGTCCTGTGGGTAGGTGACTTCTCCATTTGCCCTCTGAAGAAGATGAGGCTCAGAGAGGTTAAGCAATTTGACTAAAGTCACACAACCAGCACCAGAACTCAAATTGAGGTCTTCTAGCTCTCAGTTCTGGCCTATTTATAAGACTAAACTTCTTTCTGAGATGGAGAAAGGTGTTTGTGGCTTGAAGAAAACAAGATTGAATTCTTGTTCTCTCACATAATTGAGGAGTAAGTGAGGCAGGCAGGTTTCTGGGAAAGGGTGTCAGACTCCCAACCATGGCGGGGAAGCCAAGGACCAAAGGGAGTGTTCCTTGGAGTGTTTGCCAGGTAGTCAGGCCATCTGCAGGGCACAGGAGGTTATAAAGGCAAGCTGATTAGAGATACAGCTTAGAGCAACTACTTTGGGGGAAGAAAGAGCTAAGTTTGAGTACCCTCTAGCTGTGTGAGCTTGGGCAGGTGACTCAATCTCTCTGTGCCTCAGTTTCTACATTTATCAAATGGAAATAATAGCACCCACCTTGGGAGGTAAAGATTTTAGTAGAATACCTGGCGCATGGCAAGCCTGCACTAAATGGTAGCTGTTAGTTTTTGCTGTTTTATTATCATGACACCTAGTAGGGGAGACAGACACTGACGTGTGATGGCTGAGGGATGTATTATGGGGACACAGGAGAGAGGGGTCGGACGTCTGAATCAGGCCTTAAGGAGCCAAGTACATCCTCCAGGCAGACCACCAGGCTGCCATTCCAGACACACAAGCTTGTATCTCCGCATCCTCAGACTTCATCATTGGCCATCCTGGGCCTACCCCTCAGGCCCACAGGACAGGTGCGTCGTGTGACATCTGAGCTTGAGCTCAGTCCAGACAGTATTTTCAAAAGAGTCAGTTTCCAGAGTTCTTAGAATTCCGTGGCTGAAGGCACTGTCTCCTCCAGCAGACACAAGCTATTTGCAAACTCTTGGTCTTAGATCTCAAGATGCTCTCAAAGCTTCCTTTTTAAAAATCTTCCTCCCGGGGATCCCTGGGTGGCGCAGCGGTTTGGCGCCTGCCTTTGGCCCAGGGCGCGATTCTGGAGACCCGGGATCGAATCCCACGTCGGGCTTCCGATGCATGGAGCCCGCTTCTCTCTCTGCCTGTGTCTCTGCCCCTCTCTCTCTCTCTGTGACTATCATGAATAAATAAATAAATAAAATTTAAAAAAAAAAAAAAAAAATCTTCCTCCCATGGGCAGCCTGGGTGGCTCAGCGGCTTAGCACCGCCTTCAGCCCAGGGCCTGATCCTGGAGACCCAGGATCAAGTCCCACATCAGGCTCCCTGCATGGAGCCTGCTTCTCCCTCTGCCTGTGTCTCTGCCTCTCTCTCCCTCTTTGTGCTTCTCATTAATAAATAAATACAATTAAAAAAAAAAAGAACTAAAAATCTTCCTCCCTCCCTTCCTCTCTCCCTCCCTTTTCCTTTTCCTTCCTTTTGTCCTTTCTTCCCTTTCTTTCTCCCTTCTGCCTCTCTTCTTTACATTCTTTCTTTCTGTCATAGGGGTTAACAACTCACACTTCTCTATTTACAGAGATTGTTGAACCCCTCCTCGAGAACATGACTGTACTTGAGGGTCAGACAACACCGGGGTGGGTTCACAGTTCACAGCTGGAGGTTCCAGGATGGTGTCTCTAGCTAGCAGTCTCCCAGTATCTAACTGCTGAATGCCTCCACATGGGTTCAAACAAAGACATGGAAGCACAGTCCAGACACTATTGAAGAGCAGCATAGGGACGCCTGGGTGGCTCAGTGGTTGAGTGTCTGCCTTGGGCTCAGGTTGTAATCCAGAAGTCCTGGGATCAAGTCCTGTATCAGGCTCTCTGCAGGGAGCCTGCTTCTCCCTCTGCCTATGTCTCTGCCTCTCTCTGGGTCTCTCATGAATAAATAAAATCTTTAAAAATAAAATAAAATAAAAGAACAGGATAACCTCTCTGATACTGTGGAATGTGGGCCCAGTGACACACTGTATTCTTAAAGACTTATGATGGTGACTTCAAACACACACAGTAGAAAGGACTGTATAATGAACTCCCACCTACAAGTCACCCAGCTTCCACTCTTATCAATATTAGCTAATGGTGATTCCTCTCTCCCCCTCCCACATTTTACCCATTGCTGGAATGCTTTAAAGCACACCCCAGACACAGTGTCACATCACTGGTAATCATTCTGCATCACCAACAGATCACATTGTTTTTACATAACAGATGTGTTATCATCACACCTAACAAAAATAACAATGAATCTTTTTTTTAAATTTTGTTTATTTATTCATAGAGACACAGAGAGAGAGAGGCAGAGGTACAGGCAGAGACGCAGGCAGAGGGAGAAGCAGGCCCCCTACAGGAAGCCCGACGCGGGACTCGATCCCAGGCCTCCAGGATTACACCCCAGGCTGCAGGCGGCTCTAAACCGCGCGCCACTGGGGCTGCCCAAAATAACAATGAATCTTAAGTAATGGAATATTTAATTTGTATTCAAATTTCCCAGATTGTGTCAAAGATGTCCGTTTGCATTTAGTTTCTTAGAAAAGTATATTATCACTCTGCTGCTACAAATAGGGAAACTGAGGCTGCCCTCCCACAAAGTCACAGAGTTAGTAAATAACAGATCTATTTTATATGGAAGACACTGTCTTAGATTTTTACTCTGTACTGCTGACTCAAAGCTTCAAAAGCCCTAAGAAAGAGAGAGAGGAGGGATCCCTGGGTGGCTCAGCAGTTGAGCATCTGCCTTCAGCCCAGGGCGTGATCCTGGAGTCCTGGGATCGAGTCCCACATCAGGCTCCCTGCATGGAGCCTGCTTCTCCCTCTGCCTATGTCTCTGCCTCTCTCTCTCTCTCTCTCTCTGTCTCTCTGTGGCTCTCGTGAATAAATAAATAAAAAATTTTAAAAATAATAAAAATAAAGAGAGTGAAAGGGAAGAGTGAGGGAGGGAAGGAAGGAGAGAAAAAAAGAAGGAAGGAGAAAGAGCAGCCACTGCCATCTGGAAGCTGGCCTGGTGCTCACAATTGGGCCATGCTATTCTCTGCCAGGACACAAGCAATTTCATGGAACACCAACCTTGTATAAGATCCCTCTGGGGCCATGATAGAGACAAAGCAAGGCCATTTCACAATTGTGTCTCAACCCAGACAAAACAAGGTCCCTGTGCCACCCACAAAATACTAAGAACCCTTCTGTTGGCTAAAATCACTGTGACTGCTACATCTTTATGGATCATAGCTCCCCTCCCTGTAGATGAGATTTATCAAGATGTCTCATCATGGAATTGCCCCACCTTTCTGGTAGCATTCAATCTAGTGAACCCTTCCTACCTTAGGCCCTCCCCTAAACCATCCAGCCAAAGCACCAATTTTACAATGGGTTCTTTCTAGTACCCTCTATGAGGACACCACATGGTCGCCAAAGGCATGTTCTCCCTTGCCTCCGTGAATAGCAGCAAACCCAACTTGTTTAACTACAGGTGGTTCCAGTAGCCTCTGGCTGGAACCCCAAATGGGGTTCCATTTGGCTCTGAATTCTGCAACTGATATTTCCATAAGTTTTGTCTGCCAGACCACCTGTAAGGCAGAGAGACAGGAAATGCATCATATCCCTTTGTAAAAGCTCCAGCTGATGGGGACTGGGTGGCTGAATGGTTGAGCATCTGCCTTCAACTTAGGACAAGATCCCAGGTCTGGGGATCGAGTCCCGCATCTGGCTCCCTGTGAGGAGCCTACTCCCTCTGCCTGTGTCTCTGCCTCTCTCTGTGTGTCTCTCATGAATAAATAAATAAAATCTTAGAAAAAAATAAAAAAGCTCCAGCTGAGTGCTGGTCAGAAACTAGCTCCCAGTAGGCCCTCAAGATGAGACCAGATTCACCCTAACCTCTGTACTGAATCCTGCCATCTTGGGTGGGGTCAGCCCCAGCTGTCCTGTTTCCCTGGAGGCCAGTTTCTGGGGCCCCTGCTCAGAGCAGCAGAGTTCCATTTTGCTTGTGTCCTTTCTATTCTGCAAATGAAGGGCATTGTTCTTTGGCCAGACCTGTGGGGACCCAGGGCCTGAATAAACCCCCATCTGATGGGAAGCTTTATTCATTTCTCTCGCTCCCCAGATTCTCTGACCTGCAGGAAAAACAAACCCTAAGGACCCCACGGCCCAAACTCAGCCAGAGGACCCAAGGTCCCAAATCACTTCTCTCCCTTCCTCCTCCTCCTCCCTCTCCTCCCCCCTCCTCCTCCTCCTCCTCCTTCTTCTTCTTCTTTCTTCTTTCTTCTTCTTTTTTTAAAGATTTTATTTATTTATTCATGAGAGATACACACACACACACAGAGAGAGAGAGAGAGAGGCAGAGACACAGGCAGAGGGAGAAGCAGGCTCCACGCAGGGAGCCTGATGTGGGACCCAGACCCGGGTCTCCAGCATCAGGCCCTGGGCCAAAGGTGGTGCTAAACTGCTGAGCAACCCAGGCTGCCCCTCTCCCTTTCTTCTAATGGCACCACAACCCCCCCAGGAAAGAGGAGTCCCCTACCCCATCCACGATTGTTACTGATCACTTTTCTCCAAAGGAGTGTTGCTTCTTTCCTTACCTGAGGGCGGAATGTTTATTCCTATGGGATCCATTGAATACACTGGATTTCTCTCTTCCTTCCCTACATAAAGCCAGACTCAGGGCTGAAAGGAAGGTGCTGCCAGGAGTTTGGTAACTGCGGTTCAACCCCAAATCTCATCATTTCATCACTGTGTGACCCGAAGCAAGTTACTTAACCCCTCAGGGCCTTAGCTTCTCTCATGAAGCTCACTACGTAGTAGCTGCTCCAGGGTCAGACCCTTCTCTTGCCTGGAGGAAGGAGTACATTTTCTGAACACAGGGTCCTTTTGGGAGACTGGCTCATCTTCAGGAGCAGACATCCCTCTTCTTTGACTGACAACCTCAACTAGGGCACCAGCCCTAGACCGTGCCGTGAGCACCTGAGATGACAGTGGAGGGAAGAGGGGTGTCTCTTTTTCTACAAAGTGGTGTGATCACTGGGCTGAGGGTCAGGAGGTCTAGGTTCTAGTCCCACCTCTGCCCCCAAACTCCCTGTGCATTGGTGGTCAGGTCCTTTTAATCTCTGGATCTCAATTTCCTCATCAGTAAAATGTGTTGGAGAATGCTTGTTCAGGGCGTACCTGGGTGGCTTAGTGGATTAAATGTCTTCCTTTGACTCAGGTCATGATCTCAGTGTCCTGGGATCCAGCCCCATGTTGGGCTTCCTGCTCAGCGGGGAGCTGGCTTCTCCCTTTCCCACTCCCCGAGCTTATGTTCACTCTCTCTCTGTCAAATAAATAAATTAAATCTTAAAAAACAAAACAAAACAAAACAAAAGAATGCTTGTTCAGTCTGCATCCTTGTTCAGCTAGGTCCTGAGAATTAGAAGAAAGACTGTTTGGCACTTTGAAGGGTAGCACTTGAATTGGGAAAAAAATATTTGCAAACACGTATCTGACAAAGGATTTGTATCCAGCATATGTAAAGAACTCTTACCACTCAACAGTAAAAATACAAACAATTGAATTAGAAAACGAGCAAAAGACTTGAATAAAAATTTCACCAAAGAGGGTATACACAGATAGAAAATGAGCACACGAAAAGCTGTCCAATGTTATTAACCATTAGGGAAAAGCACAATGAGACTCATCAGAAGGATTCAGATAAAACATGGCAAGAGGGGCACATGGGTGGCTCAGTGGTTGAGCATCTGGCTTTGGCTTAGGTTGGGATCCTGGGGTCCTGGAATCGAGCCCCACATCAAGCTCCCTGCAGGGAACCTGCTTCTCCCTCTGCCTGTGTCTCTGCCTCTCTCTGGTCTCTCATGAATAAATAAAATGTTTAAATCTTAAAAAACAAAACAAAACAAAACACAGCAACAGCATCAAATGCTGGCAAGGATCTGGAGAAACTGAATCACTCATACATGACAGATGACAATGCAAAATGGTACGGCCACTCTAAAAAAGATTATGGCAATTTCTTAATATACTAAGTGTGTAATTACCATATAACTTAATAACTGCACTCATGGGCATTTATCCCCAGAGGAATGAAAATTTATTTTCATGCAAAAGCCTGTATATGAATGTTTGTAATAGCTTTCTTCATAATAGAACTGGAAACAACCAAGTGTCCTTCGGTGGGTGAATAACTAATGATCTGTGGCACATCTAAGCCATGGAATAGTTTCAGCAATAAAAAGGAATAAGCTATTGATACACATAATGACCTGAATGAATCTAGCAGAGAAGTATGCAGAATGAAAGAAGCTAATCCCCAAAGGTCACACACTATATGGTTCCCTTTATATAACTTTCTTGAAATAATGAAATTACAGAAATGGAAAAGAGATTAGTGGTTGCCAGGGATCAGAGAGGGGGAAAAGTGAGAAAAGTGGGGTGGTTCTCAAAAGGCAGCTTGAGGGATCCTTGTAGTAATAGAAATGTTCTGTTTTTTAACAGTATCAATTACAATATCCCTGTCGTGAAATTGTCCTGTAGTTTTTCATGTGTTTCCAGTGGGGGAAGCTAGATAAAGGGTAAATGGGATCTCTGTATTATTTCTTAAAACTGTGTGCAATTATCTCAAATAAATAATTATCTCAAGTATATTATAAAAAGTTTAATTAAAAAACAACAACAAAAAACATGGTCAGACCGAGGTAGTTTTTTCTAGAAATCAAAGGGACCATTTTCTGGATCTGTTTGTTCCCCTCAAAGAGATTTCTAGAGACGGTTTGTACTGTCACCCTCCAGTGTTTGTCAGACTGGGTTCTCTGGGGCCCTTGGGTTCTAGTGGGCACTCCAGGGGCTGCCTGCTAGGCCAACAGGGATGCCAAGCAGGTGTTCCCATCAACAGCCCCACAGCCCCTACTTCAACTAGAAAGAAATCCACCCTGGTCTGGTAGTTTGTGTTGAATTTTATTTGTTAAAAGGATATTTCAGCTTAAATGAAAAAAGAGAAAGTTTGAAAGCCACTTAAATTGAGTCCAAATCCTTCATTTTACATTTATCAGAAGGAGCTTGGGTTAACTCCCCATCACCCCCCAATACCACTCTCTCTTTATTAATTTTTAAAATTTAACTTTAGTCCTCATTCTTTAAAGCAGGCATAGGGACCCTGGAATCTGAGAGTTAAGAGTGCTGTCAGGGTCACCAGATCCAACCTCTGCCTTCAGGTGAGGCTGGTTTTCATCCTGCTCATTTTACTGGCGAAACAACTGAGGCCCAGAGGCTAGTGTGAATCATGCTTAATCTGGATTTAGGAATATTTTAAACTCCATCTCAAACAGCATCAGCTTCAGCTGTTTCTCAAAGAATATGGAGTTGCAAAGATTCCAGTCTAGGCCAGAGGCTGACTCTTCAAACATGGATTTCAATGACATATAGAGTGGCTTCTAAACCAGAAGTTTATTTTACTTTAATTTTTATTTATTTATGATAGAGAGAGAGAGAGAGAGAGGCAGAGACATAGGCAGAGGGAGAACCAGGCTCCATGCACCGGGAGCCCGACGTGGGATTCAATCCCGGGTCTCCAGGATCGCGCCCTGGGCCAAAGGCAGGCGCCAAACCGCTGCGCCACCCAGGGATCCCTAAACCAGAAGTTTAGGTTGAGGTTTGTGCATGGAAGAGTGGGAAAAGTCCCAGCTTTGAAGTCAGGGAAACCTGACTTTGAATCCTGACCCAGCCACTTTCTGGTTAGTTATGTGACTCAGAATAAACCATTTCAGTTCTCTGACCCTCCATTTTCTCATCTATGAAATGGGGCCAATGCTCCTCAATTTAGAGGATCCATTTAAAATGTTTCAAGGTGATCAAAACAGGCCCGTCCTCACAGACATCCATTTGGTGACTAAGCAAACACTCACGGAGAGAACCAGATTCCTGAGTATCCTAGTAGGAGCACATTCCTTCCCCCCTACGCCTGCATGGCATAACTCTCAGACCTAAGAAGTCACTGGGAAGTTGCCATCTGCTTGAGGGATCCCAGTGGCCTCATCATCGGAATGCTGAGGCATCCTGAAGACTGACTGTGTGTAGGCACTGCTCCGAGCACTTTATACAAATAATGTCACCAGTGATGGGGACTGCCATCTCCCCATGTTTATGGATGTGGAGAGGGAGGCTGAGCTTTCTGTTGCTCCCAGAGTCACGTGCTTTGCTGAGTCAGGTGGGCCCCCCAGCTGGCAGTTCTGGAATGTAGGGAAGCCTGATGCCACGCTCATCTGCTGAGCTGGCTTCCCTGGGGCTGTCAGCTGTGCCCACAGGACGGTGGGAGGTTGCCTTCTGAATCACCACCCCTCCCTACACACACATGGGGCAATGAGTTCACCTCAGGAGGGGGCTGAGCTGGGGCCTCCCTTCTGCCTCCAGCTGCCTTGTCTGCAGCCCTGGCGACCTGCCTGTGTCAGAGATAGGAAATGCCCTGAGATTGTGCCTCCATCCTGGGTCAGGTTCATACCACCTGGTGTTACAGGTGAGGCAGGAAGTAAACTCTTCATTTGCTCAGAGAGAAGAATCTTCCTCTGGGATTAGAAAGCAAACAGAAGGTGAAGACCCGGGTTTTTTTGAGCACTTACCATGTGCCAGTCATTGAAAACTTTAAATGATACAAAGTATTCTTCAGTCCAGTGATTCTTTTTTTTTTTTAAAGATTTTATTTATTTATTCATGAGAGACACAGAGGGAGGCAGAGACATAGGCAGAGGGAGAAGCAGGCTCCCTCTGGGGAGCTTGATGTAGGATTCAATCCCAGGATCCTGGGATCACACCCTGAGCCAAAGGCACTCAACCACTGAGCTACCCAAGTGCCCCTGGTCCAGTGGTTCTTTTTATTTTTTTTAAGATTATTTATTTATTTATTCATGAAAGACAGAGAAAGAGAGAGAGACAGAGACACAGGCCAAGAGAGAAGCAGGCTCCCCATAGGGAGCCCAATGCAGAACTTGATCCCAGGTCCCCGGGATCATGCCCTGAGCCAAAGGCAGACCCTCAACCACTGAGCCACCCAGGTGACCCTTGTTTTTGTTGTTGTTGTTGTTTTTTAAAGATTATTTATTGATTGATTGAGAGAGCATGAGCGGGGGGGAGGGATAGAGGCAGAAGTAGACTCCCCACTCAGCAGGGAGGTTGATGCAGGACTCCATGGCAGGACCCGGGATCATGACCTGAGCCAAAGACAGACACTCAACCGACTGAGCCACCCAGGAGACCAGGGACCCCATTTTGAAAGTAACTAATCAGTTCAACTTCCTTTCCCCTGCTTAATGGTGGTCTTCAACTTTCTTCTTACATACCTCGGGGTATGGAGGATCCATTGTCTATTCTGTCAACCTATTTCATTTCTGGGTAGTTCTTACTGTAAAGACAGGAATTTTTTTGTGTGTGCTTGTGTTGAGATGAAAACTAACTCTAGTCTCTCCCCTGCAGCCCATTCTTTCTGCCTCTGGACTACATGGTCTCATCAGACAGGAGCAGCTGGAAGGGAGAGGAGACCTGTAACTAGACTAGGGGTCTCCCTTACCCTCACAGTCCATCAACCTAGTCCCACCTGTTCTACCTTCTAAATCAGGGCTGTCCAACAGGAATATATTGTGAGTTCTATGTACCTACAAAAATTTTTAAATTTTCCAGTAACTATATCAAAAATAGCAAACAGAAGCAAGTGGAACTATTTTTTTTTGGAACTAATTTTAATAACATATTTTCTTTAACCTAGTATATCCAAAATATCAACTTGTAACAGGTAACTAATATAAAAATTATTAGTGAACTATTATATATTCTGGTTTTTCATAGCAAGTCTTGGAAATCCAGTGTGTGTGTTACACTTAAAGCACATCTCAATTTTGACCAGCCACATTTCAAGGGCTCCATAGCCATACGTGGCTGGTGGCTACTGTTTGGGACAGTGCAGTGACCCTGTCCCTGGTCCTTATCTCTCCTGTTATGGCTCGTGCTCACCTGGATGCCTGCCCCTCACAGCTTCACCAATCTATAACACAGCAGCCAACTAGTTGCCTAAAATGTAGATTTGATCATATTCCTCTTTTATGGTTCCCCATCACTCTCGGGATAACATCCAGCCTCTTGGTCTAGCTCTCCAGGCCCTGCCTCTAGATGCTTTCCGTTCTCCCCTCCTCCAGCCCCTGACTCTCCTGCTGTTCTGAGTTATTTCCAGATCCTCAATACAAGCAGTGCCTCTTCCCTCTAAGCCTTTGCACATGTGGTTCCCTCTGCTTGGAATGCCCTTGCCTCGCTTCTTGGGCTTCCCTTTCAGATCATTCATTCAACAAAATTTATTGAGCACCTACCATGTGTCAGACACCATCCCTAGGTCCTGAAGCAAACAATACATAATGGGGAAATGCACATAACAAAAAACATATAGTATGTAAGATGGCGATCGATAAAGCAGGATGATGGGGAAAGGTGGTGCCACCCCTACTTTGTACAGGGTGGTCAGGGAAGGCCTCTCAGAGAAGGTGACATTTGAATCGAGACTTGAAGAAGTGAGGAAAGGAGCCAGGTGGCTATTTGGGAAACAGCATTCTAGGCAGAGGGAACAACCAGTGCAAAGGCCCTGAGGGTGGAACCTAACTGGAGTGTTTGGGGCATGTTCCTGGTTGTAGAGGGGCAGAGCAAGAAAGGGAGTCATTGAAATTCAGGCAGGTCATAGAGAACAAAAGGTGGGTCCCAGATGGTAGACTGCTCTGTAAGAACTTGAGTTTTATCCTGAGTGAGGTGGGAGCCCTGGAAGAGTGCTGAGCAGAGGAGGAACATGAGCTGACTTAGGTTTTTTTTTTTTTTTAAGATTTTATTTATTTATTCATTAGAGACACAGAGAGAGAGAGAGAGAGAGAGAGAGAGAGAGGCAGAGACACAGGCAGAGGGAGAAGCAGGCTCCATGCAGGGAGTCTGATGTGGGACTGGATCCTGGGACTCCAGGATCATGCCCTGGGCCAAAGGCAGGTGCTAAACCACTGAGCCCCACTGAGTCAGGGATCCCCACGGACTTAGGTTTTAACTGGATCCCCCTCTGGTTGCCATGCTTAGGACAGTTACTAGGCTGAGGGCAGAAGCAAACAGACTAGTGATCATATTGGCTGGACCAGGGTGGTTGCCATGGAAGTGGAGACAAGAGTTTGGCTTTGGGATATGTTGAAGGTGGGGCCAACAGGGTTTTCCAGATATGCCAGATACAGAGTATGAGAGCGCAGAGTCAGGGACGACTCTGAGATTTTGGCCTGAGCTTAAGATGCAAATAACTCTTCCAGGAAGCCCTCCTGGGAACCCACAGCTCCCTGGGCCTTGCCCTCTTGGGGCCTGTCATGGCCTGTCTCTAGCTGGCCTGGGTGCTCCCCAGGACAGTGTAGGACTTGTTTACTGTCCTACTTCCAAATTGATCAGTAAGCAGCAGAGGCAGGCGGAGCTGGGGTTATTCTTGGACTCACTGTAGGTCAGTCCCCCCCACACACACCCCCTTGGGACCTGTGTTTTTCCTGTCTCCACAAGGCAATGGATATTCTAGCCTTTGCCCAGTTTCCTCACCAGGAGAGGGCACCGCCAGTCCCATTCACAGGAGTTCCCCCCCCCCCCCTTCCTCTGAGCCCTGGGGCCTCCCGTCCTGCTGCCTGCCCGGCTCACCCCTTGGGAAGGCATTGGGTTGGCCCACACGGCTGGGTCCTGAGTCAGACTCACCAACGAGGTGGGAATCTGGAACACACCCCACCTTCTCTGTGCCCAGAGCGTGGCCCAGCGAGGGCGCTGCGACTACCCCCTCCGTCGCTGCCTCCTGAGTCAGCAGTCATGGCCCGGCCCAGGGCGCGGGTCTGAGGGTTTAGCCGCCCCATCTGCGGTGCCTGGGGTGTCAGGAGGAAGACTCCAGGAAGGCCTGGGGCCGATAGCACCAGCAGGAAGGAATGCCACCCGGGTGAGCGAGCGGGGCCCCGGGCAACTCCCGCGCCGCCCTCCCGGTCACGGGGGCGTGGCCTGGCCGCGGCCGCGCTCTTCCCGGCCCGCCGGCGTCTGCACCGCGCACACGGCTCCGCGGGCGGCGCACACCGGCCTCGGGACCGCAGGTAATGGGACACGTGCCGGGTGAGGGGCGAGTGGAGCGCTGGTCTTTAGGAGGACGGGCTCTCCCACCGGCCTGACATTTTGGGGCTCCTCGGTGGGCCTGGATTGGATCCCAGCTCTGCGCCTGCCTAGCTGGCTGAGCACCTGCCTCCTCCTCTAGAAGTATCGGGGGAGGATGACAAGTATGCACCTCCCTGGGGTGTCTTGAGGCTGCGGCCAGGCCAGGTCCTGCCACAGCAGGTGACCCAACTCCTGTTTCTGTCGCTGACCTGCTGCAGGACCTTCAGAAAAAACCTTTGAGGGCTCAGTTTCCCCATTTGTAGAATGAAGAGCCAAACTAGGGCTCTGAAGGCTTCGCCCGCTCTGCCTTTGTGGAACCAAACGCTTGGGAAGACGAAGGTGTTTCCCCTCAAAACGTCCCAGTCTCTGTGCTTGACCAACAAGCGAAGGCGGCTGCCTTCCCGGCCCCTCCGAAGGCGCCCTCCTGCCCGGCCTGGTGGGCTGGAGAGGATGAGGAAGCCAGTCGTCTCCTCAGCTTTGGGCTCAAAGGCACTTTTGGGGAGAAAATGCTGAAGAGGCAGAGCCAGGCCTTGGGGGAGGGGAGCCCCGCCCCTCCCTGACCCGCTCCCACCCCCCCCACCTGCATCAGGAGCACCCCCACCCCCACCCCGCGCTCCGAGGGAGCATCCCAACCCCTCTCCTCTCAATTGGCCTTCAGGCCTCCAGCCAATCCGATTTCTTTTTAAGGGGGGTAAGAAAGATGATAGGCACGTGCTGGTTATTTTATACTGCTTTGTTTAGAAACTGCCAGAAAAATGTTGAGTCAGGAGTGCGTGTTGGTGGGGAGTTGCGGTGAGGGAAGTGTGCGGTGTTTTGTTTTGGGTCCAAACCAAACAGATCTATAAATAATGGGATCCCTCTTGTCTCTGAAACTCGTCGAACTGGGGCTGGCGTAGCCCTCTAAAACGCCCGGGTACCTGTGCTCTCAAATCCTCTCCAGGCCCCTGTAAAAGAGCGCTCTCTCTCTCCAGCATGGGCTCCACCCTGGGGATGTGCTGGGCATCCCGTTGCCAGGGGCCTCACTCCACTTTCATAGCAACTCTAGGGTGGGGGAGGGGGAGGCCTCATTCTTTTTTTTTTTTTTCCAGTAACAACTTTATTGAGATCTCATTCACATGCCATCAGCTTCACACTTTTAAAGTGTCCAAGTCAGTGTTTTTTGGTAACTCTATATTCACAGAGTGGTGCAACCATTACCACTATCTCATTTAGAATTTTTGTCATCCCCAAATAAACCCCAGACCCTTTAGCAGTCACCCTGCATTTCCTCCTTCCCATGGCAACCACTAACCTACTTTGTGGATTTTATCTGTAAGGATTTGCTTATTCTGGACATTTTATATAAATGGGATTATATCATAATTTTGGCTGGCTTATTTCACTTAACATCATGCTTTCAAGGTTTACCCATGTTGTAGTCTGTTACCAGCGTTTCTTCCCTCTTTCTGGCTGAATGGTGTTGTACGATTGTATCACATTTTGTTTATTCATTCATCAGCTTGGGTTGTTTCCACTTTGTGGCCATTATGAATAAAGCGGCCGAGGACATTGATGTATGAATTTTTTGTGTGGACATAGGTCTTCACTTCTTTTGAGTGTATACCTAGGAGTGTACTTGCAGGGTCATATGGTGAATCTATGTTTGACATTTTGAGAAATCACTAAACTTTTCCAAAGTGGCTGTATCATTCTACAATCCCACCAGTTGTGCATGAAGGCTCGAAATTTTCCACATCCTTGTCTGCCCTTGTTATTATCTGGATTTCTTATTGTAGCCATCCTAGAGGGTATGAAGTGGTATTTCATTGCGGTTTCGTTTTGTTTTTCAAGTTTTATTTATTTAAGTAATCTCTACACCCAACATAGGGCTCAAACTCATAACCCCAAGATTAAGAGTCATATGCTCTTCCAACTGAGGCAGCCAGGTGCCCTCTCATTGTGGTTTTGATTTGCATTTCTCTTAATAAAAAGATGTTGAACATCATTCCAAGTGCTACTGCCCATTTCTTCAGAGAAATGTCTGTTCAAATTCTTTGACCATTTTAAAAGTAGGTTGTCATTTTATTGTTGAGTTGCAGGCATGCCTTTTTTTCCAGGGGAGGATTCTGAGGCTCTGAGAATGAATGTAGCTGCCATGCAATGATCTCAGTCTGTGGAGGATAGCGGTGGGAACTGAATCCAGGTCTGTCTGACATTAAAGACTGAGCAATCTCCTTCTCTTAAACTGGATGCCTCTTTTCTGGTTTTTGCTGTTGTCAATTGCATATGTGTTGGTGGGGAGGGAGGGAGAGAGAGAGACCAGAGAAAAAGATGGAAAAGAGAGAGGAGACAGAAAGAAACTTAGATGACAGAATGAGAAAGGAGGCTGGACTGGCTCTGGCTGATTAAATAGGCACCCACCTTGGAGAGTCAGAGCTGGGGAAAACCTTTTAAGAGCTTTTGGTTTCAAAAAAAAAAAAAAAGAGCTTTTGGTTTCTTTCCATTAATCTCCAAATGTTGTGGGGGGAGGGGCTCAACAATTTTTATTGGAGGGCACACTCCCCCGCTAGTTTTTCTTAGTTCCTAAATCTGAAACAAATCTGATTCAGCCCCAAACCCAAACAGGGACCAGCATCCCAGCATCCTTTAGTGTCTCACTGGGTCTAAGGATCTGGAGTAATGGTTGTCACACTTTTTTAAAAAAAAATTTTGAGAGAGAGGAAGAGAGAGAGCTAGAAAACTGGGCAGGGAAGGGAGTGGTGCAGAGGGAAAGGGAGAGAGATAATCCTAAGTGGGTTCCATAACCAGCATGCAGAGCCTGACACAAGGCTCTGCCCCATGACCCTGAGATCACAGCTTGCACCAAAATCAAGAGTCAGACACCCAGGCAACTGAACCACCCAGGTGCTCCTACCACACTTTTTTTTTTTTAATTTTAAAGATTTTATTTATTTATTCATGAGAGACAGAGAAAGAGGCAGGGACCTAGGCAGAGGGAGAGGCAGGCTCCCCGCAGGAAGCCTGAGGCAGACCACACCGATTCTGGGACTCCACGATCCTGACCTGAGTCAAAGGCAGGTGCTCAACCACTGAGCCACCCAGGCACCCCTCCTGCCACACTTTTTGATTGTACATGCTTCTCAAGAAAAATGGTTTAGGGACATCTGGGTGGCTCAGTCAGTTAAGTATCTGCCTTTGGCTCAGGTCATGATCCCAGGGTCCTGGGATCGAGTCCTGCATTGGGCTTCCTGTTCAGTGGGGAATCTGCTTCTCCATTTGCCTCTCCCCACCCCTTGTGTGCTTGTGCTCTCTCTCTCTCTCTCTCTCCCTCTCCCACCCCTCTCTCAAATAAATAAATAAAATCTTTTTTAAAAAAGAAAAATGCTTTAGGCACCCCCAACAGATGCATATTTATAGATTTAGAAATGATATACAAATACTGTGATGATTAGCTAATGTCCAAAGGCCCAATATGCACTCAGTGTGAATTTAATCACCAACAACAGTGGATGGAAGTCCACCTTGCCAGTAGTTCTATTATTATTTCAGTAAGCCATACCGTGTGTATGAGATCCCATTCATCATTGTTTTCAACATAGTAAGGTGGCTGATGATGGCCTCGAGTGGGGAGCACTTTTGTCTGTCCAGCACTTTTCCTGCTGGTCGCTTGCACTCTCTGGATTAGAGTTATCTACATCCGTGGTTCTTTGCAGGGACTCTTTGAAGCCACTCATACACTCTGCAGGAGCTGATTCAGTTAAAACGCATTGTTCGATGCTCAGATCCACCCAACCTGGCACCAGGGTGCCGCAATACATTGCAGTAGGCTGACCATAAAGAAATGAAAGAGGACCGCAGCAGACCTGTCTGTTATGGAGCTTCCCCTTGGCCTTGGGAACCCCACTTAGTAGGCATGACATTCAGTGCCTGAGAGGGTGCACATCAGGGTTGAACTAGATACTGTTAGTGATTTTTAGTTAAAAGTTAAGTAGGAATATGGGACGCCTGGGTGGCTCGGTGGTTGAGCGTCTGCCTTTGGCTCAGGCGCGGTCCCGGTCCTGGGATTGAGTCTCACATCCCTGCAGGGAGCCCAATGTGGGACTCCATCCCTGCACTCTGAGATCAGGCCCCAAGCCGAAGGCAGACACCCAACCGCTGAGCCACCCAGGCATCCTGGGGTCCCGGGATCAAGTCCCATATTGGGCTCCTTGCAGGGAGCCTCCTTCTCCCTCTGCCTATGGCTCTGCCTCTCTGTGTGTGTCTGTGTCTCTCATGAATAAATAAATAAAATCTTTTTTTAAAAAGGAATTTTAGAAAATTATTTTATATCTTGAGCTGGAATCTGCCCTGGTGACATCCCAAGGTCCTGACCTCTGGAGCTCAATAGCCCTATCTAGTCCCTCTGTCCTGCAGGAAGCCCTGTGAACACTTGGGGATGGTGACCAGGTCTGTCCATGCAATGCTTATCCCTACCTAGGCTTAGTGCCCTACTCCTCCAGACATTTCTCTTGGGTTTGATCTTAATATCCCACATGTCCCCTGGATTATCTCTGTCCAGACTCTATTCTGTTCAGAACCCAGGATTGAACCTAGGTTGGGAGATGGTGAGATATGGATCATCTTCTTCACTATAGACTATGTCCTTCTGTTGATACGACCTAAAACTGTTAGCTTTGCTCTCTAGCTTTATCACCTTGTTGGCTCATATTACACTTTAACAAACATTGCTTATGCACCTACCATGTGCTAGACACCAAGTTAGATGATTGTGCTGACATTTATTTACCTTTCAGAGGTTCTTTTAGAACTCCTAGGTCTTTCTGTATGAACAGCCTTCAACCAATCCTCTCTCTGCACAGACTAGATTTTGTCCCTTTTTAGTTCAGCCTAGGTGCCACCCTGCACTGCTCAGAGGCAACCTCAGGCCCTGGCTACTTTGTGGAGTGTGCTGTGGCCAAAAGGGTCATATACATTCATAACAGGTCCATCTGGTGTGTGGTCAGCTGGCTAGGCAGCGTGGGTTGTTATCTCACCATTAAACT
Organism: Canis aureus; assembly: GCF_053574225.1. Lineage (NCBI taxonomy): Eukaryota > Metazoa > Chordata > Mammalia > Carnivora > Canidae > Canis > Canis aureus. The sequence goes on from NC_135629.1 coordinate 6,855,155, forward strand.
GCCTGGATGGACTGGGGATAAGATGGTGGAGGAGGTGGGAACTGAAGCATCTTCCTTCTTTCCCTCTGTGAGGTTCCCCTCACACTTGACTTCAGACTCAGATCTGAGTTCATATCTAGATGTCTTGCTATGTGACCCTGGGCAAGTCCCTTTCCCTTTCTGGGCCTCAGTTTTGGTCTCCTGGCTACAACTCTGTGGACCTGTAGCTTGGAGAAAGGGAGAGGTCGCCAAACCTGGGGAGCTGAGGTGGGGGTGGGGTGGGGTGAGCATGGGGCAGGAAAGGGGAGAGTGTGGAAGAAGAAGGGGTATGAACAAGTAGTATAAAGTGAAGAGGGAGCTGCTAAAGAAACTCTGCTAGGCTAGCATGTCTCTAAGCTCTTAATTTCAGTACTTTATGACTTGTTTTATGACTATGAAGCACTTTGTCTAAGCCAGGGGCTAGAATGTAAGAGAGAGCAAGAAAAACACGATTCCTATTCCCAGGGAGCTCAGAAGTAAAGTCCTTTTAATTTCAATCCTCACAGCAACCCTGCAAGACAATGACACTGATCCCTATTTTACAGACAAGGAAACTGAGTCTCAGAGAAGTGATTTACTCAAAGTCATGAAGCTGAGAAGTAAAGTGATAAAGCATGAATTCAAAAGGCTCTGTCAGCCCCCATTGAAGCAGTGACTTAATCAAGATACCTCTCAGTATGGGGTCCCTGGGTGGCTCAGCGGTTTAGCACCTGCCTTCGGCCCAGAGTGTGATCCTGGAGACCCGGGATCCAGTCCTGCATCAGGCTCCCTGCATGGAGCCTGTTTCTCCCTCTGCCTGTGTCTGCCTCTCTCTGTCTCTCATGAATAAATAAATAAGATCTTTTTTTAATTTTTATTTATTTTTATTTTTTTTAATCTTAAAAAAAACAACATACCTCTCAGTATAACGTTCTGGCAAAAGGGAATGGTAATTTTACCATGTACTTTCCTACCCACAACCCCATACATGCATTCTAAGATATAAATAACATAAATGACATTATTCTCTGTCTTGTAGATGAGAATAAGAACCTAGAAGGGAGAGTGCTGCGCCCGAGGGCCCAGGGTGAGTTGGAGACAGGGCCAGGACCAGGTTCTTGATCTCATGACAGCTGACTCAGTTTCTTCCCCCACCCCCACCCCGAGCCCTGCCTGGGGTTGTTGGAAGGATTTACCACCCACACCTTGGGATCCCAAAGCTGGTGAAAAGACCATTTCTGTTCCATGCCCCTCATTTCCGAGGGTCTGTTTCTGATTTATTCCCCTCCCCAACTGTCCTGATGGAGGTGGAGGAACTCCGGATGAGGGAATTGGCACTGAAGCAGTGCCCAGGCTGGGACTCTAGGATGGAGAGGCTGACCTAGAGAACGTCAAGGATTGAAGCCGATGGCATTTCCCAAAGCTGCGTCAGACTATACTGAACCACGTTCTGGAGTAAAGGACTGTGCACTTGCATGTTTTGGGGAAAGGTTGGAATTAATAGTGTGAAAGAGCTTTTTCTCCTGCAGCCCTTTTCAGAGTCTTTATTTTTATTATTATTTTTAAGATTTTATTTATTTATCTGACAGAGAAAGGGAGACGGTGAGCACAAGCAGGGGGAGCAGCAGAGGTAGAAAGAAAGCAGGCTCTTCATTGAGCAGGGAGCCTGATGTAGGGCTCAATCCCAGAATCCTGGGATCATCATTCAAGCCAAAGGCAGATGCTCAACCAACTGAGCCACCCAGGTGCTCCTTTTCAGAGCCTTTAATACACAATCATACAATCATACATTTTTTTTAAAGATTTTATTTATTTATTCATGAGAGACACACAGAGAGAGACAGAGATACAGGCAGAGGGAAAAGCAGGCTCCATGCAGGGAGCCCGACGTGGGACTTGATCCCAGGTCTTCAGGATCCCCAGGTCTTCAGGATCACTCCCTGGGCTGAAGGCAGTGCTAAACCACTGAGCCACCCAGGCTGCCCACACAGTCATACATTTTGGAGCTGCAATAAGGTGGGTATGGAAAGCAGTGATGGAAAGCAGTGTTGAACCAACTTCTTTGAATACAAAATCTCCTTTTTTCTTGGAGCACTCCAAGGGCCTCTGTTCCCTACGAGATACCATATACCATATGTATCTTATTATTAGAACATGCTGTTCTGGGCTTTCCTGCAGGTCTCATAAACCCTGAGTTCCAAAGTTCTTTGCTGACCAGATGAATCATGAAAACCAGGGGAGCACTAGTTTCCTAGAATGTCAAAGCTGGAAGAAACTTGTAGAGGGCAGCCCAACTTCTACACACGGGGAAACTAAAGGCCAGGGCATTCCAGCAATGTGTTTAGAAGGGCAAGGCCAGAGGCAGACAGGGAGACTATTTTAACACTTAGGGGAAAAGTTCTGGTGGTCTGAGTGGACCACACTCTGCCTAGCAGATGTTGCCTTTGTTAATAATGCAGACTTCCCCTAGCCATATCCTAACCCTAACTTGGCTCCTAACACCAGCCCCCGAGCAGGAACCTCCAAAGGAAAGAATCCTGGGAATCTACCCTGTCAACTGTGCTCCTAAGGGAAATTGGATCATCAACAAATGAGGAAGACATTGAGCATGAGCAAGGGGAGGGGATACTCTTATTTATTAAGTGCCAGTATTCTAGGCTTGTTATGGGCACAGTATTATTTAATCCCCACAACACTCGTGGGGACATATATTAATACTCCATTTTGTAGAGGAGCCAGGCATCTAAGGGACAGGAATAAGAACACACTTATAACCAACTCCAAAACCCTCAGTCTCCTTATCAGATCTCTTGGGAGGGAGGCAGTAGGAACAGAAAAGCCAGGGCTTCTTGAAGGAAAAATGGGGTAAACTGAGGCTTTGGCTATCTGGGGAGAAAGGAGCCAGGGCATCCTTCTATCTTTGAAGTTTGGGGGGTTCCCAGGAGCATGGTGGAGCCAGAGAGGGAACCTGGTTTAAGAAGGAAGATGTGGGGGCAGCCCGGGTGGCTCAGCTGTTTAGTGCCGCCTTCAGCCCAGGGCGTGATCCTGGAGACCCAGGATCAAGTCCCACATCGGGCTCCCTGCATGGAGCCTGCTTCTCTGCCTGCTTCTCTGCCTCTCTCTCTTTCTCTCTGTGTGTGTGTGTGTGTGTGTCTCATGAATAAATAAATAAAATCTTAAAAAAAAAAAAGAAAAAGAAGGAAGATGTGGGGCACCCGAGTGGCTTAGTGGTTTAGCATCTGCCTTCAGCTCAGGTCGTGGTCCCAGGGTCCTGGGATTGAGTCCTACATCAGGTTCCCGTCAGGGAGCCTGCCTCTCCCTCCTACTATGTCTCTGCCTCTCTCTGTGTGTCTCTAATGAATAAGAAGGAAGACATTTAGCCCCTGCAGGGCTCCAGGCTGTGGCAGGCACTAGGGTTAGAGACTGTGACAACCTGAGTAACCGCCCCCAAAGATATCTGCATCCTAATCTCTGGAAACTAAGGTTACCTGGCAAAGGAGAATTAACAATTCAGGTGGAAGTAAGGTTGCTCATCAGCTAACCTTAATTTAGGAGGATGGTCCTGGACAACCTGGGAGGGCCCAATGTCACAATGACACAAGGGTCCTTAAAAGTGGAAGAGGGGTGGGGCACCTGGATGGCTTAGTCAGTAGAGCATGCGGCTCTTGATCATGGAGTGGTGAATTCGAGCCCCACGTTGGGTGTAAAGATTATTTGAGGGCAGCCCAAGAGGCTTAGCAGTTTGGCGCCGCCTTCGGCCCGGGGCCTGATCCTGGGGACCCGGGATCAAGTCCCATGTCAGGCTTCCTGCATGGAGCCTGCTTCTCCCTCTGCCTGTGTCTCTGCCTCTCTCTCTCTGTGCCACCCAGCTCACTTGCTCCTCATGTAGAGTGGGTACTATCTGAGCTAGGCGGCGAAAGCACTGTTGAGACTGTGACAGCTTGGTGTCCCCGAGTATCCAACCATGGGCCCAGTCCCTTGTGACAGTAGGAGCTTAGAAAATGTAGGCTGAACCAAAGGGGAAATCCAGTTTAGCAAGATCTGTGGGTACAGAGGCCCTGGCACCACCAGTGACTCAGCAGGGCCGGGTCTTTGGGAGAAACATTCTAGGAAGTCAGGCATTCCATTTCCTTGTAGGATGAGCCTCGGACGGGGGGGGGAAGCACCTGCAAGAGGGGGCTTTAGGAGCCTCTAACCAGGGTCAAGGAATGGGGTTCTTTGCTGGAGCAGGGTTTTGATTCGAGACCACCTGTCAGCTGGGAGACCTAGAACAAGTCACTTGTCTATATGAAACTCAGCTTCTTGCTGCATAATATAAGCCTTGCACTCATGAAATAAGATCTTGGGGAACATACTGTGTTCTCTTTCCTCTTTCTGCTTTCTTCACTTCTCGTGTCTCAACACCCCACCATCCATCTTGCTCCAGAGGAGGTTGCACATGGTGAACTTGAGCTTTGAAACCCATCCCAGACATCCCTCTGCCAGTGGCTGATGCTCCACTGTGAGTGCTGTCCTTTTGAGTTATGCATTGCCCTGTGCACTAATTCTTCTTTTTTTTTAGATTTTATTTTTTTATTCATGAGAGACACACACACACAGAGAGGCAGAGACATAGGCAGAGGGAGAAGCAGGCGCCATGCAGAGAGCCCGATGTGGGACTTGATCCTGGGTCTCCAGGATCACGCCCTGAACTGAAGGCAGATGCTCAACTGCTAAGCTACCCAGGCGTCCCATGTGCACTGATTCTTGAGCTTTAATTTTTTTAATTCCATTTATACTTTCTTATAATACAAATGTGGGTAGAGGAGGGATGGGGTGAGGACACTAAAAGGAGAAAGAGGGCTCCCTCAGGTCCAATCTTCACAAAAGCTCCATTTTCTTCCCTTCTGCTGGATGAGTTTCCTGAGGAAGTTCCCCTGGCCTTAAGGACACTGCTCAGGGCCCCACCAATGGCTGACTACAAGCCAAGTCATCATCATTTGCATAGCACTCCCATGACTTAGTGGCTTCATTCCAGTGCTAATGACAGGGGCCTGAGTAGAGATGACAGCTTCACTCCTTCCACCTCCCAACACGGACAGAGCAACTACCTTTGCTCAACCACTTACTAGCTACAGCCCTGAGAAAGTTCCTTAGTCTCCCCGCGCCATCTCTAAAGTGGGCACCACCACAGCGAACCGTCCCAGAGTTGTGGTGAGGAGCATATGAGAGGACACCTGTAATGTGCTCAGATGGTTGCTTGGCAGTTGGGAAGTACTTGTTTATATCATTGTCATCATCATCATCATCATTTCTGCTTTTTGCCAGGTCCTGTGCAGGCTTCAGGGGACCCAGAAATGAATCAGTCTTAGTCTCTGTCCCCACCCCCCCTGGCTGGGTTCAGGCTCTAGTGGAGGGGATGCATCCTGCTGAGCCCTTAGCAGAGATCTGTGTGTGACTAAGAATAGTGGTCCTTGGAGTTGTGCAACAAGGTGCCCTACCCTAAGAAAGTCAAGTCTGGCACAAGGCAGAATTGACTAGGCTCAGGAGAGCAACATGCCCAGAGACAAGGTGGGGGTGCTCCCTGGGCCTCCCCCCAACCTCCTTCTTCTTCAGAGTTGCTTCCTGCCACTGTTTCCCATGTGGGACAAGGCCCCTTGCCTCTATGCCTTTGCATATTGTCCCCTCTGGCTCTTCTTCTTTTTTTTTTTTTTTTTTTTTTAAGATTTTTATTTATTTACTCATGAAAGACACACACAGAGAGAAGAGAGGCAGAGACATAGGCAGAGGGAGAAGCAGGCTCCATGCAGGGAGCCGGCCATGGGTCTTGATCCTGGGACTCCAGGATCATGCCCTGGGCCAAAGGCAGGCACCAAACCACTGAGGCACCCAGGGATCCCCCCTCTGGCCCTTCTAAACTCACCCCAGCATTCTCTCCTTCAGGAAATTTCCCTGACTGACCCTGGTCTGATTTGGCCCCTGGGTTCCCACAGGCTCCTGATCCATCAAGAAATTCCTTGAGGACAAGGATGCAACTTGTTCACCATATATCCCCAGTTCTAGCACACAGTAGGTGCTCAATTAACAGACATAATGTAAGAGAAGGAAAGTTCATATCAAAAATCTTGACTATAAAGTTTTATTTTCCTTAAATAACAAGAAAGCAGGCAGCTGCTGACAAGGGCTTGGCAGCTCAACATCTCTGCAATTACTTTGGCTTTTCCTCGTGGTCATAAGGTGGCCACTGTTGCTCCTGCCATCACATTTATGTTCAAGGAAGGAAGGAGAGGCAAGACACAGCACCAGCACTGTTGGCTTCTTTTGTCAGGAGAAGCAAAACCCTTCCCAGAACCCCAGCCAACTTCAGCTACAAGGGAGGCTGACAAAACAAGAAACTAACTGGAGCTGGAAAAACAAATCTGCAGTTTTGTTAGCAAGAAAGTAGGGCAGGACTGATGGGGGGTGGAGGAGGATTAAGAGGGTGGAGAAGGGAAGATGAGGACTGGTCAGGCAATTAACATATGGCTTTGTAAAGGAGGTGATATTTTAGCTGTGTCTAAAAGGTCAGATACAATTTTGACAGGGCATGGGCTGGGCTGAGGCTGGACACCGAATGTCTGAGGGTAAGAGGAGGTCTGTAGAAGAAGAAACTTTCATTTACTGAGTACTGCTAAGGGCAGGCACTAGCTACCTTTCCTCCCTAAGGTACTACCATTCCTCGTTCACAATTGAGGTAACCAGAACTAAGAGAAGGTGACTGCTATGCTCAAGGTCATCCTGTGCACAGGTGACAGGAATGTGGTTGGATCCTAGTGTGTCTGACCCCAAAGCACATGCTCTTGCCGCTATACAAATACTGTCTTGTTGCCACTCCTGATGTAATGACGTCCTGATGAACAAAACTACAGTTTTGTTAGCAAGAAAGAAGGGCAGGGGTTCTGGGGGAAGGAGGATTAAGGGAGTGGGGGAAGGAGGGTGGGAATTGGTAAGGCAACTAGCACAGGGCTTCATAAAGAAAATGGCATTTGAGGGCAGCCCGGGTGGCTCAGCGGTTTGGCACCGCCTTTAGCCCAGGGTGTTATCCTGGAGACCCCTGGATCGAGTCCCATGTCGGGCTCCCTGCATGGAGCCTGCTTCTCCCTTTGCCCGTGTCTCTGCCTCACTCTCTCTCTCTCTCTATGTCTCTCATGAATAAATAAATAAAATCTTTAAAAAAAAAATGGCACTTGAGCTGTGCTTGGAAGGTCAGATACACTTTTGACAATAAGAAAGAATGGCCTAGGTCTGGAGGCCTGAAATCATCTCAGCTGGCATTTATTCCACGCCTGCTCTATACCAAGCATTGGTCTAAGTGCCTTACATGTTTTAATTCATGCCATTTTCACAACAACACTATGAGATAAGCGCTGTTATTGTCCTCATACGACAAAGGAGGAAACTGAGCCAATAAGAGGTTGTCATTTGCTCAAGATCCCACAAACCAATGTGTCAGGATCCAAACCTAGGTGGTCCATCTCTGAGGCACAGGGAAGGCTGTTGTCTTGCCAAGGTCTTGGTAGATTGAGAGTAGATTCTGTACCAAAAACAAACAAATTTACAAAGAACCCAAACTCACAGATACAGAGAATGGATTGGTGGTTGCCAGAGGTGGGGATGGGGAATGGATGAAATGGGCAGTCAAAAGGTATGAACTTCCAGTAATAAAATAAATAAGTCATAGGGATGTAATGTTCAACATAGTGACTATAATTAATAATAATATGGTATTGCAGGGGGCTCCTGGGTGGCTCAGTCATTTAAGGGTCTGCTCATTTGGGCACATGACCAAATGTGCCCTAGACCAACATTTTGGGGTGTATTAGACAGACTATGGGTTCTGGTGCCTCTATAAAACAGGAATAATGAAACATACCTTGCAGGGTTATTGTAATTTGGTTTGGGTCATCATGAGCTCAGGGTGATGGATCAAACCCTCACAGAGCTTGGTGCTCAGTGTGGAGTCTGCTTGAGATTCTCCCTTCTGCCTCTGCCCCTCCCACTTCTCATGCACTTTCTCTCTCAAATAAATAAATAAATCTTTAAATAATAATAACAATACGGTATTACATATTTGAAAGTTAAAAGAACAGATTTGCTTTTTTAAAAGATTTTATTTATTTATTCATGAGAGACACAGAGAGACACAGACATAGAGGGAGAAGCAGGTTCCCTGCAGGGAGCCCGATGTGGGACTGGATCCCAGGACTCTGGGATCACGCCCTGAGCCAAAGGCAGTTGCTCAACCACTGAGCCACCCAGGTGCCTCTTAAAGAATAGATCTTAAAAGTTCTCATTATAAGAAAAAGAATTTGTGGGGCACCACAATAGTTTGGGGCAATAGTTTGCCCCAAACAAATGCCTTAGTTGATTCACTTTTGTCTTGTTAATGTGAAAGAAAACAGCAGCTAACATTCACATGGGAAGTACTCCTGTTCTATCATTGATATTGGCAACTTTTTTGCTGAACCTGGTAGTAATAAAAAATTCATCAATAGTCTGATTCTGTGACACTGTTGTTGGCAATGGACTTATAAAAACTGAGAGTGGGTTTTGCAAGAAATTCCAAAGCCCACTGAAATTCCAGGTATGTGGAATTTGCAATAAAGAGTACTGTATATTTTATTATTTGTGAACTGTATGCTATACATTTTTTATATCAGCAAAATATATAACAAATTGTGTGAGTGTGTGTGTGTGTGTGTGCGCGCGCATGTATGTGTACTTTTTTCTTTTTACTGGAGAACCATTAAACAGTTCTGGGCTCACCACCATGCATATCCTATCCACCCATATTCCATTGGCAGGAATGTAGTCAAATGGCCACACTCAGCTTCAAGGGATGCTGGTAGTCTCTAGCTGGCTGGCCATGTGCCCAACTAAAATAAAGGCTTTGGAGGGGAGCTCCACTTCATGTATTTTCCCCAGGGGAGAGCATTAGCTGACGGAAGTTGGCCATTTGGATTTTCCAAGGCCACAGTTAGGGCCTTCTTGTAGCCTCACCTGGAGGCCAGCCTCCATAGTTGCCTCTAGCTCCTCTCACAATTTTGGGAAGGTACATACAGAGTGTAGTGTCCTGAAGGGACAGGTTCCCAAATTTTGCTCTTCACCTTCAAGTGCCTGCTTCCTGCCCTTACCTTCACTGCTTGCATCCCTAATCCTGACAGGCATTCCAGCAGGGCTGAACGCCAGGGTGGCCTTTTTTTGTTTTGTTTTGTGCCCTAGACCAACATCTTGGGGTGTATTAGATAGACTATGGGTTCTGGTGCCTCTATAAAACAGGAATAATAAAACATACCTTGCAGAGTTATTGTAATTGTCAAATAAGACAATCTTTGGGGAAATTTCGTTGTCTAGAAATTATAATTCAACTGTGAGGAGCAGGTAATCCCAATTCCTACTTAACTGGTTTATGACCAGGTTCAGATAAATCCTTGGAAAGACCATCAATGATGTAGTTTTGAAACATAGGTGAGGTTTCGTGGGGTGAGGTCCGGAGCCAATGACCAAGAAAGAATTCTTGAGATGTCTTTTGTTTAAAATGGTGGTTTTATTAAAGCCCAAGACAGGACCCTTGGGCAGGAAGAGCTACTGCCCCAAGCTTGTGAGGGGTGGCTGATTATATACTTGGAAGTTGGGGGAGGTAGGGAAAAGAGAGATTTCAGAAGGATTTTCAGATGCTAAGGAAGACTCACAGGATTTGGAGGCCTTGCCATTGTCATGTTGTTTTTCCCTCTTAGCAAGGCATTAACATTAAGACGGTTGGGAACTTCCTGGAGGAATGTCACTCATATCCCACCCAGGAGTGGCCAGGGTGGGAGTGGGGAGGATCTTGCAGGGTATCAGCTGGTGCTTTGTCCCCAGCTGGCCTTCTCCCTCATCAATGAAGTACTACACTGAAACAAGATATTGGCATATTACATTTTTAAGTACATAAGGAAAAATTATTGGCGATTTTATTACAATGAGAACAATACTGTTAAAAATTTAGAAAATGTAAAATGAAAATAAGAAGCTAAAAATACCCATAATACCACCAGTATTGGTATTTATATTTTGATATAGCTCCAGTAACTATTAACTCATGGTATGTGTTTATTTGTATCTCTACCTATGCCCTCAGTCTCCTCAGCAAGATTATGTTGAAGAAAGTGCCAGACATCATGTAATTTCATCATAAAAATCACAGTATCCTTACATTTAAGGACACTTTATTTTTTTTATTTTTTTAAAGATTTCATTTACTTATTTGAGAGACAGAGCACACACACACACACACACACACACACACACACATGAGGCAGGGGCAGTGAGGAAGGGCAGAGGGAGAGGGAGAAGCAGATTCCCCACTGAGCAGTGAACCCAATACTGTCTTGCTGTCTGTATCCCAGGACCCTGGGATCATGACCTGAGCAGAAGGCAGATGCTTAACTGAATGAGCCACCCACTTGTCATTTTTTTCTTTCTTTGCCAATCTTTTTCTATGTTAAGGGGATTAACTAAGGTGACATTCATTAATTACTTATTATTGTTATTCCTCCAGGGAAAACCATGGAAACTTCAGGACCTTCCTCCCAGACTCAAGATGACAGTCGAGTCCATGCAGAAACAGAAGACCTAGACTGTATGTTGGCCTTCTCTCACCCTCTGGGCAAAGCCACATGGGAGGTAGAGTCCAGCAGTGGGTGGAACTGAAGATCTGTTCCTCTCATGTGGCATAATGGCTCAAGTCACAGTTGAATCCTCTGGAGAAGTAATATTTTCCTCACACACGTACACATATGCTTGGTTCAGTCCATCCCCTAGAACTTTATAGCTTTGGGGACCTTCATTTGCTCCCCAAATCTCAAGAGGGCTCTGGAGGTTTGGGTTGGCACTAGTGAGGGTCCTCAGAAGGCAGGAAGGTTCCTGTGCTACTCCAGAATGGTTAATGAGAAGATTCATTTGACCAGATCATCTCTGCCCTATAATTTATACTGCATCCTAAATTGACAACTATTGTACACAATTTAGTGGCCTCTGGGCAGAATAGGGGGCTTAGAAGGCTCTCTGGTCTCTATATTCAGAGAAATTTGTGCCTTGAGGCTTCCTAGAGCCTCTAGGGCCTCTGAGAGCTCTGATCTTCTGTACCTTCCATTGGCCCTACGAGTTTAGGGAAAGTGTCTAGAGAATCTGGTCATTCCTGACCTCCAAGTCCAAGTAGATGCCTGGGGAGCTCTTGGTGGTCACTGGGGCGGGAAGGGAAAGAACATTCATCGTTTTCTATATGTGCTTCCTAGATAAAGAGACGGATTTCTACAAGCCAGACAGGGAGGCTGGACTCCTTTCCCAAGAACAACCTAAGAGACACAAGTCTTCTACCTCTTCCTCCTCCTCATCTTCCTCCTCCTCCTCCTCATCCTCTTCCTCAGGTATAGTAATATTTATATATATGTATATATGTGTGTGTATATATATATATATATATATATATATATATGTTCACAGTATTATTCAAGAAAAGCATTTACATGGAAAAACAATGCCCCATAATCTCCAACCTTGATACTTTAATTCTCTTTTTCCGTATCCCCTTCCAGACACCACCTATCAGTACACATGATTTGTACACAGTTATAACTGACCATACAGACAGTTTTGTCCTCTGTTTAAAGTTTTTCCTCTTGGGATGCCTGGGTGGCTCATCTGCCTTGGGCTTGGGGTGTGATCCTGGAGTCCCAAGATAGAGTCCCACATCGGGCTCCCCGCAGGGAGCCTGCTTCTCCCTCTGCCTGTGTCTCTGCCTCTCTCTCTCTGTCTCTCATGAATAAATAAATAAAATCTTTTTAAAAAAATGAATAAAATAAAATTTTTTGCTCTCATATCCTGGGCATTCTGACATGTTATTCTGTAATATCTCTGCAGCTAAGATTCATGCTTACCAAAAAGCCTCGAGTGGCTGCATCTCATATAAAGTAACATTCAGGTTTATCAGGAGCACTCTGGTGTTGACCTCAATGCACCTGTCTGCTCAAGCAGCCTACCTGGTCTCAACCCTTTCTTTGCTACTCCCTAGCTGTGTCCTTGGGTAAATTGCTAAACCCTATATGCCTTGGGGGTCCTCCTCTGTAAATTGGGGATGGTAACAGAAGTTACTACCTCATGGGATTATTGTGAGGATTACATTTACACATGTAAACTTTTAGCATTTAGCACATAGTAAAAGCTCTAAAAAACAACTGTTAGGATTATCCACCAACCTTACCACCAGTTTACCATGCTCATAAGCATCCTTGCTCAAAGGCTTTTGCTTTTTGAATTTTTCACACAAATTGTGTCTTTAGCATCAATTCCCCCATGAGTCCTTCAGGAATGTACATCTTCCATTGGGTCTTGATTACAAATTGCCACATTGTTCTCCAAGAGAAAGAATGTCCTTTCATTTTTATTCTTTTAATTCAAAATGAGAGGCTGAATTGGTAGTAGCAGCAGCAACATCATGGCTAGCATTTACTGAACATGTACTATGTGCCAGGTACTGTTCCAAGCACTCTACATGTAATAACTCAGTTAATTCTCATAGAGACCCACTGAGGAAGGTGCTATTATCCCCATTTTACAGGTGAGGAAATTGAGGCATGTGGAGGCTAACCTGCTGTCAGAGGGCTCAGTAACCAATTCAGGGTCCCTGGAGGTCTTCCTAGGACTCAGGGGTTCTAAGGGGTAGGCTCTGGTCTACTCTTCCGTCAGAATGCCTGCACTAAGATCTGCTTTACAGAGTGGGCTTGGGCCTAAGGTTTTATATGAAGAAAGAATTCTCAGGCTAAATCCTAAAAAATGCTTGCAGAGCCCTGGCATCACATCCTCACATTCAAATCATGAGACTGAGGCTCAAGACCATAAAATCTATGCTTATTTCTCTAGACAGAGGAAAGAGAGTGGTTGGTGGGCCCAGTGGGTTTATCTGTAGCCAACCTCCTCATGGACTGGAAAGGAAGCCACTGCCCTCATTAAAAAGTACAATTGAGGGCAGCCCAGGTGGCTCAGTGGTTTGGCATTGCCTTCAGCCCAGAGCGTGATCCCAGAGACCTGGGATCGAGTCCCATGTCGGGCTCCCTCTATGGAGCCTGTTTCTGTCTCTGCCTCTCTCTCTCTCTCTCTGGTCTCTTATGAATAAATAAATAAAATCTTTTAAAAAAATAAATAAAAAGTATAATTGACCCCTGAACAACACAAGGGCTAAGGACCCTGACTCCCCACACAGTTGAAATCTGCCTGTAACTTTGGACTCCTTCAACCCTTAGTTACTAAAGCCTACTGTTCACTGGATGCTTTACTGAAAACATAAACAGTGATTGATACATATTCTGTATCTCGTTTTCTTACAATAAAGTAAGTTAGAGAAAAGAAAATGTTATTAAGAAAAGGAAGAGAGGGGTACCTTAGTGGCCCAGTTGGATGAGTGTCTGACTCTTGGTTTTGGCTCAGGTCATGATCTCAGGGTCATAAGATTGAGCCCCGAGATGGGCTCCTTGCTTGGCATAGGGTCTGCTTGAAGATCCTCTCTCTCTCTCTCCCTTTGCCCCTTCTCCTGCTTACAGACTTTCTAAAAAAAAACAAAAAACTTTTGATTGTGGAAGATTACACATAAGAATACTGTAGAAAATATGGAGCATATAAGGAAGTAGAAAGAAGAAGAAAACCATCCTTTGCTCTGTCACCCAGAGATAACCACTAAATACATATATTAGTGTATTTCCTTACATTTATTCAATAAATATTTATTGAGCACCAACTATGTGCCAGGCTTTGGGATGGATACTGGGGGCATGAGCAACAAACTATGACTCTTTCTGCCAAGCTTAATTTTTTATGAAATTGAATTAGAGAGTATATACAAAAGTTGTCCTCTTTTTATACAGCCTATAATTCTGTAATACCTTTCATAAAAAGTAATTTTGATCTCAGCTCAGTCCTTGATCTCAGGGTCATGAGTACAAGTGCCTCATTAGGGTCCATACTGCGCATAGAGCCTACTTAAAAAAAAATTATGTATTATGACTATGTCCTAGAGAAAGCTAAAATAATGTTCATTTGCATGTTGATGGGAGTTGTCCCTGGCAGATAGAATTTGGAGTAATTTTTGCTTTCATTTTCTGTATTGTTTGATATTTTGCAAAATGCAATGAAAAAGCCTGTTTTTTTTTTAACATTGATTAATCTAATAAAATACAGAAAAGAAGAAAACAGGAGCGAACCAAAATCCTCTATCTCCTGAGATAAACACTGCTGTTGTAATCTTGATGTACTTCCTGATACTTTTTTCTCTGTATCTAGCCGAGATCACATATGCACAGATTTTAAAGCACAGTTAATCTGGCTTCCTGGAAATTTAAAATTTATCCACAACTGAGCAAGAGCTTCCCAAGTACACTGAGGGACCTAGGCATTGCCAGAGCCATCTTGATCATTCTAAGGAAAAGGGAGTCCTCTGGACCTGAAACCAGGAATTTCTTGCAATGATGACCGGTCCAAGAGTGCAAACAAGACTGTCATTCTTCAAGTCTTGATCAGGCTCCTCCTCCAGGCACTCTTAGAACAGTAAGGACCCAGGCCTTGTCCATCAGGAGCTTAAGATGGTTGGAGAGATGGACACCACCACCACTGGCCCTCATGTCCACAGTATCAAGCACAGTTAATGCTATATAATTCCAGATGAGGGAGGCCAAAGATGAGTGTGACCTGGGGCAGTTGGAAAAGCCTTTCTACCTCTTAAGCTTCAAGATAAAAGAGACAAATGGGAAGAGCCTTCCAGGTGGGAGCAAACAGTCAGCATGATGTTGTGGGAACACTGAGATGACACAGCCCTGTGCTTATAATATGATACCTTGGATGATCTTGTCTTACTTCATGAAAGTAGCAGTGGAAATATTAAATGATTTGTCCAAGATGACACAGAAAGTTTGTGGTAGCTCTCCTATGCCTCCCATCCCCCAAAGAGCTCTCTTTCCTCCAGGTCACACTCCTCACATAAGTTAAATTCTGAGAACCTCAGAACCAATGTATTTCAGGCTTGTTCCAGACCTAGGTTCTCCTATAGCTTCTATCTGTTCCCTGCAGAGAGCAGTGATGAGGATCAGCACCCAGGAGTAACTGGAAAATGTCAGCCAACTCAAGGAGGCTGGACACCCACCCCAGGGACAGCTAGCCCAGTAGACAATAGGCCTCACCATTTCTCCTTTGCCCACTCAGCTCACTGTTGAGTTTCTCAGTGGGATTGAGCATGCCTATGTGTGGATGTTCCTCACAGCATGGTTTATTATTTATTTATTTATTTATTTATTTATCTATTTATTTAAAAATTTTTTTTAAAGATTTTGTTTATTTATTCATAGAGACACAGAGAGAGAGAGGCGCAGAAACACAGGCAGAGACACAGGCAGAGAGAGAAGCAGGCTCCATACAGGAAGCCTGACGTGGGACTCGATCCCAGGTCTCCAGGATCGCACCCAAGGCTGCAGGTGGCGCTAAACCGCTGCGCCACCGGGGCTGCCCCTATTTTTTATTTTTTTAAATATTTTATTTATTCATGAGACACACACACACACACACACACACACACACACAGAGGCAGAGGCATAGGCAGAGGGAGAAGCAAGCTCCCTGTGAGGAACCCAATGCAGAACTCGATCCCAGGACTCCAGGATCACACCCGGAGACACAGACAGACACTGAACCACTGAGCTACCCAGGCGCCCCTAACAGCATGGTTTATAGTGAGGCATCAGTAGCAAGCAGCCTAGTGTCCAACAACAGCAAAGTACACCCTGTCTTGACTACAGCTCTGTTATTCACATATCTCTGAAGTGAAAAAAGAAAGATGTCAAATCATATGATTCGTCTGATCTCATGTATACCCTGTAAAAATTCACACATATGTGGTTATAAATAAGCTGGAAGGAAAAATAGCAAAATGTTAGTAGTGGTTATTTCTGGATGGTTAAATTATGGGTGATTTTTATTTTCACTTTTTTGATCTGTCCTATACTATAAATATTATACAATGGGCATGTTCTATTTTTACAACCAGGAGAAAATTTTGGCAAAAATAAAAATTTTAAGTAAATTTTGGCCTAAATGCATTTTAGGAAGAAAAGAGCATGGGGGAAAGAGCCTGGATTAATGCCTAGGACAGAACCTAGCACACATGACATGCTTAATAAATGCTGACCTTGAAGCTGAAGTTGAGTTCTGGGTTCTATTTCTGAAGATAAAAGTGATTAGGGGGCGCCTGGGTGGCTCAGTCAGTTAAGCATCGGATTCTTGGTGTCAGCTCTGGTTATCATCTCATGGATTATGTGATCGAGCCCCTAGTCAGTCTCCTTGCTCAGTGGGGAATCAGCTCAAAGATTATCTCCTTCTGCCCCTCCCACTACTCATGCATGTGCTCATGCTCCTGTGGTTTCCCTCAAATAAATAAATAATTTTTTAAAAAGTGATTAGGATTGTAGACTTTGGTGACAGATCTATCTGGGCTTTGGAATTGCTACTTATTGGCTGTGTGACCTTCAGGGAATAATTTAATTTTGTGAGCTTCAGTTTCCTTACCCATAAAATTGGGAGGGAGAGATACTAATAACTTCTGCACAAGATTTCCATAAGGATCTAATGAAATATTAAATATAGTTTAATATATTCTTGGAGTTCTTGGAGTGCCTGGGTGGCTCAGTCAGTTAGGCATCTCCCTTTGGCTCAGGTCATGATTCCCAGGTCCTGGGATGGAGCCCCATGTCAGGCTCCCTGCTGAGCAGGGAGTCTGCTTCTCCCTCTCCTTTACCCTCTCCATCTGTGCATGCTCTCTCTCTCTAATAAATAAATCTTTAAAATAGGGACGCCTAGGTGGCTCAGTGGTTGAGCGTCTGCCTTCAGCTCAGGCCGTGATCCTGCAGTCCTGTGTTGGAGTCCCACATTGGGCACACTCCATGGAGCCTGCTTCCTCCTCCTGTGTCTCTGCCTCTCTCTCTCTGTCTCTCATAAATAAATAAATAATTTTTTAAAAAAATCTTTAAAATAAATAAATAAATAAATAAATAAATAAATAAATAAATAACTTAGTTCTATATAGATACCTAGTAAGTGCTCAATAAATGACAACTCTTACTATTGACTTTGAAGGAGGCCCAGGTCCACTCAGACCCTCAATTATTTGTCAGGAAACCAACCACAGTCACCTTTGGGTGTGTGGGGGGAGTCAGACAAGGTAAAGAGAAAGTACTCATAAGGCTGTCTTGCCTCTTGAAGACTGCCCGGCTCACCTCCAGTGCAAACAAGGACTGTGCTTACTTTTTAAGGCTTTGGCTAGGTGGGAGATGGAAGCTGCCCTGGGGTGCTGTGACGGGATAGCTAACTAAAGGGGGGTTATCTCCACTCAGGTACTGAGCATGAGGAACCTGACCTCTTGAAGGATGAGCTTCAGCTCTACGGAGGTAAGTCATTGTCCAGTGGCTTTGGAGAAAAGAATTACACAAAGGACATGAGGCCTTTGGGCTTTGTTGGACAGAAACAAGTTTATGAGGGTGTTTCATAGCTGAGAAATGCTAGAAAAATATTAGAGTTATGACAAGATGAATGGTTAGAACACTGGTGGATGGTGATGGGGGCAAGCATTTTCTACCATGGTGAGGCTGTCTCAGATTCTCTTCCAAACTATAACCTTGACTTGTAGGGTGACTTAGGTCAGTCACCCAATCTTTCTGCGCCTGAACTTCCAGCCAGAAAAATGGAACATGATTAGTACCCAGTGTCTTGGAATAGTGGGCTGTTTACAGGGGTACAGGAAAATTAAGGATCCGATTTCTAAAAAAACTCATGTTATGGAATAATGATCTCCAGGCATCATGATTATTACAGTAAGGAGATACAAACATTATGGCACTTGGCTTGGTAGCACTTTGATGAAATGAGAACAATTTGTAGGAATGAACCAGTTTGCCAAAAAGCCTAAAAACTGCATACTGCAGACAAGAAAACCCATTTAACTTTGTTTAATCCATGGGGCGCCTGCCTGCCTCAGTTAGTACAGTACATGACTTGTGATCTTGGGGTTGTGATTTTAAGCCCCATATTGGGTGTAGAGATTACTTTAAAAAAAAATCTTGATTTTCTTTAATCCAATATTTCTATGCCCCTACCTATGTAGTCTCCTAACACCTGATAATAACCCAAGAAAACCAACAAGAAACACATACACCTTCTAAGAAATGTAAATGAAATATTTTAATTTCTGCATCAAGATATTACCCATGGCTGCCTCTGGGTGGTAGCATTGTGAGTAATAATTACACTGTTTTATTTGCTTAACTGGATTTTCTAATTTTCTTTCCTTCCTTTTTTTTTTTTTTCTCACAAAAACAAGTATTACTTGGTTTAGAAAAATGTTTTTAATTACTCAGGTAGTATAAGAATAGTTTCACTGGGTGTAAAATGAGAGAGAGAAACTGTTACATTTACAAATATTTAAAAATGTTTTTGGGGGTGCCTGGGTGACTCAGTCAGTTAAGCATCCAAATCTTGATTAGGGCTCAGGTCATGCTCTTAAGGTCGTAAGATCGAGCCCTGCAATGACACTGGTCATTGAGGAGCCTGCTTGAGATTCTCTCTCCCTCTACGCCACTCTCAAATAAATAAATAAATATTTTAAAAAAATGTTTCTTGAGTGCCTGGCTCGTTCAGTAATGGAGCATGTGACTTGATCTCAAGGTGAGTTCAAACTCCACATTGGGTGTAGAGATTACTTAAAAACAAAATCTTTAAAAATATGTTTTTCTCATCATAAAAGTAATTCCTATTTACTGTAGAAAACATAGATATCACCACAGAATTGTGAATTACTCCCTCCCCCCCCCAAGACATTGGAGCTTCTTAGTAAATTACATTCTTGGAGTTGGTCTCATTTCATCTTTTCCTAGTAGGTATGTACCCTCCATACCGTCCACCCTTAAGTAACTTGCAGATAATGTTTTCTATTTGCATAGTAGCCCTAAAACAGTTCAGCATGCTTATTGTCATGTGCTGAGTGCCCCCTTCTGGTACTATGTCCTGGGGCTGACCTGAAGGATGGAAAGTGTGCAGGCATGGTGACTGCTGCTGGTAGTGGCTATACGGGGTCCTGCCTGCCCTTGAGTGGAAGGATTGGACAGGCCAGGAGAGAGGCCACCAGGAACTAGAATAGTCACCAAGAATCAGGATAAATGGGGTGGGTAGGCCACTGTAGACGAGATTAATGGGGAAGCTGCAGCTTGGGACAACTACATAAGGCTCACATCAGCCTCAGCAGCCCAGACAAGGTCAACACTCAGGGTATGGGGCTGGGGTTCCCAGTGTGCAGCCCATCTGGGCTTCCACCAACTCAGAGCCTAGTGGGGCTGGGTCCACGTGCCTGGGTGTCATCACCTGTATCTTGCATAGTCAAGAACAGGCACAGGCTGCAAACTGGTGACCACATGTGTGCAGATGTGTTTTATGTCTCATAGAGTCATCTTATTGTTATTATTATTATTGTTGTTACATTTCATCAACTCATACTTTTTCACATTTAGACATCTCAGAAATCAGGATGCATCTTAAAATTACTGGCAACTTATAATTAAAATTGGCAGTGGCTTTTCCTTACATAGTGATATGTGAAATAATGTCATGTCTCACAAACAATGACATCTTGATTCCATGGACTACAAGAGTTGCCAGCCTTTCTTATAATCAAGATGTTGATGTAAAAACCTGGATTTCTGGCTTCTTGTGGGAATTTGAATGACCTGTAAACACTAGACAAGCATTCCTACAGTGGCTGGTGGGTGGTGGCTGCCTTGCTCCAGTCACCCCAGTCACACGTAAAGTCTCTGAGTAAGATCCACCTTCCCCACAGTGTAACTTATCTCCACCCAGAGGATAAGGGATATGTACATGATAACTGATTTTCCTCCCATGTAGGTGCCCCTAGAGAGGTGGTGCCCTCTGGAGAATCAGGTAAGTGTCCACTTAGGGGAAGGGGGTTGTCAGTGCTGATGATGGGCAGTCTGGGCACTGTTAAGGCACTAATTTTGGATTTCTAATTTCCAGGACTCCGAAGAAAAGGCTCTGACCCAGCGAGTGGTAAATACACAAACTCCAAGAGGAGAGGGGGAGGTGGCCTGGATTCCAGGGGGTTAGGACAGGATCAGACAGCCTGAGAGGGCAGGTCAGTCACAGCAGAAATGACAGCACCAGCCAGAGCATCACCTTGATTCTGGAAAGAGATCTCCAAGGAAAGGAAACAGAATGCAGACTCGGGCCTGTGTAGCGAGGAGAGGAGTGAGTGGAGGTCCCAACGACAGATACACCTACCTTCACAGCTTTGCTCTGACTGGTCCTGTGGTGAGGGCCCTCTGTCCTGGGAAGAAGAACCCAGGAGAGCCAGTCTCAGGGAAGCAGGGAAGAGAAAACCCCACCTGTCCTCCTTCATCAATTTCAACACTCGTCTCTCTCTTGTTCTTAAGGAGAAGTAGAGGCCTCTGAGTTGAGAAGACTGAATATAAAGAAAGATGGTAAGGAAATAAGTTCCCCAAAACTGCTTCTCTTTGGTCAGATTTCTGACAGGGAGAAAGTCCTCTGGTGGCCTAGAAAAACAATGATCATAGCCTACCTCTGTCGTGTGCCCTACTTGCAAACTCCTCCACTTAGAATCACCTCAGGAAGGTGATACAATGCTCACTTTGTGCAGATATGGAAACGAAGGCCCAGGGATGGAGTGTGACCTTTCAACTAGCGACTGGCATACCTGGCCTCGAACCATGGTCCTGTGTCGCTTCTGCTATACAGTCACAGGGATGATAAAGGCTCCCCTCTAGCCCTCTGGCCATGATGGGGAGTTGGAAGTGGGGTGAGGAAGCCTGAGGTTAGCCTGGACTCTAGGGAAGGAGCCATGAGAACTGGAAGGAGCTCCATTGCTTTAAGCCTGGAGTCCATGAGGGCTTCACGGGGGAGGATGGGAAAGGGACAGGAGACCAGGGTGTTTTATGAAACAAATGGCAGTTGTCCTAGAAACATCTGGGGTTGTTGCAAAGGTTCACCTTCAGGGAGTGGGAGACCTTGGTGTGAGTCCCTGACTCTGCCTCTGTCCAGCTAAATGAACCAGTTTTTTTATTTTTTAAATATTTTATTTATTGATTTATGACAGACAGAGAGAGAGGCAGAGACACAGGCAGAGGGAGAAGCAGGCTCCTCGCAGGGAGCCCAATGTGGGACTCGATCCCAGGACCCCAGGATCACGCCCTGGGCGAAAGGCAGGCACTAAACTGTTGAGCCACTCAAGGTTCCATGAACTAGGGTTTTACAACTTTCCTGGGCCTGTTCTTTTTGATGGCTGCATAGTGTTCCATGGTATAAACTTATTTGTCCAGTCACCCACTGATGAACCTAGATGTGTCTGATTTTTTGCTGTTACTGTTGTTGCACCAAATACCACTACATTGGTATAAGATGGAGATTCCCAAAGTACAGGACATGACATTATACTCCAAAGCAAGAAGGTGATTTCCTTTTCTGCTCTCCTTCCTACCGCAAAATCTTAGTCCAGAACCCCTGCATCTTTTTTTTTAAGATTTTATTTATTTATTTATTTATTCATGAGAGACACAGAGGGAGAGAGAGAGAGGCAGAGACACAGGCAGAGGGAGAAGCAGGCTCCACGCAGGGAGCCCGACGTGAGACTTGATCCTGGGTCCCCAGGATCACACCCTGGGCCGAAGGTGGTGCTAAACCACTGAGCCACCCAGGCTGCCCCCAACCCCTGCGTCTTTAATGCTACCCTGACCCTTGCTCATTGCCCTTCAGACAGACAGCAGAGCCTTCTGTAATGACAACTCCCTGGCCGAGTCAAGGGCCCTGTGTTCTCTCCGCAGTGACTGGCCCAGTGCCTGGCAAAGTGCAGGAGGGCCTTAGTCACAGAGCACACCTGAACACCTGCCCAAGTCACAGAACCTGCCCTCAGCTCCTCACCATACTTCTGTGAGCGATAAGAACCCACCAAGGCACTTCTGGCCATTGGGCCCACAGAGATATGTGCACAGAGATTCATGTGTAGTGTTATTTGGTGCAGCAACAGTAACAGCAAAAAAATCAGACATCCGTAGGACAAATAAATTAAGTTTATACCATGGAACACTATGCAGCCATCAAAAAAAACAGGGCAGATCTACATATGTTCTGAGATGGAAAAATGGCCCTGATCTATCCATGAGAGGAAGAAAGCAAATGATAGAGCTGCAGCTGAACAAACTGGTCCTGCTTTTCTTAAAAATTCAAGTACAGTTAACAGATAGTGTTATATTAGTTTCAGGTACACAATATAATGATTCAATAATCCCACACATTTCTCAATGCTCATCATAACTTACTCTTTATCCCTTTCACCTGGTTCACCCCCCACCCCACACCTCTCCTCTGGGGACTATCAATGTGTTCTATTTAAGAATCTAGGTTTTTCGTTTGTCTCCTTTTTTTCTTTGTTTGTATGTTTGCTTTGTTCCTTAAATTCTATGTATGAGTGAAGTCATATGATGTTTATCTTTCTCTGACTGACTTGGTTCACATAGCATTATACCCTCTAAGTCCATCCATGTTGTTGTAAATGGCAAGATCTCATTCTTTTTATGGCTGGGTAATATTCCATAATATATACATACCACTTTTTGCTTTATCCATTCATTCATCAATGGACATGTGCGTTGCTTCCGTAATCTGAATGTTATAAACAATGCTACAATAGACACAGGGGTGCATATATCTTTTCAAATTAGTGTTTTCTTTTTCTTTGAGTAAACACCCAGTAGTGGAATTACTGGATTGTATGGTAATACTATTTTAAATTTTTTGAGGAACCTCCATAGTTGGTTTGCCACAATGGCTACAACACTTTTCATTCCCACCAACAGTACATGAGGGTTCCTTTTTCTCTACATCCTTGCCAACACTTGTTATTTCTTGTCTTTTTTATTTTAGTCATTCTGACAGGAATGAGGTGATATCTCATTTTGTTTTTCATTTGCGTTTCCCTGATGATGAGTGATGTTGAGTATCTTTTCATGCATCTATTGGCCATCTGTATGTCTTCTTTGGAAAAATGTCTCTTTATGTTTCTGCCCATTTTTATTCGGATTGTTATTATTATTGTTGTTGTTAAGTTATATAAATTCTGGGGCACCTGGGTGGCTCAGTTGTTTAACCATCTGCATTCAGCTCAAGTTGTGATCCCTGGGTCCTGAGATCGAGCCCCCAACCAGGCTCCCTGCTCAGTGGGGGGTCTGGTTCTCTCTCTCCTTCTGCTACTCCCTCTGCTTGAGCCCTCTCTCTCTATTTCTCTGTCAAATGAATAAATAAATAGATAAAAGTTATATAAATTCTTTATATACTTTGGATATTAACCCCTTATCAGATATGTCATTTGCAAATGTCTCCTCCCATTCCAAAGGTTGCCTTTATGGTTTGTTGATGGTTTCCTTCACTGTGCAGAAGCTTTTATTTTGGTGTCGTCCCATTTGTTTAATTTTGCTTTTGTTTCCCTTGCCTCAGGAGACATATCTAGAAAGAATTTGCTATGGCTGATGTCAAAGGAATTGCTGTCTATGTTTTCTGCAAGGAATTGTATGGTTTCCTGTCTCACATATAGGTCTTTCATCCATTTTGAATTTATTTTTGTGTACACTGTAAGAAAGTGGTCCAGTTTCATTCTTTGGCATGTCGCTGTCCCGGTTTCCCAATACTATTTGTTGAAGAGACTCTCTTTTTTCCATTGAATATTCTTGCCTCCTTTGTTGATGATTAATTGACCACAAAAGCATGGCTTTCTTTCTGGATTCTCTATTCTGTTCTATTGACCTATGTGTCTATTTTTATGCCAGTACCATACTGTTTTGATTACTATAGCTTTATAGTATATCTTTAAATCTGGGTTTGTGATACCTCCCTGCTTTTGGTTTTTTAAATGTGCCTATATATGCCTGGAAAGGTTTTGACAATCATTGCTTGCTTTTAAGGAGGGGGATTAGGGAGAGAAAATGGGGCCTTGTAAAACTTGTAGGCTTGACATATTTGCATTTTTTACAATTGCATGTAATATTCATTTGACAAACAAAATACTGGGCAGTCCTGCATGCCTGGCAGTGCTTTAGTCTCTGAGCAAAATCCCTACCCACCAACCTACTGAGGGGAACAGAGAATAAATCTGTTTCACATTTTTTCTTTTCTTTTCTTTCTTTCTTTTTTTTTTTTTTTTGAGAATAAGTGTAGTAATAATGATATAACAAGTTGAGTTGTGTCAGTGTTAGAAAAATAATAAAATGAGATAAAGCCTGGAAAGGAATGGGGCTGGGGTGCTTTCTTAGTTGGCCACTCAGGAGCGATGTGTCTGAATAAAGTCACATTGGAGCAGAGGCAGGAATACTTTTAGTAACAAAAAAAGAGAGAGAGAGAGAAAGAAGCAAATAGTAATCCCCCACCTCTGCCTTTACAGATGAGTTTTTCCATTTTGTCCTGCTCTGCTTTGCCATTGGGACCTTGCTGGTGTGTTATCACTATTATGCAGGTAAGGGCCATGGGAACAGGTCGGGGGATAGGAGGGTTCAGACTTGCAGGCTGACTGTTCTCTCCCCTGCTGCCCTGGCAGACTGGTTCATGTCCCTTGGGGTCGGCCTACTCACCTTCGCCTCCCTGGAGACTGTGGGCATCTACTTTGGGCTGGGTAAGCTCCCACAACCTCCCCCACACAGACTTTTTAGGGGGAGTGGCTGGACTCCCACTGATGCTCACCGGGGGCCAGAAAGCCACAACCTAAACATTTTTTTAAAGCTTTCCTTATGCTCATGTTTTCTTCCTGACCACTTTCGAGGTCATTGTGAGGTCGTTGGCAAAACCCTGTGGAAAAAAATGGGCAGCTCCACAAAAATGCAACAAAAACAGTTTAAAGCGGCAAACAAACAGAATTAGCTAGCTATGGAAAACAAGGCAGTTCATAGAGTGGGGTCCTGAATTCACTGAGTTTCCTGGCACTGTTATTGCTGTTCGAGGTCATTGTTTTTAATAATAATAACTCCAGTACTATTATCTAAGCTTAACCTGGCTGCCTGAAATTCCACCATTAATCCTTGTTTGTGTGGGTGAGGCCTTTGTAAGGGGTGGCAAGGGGGGCGGGGCGGAGGTAGAGTAGGTGGGTGGCCCTGGATCCCTTGCTGGGGCAAAAAGCTCAAGCTCCTTTCTCTTTGTTTGTGAGCAGTGTACCGGATCCACAGTGTCCTGCATGGCTTCATCCCCCTCTTTCAGAAGCTTAGGCTGATGGGTAATGTTTGCCTACTTCCTATGTTCACCTTCTTCCTCCCTATCAAAGTCTTCGGTTGCAATCGAGGCTTATTAGCCTATGGGAAACAGCACAGGGCCTGGAGTCAGGGGCCTGGGTTCAAGGTCTACCCCTGCCGATTGACCAGCGCTGGGGCCCAGGATCATCTTTTAGCCTCCATTTCCTCCACTGGATCATGTGTGTAATAATACCCACTGCACAAGTATGTGATGCAAACCATGTGAGGAGGAATGGATGCAGAAGTCCTTAAGTGTGGGACACAGTGGAAAAGTGAAGGGAATCTGGGTGTTCCTCATTCTCTCATAGAACTAACCCAAATGCTATTTTTGCCATAATTTTATTTGCCTACTAGGTGTGCTTCAGTCATGTTGCAGTTGACTGATGAGGGAGCCGAGGCCCAGAGAGGTGGAGTGACTTGCTGAGGGTCACACAGCTAGTGTGGCTGGGCTGTGCTAAAGGAGATCTCTTTGTTTCTGACCAGCAGCTCTGTGCTTACCGTTGCATCTCAAAACTGAGAGGCCAGGGGGCTGTGTGGCTCTGTGCTGGGGATATCTGTCTCCTCTAACCCATTTAATTCATAAAGGGGAAATTAGTTGCAGTGGCTGTGGGTCATGGAGACCCATGGCTTCTAGGGTGACCACATGATCCCAGCTGTGAGGACTATTTGGGCATGTGGGGATAATGGTGGAAAGGAGGCCTGGCTGCCTTCAGAATCCCATGTGGGCTTTATTTTCCAGGGTTCAGGAAGACTGACTGAGGCCAGTGCTGGGCTGGCTGCCACGCTGGGCCCCAGCATGACCACCACTGCATCTCCTGAGTGCACGAGGGCAGAGCCAAATCCTGGGAGACATGCAGGCGGGCCAGTCTAGAGCAATAAAGAGAGCACTTTTCCTTCCATGTAGTCTGAACGTTGGCACCAGCCTGGACCCAGGCATCATTTGGGCAGCACTGGTGTGCAATCCAGCTGTCAGGATGGAAGGCAGAGGCAAGGTGCCAGGCCTATGCCCTTCATGGTTTCCTGGATCAGCAGGAGGATTTTAGGATGTCACTACTGTCGGGAGACAGTACGAGACCCCTGGGCCCCACAAGCCGTAATCCGTGTGGGCTCCTGATTCCTTTCAAATCCCCAGGCCATCCAGGTGAGCTCTAAATCTTGCAGAGTTATTCGAGGAAACAAAGCCCACTGCCCCGAGGCAGGGAGTCATCATGCCAGGCCTCTAGGGTGAACCTGATACAGGCGAGATGTTGAAGACGAAAGCCACAGCATCAAGGCATCTTCTCTAGCCCCATCACCTACTCCCAGCCCTGCTGCCTTGGATTTCATCAAGATTCAAATAAAGGTTTTCTTTCCTGGGCTAAGAGTCAGCTAAATGTTCCTTCAGGTTTCTTGAGCATGACAACACATTTGGAGTCTCCTTTGACCCCATCTAGGCAGGGAGTGCACCTTGTCTATTGAGTAAAGTATAAAAGAGAATAAAAGTATAACCCCTCACTTTAGGTCCAAGATTCAAATTGTACAGGTTCAGAAACAGGGTTTTGCAAACATTCCTTGAAAAGATCTGGGGCCATTCGGTACTCTAAGCCAAACAAATACCAAAGTGGTGAAATAGGAGCATACATATACAGAAACCCATTGCAAACTTGGGTTGCATAAATGGAGGTATAGCATCTAAAGGAGGTGACAGTAGATCCTACTTTATTTTATTTTTTAAAAAATTTTATTTATTTATGATAGTCACACAGAGAGAGAGAGAGGCAGAGACACAGGCAGAGGGAGAAGCACGCTCCATGCACCGGGAGCCTGACATGGGACTCGATTCTGGGTCTTCAGGATTGCGCCCTGGGCCAAAGGCAGGTGCCAAACCCCTGCGCCACCCAGGGATCTCCTAGATCCTACTTTATACAGCTAGTCCACATCAACAGCATGTATTCAATTCCAGATCACATATTAAGAGCAATAGTGACACAGTAGAGAACATATAGAAGAGACCAGAGGGGAAATATAAAGAATGATTGAAGGGATGATAACTCTTCAATTTGCAGAAGAGAAAAGTGGGGCCTTTGCTGAGCTCACAGACTCTTGGAGGATACTTTCTTTTTTTTTTTTTTAAGATTTTATTTATTTATTCATGAGAGAGAGAGAGGAAGAGACACAGGCAGAGGGAGAAGCAGGCTCCATGCAGAAAGCCCAACCTGAGACTCGATCTTGGGGCTCCAGGATCACACCCTGGGCTGCAGGCTGCACTACACTGCTGTACCACCAGGGCTGCTCCCTGGAGGATACTTTCTTAAGTGTAAGATGGTCCAAGTACAGTCACATATGTTATCTGATTTAATTCTCACAGCAGCCTTGAGAGGTGTCAATCATCTTCATTTTGCAGATGGAGAAACAGAGACTCAAAGAGCTTTAGTAACTTGCTCAAGTTCCCACGGTAAGTGGCAGAGCTGCCATTTGAACCCAAGCATGTGCTCTCCTTATGCTAAGCTGCCTTATAGAGCTTGGCTAGTCTAGGCCTCCACCCCAGGCAAAGCAGTCAGGAGGCAGCTGCAGTTTTCCCTAGTGTTTCCAGACTTTGGGATTTCTGAATTAGAGAATATTTTTCTAAAAAATGAGTGGAGGGGGGTGTCTAGCTGGCTCAGTTGGTGGAGCATGCCAGTCTTGATCGTGGGATTTTAAGTTCGAGCCCCATGTTGGATATAGAGATTACTTAAAAATAAAATCTTTAAAAATAAATAAATAAAATTGATTTTATTTATAATAAATAAAGGCACCTCAGTGGCTCAGTCAGATAAGCAGCCAACTCTTGGTTTCGGCTCAGGTCATGATCTCAGGTCCTAAGATCAAGCCCTGCATCCAGTTCCACACTGGGTGTGAAGCCTGCTTGAGATTCTCTCTCCCTCTCCCCTGCTCTTCCCCCACTCCCACTTGCATACGTGCTCTCTCTCAAGTAAATAAGTAAATATATTAAAAAGTCAGAGGAGGGTGGCCAACTCTTTCCCTTGCTAATTGAAGACCATAAAAACAACAAAGGACATCAACCATCAGCATCATTTTATAAAAGAAAGAATAGTTTTACATCAAAAAAGCAAGCATTAGAAAGAAAAGGTTTTAAATGAATAAACGAAACTTTCTGAAAATTTTGCTGCGTGTCCTTTTTCCTCAAATGACCATGGTCTGGTGAAAAAATCATCTTTCAGAAACCATGAAACTGGAGAATTTACAAGCACTTTTACATTCTCTTTTTTCTACTCTGGTTCTAAGGCACCTCTCTCAGTGAAGCTTACTTCATTTCAGAAGAATAGTGACCTCCGAGCAGGGAATGTTCTTGATACTCACAACTGTGCTGTCTCAACATCTGGCTCTGAGCCCAGCCTTGACATGGATGTCCAGGGCAAGGTTCACCTTTACTCCCCTTCCTCAAGACTGTTTTGTTGTTCTGGGTCCCTTGCATTTCCACACGAGTTTTAGAAGCAGCTCCTCGGGGATCTCTGGGTGGATCAGCGGTTCAGCGCCTGCCTTCGGCCCAGGGTGTGATCCTGGAGACCCGGGATCGAGTCCCACGTCGAGCTCCTGGCATGGAGCCTGCTTCTCCCTCTGCCTTTCTCTCTCTCTCTCTCTCTGTTTATCATGAATAAACAAATAAATATTATATATAAAAAAAAGACGCAGCTCCTCAACTTCACAAAGAAGCCAGTGGGAATTGTAGTAGGATTGTATTACATCTGAAGATAAATTTGAAGAGTACTGTGCTTCCTTTTTAACATTTACATTAGAAAAAAAAATTGCCCCAAATCCCAGCACCCAAAATCAACTACAATTAATATTTGGGTGTGTTTCCTGTGAGTCTTTAGTGCAGGAGTTATTTATTTTTATTTGGGCCCTTTTCTCTTGCACATAGAATAAGGATTTTTCCACCATATAACAAGGATTTTTCCATAAGCAGCATTTCCAGCCACTGTGCTTTTCATGCTTTGCATAGTAATCCCTCCAGATCTAGGTAATAATATCAATGGCTAACATCTGTTCAATACTTCTTACTTGCTGGCTGTGGAGCTAAGCTCTTGATAGACATCGTATCATTTCATCTTCATTGAAACCCTGTGAGGTAGCATGTGTCATGATCTCCATTTTAGAGATGAGAAAACGAAGAGACAGGAAGCTAGATCCGGTATTTATCAAACATGAAGAGAATGAAAGTTTTTTTTTTTTTTTTTTTTTGAGAATGAAAGTTTTCATGATAGAAATATGAACCTACAGAATTGAGGACGATGTGGTTAACCTCATTTTGTGAGATGCTGGGTCCTTGTGGCTGGCTCTGCTGCTGCCCGGCTGGGATTTTGGCCAAGTTCTTCTCTGCCCTGGCCTCACTATCCTCATCTGTACAGCGGGGATCACAGCAGTGCCCACCTCACAGTGTTGCAGCAAGGAGCACATGAGATAATTGCATAAGGTCTTTATTTTTAAAGGATCATCCATACAGATTTTTATTAGATGCCTAGTTTTATGTCTCATATATTATAATAATTAATTTTATTAAAACCCTGTTATGGAGATTTTTTTCAGGTTTATATTCTCATATTTGTTTTTTATTTTATTTATTTATTTATTTATGAAAGTCACACATAGAGAGAGAGGCAGACACACAGGCAGAGGGAGAGGAAGAAGCAGGCCCCATGCACCGGGAGCCCGACGTGGGACTCGATCCCGGGTCTCCAGGATCACGCCCTGGGCCAAAGGCAGGCGCTAAACCGCTGCGCCACCCAGGGATCCCATATTCTCCTATTTGAAGATAATCCTTTTTGTTTGTTTTTGTGTCTGCTTTTATTATTTGAGTATAGTTGATACATAAAGTCTTATGCACAGTCTCTGGCACATAGTAGGTGCTCAATAAAAGCATCTTTATAAAAATTTACTTGTCAGAAAGAGAGAGCACAAGCAGAGTGTGCAGCAGGCTCCTCACTGAGCAGGGAGCCTGAGGCGGGGTTCGATCCCAGGACCCCTGGGATCATCACCTGAGCCAAAGGCAGATGCTTAACCACCTGAGCCTCCCAGGAGTCCCTCAATAAGAGCATCTCATTGGAAGTTACTTGATTAGAGCAGGGGCATACATCTGCTCTCTTAAGTCAGGCAAGCCAAGTCAGCCAGTTGCAGAAAAACAAGGAGCCTGGGAGAGGAGGTCAGGAAAGCTGATAACCTGGCCGAAGCTGTCAGCCAGGAACAACAGCTGAGTGGTATCCAGAGCCAGCAGGAAAATGGGACCACACCAGGTTCAAGAGAGAGAGCTAATATAGGGGATATGTTAATAGGCACAGGAGGATTGAAAAGACAAAAGGGGCCACTGAGGTATCACAGTGCCTAACAGAGCAAAGCAGCTACCACCTAGGGTGAGGAACAAAGGAAAGAGGTTTGAGTAATGACAACCAAGAAGTTCAGGAGAGGGCCCCACAGAGCGACATCCCAGACCTCTGAGGAGGGGGCACTGCCTGGCAGGGCTGCTGTCTCTCCTGGGGGTTCAGTGAGGCTGGTTCAGGACCAGTGATGTCAGATCTCTGATCTCAACAGAAGCCAGATTTTTTTTTTATTGTTGGCAACTAACTTTTTTTTATTTTTTATTTTTAAAGATTTATTTATTTATTTATTTATTTATTTATTTATTTATTTATTTATGAGAGAGAGAGAGGCAGAGACACAGGAGGAGGGAGAAGCAGGTTCCATGCCGGGAGCCGGATGTGGGACTCGATTCTGGGACTCCAGGATCGTGCCCTGGGCCAAAGGCAGGCGCTAAACCACTTAGTCACCCAGGGATCCCCTAACTTTTTTTTATTTTCAAATTCTGCTGTGGAAAATGATTCCTTAAAAAGTTAGAAGAGGTGCCTGGATGGCTCAGTGAGTTAAGCACCTGCTGTCTGCTCAGGTCTGATCCCAGGGCTCCCTGCTTAGTAGGGAGTCTGCTTCTCCCCCTTCCCCTACCCCTCCCCCTGCTTGTGCTCTCTCTCTCTTTCCTTCTCTCTCATAAATAAATAAAATCTCTTTAAAAAATTAAAAGTAGGGCAGCCCGGGTGGTTCAGGGGTTTAGCGCCGCCTTCAGCCCAGGGCGTGATCCTGGAGTCTCTGGATCGAGTCCCGCGTCGGGTTCTCCGCATGGAGCCTGCTTCTCCCTCTGCCTGTGTCTCTGCCTCTCTCTGTGTCTCTCATGAATAAATAAATAAAATCTTTAAAAAAATTAAAAGTACAATTACTATTTGCTCCAGTAAGTCCACTTTTGGGCATATTGCCCCAAAGAATTTTTAAAAATATTTTATTTATTTATTCATGAGAGACACAGAGAGAGAGGCAGAGACAAAGGCAAAGGGAGAAGCAGGCTCTCTGACAGGAGCCCGATGCAGGACTCAATCCCAGGACCCAAGGATCATGACCTGAGCTGAAGGCAGATGCTCAACCACCCAGCCACCCAGGTGTCCCTATCCCAAAGAACTGAAAGCAGAGATTCAAAGAGATACTTGCACACCCTTGTTCATAGCAACATTATTCACAATTCTAAAAGCTAGAGGGAACCCAAGTGTCCATCAGTGGATGAATGGATAAACAAAATGTGGTCTTTCCATAAATGGAATATTATTCAGCCTTAAAAAGGAAGGAAATTCTGTCATGTGCTACCACATGGATGAACTTTGAGGACATTATCCTCAGTGAAATCAACCAGTTGTAAAAGAACAAATACTATGTGATTCCACCTATATGAGGTCTCTAGAGTAGCCTGATTTATAGAGACAGGAAGTAGAAAGGCCAATGCCAGGGGCTGTCTGGGGGAGGGGAATGGGAAGTTTTTGTTTGGTGGGTATAGTTTCTGTTGGGGAAGATGAGAAAGTTCTGGGGATGGTTGCTGGGGATGGTTGTGCAACATGCAAAAGTATTCAATGTCACTGAACTGTACACTTAAAATGGATAAGATGGTAAATTATATGTAATGTGTATATTACCACAATTTTTTTTAAAAAATGCAAATTATCTGTGGCTAAACAAAACTGTATCTGGCCTGCAGGCCATCTGTGCAAGGGGGCTTTCCATAGTGTTAAGCTGGAGGTACACACAAAATGGGAGACAAAGAGCAAGGACACAATCATTGTCCAATTTGGGGGCAGCCTGACTACAGTGTGGGAACAGGATTTGAGGCCCAGGTCTGCCTCTGCTAACCTTGGCTTCTCTGAGCCCCCGTTGTCAAAGGAGGGGCTTGGGTGGGTCAGGTTGTCGGAGCCCCCCCTCAGGTACTGGGAGAAAGCCCCCACTCTCTGGATTTTAGTGTAGGGTACATCTGCCTTAGTATGCTGCCTCCCTGGGGCCCCAGCCCCCAGCACTGCCATTGGCCCTTCTCACTGCTCCTCTGCCCAGCTAGAGCTCAAGGCCAGCACCAGCCCAGGGTCTGGTTACACCTCAGGCGTCAAGCAGATTCCCAGTCCAATGTGTGGTCTAAAAATAAAGTATTAAATCCTAAGACCAGGAAGGCAGGATTGCAAGTGGAGGAGGGAGGGAGAAAGCACTTGGATCAGGATGGGCTTCTATCTCTGGTTGCCCTGGAATCTGTGCAGTGGATTTCTGTTGTAACCACTGGAGAGATGATGGGAATATGAGAATATTTTGAGGCCATAGACGCCAGCTTGCTTTGGGAAGATAGGAGAGAAGCCCGAGAGGACAGTGGCAGTTGTTTGCCTCCTTCTTCTGACACAGCCACAGGAATCCTCTGTCTATTCCAGAGGATGTGGGCCTAGACCAGAGATAGAGCCAAGGATGCTGCTGACTGAACCTGGGAAGCTGGGGAAAGCACTTGACATTGAGCTAGGTTTTGATGGAGAGGCATAAGGAAAGGTTTCTAGGCAGAGGGTGCAGTGTGGGCAAAGGCATATGGGAATAAAAGAGGATATACATCTAGAAAGCAACAGGTAGTCAGTCTGGTATGGTTGAGGCATATAGGCTGTGCATAAGAGTGAGGATTAGTGGGCCATGGAGCACACAACGTAAACTGTCCCTTTTTTCCCCCAACAGGACTTTAAGAGCCAGGATAAGGATTTAGGGATTTTAAGGATTTAGACTGAGGACACTGGGGAACCATGGAAGGTGTTTGAGCTAGAAATGGCACAGTGAGATTGTATTTTAGAAAGATCCCTCAGTGGGGGTCATGGGTTCAAGAAAATGAGCTTTACAGACCTTGACTCCAGGGGTTGTAACTGACAAAGGGCTGTTGTCCTCTTCGTTTGCATCAAGGCCATGCTTCCCATGGGCTCCCAGCCAATGACTTAACACAAGGGGTTTGCAGAGACACAGGACCGCCTGATATCTACCAGACCTTCCTTAGACAACCTGGCACACCAGAACCTTCCACCCAACCTTCCTTCTTCACCTGGGGCTCGATGTACATCACAGCCTGACAGCTCTCCCAGCCTTTCACTCCCTCCTCGTGTTCTCTAGCCCGGGTGTTTCGCCTAATAAAATCCTTCCATAGTTTATCCACTCCCGTGCTAGCTTCTCAGAAGGCCAAGATAAACAGGGTGAGACTAGAGGCAGGGGGTATCAGTGGCCACAGGATCAGAGAGGAAGGGTGACTTTGAAGACATTTTAAAGGTCTAAGCCACAGTATGTCTTCAACTCTACACCCACCTCCAGCACCCCTGGGGTTGTGGCTCTTGACACCCAGGATGAGGATTGTCTATGTCCGTATCTGTCTCCCCCACTAGCTTCTGAGTTTGTCCAATAAATAAGTGAATGAGTGAATGAATGAATGAATGAAGTAAAGGGAAAAGAATCTAGGATGATCCTCGAGCTCTACTTGGGGCCCCTTAGTGGCAGCTACTCAACCCACTGAGCCACCCAGGTGCCCCTGAGCTTTCCTAGTTTAAACAACACTCTTTTCCAAAGTAGGTTGACTCATTACCCTCTGGCACATCCAGTGGCACTATCAGCTCACCAACACTTGGTACTAACAGTTTTTTATTTTAGCTCATTTCATTTTTTAAAGATGTTTTTAAAGTTTATTTAAGCAATCTCTATACCCAATGTGGGGCTTGAGTTTATGACCCCGAGATCGAGGGCCACATGCTCCACCTACTGAGCCAGCCAGTTGCCCCATAGATGGCCTTTTAATTTGAGTCAATATGTTAGGCATACAATGTTATCCAATTGTGTTTACTTTGCATTTCCCATTTACTAATGAAATTGAGCGGTTTTTTACATATTTAGTATCTTTTGGGGAAGAGCTGGATCAAGTTTTAATCAATTTTTTCTCTTTTGCTTGTCTGCCTTCTTCCTGTTGATTGTAAAAAATTATTTCTTTTCTTTTTTTTTCTTTCTTTCTTTGTTTTGTTTTGTTTTGTTTTTGGTGGGCAGCAAAGCAAGGTTTATTGGGCGATAGCAAAGTAATAGTACAAAGCTCCCAGAGAGTGAGGGGACCTGAGGCAGTTGCCCGATAGTAAAAATTCTTGATATATCTTTGATTCTACCCTAGGTTTAATATTTGATGTCTAAATGTGTATGTTTTGGTGATATTTTCTCACTCCATGGCTCATCTTTTCACTTTTTACGATGTTAAAATCCCTAATCTTATATTCAACAGTCTCTTGTCTCTAAAGGAATAAGTGAACAATGTATTAGATTGATTTTGGGATTTAAAACGATGCTTTGGAAAACAACATCACTTCTGTGATATTCCTGCCTAAGTACATAAACTGAATCTCATCATAGGAAATATCTGACAAACCAGATAGAGGGATATCTTACAAAATAGCTAATCCACATTCTTCAAAAGTGTCAATGTTTACAAGACAGAGAAAGGAGCTTTCAGAGATTAATTAAAGCTGAAGAGATATAAAAAATGAATAAAAACATGATCTTGAATTTTCTTCAGTTATAGGGGACATGATTGGGACAACTGGCAAAATCTGAATAAGATTTGCAGATAAAACATTATTACTGTGCCACTATTAAGACATTATTAATGTATCATTGTCAGTTTCTTGGCTCTGATCATTGTATTGTGGTTATGTAGGGAAACATCCTTGTTTTCAGTAAACACACACGGAAGGATTTAGGATAAAGAGGCATCACCTCTGCAAGTTGCTCTTAAATTCAGGAAAGAAAAGTACTTACAGAGAGAAAGATGAAATAAATGTGATAATTGTTAACATCTGAGAATCTAATGAAGGGGATATTCTTGCAACTTCTCTTTATGTCTGAAATTATGTCAAAAAAAAAAAAAATCTGATCACCACAATGGCTGCTGAAATCAGAGATTAGCCAAGATCAGGAACTAGAGATTTCTGCTACAAACACAAACAACTCAAAAGTAAATGGACAAAAATAAAATTTGTTTTAAGATTTCATTTTGCATTCATCTGACAGCACAAGCAGGGGGAAGGGCAGGCAGAGGGAGAAGTAAGCATCCTCCTGAGCAAGGACCCCAATGGGGGGCCCTGGGATCATGACCTGAGCTGAAGGCTGACGCTTAACCATTTAACTGACTGAGCCACCCAGGGTGCCCCCAACAAAAAAAACTTTAGTAGACACGTTGATTAAGAGGAAATGCACCTGGCCAATAAAAATATGAAAACATGCTTTATCTCATTAATTATCAGGAAATAAATAAAACAAATTAAATTAAACTAAATATAAATGAAGAAAAAAAATAAATTAAACAAAATAACAATGAGATACCACTCCACACCTACCAGATTGGTAAAAATGAATTATCTGATGATACTAACTGCAGCCCCACAAGCATTGGGAATGAACATTTATTGGTTCACTCCCTTTGGGAAGTCGTTTGGCATTGTCTAATAAAGCCAGATATACACATTCTGTAGTCCAACAACTTCACTCTTAGATATGTAACCAGAGAAATGCTGGCGTGTTTGTGGCAAGACGCATGTACAAGAATGGACACAGCAGCAGCACTATCTAAGCTGGAATCTAAGCACTATCTAAGCTATCCAGGCTGGAAACAGCCCAAATATCCATGAACAGGAGAACGGACCAAGTGTAGTAATAGTCATATCCTGGAATGTTATACACCAATGAAAATGAACACACTACATCTGCATGAAACAACATAGATGGCCCTCAGAAATACAAAAATAATATATTTTTACAAATATAACATTGAATAAAGTCATATGGTTTTGCTTACATCAAGTTTCCAAGTAGACAAAACTAAAGCTATATTGATTACAGATACACAAACAGTAGTAGAACTATGAACAGATCCCTAAGCGTGGAGAGTGTTTAATCTATAGGAGGAGTGTGATTGAGCAGGGGAGTGGGGGGCGTGTAGAGGTCTGAGGTGTTGGCAGTGTTCTATTTTTTTTTTTTTTTTTTAGTGTTCTATTTTTTAACCTGGGTCGTGGTTGTTACACGAGAGCTTACTTTGTAACTACTTTTCAACCTGTGTGTCTATCTTGGATACTTTTCTCTGTGTTACATTCCACAATAACAACGCTCTAGATCGAGTACTGTACTAGGAACAAAAGCAACCTTTGCTCCTTGCTCCACTGCAGGTGCTATTGCAGCATGTGGACACAAGAGGGAGCGCTAACCAGCGGGCCGCGGCGACAAGAGGTTTCCTAGCAACGGGAAAAACATCGCGGAGGAAAACTTGCTGAGAGTCGTTAACTGATGTGTTCTGGCTCCTGCACCTGCCAGGCGGGCCCTGGGTCGGCTTCTGGTACCTGAAGCGTCTCTGCTGGGTCTAAGAGCGCCTCTGACCTTTCCGAACGGGCTCTTCTCCCAAACGCGAGGTTGAGCCTGGGGAGGCTGCACTCTCTCGTCCGCCAACTTGGGTTTCTCGCCAGTGTCAGATAAGGACACCCTCAGGCCCTGACCAAGGGCCCTTCTGCTAAGGCTGCAAACGCATCCCAGTGTTCTTCTCGAAAAAAGAAAGAAATTAAGAGGGGAATTTGCCCACAGCCTTCTAAGGCACCAGGCCCCAAAGGAAGAAGGCTTTCAAGATTTGGGTTGTGGTGAAGGTTTTCTGGATTGCTGACAAAACGTAAGGTTTTATAATGAATACGTAAATCTCATGCTAAGTAGGGTAATGGTGACACGCATATGCAGAATACATTGTGGGAGCTTTCCCATACCTCATCTTACTTAATTTCAAAATCATTCTGGTATCATTCCATGTAGCACATGAAGAAACTTGAGACTCAAGGACGTTACTGGGATGAAGTTCAGAGCTTTCTTCCCCAACCCAATTTACGAAAGGATAAATATGAGTTTATTCTGAAAGAGGAGAAACTGTTGTCTCAAACAAAGACATGAAAATTTAAACAAGTAACTTATTTTCTCCATTAATTATCCATACTACTTCAAATCATATAAATCATATGTCTCACTGTTGGGAAACGGGCAGTCTTGCACAACGGGAGTCTTTAAAATGCTTCTATCTGGGGATCCCTGGGTGGCTCAGTGGTTTAGCTCCTGCCTGTGGCCCAGGGCGTGATCCTGGAGTCCTGGGATCGAGTCCCGCATCGGGCTCCCTGCATGGAGCCTGCTTCTCCCTCCTCCTGTGTCTCTGCTTCTCTCTCTCTCTCTCTATCATAAATAAATAAATCTTTAAAAAAAAATAAAATAAATAAAATAAAATGCTTCTATCCTTCCCTTGATCCACCATCCTCACCTCTTTTCTTTTTCTTAAAGATTTCCTTATTCATGAGAGACACAGAGAGAGGCAAAGACACAGGCAGAGGGAGAAGCAGGCTCCATGCAGGGAGCCGGATGTGGGACTCGATCTATGGGGGTCTCCAGGATCACCCCCTGAGTGGAAGGCAGGCATTAAACCACTGAGCCACCCAGAGATCCCCCAACCTCACTTCTAAGAACCTATCCTAAGGACATAATTTGGAAATCTGGGAAGAGGTGTATGTGCCTATATTGGTGACAGCATTATTTATGATGGCAAAAACTGAAAACAACACAGGGAGGGGCACCTCAGTGGCTTGGTCAATTAAGTGTCTGCTTTTGGCTCAGGTCATAATCTCAGAGTCCTGGGATCTATCCCAAGATCCTGGGATGGAGCCCAGAGATGTACTCCCTTCTTGTTGGGAAGTCTTCCTCTCCCTCTGCCCATGCTCGCTCGCTCGCTCTCTCTCAAATAAATAAATAAAAATCTTAAAACACACACACACACACACACAGGGAAACAGATGACCAGGGGAACAAAGTAAAATTAATGCCTCCATTTTAAAAAATGATACCAATGCCTATGACATCATCAGAAAGCTCCTGTGACATATTAAATGAGAAAAAAAAAAAAGCAGCTGCAAAATGTCCTGGACACTAATCAAGTCTGTAAATAAATACCATCCCATTGGTGTAGGGGTAAAAATAAAGGGGGGAGGGAG
The DNA here is from genome assembly GCF_053574225.1 of Canis aureus. Lineage (NCBI taxonomy): Eukaryota > Metazoa > Chordata > Mammalia > Carnivora > Canidae > Canis > Canis aureus. Next base: position 6,893,919 of record NC_135629.1, read on the forward strand.
AAGAAAAAACATTGGAGAGGTAGGAGTGCTTTTTTTTCTGTTCCATTTTTTTGTTCCATTTTTTAATTTTTTCCCTCCCTTTTCACTTATTAGTTTACTTTTCTTCTTTTATTTTTTTTTTCTTGTTTTGGGTATCTTTCTTCTATTAGTTGGCAGTGTAATGCTTACTTCAGAGAATATAAGAACATTAAAATACTCCCACTCACAAAGAAACAATTTCTAGTAACACCTTAGAGCAGTGATTCTTAAACTTGAACATGTAAACAGCATCACCCGGAATACTTGTTAAAACCCAGATTGCTGGGCCCCACTCCAGAATTTCTGTAAGTGTGAGATGGGGCTCAAGAATTTACATTTTAAATAAGTTCCAGGTAGGATGCCTGGGTGGCTTAGTGGTTGAACGTCTGCCTTTGGCTCAGGTTGTGATCCTGAGGTCCTGGGATTGAGTCCTGGATCGGGCTCCCTTCAGGGAGCCTGCTTCTCCCTCTGCCTATGTCTCTGCCTCTGTGTCTCTCATGAATAAATGAATAAAATCTGTAAAAAATTAAAAAATAAGTAAGTTCCCAGGTACTGATTCTGCTGGCCCACAAGCCACACTTAGAGGACCACTGCTCTAGTGTATAACCTTATAAAGTCTGTCTATGTGTCACACATAGAGAATCCTTGCCAAAATATGATGGACATTTAGGTGGTTTTTCCAGGAGCAATTTCATATGCTAAATCTCTGGTGTATCTTTAATTACTATCTAAGTAAGATTGCCACTATTATTTATCAATTATCTTAATTATTAAAATTATTCAGATTAAGTATCCAATTCTAGAAGCAGAATCATTGAGTCAAAAAACCTGTGTGTTTTAAGGTTTAAAAAAATGTATTTATTTGAGGGGATCCCTGGGTGGCGCAGCGGTTTGGCGCCTGCCTTTGGCTCAGGGCGCGATCCTGGAGACCCGGAATCGAATCCCACGTCGGGCTCCCGGTGCATGGAGCCTGCTTCTTCCTCTGCCTGTGTCTCTGCCTCATTCTCTCTGTGTGTGTGTGTGTGTGTGTGACTATCATAAAATAATTTTTAAAAAATGTATTTATTTGAGAGAGAAAGAACTGGAGAAGGGGGAGGGGCAGAGGGAGAAGCAGACTCCCCACCAAGCAGAGAGCCAGGCATGGGGCTAGATTCCAGGACCCTGAGATCATGACCTGAACTGAAGGCAGACACTTAACCTACTGAGCCACCCAGGAGACCCTTAAGGTTTTAATATACATTGTCAAATTACCACTATAGAATCTAATGTTTGCCATGTGCTGTGCAAATGTGTTATCGCATTTAGTCTTCACAATTTACTCATTGATTCTGCATATATTCATTGAATGCTACTTAAAAAAAAAAAAAAAAAAAAGCATGGAGCCCAAAGTGGGGCTTGAACTCATGCCCCTGAGACCAAGACCTGAGATTAAAAGCCAAATGCCTAACTGGCTGAGCCAGCCAGGCAGCCTTCATTGAATGCTACTTTGTGTCAGGTACTTTAGGGACTCATGATTGAGCAAGACCCTGCAATCTTTTGAGGTAGAAACTATTATTATTACCATTGTAGAGCTGAGGAATTTGAGATCCATGTGATGACTTGCCTAAGAAGACACAGCAAGTAGCGTATTCTGGGGCTGGCTGTTTCAGCATTTGCACAAAGAAAATTACTGCCTGCTCCAGGCAGCCTCATGCTGCATTGTTCCATAGCGAAGGGAATAGTTTAATTTTGGGTGGCAACTCTTTTCCCTCTTTTTTTTTTTTTTTTTCCATCACGATCCTGGAAAAGTCAAATGAGGAAACATCCTGGCATACAGCATTTGGAAATAAAGCTCATGTGTAAAGCTGCCAGGAATAAAAACTAACAAAACTTTCTCAACTAAGTTTGATTTCCCACTCTTAAGAAATTAGGCGGAATTGGCCCCATCTGATTCCAAAGTTAGGCTTGTTAGAAAAACCTCTTACAAAAAGCATGGTAGATGTGCATGGACATTTAGCAATCCAGTCAGATCTTGTTTTTTACTTTCCTAAATTAACTAATTACAACCGTGGGCTGGGTCTCTCATAGGGTTAAGTGCAAAAGCTTGTGAGCCAAACAGATTTGACAAAGCAGGAGGTTCTATTTATTTATTTTTATTTTAAAAAATATTTATTTATTTATTCATGAGAGACCCAGAGAGAGAGAGGGGCAGAGACACAGGCAGAGGTTGAAGCAGGCTCCATGCAGGGAGCCTGACATGGGACCCGATCCTGGGACTCCAGGATCACAGCCTGGGCCGAAGGCGGCACTAAACCGCTGAGCCACTCAGGGATCCCCAGCAGGGGGTTTTACAATAAATTATTATAACCCTGGAAGCTTCATTTCTTAATTTAAAAATGGGCCTGAGAATACTCTCTTGGTAAGTCCCTATATAAGATCTAAATGATTCAGGGGTAGTGGTCACCATCTATCCCCCTTTTAATCCACTAATCTACCCCACGCAAAAACCAAACAGTAACCCAAAGTGTAGTTGCTGTGTTGGGTGAGGCAGCTTTGCTAGACAGAGTAATATCGCTTTAAGTTCATGGTATCCAACTGTTGATCTAGCTTATACATACATTTCCATTTCTAACGTGAAAAAGGCCAGAAACAGTTCACTCTTATGTAGGGCAGACAACGATACACATTTATGATCTGCCTGAGGGCTGTGTTCTCTCTCGTGCTCTCTGTCATAATAAAGGCTGAAGGGACTGGACCATCGGACATCCTGCAAAACATCACATTGGTTCACTCTATTAGTGAAACAGTGTTTATAGGACTGGAAGAATATGCATGTCTCTGGAGAGTAGGAGATAAACTCTACATGAATTCAAGGAATCTAGGGGATAGGCAATTCACCCTATTAAGTTTTAGGGGCTCACCACATCAGTGTAGTTTTTGGAGAGCGGTCTGGGGCATGCTGGGACAGCCCCTTCAAAGTACAGAACATGTGATTGCATCTTGTTACCTCCCACCATTCAGAAGGAAGCATAATACCGGGTAGGCTTCTGCAGGCTGGAGTCAGTGTATTTTATACTTGAGAATAGGAATCCAATCTATTTTTTGAATGACATGGAAGACTGTCATCTTTTGAGCTGGTCTGGCCCAGAAAATAGTTTTGCAATAGATCCAGGCTGGACTGCAGGCTTTTCTGTCTCCAGGGTTATATGGCCCAGAAGACCTTACGGTATTCGATGTATCTGTGGTGGGAAAAGGTACCATGTGTTTACAGCAAGCCCAGTGAAATAAACACAATCTAGACCCATAGCATTCTGGAGCAAAGCCATTCAATCTGCAACAGAGAATTATTGCCATTTGAGAAACACCTCCTGGGGTGGGCACTGGTAGAGATGAAGCACCTGACCATGGAGCATTGAGGGATCTTATAGCTGGAACAACTATAAGGCTGCATGGGGCTCCCTATGACCACCTGATAAGGAGGGAGAACATGAAGGGAACATGAAGGGAACAACATGAAGGCTGCATGGGGCTCCCTATGACCACCTGATAAGGAGGGAGAAGGCTAAGCCTGATTCACAGATAGATCTATTTGGTAGGTGGGCATAAGCTGAAAGTGGAGGACAGCTACATTTCAGTGTCACCCGGAGGTGACCTTTAAAGACAATAAATGAGGTGGAATCTTACCAATGGGTAGGGCTTTGGGCACCCACTCTGTGGACAGGAGAAGTAGCCTGAGGTAAGAATAAATACAGACTATGGGCAGTGGCAAAAACAGGAAGGATAAATATTGAAAGACTGGGGACAAGGCGGTCTGGGAAAGAAGGTTATGTGTGGACTCATGGGAATGGGCACAAAGTGTGAAGATCTTGCATCATATGTTGACATCCAACAGAGAGCATCCATCATGAAAGAGGTGCTAAATAACCAAGCAGGCAGAGTGACTCAGCCAGGTCAGCAGTCTGCCACCCCAGTTTTGGCTTAAAAGACTCATAATGAAGAATCTATGTAGCAGGAATAAAGGTCCTGCATTCACTAAGAATGATCTACGTATTACTGCTGCTGGATGTCCACTTTTCCAGCAACAAAGATCAACATGGAGCCATCAGTTTGGCACTATCCTTCAGAGAGCCCCACCAGCCACTTATGGCAAGTTAATTAAGTTGGACCTCTTCGACCTGGAAGAAGAAGCAATTCATCTTGACTGGGACAACTCTTCTTAGTATGAGTTTACCTTTCCTGGGTACTGGGTCTCAGCCAATCTGAAGACTTGCAGAGGGGAACCTGGGTTCCTCAGTTAAGTGTCTACCTTCAGCTCGGGTCATGATCTTGGGGTCCTGGGATCGAGCCCCGCATTGGACTCCCCACTCAGCGAGGATTAAGTTTCTCCCTTTCCTGCTCCCATTCCTGCTCCCCCTTCTTGTGTTCAATCTCTCTCTCTCTCTCTCTCTCTGTGTGTGAAATAAAATCTTAAAAAAAAAAAAAAAGACTTGCAGAGTGATCTATTAACATTTGGTCTTAGATAACATCACAATGGACCAAAGGACTAACTTTATAGAAAAAGAGATGCAAAAAAAAAAAAAAAAAAAAAAAGGAGGTGCAGTAATGGCCATATGATCACAAGATCCCCCAAACTTAATGACAGACCACATTGCCCAGAAGTTGCTGGCCTTTGGAGGACTTTGGGGCTGCAATCTACATCCAAGCCAGTCAAACTGGAGCTCAAGGAGAGAACAGGTTTGGGGTCGGTCCCAGTACCAGCCCAGGAGTATCTCATTTCTATCCCACAGACCTCTAAGAAGCAGGTTCTTTAGTTCTTAATTCTTTCTGACTTCTGTTCTTTCTCTCTTGCACATTTGCAATAAATTCTGCCTAAAAGCCATTGTACCATCATACTCTTTTGAGTACCACTGCCATAAACTGTTTCCCACAGACCTCCCTGGCCTGCCTGGAGGCTTTCTTGGTCAACAGCTGGCAAGGCTTCACTTGTGTTGGTCCAAAGACTCTGTCATCCCTTCCCTTTCCCAAACATCTAAGCAGATCCACAATTCCAGCTTTCTAGAGTCATAGGCAAGGAATCTTGGTAGGAGGTAGGCTCAGATTCAATTTCTGTTCTTTTCCCAGATGCGTTTAGCTCTTGCCAATCTAACAATCTCTAGAAAACTCTATTTTATGCCCAAAATTTGTGATAAACAGAATCCTGAAGAATGATATGGTTTTTTTCTGTAAAACCACCTTCCTATTGTCTTCCAACTGGATCCAGCAATGGATCTACAGGTGGTGATGATATTATGTTAGAGGGACCTTCTGAACTGAAGCCACATTAGAGTGGGCTCTAAGGCCTCTGTGCTTTTGGCTGCCCTGACTTGTCCTCTGCTAAGACTGTGTTCTCACAGGCAACATGGGGGATTGTGGGTGAGGGGAGCAATTAGGAACCTGAAAACCTACTCTCCCTCCCCTTCAGCCAGCTCTCACTGTCCTGTGAATGCTGTTGCAATCACTGTTTGTATATTAAAGAATTCTAGGGGATGCCTGGGTGGCTCAGTGGTTTGAGCACCTGCCTTCGGCTCAGGTCATGATTCCGAGGTCCCAGGATCGAGCTCCACATTGGGCTCTCTGCTCAGTGGGGAGTTGGCTTCTCCTTCTCCCTCTATGCTCTCCCTTACTCTCTCTCAAGTAAATAAATCTTTTTAAAAAAAGAATTTTATATTTAAAATGTTTGGTAGGCCTAAAAATAAAACGTATTTTAGCTCCAAAAAAAAAAAAAAAAAGAGAGAGAGAGAGAGAGATGCAACTGAGGCACCAATTTGGAAATGATACTCTGCAAGGAAAGATACTCTGCAAGGAGGCAGCATTCACTCTCGACCAATACCATGGATGGTTGCTATCTATAAGCAGAATAAACAGATTTGGGGATCAGGGGGTAGAAATAAGAGTGACTCCTCTCACTATACTCCCAGTGAGCCAATGGGAGAATTTGGGCTTCCCATTCTCACAACTCTGGGCTCTGTAAGTCTAGAGGTCCTGATTCCCAGGGGTGGGGATAACAGATGCTTCCACCAGGAGAGAGAATTCCATTGAACTTCAAGGTATAGCTGTTACCTGATCATTTCAGGTGCCTCCTGGTGTTAAGAGACCAGCAGGCAAGAAGAGGAATCACCCTCCTGGCAAGTGAATTGACTACAACATCAGGAGGAAGCAGAGCTATTGTTACACAAAGGACAGAGAAATGCACTTGACACTCCACTTGTGTGTTTCTTGATGGTAAATAGACAGATGGTACACACAAAATCAGGAACCATGACTAAGATAAGCATGGTGACAAAGGCCTCAAACCCCTTAGAGATGAAGATCTGGACCATCTGGCTGGGTAATCCCCTTAGACCAGTAGAGGTATGAGCTGAGGTTTAGGGACCCTAGAACAGGAGGGAGCTAACCACTATACTAGCTGCAGCACGAGAGCTGTAGCTTATTCTACTAACATTTCCCCAGGGGGGAAAAAAAAAGAAGAATCAGAATCCTGGAAGAATCATTCTCAGATGGTGTTAACTTATTTTTACAAAGCAAGGGATCCAAACGATACAGAAGTGTAGTGAATGCTGTGGTCTGTGCCCACATCTCCTCCTTCAGAACCCACATGCCCACTCTCCAGCTGCCAGGAGTCTTGCCCTTTTATGGACGGGGCTACCTCATCCAAGGTTATGACCCCTCTTTGGAGATAGTTCCCACCAGTGACTGGCCAATGTAGGAGTACAAAGGTCTGCCCTTCTTCCAGGAATTCGGGACACTTATAAAAAGCCATCCCATTTTCTGAGCTCCCAGTGCCTGAGATCTCTGTTATAATTCCCTGCAGTTCATCTCCTGTGTGAAATTCTGCTGTCCTCACCCCCTCTCAAGTGTTGATCCCGAGAGCACTCCCTTAAATCTCCTGCAGGCAAACCTCCTCCTCCGAGTCTGTTTCCCAGGGAACCTGGCCCAGCAAGCTATGCACATCCTCAACCACACTAGTTAATGTCAAACCATTCCCAAGATGGTTGTACCAACTTACATTCCTACCAACAATGCATGAGAGCTCTGTTTGTTCAACATCCTCTCCAAATCCTGGTATTGTTAGGCTTTTTATTTTTAGCAGATCTGGTGGGTGTGAAATGGAATCTCATTGTGGTTTGAATTTACATTTCCCTGATGACTAATGAGGTTGGGTACCTCATGGGTTTACTGGCCACTTGGGTTCACTCTTTGGGAACAACCACAACTCCCTTGCCATTTTCAGGTCCACAGACCCGCTCAGGTAATGCTGTCTAATAGGGGAGTGAGGCCACCAATCTCAGTGAAGCCTTCTGCCCTCTTCTGACTTGACATCTGAGCAGTGTGACTTTTGGTGGACCACTTCATCCACCCATCACTCTCTCTTCTTGGCTTCTTTCACATTGCACTGCCCTCATTTTCCTCTCTGTCACTGGTTGCCCCTTGTCTGCCTCCTTGGCAGGCAAAGGAATGACTGTTGCATTTTGGGGGTCCTCAGGGTATAGTCTGTGCTGTCTTCTCATCTCACTCTGACCCCCTCGGAGGCACACTCACAGGCACCCTCAGCTGCTGTTACCATCATCATACACCAAGGATTCCCACATTCCTCTCCATTGACACTTCCACATGAATGTCTCAAAGCCCTTCCATCTACATCTACACAAAATAGAAATCGTTGACTTTCCCCCCCAAACCTTGTTGTTGGCCAGCATTTCCTGCTTCAGTAAAGGTGAAGAATCTTCCTGATTCCAAACACCCAGAAATCTCTCTCTCTCTCTCTCTCACTCACTCCATTCAAGCCATCATGTTCAAATTGGTTATCTTCGGTTTACCCCTCCAGATCTACTCTCCATCCTTCTTCATTCTACTCTCTGCTTCAGGAAGTTGATTATATGGCCACCAAGAATGAGCTTCTTTGATCTTTAGTTTCTTTTTTTTTTAAAAGATTTTATTTATTTATTCATGAGACACACACAGAGAGAGAGGCAGAGACACAGGCAAAGGAGAAGCAGATTCTATGCAGGGAGCCTGATGTGGAATTCGATCCCAGGACTCCAGGGTCACGCCCTGGGCTGAAGGCGGCGCTAAACCGCTGAGCCACCCAGGCTGCCTTCATTTCAACAATCTTCACAGCATCTCCACCAGGAGTAGGTTCCATCTCAAGGAACCACTTTCTTTGCTCATTCCTGAGCCACTCATGGATCCCCTGATCTTTAGTTTCTGATTGGGTTGGGCCAATGGTGTTTTAGTCATTGTGGTATAACAAGCTATCTCGCAACTTGGTGGCTTAAAAATACAACTACTTTATTGTCTCTCATGAATCTATGGGTTGACTGGGGTCATCTGGGGTTAGTTCTACTCCACCTGATGTCAGCAGTGGTGGCAGTCTGTTGGGGACTCAATTCTGCTGGAACATCCACGATGGAGCTCTCACGTCTGGCCACTTTGTGGGAATGGCTAGAAGTCTGGACTCAGCAGGAAAGGGAAGCTTGAAGCTCTTTCCAAATCATTTCAGGCCTCTTCCTCTCCCTATTGCCTTTCCCTGTGGTCTCTCCAGCACAAGGTAGACAGACTTCTAATAAGGCAGCTCAGGTTCCCCTGACTGCAAAAGCTGAAACTGCCAGGCCCTCTTAATCCACAGACCCAGAGCTGACACAGTATCACTTCTGCTGCCTTCTGTTGGTTAAAGTAGGTCACAGGACCAGCCCCGATACAACATGGGAAGGGAATACACAAAGGTATGAACATCAGGAGGCATGATTCATCAGGGGCCATCTTTAGAGACTAGCCATCCTAGTCTATTATCTGGTCCCCCAAGGTCCCCTAATGTGCAAAATAAAATTGCCCCTCTTCCCACAATCCCCCAAATCTTATCCATTACAGCCTCAGACTTAGGCCCAAAGTCCAGTTTTTCATCAACTAAATCTCATCATTGTTGAGGAGGCACCTGGGCATGGTTTCTCTTGATCGGAAGACCTGTGGACCAAAGGGAAAAGTTATCTGGTCCCACATACTCAATTTACAATGAGACAGGAACTGAGCATCACAATATTTACTCCCATTCTAAAAGGGGAAACACAGAGGTGTCACAGATCCATCGCAATTATGAAATTCCTCCCTTTCCTCCTCTCCTCGACAATTCCTTCTGTCCAGGGTTAAGAAATATATGCTGTTTAAGGCTCAGGCCTGCTTCCTGGGATTAGTTCTATAGACACATCTCATTTTATTGCACTTTATTCCATTTAGCAGATACTGCATTTTTTACAAATTGAAGGCTCAAAACTTCCGTGGTGGGAGTCACTGCAGATGTGGTGAAAATAGTGAGAGAACCAGGATCAGAAGTGGGGCCTAAAGGTGTGACTGAATTGCCGTGATCTCACCATCAAACTTGAGCGGGTGAGTTGCTTCTTATGGATGAGCAAAGAAAGTGGCTCCTTGAGATGGAACCTACTCCTGGTGGAGATGCTGTGAAGATTGTTGAAATGAGGGCAGCCTGGGTGGCTCAGCGGTTTAGTGCCACCTTCACCTTCAGCCCAGGGCATGATCCTGGAGACCCGGGATCGAGTCCCACATCGGGCTCCCTTCATGGAGCCTGCTCCTCCCTCTGCCTGTGTCTCTGCTTCTCTCTGTGTGTGTCTCTCGTGAATAAATAAATAAAAGCCTTAAAAAAAAGATTATTGAAATGACAACAGAGGATTTAGAACACGACTTAAACTCGGTTTGATAAAGCAGTTGAGGAGTTTGAGAGGATAGGGTCCACTTTTGAAAGAAGTTCTGCTGTGGGTAGAAAGCTATCAAACAGCATCACATGCTACAGAGAAATTATGAAAGAGAGTATCGTACTATTTTGAGAAACTACTGCAGCCACCCCAGTCTTCAGCAACCAGCACCCCAGCAGTCAGCAGCCAAAAACATGGAGGCAACACTCTCTACCAGCAAAAAGATTACGACTTTGCTGAAAGCACAGGTGATGGTTGGCATTTTTTAGCAATAAAGCATTTTTTAATTAATGTACATCTTTTTTACACATAGTGCTATTGCATACTCAATACTATAGTATAGGATAAACATAACTTATATGTTCACTGGGAAACCAAAAAATGCACTTGAGTCGTGTTATTGAGATACTCCCTTTATTGCGGTGGTCGGAAACAGAATCCGCATTACCTCTGAAGATGAATGCTTACCTGTGGCTCTGGGCTCCACCCTCTGAGTCATACCTTCTTTTCCATAAGAAACGCCCCATGTTGGCCTCTTTCCTGCCCTTAGGATGTTGGGGTCTTGAAGGCTGCTTTTTTTTTTTTTTTAAATGTCTCTGTTCTTTTCCGTCCAAATTGGTAAAATAAAAAAATGTGTGAATTTCCTATGTAGCAAATCACCTGCTCCATTAGACAGAAGCCAGACTTACATTTCTTCCCAAAACAGGTCCTTTTCTACTTTGGGGCCCTAGGAAAGCTGCCAAGCTAATTCAGGGATTCTCAGAAGCCTTTTGTCTAGCTGAGACGATCTACCTGATAGACCCTTAAATCCAGCGGAAGTCCCAACACAGGGTTGTGTGGCCGGCACACTTGATCTAACCTTCACCCTGAGGCCACATTTTACTGGCAGCACCCTAGATTTGATTTGTTTTTAAGATTTTATTTATTTAATGGGGCACCTGGGTGGCTCAGTGCTTGAGCATCTGCTTTTGGCCGAGGTTGTGATCCCAGGGTCCTGGGATGGAGTCCCGCATCATCTCCCTGCAGGGAGCCTGCTTCTCCCTCTGCCTATGCCTCTGCCTGTCTCTCTCTATCTCTCATGAATAAATAAATAACATCTTTTCTTAAAAAATATATTTTTTTAAAATTAATTAATTAGAGAGAGAGAGAGAGCATCTGAGCCAGCACACAACCAAGGGTAGGAATAGAGGGAGAGGAACAGAGGAGGGAGGAGAAAGAAAGGGAGATGATCTCTAATAGATTCAGCGCTGAGCGCAGAGCCCAACTTGGGGCATGCTCCAACGACCCTGAGATCATGACCTGAGCCTAAACCGAGAGCCACTCAGGGGCCCCCATAGATTTGATTTTTGTCACCAGGTTCCCTCCTTCCCCCTAGGTTTTTCTTTTCTTTGAGAATCTTTACTGGGCTACACAAGGTGGGAATGAGATGATTTTCCAACCCAGCAAGCTTGAAGTGAGAAGCTTTTCCTTTAGATTTGCTTGAATAGCAAAGAGTTCTTAGCCCCTTCTCTCTCTGTCCATACCTCAGCTACAATGAACCATTGGCTCTTTCAACATTCTGCCTTGAAATCTTCTTAGCCAAATCAACAAGTTCATGAACTAAATTTTCTATTTTCCACATTATGAAAAGGAACAGTTTAACTAAATTGTTCTGTCAATACGTAAGTTGGGTTCCCTTTCCTCAGCCTTTTATAACAATTTCCTCACAGCCCGTCCAGGTTCCAATAACAACCTCATCAAGACTCTCTGAGCCTCTGCCCACTGCCCTTCCTTCAGCCAATGTCCCATGCTCTTGGTGGTGGTTATTGGAACTCTCCACTTCTCAACAGCAATTCCTGTTTTGGCTAAAGTTTAAAACAACAAACATTTATGATCTTTCACGATTCTGTGGATTTACTGGGCTCAGCTCCAGCAGTCATCTGGAAGCCCAGCTGGGCTGGACCATCCAAAATGGCTCACCCCTAATGGCTGTACCCTGTGGGGACAGCTTGAAAGCTGGGCTCAGCTGGGGCACTGGGACCCTGGGCCTCTCTCTTTTCATGTCTCTCTCTTGTTCTCTTAACTTGGCTTCTCTATGTGGTCTGTCCTGGTGGTCTCAACAGGGCAGGAAGACCTAGGACAAGTTTCATAAAGTCTCTAGCTGTTAGCTATGCTTATTCCTCATCTGTCCCTGGTCCCCCAGGAAGGCTCTGACTCTACCTTTCTGACAGAGCAGAAGTCTTATTTGAGCCTTCATTTGCTGATCACTTGGGATTGTTTGCTCTTTTGCTGAGCTCCGTGCTAGGGATTTGACATGTATTGTTTCCATGAAGTGTCAAGTCAACCCCTGTGAGGTAAACATTGCTTTCTCATTTAATAAATCAGAAATGTTCTGTAGGGCACCTCAGTGGCTCAGCGGTTTAGCGCCGCCTTCAGCGCAGGGTGTGATCCTGGAGACCTGGGATGGAATCCCGCGTTGGACTCCCTGCATGGAGCCTGCTTCTCCCTCTGCCTGTGTCTCTGCTTCTCTCTCTGTGTGTGTCTCTCATGAATAAATAAATAAATAATATCTTTAAAAAAAAAAGAAAAGAAAGAAATGTTCTGTGACTTTCCCAAGACCATAGGACTAGATAAGGGACAAAGCTGGAGTGGAATCCAGGTCCATCTAACTGCACAGTCTGACCTCTTCAGCTCACTGCCAGGGTCCAGGGTCAGTCATTGAACCCTAGGACTAGGCCACTGTTAGCCGAGGAGCTTCTGGATTGTTTTTTAGGTATAATGTACACATGGTGAAGTACATAAAGTTCACTAACCCTCCATGTACAGTTCAGTGATCTTTACATATGTACACACCCATGCAACAACTATCAAGATCAAGATATATACATAATACCTCTGGCAACTTAACAGGCTCCCTCATGCCTCTTCCCACTCTATATTCTTCTGACTTCTATCATCATCAATTAGTTTTTCATGCTTTTGAACCTCATAGAAATGGCATCATAGACTATGGGGTCTTTTTTTTTTTGAGTATGGGGTCTTTTCTCTGGCTTCTTTTACTCAACATAGTATCAGCATATCAGATTCATTCTTGATAGGCAGGAAACAGCAGCTCCTCTTCATCACTGTGTCTATTCTGTTGTTTGGGTAAACTATAATTTTGTTATCCGGTCTTCTATTGATGGACAGTTGGGTTGTCTTCAGTTGGGGGATATTATGCATAAAACTGCTATGAACATCCACGTACATGTGTTTGCAAGGACTTAAGCACTCGTTTATTTGTGGAATATAGGCAGGAATGGAGCAGCTGTTTCATAGGGTAAGTATGGAAAGTACCAGTTTTCTAAACCAATTGCTCCCTTTTATGCTCCCATCAGAAATGTATGAGCACACCAGACATGTATGAACACTCCAGCTAGCAGATTAAGATATAATTCACATACCCTAGAATTCACCCTTTTTTAAAAAAGATTTTATTTATTTTTTCATGAGAGACACAGAGAGAGAGAGAGAGAGAGGCAGAGGGAGAAGCAGGTTCCATGCAGGGAGCCTGATGTGGGACTCGATCCCAGGTCTCTAGGATCATGCCCTGGGCCAAAGATGGCCCTAAACCACTGAGCCATCCAGGCTGCCCAGAATTCACCTTTTAAGATATACAATTCAATAGTTTTAGTATACTTACACAGTGGTATGACTGTCTTTGCTAATTCCATTATGTATCATCACTCCAAAAGAAGCCCCATGTTCATTAGTAATCACTCCCCATTCCTCTCTTCTGCTTCCAGCTTCGCCTGCACAGGCAACCACCAATCCCCTTTTTCTCTACATAGATTTGGCTGTTCTAGACATTTCATGCAAAGGGAATCATATAAGGGCACCTGGGTGGCTTACTCGGTTAAGTGTCTGACTCTTGATTTTGGCTCAGGTCATGGTCTTAGGGTTGTGAGATGGAGCCCTGCACTGGGCTCCATGCTCAGCGTGGAGTCTGCTTGAAATTCTCTCCTTCTCTCTCTGCCCTTCCCTTGACTTGCGTGTGTGCGCATGTGCATATGTGCTCTCTCTCAAATAAATATTTTTTCAAAAGGGGAATCAGACAATCTGTGGCCTTTCGTGTCTGACTTCTCTCACTTTGCATAATGTTTTCAAGGTTCATCCATGTTGTGGCATGTGTCACTACTTCATTCTTTTTGATTGCCAAATGATATTCTATTATATGCCAATACCACATTTTGTTTATCCACTTATCTGTTGATGGATATTTGAGTTGTTTCCACATCATGGCTCTTGTAAACAATGATGCTATGAATATTTACATGCAAGTCTCTGTGGGGACATCCATTTTCAATTCTCTTGTGTCTGCACTTAGGAGAGAATTACTGGATCCACCTGGGTCTTATAGATCTAGGGAAAGAATTCTGTTGCAGAAATTTCCAGCATGAAGACAGTCCATCCATACATCTGGGCCTCATCATCCACTCTGCAGAAGATGATTCACAGCTGGAAGGCATCCAGAGTCTTTTCATGATCAGTGGCAGAGTTAAAATCTAGATTTCTCTTGGAGATAGTGTGAAGAGCAACCTCCTGGGGTTATAAAGGACGACAGACCTGAAATCCCACAGTTCACTACTTCCTAGTTATGTGAACTTGGGCAAGTTACTTAATTTCTCTGAGCCTCATTGTTCTTATCTGTATAATGGGCACAAATAACTCCTACTTTACAGATAACACAGCTTCTAGCATTTTGCTGCTGACCAGCAAGAGAAGCATGGATCCAGTAAGCACTAGTTCCACCCCTTTTTGCCTTCCTTCAGTTAATTCTTCATGTGTCTGAAAATGTGCTACTCAGAGCAAAAAATAATTTCAGGTAGGAGCACTGGCTCTCAATTCTGGCTGTGCATTAAAATCACATGAGGATTAAAAAAAAATACCAGTGCCCAGCTCCTGGCCCCAGGTGTACTGAATCAATTCACCTGGGTTAGTGAGTGGGCTTCTATTTTTCTTTTATTTTTTACTGAAGCTCCCAGGTGATTCTAAGTTGTAGCCAGGGCTGAGAACTACTTGCTAAGTAATGAGTTAACTGTGATTGAGAGGCTGAAGGAAGGTTCTAGGGACCAACGATCTGGTTTGCCCAGGACCATCCAAGTTTTAGCACTACAATTTCTGCCTCCTAAGAAACCTCTCAATTCTGGGCACATTGGGATATTTGGCCACCCATCAGGAAGGTGATATACAAATGTTGACATGTAGTAGATATTTAGGATTTCAAGTTTCAGGTTTGAAGCTAAAAGTCTTTTTTTTTTTTTAAAGTCTTTTGCATTTAGAGAATAAAGACAATAAAACTGCTTACTGCACCCCAGCTCATCTGTGGCATCACAGCATAGTTTGAAATGCACAGGGAAGATACCAGCTCTGCAGCTCCACCACAAGCAATGGGAAGGAGACAAAGGTCAGGAGGGAAGGGACTCATTAGGGCAGCACTTCCCACACTTTAGTGTGTATAAGAATCATCAGAGGGGGGGATCCCTGGGTGGCGCAGTGGTTTGGCGCCTGCCTTTGGCCCAGGGCGCGATCCTGGAGACCCGGGATCGAATCCCACGTCGGGCTCCCGGTGCATGGAGCCTGCTTCTCCCTCTGCCTGTGTCTCTGTGCCCCCCTCTCTCTCTCTCTGTGACTATCATAAATAAATAAAAATTTAAAAAAAATCATCAGAGGGTCCTATAAAATGTAGCTTCTGATCCAGCAGGCCTGAGGTAGGCTTGGGATTATGCTTTCCTAACATGCTCCCACGTGACTCCAATGCTGCTAGACCAGAGACCACACTTGGAAGCTCTGGTCCAGGGATAACTTTTGAAGCATAAGCATTGGGTGAAAGGTGTAACTTCTCTCTTAAAGTCCACCTGACTTGGGATCCCTGGGTGGCGCAGCGGTTTGGTGCCTGCCTTTGGCCCAGGGTGTGATCCTGAAGACCCGGGATCGAGTCCCACATCGGGCTCCCCGCAGGGAGCCTGCTTCTGTTTCTGCCTCTCTCTGTCTCTCATGAATAAATAAATAAATAAAATCTTAAAAAAAAAAAAAAGAAAGAAAGCAGGTCGTTGAGAAGATCCCATGTGCCTGACATATATTAAGGGCTGACTAAATATTCTCTTTCCATCCCCATCTCGGGCCAATTTTAACCTGTTACCTTGAAGGGCTCGGATCAATTTCTTTTCTTTCTTTCCTTTTTTTTTTTAAGAGATGAAGTGGGGGAGGGGCAAAGGGTGAGGGAGAGAGAATCTCAAGCCGACTCCACTCCAGTATGGAGCCCGACTTGGGGCTCGATCTCACAACCCTGAGATCATAACCTGAGTTGAGATCAAGAGTTGGGACATTTAACTGACTAAGCCACCCAGATGCCCTTCTGATCAGTTTCTTTCTTTTTTGTTTTTTCATTTTCATTTTCAATTTTGTATTACCTTCTGATCAGTTTCTTAACAGCACAGTCCTTCCTGTAGTGGTGGGCATTGTATTGCCCAATGAGGAGCAGGCATTGCATTGCCCACTAAAAAACTATTGCTGAATTGTTCAGAGATGCTGAGTAGAAGCATGTGACTGCAAACCAGTGCCAGGATTGTGTGGCCAGCCACACCTTTAACTTAACCATTTGTGTGCCATGCAGAGAAAAACCTTTTAGATAAGATGTGGTAGTCAACAGTTTTTATTTCAAGACAAAAAAGAGAGAGATTGAGAAAGACCATGGGAGGACTTTTTTTTTCTTACTTAGCAGTCTCACCATGCTGAGGTTGAAAGAACTGAGGGAAAGTACTAGACTCATAGCCCTAGAAGCAATATGTTTGGAATTAGAAATTCCTGAGTTTGGGGAAGTCCGAGTAGCTCAGTGGTTTTAGCACCGCCTTTGGTCCGGGGTGTGATCCTGGGGACCCAGGATCGAGTCCCACGTCAGGCTCCCTGGTTGAAGCCTCCTTCTCCCTCTGCCTATGTCTCTGCCTCTCCTTCTCCCTCTGTGTCAATAAAATCTTTTTTTTAAATATATTTTTTTAAATTTTTATTTATTTATGATAGTCACATACAGAGAGAGAGAGAGAGGCAGAGACACAGGCAGAGGGAGAAGCAGGCTCCATGCACCAGGAGCCCGACGTGGGATTCGATCCCGGGTCTCCAGGATCGCGCCCTGGGCCAAAGGCAGGCGCCAAACCGCTGCGCCACCCAGGGATCCCTGTGTCAATAAAATCAAAAAAGAAAAAAAATTCCTGAGTTTAAATCCTGACTCCATCAGTCAGTATGCTGTATGACCTTGGGAAAATCACCACCTCGCTTTGAGCCTCAGTTACCTCACCTGTAAAATGAAGAGGATGATCCCTATCTGGTTCCTAGTGCCACTTCCCTCCAAAACAGGCATCTGTGACTCCTGACTTTCACCAGTCAGCTGCTGGATGTCAGGGTTCTTCTGGGGGAGCAAGGCCACTGTGGCAGGAGGCCAGAGGGAGTCAGGCTGCAGGCTGGCAGCCTGGGGCCAAAGGGCTCTGCATCTTTTGTTGTTCAATTTGAGCCAACATTAAACCTTAAGGGACTTTTTTTTTTTTTAGATTTTATTTATTTATTCATGAGAGACACACAGAGGCAGGGACACAGGCAGTGGGAGAAGCAGGCTCCCCACAGGGACTTGATCCCAGGACCCAGGAATCACAACCTGAGCCGAAGGCAGACGCTCAACACTAAGCCACCAGATGTCCCACCTTAAGGGACTTCTACCATCCTAGAACAACAGCTCCTGCATTGGATCTAAAAATATTGCCACCAAAAAAAATAATAATAAAAAAATAAAAACATTGCCACCCGTTCCAGCCACAATTTTACAGTCTCCAGTTTGCTACAAGCCTTACTTATCCTTTCGAGTATGGACAGCTGTGGCTGCTCTACTGCCTGCCCACGCCTGCCTTTCCTCTACAGTCTGAGGTATCAGATGGTGGCAGATTCTCATGCAGTCCTGACTGTGAGTTAGGCATTGCCAAGAACACTTTTTACATGATAATCCTCATGCCCATGGACTGAGGTAGATGCTATTATTAGCCTCCATTCCATGAGTGAGGAACAGAGGAGCAGAGATGCTAAATAAACCACCCAAGATCACACAGCTAGGAAGTGACAGTGCTAGGACTTAAATTCAGACAGCCTGCCTTCCAAGTAAGTGTGTGTGTTAACCACTACCCCACACTGCCTCTGCCAGAGCAGTTGAGTGCTTGCTTCGATTTATTTTTCTCAACTAGCATTTGTTTTTGTTGCTAATAAAACAGATATGTGCTCATAAAAATATACAGGAAGCTTTTAAAGAATCAAGTGAGAAGAAAGGATCAAACTTTCACTCCCCATCCCTCCCCAGAACTGGCATTTGGAGGGCATCTCTGCAGATGTACATAAATATATGTTAAACAAAATTGGATGATATCCCTACAAAGCAAAAACTTATAATGATGAGATAATGATCCAGAACTCACACTTGGGACCCATTCAGCCACTGTTCAGCTGTCCCAGGTCATCCTCTGCCTGTGTGACCCTGGGCAGTTCATCTAAATTTCATTTTTCCTTCTGTAAAATGGGGCTGACCATAGTCCAATCTCATAGAACAATCCTTCAAATTCAATGATAATACACGAGAAATACTTAGCATGGTTCCTAAAATTCAGTGAGTGCTCAATAAAAATTTAGCTTCAATTATGATTATTCATGGCTGATGTAAGCTCCTTAGGTCAGGGAGCCTCCAGCCCAAGGAAGATCTAGATTCTGGTTACAGAGGGAAGCAAAAAGGGAAGGCTGGCTGCTGGCCTGGGGGCTAAGGTGAGGCATCAGCATGAAAGCCTGTGGTCAGGACCTGAAGGTCCAGGAGCAGTTTAGAAAGTGAGGTGCATGGGGGGAGGGGGGCGGTCAAGATAGGGATTATGTACTGCAAGTAGGAAGAAGGGCTGGAGATGCTTCTGGAGTAAAGGCCATAGCTGGACCCGCTCTCCCGGGTCTGGAATAATCACTCAGCACTGAAACTCGCCTGCAGCCTCTCCCTACAAGTAAATAGGTGTTGCTATTCCAGGCCAAGCCTGTGATAAAAATACTTGCTTTGCTTTGGAGGGATTTTTTTTTTTTTTTTTTTTTTTTTTTAAGCCATGAAAATAACAGGGCAGTAGGCTGTCTATTTTAGGTTGAGGCCTTTGGCTCGCTTTCAAAGTCATGGCCCAAATGAGATCTATTTAGAAACAGGTCACTGCACACTCTGCACGCGTTGATCGTCCGGTAGAACAAGCCTGGATGGATGCACCTAAGAGACTCTGGGGCCTGTACCCGAGGGGCAGAGTTGGAGCGAATTGCATTGCGAGCCATTGTTTCTGCCCCAGCGTAACAGCGAGGCCAGGCGTCTCTCCTGGGGGCCCCAGAGCGGTCCCCACGCCCGCCCCCGACTGGTCAGGAGGCGGAGCCGCCAGTCAGCCTCTCCTCCGCGGCAGACTCCTGGGTCAGGGTGCGGCTGGGATGTGGGAATGCTCTCCACCTTCTCTATAAATCTGCGGGGCATGCAGCAGCGCCCGAGCCAGGCAGGCTCTCCACTTGGGCCCGGCCATCTGGAAAGGGACTGAAAATTTTCCATCCTTTGTGGACCAAAGGGTGCCTTTGGGGACTGAGAAAGACACTCTGGAGGGGATGGCCTGAGGTGGGAGTGGCAAGACCTTGGGCAGATTTAAGTTTGAATCTTGGTCCTGGCCCTCACAAGCTGTGTGACTTTGGTGGGGGGGGTAGAGTCACCTCTCTGATCCCTTGTTTTCTTAATAGTGAAACAGAGGTGATAAAGCAAACCTTACAAGACTGTTGGGAGGATTAAAAAAGATTAACGTATTTTAAGGCATGTAGTATGTATGGAGTGGCCATCAAGTCCGACAGCACAGAGGAATTTTCAGAATAACTGGTTTATTGGCACTACATAACAAAATTATCTGTATTTCCAGATTTTAGGGTTCCTTTTTGGCAATAATAATAATTGCTGGCACTGATACTGTACTTGTCATGTGCCAGGTACTGTACTAAATGCTTTCATATATCAACTAATAATGCTTTTTTATTTTTATTTATTTTTAAATTTTTATTTATTTATTCATGAGAGACACACAGAGAGAGGCAGAGACACAGGCAGAGGGAGAAGCAGGCTCCACTCAGGAAGCCCGATGTGGGACTCAATCCTAGGACTCCAGGATCACGCCCTGAGCCGAAGACAGAGGCTTAACTGCTGAGCCACTCAGGTGTCCCTAATTAATGTTTTTTTAATTAAAATTAAATTTAAACTCAAGTTAGCATCAACTCATTAATTCTTTTTTTTTTTTAAGATTTATTTATTTGGAGGGAGAAGCAGAGGGAGAGGGAGAGAGAGTCTTAAGCAGACTCATTGAGGAGCCTCAGGCAGGGCTTGATCTCAAGACTCTGAGATCATGACCTGAGCCCAAATCAAGAGTCGGGTGCTGTACCACCCAGGTGCCCAACTCACTAATTCTTAATAGCCCTAGGAAATAGGCACTCATCTCCATTTTACAGGTGAGGAAACTGAGGCTCAACAGTCAAATGACTTACCCAAGGCCACACAACTAGCAAATGGCATAACCAAGAATCAAACCTGGGCAGTCAGCCATTGCACTACAGCTAACCATTATGCTGTACTTGCTTTTTCTACATCGATTAATGTCTTGACACTTAGATGATGCTAATAGGTAAAAATAATAACAGCAAGTTATGGGTTGCAGAGAGTTCGAGCAAAGAATCTTAAGAGGGGGGATCCCTGGGTGGCGCAGCGGTTTAGCGCCTGCCTTTGGCCCAGGGCGCGATCCTGGAGACACGGGATCGAGTCCCACATCGGGCTCCCGGTGCATGGAGCCTGCTTCTCCCTCTGCCTGCGTCTCTGCCTCTCTCTCTCTCTCTGTGTGACTATCATAAAAAAAAAAAAAAATCTTAAGAGGTCACCCAGTGGGGATGCCTGGGTAGCTTGGTCAGATGTGTGCCTGGCTCTTGGTTTTGGCTTTGGTAGTGGTCTCAGAGTCCTAGGATCGAACCCCATGGTCGGCTCCCTGGGGGTTCTGATTGAGGATTCTCTTCCTCTCTCTCTGCCTCTCTTCCTGCCACACTGGTGTGCCTACTCTCTCTCTTTCTCGAAGATGAATGGATAAATCTTAAAAAAAAAAAAAAAAAAGAGGGGTGCCTGGGTGGCTCAGTCTGTTGAGCCTCTACCTTTGGCTCAGGTGGTGACCCCGGAGTCCTGGGATGGAACCTTGCTCAGTAAGGAGTCTGCTTCTCCCTCTCTCTCTGCCCCTTCCCCCTACTTGTGCTCCCTCTTGCTCTCTCTCCCAAATAAATAAATAAAATATTTTTAAAAAGGGACGCCTGGGTGGCTCAGCGGTTGAGCATCTGCCTTTGGCCCTACGTGTGATCCTAGAGTTCTGGGATCGAGTCCTGCATCAGGCTCCCTGCGAGGAGCCTGCTTCTCCCTCTGCCTGTGTCTCTGCCTCTCTCTGAGGCTCTCATGAATAAATAAATAAAATCTTAAAAAAAGAGGTCACCCAGTGATTGTGGTTTTAGCCTTCTGCTTTTCCAGTCAAAAATACACTGAAAATATTTGGGAGGTAATTAATAAATGATTTTTGGCTTTGCCCAATCTGATAGGTGAGAAATGATCTTTCAGTGTAGTTTCTCTTAGGGATGCCTGGGTGGCTCAGTGGTTGAGCATCTGCCTTTTGCTCAGGGCCTTATCCCGGATTCCTGGAATCAAGTCCCATATCAGGCTCCTTGCATGGAGCCTGCTTCTCCTTCTGCCTTTGTCTCTGCCTCTTTTTCTGTGTCTCTCATGAATAAATTTAAAAAAATCTTTTTTAAAAATGTAGTTTCTCTCATTATGATGGTCGCTATCTTTCTATGTTTGATTTATTTGCATGTTCCTTTTTGTGAATTGTCTGTTCATATCTTCTATTTTTCTTTTGGGTACTTGGCCTTTTCTTATTGATTTTTGGAGCTCTTTTTATGGTAGAGAAACCAATTCGTTGTGAATTGAATTGCAAGTATTTTTTTCCCCAGTGTGCCGCTTGACCTTTGATCTTAAGTTATTTATTACCATGCAGAAAGTTGACTTTATTGTGGTTGGATTTATTAATCTTCTCCTTTACAGCTTCTGGCATCTGTATCATCCTTAGAAATATGTCTCCCCTATGCTGAAAAAAAATTGTGTGGGTTTTTTTTTTTTTTTTAACTTACACATGTTTTCCTCTGGAATGTCTATGGTTTCATTTTTATATTTAAATCTTTCAGTCATTTTGAGTTTCATTTTGGTCTTTTTGTATTTTCCTAAGTTTGAGGAAAACAGCACTTTGGGTACCATTCTTCTCTACGCCTGGCACTTCCCTGTTCCGTGTGAGATCATTTCTATCCAATTCTCCTTGGTTCCAATTTTGATAGGAAAATTTGGCCTTAACTTGTTGTCTGTATTAGTTTCTAGGGTTGCCATAACAAAGTCCCACAAACTGGGTGGCTTAAACAATTAGACATTTATTCTTTCCCGGTTCTAGAGGCCAGAAGTATGTAATCAAGGTGTTGGCTGGCTTGTGCACCCTCTGGGACTCTCCGTGCAATCCATCCCTGCTTTTCTCTTAGCTCCTGGTGGTATTCAGCAGGACTGGGTGTTCCGTGGCTTGCTGCCTCCTCACTCCAGTGTCTGCCTCTGTCATCAGGTGGCCTTCTCCCTGTGTGTCTGTCTTCTTCTCTCCTAATGAGGACACCAGTCCTATTTGTCTAGTGCGCACCCTAGTGAAGTATGACTTCATTTCCCCTTGGTCACATCTGCAAAGACTCTATTTCCAAATAAGCCCACATTACCAGGTGCTGGGAATTAGGACCTCAACCTAGCCTTTGGGAGGACACAATTCAACCTATATACCATTTGGTTCCTCGATATAATCTAGCCTCCAGAAAGACAGCTTAAAAGTTATAGAATATTTTGTAAAGAAAAACATCAAAATAGAGATGAAAGACACCCATCGCTTAAAACCCTCCCAAACTGGCACAACAGTAATAACTATAACTACATAATCACTACAAATAAATGAAATAGCTCCAAAATAAAAAGGAAAGAAAAATAAAGACTAGGAACAAACATTTGCCATCAATAATTAAGAAGTGAATAATTTACAGACGTTGATAAGAAAAAAAATGCCAATACCTCCACAGTCAAGGGTCATGAACATATAAGTCATATACATATATGTGGGAAAATATTCACCTGCATGATTAATGGAAGAGATGAAACTTAAAGCAGTGGTAAAGTACTTTTCTTTCTCTAATACCCAACAGAAAAAAAATATATTTTTGTGCTGGCAAAGTGATGGTGAACCTGGCAATCTCACATGCTGCCAGTGGCAGCACCCTTTTAGAAAACAAGCTGGCAATATAGATCAAGGGCCATAAAAATGTTTATTCCAGTTGATCCAGTAATTCTACTTCTGGGACTCTATTCTAGAGAAATAATCTGAAGTGTGGAAGCTATTTGAAAAGGCAGAGCAAAGGGATGTTTATTGGATCGCTGCTTGATGCCAAGCTCTTTACATATCTTATCTCAATTCTTTCAATAACTTTGTGAGGTCAGTATTATTTGCTCCATTTATAGATAAGGAAACTAAGTTTCTGTGAGGTTAGGCCCCTGTCCAAGGTCACACAGCTTTTTTTTTTTTTTTTTTTTTTTTTAAGATTTATTTTAGAGAGAGACAGAGAATGAGAGCTTGCACTGGAGGGAGGAGCAGAAGGAGAGGGAGAGAGAATCTCAAGCAGACATCCCCGTTGAGCATGGAGCCTAAAGTGTGGCTTGATGTCATGACCCTGAGATCACGACCTGAGCTGAAATCAAGAGAGTAAGACACTTAACTGAGCCATCCAGGAGCCCCAGGGTCACACAGCTTTTAAGTGACACAGCCAGGCTTTGATTTGAATTCTTTTATTTTATTTTTTTAAGATTTTATTTTTAAGTGATCTCTGCACTCAACGTGGGGCTTGAGTTCACAATTCAAAAATCAAAGTCACATGTTCCATTGACTGAGCCAGCTGTGCTCCCCTGATTTGTTTTCTCTCTCTCTCTCTCTCTCTCTCTTTTTAAGATTTATTTATTCATGAGAGACAGAGAGAAGCAGAGGGGCAGGGCATGGGCAGAGGGAGAAGCAGGCGCCTCGTAGGGAGCCTGATGTGGGACTTGACATCAGGACTCCAGGATTACGCCCTGGGCCAAAGGCAGACGCTCAGCCACTGAGCAACCAGGCGTCCCCTGATTTGAGTTCTAAAGCCCCTCCAGGCTGATTGGGAGGAAGAGCACCTTGCTCCTCCTTCAGGTCAGCTCACTCACTCACCTGCCAAATAGAAGAGTCATGGAGGTTCAGAGGTTCGTGCTGAGGGTCTCTAAGATTTCTCTGGGCTCTGAGGTTTTGTGAATGTATTTATTGCTGTAAGAAAACCTCAGGAAGGATAAATACAGAAATGAGTAAGAATTATGCAGAAAATACTAGACACACTTTGTTTCCCCTTTCAGCTTTGGGACTTTCAGTCAAGATTGATCTTCGTCTTGGATTTTCATCTTGGGTATATTGATTTTTTTTTCTTCATAATGAAGATTAATTACTTACTATCTTTGGGTGCCTGTTTTTTGAACAAATCTATTCTAGTGATTAGAAGTACAGATGCTATATATGTGAGTTCATTATAGTACTAATACAAATTTTCTTTCTTTTTTTTTTTTTAAGATTTTTTATTCCTGAGAGACAAAGAGAGAGAGAGGCAGAGACACAGGCAGAGGGAGAAGCTGGCTCCAATGCAGGGAACCCGACGTGGGACTTGATCCCAGGTCTCCAGGATTACACCCCAGGCTAAAGGCGATGCTAAACCGCTGAGCCACCTGGGCTGCCCCCTGAAATTATTTCTTAAAAAAAACCTTAATCTCTCTCTGATAAATAAATAAATAAGTAATTTTTTTTTTTTTTAAAAAGCTGGCTTTTTAAAGGCTGGCTTAGACTGAGTGGCTTAGTCAGTTATGTGTCTGACTCTTTTTTTTTTTAATATTTTGAGATTTATCCATGTTGTACCATGGTATCAGTAGTTTGTTTTTTTTTTTTACTTTATTTATTTTTTTTAATTTATGATAGTCACAGATAGTCACAGAGAGAGAGAGGCAGAGACACAGGCAGATGGAGAAGCAGGCTCCGTGCACCGGGAGCCCGACATGGGATTCGATCCCGGGTCTCCAGGATCGCGCCCTGGGCCAAAGACAGACGCCAAACCGCTGCGCCACCCAGGGATCCCTGTGTCTGACTCTTGATGTCAGGTCAGGTCATGATCTCAGAGTCTCAGGATCAGGCCCTGCATTGGGCTCCAAGTTGTGCTCCATGCTCAGCATGGAGTCTGCTTGGGATTCTCTCTCTCCAATAAATAAATGAATAAATAAAATAAAATAAAATAAAATAAAATAAAATAAAATAAAATAAAATAAAATAAAATAAAAAGAAAAAAAGGGGATCCCTGGGTGGCTCAGCGGTTTAGTAACTGCCTTTGGCTCAGGGTGTGATCCTGGAGTTCTGGGATGGAGTCCCACATCAGGGTCCCTGCATGGAGCCTGCTTCTCCCTCTGCCTGTCTGTGTGTGTGTGTGTGTGTGTGTGTGTGTCTCATGAATAAATAAATAAAATCTTAAAAAAAAAAAAGAAAACAATGACTTTCCTGATAGAGCGAATGTGGATAGTAGGACACCAACATTACTGAAAGGAATCTGAGGAGGAAGATAAAAACCAAAGTTACTCAGAACCATAATGAGGAAATGAACTAAGAGAAAACAATGTAGAATTTTAAATGTGCAATTCATATCCAAGGCTGAGAAAAAGGCTGTACAGATGGGCCTAATTTCTTTTAAACTGGTATCAGCAGACTGACCTCTTGTATCATTCCTCTAAATTCTTCCCTTCTAGAGAGGTAGGTGAAGGGGTACAAATTTAAGCTGGTTACCAGAGGATCCACCCACACCTCCTGAACAAACAAAACTCCTCAGTTCTCATCCATTCAAAGCAATGGGGACTAATGTCTACTTGTAAAGGATGCAAATATTGCTAATAATATAATACCCAAATTCTCACAATGTGCTTATCCTAGTGTGGTGAAGGTGGAGAAGCCAATACCCAAAACTCTGAATCCACAGGAGCCTCAGAGTCTGGCAGGGTGAAGCAGGCCATTTGAGGGCACAGAGCAGCAGAAGGAAGGCTGCAAGGTGCAAGGTCCTTCAGTGGTCTTTGGGGCCTGGAACACTCGTCAGTTCAAAGATGCTCTTCTCTCTGGAAATGTGTGCAGAGCACCCCCACCCCCACCCCTAGTAATTTCCATGGTTTAGGAGCTCGCTTTTCAGAAGAAAAAGAAATGATCCTAACTAAATGTCACTATTGTCAGCAGAAATCAACAGGTAATCACTGGAGCATTTATGAGGACTCTGTTACAAGGGATAGAAAAACTAATTCAATGGTTTTAAGTTCAGAAAAGGGGAATGAATGTCATGCGCACAGTTTCTCTTTTCCCTCAGGGAATAGTAAAGTAAGTGTATATTAAGCACCAACTGTATGCTCAGTGGTACATGCCGGGGGATCAGGGTGGTAAAATATTACTAAAATGAATAATACGGCCCTCATTCCAGAGGCTGGGAGAGGCCTGAACCACTTCCATCTTTTGACGATCCTGGTATATTTTTTTTCACGTGCAAGTGCTAAAGCCGATATTACAAAGTGGTCATGGTGTATTTTAAATGCTTATATTCAACAATGTGTTTCAACCATAACCCCCCATTTCCATCATGACACAAGTTAATAATGCTCTTTACAAGGTAATGTCAGCATTTATTTTGGAAACTTAATTCATAGTTGTGGCTGAAGGTACTTTTCACAGAAGGCTGTATCCCACATGAGTTTCTGTATCCTTGCCAGTCCCCAGGCAGTCCATCAAGAGATAGAGTCCATGTTCCCTGTACTCAAATCTGGGCAAGATTGTGACTGCTTCAACCAGCAGGATACACTGGCAAGTGACACTAGGTGACTGAGTCATAAGGGACTGTGCAGCTTCTGCATTGTTTACTGGTTCTCTGCAACGCCATGTAGGAATTCTGACTGCCCCGAGGCCACCATGCTGGAAAGGCCAGCTGGAGGTGCGTTGGCAGACGGGCCTGGCTAACCACTCCTCATTCCCCCACACATACCTTCCAGCCATCTCCACGGAGGTGCCAGACTCAGGAGTGAAAAACTGTCTTGGAAGTGGACCCCCCAGCCCTAGCTCTTCGGGTCACCTCTAGCCATCAGAGTCCTGACACCTGACACCAGAGTCCTGATGGCCCCAGACATCAGGGAGCAAGTCATCCCTGCCAGGCCCTGTCTGCATTCCTGACCCACAGGATCTGTGAGCATAACACAATGGTTACTGTTTTACATCCCTACGTTCAGAGTGGCTTGTTACGCAAGGGGCGACTGGAATCATAGTCTACCACAGACAATGTGGTCCACTGATCAGACTTCAGGCTCAGTTGCAGTGCGGTCTTTTGTTCTTGTCAGTGCAACTCTATGACTTTATTTAGGGGGGAGAACTGGCAAATTTTAACAAGCTTCCAGGGCTCTATGGCCCTCCTGGCCCCTCTCCAGTGTCATCTGGATAATTTGTGGGACCCAGCACAAAAATGAAAGTGCAGGGCACTTTGATCATAAAGTAGGAAAAAGTGACTTTAAAGGTATTAAAATGTAGAACTTTTTCCTTTCTCTGTCTCACTTTGTGCTATTTAATGTGGGGTTCCCTGGGCTCAGGGATACTCACAGGGTGAGTGTGGACTCAGAGAGCTGTGTGTGTTTTCTGGCTGCTGGACTGCTCTGGGCTGGCTGCCAGACTCAAAGGCTGGATCTGGGCTAGAGGCAGGAAAGTCAATCTCCCCTTCCCGTGGACCAACCATCTCAACTCCTAAGTGGATAGTGACCCTCAAGGGATTGCAACCTCTGTGCCAGGTTGGGCTCAGCACCTGGATCAGAGGTGAATGTGAGGCCCCCATGACGATGCCTGTCAAATGTACAGTGGTAACTGCCACACTGCAGCGAGCACATCAAAATCCAACATACCCTCTCCCTCACCTGCACCTAGGCCTCCCCAGGGCCACAGGACAGCAAAGGTTGCTGGGTGGAAGTAGAGTCAGTGAGGCTTGGTAGGACCTGGCTTAGGTTAGAGGTGGAGGGAAGTGCCAGAAAGAAAGGCAAACAAGCAACTGAAACACCCTCCCACCCCAGGCAGGAGGCAGGACCACTTGTGAGCAGAACTTCCAAGCCTCTGGGGTATATGTTCCATTGTCCCATCAGACTTCACTTAATAAAACACAATTTTAGGGCACCTGGGTGGCTCAGTGGTTGAGCATCTGCCTTTGGCTCACATCGTGATCCTTGGGTCCTGGGATCGAGTTCCAAATCAGGCTCCCCGTGGGGACCCTGCTTCTCCCTCTGCCTGTGTTTCTGCCTCTCTCTGTGTGACTCTCATGAATAAACAAATAAAAATTTAAACACACACACACACACACACACACACACACACACACAAATTCGAAGATAAAATTATGCATCCAAAACAGAGACCACAGAGCATAAACCCCAAGAGCTGGGCTGAGTGCAGGGACCCTGTGTGACTGCATTGATCTCATGCCCAGAAGCCCACTCTGGCTCTCCCCAACACAAGATGCTTTTTTATTTTTTTATTTTTATTTATTTTTATTTTTAAAGATTTTATATATTTATTCATGAGAGACACAGAGAGAGAGAGGCAGAGACACAGGCAGAGGGAGAAGCAGGCTCCCTGCAGGGAGCCCAATGTGGGACTCCATCCTGGAACTCCAGGATCACACCTAGGGTTGAAGGCAGACACTCAACCGCTGAGCCACCCAGGCATCCCTCAAGATGCTTTTTTAAAAAAGATCTTTATTTTTAAGTAATTCCAAATCCAGTGTGGGGCTCAAACTCACAACCCTGAGATCAAGTGTCATGTATTTCACTGACTGAGCCAGCCAGGTGCTCCTCCCCAAACATGAAATGCTTTCTCCCTTTCTTCCTTCCTTCCTTTCCTTTCCTTCTTTCCTTCCTTTTTTCCTTCCTTCCTTCCTTCCTTCCTTCCTTCCTTCCTTCCTTCCTTCCTTCCTTCCTTCCTTTCCTTCCTTCCTTCCTTCCTTCCTTCTTTCCTTCCTTCCTTCCTTCCTTCCTTCCTTCCTTCCTTCCTTCCTTCTTTCCTTCCTTCCTTCTTTCCTTCCTTCCAAGATTTTATTTATTTACTCATGAGAGACACAGAGAGAGAGGCAGAGACACAGGCAGAGGGAGAACCAGGCTCCCCTCAGGGAGCCCGATGCAAGACTCGATCCCTGAACCCCAGGATCATACCCTGAGCTGAAAGCAGAGCTCAACTGCTGAGCCATCCAGGCGTCCCACGAAATGCTTTCATAAAGATCTCAGCTTCACCAAAGTCTTGTGAGGTGGGCGTATTATCCCCATGTCACAGATATGAAAGCCTCTCAGACAAATGTAGTAGCTTATTTGTCTGGCCTGGGGTTGCACAGCTAATAGAACCAGGAGATGGAAATTCAATGTCTGCTTCCAAAGATTGTACCTTGCCTGCCAGCTGAAGCAATGAGAGGCCAAGTAAAGGCTGCATAATAAGGTGTGGGTTAGAGCAGGAGATACATGGAAATTCAGAGAAAGGTCAGAACCCTGTAGGTTGCAGCTGCCAGAGGATACTCTGTGGAGACATAGCCGTTGGGCTGGAATTAAAAATAGGGAAGAGCATTTCCAGCAGAGGGAATAGCACGAGCTGCCTCACCTTGTGTGCCGGGTTCCACAGGCCTGAGAGGAGAATGGGTATCATTCCCGGGATGGGAGGAGTGAGACCAGTGAGATAGGAGAGAATTTCCACAGGAAGAAGATGCCCTTTACCAAATATCACGAAGGGCACTCAGTCCTGGGCTTGAGAAACTCTCCTGGAGGGATGTTTCAGGGAGGAGGGAGGCATTTTGAAGGCAGCTGTGGAAGGCAAGTGTTGGGGCTTAGTGGAGGGATGGGTGAGAGAATTGAGCCTGAGTCTAGACCATTTTTGGACAAATTTGGCCCTAAAAATTTAGAGGGGAAGGGAAGAAAGATTTAAGGTCATCACTGGAAGGAGGAAAAGGACATTTGAAAGTGCTGGTGTTTCTCTTCATCAAGATTGGCAGACTTGCCAAGTTAGAGCAGAAAGTAGGAAGTCAGGGAGAGGCACGGGAGAGGGAAAGGAGGAGAAGGAGTGCTCCCTCCCTGAGCACCTACCGCGTGCCAGGGCCTGTACTTTCCTGTTTCATTTCCTTCCAATAAGCTCTTATGGCGAGTCTTCCTACTCCTGCACCACCTGAGGAAGAGGCCAAGAACCCACCCCATGAGGGCAGGGCTGGGATATGATCTCCTACTTGCCTGACTTCAGAGCCCCGGCCCACCCCTCTGTGCAGGGGAGAGATGAAGGGTTGGGTTTATCAAGGAAAAAGTGTGTGTTCTCAGCAACTCTACAGTGGGAATCTGATGGAAGGAAGGCAGAAAACAGGGGCTCCTGTTGGGGGTGGGTGGTCAGCCCTGAGGTGTGCAGTCTGACACCAGGAGAAGGCCGGCAGAGGTTAGCCAAGGAAGTGGTGGGAAGGGCTGTGCACTGGGCATGCCCCAAGGCAGGTGGACCACCTCAGTTGCTGCATGTGAGGCTGCCTAGGCAGGGGCAGGGCGCCTTTTATTTCGGGGCTCTGTAGCTGAGGAGCTGGCCTAGGAAAGGGATGTGGTTCTGGACAGTGGGAAGAGGTGGTCCAGGTACCGGAGGCCATTGCCTGAGGCCTAGCCCTTAGAGTCCTGGGTGGCTAGTGTCCTGGTGAAGGTCACACTGAGTTGGGGACTGGGGTAGGTAAGTATATGTGGAGTGTGAAGGATGGAGAAGGTGGGAGGGCTGTGGGACAGAATGTTGAGCCTCCTCTCCTTCTGTCTTTTTTTTTTTTTTTAATTTACTTGACAGAGTGATTGAGCACAGCAGGGGGAGAAGCAGGCTCCCCACTGAGTAGGGAGCCCCACGCCGGGATGGATGCTAGGACCTTGGGATTACAACCGAAACCAAAGGCAGATGCTTAACTGACTGAGCCACCCAGGCACCCCTCCTTTCTGTCTCTTATTTCCCCAGTCTGTCTGTCTGTCTCTCTCTCTCTCTTTTTTTTAAGATTTTATTTATTTATTCATGAGAGACACAGACAGAGAGAGAGAGAGAGAGAGAGAGAGAGGCAGAGACACAGGCAGAGGGAAAAGCAAGCTCCCTGTGGGGAGCCTGATGCGGGACTTGATCCCAAGACTCCAGGATCACGACTGGTGCCAAAGGCAGACGCTCAACCACTGAGCCACCCGGGTGCCCCTATTCCCCATTCTCTTATTTATTTATTTCATTTAAATTCAATTTGCCAACCCAGTGCTCATGTCATCACTTGCCCTCCTTGGTTGCCTGTCACTTGGTTACCCTATCCCCCCTTCCACTTCTGCAACCCTTTGTTTCCTAGAGTTAGGAGTCTCTCATGGTTTGTCTCAACCTCCATTTCCAGTGTGGACCATTTCATTCCTCCTCCAGGCTTGTTTTTGTTTTGTTTTAATTAAATTTTTGGGGATGGCCAGGTAGCTCAGTGGTTGAGTGTCTGCCTTTGGTTCAGGTCATGATCCCAGGGTCCTGGGATTGAGTCCTGAATCTGGCTCCCTGCAGGGTGCCTGTTTCTCCCTCTGCCTGTGTCTCTACCTCTCTCTTGGTATCTCTCCTGAATAAATAAAATCTTTTAAAAAAAATAAAAATAAATTAAATCTTTGAGTGGGTAAGGCCTTCACATGGTTCTGCAACTAAAAATTATTAAATGTTTAGGAAAAGGAAAAAAGAAAAAAGCTAAATGAATACAAATAAGATATAAAAATGTTTAAAAATTAAAAAGGAAAGAAAACAAAAGAAACAGAAAAGAAAAAAGTAAATAAAAATTATAAAAGGTAAGGCAATGCAAACTATTTTCCCCTCCTATACTCCATATGCCCAGCTTCCACCTTCCCCTTTTCCTGTGATCACCATTAGTAACATTTTGTGTGTCCTTCAGACTTAATTTAAGCAAATGTTTTTCTTCCTTTTCCCAAAAAGTAGCATACTGTTCACACTGTTTTGTCCCTTGGTTGGTTTTCTTTTTTCCTTCAACAGTATTTCTTGGCTATCTTTCTGTATCAGTACAGAGAGAGTTCAGAAGAGTTCAGAGTACAGTAAGAGAGTTCATCTTTCACCTAACTGCATGACATTTCTTTGTTTAGATTGCAAGCAATGCAGCAAGGAATAACCTTGTACATACATCATCTCACACACAAGTGTATCTGGAGGATACATTCCCAGGAGACTTTCTTTGACAAAAAGTATACACATTTATAATTTTGATATTACGAACTTGACTTCCATAGAGATTGTTCCAGTGTGTAAGCCTTAAGTAATTTTTGAGAGAGCCCAGGTATTAATTTTGACTTAGTTTCCAAGATGACTGCACTAGTCTTTCCTGTATATGACACAACATGTATTCTGGTTGACACCCCACTAGCTAGCCCCTTAATCACTTCCCCACCTCCATTAAGGACTGCCTCATTATGGCTTAAGAGAGACTGACCCTACGGGAGGCGTCTTTTACCCCTCCAAACCTCCCCTTTACCATTCTCTTCTGCCTCCAACTGAGAACTGCTTGCTGTTTCCCAACTTTTCTGCAAAGTCACATCTCGATGCCTTTGCCCATGTTGTTCCCACCTCCTTCCCACCTTTCTCAGTCTGGAAAATTCTGACTCTTCCTTTAAGACTTAGCTGAAGTGTTGCCTCTGGGGAGGCCTCTGACAGACCAGTCACTCCCTCCCTTCTCTGGTGTGGTACCACATAACTCCGGTCAGCTTGCCCTTAGAGCACATTTGGATCACCAGGTGGGGTAACTGTTTGTTTACAAGGCTCTGTCTCTCCAAGCACCCAGCCCAGGTCAGGCCCACACTTCAAACTCCTCTGTAACTAAAATTAAACTCACTGGAGAGGCAGGGTGGCATGGAAAGACATGGAAGTTGTGGGAGTCAGACTGGGTATGACTCTGTCCTTTGTCCTCTTCCCACCTCGCCCTCCCTCATTCTCTGTGCTCTGACCACACTGGCCCACACTCCTTTCCCACTTGATGGTCTTTCACGTGCTCTTCCTCTGGTTTTCTCATCCTTTATTGCCTAGCTTAAGTCTTACTCCCTAAGAGAGGCCTTCCATGGCTGCTGAGCCTAAAAGCACACCCTTTTCCTATTCTATCATTCTCTAATCATTTCCTGTTTTTTTTATTATTTATTTATTTATTTATTTATTTATTTATTTATTTATTTATTTATTTATTTATGATAGACACAGAGAGAGGCAGAGACACAGGCGGAGGGAGAAGCAGGCTCCATGCAGGGAGGCCGACATGGGACTCAATCCCGGGTCTCCAGGATCAGGTCCTGGGCTGAAGGTGGCGCTAAACCGCTGAGCCACCAGGGCTGCTCTGATCCTAGTTCTTAAGTCAGTTTATCAGTTTGCCACATGTCCTCTCCCTCTAGACCTTCAAGTCATTGAGGGCAAAGACCTTGGATTATTCACTGCCATAGGTCCAGGGCTAATACAGGACCTGGCACATGTTAGGCACAACAGAAATCTTTATCAACTGAATGATGAATGAATGAACCAACGAACAAGTCCAAATCCCTTCTCCATCACTTCCCAGCTTTGTCCTTGGATTAATTACTCTCTCAGAAGGGTTCCTCATTTGAAGATCAGACATTTCAGGTAGTAATGTTTACTGGCAATTGTATAAAATGCCTGATAAATGAAAAGCCTCCATAAATGGTAGCTATCACTTTTTTTTTTCTTCACCTGAAAAATTAATCTTTTTTTTGTCAGGTTTAAAGACTTATTATACATCTTTTGTTGTTGCTGTTTTTGTTTATTTTTTAAATGCATCTTTACAAAGAATTTTTTATTGAGGTGTAACAAATGTATAGAAAGAACACATATCAATTTCTACACACACACACACACACACACACACACACACACATATACACACCCAGGTAACCACCTCCTAAATTAAGTAGAACATTCCAACACCCAGGTAAGTTTCCATATTAGCCTCCCCCAACCAATGACTCCTGTTCTTTCCTCTTCTGTTTGAGATCACGGCATGACCATTCTTCCTTCAAACTATTTCCTCTTTCTTTTCTAAAAATCTAGCTCTTTTGATCTTTCCTACCACCAAACCAGAGGTTTTTAGAAGACATAAAAGCCAGTGGGGTGCAAGATGATGCCTGCAATTCTACTCTTAGGTATATGCCTGAAAGAAAATGGGTACTCCAACAGTCTATGTATATGCACGCTCTCAGCAATACTATTATTCACAATAGTCTAAAGATGGAAACAGCCCAAATGCCCATCAACCAATTGTGGTATATACTTATGGTGGAATATTATTTAGTCATAAAAATGAAGTACTGATACATGCTGCCACATGGATGAACCTTGAAGACCTAAGTAAAAAGAACTAGACACAAATGGTCATATCTTGTATGATTCCATTTATATCAAATATCCAGAAAAGATAAATCCTCAGTTATAGAATGCATCTTCATGGTTCTCAGGGACTGGGTGGGAATGGGATGGGAAGAAACTGCTTAATGGGTAGTCGGTTTTACTTCAGAGTGATGGAAATATTTTGTAATTGGAAGCGATTAAATGCTACTGATTTGTTCACTTTAAAATGGTTATGTTTGTGTTTTGCCTTGACAAACTATTTTTGAAAAAATTGAAATAGCTACTCTTGTCAGCTGAGAGGTGTGAGTGAAGCACAGGCTCCCTAAGCTTTCTCAGCTGTGAAGTGCTGGGCAAACACCAGCTGGGGGCTACTGAAGGAAAAAATGGCCCCAGGGGTCAGCAAGTGTGTGTGGTTTTGCTGCTCTACTCTACATAGTAATATTATGAGAAGAGATAGCTATAATAATTACAGCTAACACTTCTATGTTTAATATAAGCCAGGCACTGTTCCAAATGCCTTATATCTTAAACTCACAAAATCCTTGTAACTCTTAAGAGGTGGATACTATTATACTTTCTTTACAGATGTGAAAACTGAAGAACCAAGGTTTATTTTTCTAAAAATTTTTAAAAGATTCTATTTATTCATTCATGAGAGACACACAGAGAGAGAGGCAGAGACACAGGCAGAGGGAGAAGCAGGCTTCACGCAGGGAGCCGGATGCAGGACTCGATCCCAGGACTCCAGGATCATGTCCTGAGCCAAAGGCAGAGGGTCAACCACTGAGTGCCGCAGGCGCCCCAGGAACCGAGGTTTAAATCTATCTGAGTCACAGATGGGGGAAGCAGCAGTCCAAATTCGAAACCAGGCAATCAGACTCCAGGTACTCAAGGTCTCATCCCCCTGGCTCTGGGCTCAGTGCTTTCCAAACTTTATTTCACTTAATCCTGTGAGGTAGACATATTACTCTTAAAAAACAAAAAAAAACAACCAACCAACCACTCTCATGGACCTTCTATATTCAATGCCCTCTGCTCTTTCCTCTGTATTTATTCTCCTGTCGGTCCTCACGGAGTTGTCTTTATCTCACATCGCTTCACCTTCATTTTTCTATACACTGCACGTTATTACTATTTGAATTTATTATTTTTACTTTCGGTCTCTGTTATAAACTAGAAGGTAGGGCTTCTGATTGTGGCTTTCCCAATACCCAGAACAATGTGTGGTATACAACAGGCTCTCATAGAACATTTAAACAAATGAACGTTGCACACGGCATTGGGTAGTTTCGTGTGCCTGTGTTGGAACGAGTAAGAACGTAGCATACAAAACGTTCTACTCACAAAAAAAAAAAAAAAAAGTAATGTTTTGGATTAAAAAAAAAAAATCCGTGCATAGATCCTGCTCCTTCCTTTCTTTCATTTTTCAGAGATCCATTTGAGAGAGAGCACAAGCTGGGGGGAGAGTAGACTCCCGGCGGCGCAGGGCGCCCCAGGCGAGGCTCCATTCCGGGACTCCGGGATCCCGACCTGAGCCCGGGGGGGGGGTGGGGGGGGGCGCCCCGCCCCATCCCCCGCCCCTGCCCCCCGCGCTGCGGATGTAGCGCTGCTTAGTTATTCCACTCAATTAACTCACATCTTTTCCAGTGTCGTGTCTAATGCAAACAATAGGGCAACACACATCTTAGCACATGCCTGCGTGTGCCATGGGTACACAGGTCTCTAAAATTAGCATCTTAGAAAAGCGAAGTTGCTAGAAACTGAGGCTCAGACAACTCCTCTGGTCGGGATGCCTGGCGGGCTCCGAGCATGGGACTCCGGATCGCGGAGACTCGCGTTCGCCTCCCACGCAGGCTGTCGGGATTACTTACTTATATAAAGAAACTTAAAAAAAAAAAAAAAAAAAAAAAAAAAGGAGAGACGTTCCTCTCGCCACGACGCCTCTCGCCCTCCGGGGAGTCCAAACCCCGGCCCTTCCCGGCCTCCTACCCCCTCTCCCGGGCGCCGGCCACCACCGCTCCCACCGCCTCCACGGCCCCGAAATGGCGACGGGCGACAGCGCGAGGCCACGCCCCCCGGGAGGCGGGGCCCGCGTTCAGGCTAGAGTGATAGATGCCCGAGCCAAGTGTGCCGTCCGCGGCCAGGCCGGCTCGCGCAGAAGCAGAAAGCCGGTGGCGCCGCAGGTCGGGAGGAGGAGCGCCGAATGCAGGGCTTCTTTGCCGGGGCCGCCCGAGAGGCTCTTCGTCGCGGGCGTTGGGGCCGCCATCTTAGATGGCGGGAGTGAGACGAGGGCGAGCGTGAGACGGGAAGGCTCTCCTGCCGCTCTCCTTGGGCCCGGAAGAGGGCCAGCTGGCCCGGCTTTGGGGCGTGTGCCCCGAGGCGCGGAGCGCGAGTGCGACGATGCGGGGACTGCCCGGGGCCCCGTCCCCTGGGCTGGGGACGCGCCGAATGTGACCGCCTCCCGCTCCCTCACCCGCCGCGGGGAGGAGGAGCGGACCAGACGCCGCCGCCGGACGACGGGACACGGAGGCGGCTCGGCTCCTTCAGGTGGGCGGCAGGGCCGGGCCCTGGGTGCCGGGGGAGCCAGGCGGCGGGGCCGAGGGGGCAGAGTTCCGCGGCGTCCAGGCCTGGGCCGCGCTGATGGAGCTTCCCCGCGGCTGCCGGGGGAGCGCCGGGCCAGGCCGCTGTCACCCCGGGTGGCGCTGGGCGGGCGGGCGCCCTGGGGCCCGGTGTCATGGCCGGCGAGCCGACTTTCCACATCCCCACTCCAATTTCCTTGTGTTTCGGGGAGACGTGCTAGCGCCACCCTGTACTCGGTGCACATTCCTTCTATTTTGGCCATGGGAGAAGTCCGCCCCAGAATTGCCCTGTTATAGGTGTTGTCATTCGGAGGGACTAATTCCTTTTTCTTCTGGGCGCGGAGGGGGTCGCGGTCGCGCATCTGGTCCGAGGCCGTCCCTCAAGTGACACCCTTGCAGGGGGGACGAGAAGAATCGGGGACGAGAGGAGGAGGTGGGTCAGTGCCCCACCAACAAAGGCATAGGGGGCTTTGCCCTGGGTTTGGGGACTCTGTGGGTCACTGATGAAAGGTTTGGAATGCGTATCTTGAGGTTTGGCCCTGGGATGCTTTGGAACGAAGATCCAGCGCTGTCTTTTGTGTAAAGTGAGATCCGCCAGGGCGCTTCGGTTCTGCAGCTGCAGAGGTTTTGCAGAGCTAGTCGATGCCCAGAAAGAGTTTGGACATCAGGAGCGGAGAGGCGGCTGTGTTCATTCATTGTTCTCCTTCCAGGGCCCTGGGTGTGCCCTCTGGTATTCATTTCTCCGGTGGGAAGCGTGTTAGAAGCCCCTCTGTCTGCTTGGGATGTGACCGGGTTCTAGAGGGTCTAATCCAAGGGACGAATTCAGCTCACGTTCATGGAGTATTTCTGCTTGCCTCGTCCTCTGTGGGCTGAGTGGAGGGAACCTGCTCGTCTTTCTTTCCCAAGGCGTGAAAACAATGCACTGTGATAAGGATGGACTTACCGAGCGTAGTGGGAGTTTGGAACTGCTAGTTTTGCCTGGGGGAGTCGAGGAAGCCTGAACACTGGAGGGAACTTTTGCGGCCAGTTTTGGACTGACTGATGAGTAAATGCTTACCAGGTGAGGAGGCGGGGAGCGCAGTCTAAGCTGAGGGAGCCGCTGGTACAGAGGCACAGACACGCAAGAGTTGGGATGACTTTGGGGCGCAGCAAGTCATCTAGGGCTCAGGAAGGAAGCGGTGAGGGAGGAAGGTCTAAAAGAAAGGTTGTAAAGGGTCTTTGTTGGAGAGAGTGAACTAGTTGATTTAATTTGGATTATTTTAAATGAATATTCTAATTTTTTCATGGTGATGACTCATTTTCCTCTTGTCTTGATGTTGAAGCTGGTAGAAATTGAAAAGATTTACTTTGTTAAACTCATTTAAGAACATTTTTGATAAGCGCTTTATGTCAGATGTTTTGCGCTTACACAGCGGTGAATCAACTGATCTTCATATTCTTAGGTGTTCTAGTAAAAGATTTTTCTAAGGTTTTACTTGCTCACCAAAATGTTGACTTTATGCATGTAGTGCACGCTGCTAATACTGTATTTTAAATGGCCGTTGGCAATAAAAACCACACTCCCCAGTCATGTAGGAATTGGGAGATTATGTGAAACAGTTGAAAGTATTTTTAATTTATTAAGTATGTTGTATATAGTAAACTTGCTTTGCAATGATTCCGTGGTTTGCAATTTTGTTATAAAGTCATTAGCTCTATAAGCATAATTTACCCCAAATCGTTGTATTGTTGTGATTAATGCATATGCTAAAGTGCATTTATTTTGGTCTTAACAGACTTCAGTTAGCAGTTCCTGAGTTTTTCTTGGGTTGTGATGATTATATGCCACTGAAGAACGCTAAAATACTTTTGGCTTGTCTTCATCCTTATCACTTCATGGGCTGTGCTGTTTAAAATGCAACAGAAACATTTGACCCAATTGAACACTGGATACTTGGGAAAATAAACCTGTTAGTGTTTCTGCTGGAAAAGCTTATCTTTTAGGTATGTGGTGTTTGTGATTAAAAATTGTAATGGGGTTGCTTAGCCTTGTTAAAACTTTTGTCAGTAGTTGAAAAGTGTAAGCTTTCAAAGTAGGCTTGAGTGAAATACATTTGAATATATTTTGTGGGATTTGGTTTAGCAGAAGAAAACAGGAAAACAGACTAAGCTGGTTATTTATGATGAAAAGTATCTAAAAGATGAAATGGAGAATGGAACATCACGTATTGTATTACAACTGCTCTGAAACTAGTTGTGTTTAGTTTAAAACATGCCATTTGTGAAATCCAAAGTAGATGGTTTGCTCAGAACATTAAACATCAACTTCTTGGAAGTTAAATTTGACTTTTCCAGAAGTACTAGGTTACTTATTAAATGGAAAATACAGTTAATAACTCTAAATTACTATTTCAGGTATTTTGTTAGTAGTAGATTATAGTATATTTTAATTTCAGATAAAACTGTTAGTAACCTGCCTAAAAATAGAAAAATGTTACATGAGGGAGGGCTTTTGTTTGCATGTTAGGAACATAATAGGCCATACATAATAATCCTGGTCTTGGGAGGAGCTTGTTAGCCAAACAGCATGCCTTAATGTTGACTTGCAGAAGAGAATTTTAAATATTGCTTTTGAAAGGCAGTGGACTGTGTGACAGTAGGGGGTTTATGAAACCACAAAATCAAGCTTGCAAAGGTTTTTTATTTTTCAAATTGTATAGGTCATGGAAGTCATTTCTTTAAAACTATAGTTGGAAAATTGTTCACTTTGACTAAATTAATTGGAAAACTAAGGAACAGTAGGTTTATTTAGGATAAAGTTATATAGAGTTTGAAGTTGTCATACTTTGTGTGTATGTGTTTATGTGTATGGACGGTTAAGAATTCCTATTTGCTAAACTGATTAGGTGCTAAATGTAACGCTGGATTTTTTTTTTTTTTTTAAAGATTTTATTTATTTATTCATAAGAGACACAGAGACAGAGACATAGGTAAAGACCTGCAGGGAACCTGATGTGGGACTGGATCCCAGGACCTGGGAGCCAAAGGCAGATGCTCAACCACTGAGCCACCCAGGTGTCCCAATACTAGATGTTTGTGTTACACTTTAGTTGGTATTTCTGGTGTAGGGCTTAACTACCTTGCCTGTCATCTCTCATTATGGTAATGGCTGGGTATTTTATCCTTGCCTTAAAAGGTGGAATAAAAATACCTTACTTTCATATTAAGATTTTCATCTTTTATTTTTCAGTGGTTGAATCATTTCATCCCTCCATTTCTCCCAGAATACTTGTGTAGCTTTCAATGATTTTAGTGGGTAGCTACAGATCTTTTAGCCTTTTTTCTAAAATTGCTTCTAAAATCTCAGTTTAGGGATCCCTGGGTGGCGCAGCGGTTTGGCGCCTGCCTTTGGCCCAGGGCGCGATCCTGGAGACCCGGGATCGAATCCCACATCAGGCTCCCGGTGCATGGAGCCTGCTTCTCCCTCTGCCTGTGTCTCTGCCCCTCTCTCTCTCTCTGTGACTATCATAAATAAATAAAAATTTAAAAAAAATTAAAAAAAAAATAAAATCTCAGTTTAACGGAGGAAAATGTCAAGTGGGTGTTGTTTCTTTGTTATTGGTTTTGGCCCAGGCTATCTGAAGTCTCTTTGGCAAATCACTCACAAAGTGTGTTAATTGCTTCACATTCCAATCAGTGTACATAGTTTTTCTTGAGGAACACTTGACACATAGTTTTATTTTTAGATCAGATTCTAAGGGATCTTAAGGGGTGAGGATTAACAATCCTAAAGCTAGTTTCGAATTTGAAAATCCTTGTGATTTTGAAATTGTTGGCATTTTTGGTTAATGAATGGGAAGCAGTAGGCAACAATAATCAATGTTTTAAGGGACCCAGTGTGTTTAAATGCTGGTGAGACCTTGTAGACTTTACTGGTGGACTTGCCTCACTTTTATCTGTTCCTCTTCTTTCTACCTGTTGGATTCCATTTATTGTCATATAGTAACAAGCATAAGTACATTTTTACTGTTGGAATCAAGGTCTTCTATTTTCTTCCATCCTGCTACAGAAAGCAAAAGTAGAAAAAAAAAAAAAGAAAGCAAAAATAGTCTGATTTCTTTGAAGCTACTAGGCAACACATTTGGACAGTTTAGTTTTTTCCATCCGTGTACATTGCTGATGGAAGAGTCAGGCTAGTTAACATTTAACTATGTTAATATGTCTGTAAAATTATGAGTTTTTATTTCTCATTTCTTTCTTTTTTTTTTTTTTAAGATTTTATTTATTCATGAGAGACACAGAGAGAGAGAGAGAGAGGCAGAGACACAGGCAGAGGGAGAAGCAGACTGCATGCAGGGAGCCCGATGTGGGACTCGATTCCAGAACTCCAGATCACGCCCTGAGCCAACGACAAATCCTCAACCACTGAGCCACCCAGGTGTCCCGTGAGCAGGTTACTTAAAGACACTAGCTGTGTATCTTTCAGTAAAGTCTTAGATGGCAAGTAGGTTCAGGCTAGTATGCTTGGTACAGGGTGAACGAAGCAAGTTCCTGCCTTCAAAGACCTTATCTAATGAGGAGAAATTGACACAATTTCCTTACTTTTATCTGTTCCTCTTTTAAGAGCTGTTTTGAACACTATCTTCTAAATATCATCTGATCTTTTTCTCCTTTTCTCATTATTTTGTTTCCTCCCTCGAGCCCCACCTTAAAGCTTCACTTTGCATTTATTTTTCGTATAGCCTTTATCATGTAATCATTTGTGAGTTTACCATCCTGTTGATTGTAAACTGAAATTAATGCTTTCTACTCCATATGCAGTTCCTTCCTATTTATTGATATTTGTAAAATACTTTCCCTTTGAGAGGCTGAGGGACCAGGCTTGTGTGCGTCAGTGAAAGTGTTGAGTCTATATTCCAACACTTAGTATTAAGACTAAGTTTTATAAGACCTTTTATTTAAACTTAAATGTTTTCTTTTTTGGTATTATGCACTATAGATTTTATATGTATATATTGTGATGCCTATTAAAGTATTTGTTTACTCCTTTTCCTAGAAGATTGTATCTTAGTCACTTTTGACTACCAAGAGTTTAGCATAATGGCTTACACCTGATTGCAGCCAAGCTGTTGAATGTAAGATGCTAAAGAGTATTTATTGAATTTAATTTTTTGTGTAGGTACCCTACAATTCTGGCTAGTTCCTTAAAAGTAGGGCATATCTTATTCTTGTTTATAAATCTCCAATTCTTAAAACTTTGTCTTGATTATATAACAATTATTAACTAACTGAATGAGTGGAGATTCAGAGGTTAATCACCTGTGGACTTAGTTCCTTCCTACTGTTCATCACAAATACACAGATGCTTACTATTAAGAGGATATGCTTACTAACTTAGCACTTTGTTGTGTGTGTTTTTTAAAGATTTTATTTATTTATTCATGATAGACACACACAGAGGCAGAGACACAGGCAGAGGGAGAAGCAGGGTCCATGCAGGGAGC
This sequence comes from Canis aureus, assembly GCF_053574225.1. Taxonomy (NCBI): domain Eukaryota; kingdom Metazoa; phylum Chordata; class Mammalia; order Carnivora; family Canidae; genus Canis; species Canis aureus. The sequence goes on from NC_135629.1 coordinate 6,936,371, forward strand.
CCGATGCGGGACCCGATCCCGGGACCCCAGACTCATGCCCTGGGCCGAAGGCAGGTGTTAAACTGCTGAGCTACCCAGGGATACCCCAACTTAGAAGAACTTTGTAACTTAGGATATCTTTTGAACAAGTTATCTTGCTTAGCTTCCCCTTCTTTTTTTTTTTTTTTTTTTAAGATTTATTTATTCATTCATTCAGAGAGAGCAAAGAGAGAGGCAGAGACACAGGCAGAGGGAGAAGCAGGCTCCATGCAGGGAGCCCGATGCGGGACTCGATCCTGGGTCTCCAGGATCACACCCCGGGCTGCAGGTGGCGCTAAACTGCTGCGCCACCGGGGCTGCCCTTAGCTTCCCCTTCTATAGGGCATTATTTGTAGACTGCTCTGGGTTCTCACTGCTAGCTCCTTGAGGACTTTTGCCTTCTTTAACAGCTCCCTGCTTCATTGGCTCAAGCACTCTTGTCATGCTGGCTATTTCCTTCTGCATTCATAGGCTTTATACATGGAAGAGAATTTTAACCAGAGAGAATGTGAGGGGATATGTGATATTCTACCTTCCTTCAAGTTAGTCTGGACTGGAATTAGAGTGCAATTGTGAATTCTGAATCGTGAGAGTAGAGATCATGACCTTCATGATTCGTATTTAGCTGACCATATGAAATGGGCCCCTTAGGCTTTTTGGGGGGAGTGTGGGCAGGTAAACTATACATAAAATTTACCATTTTAACAATATTTGAGTATACTGTTCATTGGCAGTAAGTACATTCACGGCATTGTGCAACCATCACCACTCTATTTCCGCAATATTTTCATCATCCCAGGCAGAATCCTGTACCCCTTGAATGGAACTCCAATCCTTCTCATTTATTTCTGGTAAATTCTACTTTCTCTCTATGAATTTGCCTATTCCAAGTACCTCACATAAGGGAAAATCATACAGAATTTGTGATATTGCATCGGGCTTATTTTACTTAATGTGTTTCCAAGGTCCATCCATTTTGTAACATATATCAAAACTTAATTCCTTTTTATGAATGAATAATATTCCTGTGGGTGTGAGTGTGTGTAAAATATTTTGTTTATCCATTCATCTGATGGATTTTTGGGTTGCTTCTACCTTTGGCTGTTGTGAATAATTCTATGAATATTGGTTTACAAGTATCTTTTTGAGTCTCTACATTCAATTCTTGAGTGTATGCCTTGGCGTAGAATTGGTGTATCATATAATAAATTGGTTTTAACTCTTTGAGGAACTGCCAAACTATTTTCCACAGCAACTGCATCATTTTACATTTCCACCAATAATACATGAGGGTTCTAGTTTTTTCACATTCTTTTTTTTTTTAATTTTTATTTATATATGATAGTCACAGAGAGAGAGAGAGAGAGAGAGAGAGGCAGAGACACAGGCAGAGGGAGAAGCAGACTCCATGATCCCGGGTCTCTAGGATCGTGCCCTGGGCCACGCCAAACCGCTGCGCCACCCAGGGATCCCGTTTTTTCACATTCTTGTCAACACTTGCTATTTTCCATATTTTGATAACTATCCTAATGGATGTGAAGTGGTGCTAGGCTTTTTTCTTACTGCTAATTAAATCTAATGAGCAAACAAGAGACTTAAAAGTTGGCTATATTTGCATCTTTTTTTTTTTACCCTTATAAATGTATTTGTACATAATGTTCTTTAAATAGATATCACACAACTAGTGACTCATCTTTTTTTGAAAAGAATAAACCTTTTTTAAAAGATTTTTATTTATTTATTCACGAGAGACACAAGAGAGAAGCAGAGACGTAGGCAGAGGGAGAAGCAGACTCCCTGTGGGTAGCCTGATGGAGGACTCACAATTCCCAGGACCCTGAGATCCTGCCCTGAGCCGAATACAGACGTTTAACTGCTGAGCCAACCAGGCGTCCTAGTGCAGTTACCTTCTTAATACCTTATATCCTTTAATCGAAAATGTTTTCTGTGAATCAGTGAAAGATGATTTCAGTTAATCCTGTGTGAAAAGATTTATTAAGTGGAAGAAAAGATTGGATACATATGTCCACAAATGTTGGCAAGGGCCATCTATAGGTTGTTATTTTTTGTATTTTTTCATATTTTTCAGACCCTCCCCCCCATGAACATGCATTATGTAAATAGTGAGGGGTTTTTTTTTTATTTTTTTTTTAGATTTATATATTTTTTAGAGCACTTATGTGTGAGCACAGGGTGGGAGGGGTAGAGGGAGAGAGAGAATCAGCAGCAGACTGCTTGCTGAGTACAGGGCCCCACGTGGCGCTCAATTCCAGGACTCTGAGATCATGACCTGAGCCAAAAATCAGGGGTTGGCTGCTTAACAGACTGAGCCACGAGATGCCACTGTGATTAGTGTATCTTTTAAGAAACTAATTGGAAAATATAAATTGTCATTAAAAGAGTATGTATTATGTACATATGACATCTGTACAGGATTATAAGCATGAAGAAAATACCAATAATAATAGATTGTTAACATAGGTTACTTGGTGGGGTTAGATGGGGGAAGATAGGGAAGGGTAAAGCAAAGACGGGATTTTAAAAACATGTAGGTGCTATAGAAAAAAAAAAAGCAGAGTAAGAGTTTTAGAGGGTATTGAGAATGGGGAGGAGTGCTATTTATATAGTGTTTGCAAATCATTAAATATGAAGATTTAAAATAAAAAGAAAAGTTGTATAAAAAGTAAAAGACTAGGGGATCCCTGGGTGGCTCAGCGGTTTAGCACCTGCCTTTTTGGCCCAGGGTGTGATCCTGGAGTCCCGGGTTCAAGTCCCACGTCGGGCTCCTGGCATGGAGCCTGCTTCTCTCTCTCCTCCTGTGTCTCTGCCTCTCTCTCTCTCTCTTTATGTCTATCATAAATAAATAAATTAATTAAAAAAAAAAAAGTAAAAGACTACACTATTCTTCATCAGACTTGTTTCCAAGCTTTTCCTGTACTCTTATTCCCTGGATATGCTTTGGCTTTTGTTTTACCTCTGTATCCTCTGTTAAAATGTTACCCCTTCTAGTTCAAGTACTATAATGAAGTCATCCTTGACTGTCCACCTCTTTCTTCACTCAAGCTAGAAGTGACCTTTCCACACTTCAATTTCAGAATTTTCTTAAGGGGCACCTGGATAGCACAGTGGCTTGAGTGATCTGCTGTTGGTTTTGGCTTAGGTTGTGATCCTCAGGATCCTGAAATTGAGTTCAGAGAGGAGTCTGCTTCACATTCCCTCTCCCTCAGCCCCTCCTGCTCATGCTATCAAAGAAATCTTAAAAAAACAAAACAAAACAAGCTCACCCCCCTCCCAAAAGGCTGCCACATTTTGTTGTAGAGGAGTGCCTGTTACCCTGAAAGTTCTTAGCACAATGCCTAGCATATAGTCAGTCTTTGGTAAATGATGGTTCTTTTCTTCTACATTAAAAACTTCTGGAAGGCAAGGGGCAATGTCTTTCTGAATTTTATATTCTTCAAAGCTGCTAATAGTTGAAAGTAGATTCTTAGAAATTGTTGAATGAATAGTGCTCCTTATTCTTTTTTTTCTCTCAGTTCTGTACCTGGTTGCAGTATATAGAAGCATCTGATTCCTTCGATTATATATTAATATTTTTATTTGGTAGATGGTGATTTAGTAATCATGAAAAAGGGTTAGGATAAATATTGTAATTATATCTTTTCTCCATTAGTATTTTATTCAGATATTTGAACACCTAATTTTATGTAAGATGTACTATACTGGATGATGGAGTATGACAAGATGTAGCAAATACACATAGTTCTTTTCCTTAAGGCATTCATACTTTGGTATATAATTACATAGGTTACATTTTCACATTTTGTTTTTTTAATCCTTGTTTTCCAAGTAGTTGGGTATAATTTAGAGCTTTAATGAATTAATGGTCTAATTACGGGGGAAACTTGTGCGCATGTCCTTTTTTTTTTTTTTAAGATTTTGTTTATTTTTTCATAAGAGACACACACAGAGAGAGGCACAGACACAAGCAGAGGGAGAAGCAGCAGGACTCGATCCTGGGTCCCCAGGACCACACCCTGGGCTGAAGGTGGCGCTAAACCCCTGGGCCACCCGGACTGCCCACATATCCTTGTTTTAAGAAAATTATTCTTGAAAAGTTGGTTTAAAATATACTGAAAAGGGATCCCTGGGTGGCGCAGCGGTTTGGCGCCTGCCTTTGGCCCAGGGCGCGATCCTGGAGACCCGGGATCGAATCCCACATCGGGCTCCCAGTGCATGGAGCCTGCTTCTCCCTCTGCCTCTGTCTCTGCCTCTCTTTCTCTCTCTGTGACTATCATAACTAAATAAAAATTAAAAAAAAAAAATATACTGAAAAAAAAATACTATCAATTTTTACAGGTGCCGCCTTATAATTCTTTTTTTTAAAATTTTTAAAATTTTTAAATTTATTTATGACAGTCACACACACAGAGAGAGAGAGAGAGAGGCAGAGACACAGGCAGAGGGAGAAGCAGACTCCATGCACCGGGAGCCCGACATGGGATTCAATCCCGGGTCTCTAGGATCGAGCCCTGGTCCAAAGGCAGGCGCCAAACCGCTGCGCCACCCAGGGATCCCCCACCTTATAATTCTTAAAAGCTCTTCAAGCAAGGAAGGTGGATACCTTTGGCAGTACCACTGAAGACTAAGGAAATCTTTATTATATGAGAGCCATTGACTCTGGAAGGAATTATAGGAGATTTGACTGACTCAGATGGTTACTTCTTGAAATTGTTCTGCCAAGTTGTAAACCTAAAGGAATACCTCCCATCTCCAGGACAAATTCCAGTGTCTGCCTGTGCCAGTTTGCAGAATAGTGGATTTATTTATTTTTTGTTTCATGTCTCTTTTTGAAAGATTTTATTTATTCATGAGAGAGAGAGGCAGAGACATAGGCAGAGGTAGAAGGAGGCTTCCTGCAGGGAGCCTGATGCAGGACTTGATTCCATGACCCGGGGATCACGACCTGAGCCAAAGGCAGATGCTCAACCACTGAGCCACTGATGCGTCCCTATATTTTATATCTTTATTCTTGAGGAAGGCAAAATGCTATCTTTTCAGTTACCTGTTGATTATGCAAGATTTGCCACTAAAATTCATGCTTTTTATGTGGACTATAGGGTTGCCTGGCTGGCTTGGTTGGTAGAGCATGCAACACTTGACCTTGGGGTTGTGCGTTAAGCCCCACATTGGGCATAGAGCTTCAATTTCAAAAAAATTATAAATAAATAATTTAGTGGTACAAGGTTAATTAAGTCTGTGTGTCCAGGTATTAGGGTAAAATATCTGGGTGCTTTTTGTTTCCCTTCCTTTCCCTTTGACTATGCAGCCATCTTATTACCTCATTATTACATGGCCATCAGAATGATCATCCTTAAACCAGATTTTATTTGTGCATTGTATATTTTGGTACTTTTGTTAATGGTGTACTTTGTAAATGAGTGTGTTCATTTTAGAATTAGCAGTCACTGTCTAAATAAAGAAAGTGACAGGTTTGGAGATGAGAAGTAAAACTTGGGCTTAAAAAGTGTTAAATACAAAGTGACTTAAATAAAAAATAATGAAAAACTGATTTGTAGCAAGAGTTAAAAATGAAATTGTTCCCAGAGGTCTTTTACTGTGGGGCTGATTGCTTTAACATATTGTTTTGAGCTAGCTGATTTTTAACTTGTATTTTTATCCCAATTACTTTTTAAAAAGTTAGAGTCTTTTCTAAATTTGGGCAGCCCTGGCTTGGTAACTTTTAGAAGGGTAAAGTGTCACATTTCCTCATGTGCCTTTATGCTGCCCAGTCATCTGATGAAGTTGCCAGTTTGTGGTCAGAAATTGAGAAAGAGGAGTGAGGAAACTCAAAATATTGACACACACACCACCTTGCAGTGCATCAAAGTGCCCTTTTGGACTGGTTGGAAAACTGTAACCTAAGCCTTTTCCAAACTAGACATATGATTATTTCCTAGCTTGGATGAGATGACATTTGAGTTTTTAAGTGTTTGAGCATGTCTGTCAGCAGAAACTTTGTGTGAGGGTGATTTTTTTTCAGCGTTGTGTGACCAATTGAATTAAAACAACACTCAAGGAAGCTTGGGGAAATCATGAAAAAAAAATTGATCACCTGATCTCTCAGGTGGAGCAAGACTGGACTGAAGAAAGGAGTGAACTTAAGGGAAAATGAATAGTGAAGTTGCGTTATAAGCACTTTAAAATATGAGTATTCAATTATGTTTTCACTCTGCCAAAAAAAATTAAAAGTTTTTTTAATACTGCAGGCAATTTCAGCCACCATTACTCATACTGAGTATATGTTGTGAGATTTTGATTGCATTTGAAAAAAGTGTTCTATTCTTTTGTTATTTTCAATTCTCACAATCTTTTAGTTTGTGGTGCAGTAACTTTCTAAAGATACATTAAAAAAAAAAAGCTATTATAAATAATAGCTTACCTTAGTAGGCTACTACCTGCTGTGTTCTTTTAAGAGCTGACCTTAATTCATTTAATCTTCCAACAGTCTGATGATATAGGTAAAATATGATCTTTAAAGAGGAAGAAAGACATGGAGTAAATACTCTAAATATAGGCCATCTACTTAAGGAGAGATTAAAGGGATTTTCTAGGGTAATTTTGATTCTATCCTAAACCCTCTTTTCACTCTAGAATTTAACCCCTATGTATGATGCAGACTTAGTGTTTTTGTTAGAATTCTGGGAATGCCTTCAACTTCATAATTTCCTTTATGATCCATGGTAGTTTTATTTCCTTCTTACAGGCCTTATACTATTGACCCCGCCTAATCCCCATATTTCTTTTTAAACTAAATTCTGAAGGTAACTGAAGGCAGGGATCCAAGTTTTTTGTTTTTTTAATTTAAAGATCTTATTTATTTATTCATGAGAGACCTAGACAGAGACACACCCAGGCAGAGAGAGAACCAGGCTCCAGGCAGGGAGCCCGACAACAAGGCGGGACTCGATCCCAGGGCTCCAGGACCACGCCCTGGGCTGAAGGCAGGCGCCAAACCGCTGAGCCACCCAGGGATCCCCTGGGATCCAAGTTTTAAACTGATTTGCCTCTCCCAAGCCCTCATTTTTCATAGAACCCTCAGAGATAGCCCCTTTGAAGAGTTTTTTTTTTATCAACTTTCAGTGACTTAAGTGGAAATACTTACTTCCATTATTTTTTTTTTCTCTGTAAGATGATAGTCATTTGGTGTAATACTTTATATGTGAGAACTTTTCTTCGATATTTGATTTAGGGATTTAGTTTAATACTAAATCAAAAAATTCTTTCTAAAATGTTTTCACTAATCAATGTTTCATAAACTTTTAAGAAACATCGTTATCACTTGTTTATGTGTAAAGTGTATCCAGTATATGCAAGCACTTCGGGTGAGGATTGTGAGCCTACATGGAAGCCTTTAAAACTTGGAGTGATTAGAGGTACTCCCTTGATGTTTTATCTTAAACATTTAACATTTAATGGAGGGACTTCTCTTTTTGAAAGTTTTCTCTGCAAATTTTGCTAATTCTTATGAGAGTGTTTAGAATGCTTGGAATTTTAGAAGTGTCTGGGTGGCTCAGTCAGTTGAGTTTCTGACTCTTGATTTTGGCTCAGGTCATGATCTGAGGGTCAGGAGATGAAGATTGAGCCCCAGGTCAGCTTCCATGCTGGATGTGCAGACTGCTTCAGATTCTTCTCTCTCTCCTCCTGCCCTTCCCCCTGCTCGTACTCTCTTTCTCTCAATAAATAAATAAATGTATAAAATCTTAAAAAAAAAAAGATGCTTGGAATTTTATATGATAGATAATGCTATTAGTCTTTAAAAATTATGAACTACTTTATTTCTTTGTTACCGTTTTTCCTACTTTAAATTCCCAGTCTATTTTCTTTCTTTCTTTTTTTTTTTTTTTAAAGATTTTATTTATTTATTCATAGACAGAGAGAGAGAGGCAGAGACACAGGCAGAGGGAGAAGCAGGCTCCATGCAGGAAGCCGGATGTGGGACTCCATCCCTGGTCTCCAGGATCACACCCCAGGCTGTAGGCGGCGCCAAACCGCTGCACCACCGGGGCTGCCCCCCCCCAGTCTATTTTCTAATTTTATGATTTATCAGAAATGATACTTAAGTGTTAGATACTTGAATTAGTTTACTAGTTAAAATATAAACTGACACATAGTGTTAATAGAGCTACTGTTACCCATATTTTACTTAAAGAGCAGTGAGTTAGGATATTTTATATTTTTCTTAAGCATTAAGTCACTATAAGTTATGCATGGCATTTGGCTTATTTTCTCTTTGATATTAAATCTTATTTGTCCTATCCTGGCAAAGAAAAAATAACCTTTTGAGGAAATGATAAATCGAAGCAGAGACTATTTTCCAATAAGTGGTATTGGTTAATTGTAAGTAATTTAGCAGTGTGTTGATGTCATGTACAAGTCCAAGATAGACTAATGGGTAAAGTATCCAGAATTGCCCCATGCAAGCTCTACATAGGATTTCTGGGAATATAGAGACATGTTGCAAAGCACAAATGAATAAGATAGTGTATAGTTAATGTTTTTTTTTATTTTTTTTATTTTTTTAAGATTTTATTTATTTGAGAGAGTGATAGAGCAAGCATGAACAAGGTGTTTGGGGGATGGGCAGAGGGAGAGGGAGAAGCAGACTCCCCTTTGAGCAGGGAGCTGATGCAGGGCTTGATCCCAGAACCCTGGGATCATGACCTGAGCCAAAGGCAGATGCTTAACCACCTGAGCCACCCAGGCACCCCTATAGTTAATGTTATTCTAGTAACGTGAAAGCTAAACAAACCTTTCATAGTTAGTTGATCTGTACTTTGGACCTTGGGGTTTAATATTTGAGTACAGTATACCATAGTGGTTAAGAGCTTTAGGTTTTCAATTTAGAAAAACCTAGGCTGGAGGTTTAAAGGCTATTGGGCAGAGTTCTTGATTATTATAATCAGTAGAACCACCATTGCTTGTATAATGAGTGATAATGGATAACATTTTCTATCTCAGGCTAACACTATGTGCTTCTCATATATTATTTAACATTAGCATGTTATAAAACATGCCAAGTAGAGGGGAAAGAAATACAAGTAAATCTTAAATTTAGATGTCAGTGAGTAACAGGCTATTTAAAAATATAGACATCTCAAAAAATAAATAAATAAATAAATAAATAAATAAATAAATAAATAAATAAATAAAGGTGGGACGCCTGGGTGGCTTGGTGTTTGAGCATCTGCCTTTGGCTCAGGGCGTTAAATTCTTTCAAAAAACCAATAAATAAATTGTGTTATATAAGGCATGGTATGTATTTTCCTGTCTTCCACATACAGATCTGATGTATTCTTTTTTATTTATGTTTTTAAAGATTTCATTTATTTATTCATGAGAGACACAGAGAGAGAGGGAGAGGGAGAGTGAGAAGCAGGCTCCATGCAAGGAGCCTGATGTGGGACTTGATCCCGGAACTCCGGGATCATGCCCTGAGCTGAAGGCAGGCACTCAACTGCTGAGCCACCCACGCGTCCCTGATGCGTTCTTTATAAACAATATTTATTTCAAAGTAGTAGTATAGTAACATCAAGTATTTTTTTGATTTTATTTTTTTAATTTTTTAGAGATTTTATTTATTTGAGGGGGGCGGGGTCTGCGTCAAGGGTGTGTGCACCAAGAGTGTGTGCACATGAGTCGAGGAGGGGCGGAGGGAGAAGGAGAAGGAGAAGCAGACTCCCTGCTGAGCAGGGAGCCCAACACAACACAGGGCTCAATCCCAGGACCTTGAGATAATGACCTGAGCTGAAGGTGGACACTTAACAGACTGAGAGCCACCCAGGCACCCCTAAGTATTTTTTATTTTTTAAGTCAGTGTATTGTAATAGAGCTGTAATTTACAATCTGAGGATTTGCAGTTTTGTTTTGCTTCTTTTAATTGTGACTAAACCTTTTGAATTTCACATTTTCTTCATCTAAAAAAGAGATAGGAATAGTACCTGCCTTAGCCTAATTCGAACAATCCTGTGAGGTAATGGAGAGGAGAGCTGAATAAACCGTGAAGCTTATAAAATTTTAAGTTCTCTTTACTGAAAGAGACTTTCTGAAATCAGTCTCAACCATGTAGAATGCATTGCTATATTCTCAGAAATTAGCTTTTAGATAAATTGCTAAGTTCTTAAAACCTTATTTAACACCAGCATGCTGGCTACCTTGAGTATATTTGCTTTACCAATTTAATATTTTTAAGTGAAATGTAAGATAGTATTTGAAGAACTCAAAAATGAGATTTTTTCAGAGTGTCTGATTATGGAAGAATATTTAAAAACCGGTGAAGTTTTTACATTGTTTGGGGGTGTGTATGTGTTCTTAGAAAGGCAGTAGTAAGATTTATTTGTCACATTGTCTTGGCTGAGGTAGGGAAAAGGTAAAACAAAGTCAGCCTTAACCCCAAGTTTGCCCAACTGCTTCTTGACCCTTAGGGAGAAGTTTAGGACTTTTTGACTTTTTTTAAAAAAAGATTTTATTTGGGCAGCCCCGGTGGCTCAGAGATAGCTCAGAGGTTTAGCGTGCCTTCAGTCCAGGGTGTGATCCTGGAGACCTGGGATCAAGTCCCACGTCGGGCTCCCTGCACCTGCATGGAGCCTGCTTCTCCCTCTGCCTGTGTCTCTGCACCCCCCCCCTTTTCTCTCATGAATAAATAAATAAAATCTTTAAAAAAAAAAAGATTTGAGATAGAGCAAGAAAGAGTGAGCTGGGGGAGGGGCAGTGGGAGAGGGAGAAGCGGACTCCCCGCTGAGCAGAGCCCTACTGGATCTCAGGACCCTGGAATCCTGATTTGAGCCAAAGGCAGATGCTTAACCACCTGAGCCACCCAGGCACCCTGTCTTTTTGATTCTTGTATGCTGAATTCCTCAAAAGCTTCCTGGTTTAATCAGGATTGTTAAAATTTATTTTTCTTAACCATGGTTCGAAGGAATGTAACCCAATCTTTCAGGAGAGGAATTGTGATAAGATAATCAATGAGAGGTGTTCAGTGAGTGCTCTAGTTTCTATCTCCAGAAGTTGGTAGAGTAGCATTTCCAGACAAACATTTATGCCTCAGATTAAGCTTTAAGGTGGGAGATGGACCTTGAAGCAGAAGACTCAAAACACAATTATACCTGAAGTACTGGTAGTTGCATTTTCATAATTGTAGTCTTTTCATACTTGACTGTCCTGAGGCTACTTAAAAGTACTTAGTATGTGTGCTGCTTTCTGATAATTTTTTTTTTGCTTTCTGATAATCTTGTGCCTTAAACATAGTCTTGTTTTCAGAACATTTTTTATACCATTTGCTATACTCAAAATGCAAAAATGAGACTTCCCAGGGCTTTTGAACAGTTTATTTTGTTTTCTAACTTATGTTTTATTAATCTTTCACAATTTATTCATTTTTGGAAAAGCCTCTGAATGCAGCAATTCACTGAAATTATTGCTGGAGCTGGGCCACAGGGTGAGAAAGCTGAAATGAATGTGTTGAGTTTAAAATGCCTTTATCACAACCTGGTGTTCTCCTGAATTATGAGCATCAGAATGTATTATACAAATAGTTTTTCTAAGATCACTTCTCAACAGCTTATTAGGAGTTGTACTAGGAAATAATTTGATGTCTTTAACATTTTTCACATAGGTGGCCCTTAGATTTACTACTCTCTTATATTTTGTTTGATCCTTAACATGTTTACATATCCAGAATGTTTGTTACCTGCTGTAACCGGTTTCTCAGCTACATGGTGCTTTGATAGATTGAGGCATGAGGATTGTGGGAACGTTTCTCAGAATTCTGCAGACTCTTGGGACGCCTGGGTGCCTCAGTGGTTGAGTGTCTGCCTTCAGCTCAGGTCGTGATCCCGGGGTCCTAGGATCAAGTCCTGCATCAGGCTCCCTTTTGGGAGACTGCTTCTCCCTCTGCCTGTGTCTCTGCCTCTCTCTGTGTATCTCTCATGAATAAATAAGTAAAATCTAAAAAACAAACAAACAAACAAACTTAAAAAAACTCTGCCGACTCTCTGGAAATATAGTACTGCTTTTTGCCTTCCCCAACAAAACTGAAGAAGAGTGGGGTTTGAGTGGTATGTACTATGCTCTTAGTACCCATTTGATTTGTTGCTTGAGGACAGAAGTGCATGGGGAGAATTTATACCTCACCTTACCATTTAGATATTTAAATAGTTAATCTTACTTTTGGAAAGTGTCGAGATAAAAATCATTGGGCAACCAAGAGAGGTTTCTGCTTGGCATATAGTAGAAAACCTATTGGCTGTACTGGTGTGTGTTCATGGAAATCCTCAGGAATATATTCCTGATTAAAAAAAAATATGAATTTATTGTAAGAGTTGAGTTGTTCTTAATATTCCTGTATTTTTTTTTAACCATTCAGGAAGGAGTTTGAGAAAGTTATGTTGAGCCATAGAAATCAACTAGTTAGTTCTGGCTGATCAAACTGTTGATATTCAACAGTCCCTTGTTTTTATTCATTGAAAAATTGGTTTATCCTTTTACTAAAATGGAGAAGAATTATTCTTAGGGCTCCTATTATGGCCTATGGTATTTGAGCCATAGCAAATACAGAGAAAATAATGACTACTATCCAATTATAGAATCATTTGCAAGCATAATGTGAAAATGTAGCAGCTTCCTCAAACTTTAGCTTTTGCATGTTTTGGAAATTGTTTTTTTCTCCTTAATTTTACTGACCATCTAGGGGGATCCCTGGGTGGCTCAGCGGTTTAGCACCTGCCTTTGGCCCAGGGCATGGTCCTGGAGTCTTGGGATCAAGTCCCATATCAGGCTCCCTGCATGGAGCCTGCTTCTCCCTCTGCCTGTGTCTCTGCCTCTCTCCCTCGCTTTCTGAATAAATAAATAAAATCTTAAAAAAAAAAAAAGTTTTTTTACTGACCATCTGGTTGGATTTGTGGTTGATAACATATATGAAGAACATGTTAACATCCAAGAATCTAAACTTTAACTAGTATTGTATGATTATGCTTAAGAAAGCATTCTTGTTTTGGGATATATACTCGGTATACTTGGGGATTGTCATATTTTTTTTTTAAGCTGAACTCTTCCCATTCCCTCATATGAAACCCTTCTCTTTCTAGACATTGTTGCATTCTACGTGATCTTATGCATGTTTAAAAACACATTTCTACATTTCTTTAGTAGGGGCACTGTGGTTTAACACCACTTTTTATTTTCAGTGGTGTATATTTAGGACAAATTGGATATGTGTGTAGGTGGAAAATGTTTATAGTTTGTGTGACGGAGCAGGTGAACAAGAATGGTACTTGGTTTAATTTTTAAAATAAAACAGCTGTGAAGGGAAATGCCAAACAACACTAGTAAATCAAACTTTGTAAATAACTCCAGCATTGTAGAATTCCATAATGGCTTCCATTGGGTGTTAACAGCTGGTTTGTCTATTTGGAATCTGTATGCTGAACTCTTATATGACTTTAGCTGACTGCCAGTCAGCGGTTGTACTGCGCATATCCTACAGTTGAAGAATTCCACAATTGCCAGTGTTCTAGTCCTAGAGTGTAGCCCCTCAGCATAGTGTGGTTCATAAATGACTGCACTGATGATTTCTTTGAGAACTCTGTACTTGGTTGGACTCAGTTGCCAGCATTTGTTATTCAGGAATTGAGGCCAGCAAAGTCTGTATAGGTCATCTCATTGTAGATGTAGAAACTTATTTATGGGCTGGGTTGCATAGTTTAGATTTAAACTCTGGTAAGGCAAAATTATGTAACTTATTTTATGGTTTTATCCTTAATTGAAACAAAGAACATCTTCCTTAGAACTATGTGGATTAAATGAAATAGTGGACACTTGTATACATGCTCGGGGCCTAATTCATAGTAGTTGCCTGGAGGATGCTGGATTTTGTTTTTCTTTATCAACTCTTTTTTATGTCTCATATTACACTTTTTGGAAATTTTGTTTCCCTGGTCCTCATGACAGATGTGTTCCAGAGAAGCAGCTGAACAAGAAAACTTCTGGTATTATGTCCCCTGCCTGGTCATGAGGCTTTAGTCTTCCATATATCATCCCCTGAGATTTGCTGGAGTACAGAGCCAACAAGGATTTAAGAAGATCCATGTTGCTTGCTTGTTTGTCATGGGTGGATGTTATATGAACAGTGGCAATATTTGAGAAGCTTGAAGTTAAATGTATTACCTGAATTTTGATTGTACCTTTTTTGTTTTTAAGATTTTGTTCATTTATTTGAGAGAGAGAGCGCGTCGGTGCACGAGTGAGCTTGTGCAGGCTCATGCCAGAGCATCAGCAGGGGGAGCGGCAGGAGGAGAGGGAGAAGCAGACTCCCTGCTGAGTAGGGAGCCTGATGTGGGGCTCAATCCCAGGACCCTGAGATCACAACCTGAGCTGAAGACAGATGCTTAACTGGCTGAGCCACCCAGGTGCCTCTTGGTTGTACCATTTAAGAGTATGCCCAGTAGGCTAATTTAAGGATTATTTCTCTAAGTTCCCTCCTTTAATCCCTTGATTTCAGTAATTGTCACCTGTAAACTACAGAAGTAGACACCTATTCGTTTCTATCCCCCTCCCCCTTCATGGTAACTGTATCTCATATTTTTCTGTGAGGAAACCCTAATTCCTTGTTACATAGCCATTCAGTTTTTATTTATTTATTTTTTATTTATTTATGATAGAGAGAGAGAGAGAGAGAGAGGCAGAGACATAGGCAGAGGGAGAAGCAGGCTCCATGCACCGGGAGCCCGACGTGGGATTCGATCCCGGGTCTCCAGGATCACGCCCTGGGCCAAAGGCAGGCACTAAACCACTGCGCCACCCAGGGATCCCAGTTAGTTTGTTTTTAAAGATTTATTTATTCATTTGAGAAAGAGAGCACACTCATTGCAAGAGTGTGCAAGTGGGGGGGAGGAGCAGAGGGGAGAGAATCTTGAGCAGACTCTGTGGAGTCTGATGCAGGACTCATCACCAGATACCATGACCTGAGCTGAAACCAAGAGTCGGATGGATGCTTTAACTGACTGAGGCACTCAGGTGTCCCACAGCCATTCAGTTTTAATGACATTGACCTTATCCTTAGCTTTTTAGAGGAGAGTTTGATTAGCTTAAAGCAATCAGTAAAGCCCCGCTATTTGGACATAATGATTTGCTCACAGTGACTCACTGAAGGTCAATGAGATGTGAAGTCACGTTTGGGGGTTGCTTAATCCTAAGGGTTTCCCTTTTTTTTTTTTTTTAAAGATTTTATTTATTCATGAGAGACACACAGAGAGGGAGAGAGGGAGAGAGAGAGAGAGAGAGAGAGAGAGAGGCGCAGAGACACAGGCAGAGGGAGAAGCAAGCTCCATGCAGAGAGCCTGACGTGAGACTCTATCCTGGATCTCCAGGATCACACTCTGGGCTGAAGGCGGCGCTAAACTGCTGAGCCACCTGGGCTGCTCCCCTAAGGGCTTCCTTGAGAAATGCTGTTTACCTCCCAGACTTAGATGAGAATGCATGTAGCTCTTAGAATCTGCTTGAAGTTACTAATACTTATGGCTTGGGTTGGGGGATTGCTAGCCTTAGAACAAAACAAACACCAAAGAAGGCAGAGAAGAGAAAGCAGAGGAAATCAGATCTTTAGTGTTATCATTGGGTCATTGGACCAAGCTTTCCTGAAGCCATTATACCTTTGGTCTTGTTATGTTAGTTAAATGACCCAGTAAGTTATTTTTATGTATCCAGTTTGAGTTAGTTTTCTATTACTTATAGCCTCAAAACTTTTATTTATTTTTTAAAGATTTTATTTATTCATGAGAGACAGAGAGAGAAAGAGAGGGAGAGGCAGAGACACAGGCAGAGGGAGAAGCAGGCTGATGTGGGACTTGATCCTGGGTCTCCAGGATCACACCCCGGGCTGAAGGCGGCGCTAAACTGCTAAGCCACCGGGGCTGCCCCCGCATCAAAACTTTTAAATAATAGCACCCAGCTTACTCCTAAACCACCTGTAATTCATTTCAAGTATCTGGGAGCCCATACTTAGGAAGGAGCATGGTGCCAGGTGAGTTAAATTTGTCAGCACATACTGGTTGAGCTGCTCATCCATTCATTCTGTTGTAAGTTTGAGTCCTACTCTGTGTCAGACCTCATGCAAGTTGAGGGAGCTGAAGATTCCTTGCCCTTAGGGAACTGGCAGTTTAGAAGAGGCAAGCCCTATAGGACATTCAGGTAATAAATGTCTTTTTCTTGAAATAAGCTTCTCCCAACCATTGTTTTAATTTTCTTTGTTTTAGATTATGCTACTTGGTCTCTTTTGTATCTCTTTATTGTAATATTTCTACCTTATAGTAGAGTGTATAGTTTTACTCCAGTTACTTAATAAATATGTATCCCCCATCTCATTTGTTAGTCTCCATAAAAATATAATGGGTAAATATACAAATGTACTTGAACTGTTAACGTGTTTACTGGCATATAAAACAGCAAATCAGAAATGAGCAAAGGAAGAGCTGGTCAGAGGGTTTCTAAATTGCTGCTAATCCTTATTCTGGTGATAACTCAGTTCCTTATGGATCATGCATTGCTTTCAAATGTCGATAGAAGCTAAGGATACTCCCTAGAAAGATGTAAATGCACACATGCACAAGATTCCGTATTCAGTTTTTGGGAGTTCTTGAATTCAATAAAACTCTCAGAAGTTGAAGGTCTCAGGTTAACCTCCATACCTGCCACTAAATGATGCTCTAGTTTTTTTGTTTTTTATTAAAGATTTTATTTATTCATTCGAGAGAGAGCGAGACAGAGAGAGGCTCCATGCAGGGAGCCCGACGTGGTACTCGATCCTGGGTCTCCAGGATCACACCCTGGGCCAAAGGCGGCGCTAAACTACTGAGCTGCCCGGGCTGACCAGATGCTCTAGGTTTTTTTTTTATTTTTTTTTTATTTTTTTTAAAGATTTCACTTATTTATTCATGACAGGCAGAGAGGCAGAGACACAGGCAGAGGGAGAGAAGCAGGCTCCACCCAGGGAGCCTGACACGGGACTTGATCCCAGGTCCCCAGGATCACACCCGGGCCAAAGGTGGCGCCAAACCGCTGGGTTACCAGGGCTGCCCAATGCTCTAGTTTTTAAGCTTGCTAGTGAGTATAATACATGAACTCCTTCCACCCCAACTAAGTTCAGCTTCCTACCTAAAAAATTTGTAATAGGAGAGTTCCACAATTTTTGCTCACTTTCAGAATTCTCTGTACTAGACACTAAGCTAGGTACTTTGCATACATTATCTTATTTATTTGTCACTGTGATTTGGTACTGTCTGTACTATTACTGTTTTAATTTTATAGCTGAGGAACTTGAGACCCAGGTAGTTTAAAAGTAAGTCGCTTAAGTTTAGACAAGCCTGTTAAGTAGTGAAGTTGGATTTCAAACCCAGTACCTTTCTTCTTTCCACTAACTGTACTGGTTCTTAAGTAATTGTTAGTGCTTAGTTTGGTCCCCAGAATGTAGTAAGCAATCAGGTGGTTGCTGCTGCTGCTGTTCATTTATTTAGCAAATATTTTTTTGGGTGACTGCTCTTCATATCTTTACTTCTTAAGGATAGAAATGGTTTTTTCTCAGGACTCTTAGATGCAAGGAACAGAAACCTTTTCAAATTAGATTAAATATAATAGTGAATCTTGTTGTGGGTGGATACTGATGTTTGGGGCAAGAAAAGTTGCAGGATGTGAGAGAGTGGAGTCAGGAAATAGAAAGTTCAGAAACCCATATGGTCCTTACTGAATTACTACAGACCTGCTTTTTTTGCTTTTTAGGTAACGGTTTTATTGAGGTATCATTCACTTACCATGTATTTCACCCATTTAAAGTATAAAATTGAGTGTTTTGGGGGGGTATATTAACAGAGTTGTACACTAATACCACAGTCAAATTTAGAACATTTCCATCACCCCCCAAAAAGAAAGTCCTTAGGTATAACCCTCCAAACCTTTCTATCTCAGCCAGCCCTAGACAACCACTAATCTACTTGGTATCTCTATAGGTTTACTTGTTCTGGGCATTCATAGGAGTGGAATTATGTATTATGGATTTTTGTGATTAGCGTATTTCATCATCCATGTTGAGACATGTATCAGTACTTCATTCCTTTTTATGACTAAGTGATATTGCATCATTTGGATATTCATTCCTCAGTTGATTGGGTGTTTTTGATATTAGGAATAATGCTTCTAATGAACGTTCTAGTATTCTAAGGTTCTAATAGCCTACAAGTACAACCTAAAGGCCTGTAATACTAATCTGTAGAAAAGAGAGAAGCCTGATGTTTTTTATTGCTTTGGACAGTTTGGAAAGAATTTTATTAGGTTTTATTTGGAAATACTGAAAGTAACGGGATACTTTTTTTTTTTTCTTTAAACATTGGAGTCCCCAGGGGTTGCGAGACTCTAAGCTAGGAGTAGAATTTACCTCATCTTAATATAAGATGAAATCACAAAGTCCAGGAAGTGTATGGGCTTCCCCAGTGCTTCCAGATTTAGTATCAGTGACTTTAATAGTTTTTTGATCTGTAATAATTAACATGCTATTTTTTTTAAATGACAGTAGATTTAGGTAACTATAGACATTCTTTTCTTAAAAACAGTTTATCGTGGGGCACCTGGCTGGCTCAGTGGTTGAGCATCTGCCTTCGGTTCAGATCGTGATCCCACGGCTTTGGGATTGAGTAATGCATCAGACTCCTTGAGGAGAGCCTGCGTCTCCCTCTGCCTATGTCTCTGCTTCTCTCTGTCTCTTTCATGAATAAATAAAATCATAAAAAAACAAAAAACCTTTCTGTGGTAAAATATACGTTATGTAAATTTATTCCTTTAACCATTTTATGGCATTAAGTACTGTTTTGGACCTGCATGAACCAACATCATATCTTTTAGCTTCTGAGTTTACGTGTTTTCAGTTCAGAGGACCATTCATTCTATCTAGTCTCTCGATTTCATATCAACTCCCTAGCCTGGATTCTTGCTGCATTCAGTTGTAGTGTGGGATCTAGAGGGACAGGGTCATGAATATGAACTTAGAAACATTGCTGCTCTGGGCTTATTCCTGTGGATGAAGGAAGTTCTCAAAAGAGGAGTGTGGGGTTGTGAAACAACATGGAGTTGTCCAGCATGCTTTTCACTAATGGAGGCAGTAATTCAGGGTAGAAAAGCTGTGGAACACTTGTAAAATACAGTGAAATAGAGCCTTGCAGTATATCCATGGTTGAGGTAGGAGGAAGAATAGAAGCCAGCAAAACAGATGGAAGAGGTACAGTTGGAGACAGAAGAAATCCCTGGAAGTGCAGTATAATGGAAGTCTGTCTCTGCCTTTAAATTTTCTTTTTTTATTGAAGTATAGTTGACATACAATCTTACCTTATTTTCAGGTGTACAGCATAGTGATTATATGTTTTGCTATGTTCAACACAAGTGTAGCTACCATCTGTCACCATACAATGCTATTAAAACACCATTGAGCATATTCCTGTGTTGTACCTTTTATCCTCATGACTTACTCATTTCACAACTGGAATGAAAGTCTCTTCAGGAGGAAGGCAGAAGGAGCATTAGGCTGAGAAAAACCTCCAGATGTGATTGCTAGGACTTTATTGATGATTAGACTTACTTAAAAGCCTGACAAAGGGGCACCTGAGTGGCTCAGTGGTTGATCATCTGCCTTTGTCTCAGGTCTTGATCCCCAGGTTCTAGGATCGAGTCCCGTATCGGTCTCCCCGCAGGCAGCCTGCTTCTCCCTCTGCCTGTGTCTCCGCCTCTCTCTCTGTGTCTTTCATGAATAAATAAATAAAATCACTAAAAAAGCATGACAGATAAGTAATGGCAAAGTAAAGACTTGTTTATTTACAGAACACATTGCCTGTTTTAGACAAAGATGTTCAACAAAACTAATCAGAGAAATGTGAATCAAAACCACAATGAGATTATCACCCCACTGGCAGAATGGCTATTATCAAAAAGACATGAATTAACAAGTGTAGGTGAGGATCTGGAGAGAAGGGAGCCCTCATATATTGTTGGTGGGAATGTAAATTAGTACAGCCACTATGGAAACTAGTATGGAAGTTCTTTAAAAAAATTAAGATGGGGTGCCTGAGTGGCTCAGTCGATTGAGCATCTGCTTTTGGCTCAGGTCATGATCCTGGGGTCTTGGGATGAGTCCCTACCATAGAGTTCTCTGCTCAGTAGGGAGCTTTCTTTCTCTCTTCCTCTGCCCCTACCCACCTCCTCCCCTCCGTCGTTCTCTTTTGCTATCTCTCTCTCTCAAATAAGATCTTTAAAAAATTTTTTTAAAGTAAAGATAGAACTGCCAAATGATTCAGCAGTACCTCTTCTGGGTATTTATCTGAAGAAAATGAAAACACTAATTTGAAAAGACCTGCTCTCCAATGTTTTAGCATTATTTACATAGTAGCTAAGATACGGAAGCAGTGTAAGTGTCCATCAGATTAATAGATAAAGATGTGGCAAATAGATGGAGGGGATTAAAAGGTACAAACTTCCAGTTATACATAAGACATGGGATATAATGTATGGCATAGGAAATATAGTGATATTGTAGAAACTATGGATGGTGACAGACTGTAAGTAGACTTACACAGTGATCATTTCATAATGTATATAAATAATTACTATGGTGTATACCTGAAATTAATATAATATTGTATGTCAAATATATTTCAATAAACAAAAAATGTATTGCCTTTGCTATTAGTGTTTTCACTGACTTCACTCAGGTACTACCTTCCTTTACTAGGACAGAGAATCACCTATTACTTAATATTTAAAAGTATATATTTATTTATTCATGAGAGACAGAGGCTGAGGCAGAGACACAGGCAGAGGGAGAAGTAGGCTCCATGCAGGGAGCCCAATGTGGGACTGGATCCTGGGACCCTGGGCATATGCCCTGAGTAGAAGGCAGATGCTCAACTGCTGAGCCACCCAGGCGTCCCACTTATTTAATATTTTATTTTAAATAGTTTATGTTTAAAAATTAAGTACATTTATTTACTTATTTATTTTAAGAAGATTTAATTTATTTATTCATGAGAGAAAGAGAGTGGCAGACATAGGCAGAGGGAGAAGCAGGCTCCCTGCAGGGAGCATGATGTGGGACTTGATCCCAGAGACCTGAGCAAAAGCAGACACTCAACCACTGAGCCACTCAGGCGTCCCAGTATATTTATTTTTTAAAGGAAACTTTATTTTTTTTTTTAAGATTTTAAAATTTATTCATTTGAGAAAGAGAGACGAGAGCACAGGGAGAGGGAGAAACAGACCCTGCTAAGCAGGGAGCCCCATGTGAGGCTTGATCCTAGGATCTGGAGATCATGACCTGAGCCGAAGACGGATGCTGGCCATCTGAGCCACCCAGGTGCTGCATTAAAGGAAACTTTAAAACATTATCATATGTAGAAAACCTGTATAGGCATTTCTGTCACAATGCGATAAATGTTCCTGAAAATCCACACATTTTGTTGAATCATACAACAAAAATAACAGGGCTCATGAGTAAAATGAGGACAGACTACTTATACTTAACATCTGTTCAGTTTAAGACTCCTAATATAATGTAATATAAATTCTAACATAAATATTAGTATAGTTCAAAAGAGTTTAAATTCTTAATAAATATATAACATAGTAAATATAGAACTTTGAATTTTTTTTAAAGATTTTATTAATTTATTCATGAGAGACACAGAGAGAGAAAGGCAGAGATGCAGGCAGAGCGAGAAGCAGGCTCCAAGCAGGGAGCCTGACGCGATCCCGGGTCTCCAGGATCAGGCCATGGGCTGAAGGTGGCACTAAACCGCTGAGCCCCCCAGGCTGCCCTGAAAGTATTTTTTAAAGAACTTTAACTTTTAAAAAGGTGAAAGTAGTTTGATACTGTTGAGTTACAGAGTTAAGGGCAGAATAATAATGTTATCCTGAAATGCGGAAGAAAAGCAGGTGCCAGCTTCTTTGCTGGAAATGTAGCGATGTATTGAGGGTGGATGGATGTGACTCAGTATGGCATGTTATTTCTTTTTTGCAAAAATGGAGAGAACCATGCTAAAATTCATGATTCAGGGGCTCCTGGGTGGCTCAGTTGATTAAGCCTCTGCCTTCGGCTCAGGTCATGATGGCTCAGGTCATGATCCTGGGGTTCTGGGACCCATCCAGCCTGGCCTTGCCGGCTTCCTCAACAGGGAGTCTGCTGCTCCCTCTGCCCCTCCTCACTGCGCACACTCGCACTTTCTCTTTCTCTCCTCCCTTTCTCTTGCTGTCTCAAATACAAACATACATAAATAAAATCTTAAAAAAAAATACACGGTTCAAAATACATAGTTAAAATGAACCCAAAAGGAGCTGCCTGGAGAATAGGAATTACATGTAGTACTAGATTGCTTTGCTGCTGTTTTAGTGAGACAACACTATTAATTTTTAGTTAGATATTATGGTCTGTCAATGGCTTTGAGTTGAAAATCTTTTTTTTTAAATTCCTTTTTATTAAAAAAAAAGATTAGGAAGAAGTATTAAAGATAGCAAACTGAGACTTCTCCCTTAACATGATCTTTATCTGTGTTATTTTATGTCCTGTCCACAAATTTCCTAAAATTATTTTGTAAGCCAAGAATAATATATAGGCCATGCCTTGGGAAACCCTATGCTGTTAAGACCTTTTCATTGATATTGTTTAACTATATAGAGTATCGCAAGATCCAGCACAGGTCTCACTACTTTCTCTATAAGAATATACTTAAAGGGGCATAGGATCATGTAAAACTTTAAAAATGTGAGCTTTCCTGCTACCTTCTCTATAAATTCTCCAAAGAAAAGAAAAAGCCATCCTATGGATAAGTGCTGTTGGTGGTAGTTAGAGGTTGCTAATCATGTAGTTATGGCTTTTTTGTCTTTGATGCAAAATTGTTATCTAGGGATTTCCCTCTGGTGGCCTCCTGGCAATTCTGTTTGCTTCTTTCCTGTGTGGATGCCATTTCCTAAGATCTCAACTTTTTCTCTTTGTTGGTTTACTTTTATTCATCTAACATTCCTTTTTTTTTTTTTTTAAACTTTATTTATTCATGAGAGACACACACAGAGAGAGAGAGGCAGAGACACAGGCAGAGGGAGAAGCAGGCTCCATGCAGGGAGCCTGACGTGGGACTGGATCCCCATCCTGGGTCTCCAGGATCAGGCCCTGGGCTGAAGGCGGTGCTAAACCGCTGAGCCACCTGGGCTGCGCCCCGCCGCCCCCCCCCCCCCCCCCCCCCGCTTTTTTAAAAGTCATCTAACAAACTCCTTGAGAAAAAGATCGTGAAGAGTAAACATTTTGTAATTTTGAATGTCTGAAAATAGCTCTCTCTCTTCTACCTTTTATTGGTAGTTTGCTGATTATTCTATGTTGGAAATCATTTTCCTTTAGAATTTAGAAGACTTTGCTATGTTATGTCTAATAGTGTTGGGAAATTTGAAGCCATTCTTTTTTTTTTTTTTTTTTTTTTCTTTTTTTGAAAGATTTTATTTTTAGGGTGCTTTGGGTGGCTTTTTCTGTTAAGCATCTGCCTTCGGCTCAGGTCATGATCTTAGGGTCCTAGGATCCTGGGATTGGGGCCCCACATCAGCAGGGAGCTTGCTTCTCCCTCTCCCTCTGCTGTTGCCCCTTCCTTTGCTGTCACACACTCTCTCTAGTAAATAAAGAAAATCTTTAAAAAAAAAAAAAAGTTTTATTTTTAAGTCTGCACTCAATGTGGGGGTCGAACCCACGATCCAAAAGATCATGAGTCACAGGCTCCACTGACTGAGCCAGCCAGGTGCTCCTGAAGTCATTCTTACTCCTGGTTCTTTGTATTTTTTTTCTCTAGAAGTTTATAGAATTCTCTGGTCTCCTATTGTAAAAGTTAATGTAGTAGGCATTTAATAGGCTCTCTTCTGATAGCTCAAGTCATTCAGTTGTGTTTTTTTTTCTCTGTTTTGGTCCTTTTCATCAGTGGTAGAGGCTTTCCTGAAATGTCTGGTAATCCTTAGTAGTCCGTATTTTTACTTTTAAAAGGATAGGATTAAAGAGCTGATTGGAATCTTTGAGTACAGTGGGTGGGCTCAAGGCTTTTTGACTTTGGGCTTTATTGTAAGGTAGGGAAACTCCTATCACTTTCATTGAGCCTGGTTGCCCAGCTCTGAAGAAGCTGTTGGTCTCTGCATTCAGTTAGCATTGTTTTTAGAATGGTGTGCATGCTTTTTCACCTGCACCTGGCTTTCTGTTTTACCTTTTCCAGGAATGAAGACCTGGGCCATCTTATTAGAAGGGTTTCAGAGAGCTCTTTGGGGACTAGGCTTTGAGTTCTACTTCTCTTTGAAGGAGTATAAAAATCACAAAATAATCTCACTCAAAACTTAACTTGTTGATGGAAAGCTGACCTAGAATGAAATTCTTACAAATTGTACGCCTACTGATGTTGGCCTTTATCAGTCTGGATCTTTACCCTTTCTAAACTTTTAGAAGCTATTGTCACTTCTAAGAACTTGAAGTAGCATCACAACCCCCCTTTTCTGGGTTAAACCTCCCCCTACCAAAAATAAAAAAGAAAACAGAGTGGCCAGTTACTTCAGAAAATGAACCTATCTTAAAAACAAAGTCACTCAAGGCCAATTTTAAAATATTAAAAATATGACAGTAGCACCCTCATATGTAATTTTTTTTTTACTGAGTAATTCCATGCCTAGGGTGTTAGGCAAGATGCCTCTTATCTGAAGGTGTTTATTTCATGTTCTCTGTTAGGACAAATCACACTGTTGTTTGTAATTTTGTAAGATGGGTTCTGATTTCAGAGATTTTAAAATTTGAAAAAATATGTGACTTAATAATAGTAAGAATTACATCCACAATGGAGTATCATTACAGAAATAATGATGGAATATTTAAAATTAAGTTGGAAAGAGAATAATGTAGCACAGAATTTGGATCGAAAATGCAGTTGTGCATATGGATGGATGAGGATTAAGACCCAACTAGCGAAGGCAACATTGCTAAATAGCAAAAGGTTCATAGCTCAGATAGCAGGGCTGCTGCCTTCATATGAATTAGGAGAATCCCCTTCCTCTAGATTGATGCTGAGTATTGGGCACATTGCTTATCAAATGAAGCATGCGCTGAATTTCTACTTTCATTTCCTATGCTGGGTGTGCTTGTGTAAGGCAGAAGCTATAAACAGTTATCACTTACTATCTGTAAGGTACAATGCTTAGTGCTTACAAACATTGGACAATTTTCATAACAACTCTGTGAAGTAAGTGTTGTTATCTTCTTTCGCAGTTAATTCTTCAGGTCAGGCATCTTCTGAACTCCATAATTATGTACCTGCTGCTTGTGTAGCTAATTCGCAGTATAGCAGCTAGAGTTAGTCCTTTTATTAACATCTAAGACAGATTGTGTGTCTTCTCTGCTCCGAAGGCTTCCCATTTCACTCAGGAAAAGGTAAAGTCTTGACAGTGACACACAAGGCAATATGTTATCTGCTTTGTCCCCCTCCCCTCAACTGTACTTTGACTTCACTGAATTTTATGATCTCTTTGCTGTTCTTTGTGCACAGGACACTCCTGCATTAGAGTTTTCTCTGGCTGTTCCTTGTGTCTTGAATGTTCTCTGAGCTATCTGCAAGTCAAACTCCCTGACTTCCAAGTCTTGGCTCAGCTGTTACCTCCTCATTGAGGCCGCTCTGACAATATAAATTGCAACTTCCCTTTATTCCCCCAGCAGCGATTATAACCCATTATCATATAATTTACCATGTGTGTTTCTGCTGGAAGATGTACTTCTAATACCAGGGATCTTTGTCTCTCATTCATGAGGTAACCTAAGCATCTAGAACAGCAATCTAGTTAGTAGTGAGTGTTCAGTAATGTTTATTGCATGAATGATTGAGTGAAAATGGTGTGGGAGAAGTTAAGCATTTTGGCAAAAGTCTGCATAGCTAATAAAGGTGGAGGTAGATTTTTAAAAAATTATTTATTTGAGAGAGTGAGCATGAGAGAGCACAAGCCTGGGGGAGGGGCAGAAAAGGAGAAGGGGAAGCCAGCATGGGGCTTGATCCCAGGACTCTGGGACCATGACCTGAGCTGAAGGCAGACACCCAACTGACTGAGCCACCCAGGCACCCCAGTGGAGGTAGATTTTGAAGTGGTATTTGTGTGTTGTGTTTCTACTGTTAGAAGATAATATCCAGGGCAGCCCTGGTGGCGCAGCGGTTTAGCGCCGCCTGCAGCCCTGGGTGTGATCCTGGAGACCCAGGATCGAGTCCCATGTTGGGCTCCCTGCGTGCAGCCTGCTTCTCTCTGCCTGTGTCTCTGCCTCTCTTTCGCTCTCTCTGAATAAATAAATAAATAAATCTTAAAAAAAAATAGAAGATAATATCCAAAGAGTGTGTGTTAAGATGAATAAGATTATGGATAACTTTTTTCTTTTATCCTCCCTCCCCAAATTTAATTTCTATTATGTCCTATTTTAAATGAAAGTATAATTAAAAAATAAGTTACCTGAGTAGAAGGAAAAAGCCAGCTATCAGGAAGCTAAGAGCAGGCAGCCACAAAGTTGAAATCTGGTACCACATCTGAGAAAGAGCTTGTCTCACAAATCCACTGATCTTATCTGCCTTAAGAATAAAGAATGATGGTGTGATAAAGTCCTGGTAAAAGTTGTGAGTGCTTTTGACCTTAGATATTTTGTGAGTAACCATAGACAATTTCATTTAACCTTTTTGGCCCTTCAAAATCAGGATAATAGTCTTGCTTAGAAGAGTTGTTGGGAGGATTAAATATGGTATGTGAAGAACTGATACTTATGTACATATTGATATGTAAAGAGCTCAATATTATTATACATAATTTCTCAGTAGTGTTGTACACACTGAAATGTAAAGAACTCAATAGCTATTAGCCAGTGTCATTATTATTTCTATTGCTGCTACTTATTTGGTACAGGATTTTTAGAAATTTTAGAAATATTTGATGTGTGTATCTTGTTGTCTAGTGAGTTTTGGCACATGGTAGAGAGCAAACTAATATTGTTCAGACAGCTATACAGGCTTTGTTAAACTTGTTTTTTGTGGATACTTGTTTGGGGTTCTAATTCTATATCTTAAAATTAGCCATTGTTTCCTTAATAATTTACATAAATTTTAGATTCTATAACTACCATCCATTGGTTTTGAAGTCTTGGTTGAGTAACTCCAGTGGGTCAGGTGTCCTACTAAGTTCTAGGAGAGCAAAGTAGAATTAAGAAGGCATGTACTGTATCTTTAAGGAGCTTACAGGTAGGGACGCCTGGGTGGCTTAGGGTTTGAGCCTCTGCCTTCACGCTCGGGGCGTGATCCTGGGGTCCTGGGATCGAGTCCCGCATCGGGCTCCCTGCATGGAGCCTGCTTTTTCTTCTGCCTGTGTCTCTGCCTCTCTCTCTCTGTGTCTCTCATGAATAAATAAATAAAATCGTTTTTTTTTTTTTTTAAAGGAGCTTACAGGTAGATATGTAGGCAGATAATGTAAGTAAGTATAATACAAGGTGGGAAGTGCTCTTAATACATATGTACATAATATGACTATGAAAAAGTAGAGAGTAGTAAATGCTTTATGAATAGGGAGCCAAGAAGGGAGGCTTTATGAGGGAGAATTTCAGGTGCTTTGCCTAAAGAACATTATAGAGGACCCAAAGCCTCAATAGGAGCATACACAATTCTGAGGACTGCCTTCAAAGAGACCTCTGGAAACCAAGCAGGGAGCCTGATGTGGGGCTCGATCCCAGGACCCTGAGATCATGACCTGTGTTGTGTCAAAGGCAGATGGCTTAACCCACTGAGCCACCCAGGTGCCTCAAGACTGCAATCTCTGAAACCATCCAGAAGAGACTTTTTTTTTAATTAAAGTTGCAAGACTAAATGAGTATAATCTTTTGTTGTGTGCACTTTGGAGAAGGATATAAACTGGGGAAGGAATCTAAGTAAGTTCATTGAAATAGTTAACACCACACTCTCATTTGGTATTTTCTTTGAAAGCAGAAAAGAACATCATCTCAGCAGGCAGGAAATAGAAGGCCTCGTGGCAACAAAGATCGTTATAAGAAATGATCAGCGGAAAAAAAAAAAAAGAAATGATCAGCGAGAAAGAGGAAGGCCTATTTTTAGAGATGAATATTAGAAATTTAATACTTAATTTAGTAAATAAGACTATATATAGTGTAAGAACCATGGGTATATACTTTCCATGCCTTAAAGATGGTGTATTATTGGGGTGCCTGAGTGGCTCAGTTGGTTAAATGCCTGAGTTGGTTTCCACTCAGATCATGATCCTAGGGTTGTGAAATTGAAGCCTGCATTGGGCTCCACTCTCAGCATGGAATCTGTTTGAGATTCTCTCTCCCTCTGCCCCTCTCCCCTCTAAAAAATGGCGTATTAATTAAAATCTAGTAAACCATGTAACCCAGTTAGCATTGGAGAAGTCTCAGATTATTCAGTGTATACATTATTAAAGTAGATATCTTCATAGTAAATTTGAATGATAAATAATGACACAAAATAACTGTACCTGAGGAAAGATTGAGAGTTACATTACATAGCAATGTAATACAGGAATATGGGAAGAATTGCATAAAGTAGGAGATACTACTATTTCTAAATGTAATGAAAGGTAGAATTAGCACACATAGAGAGTTCATTGGAAGGGCTAAGAAAGACACTTTAGGACTAGATGGATCCTTAAAAAAGTGATCATTCAAGTGTAAGAAGATGTATTTTGTATGGGTTACTGCATTTGGAAAGATTGATGTAAGGTCTCCTAGGGATTCTGAACTTTCAGACTTAGTGGTTTACACTAAACAGTACTTAAATTTTTTTTTATTAAAGTAATTGCTGCACCCCACATGGAGCTTGAATGCACAACCCTGAGATCAAGAGTCACCCACTCCTCTGACTGAGCCAGCCAGGCACCCCAAAATGTACATTTTTAGAATGTGTGTGTATCTGAATCAAAGATTCTCAAAAATGTAAAAAAAAAAAGTAATACATTCTGTTCTATCTTATTTTTGAAGAAAGCTGGTTAAACTCACCAAAATGATTTCCTGACAACTAATGGAATATATCCCATAGTTTTAAAAAGTACTAAGTTACACTCTTGAAAGAAACGGACTTGAGTTTATGAGGTCTCTTTTCTGAACAGTCTGGCTGTTAAAGTGCTGATTTTTGGGGTGCCTGTCTGGGTCAGTCAGAGCATGTGACTTTTGATCTTGGGGTTGTGAGTTGGCTGTAGAGATTAGAGATTACTTAAAAAGTTAAAAAAAAACACGATACTGATTCTGTCCCTTTTTGAAACCATATTGGTACTATATTAGTTATACCCCAAAAGGGGCTCAGCCTGCTTCACTAAACAAGTGTTTAAGGTCAGGGAACTTTTGTGATAAAAAAACTTCTATTTTGGGGATCCCTGGGTGGCTCAGTGGTCTAGCGCCTGCCTTTGTTCCAGACGTGGTCCTGGAGTCCTGGGATCAAGTCCCACATGGAGCCTGCTTCTCCCTCTGTCTCTGTCTCTGTCTCTCTGTCTCTCATGAATGAATAAATAAAATATTTAAAAAAAGAAAAAAGCTTCTATTTTGTACATATGAAGAGAGTTATCTAAAAAAACTTATTTTAAAATTAGATTCCATATAAACTTGTTACCAAATGATCTTCAAATCGTGTACTTAACAACCCTCTTTTAAACAATATACTTTTATATAAGAGTTGAAAAGACTGGATAAATACCAAGAAATACATTATGAGCAATTTTAATTTATCTTTTTTTTTTAAAAAAGATTTATTTATGTATTCATGATAGAGAAAGAGAGAGAGGCAGAGACACAGGAGGAGGAGAAGCAGGCTCCATGCTGGGAGCCCGACGTGGGACTTGATCCCGGGACTCCAGGACTGCGCCCTGGGCCAAAGGCAGGCGCCAAACTGCTGAGCCACCCAGGGATCCCCAATTTATCTTTTTTTTTTGATGTTTACTTTTGACACTACACAACATGTGTAGTCTTTTATTATTTTTTTAGTTAATTTATTTTAGAGGGAGGGAGGGAGAGAGAGGGAGAGAGAAGGAATCTCCCCAGACTCCCTGGTCAGTGAGGAGCCAGATGTGGAGCTTGATCTCACAACCCCGAGATCACGACCTAAGGCAAAATCAAGAGTCAGATGCTCAACCGACTGAACCATCCAGGTGCCCTTATAGTTCTTTTTTTTTTTTTTTTCTTATCGTTCTTTAAAGTATTTTTTAAAAGATTTTATTCATTTATTCATGAGAGACACACAGAGAGAGAGGGGCAAAGAGGGAGAAGCAGACTCCTCATGGGGAGCCCGATGTGGGACTTGATCCCTGGACCTGGGATCATGCCCTGAATCAAAAGCAGAGGTTCAACCACTGAGTGACCCAGGCGTCCCTTTTTAAAGTATTTAAAAAATTTATTGCTGGCAGACACATGACATTGGCTCTGTTCTTTTTATTTTTTTTTATTTATTTATTTATTTTTTTTTTTAGATAAAGTCTTTTTTTTTTTTTAATTTACTTATGATAGTCACAGAGAGAGAGAGAGAGAGGGCAGAGACATAGGCAGAGGGAGAAGCAGACTCCATGCACCGGGAGCCTGACGTGGGATTCGATCCTGGGTCTCCAGGATCACGCCCTGGGCCAAAGCAGGTGCTGAACCGCTGCGCCACCCAGGGATCCCTGGCTCTGTTCTTATTATGGAAAATAATTTACCATTTTAGCAGTGAAACCCAATAGTTTTTTCCCCCCTTTACGTGTGAAAGTGTATAAAATACTCCCTATTTAAAACTTCAAAAATTTCTTTTTAAAAAGTCTTCTCAGACAAAACAAAGTAGGATTTTTTAATAACTTTTTAAAAAATATTTATTTATTCATGAGAGACACAGAGGCAGAGACACAGGCAGAGGGAGAAGTAGGCTCCATGCAGGAAGCCCAATGTGGGATTCGATCCCTGGACTCCAGGATCACACCCTGAGCTGAAGGCAGACGCCCAACTGCTGAGCCACCCAGGCATCCCTTTTATAACTTTTCATAGTGTTTTTTCTTAGGGAAAAATAAGTCTGGTTAAATATTCTTTATTTTTAAAATTTAAAAATTTTTAGTTGACGTGTAATTGACTAATAGTTTCAGCTGTACAACATACTGAATGGGCATTTATATACATTACAAAATGTTTACCATGGTAAGTGTAGTTCTAATCTGTCACCATACAGTTATTACAGTATTATTGACTATATTCCCTAGTGCTGTACTTTTCATCCCTGTGACTTGTTTTATAACTGGAAGTTTGTACTTAATCTCTTTCACGTATTTGGCCCATTCTACCACTCCCCTCTCCTTTGGAAACCACCAGGCTGTTTTCTGTATGTAGAGTCTGTTTCTGTGTTTTGTTTTTTAGATTACACATTTAAGTGAAATCATACGGTATTTGTCTTTCTTTGATTTATTTCATTTAACCTACTACCCTCTAGGTCCATCCATGCATCCATGTTGTCATAAATGGCTGAGTGTAGTATTCATGTAGGGTGTGTGTGTGTTTGTACACCACATCTTGATCCTTTCATCTGTCGGTGGACACTTAGGTTGCTTCCATATCTTGGCTGCTGTAAATAATGCTACAGTGAATATAGGGGTGCAATATCTTTTTATATTCATCTTTTTGTTTTCTTTGGATAAATACCCAGAAGTGAAATTACTGGATCATGTGGATCATCATCTATTTTTACTTTTTTTAGGAACTCCCATATTGTTTTACATCGTGGCTGCACCAGTTTACATTTCCAACAACAGTTGCACAAGGGTTCTCTTTCCTCACAGTCTCACCAATATATGTATATTTCCTCACAGTCTCACCTATATATATATAAATAATTAGAAATGTCTTCAAGTCCTCTGCCCATTTTTAAATCAGATTATTTGAGGCTTTTTTTTTTTTTTTTTGTATTTGAGGCTTTTTTTGGTGTTGAGTTCTTTGAATTCTTTATGTATTTTGGGTATTGACCGCTTATTGGATATGTTATTTGCAAATATCTTCTCCCATTTAGTAGGTTGCCTTTCATTTTGTTGATAGTTTCCTTCGCTATGCAAACACTTTTTAGTTTTGTTTTTTTTTTATGGTGAAAAAATTTATATTTAGATTTATAGCCGGCTGGACTCAGTTTAGGTGATCCCAGTTTTGTTGGCAACATCCAAAGCATCATAGTCAGGAGCCAGTCGAGCATATGCTTTCTTCTCTCCCTCAGGCCTGATCAAGGTGTTGACCTTGGCCACATCAATGTCATAGAGCTTCTTCACAGCCTGTTTGATCTGGTGCTTATTGGCCTTGACGTCCACAGTGAACACAAGTGTGTTGTTTTCTATTTTCTTCATGGCTGACTCAGTAGTTAAGGGGAACTTGATGATGGCATAGTGATCAAGCTTGTTTCTTCTGGGGGCGCTCTTTCGAGGATATTTGGGCTGCCTTTGGAGACACAGGGTCTTGGGTCTTGGGTCCTTGGAATGTAGGTGACTGTGCACGCCTTTCAGCACCGCTTTCTTAGATTTCAAAGCCTTTGCTTTGGCTTCTGCTTTGGGAGGGGCAGGGGCTTCCTTCTTCGCCTTCGGTGCTATCTTTGTGAAAGGGCAAACACTTTTTAGTTTGACGTGATCCCAATTGTTTAATTTTGCTTTTGTTGCCCTTGCCTAAGAAGACAGATCCAAAAAATATTGCTAAGACCAATGTCCAAGAATTTACTGCCTATGTTTTCTTTTAAGAATTTTATAGTTTCAGGGCTTATATTTAGGTCTTTAATCCAATTTGGGTTTGTGTGTGTGTGTTGTAAGAAAATTTCACTCCAGTTTTCCCACCACTACTTATTGAAAAGACTCTTCACTATTGTATATTCTTGCCTCCTTTGTCGTAGATTGATTGCCGGTATAACTGGGGGTTTATTTCTGGGTGTTCTATTCTGTTCCATTGGTGTCTGTTTTTGTGTTAGTTTCATACTGTTTTGATTATTATAGCTTTGTAGTATGATTTAAAATCCATCTTTTTCTTTCTCAAGATTGCTTTGGCTATTTGGAATCTTTTGTGGTTTTATATAAATTATAGGATTATTTGTTTTATTCTGTGAGAAATGCTGTTGATACTTTGTTAGGAATTGCATTGAATCTTTAGATTGTTTTGGGGAATATGGGCATTTTAACAATATTCTTCCAATTTATGAGCATGGTATATTTTTTCATTTATTAATTGGCTTCATTTTCTTTCTTCAGTGTCTTACAGTTTTTAGGGTACAGATCTTTCACCACCTTGATTAAATTTATTCCTTGATATTTTGTTCTTAAATTTTTTTTTTTTTTTTTTTTTTTAAGATTTATTCATTAGAGAGAGAGCAAGGGAGGGAGGGCGAGAATTCTATGGAGTCTCCCCTCTGGACATGGAGCCCAATGCAGGGCTTGATCCCAGTACCCTGAGACCATGATCTAATCTGAAACCAGAAATCAGATGTTCAGCCGACTGAACTACCTAGGTGCAACACTGGATATTTTATTCTTTTTAATGCAATTGTAAATGGGATTATTTTCCTAATTTCTCTTTCTGCTAGCTTGTTATTAACGTATTGAACAGCAGATTTTTGTATAATGATTTTGTACTGAATTCATTTTAAGTTTTTTTTTTTTTGAGGGGGGGAGTGGTCTTCAGGGTTTTCTATATATAGTATCATGTCATTTGCAAATAGTGATAATTTCACTTCTTCCTTGACAATTTTGTCACTTTTATTTCTTGTCTGATTGGTGTGGCTAGGACTTGCAGTGCTATGTTGAATAAAAAGTGGTTATAGTGGACATCCTTGTCTTGTTCCTCATCTTACAGGAAAAACTTTTAGCTTTTTGCTGTTGAGTATCATCTTAGTGGTGGGTGTTATATATGGTCTTATTATGTTAAGGTTTATTTCCTCTGTATCCACTTTATCGAGAGTTTTTATTTTTAATCATGAATGGATGCTGAGTTTTGTTAAATGCCTTTTCTGTATATATTGACATGATTATATGATTTTTCTTTTAAAGATTTTATTTATTCATGAGAGACACAGAGAGTAGAGAGAGAGAGACACAGGCAGAGGGAGAAGCAGGCTCCATGCTGGGAGCCCAACATGGAACTTGATTCCGGGTCTCCAAGATCACACCCTGGGCTGAAGGGGGCGCTAAACCACTGAGCCACCCGGGCTGCCCTGATTATATGATTTTTATCATTGACTTACTAATGTGGTGTATCAGATAGTTGCAGATATTGAACCATCCTTGTATCCCTAAAGTAAATTCCACTTGATCACTTGAATGATCCTTTTAATGTCTTGTTCAATTTGATTTGCTAATATTTTATTATTTTATAGCCATGTTTATTGGGGATATTGGCCTGTAGTTATCTTCTTTTTTTTTTTTTTTTTTTTGGTAGTGACTTTGGTTTTGGTATCAGGGTATGCTGGCTTCATAGAATGAATTTCTTAAAAGCATTCCTTTCTCTTCAGTTTTTTGAAATAGTTTGAAAGGGATAGGTATTAAGCCTTTAAATGTTTGGTAGAATCTGAGGCACCTGGGTGGTGCGGTTTGAGTGACTCTTGATTTTGGCTCAGGTTGTTATCTCAGGATTGTGAGACTAAGCTCTGCGTTGGGCTCGGAGCTGAACACAGAATCTGCTTTAGATTCTCTGTCCCTTTCCGTTTGCTCCTCTTTCTCATGTGTGCGAGCTCTCTCTCCCTCAAATAAATATATCTTTTTTTTTTTTTAAGAAAAAGATATATAGTAGAATTTACCTGTGAAGGCCTGGGTCCTGAACTTTTTGTTTTTTAGGAGTTTTTTAAATTATTGATTTCATTACTAGAAATGGTCTATTCAGATTTTCTGCTTCTTCCTGATTTGGTTTTCTAAGTTCATGTATTTCTAGGAATTTATCCATTTCTTCTAGGTTGTCAAATTTATTGGTATATAATTTTTCATAATCTCTACATCTTTTCTATTTTTGGGGGGGAGTCTCAGTTTATTTCTGCTCTTTATTATTTCCTTCTTTCTACTAACTTTGGACTCTTATTTTTCTAGTTTCCTTAGGTGTGTGTAAGATAGGATTGTGATTTTTCTTGTTTCTTGAGATAAGCCTGTATTGCTATAAACATCCTGCTAGCACTGCTTTTGCTGTGTCCCATAGATTTTGGAACATTGGCTTTCTACTTTCATTTGTCAATTTTTTTTGTTGATTCATTGGTTTGTTGTGCCCAAGATTGTGAA
Source organism: Canis aureus (assembly GCF_053574225.1). Lineage (NCBI taxonomy): Eukaryota > Metazoa > Chordata > Mammalia > Carnivora > Canidae > Canis > Canis aureus. The sequence goes on from NC_135629.1 coordinate 6,971,762, forward strand.
TCCGAGAAACCACCAAGGAGCCCGCACCGATGCAAGCGCACAAGGGTTTATTAGCAAGCTCGAGCTTGGGTCCAAGTATACCCGACACAGCGGAGCAGGGACTTGAACTCCAAAGTGGGTTACAGCTGGGTTTTTTATAGTCTGGTCTAGGGGATTTTCAGAAGGGGTGGAGGAATTTCTCAAGTTCTGTTTACATTCTGATATGGGGCTTAAGGGCATTGAGCTCTGTTCTCATTCTAATATGGGACTTTCTACCAGGGGCGTGGGCTCTGTTGTCTTTCTGATATGGGATTCTCTGCCCAGGGCAATTCTGAGCTCTGTTGTCTTTCTGATATGGGATTCCCTGCCAAGGACATTGAGGACATTCTGCAGTTTTTCCTGTAAAGTTCAGCTCTTATTCACAGGGGCCTAAGATGGCTGTACTTGTGCTAATGCTAAACTTTAGGTGGGATGGCCTTAATTTTTCTCGGCCTCCACAGGTTGTTTAGTAGCATATTGTGTAGCCTCCACATGTTTGTGTGTTTTTTCCTGTAAATGATTGCTAGTTTCATTCCTTTGTGGTCAGAAAAGATGTTTGATAGGATTTCAGTCTTCTTAAATTTATTGATACTTGTTTTGTGGCCTACCGTGGGATCTATCCTGGAGAATGTTCCATGTGCATTTGAAAAGAATGTACACTCTGCTGTTGGATGGAATTTTCTGTATATACACATGTTAAGTCCATCTGGTAATGTGTCATTTAAAGCTACTGTTTCCTTATTGATTTTTGGTCTGTATGCTCTATAATTGATGTAAATGGGATGTTAAAGTCCCTTACTATTATTGGATTACTGTCAATCCTCCCTCCCTCCTTTCCATAAACTCTGTGCCCAACATGGAGCCTGAACTCACAACCCTGAGATCAGGAGTTGCATGCTCTGCTAACTGAGCTAGCCAGGTACCCCTGTCAACTTCTTTCTTTATGTTTGTTAATATTTGCTTTAAGTATTTAGGTGCTCCTATGTTGGGTGCATAAATATTTACAATTGTTATGTCCTCTTGTTGGATTGATCCCTTTATCATTATGTAATGCCATTCTTTTTTTTTTTTTTTAAGACTTTATTTATTCACGAGAGACACACACACAGAGAGAGAGAGAGGCAGAGACAAAGGCAGAGGGAGAAGCAGGCTGGCTCCATGCAGGAGGCCTGAAGCGGGACTCGATCCTGGGTTCCCAGGATCAGGCCCTGGGCTGAAGGCAGTGCAGAACCGCTGAGCCACCCAGCCTGCCCTGTAATGCCCTTCTTTGTCTTGTTACAGTCTTTTGTTTCAAAGATTATTTTGTCTGATACATGTTGCTGCTCCTCCCTTTTTTCATTTCTATTTGCATAAAATATCCATTTTTACCATTCACTTTCAGTCTGTATTTTTAGGTCTGAAGTGAGTGTCTTCTAGGCATTATATAGCTGGTTTTTTGTTTTTTGTTATTTTAATCCATCCATTCATTCATTCATTCATTCATTCACCTTATGTCTTTTGACTAGGGTGTTTAGGTCATTTACATTTATAATTATTGGTATGTATATACTTATTGCCATTTTGTTCATTGTTTTCCTGTTGTGTAGTTCTGTTCCTTTTTCCTTCTCTTCCTCTCTTTTCTTGTGACTTGGCGACTTTTTTAGTGTTATGCTTGAAACCCTTTCTCTTAATTTTTTTGTATCAGAGGTTTTGGCTTGTGGTTATCATAAGGTCCATATATAATGTCTTTTGTATATAGCAGTTTCTTTTAAGTTGATGGTCACTTAAGTTCATACGTTCTAAAAACACTGCCATTTGTATTCTTTCCATTTTTTTTTTTTAAGATTTTATTTATTATGAGAGACAGAGAGAGAGAGAGAGAGAGGAGGAGAGAGAGAGGCAGAAACACAGGCAGAGGGAGAAGCAGGCTCCATGCAGGGAGCCCAACACGGTACTTGATCCCAGGTCTCCAGGATCAGGCTCTGGGCCAAAGGCGGGCGCTAAACCACTGAGCCACCCGGGCTGCCCTGTTTTTTGTTTTTTGTTTTTTTTTTTATTAATGTATTTATTTATTTGAGAATGAACGAAAACAATTGGGAAGGGCAACGGGAGAAGGAGAGAGAATCTCTAGCAGACTCCGTGTTAAGCACAGATCCTGGCATGGGGCTTGATCTCACAAATCTGAGATCAGAACCTGAGCTGACACACCAGGAGTTGGATGCTTAACCAACTGGGCCACCCAGGCACCCCCTCCCTCCATGTTTTATGAATATTATGTCATACTTTACATCTTTTTATTTTGTCTGTCCTTTAACTGATTATTGTAGATATAAATGATTTTTTTTGTCTTTTAATCTTTATACTAGCTTTATAAGTGATTGATTTATCTTTATCTTTACTATGTTGACTTTTAGCAGTGAAAATTTTCTTTCTCTCTTTTTAAAAAGTTTTGTTTATTCATGAGAGACACAGAGAGAGAGAGGCAGAGAGACATAGGCAGAGTGAGAAGCAGGGTCCCTGTGGGGATCCTGATGTGGGACTCAATCCCAGGGCCCTGGGACCATGACCTGAGCCAAAGGTAGATGCTCAACCACTGAGCCACCCAGGTGCCCCAGGATAGGAAAGTTTTTATTGTAGGCTCCACACCCAGCATGGAGCCCAATGTAGGGGTTGAATTCACAACCCTGAGATTGAGACCTGAACCAAGATTAAGAGAGTCAGAGACTTAACCAACTGAGCCAGCCACCCAGGCACTCCCGGGATGGGGAAATTTTTAGTTGTTACTTCTTCAGATAAGTTTTCTGCTCCCTTCCCTCTCTCTTCTCCTCTGGGACCCCTAATGTTATTACAGTTGAAATTGTTTCAGAGTTCTTTTAACCTATCTTCATTAAGAAAATTTTTCCTCCTTTTTTGCTATTTAGTTTAGTGATCCTGCTACTCTGTCTCCAGATTAATGATCTGTATTTCTGCATCCTCTGATCTGCTGTTGATCTCCTCTAGTGTATTTTTCATTTATTGTATTCTTCAGCTCTGATTGGTTCTTTTTATATATTTTCTCTTTGTTGAAGTTCTCACTGAGTTCATCCACTCTTCTCTCAAGTCTTTATAACCATTACTTTGTTTCATTTAGTTTTTTTTTTTTTTCTGAGGTTTTATCTTATTCTTTGATTTGGAACATTTTCTTCCATCCCCTTATTTTGTCTGAGTCTCTGTGTTTCTGTGTATTAGAGAGGTCAGCTGTATCTCTTGGTCTTCAAAATAGTGGCTTTAAGTAAAAGGTGACTTGTGGATCCTAGTAGCTCAGTCTTGCCTGGTTACCGCAACCAGGTGTTTCATGGGTGTCTCATGTGTGGCCTTCATGTTACAACTGGGCTGTGACTGCTCTAGGCATGTTAATGGTTGGTTCTAGTCCCCAGCTCGGCTGGCTGCAGTGACTGGGTGTGATAACTGTGTCCTACCCTGGTTGGTAGGACTGGCCCCTGGCACAGCTGGCTGTTGCAGGCATGCTGGTAGGAGGGGCACTAGTCCTGTCTGGAGCTGCCCCACTGGGTGTGGTAGGCCAGTAATTGTTTTAGGGTATTGCTGGTCTCCACTGAGGGTGTCCACTGGGTGTGGCAGGGTGGGAGCAGCTTTGGAGTGATGGGGCCGGTCCATTGGGAAGTGCTGGAGCAGGTGACTGTTGGTAACAAGATGGAAAGAGAGTGTCAGGACTAGTTCCCACCAGTTAGGCTGAAGGAAGGCAAAAAAAAAAAAAAAAAATGCCCACCAGCCCTTTCCTTCCTGAAGAAAGTTCCTACAGATCCTGCCCCTTTAGCACACACCCTAAAATTAGTCAATAAATCTCCTTCACATATAATCCAGATGCTTTTCAAACTGCTGCCTTTGTGTTGGGTCTTGGAGTGACTGATAAAGTATGCTGGCCATTTAAGCCAAATGTCATGGGGGCTTGTCTTGTTGATAAAGATCTGGGGTAAGAGTTGCCTTATGTAGGGCTAGTTTGGTTTGCTCCCCAGGGAAGACCTGTGTGCCTGTGAAATCCATCCTATTTGTGAGTCAACGACACTGGGGGTTTCAGAGGTTCGCAGGGTCTCTGCCTCTCTTAACCTTTTCAATATGGCCCTTTAAAATATATCTTTAACTGTGAAAATACTACTTTGCTAGTCTTTGGGTGGTTTTCAGAGGGAGTTGCACTTACGTAGTTGTAGCCTTGATGTGTCTTTAGGAGCAGGTGAGCTCAGAATCCTCTTGGAGCAGGTGAGCTCAGAATCCTCTTACCTCACTGTTTTCCTGAGCTTCCCTGGATAAATATTCTTTAAATTATACCTTTAACCAGTGTGTTTGGGTAGCCATCCTTTCCTGGGAGGTCTTGTTTTTGTAAACTAGTCTTACTTTAAATGGTTTCTAGTGTAACTATCATGAATAAATAAATAAAATCTTTAAAAAAAATGGTTTCTAGTTTTATGGCTTTGGCTCTGAAGTGGTTTGGTTTATTGACATTACAAATAATGCTGCAGTAAGTATTCCTTAATAGTGCTAGGTATTTCTGTAGTGCTGGCTGTTCTGTTCCCCCTGTAGGATAGATTGTCAGATGGTATAGAAATTCAATATTTAAACAGCTCAGAGACACTATTAGATAGACTGTTGCGGTTTACATTCTTATCAGCAAGTAGGAGAGGTAGATTTCCTCAAATGCCTGTGATGGGTATTTTCATTTTCAGTCTTCTAAATTTTATGAATCTGATGCTAAAAATATTATTTTGCTTTTCAAAATTTGCAGTTCTCTACTACGTATGTATATATACACATAAACACATATGTGTTTCTATTCTGTGAATAGATAAACACATACATGTGTTTCTATTCTGTGAATTTAATTCTCAGTTTTTCCTGTGACACTGTTCATGTTTTTTGTTAATTTTTAGGAGTTCTTTGTATATTAGGAGTAGTAATCCTTTATATATAGAGAGAGGTAGCTTTTGAAAAATGGATTTCTTCCAACATAGTGAATTTCTCCATTCATCAGAGAAAGCATTTGTTTTGAAACTTTTCTTTGGAATAGTGAAAGATTTCACATTTAGAATCTCATTTCTTTGGGCTCTCTAGTTTTAGTATGTCTCTAGGTATGTATTATGAGTGTATATGGTTTTTTTTTTTTTTTAAGATTTTATTCATGAGAGACAGAGAGAGAGAGAGAGAGAGAGAGAGAGAGGCTGAGACACAGGCAGAGGGAGAAGTAGGCTCCATGCAGGGAGCCTGACTTGGGGCTGGATCGCGGGACTCCAGGATCAGGCCCTGGGCTGAAGGCAGCACTAAACCACTGAACCACCTGGGCTGCCCCGTGAGTGTATGTGTTTTTTTAGCTGAGATTTGGTCAACATATCAGAAGGAGAGATCAGAATATTAGCTAGGTTTGCATTTATGTTACAGTTGTATATTTTTTCAAAGATTTTGAGAGTGAGAGCACAAGCAGGGAGACGTGATAGAGGGAGAAGCAGGCTTCCTGCTGAGCAGGGAGCCGGAAGTGGGGCTTGATCCAGGGCCCTGAAATCATGACATGAGCCAAAGGCAGACATTTAACTGACTGAGCCACCCAGGTGCCCCATTTATATTTATTTGAGAGTAGAATCAATGGGATTTCTGAATGTCTCCAGTTAAGACAAGCGTGTTGATGCTGAATGGCTTTTAGAAACTGACTTTTTCTTGTTTTCAGATGTGTGCCCTTTAGTAAATTGATTAAGGAAAACCTTAGAATAGAACTTCTATAATGAACAGATTAATGGTATATCCATCATCCTTGGGGCAGTTGGTAGGGCCCTTGGTCTTCCTAGCCTGTCTGCTGATCTCAGCATTCCTTACAAATATGGTTCATCATTGTGTATGAGTGACATGATAAAGGTTGGAAAACATTGACTTAACATGCTTCTTAGCCTAGTAAGTGGTCTTAGAAAAATAAAATAATGAAAGAATTTAAGTGGGTTTGCTTTGATCACTTTTAATGAAGTTATTGTAGTATGTTCTATACTAAGCACCAGCACTATTTTGTAAGTGCCTTCAAGACTTAAAATTCATCATTAAATAAGTATGCTCTTGGATTTAGGCCGCATTTAAGCCTTGTAAGTGGGTTCTTTAGCTAGTAGTTTATAGTACAGTCTCTACACCCCCTCCCCCAATTAAATACAGTACGCTGCTTACTGCAGTTCGTCATCTGCTGAATGGTAGATATTTTTTAAAGATGTACCACTAAATGGAGATTTAACTAACATTTACTAGTTCTGACAGGTCTATTCTATTAAAAAATTAAAATCAATCAAGCAGTTTATCTTTTAAAAAGTAAGAGTGGGGGGGGGCACCTGGGTGGGTCAGTTGGTTGAGTGTCTAGCTCTTGATTTTTGGTTCAGGTCAAGATCTCAGGGTCCTGGGAATTGAGCTCTGTGTCCAGCCCCACACTTTGTGGGGAGTCTGCTTGAGGACTCTCTCCCTCTCCCTCTGTCCCTCTTCCTGCTCATGGATGTGTGTGTGCTCTTTCTCAGTAAAGCTTTAAAAAAATTGTTTTGCAGCAGTATTCTGGTTTCTAACCTAATTCATTTAATAAGTATTTGAGTGCCCTCAGGTTCTAAGTACTATATTAAGGACTAAGAATACAGTAGTGAACAGGATTCGGCAGTGTCAAAATCAAAAGCATCTCTAAAGTGATCTTTTAGGTGAAGGCCTTAATAATGGGAAAGGCCTTCCAGGTGGAGGGAACAAGAAGTTCAAAAGTCCTGAAACTTTCAGCTTGACATGTTTGTTCAGAAAGGAGTAGTTTAGCTTATATTCTGAGTCTTAATTGGGGAAGAATATGTTGAGCTGCATCTTTAAGATAGATTGCTCTGGTTGCTCTGTATCTCTAGATGAAGGGAATCATATCATTTCAGGCTAATGGGATGCTCAGATGAGCCCTCTTCATCTTTTTCTGTCATCTGGTTCTAAACTTCATCTCTTCCTTCTTTTAGTTGGGGGAAAAAAGATCTAGGGAAATGAGGTGCCCCTAAAAAGTGACCTTATGGTAGTGAAAGGATGCCTCTAAAAAGTGACTTGATGGTAACGAATGAATAGAATTAGGAGTGTGAAGGGCCTCGGGTTTAGGTGCCAGAGGAGGTAGAAGGCAGTATGCCATGGTCCTGCCACTTGAAAGCTATGGTATCTTGTCCTACCTCTGTCCCTTACACAAATAAAAGACTTTATAGACGTTACTGTTGTAATAGTAAAACACGAACAGAAAGTAGGATTTAATATATAGAAAATAAAAATTCCTCACAATCCTGCTGAATTAATCACTGATCTAATCTAATCTAATTCTAATCTAATTCTAGATTTTCTCACCTCTTTATGATTCTGCATTTTTCTTTTTCCTAGATTAATACAAAAGAGGTTCAAACTATATTTTTCATTTTTTGTTTTGTCTTGGATAGCTTTTTTCCATCTGCACATATAGAGTACTTCATTTATCACATAGACATTAGTATTTAATTCCCTATTAGGTATTTGGTCTTCCCCCAGTTTTTCAAGGATATGAACCGTGCTATAATGAAGATGCTTGTACATGTAGCTTTTCTCTTTTTTAAGTTTTTATTTAAATTCCAGTTTTTATTTAACTTACAGTGTAATACTAGTTTCAGGTGTACAATTTAGTAGTTCAAGATGTATATACATCACGAGGTACTCAAAACAATAAGTATACTCCTTACTCCCCATCACCTATTTCACCCATCCCCCTGCCCACCTGTCCTCTGGTGACACTCAATCACTTTGTTCTCTGTAGTTGAGAGTCTCTGTCTTGGTTTGCACCCTACCCTTTTTTTCCTCTATATTTGTTTGTATATATCATTATACACTTGCCTTATACTTCTGTAGGTTAAATTCATAGAGTGCAATTGAATTACGAGGTCAGTCTTTAAATTTTCTCATCTATAAAGTGGAGATGTAAGTCTTACCTAGAGTGTTTTTCTCTAAGGATTATTTTGGATAATATGAGTGGGTTGTATGCAGTATATACTTCCTCATAATATTAGGCACATAGTAAATGGTAGGTACTATTAATAAGACAAAGCAAGTTTCTAAGGGAAGAAGGTATGAGAAGGATGGGATTTCCTGTCAACCTTACCATTTTCTAAAGAAGGAGAATAAACCTCACTTCTGCATGATTACTGACTCCCAGTCAATACCACAGTATGGTGTGTCCTGACTGTACAGTATCTGACTTTATCATCATTGTGTGACTGTTGTGGACTTCTATTGCAGTTTTCTTGTTCCCCACTTAAAACATTTGATTATTTTTTGGCTAGGTGTCTCTGCTTACTCCTGTTTATAAGTTCATTTTTGTACCAAAACTGAACTGTGAATGTTATGGAAAACTCATGGACTTTAAATTTAAATATACATAGAATCTGGTTATTTTATGTATGTATATTTAGATATACATAGAATCTGGTTATTTTACGTATTTTATGTATTTTGAGTTCTTGGACAAGTGTGATTTCTTTGTACCTTATTTGTTTAAAGGGTGAGTGGAGGATGGGATTTAAACTCTAGTTAAAAAAAAAAAACTCTAGTTATACACATTAAATGAGATCATTTATATATCAAGTTGTTTAATACACATCCTAGAAATAATTTACCTTCCTTTAAGCAGAAAATTGTGGCTTACAGTTCTTTTTTTCTTTTAATTTCACTTCTCATCGTACTTAACATGTTACTCATACCCAAGGGTAGTCACTTGCACTTAATATACAGTAACTAAAGAAGAAGAGAAATGTAATTTAAAAAATATTAGACTAGAAGTCAGGAGACCTGGGCCCATGTTCCAGGTTGGCTTTTAAATGGTAGTATAACCCTTGATGAATCTTGATTTCTAGTCCCTATTTTGCTCATTTTTGAGTTGTCTATGAAATATTTTTATAGAAATATATGAATATAGAAGTTTTCTGACTTAAGCAGAGAATGTCACTTAAGAGAAAGTCCACATACTATTTTCTAATTATATATTATATCGTTGAATTGGTTGCTTTTGTTCTAGATTAAGTTTTTTTTCTTTTTTTGAACAGGTTTAAGTGTTGTGTAAGCTGCATCAATGGAGCACATACAGGGGGCCTGGAAGACGATCAGCAATGGTTTTGGATTCAAAGACACAGTGTTTGATGGCCCCAGCTGCATCTCCCCTACAATAGTTCAGCCGTTTGGCTTTCAGCGCCGGGCGTCAGATGATGGCAAACTTACGGACTCGTCTAAGACAAGCAACACTATCCGTGTTTTCTTGCCAAACAAGCAAAGAACAGTGGTATGTAAACATTCCTCTCAGAAAATTTTGCTGTCCATCTACCTATAAAAAACATTTTGGATAATTTTATTCACCTTGTAGATGGGCAAAATCTTCACTGTCATTTAGGTCTTTATTAATTGGATTTCCAGTTGCAGATTTTATTGCTTTATATTGCTGTATTCCTTTTTTTTTTTTTTTTTTAAAGATTTTATTTATTTATTCATGATAGTCACACAGAGAGAGAGAGAGGCAGAGACACAGGCAGAGGGAGAAGCAGGCTCCATGCAGGGAGCCCGACGTGGGACTCGATCCCGGGTCTCCAGGATCGTGCCCCGGGCCAAAGGCAGGTGCCAAACCGCTGCGCCACCCAGGGATCCCTATATTGCTGTATTCCTTTCACACTCCCAACTTTCGTCTCACTCCTTGGCCTTTTATTATTATTCCTGCTTGGAAGTCATCTTATCTGCCACTTCATTCAAACAATTTGTACATTTTTATGAGGGTTTTCTTGATTTTTCTTTTGAAAAGCTCCCTTAAACCTTTCCAGCTAATTTTATGTATGTATGTATTATGGATATTAAAATGCCCACTAAATTTTTTTTGATGTTATAGTCAAGTATACAGAAGAAAATAAAATTACCTAGAAAAAATGTTGGTAAATTTTGTAGGCCCCAGGCAAAGCTGGAGTGCAGGTAGCTTAGAAAGTACAGCACCTTAGAAACTGCCACTTGGTTTTCTGACGCAGAATCCCAACTTTTCCAAGAAATTACTGCTCAAAATAGTTTCTTACTATCCCAGTGGAAAAAAACTCACCTGGTTAAAACAGGAAAGTAAAGTTGTGCTAACTTTGTTTGGTGGGACATTTCAGAAAACCTTAGTTCAAAACTTTCATGCCTCCTCCTTTCCAGCCCCTATTTGAGTAAAATCAGCGTATTGTGTTTTTTTCTTTGTACCTGGATGAGACAAAGTTCTGAGGTTGGGAAGTCCAGTCCAGAATTTTTTCTTTGTTTCTGACAGTTCTACTCTCTCCCCAGTTTACTTAATAAAATCCTTTATACTACTTTTTTGAACTTCAGGACCCTGCCAGTTGTAGTGTTGTATAGTCATGTGCATTTTGAACTGAAGGCAAACATAAGAGGTATTTAAAGTTTGAGTACATTTATTTTTGTTTCCCTTCCTAAAAAAAAGTTTAATGGCAAAATAAACAGTAATCTCCTTATTTCAACAGTGGCCTTTCATTTGCAAGGTGATTTTGCCTATTGTTACTCATTAATTTTCTTTAACCTTAAATGGAGCCCAGATGGGAAGTGTGAATGTAACGGGAAGCTGAAGGCAGGCTGAAGACCACAGGAAGTTAGTGTACCTGTCTCTCTGATTCTTTACTACCACGTTGCCTAGAAGAATGAAAAACTTTGTTTGGCATAATGATTATGTGTATGGACCTCTAATACAACCAGACCCCAATTTAAATCCCTATATTGCCTTCTATTAGCTGTATCATCTAGACAAGTTACATAATATTTTGAGCCTCTTTTTGCTGACCTTAATGAAATGAGGCTCATGCTAACTAAGTACAATAGCTAATTTATAAGTAAAATGGTAGCTATGATTATTTGAGTTTTTTCTACATCTGTGTAGCTTTCGACAGCTTTCAGTTGAGCACAGCTGGTAGTTTGGAACCAGTGATTTAGAGGCTTGACTCCTCTTACAGCTTATGAGAAGGCTCTAGCAGATAAAGTTAGTTTCTCCTATTCCTTTGATCAGAGATGGACCATTGCTCTCTGGAAGAACCATATTCTTTCAGCAGGCATCCATCTTTAGGGAAGCATAGGAGGTAGGAGTCCCTTGCTGGCCAGCAGGTTGAGTTAGTATTTTCTAATCATCCTTAGGTTGCTTCACTGCTTGGAACCCAGAATGACTCATAATCACTTAGTGGGTTCCAGAAATTAGTCAGATTTAACTGAATTCAACATGTGTCCACGGAGAGTTGTAGAGAGGAAAGTGACCAAAAGGATATGTATATTATTTAAATAGTTGTAGATGTATAATTGGTAGTTGATTGAAAAACCTTGTCATTTATTTTGTACATATGTGTACAAATATGTACACTGCCTACTTATTGGGTGGGTGCTTAGACCACAGCTGAGGACCATTAATGACCATTAGAATCAGGGGATCCCTGGGTGGCGCAGCGGTTTGGCGCCTGCCTTTGGCCCAGGGCGCGATCCTGGAGACCCGGGATCGAATCCCACGTCGGGCTCCCGGTGCATGGAGCCTGCTTCTCCCTCTGCCTGTGTCTCTGCCTCTCTCTCTCTCTCTCTCTCTCTCTCTCTCTCTATCATAAATAAATAAAAATTTTAAAAAATGACCATTAGAATCACCTGACACAGGTTAAAATATAGATTCTTGGGCTTCATTCAAAATCAGGTGAAGCAGAATCCTTGGATGTATTGGAGTGGGGAGGCTGGGAATCTATATTTTCATAAGCTCCTTGGATGATTCTAATGCCAGCCACATTTGTGAACCCCACTGAATTGGAGGATATTTATTTAAAGAACTGTCTAACTCTTAGAGTCTGTGACTTTTTTTTTTTTGGTACAGATTTTATGTATTTATTCATGAGACACACAGTGAGGGGCAGAAACACAGGCAGAGGGAGAAGTAGGCTCCTCGCAGGGAGCCTGATTTGGGACTCCGTCCCTGGAGTGGGATCACGCTGTGAGCCAAAGGCAGACACTCAACCACTTGAGCATCTGGGCGTCCTTAGAGTCTGTGACTTTTAATGAAGATTAATGGTATAACACAGCACTATAGTTTTCAAGGCCCTGTTGCACAGTATTTGATGCAAGTAATGATTTGGTTAGTGTGTATGTATTCCTTTTCATTGTCCTCATTCTTGATGTCTTGTCTTCATAGTTCAGATTCATATATCTCACTTAGTTTTGTTTCTGAAAAGCAAGAAGTTAATGGATCTGAGAGTATAACTGCTTCAAGAAATCTAAAATAAAGTTGCCATGGAACATTTTAAATACTTCAGACTTTTAAAATGGATCCAAACATACACTCACCTCCTCTGGATTGGCCACTGTCAGCTGTCACACTTTCACTGAGCACAGGAACTCTACTGTGGGCAATTCACAAGCCCTGCAAATCTATATTCTGTTCTCCTACTGGCCGTACTGACTCTAGTTGCCTCACTTTTAATTAACTTTATTGCCTTTGAAAACAAAATGTATGAGGGGCTCCTGGGTGGTTGAGTTGGTTGAGAGGCCAACTCTTGATTTTGGCTCAGGTCAAAATGATGTTGATGTTGTGGGATCGAGTCCTGTGTTGGGCTCTGTGCAAGGTGTGGAGCCTGCTTGGGATTTTCTTTCTCCCTCTTCCTTTTCCCCTCCCTTTCCACCCCCCCCCCCCCTTTTGCGTGCTCTCTCTCTCTCTCTCTCCAAAAAATAAAAGAAAAACAAAATGAATGGGGCTTTTATAAAAACTTTTAAAGTCTTAGTCGAAATTTTATATAGCTGCTATTATTAGCACCCTGACTACTCACACTTACACTGGGTCTCTGAGTACCTGCCTAGCTTTTGAAGATTGGGTATGGAAGAGTGTGGAAGGACATACACTGAGGCTACCTGGAATGGTGTGCACATTTATTTAAATTAGTAGTGTTTGTTTTTGTAGCAGGGCAGGAGCTCTGTTTCCTCTCCTTGCTTGCCCTTACAGTTGTGAAGTGTGTATGAAATGGAATTTTTGTCAGGAAGATAAATCATCTTGTTTCAAACAGGTTGAAATACAAGTTTTCGTCAGAAAAACTCTTGTTTGCTTATAGATTAGATTGGTTTATTTTCCTTTCTGGTGGATGTTCATGCTTGCATGTACATTTCAGCAAGTTTTTTTTTTTTAAAGAGATTTTATTTATTTATTTATTTATTAATGAGAGACACAGAGAGGCAGAAACGTAGGCAGAGGGAGAAGCAGGCTCCCCTCAGGGAGCCCGATGTGGGACTTGATCTGAGCTGAAAGCAGAGCTTAATTGCTGAGCTATCCAGGTGTCCCTCAGCAAATTAAAATAGAGTTGTGTGAAGGGAAGTTTGATCATTTTATCTCTCTCAGCCACTCTCTTGATGTTAATAGCTAGAGATATATCTTTTCAGACTCATACAATATATATAAATATATATAGGTTTCCTGCCCTTTGAATAATCTCTTTGTATTATTCTGAAAAATATTTTCTCATAATTAACATATGGGCACCCCTCCCTCTAGGTCATTGTAAATAATATAGTAGTGACATACACACATATTCTAGGCTTTATCCAAGCCTATTGGACATTAGGCTTTTACCTATTATTGGACATTCCAGCTATTTTCTGTGTGCATTTATATTTACCATTACAAATAATGCTGTCATAAATCTGCATATATCTTTATAGACTGGTACATTTATTTCTTTGCTCACCAAGGGATGTGCAGCTGTTGTTGGTTCTAAAGATGGTCTTTTGTTTGTAGGTCAATGTGCGAAATGGAATGAGTTTGCATGATTGCCTTATGAAAGCACTCAAGGTGAGAGGCCTGCAGCCAGAGTGCTGTGCTGTGTTCAGACTTCTCCATGAACATAAAGGGTAAGAACTTAAAAGTCAACTCTTTTTTCATACAAGTAAGGAAGCTGATGACTTCAAATAATAATAGTTCTTTTTTTAAAAAGTATACTAGTTTCCTATAGAATATTATGTATTTATATTCCCTTGTGCATAGACAACTCAGAAAATTAAAATATTAAGAACTTGAAATTATTGTTTAAACATTGCATTGAGAAAAAGAATACATATTAGGTGTTGATAATATTCCATAAATGGAAGCAGTAGTGTCAGGTAATGTTTTCTTTAGAGTAAAAAATTTTTCTGTTTCCTGGAATGCAGTGGACAGAATGGGTACTCAGAAAGTGTTTGCATTATTATTTATAGTTAAAGAATCTTATCCTCAAGAGAGTAATAACTCTTATATAATTCATTTATTTAAAAGTTTTTACCTAAGTTATCTCTCCATTCATTGTGGGGCCTTGATCTCAGGACCTTGAGATCAAGAGTTGCATGCTTTTCTGACTGAGCCAGCCAGGTGCACCTCATTCATTCATTTATTTATTATATGGTTAATGCTTACTGAGTCCCTGCAATTTGGCAGACATAGGACTAAAAGATGCAGGAGAATTTCTGCTTCAAGGAAGATCCATAGTTAATCTTATTTCTAATGGTGGTGGCAAGATAGAAGCATCCCATCAAAGGCTAGGAGCAATATTCCATAGCTTCTATTATCCATTATTATCCCCCTGAATTTGGGGGGAGTAATCTCTTGGAAAATGCTAGTTTCTTCTTTCTTCTTGGAAAATGCTAGTTCTGCTACTGATCTCCAGCTTGCATTTTTTCTGTTTCAAGGAGTTCTCCAGTTTGAGGGAATAGTCTAGGAAATGAGTCAACTCAAAGGGGCCAATTTAGATTCCGCTATACTACTCCCTCTATCTTAGGAAGCAGTTTGTTGAAGTGTAGATCTTTGAAGCAGCAGATGTCAGCATTATCTGGGTTTAGGCCCCAGGTTGGTCCCAAGCTAATCTCTAGTGCCTATTAAAGACTAGAGGGATTCTGGGACAGTGAGGGGCTGTCCACTCTCCTCTAAGGCCACACTGGTGTAGAGGTGCCTTAGCTTTTCTCTTAGACAGATGGAACCTGAAGACTGATGGAAACACAGAGCTGCCCCTCTCTCTCTTCATTAGGGCAAAACATGATCTTGGAGTCCTTGTATAGGGAATTATATTAAGGAATGAGTTATTTGCTATGGATAACCAAAAAAATGGCTGGAATAGGCTTCTGGTAGGCAAAGGGAGAAGTTTGAATGTGTATGTGTGTGTTCTCTCCCTACCTGAGGATATTCTTCCTTCATTCAGGAAGTGGGCCTGATGAATTAACTACATAAGACATGAGAAAAGAGCATTTTTTTTTTAAAGCTAATTTTTAATTCATTGTATCTTTTTCTATGTTGTTTAGGCACAGATTGCTAGGTTGAAGTCTATTGAAGAGTAAATATTGCTATTACAGCAGTATTTATACCCCCTTTAGGATTTTAGAATTTTTATAGGATTTCAGTGTCACAAAGCCCAACTTACTGCATATTTACTTTATCATGAGATTGTTATTGTTCATCTTTTTATACTTTTTTTTTAAAAGAAAAAGAGTATGACACATCATACCAAAATCAAGAGTCAAGACACATAATGGACTGAGCCACTTAGGGGCCCCATTATAGTTCATTATTTTAAAAGAAACTTTATTCTGAGAGCATAAGCTTTGAAGTCCACCTGAGCTGGGTTCCAGCCTTTACACTCACTGTATGGTCTTAAGCAAGTTATTTTCTTAGGGTCCCCATTCTCTCATTTTTAAATAAGATGGGGATAATCGTACTTTGTAGGTTTGTCATATGAATTAAATAAGATAGTGTTGTATGGGATTTTTATGTTTATGTAGTATGAGGTAAATGGTAGCCATCATTACTATTGGCCTTGAACTCTTACCTTGTTTAAACATTTCCTTTTTATTTTACGTTTAAAAAAAAAAAATCCCCTTCAGTAAGAAAGCACGCTTAGATTGGAATACTGATGCCGCTTCGTTGATTGGAGAAGAACTTCAAGTAGATTTCCTGGATCATGTTCCCCTTACAACACACAACTTTGTAAGTAGCAGAGCTCTTTTTGTGGCATCACAAAAAGTTGTTGGATGCTTTGGCTGGTATAGTAGCACTTTCTTGGGGGTACTAGGCATATGTATTGTTGGATTGTTTAAAGCTGTCATTATGCCATTGTTTACAGTGAGACAATTTAGGTTTAATTAGGCATGAATTTTACAAATGTCAGACATTAACTACCTTCCTTCCTTCCTTCCTCTTTATTTATTTATTTATCTATTTATTTATTTATTTATTTTTTACAATTCTTCACATAAGACCTCTTGGAAACCAAGAAGGAAATTACTTTGTCTTTTGTAGTCTTTCCTTTTTTTCAACAGAATTTATACCTGTGTTCCTGTTCCAGGCTCGGAAGACCTTCCTGAAGCTTGCCTTCTGTGACATCTGTCAGAAGTTCCTGCTAAATGGATTTCGTTGTCAGACTTGTGGCTACAAATTTCATGAGCACTGTAGCACCAAAGTACCTACTATGTGTGTGGACTGGAGTAATATCAGACAACTCTTGTAAGGCACCATTCTTATTTCAAGGAATATAAGTAGTATAAACTCTTTTGAAGGTGCTTATTGTATATTTGGCTGACAAGTGTGGGTTTTAGACTTACTAAATGAATTATCGTGAACTGGCAACCATCAACTTTAGAAACATGACAGTTCTGAAACTAATGAGTTTTAGTGTGGTATCACTTCTAAAACAAGCAGGTAGGACTGTTAACAAATAGAGATTGACTACTGTGATTCAATAAGCAAAGAACGAAAGGATATGAAAACCAAGACTTTTGGCTTTTCTCTCTCAGTATCATCTATTAGATTGTTAGTAGACACTACTCTTTATTTTGTTGAATATGTTAAACAGACCTTTGTTATTGAGAAGGAGCAGAAAGCATAGTTGGTGCTATTTTCTTCACCTCAAATTGGAGAAAACATTAGTTTTAAAGTGATATAAATGTAAAACCTCAAAAGATACTTGTTTTTAGTAAGGTTTAAATTGAAAATACATGTTCCAAATTGCCTTTTAAGGACTGTTAATGGGGGTATGAAAAGTCAGTTTTATCTCTTTTTGAGAGTACTAGAAAAATAAAGGGAGTGTTGTCATTAAATTGCAGTGGGAATGCCTTTTCTGCTTTCATGTTTGTCACATTGCTTTTGTTCCTCTGACCTAAGTGGCACAAACTAGGAATTAGCAGGCATGAGTGAGAATCTCAGCCTTACCATTAATAAACTGTAACCACCACTAAGCCTCAGTCCACCCATCTGGAGAAAAAGAGTATTAGCTTCCTTGCAGGGTTCCCTTGAGGATTAACTGGGGTAGCTAACCTGTGAAATTTCTGAGCACAAGTGCTCATGTCATGGAAAAAAGATGCCCGTTGATGCTAATATCATTTTTCCTCTTATTTATGATGTTTGGTTCTGAATGACACTTATTTTCCATATTCAGTCTTCTCATTGTGTGTTTCCAAGAAAGAATATTTCCAGAAAAGTTCAATGTGATTTACGTTATCATGTGCCCTATAGTAGTATTGTTAAAACACATTATTTGATATAACTGGATATTGGCCCAGTGCTTTTTAGAAATGCTCACTGGATCCTATATGTTCATTGGCAGGTCAGTGTTGTTAACATTTTGTACTCATTCAAACCCAGATATTTGGGTAGTCTAAAATGGCTGAGGAAGATGAGACTAGAAAATGTTCACTTTGAGTAACTGTTAGCAAAAGTTGCAAGGCAAGCCAGTCTGACTCTAAAATTACTGTAATTCTAATAAACCTACTTTCCTCTGATTTCATGTAGATTGTTTCCAAATTCTACTATTGGTGATAGTGGGGTCCCAGCACTGCCTTCTTTGACAATGCGTCGGATGCGAGAGTCGGTTTCCCGGATGCCTGTTAGGTAATTTTTTTGGTTACAGCTTTTCTTTGGAAAAAACTATGTTGGGGTGGGTGGGACTGAAAGTCTGAATCCAAAAGACCAGAGTGCCTTTGTATCCCCTTCTCTTCCCTTGTGAGCCCCTCATTACTTCTCTGGAACTTACTATTGGTGCTAGAGCAAAATGTGGTCCTGTAGCCTTTACGTTCTGGAAAGTGACTCTGACTGCAGTTTTCTTCTGTTATCATAGCCTGTCCTTTAGTAGCTCATCCCATTTTAAAACCTTCAGATTTTGCCTCCTTCAGGATGGTAGCAAATTGAGCGTCAAGGGAAGGGTCCCAAAACTATCTACAGTGATCCAATAAAAATGAAACTTCTGACTGAAATGCTAATCATGGCCTTGCATTGCCAAAACCATGGTATTTAATAGACTGTGATCCCTAAGAAGAATCTAATTAGATCTTTAATATAAATATCCTTTCTAACGTGCCTGTGAGTTTATGAGAGACATATTTTCCCCTCCCCTCCCCTCCCCTCTTTTATTTATTTATTTATGAGAGAGGGCAAAGACATGGGCAGAGGCAGAAGCAGGCTCTCTGCAGGGAGCCTGATGTGGGACTTGATTCCAGGACCCTGGAATCACGACCTGAGCCAAAGGCAGACACTCACCACTGAGCCAGCCAGGTGCCCCCATGGCTTTATTCTGTTCTCCACTTTTATTTTTATTTATTTATTTTTTTTATTTATTTTTTTTTAAATTTTTTTTTTTTATTTATTTATGATAGTCACAGAGAGAGAGAGAGAGAGAGAGGCAGAGACACAGGCAGAGGGAGAAGCAGGCTCCATGCACCGGAAGCCCGACATGGGATTCGATCCCGGGGCCTCCAGGATCGTGCCCTGGGCCAAAGGCAGGCGCTAAACCGCTGCGCCACCCAGGGATCCCTGTTCTCCACTTTTAAAGTCAGAGCTTTGTTGAGTTCACTTGTCTTGTTCAGTGTTACACATGAATTTGGAACCCAGAATAAAATCTACATTTTTGTCAGAATATCTGTCTTTACTGTATTTGAATAACATTTAATAACCTTTTAAAAACTACCATGGAGGGATGCCTGGATGCCTCAGTGGTTGAGGATCTGCCTGTGGCTCAGGGCAGATCCTGGAGTACCAGGATTGAGTTCCACGTCGGGCTCCCTGCATGAAGCCTGCCTCTGCCTCTCTCTCTCTCTCTCTCTCATTCATTCATACATACATACATACATAAATAAGTAAATAAATAAGTATCTTAAAAAAATAACTACCATGGAAATTGCTAAAGGCAGCATATCTTAGAACAAGGACTGGGTATACATTTGTGTAGGACTTATTTTTCTTGATAATTTGAAAAGCAAGTCTGACCAAAAATTGTACATGCTTCTGAAGATTTCATACTAGAAGACAAGCTTCTGAAGGCTTCAACATTCAGTTACCTGAAAAGGCAATTTTTCAAGGCAGTAGAACAATTTCTCATAGAAAAACTAGCATTTTATTCCTTAAATTTGTGTATGGTGTTACTTGAATCTGAACAAAACTCAAAATAATCTGTAGAGTCAATAATGAAAATGTTTTACTCACTGCATGTTCCCAGTGTGGTTGATGGTGGAATGGGGTTGGCTGGAAGAGACCAGTGATTATTTCACAGTTGGGCATTAGCATCCTGAAAACTGAAGTCACATTACCTGACTTTGAGAGCCTGTTGAGTAGGGAGATGGTGCATAGTGGCTAAAATGCTGACATTTTTGCAGAGATGCTCAGTAGTCTGTCTTAAATCTAAGACTCTTCCTTCAAGCTCTCTAAATCAGTCTGTAAACTGGGCAGGTGCTAACTAGCTTGGGAGATGGTGGCATGGTTGGCACATATTAACCTGTTCTTCCTAGAGATGGTCTAAAAATTTGGTGTATTCTGTAGAGGGGATTTATTAAAAAGAAGGCATCTTAAAAATGTATTGTTTTCATGTGAATTCCCAGCGGATGTATTATTTCCTTTTCAGAAATTGGCATGCAGGGGCGTCTGGGTGGCTCAGTCGGTTAAGCATCTGCCTTTGGCTCAGGTTGTGATCTCAGGGTCCTGGGATTGAGCCCCAGGTTGGGCTCCATGGGGAGTTTGCTTTTCCCTCTGCTCCTCCTCCCACTCTCTCAAATAATACATAAAATCTTTAAAAAGCAAAACAAAAAATGGCATGCAAAAGCACCTAGATATAAGAAAATTTTAAATGGTGCCTGTTGAAAGAAAGGAACATTTTGTCCAAGGTTTTAGTACAAGTAGAATTTGCCCCTGAGTGTCTTACTGAAGTAAGTAGCTGAAAGACTTTACCAGTGGGGAGGCCAGAGTGTCATTCACAGAGTTTTCTTTCTCCTCATCTAGTTCCCAGCACAGATACTCCACACCCCATGCCTTCACATTCAACTCCTCCAGCCCCTCCTCTGAAGGTTCCCTCTCCCAGAGGCAGAGGTCGACATCCACACCTAATGTCCACATGGTCAGCACCACTCTGCCTGTGGATAGCAGGATGATCGAGGTAATGGGGCCCCTTGCGGGTGGTGAGGAGTATCAATTGGTTATTGAGGTGGGGTTGACTGTTGTGTCAGAGTTTTGGGTTTCAAACCTGATAAAGAATGTAGCTGTACTTTCTCAGGACCCTGGGCTTTGTGAATTTATCTTTTAACCACTACTTATGTAGACAGGCTAAATAATCCAATTGTGAGGTATATATCATTCAAGTGGAAAACTAAGATTTTCTGAAGAAATGTTAACATTTGAACTCATTCTTCCCATTTTAGATTTGAATAGGACTTGAGTAAACTAGTGAATTAGCTATATAAAGAGTAGTTTCATTTTGATGTGGGAAAGAAAATAATAGTGATAGAGAACTACAAACACTGTGAGAGACTCTTTATTTAAAAGGGCGGAGTCATTGGATTACTAAACCGGTTATTTAGGGAGATGTAAAAGTCTCCAAAGGTAGTGTTTTCAAACTGCTTTTTCTTTTCTTGGCTTTTTGGTGTGTTCTATTTGTTTGGTTTGCTTTCTAATTCATCTTTAATAACAACTGAATACACTTAAAATACTTCCTTTGTTCTTTATTCTTCTTTATTTCTCATTGCTTTGGACTAGAATAACAGCCTGAATGCTTCTCCCAGGGCGTGGTCCAGACGATTTTGTTTGAGGGGAAGAGTAGGTATTCTTCTTCATGCCTTTGCTTTCTTGTAAATTAACAGGATTGCTAAGACTGTCAGACAGTAGCCTATCAAAATTGAAACAGTCACTAAGTTAAATTTTATATTTCTTGCCAAACTTGTTTTCCTGTTTCTTTTTTGACAATAGAGTATATAGGAGTTTTTGGGTTTTTTTTTTAATACTGTATGTGGGATTGCTGACAGGTGAAATGAGTTTCTCGACATTTTGAGGCCAAGTGCATTAAAATAAAAAAAAATTAATTCCAGCTAAAGACTAATGCTAGATTTATTTAGTTGATGCTCAGAGCATCACTATTGTATTTATACCTCATTTAGAAACCTGGTGTGTCCATTTGGTTGATATGCCCTGAAAAATCTTTTGCTAAAAGCATATCAGAGACCAGTGTGTTCTCTCTGCATTATGAATTGTTCCTTGAAAAACCTTAGGGACACCTGCCACTTTGGGTACAACTGTACCTAATTTAGACCTTGAATTACTTTCCATATGCTTGTCCTACAGCTCAGAAGTGGCAGGGACTCAATAAAAATGTTGGCTTCTGAATGTGGGGCCTGAACTGGCCCATTTGGAGGGCACTTTTAATATCACAAGATTATTGTGAGGAGATCGTGTGTATGCAAGCTATGAATTTTGTTATTTCTATTCTATCACGATTAGCCCCAATAATAAAATGATATACTAGTGACTTCTGTTATAACAATGATTTCTGTGTAAACACTCTAATTAAAAGTGAAAATTCTTGAATTTTTGTTAAAAAATAGCATTATTGTGTTAATTCTCTCTATACGTCAGAGGTAGAGCAAATTTTGATTCCTTTTTTTAAATCACCTGATTCAGGCTTTTTAAAGTATACATTCTTTATTTAAACCATTTGTAGTTCTCTCTAATATTTAGATTCCAAGATGTTTGAAAATTTCCTTTTGGATAAATCCAGCTGTAGAAATTAGCACAAAATAAAATATGAGGTATATAATGGATACAGGGAAGAAAATTACTGTGACATTAAAAAAAAAAATCTAGTGCATGGGAATATGATTCTGGTCAGTAAAAATATATTGTGACATTCTTTGACTAAAAACAAAAAAATAGATTAGTTGAATAATAAAGCTTTAGCTGGTGAATATTCTTTTGAAGTTCAGGTTACTTTTGGCCAGTGTTTTGCACACCTGGCAGTCATCTGTCTACTTAAAATCAGATTCCTGGGCTTCCCTCTTCTGTCCCAGAAATACATAATCCTGGTTGAGGGGAGGAGGAGACTGTATTCTTAAACACCTCTCCAAGTGATTCTGAAAGACTGGTCAGGTTTGGGAACCCCAGATCCAGGCTCTATTGCTTGGGTGGGGCTGCCAGAGATTGGGGGAGGGGTAGCTTCATTTATGATTCCTTTTATCTTGTAAAAATGTTAATTGAGTAGAAACATTCCATTAATAGTTGGGTGAAAAACTTTTCTTGTCTTTCCTGTGGCTACACAAAGAAAAAAGAGTTGGGGTTCCCAGAAAAATACCCTTTTGACAATATGGAGGAGGCCAAATGGTTTTATATAATAATTATTTATATATTCCAAGTGAGGATTTATAAAATGAGTATTTAGGTCTATGGAAGGCCTTGTGATTTGAACTGCTCTACCCAAACAGTTTTAATAAGTTCTAAAGGTAGCCTTGGACTTTTCACCTAAGTAGAATTTAACTAATTTCAGAGCTTACCCATGTGGTAAATGAGCTCAGGGCTGAGGTCCATGGGTGATGGTTTCTGGTTCTGCCACTTACTGGCTGTGTGATCCTGGCCAAGTCTCTTTATCTGTTTATATGTGTTTTCTTATATATAAAACATAGGTTTTGGACTAAGGGATTTATGGTTCTTCCAGTGTTTCCTGATTTTAGGCTTGGATACAGTTACGTTGTCATGGTACTTATTACCCTTATCAAATCCAGCTTCTGGTCAGTGTGCCCTGAACTCCTAGATAGAAGAATAAGAGTGAACTTGCCACCTAATCCCCAGGTTTTGTTTTGTTGTGGTTTTTTTTTTTTTTTTTTTTTTTTTTTTTTTTTTTTTGCCTCAGTAGAGCAAGGTCCCCTAATCATTGGAAAGATCTCAGCTGATAGTAACTTTGCTAACATTCCTGCATGAATATCACTTTGCTATATGCATTGCTTTCTTCTGAGAAAAAGAATGTGGTATATGAAAAGCTAACATCAATTCTAATAATTGATGATAATCTTGGAGATAATTGGCCACTGACATTTGGTAAATTTAATCAAAGGAAAGTTAGAGTATATACTTAGACCTTTTGTATTTTAGAGTTTTTATAATTTACTTTGTTCCTGCAAGTTCTCCCCCCACCCCCTTTCCTTCCCCCAGAGGACATCTTTTCTGGTGCAGAAATTGACCAGCTTTCCTTTTTTGTTTCAGGATGCAATTCGAAGCCACAGTGAATCAGGTACTTGTCCGAAGTTACTTAGCAAATAATAATGAGCTTTTTCTCTTTATGCTGTGTATCTTCTGTTGGCTTATCCACGTGTGGATTCTGTTTGTCTTGTCTATTAAGCCTCACCTTCAGCCTTGTCCAGCAGCCCTAACAATCTGAGCCCAACCGGCTGGTCACAGCCCAAAACCCCTGTGCCAGCACAGAGAGAGCGGGCACCAGGATCTGGGACCCAGGAGAAAAACAAAATTGTGAGTATGGCTTACAGTATCTCCTGCCTGGAGGTTTTACTAAGGATTTTACTAGGATTTACTAAGAAAAACCTGGTTAGAAACGAGAATACTTTTAATTGGGGGGGGGGCTCTAATAAAAAAACATTTAATGAAGGATATTATAAATGTCAGCACCGTTTTTGGCATGCTTGCATTGGAGAATTTGTTGGCTTGCTGTAAGGCAGAGCACAACTAAAAAAAATTTTTTTTCTTCGAAATATCGGAAATACAGTTAGTGTCCATCTTTAAAAGATGGAGGAATGGGTGGATTTGGGTTGCTCTTTTCTTTGACACCCTTCCTAAACAGAGCTTTACCATTCCATGGAGTATGTTAATGATCTCTGCTGGTTTCAGAGGCCTCGTGGACAGAGAGATTCAAGCTATTACTGGGAAATTGAAGCCAGTGAAGTGATGCTCTCCACTCGGATTGGGTCAGGCTCCTTTGGAACAGTGTATAAGGGCAAGTGGCACGGTACGTTTGGGGCACTCCCTCTACCACAAGGCCCAGAGAGGGCGAAGAAGGGGATACAATTCACTGTGGGTGCAGCTCACTGTGGCGCTCTCCAGGGACACTTGATTGCATCTGAAGATTGAACTCTTAGTATCTCAGTGATATTTCATAGCATTCTTTTTAGATTCAGTGATGCTATAATTGATATGATAGGGTTTCTAGGATAATTAGAAATTGATGAACAAGAGTTGAGCCTTAGAGTCAAGTTTCAGGAACTGATTAAATACAGGCTACATGATGGACATGCTTTCAGGTTCCTTAGTTGAGCAAGATTCTGCTGCTGTGAGGCGGGCATGGATTCTAGAAACAAAATTGGAAAGAACCTTAGAGATTTGCATGCAGAAAACTGAGGTTCCAAAAGGGGAACTAACATACATGCCTATGGTCAAAAAGCTGGGCTCAGGAAGGCCAGGAGTCTCCTGAAGCAGGGTTTCTTTGCCCTGCTCTGGGTTGGAGGAGGGGGGGATCCCCATCAAGCAGGGAACCCATATACTTCATTCTTGAATCTATGTGGAGTGTTAGTGTTCTTATTGTAATGGAAACATTTTGTCACTTGGAAGAAATGTACTATTTTAATATCCATGGCCATAGCTTGTATATTTTGGCAACACACTTAACATTTCTTCCTCAGATTTTTAATGCCTCTGGCTTTAGGATGTTAGCAAATATAGGGAGTATTTTTTTGAAAATACTACGTTTCCCAAAAGGCATCCTTCTAAATTCACATTTTAATGAAGAAAAAAAAAAACAAAAAAACCCTAAAGTGCCTACATACTATGTTTCTAGTTTGGATGGTATCATGCTTATCTTTATACATACAGGGGCAGAGATTGAGAGAAGTTAAGATCATCACATGAACAGAGCATTAAAATCAAGGTGTTGAAAACTGAGAAACACCTCCAGTCTTCTGAGTACCTTAATGTTAATTAATATATATGGTTTGCAAATTTAATTAATCATCTCATAAACTTGTTCTTTAAGGAGACTGGCATGGGACTTTTTGATTCCTTTTCCTTTGAAAATTGCATCCGGTATACTACTGGCCTTCCTCCTGGGTCAGAGAGAATTTATGCTATTGCAGAATATTTCCCAAATAGATAATTAGGGATGCCTGGGTGTTTCAGCAGTTGAGTGTCTGCCTTACTTAGGCTCAGGGTGTGATCCTGGAGTCCCAGGATCAAGTCCCACATCGGGCTCCCTGCATGGAGCCCACTTCTCCCATGTGTCTCTGTCCTCTGCCCCCCGCCTTGTGTCTCTCATGAATAAATAAATAAATAATCTTTATATATATATATATTTTTTAAATTTTTATTTATTTATGATAGTCACATAGAGAGAGCGAGAGAGGCAGAGACACAGGCAGAGGGAGAAACAGGCTCCATGCACCGGGAGCCTGACGTGGGATTCGATCCCGGGTCTCCAGGATCGCGCCCTGGGCCAAAGGCAGGCGCCAAACCGCTGCGCCACCCAGGGATCCCATCTTTATATATTTTACTACTGAAGTATAGTTGACCTACAATGTTCTGTAGTTTCATGTGTACAACATAGTAATTTGATAATCCTATACATAATGCTCAGCACACTAAGTATAGCTATCATCTCTCTGTCACCATATAGTGTTACCATGATCTTATTGACTATATTCCCAATGCTGTGGCTTACTTATTTTATAACTGGAGTTTGTACCTCTTAATATCCATCCCCTGTTAGGCTGTTCTCCTACTCCCCTCTGGCACTGCCAGTTCTCTGTATTATGCCTTTTTGTTGTTGTTGTTCACTTCTTTTTATTTTTTTAGATGCCACATGTAAGTGAAATCATGTGGTATTGGTCTTTCTCAGATTTATTTCACTTAGCATAATACCTTCTCGGTCCATACATGTCATTTAAAATGGCAAGACCCCCCCCCTTTTTATGGCTGAATAATATTCCTCTCTCTCTCTCTCTGTGTGTGTGTGTATATCTCAATCTCACATCTTCACTCATCTATGGATGAACACTTAAGTTGCTTCCATATCTTGGTTATTGTAAAAAATGTTGCTATGAATGTGTGGGTGTAGATATCTTTTCTGAATTAGTGTTTTTGTCTTCTTTGGGTAAATACCTAGTAGTTATAATTACTGGATCTTATGATAGTTCTATTTTTAATCTTTTAAGGAACTTCTGTACTGTTTTCCACAGTGGCCACACCAATTTACATTCCTATAAACAGGGCACAAGGGTTCCTTTTATTCCATATCTTTTCCAACTCTTGTTATTTGTCTTTTTAATTTTAGCCATTCTGACGAGTGTGAGGTGATATTCCATTGTAGTTTTGATCTACGTTTCCCTGATAATTAGTGATAGAGCACCTTTTCATGTATCTGTTGGCCTTCTATGTATCTTTGGAGAAATGCTTCTGTATAGCCTCTGTCCGTTTTAAAATCAGATTGTCTTTTTGGTGTTGAGTTGTGTGAGTTCTTCATATTATTTTGGATATTAACCCCTTATCATATAAACCATTTGCAAATACCTTCTTCCATTTGGTAGATTTTCTTTTTGTTTTGTGGATAGTTTCTTTTGCCTTGCAAAAGCTTTTATTTTGGTATAGTCCCATGGAAGAACAGAATTTTATGGGATAGAGTGCTTGTATCTGAGACAAGGCTATTAGTCATTGTAGGAGGTAGAGGAGTGAATATTGCTTTTAATGCTTTCATTAGGAGTACTTAAGCATTTTTTAAAAAGATACATTTTAGAGGGGGGGAGGAGCAGAGGAAGAGGGAAAGAGAATCTCCAGCAGACTCCCTGCTCAGTGCAGAGCCTCACATAGGGCTTGATCCCAAGACCCTGAAGTCATGACCTGAGTCAGATGCTTAACCAGCTGAGCCACCCAGGCTCCCCTGCACTTAGTAATTTTTATACTACGTTTTTAAAGCATCAGCTGAAAGCCAATAGATATAATTAAGTTGTACTCTCAACTTGAAGCTGCTGCTTCTTGAGGAATTCATAATTTTTCAAAGCATTGGTTATATTTGCCACAGTACTACCTATGAGCTTATGTTTTCTCTCAATTCTGTAAGCTTTTGTTGGACTATTGTAAGGGGATGTATTTGTTATAGTGTTACTTCCATAAAGACTTGTTAGAATGTAGATCACATGTCTAATACCTTTAAGATTCTAGTTTCTTCTAAGTTAAATGTTTCAAAAGTCAGAGGAGCAAGAAGCAATGGACTTTTGTGTCTGCCCCTCAGAAAGCAAGCCAGTGGTCTGTCTATAAATGAATAAAACAAGAGGTCCAGGGAAACCATAATTTCTGGATTGTTTGTGCTATACTACTTTGTGTGTTGGGGGTATGTGTGTGTGTGTAGTTGCTGCTTTTCTGGTTCCTGTATACAATATAATATTCAGTTTCTTAAAAGTTACAGTTGTTATTTTTCAAAATTTTGGTTCTGCCTGGGAGCTGTGAAAGTAGAATCTCAGAGCAGTCAAGATGGGGACCTCAGATCCATGAACTAAAGCTCACTTACTTGGTGTAAGGAAACTGACCTTGGGCTCACACACAGAGCATAAGTTTGGGATCTGATTTGCCAACCTCTGCAAATGATAGACAGCACATTACAAGGGATGCAGACAGTAGTACTGATGGTAGCCAGGACTGTGACTGATGGCATGAGGAGAAGGTAGTGAACCCCTTGGTCTTGAGCCACTTAGTGTTGAGGCCCCCAGCCTGGTGGAACCCACATCTAAGTCCCCATCCCAGCCTAATGCTGAGGTTTATAACTTTTGAGTCAGAAGAGTGAGAGTGGTGTTCATTCTGTTCTCTTCTAGGAAGCAAGGATATACCTAACAGGTTTTAAATAACCCTAAATGTTTAAAACAGGAAATGGGTGTTTAAAAAAAGGTAAAAAATTCCAAATTTACCAACTGATAAAGCTCTTTCTTCTCCAGTGGTAGCTGACTGAGATATCAACTTAAAATCTTATTAAAAACATGATAATCCATAGGAATGTGTCTTTAGTTATTTGTACTACATTTGCCTCTGACTTTACAATCAAGGGAAAATAAGAAGTTCTGGTGTCATGAAAAGTAACTACTTCTGGGGCACCTAGGTGGCTCAGTGGTTGAGTGTCTGCCCTCAGCTTAGGTCATGATCCTGGGGTCCTGAGATTGAGTCCCTCATCGGGCTTCCTTGAGGGAGCCTGCTTCTCCCTCTGCCTATGTCTCTTTCTCTGATGTCTCATAAAAATCTTAAAAGCAACTACTTCCTGCAGTTTTTACCTATCCTCTATAACATGTTTCCTGGCCATTTACATCTGTCATTATATTACTTGCTAAAAGAAGTAAGTACCATCCCTCTTATGTTGTAAGATTGCTAGCCATAAAGGTGTGTGGATAATTCCAGAAGGAAAAGAAATGTTAATACTGGACAATTTTCTGGTCATCTTAGAAACATGCCCAAAAGAAGAGATTAGCAATAAGCAGTATTACTGGATGGAGTGCTGGAGAGGTGAACTTGAAAGGTGTACTTGGCCCTGAGGACTGCCAGGGCAGGTTGGAGAGCAGCCTTTGTGTGAGGCCCAGACCTGATTGTGTACGCTTGGGGGCCTTCTGTTGGGCACTGTGTCTCAGCTTCCCTGCCAGAAACTGACTCCTGACCTGTGCTGCGAGCAACTGGGGCCCTAGTATTGCGTGTCGGCAGCAGTCCCCGTTGCCTACTCCAGAGCTCCAAAAGAGCTTGTCAGTTCATAATATGCCTTGCTGACTGTTGCACCTTAGGATTCATTCGTTTCTTTATCTGGTGTTTCCTGAACATTCTTCTAATACCAAGCATTCTTATAGGGGCTACAAGTGAAGCAGTGAACAAAACAGATAAAAATTCTTTCTCTTAATGGAGTTTCTATTCTGGTGGGAACAGTAACCAAGCAAAGTAAAGTAAAAACTGTGTTATAAGTGCTAAAGAGAAAAAAAAAAATGGAGGAAAGCAGGTAGGGAGTGGCAGGCTCTGTGCACCGTTTCTGGTAGAAGTTAGTAGGGAGGGACTCTGCTGAGGAAGTAGCACTTGCATGATGCTCAGGTGTGGGCACATACCCAGGGAAGCAGCAACGGGGCTATGAATTGGGCTACTCACCTGACCTGTTTGAGGACCTCAAGGAGGCTAATAGTGAGGTCCAGGAATGGAGAGTTGTAGGGTTCCTTAAAGACTTTGGATATCAGTGGGTCTCAGACTGTGCAAGACCTTCAAGAGTCTTGGTGAGCCTTGGCCTGAAATTCAGAATATTGGGGAGCTTGTTACCCAAGAACTCGTTCTTCTTTGAGGCAGTCCTACCAGTACAAAACTGTTCTTTTTTTTTTTTTTTAATTTTTAATTTTTATTTTATTTATTCATAGAGACAGAGAGAGGGAGAGAGAGAGAGAGAGAGGCAGAGACACAGACACAGGCAGAGGGAGAAGCAGGCTCCATGCAGGGAGCCCGACATGGGACTCGATCCTGGGTCTCCAGGATCACGCCCTGGGCTGCAGGCGGCGCTAAACCGCTGCGCCACCGGGGCTGCCCCTACAAAACTGTTCTTTACAGGTATTGAAATCCATTTTCCTAGCAGATTGAATCCCTATTAATGCAGTGCTTGGACTATTTGCATGAAAGTGAAGGAATGCTATAGTTTACAGTCTCTGGGTTTCAGTCAGAAATTGCATATAATCTGTTCTTTTAACTCTTCACTGTGAGCTGTCAGGCAGGATGGGGCCTTGTAGGTGCCATAGGGGCCCTGTCTTTGGTTCGACCCTGTTGAGTCTTCTCACCAGTGACCTGCATGAAGGCATAGGTGTAGCAGAGACTTCTGCAGAGCCATAGTGCAGATTTGAGTAACAGGGTTTAGAAAGATGAGAGGATTTGAACTGGCTTTGGTGATGGAACAGACTGTATGAACTCTGAACAGGGATAAGAAGTCCTGCTCACTGTGCCAAAAAGTAGAGGCTGGAGGTGGAGGATGTTCATCTGACTGCAAGGTCAGAGTGAGTCACTATAAGTGGGCTTTGGCTGCTGGTGAACCTTCTGAGCTCTGAGGTTACATTATGATCAGGTCTAAAATGGGTGAAACAGAAGGCAAGTTCAGTGACAACTGGAGAGCGCCCCAGGGAGAGCTGTAAAAAAGAGGGAGACCTTGCAAAACTAGGCTTGTGAACTAGGAAGGTCCCAAGGAGCAACCCCCTCCTGAGGGCCTATCCAGCATCTCTCCAAGCCTTCCTCTACCCACCCTGGCCTATCCCTTTAAAGCCCTGCCTAGTGCCTGGGGCACCACTATTGTCATCTCCTGGCCCCGCCACTCAGTTGACTGCCATGGCAGATCAGCCTACCTTCCTGGGGTTTCTTTTTTTCTTTTTTAAAGATTTTATTTATTCATGAGAGGGACAGAGAGAGAGAGAGGTAGAGACACAGAGGGGAGAAGCAGGCTCCATGCAGGGAGCCCGACATGGGACTCGATCCCAGGTCTCCAGGATCACACCCTGGGCTGAAGGCAGTGCTAAACCGCTGGACCACCGGGACTGCCCCTACCTGGGGTTTCTTGCCTACTACCCCCCTCACTGTTGCCTGTATGTTGTCTGCAGATGCAGGGCTCTTGGGGCAAGACTTTTCCCTGGCCTTTGTCCTAGTCTGCAGGGGCCCGGGTCGCAAACTAGAGTTCCCCCAACCTAGCTCCTGTTTCTTTCATCCCCTTTACCTTACCTTTGTTCCTGGTGTATCTAGTTTGGAACAGCTTGTCCCATTTAGTTAAGTCCTTCCCTTGGCTTCTATCCCATTTGTTTCAGAAAACCTTTCTACGTCCTCCCTCAGACACATCTACTGTCCTCTGTCCCTTGCCCCCAGCATTCTACCTTGGCTCAGACTGCTCCAGAATGAGCAATTCTGCAGAAGACTCTTACCCTCTTCCTCAGTCATCAGGAACCTTGGGCCGGGGTGGGGGGGTGGCAAATGGTTTACCAGCTCCATCTTCCTGGATAGTAGGCAGCCCTGACCGTAGCATGTATCTCTTCCATCCAAAGTCAGCAGCACCTTCAGAGGCAGCCCTGGGCCCTCAGTAAATCCGTGTGCTGGTGAATTGCATGAACTCCTGCTATTAAGTGGGGACTTTAGCTTGCGATGATAAAACCAGAGATCCCAGGGCAGCAGTTTGGGACCTGTCATAAGAACCATCTCTTTACCAGTTGGCACTCAAGGGCACTGCCGAAGGGACGTGTTTGATGAGTGGAAGGATTCCGTTACCTCCAAGTTGTCATCAGCTAGCTCCTACTTTGTTTGATCCTCAGAAGTCTGTGTTTTAGTAAAATTCATTTCCCTAGAGAATTTGAGGTCCTTATAGAGCTTCATGTAATTTATTATAATTACTATTATAAATTTAGCATAGAAACACTTCGGAAAGTGGCTTCTAAATCTAGTGGCTTCTAGCACCATAGAGTAGAATCCATCTCTGGATGTTTCTAAGGCTATGTAATAGGCTAACAGTGTGCAATCTGTTGTCAGTATGGAAGTTAGAAGGGCAGCCGTTGGAGTTAGACTGGGGTTCTGATCCAGGCTCTAGCACTTATGGTTTTTGGCTGCATGACCTTGGACGTGACTGAGCTTCTGTGTTGCCTGTGAAATTAGGGTAACAGTATTTACATCATAGGGCAGCTATGAGGACTGAAGGTGATAATGCCTGTGAGGGCACCCGCTGTGCCAGGGCACAGTAGGCAAGCAGTGTGAATCACGAGGATTACTTCTTTGTAGTATTAAAGGCAAAGAAGCTTAATTTCAATATTATCTTTGAATTCGCACAAGGCATGGCCTCAGGTCTCATTAAAATGTGGTTGCTGAGTTTGGCATCAGCTACTTGCTAAATGGCCTGTCTCCTGGCCCCGAAGACCAAGTGTTTGCTGGCCCACTCCACACCTGCCTGCCAGCGCCACACTGTCACAGTCCTGCGTTTGACCCGTCACACGTGACTTCACGGCTGGGGAGGCCAGGCTTGATAGGAAGAGTTGAAACCAAACCTGTTCAAGGCTTGTGTGGTGGTATTTAAAGGATAGTAGTAGTGGCTTTTCTCAGCCACTTGTGTAATTTAGAAATTTGCGTGTTCCATTTGTGTGGTACATGTTATCTGAATAAGTGATTCACTCTGTCTTTTTCAAAACTAGGGTATATGAAAAATAACAAAGTAAGGTCATTCAACTGATTGCACTGACTACAAACTAATTTGCAGGAGATGTCGCGGTAAAAATCCTAAAGGTTGTTGACCCCACACCAGAGCAGTTCCAGGCCTTCAGGAACGAGGTGGCTGTCCTTCGGTAAGTAGGAAGCTGGCCTTTCCAGCCTCCCTGGAGCAGCAGGGGATGGGTGTGGGTGCTGGTCTGTGAGCCAGAGGAAGTGGGCTGCACAACCTGTGGACTGGTCTCTGTGGGCCCGTGGCTGGGGACTGGTGCTTAGCAAATGTTTGCTGCAGAGTCCTATGGTTGAAACTCCTTCCTCAGGAGGGAAAGGGAGTGGGAGGTTTCTTTCCAGCTTACATGGTTGTCCCACCTCTAGAAGAGCCGCCTTTGAGGAGCACCTACTCTTCCACTCCTGCAGGTATCTGGGCTCACTATACTCAACAACAGCCCAGGGTCTTCTTGGGGTTTTGGTTTGAGATAGGGAGAAATGGGTTCTATTTTCACATTTATTCCTAAGAGTTCTTTTTATGGCTAGTTTCCCTTACTCTGGACTTCAAAACCTTCAGCTTTTAAGTCCTTGAGTTGTTATTTAGACTTGTAGGAATAAGGTGAATAATGATGGATTTCACAGATGAAGGGACCTGTGGCTCCCATGGGAGGAATCGTAGTGTTCATTGGAGAGAATGTCTTCTCTCTAAAGGCCAGCACTGCGGTGAATAATGGTAGGGCCCTTTGTCGTAACACCAACTCGATTATCAGCAGTCTTGCGCATTTGCTTTGCCATCCACCCAGATCATAAGCATGGTGGCGTGTCAAGGACACAACGGGATCCTGCATCAGTGGGAAAGCAGAGTAGATCTGTCTTCTGCAGCAACTGAAGATTCACAGCCCTTTTTCTCCTCCCTCCTCCAGCAAAACACGGCACGTGAACATCCTGCTCTTCATGGGATACATGACGAAGGACAACCTGGCAATTGTGACCCAGTGGTGCGAGGGCAGCAGCCTCTATAAACACTTGCATGTCCAGGAGACTAAGTTCCAGATGTTCCAGTTGATTGACATCGCCCGCCAGACTGCTCAGGGAATGGAGTGAGTAGATAGATGGCTTGTGGACTAGAGAGTCTGGGGTTCAGGTATCAACCTGCCCTATATTGGGATCTGGGCTAAGTGGTTTCTGTGCTGTTGTTTCACATCTGGAAAGTAAGCCTCTGGGGTGGGCCAAAGGAGTGAGAACTCCAGGTTCCTCACCCAAGCTGAGGCCACCTGCCTTGGGGCTCAGATTCAGGTTCAAGCCACTGCCCTCAGAATTCACCCAGACACCCAAGAGCATAGTTGTGGGCTCAGAACCCTCTGCTTGGACAGCCGTGGCACTGCCCTCTGCAGGTGGGTGTGCTCTGAGGCATGGCCCCCAGCAGGTGTGCTTGTTCCACAGGAGGGTCTGAGCAGATGTTTTTGGAGAATTCATTTTCCTTTTGGAGAATGCTTAAAAGTCATCCCTAGTAGCTGTAGGTAACACTACCTCTTTTGAGTCTTTTGCTTGAACACATTTCTCTGTGTAGGGGTGTGGTGGTGGTGTGTGTATGTGTGTGTCAAGGTCCTTTTTACATGGAACAGCAGCAACTCCTCATAGCCCCAGATGTCTGGAGGCATAAGCTAAAGCTGCGCTTGCCAGTACTATGTAAAATCTCACATTCTACTTAAAAATTCATATGAGATTTATGTACTACACATTTTAAGAAATAACTAGTCAGAATTACTTTTTAAAAAATGGATATAATCCACATATTGTAAAATTCACCCCTCAAATGTGTACAAGTCAGTGGTTTTTAGTACATCACAGAGTTGTACAGATGTTCCCACTATCTAATTTTAGAAGATTAGTCAAGATGAGGTTGGGACATATGGGTGGCTCAGTCGGTTGAGCATCTGACTCTTGGTTTTAGCTCAGGTCATGACCTCAGGGTCACGGGATTGAGCCCTGCATCAGGCTCTGTGCTCAGCATGGAGTGTTTATCCCCGTTTCCCTCCCTCCATCCCCACTTGCTCACTCTCTTAAATAAATAGATGGAAAGAACCATGAGGTCTTTTGTGTCTGGCTTGATTTAGCATAACGGTGTTGAGCAGCTCATCCGTGCTGTATGTAGCACGGGTCAGTACCTCACTCTCTTCTCTAGCCGAGTAATACTGTTATATGGGTAGGCCACCCTTCATCTCTGCATTCATTAGCTGATGGACATTTGGGTTGTCAATTACTTTGAGTAGAAGTGATGTTTAAATCACTGTGGACTCACCTCCAGATAAGGTGCGATGTGGCCTAGCCTGCTTCAGTGCCCACCTGGTCCCCACCTTTAGTTCCTCGCCAGGTGACAGGCTTTCAGGTGGCTTCCTTCCTAGCTGTAATTTGAAGCACTTTCTACCCATGTCCCTCAGACTGTTTTTAATAGATTTATTTTCCTTCACAGCTATTTGCATGCAAAGAACATCATCCACAGAGACATGAAATCCAACAGTATCCTTTGATGGTTGTTTCATTGGACTGCTCAGTTCTAAATATAGAAAAACAGAAGGGAGACTTTAAAGTTTATCCCAGCAAAAAAGTGACTTTCGAAAGATTTCCACAAGAGTAGGGTTGAGATACATGTTTGGGTCATGCTAGAAAGTTTTATTATACTACTCGTTACTAAATTTAACTTAGAGGGATGGGGCTTTTGTCTTCCATGTTTATTTCTAGCACATAGATACTGTGTATCTGGTCAGAAGGTAGCTGCAGGCCAGATGTTGCGATTGTCAAAGCAACTACTAAAAACTGTCTTTTTTGAATGTACAGAAATGGTTTCTTTGGTCACTGTCAGAACCAGCCCGTCGCCTTTCTGAGACTTACTGTGTTCCTATAGAAGGGGAATGAACACTGGAGTTTTCATGCTGTAGGGCAGGAAGCATAACCTGGGAACATCTGCCTCCCCCCTGCAGCCTTTCTCTTGTAGAGGAGTGTAAGTGGCATTATAGCCTCACTCTGCTGCTTGGCCAGTGAGAGGGCAGCAGCCTCTGAGTCGGATTGTACGATGTGGCTATTTGGGCAACGTGTCTGAGGCACGGGGTACCTTTTAGTGATAAGTTTTTGGGAGCGACACGTAAGCCATCATGAGAGCAGACCCCGCAGATTTTGAAGGAGGTATTGGGCATTGGCAGATCCCAAGTCGGCCTTAAACTGCCTGACTTCTTTATCCAGAAATGAGGTGAGTTTGGTCCTGGTTGGAAGTCCCCAAGTGGTACCTATTAGGACAGCATGCAGTGCTCAGTGAGGGACTTGCTGTTTTGTTCTTCACGTTTCAGTCATTTGAGGGCACAAAGCAGGCAGAAACAAATATAAGCAAGCCATCACAGGCCAGGCCTGGCTCCAAGGTGCAGCAGATGGCAGCCCATGCTCTTAGAAATCTTGGGGTTTGGGGATCCCTGGGTGGCTCAGCGGTTTGGCGCCTGCCTTCGGCCTGGGGCGTGATCCTGGAGTCCCGGGATCGAGTCCCACGTCGGGCTCCCTGCATGGAGCCTGCTTCTCCCTCTGCCTGTGTCTCTGCTTCTCTCTATATATATCTCTCATGAATAAGTAAATCTTTAAAAAAAAAAAAAAAGAAAGAAATCTTGGGAGTTTAAGGCACCTAGGTCCTATGGGAAGGTCAGGCCAGCAATCTAGCACCTAGATATGGAAACAGGGAGAAGCAGCACAGGGAAACTGCCTTATTTTTGCCTGGAGCCAAATAATCTGGTGCCCTGAAACAATTGCTGTGTGCTTCCTAGAAGGACTATTTCAGAGGCATTTTCTAAAACTAGAAATTCAAGCAAATCAGTGCAGAAAAGGCTGGAGACTGATGGGGGACAGAGAGATGCTGTGCTCTTTAACACCTTTGGGAAGTGTTTCAAAATTAACTTGACCATTCTTTTGAAACCAGAGTCCTTAACAAGCATTGAGATATATTTCTCCATGAAGGCCTGACGGTAAAAATCGGAGATTTTGGTTTGGCAACAGTAAAGTCGCGCTGGAGCGGTTCTCAGCAGGTTGAACAACCCACTGGCTCTATCCTGTGGATGGTAAGGAGGCGACACTCATACTAGCAGGGTGCAGGGCCAAAGGGGTGCCCTGGATGGAGGTCTATGTGCAAACTTACCGAATTCCTTGCCATTTCCCCGAAGTCCAGATACCTCAGGGAGGCAGCCTGAGGCAAATTTGGGTTTCCCAGAAGCTAGTGATCAGAACCATGCAGAGGCATAGGTGCTGAGTCCCCGTGACGAGGCTTCCTGAGCTTGTGTTAATCTGACCTGAGGGGGGAAGGACTCTCCTACCCAGGGGGAGGGACAGCTTGGTGCCTAGATGTTTGTGGGGCTCAGATGGTGAGGACTGAATGTGTTTTGTTGCGTAGGCCCCCGAGGTGATCCGAATGCAGGATAATAATCCATTCAGCTTCCAGTCCGACGTCTACTCCTACGGCATTGTGCTCTATGAGCTCATGACGGGGGAGCTCCCTTACTCCCACATCAATAACCGTGATCAGGTATGGGCCCTGGTGCTGGCCGGTGGGACCGGGCTGCGGGAGCCCCTGGGCCTCCTGCCGGCTTGAGCAGCAGGAGGGTTAGAAATTGCTGCTGTCACTCTTGTCCTCCTCCCCGCCCTGTTTCCTTCCTCCCAGATCATCTTCATGGTGGGCCGAGGGTACGCCTCCCCAGACCTCAGTAAGCTATATAAGAACTGCCCCAAAGCAATGAAGAGGCTGGTAGCCGACTGTGTGAAAAAGGTGAAGGAAGAGAGGCCGCTTTTTCCCCAGGTAAGACTTGGCTCAGGTGCCCAGCAACAGATTCGAGTAGGACTTCCTAATGAGAGGAACGTAGGGGTGGGCTCGCCAGCTCGGCCAGGCGGTGCAGGTGGGGTGGGCAGGGCCTTTGTTTGGGCTCCTCCCTCTGTGACACCAAGGCCACCTCCTGACACTGCATTTCAGATCCTGTCTTCCATCGAGCTGCTCCAGCACTCTCTGCCGAAGATCAACAGGAGCGCTTCTGAGCCGTCCCTGCATCGGGCGGCCCACACTGAGGACATCAACGCCTGCACGCTGACCACGTCCCCCAGACTGCCTGTCTTCTAGCTGACTTTGCACCTGCACTCAGGCCACCAGGGGAGGAAGGGCAGTCGGCAGGCACCACCTTTCTGCTCCCTTTCCATGGAGGCAGAGAGCTCATTTTCAGAGAAGCTGCTGCTAAGGACCTTCTAGACTACT
Source organism: Canis aureus (assembly GCF_053574225.1). NCBI lineage: Eukaryota > Metazoa > Chordata > Mammalia > Carnivora > Canidae > Canis > Canis aureus. The sequence continues at coordinate 7,009,510 of NC_135629.1, forward strand.
CACAGGGCCTTAACTTCATGTTGCCTTCTTTTCTACCCTTCCTGGCCCTGGGAGAAGGAAGCCATTCGAAACGCCGGTTTGTCCTGCTCCCTTTCCCTGCATCCCCCGTTCTCTTGAGCCGATGCACCCATAGCTGCCAGATGGCAGTATGTGATCTGGGGCCCCAGCTGTTGGCTGAGTATTTTTAGGGCAAGGAAAAGCACTCAGAGGGGAAACGAAGGTAGCAGACAGACCAGCCCTGATATGGACACGTGGACCGTGGGTATCAGCCCTCGGAGGAAGGCTTATCATGGGAAGGACGGTTCTTCAGAGATAGCGGTGTGGCGTCAAACAGGTAGTTTTGCACATAACACACCAAACGGCCCAGTACAGGACTGTCGAGAGACCACGGCCGCCTGAAGGAGCCTGTGTTGGTACTAATGGACCTTGAATTTGGGGACACTCCTTGGAGGTCTCCAGCGCAGTGGGACGGTTTTCCAGAAGAGGCGAGTGGCCCGCCCCTCCCAGTCTCCGCCCTCAGGGAGCAGTCCTCCATCGTGCTGAATCTGTCTTCCAGGAGCTGCCCCTGTGGGGCGGGGTTGCCGGGCCAGCCTTTCTCTTCAGCCACATCTTGTGTATGCAAGGAAGCCAGGAATACAGGTTTTCTTGATGATTTGGGTTTTAATTTTGTTTTTATTGCGCCGGACAAAATACAGTTATCTGATGGTTCTTCAATTATGTTATTTTAATAAAATAAATTAAATGTAGGTTTAATGGCTGTTTCTTCCTTTTACTGAGCTCATAGCTTGAGCTCTCCCATTTGCTCATCCCTCCTGGAGCAAGAACTCAAGCAGCAGGAAATGGGCCCAGAGCCTCTGCTGGGAAGGAATCTAAGCCTTTGTGCTGTCACCCTCACTAAAGACAACTATAAAAATTACGCAAGCACTCTAAACTCAGGTAAGAATAGACCTTTTTCTACCCACACTTTAATGCATTTTATAAAATATTTGGTATCTATAACTGTTTATAAAAATAGATTAATTCAGGCTTGGGGTGGGTTTGTTTTGATTCACAAAGTTATTATGTTCCTTCAGTTAAAGTCACAAGACAGATGACTTGTTTTCAGGAGCACTGCCACCAGGTCATAGAAACTTTGTTGGGTGCTGTTAACTTTTTACAGAATTTCAAATCAAAGCCAAGCTTTACAGGTCGAATACATGGCTTTGAGTAGGGGCCACACATTGAGAGCATGTGTGTGCCGAACCCAGTAAAATGACCCTTGGGGCCTGAGCCCCAGGAAAGCCCACAGGTGACAGTCGGGGATGTGTTTCTTTTTGTGGAGCATGCGGCCCCACGACACCAACCAGAAATGAGGGGCTAGGCCTCTGCTTTGCTGCCCTACACTTGCTGCTACTCCAAGCACCCCCACCCTTGCAGGGAAGGTTTTTACTAGTTTATTGAACACACAGACGACAAGACTCCTGCTCTGATTTGGGACACAAGAACACGCTACAGGTTTTATGCTAAGGTGTGCAGTGCCCACATTAAGTTGATTTATACAGAGCTTTTCGAGAAACAGATTTTGACTACACACTATTTAGGTACAGGAGGGAAATCCACTATAGAGGAATCGTCTTACAGGGGTGAAGAATCCTTTGTTGTCAAGAAAAATCTGCTTTAAGGGCAGTTACAAGGTGACTGTTTCTAGGGAGCTAAAGCTCACGAAGGACAGGAGCCAGGCTGCTTTTAAAAGCAATCAATCAAAACTCTGGCTGGTTAGCTGGTCCCCTCGAGGAGCTTGGGGTGCACTAAAGAGATCAACTATAAAAGTAGCAATTCCATATACGTGTTGGGTTATTTTATATCCTCACTCCTCCCACGGCTGTAGTAATGGAGAGGGGATGAGACCGAGTAAGTACAACTCCCTCCAACCCAAGCATCGCGCCACCTCAGGTTGCAGTAAAGGAAGCTCTGCACGCTCTAGCTTGGGGAATGCTCGGCCGGCAGAGCCAAGGTGCAGGGGAACCCATCTACTCCTTAGGGTTCTGACGACTCCACTCCAGAGAGGTGCATGAAGAGGTCCCCGAGCTCTGTCATGTCGACATCTTCAGTGCTGGGCACATGCTGGCTTTCTCGATTCTCGATGAAATCCCAGAGCCGCACTGAATTAAAGAACTGCGGAAACAGCCAGCAAACATGCCTGATGTTACTAATGGCGACACGAAGGCCGGACAGTTTATTTTTCATTGGCTTGCCCCATTCCTGCTGCCCAGGCAATCAGAAGGAGCTAGGAGCAGCACCTGGACATGCCACCAGGTAAGTGTCCTTGACCGAGATGTCAGAGTCCTTACCCTCACGGTGCCCTCAGAACTGAGCTGCTTCCGGGGCTTCTCAGGCTCTGCCAGCCGCCCGTCAGGGTAAGCGTGGCGGTAAAGGCATTTGCTTCCAAATGGGCAGGTCCCCTTGCCTTGCTCAAAGTATTTACAAGCTTTTTTTCTGAAAAACAGAAAGGAAACGTCAAAAGGATATTGGGAGAACCTGGGGCCCGGGAGAACCAAGGCCGCCTTCCATCCCTGCCTGCGATGCTGGAGCTAGATGAGCCTTATTTTATTGGTGGGGAAGTTGAGGCTCAGTGAAGTTGGGACGCTGATTCCCAATCTGCCACTGTGATAGGCAGCCGCACACAGAACATAACCTGCACAGGGACCCCAGTATTTTGAGCTCCCAGTGCTCCTCCACAAAGGCCTTCAGGGGAGTACAGGCCTGACGGCTCCTCTGGGCCAGCTGTCTGGGCTCTATGCTCCTAAAGCCTCAGCTAGAAGTCGCAGCAGGAGCCCCACCCAGGGACATTTCCCTTCCTCCTGGCCAGCAGTGATGTCAGGGGTGAGGGAGACTTGACTTAGGCACAGAAAAGCCAGGACTATTAGCTGCCCAAAGTTACATGTCTCATTCCAATTTTATTTGGTCTTCACCTTCTAGATCTAGAGCAGGGCTTCTTAACTCCGTATGTTGACTATGGGCCCCTTTCTTGGAACAGTGTTTTTAAATGGATAAAATAAAACACACGGTAAAAAAAATTAACTTTCTGCTGTTTTATAGACCGATCTTCACATTCCATTCATAGATCTCTATGTTAAGAGCCCCTGCTCCTGAGGAAAAATACAACCAACTAGAAAATTACCATTTCTTGCTTAAATGAAATTTGACTTCTACGATCATACATGATCCCATGGTGGAGACACCCAAGTAGGCAAGAGGGCATCTGGGAGTGCCAAGGAAGGGAAGTGGCGCAGCAGAAAGGGCAGACCGCTACCAGGGGTAGCTGGGGTACGTGACCATGGCAGACAAGGATGGGGATCTTCAGTGTTGGTCTATCTTCTCAGACAAGGGGATGGCAGAGACCGGTGACGAGGACCTCTGAGACCCCAGAGCAGCATAGAGAAAGCTCCCCAACAACCATCCACTGAGGGAAACAGCACGGTGCTAGCTGGGGGCCCGTACCTGCCACGGCCCCCACCCTAGCGGCTCAGAGTAAACCTTCAAATGACTGCTCAAGCAGCCAGTTCTCACCAGGTCGCTAGACACTGGATTTAATAAACCCAACAGGTTGAAAAAAATCACTCTCTAGTCCTGCCCCCCCCCAAATAACTCTTCCTCCTTCCCCAGCCTTACCTGGTCACCAAGGATAAAAGCCTCTAGTGCACGCAGACTGCCTCTTTGTTCTCAGTTCTCCTATCCAATTGTTACCCCTGCTTACAGAGCCCGTTCCCAGTCACCCCGTCCCTCCTGTCCCCACTGCCACAGTCTTTTTTTTAAGATTTTATTTATTTATTCATGAGAGACACAGAGACAGAGGCAGAAACACAGGCAGAGGGAGAAGCAGGCTCCATGCAGGGAGCCTGACGTGGGAATCAATCCTGGGTCTCCAGGATCACACCCTAGGCCGAAGGCGGCACTAAACCGCTGAGCCACCCAGGCTGCCCTGCCACAGTCATTTCTTAACTGGCCTCCTTCCCATCAGGTTCTGGTCTTCACACTACGACTGAGGAGTGTGCCAGTGTGTCACTTGGTCTGTCCCCTTAGATCTCACTCCAGTCTGTCTCTGGACATCCTTCCACACACACCTCTTTTAACCCCAGGGCCACTTGCACTGCTCCCCAAATGCAGCATTTGTATCCCTCCCTCTCACATAGATCGTTGTTCATGCTTCATGGCTCAGCTTCCCATACTGCTTTCTCTGATGCTCCCAGAGGGATCCAAGTGCTCTCTCTGTTGTGACGTGTGGCTTGGGCCTCTCATAAAGAATTGTCACCAGAAAACATGTATCACAATTGCCATTTTGCAATTTCCCATGAAATTATCTTACTAATCTATACTCTATGTCCCCCACTGTGCTTAGCTTGAGGGTGCCTAGCCTCTACTAGGTGCCCATTAAATGTGTGAAATTCATAACACCATCATCAATGAAAACTAAGGCCAGGAAAGACCTAAACAGAAATAACAAGAATTTCCAGACCATTCCAGCATAGCTGCTTCCTACAGGTTGGCCCGGCTGCCTTGCCACTCCTGCCCTCTGGTGGACAGATAACTTCACATGGGCAGGGACACTGGTAAACCAGGAAAGTATTAAGCCTTTAGTTAATAGGCAATCTGAAAGTGACATATGGTATCCTTTAGTAGTACTGCCAAGCACCCTTCTACCAGCCCCGACCCTCCTGCAGATAACTAGCAACAGAAATTTTTAAAAGACCTGAAGGCACTGGAGAATGAACAATAGCAGAAGGGCTGGAAGAACAGGATGGCAAGAAGGGAGTTCTAGCTTTTGGCCCACAGCAAGCCGAAGTCAGGTGTCTAAACTAGAGGAGCAAATCTAGTCTCCCTGGCCCGAAGGACCAACAGAGGTGGGAGGAAATCACCCACTGGAAAGCGAGGAAGCAATCCTGCTCAGAGAAGGGCGGGAGTGGGAGGACTCCAGATACTATGTATTAATTCAGCCCAATGGCTGACTGGGACATCAGTACAGCAGAGGCTCATAGCAACTTAGTGGAGGATAAGAAACCAAACAGATTAGAACTGCTGCCCAAGACCTGGAACTTAAACACTTTTACCTGCATATAAAAGCATCAATGCTTTATTGTTTAAGAGAATCCAGGATTTCTACCATCCAGGTTAACATTGGCAGTGTTTAGGCTATGATCCCAATCATTCAACATATGAATAATCAGGAAAACATGACCTAGAAATGAACTTCTAGATGACAAGGAGTTCAGCTACTCTTGGAGAAGATGAACAGTGAGGTGGAAAAAATTTGAAAGAAATTAACAGGGCCCAATGCCTGTGGGGCAGTAGCAAAAAGTCTAGTACATGTTATTAAGAGTCCCAGCAGAGGAGTACCTGGGCAGCTCAGTCGGTTAAACCTCTGCCTTTGGCTCAGGTCATGATCCCAGGGTCCTGGGATGGAGACCAGCAGCAAGTCAGACTTTCTGCTCAGCAGGGAGTCTGCTTCTCTGCCTCTGCCATGCCTTGTGCTCTGGGTCAAATGCTCTCTGCCTCTGCCATGGCTTGTGCTCTGGGTCAAATGAATAAATAAAGTGGGGGTGGGGGAGCAAGAGAAGAAAAAACAGGGCAGGAGAAAAATTTGATGGTCAAAATGATAAAATCTTATGGATTCAGAGAAAACCACTCCCAGGCAAAAGAGCAAACTGCTGATAACCAAGATAAAGAGACAATCTTGAAAGCAACCCCAGAAAAATGACATATTACAATCTGAATTACCACTAACTTCTCAGAAACTAGAGGCCAGAATATAGTGGAACAACATTTGCAAAATACTAAAAGAAAATAAAGAAACAAACTATTTAACCCAGAATTGTACTGAAAAAGGAGACAAAGATGTAAACAGGACCAATCTGACCAAAATATTCAATGAAAATATCCTTTAAGGATGAAAAGAAAAGCTCTTTCTGCTAAAAAGAAAACTACGACTTCATCACCACATCAACAAATGCTGAAGGCAGTTCTTGAGGCTTAAGGTAAAATTATATACCAAATCAAAGAGCACTGGAAGTAGTATCTCAGTAAATATAAAAAACTTTTATTTTTCTCTTAAATACATAAGCTTTCAAAGGCAAAAATCATAGTATTACCTTGCTGGGTTCTAATGTATGTAAATATTACATCCATACCTTATAATAGTAAAGTTGCAAGATACAAGATCAATATATAAAAAATCAGTTGCCACTATAGACTAACAATGAACTACCAGAAAGAGAAATTAAGAAAACAACCTCATCTATAATTGCACGAAAAAGAATAAAATACTTAGGACTAAATTAAGCAGAAGTGAAACTGACTTGTATGCTTAAGACAAGATGAAAGAAATGAAAGGCATAAGTAAATGGTAAGTATCCCATGCTTAAGGACTAGAAGAATGCTGTTAAGATGTCTACACTCCCCAATGCAATCTCCAGATTGAAAACAATCCTATCAAAATTCCAAAGGCATTTTTCTCAGAAATAGGACAAACAACTCCAAAATTTGTATAGTGCCACAAAAGACCCCAAACAGCCAAAGCTGTTTCTGTTGTTTTCCTGAGAAACAACAACAAAGCTGGAGACAGCCCATTTCCTGATTTCAAGCTGTACTACAAAGCTATAGTAATCCAAACAATTACAGTACTAGCAGAAAAACAGACACACATATCAGTGGAACAGAACAGAGGGCCCAGAAATAAGCCCACGCAGATAAGGTCAATTTATCTTGACCCTGACAAAGGAGCCAGGGACATTGAATGAGGAAGAAACAACCTGTCCAATAAAGGATGTTGGGGAAACTGGACCACTGTCTTCTACTATACACAAAAATCAGCTCAAAATTGATTGAAGACTTGAATGTAAGCCCCGAAACAATAAAAACTCCTAGAAGACAACAAAGACGGTAAGCTCCTGGACATTGGTCTTGGTGATGCTTTGTGGATTTGCCACTAAATACAAAGGCAACAAAAGCAAAAATAAACAATTGGGACTACATCAAACTAAGAAGTTTCTGCACAGCAAAGGAAACCAAACAAAATGAAAAAGCAATCTGCTAAATGGGAGAAAATATTTGCAAATCATCTATCTGGATAAGGGGGTAATATCCAATATATTTAAAGAACTCATATAAGAGCAAAAAACAGGGACGCCTGGGTGGCTCAGCGGTTGGGCACGTCTGCCTTTAGCCCAGGGCATGATCCTGGAGTCCTGGGATTGAGTCCCACATCGGGATCCCTGGGAGGAGCCTGCTTCTCCCTCTGCCTATGTCTCTGCCTCTGTGTCTCTCATGAGAAAATACATTAAAAAATCTAAAAAAAAAAAAAAAAAAAAAAAAACCCACCACCACATTCCACCTAAAGATGGGCAGAGGAACCAAACAGACATTTTCCCAAAGAAGACATCAAAATGTCTAACAGACACATGACAATGTGCTCAACATCACAAAAAATCATGGAAATGCAAATCACAACCACAATGAGCTAACACTTCATGCCTGTTAGATATCTACACTTCCATATTTGCTGTAACATTAATCATAACAGCCAAGACATGGAAACGACCCAAGTGTCTGTCAACAGATGAATGGATAAAGAAGATATGGAATATACATGCAATGGAATAGTATTCAGCCTTGGCAAAGAAGGAAATCTTGTCACTTGTGACAACATGGATGGACTTTGAGGGCATTATGCTAAGTGAAATAAGCCAGACAGAGAAAAACAAATGCTGTATGAGATCACTTACATGTGGAATCTAAAAACAAACCCAAACACACACAGTCAAACTCACGTAGTAAAAAAGGAGTTCCCGGAGAGGCCAAGAGGTGGGGTTAATAAGGAAAAAGTTGATAAAAGGATACAAACTTTCACCTATATGAATAAAGATCTCATGTGAAACATGGTGACTATAGTTAACACTGTTTATAAAACTGAAATTTGCTAATAAGAGAGTAGAACTTGGAAGGTTTTCTACACACACACACACACACACACACACACACACACAGTAATGGATGTGTTAATTAACTAGATGGGAGTATCCTCCCACAATGTTGATCAAATCACCATGACACTTTAAATATCTTACAATTTTATTTGTTAGTTAGAACTCAAAGCTGAAATTTCAAAAATTACATTATTACCTTGTGGGGTTCAAAGGTATGTAAATATAATGCATCTGCCAGGCAGGCACCGGGATCATGTCTAAAGTCAAAGTACTTACCCCATTCCCTGTTTGAAAGCTTCAATCAACTCATTCTTTTTATTCTGATCTTCTACCCAATACACACTTGGAATTACAAACTCTGATATCACACGGCATTCTGGACAAGACCTGAAATTACAATCAAGGTTAGTATGGGAGAGATGAAGTTACAAATCCTGTGTACACTGAACCAGCAAACTCCTTGCTCAAATACATGACCACTCCAGATGTTTCCTAACCAAAAATTCCAAAAGGTGCAATCATAATCACCTAAGAACCTTCTTTACTGTTTTCTTTTTCAAGTTTTATTTAAATTCCACTTAGTTAACATATAGTATAATATTAGTTTAGGTGTAGAACCTTATTTACTGCTAAAAACATGTTCTTCTCAACAATAAGAGGACAACCCAATTTGGGGCACCTGGCTGGCTCAGTCAGTGGAAGAAGCAACTCCCGATCTCAGGGCTGTGAGTTTAAGCCCCACCTTTTGTAAAGTGATTACTTAAAAATAAAATCTTTAGGGGCACCTGGTTGGCTTAGTTGGTTAAATGTCTGCCTTTGGCTCAGGTCATGATCCCAAGGTTCTGGGATCAAGCCCCACATTGGGTTCCCTATTCAGCGGGGAGCCTGCTTCTCCCTCTCCCTCTGCTGCTCCCCCTGCTTGTGCTTATTCTCTGTCAAATAAATCTTTTTAAAAAATTAAAAAAAATCTTTAAAACAAACCCAATTGTAAAATGGGCAGGAGATTTAAGTAGGCCATTTCTCCAAAATGGCCAAAAAATATAGAAAAAGATGCTCAAGATCATTAGTTAGCAGGGAAATCCAAGATACCACTTCAAACCTGACAGGATGGCTAAAATCAGAAATAGAGTAACAAGAGTTGCTGAGTGTGGGGAGCAGCTGGTCCCTTCCTGTGTTGATGGTGTGGCCGCTGTGGAAAGCAGCCCAGCACTTCCTTAAAATGCTGAATAGTTACCGTATGGCCCAACAATCCCACTCCTAGGTATCTACCCAAAAGAAATAAAAACCGTCCACACAACAACTTGTCCATGAGTATTCACAGTAGCATTATTCACAATAACCAAAAGAAGGAAACAATCCAAATGCCTGTCAACTGATGACAAAATAAAATATGGGTATCTACACGAGGCCATGTTATTTGGCTAGGACCAGGAACAAGGCACCAGCACACACATGGCAGATGAGTGAACTCCAAGGGTAGTATGCCAAGGGAAAGAAGCTGGACAAAGAAAGGCTACATACTATATGACTCCATTTCCAATCAGCATCCAAACAGGCAAAGCTGGAGGGCAGAAAGTAGAGGAGGGGCTGCCAGGGGCTGGAAGCAGCAGGGAGGAAATGGGCAGTGAAGGCAAACAGAGGTTTCTTTTTGGGAGGATAAAAATGTAAAATGAGACTGAAGTAATGGTTGCACAACTGTGAAAATACTAAAAACCACTGAACTACACACTTTTATCTCAATAAAGCTATTTTACCACACAAACATGTGACTCTGGGCACATTACTTGACTTCACTCTACCACAGTTTCCTTATCTGTAAATGAGAATGATCACTGGGTCTGAGAGAATTAGAAGCTAATTTACGTGAAGAGTTTCTAACAGTACACAGCACACATTAACTCTTCAGTATGAGTAAGCTCTTCCCCTGTCCCTCTGCAAAATTTAAGACTCCTGTGTTGTTATATGTCAGATATCTCAATAAAGCCAGGGGAAAAAAGAAGCTTGTGCTGGCTCCATGGAGCACATCCTATGTATCATACACTACGTAAAATGTGTTAGATGCATTATTCCATTTAATCCTCAAACAATCCTATTTTATAGATGAAAAAAAAAAAATAAAGGCTGAAAATATAAAAGGCAATCAGCCTAAGGGACAGCCACTACTAACTGCTGGTGTTGGAGCCAAAAGGCCAGTGCCATTAACACTTTCTCACACAGATGATCCCTGCCGAGTGGCCCCAATCACCCTGACAGTTGGCAGGAGCTGTTACCCATATTTTAAAGGAAAAGGCACATATTTTAAAAAAGAAGGCTACTTGACATGCCTAGGCTCCTGCAGTTAGGGGCTAGGACTCACTAGTTATTTTCACACTGGAGGCCAAGGGAGAAATTAAGAGTAGATAGAAGAAGGCCCCAAATCTAACTCCCCAGGTCCCACACCTAAGACCCCTAGTTGGACTTACTTAATGATTGGGTTCTCAAACTGCTTGGCACATCTCCACTGCCGGATGCAGGACAAGCAGTACGTGTGATTGCAGTTGGAGAGAATCCCAAATCTCCTCTCAGAAGCAGATGCCTTCTCAAGGACCACTTCCATGCAGATACTGCATACTTTATCCTGACTTGCTTGGAAGGCAAAGGCCTTTTCCATCTCGTGTTCGAATGTCGACATGCAGATCTGAAGTACAGAGAGAAAGGAGGGCAACGCTATTAGGCTGCTGGGGAGAGGCAAGAGCCAGGGAGCAACGGTGGCCACACTGCCACACCCAAGATCAGGAAGGCACGCACACCATGAATGCCTGAGGTGGAGCCCAGCAGCCCCTGGCTTCAAGACACAAAGCTCTCTCAGACCACAAAAAGAACTTCAAACATCACCTGCCCAGCCTCTTGTTTTCCTAGCATGCTATGGTCACCGCCAGTTTAGAGGACCAGCCTGGGATCAGAGTTCACAGAGCCTAGGACCCCCATTTCCAGGCTTTTCTGGGGCATTGTCTTCCCACTCTGATTTATACCAGTATCAGAAATGCTGAACAATCCTTAACTTAAAACACTAGGATGGTCGTTCAGAGTCAGAGGTAAGCAGCACCACTTCTCAAGAGAACAAGTCATTGGGCAGCCCGGGTGGCTCAGCGGTTTAGCACCGCCTTCAGCCCAGGGCATGATCCTGGAGACCCAGGATGGAGTCCCACATCGGGCTCCCTGTATGGAGCCTGCTTCTCCCTCTGCCTGTGTCTCTGCCTCTCTCTGTGTGTGTCTCTCTTGAATAGATAAATAAAATCTTAAAAAAAAAAAAAAAAGAACAAGCCATTTAATGAATGTATTCATTCAGTAAGTAGTTGCTGAATACCCCCCATGTGAGGCACTGTGTATCAGGCATGAGAGTCAATGCAGAGTCTGAAGCCCCAGGTTCTGCCCTGGGAAGCTCATGGTGGACACGGATGGGAGATAAACCAATACGTGCAGCACAAAAACCTCAGCACACCTGGGCGCAGAGGAAAGCTCTAATTTCGTGCTCTCCTGAACACCCCTAGGAAGGCAGTGGGAAGGAACAGACTCAGCCCTCAACACCCCATGGCCTGCTCACCGTCATAAGCTCTAACACTGTAGCTATGGGCTCCTTTCTATCTCTCTTACCCATCTTCACACTGAGCCTAGTGTGAGGCAGAGCCTCCAGAAATATTGCGGACCTGATGACCTGAAAGGTCCCTTCCAATACTTGGCTCCTCAAATTCTCCAGAACTCAGCCAGGCTGAACCTCAAGCATGAGGATATGTAAACATACGGAGGATGTGTATGTAATGCATCTCTCCTCTTTTATACACATACCCACCCATCCATCCATACTCTTGAGTTAGATTTGTTCTCTGAACTTTGCATTGCTTTGTTTCTGGTGCCTCTTCCCTTTTCCTTCATTCTAAATAATTAAAAACGGTCAAAATGACAACAGGGAAAAGGACTTGAAAATAGGGTTATGGGGTGCATGGGTGGTTCAGTTGGTTAAGCATCTGCCTTTGGCTCAGATCACGATCCTGGGGTCCTGGAATCAAACCCCACATGGGGCTCCCTGCTCAGTGGGGAGTTTGCTTCTTCCTCCTCCCCTGCCCTCCCCCTGGCTTGTGGTCTCTCACTCTGTCAAATAAATAAAATCTTTAAAAAAAAATAGGATTATAAATATGCCAGGTACATATTGCAGGTATTATTGGCAGAGGGATGCTTATAGGAACACCAACAATTTTGTCACTTAGTGTGTTTCAAATTTCTTAAAAATAAGTTCATGCAAAGGCTTGCAATTTTACCTTCTCATGAGCTTTCCTTTGCTCTGGGTCGAAGGGATGCAGGACTCGTAACCTACAGATTTCACACACTTCCCCATGCAGGTAGACACAAGCATCCCCAAACCGGCACTCCCCAGCAGCTGCATAGGGGCACAGCTGCTGTTCACTGCTGTAGGAGCTGCTGGCTTCTAAATCATCAAGGCCACTCCTGATCGCATCGAGGTAGGAATGCGGCTTCATTTCTGGGCTGTTCTGGAGATCACTGCAGCCTCCTGAATTACTCACCACACTTGGGCAAGTCTTTTCTTCAGCCATGCCAGAGAGATCTTAATACAAAACATAATAACACACACACAAGTGAAAACTGGCCCAAACTTTCTGGTAAGCAGTTAGTCAAAACCTAACAAATTAAGTAACCCTGACCTTGGGAATTCCACTCTTTGGATCATACAGAAAAAAAAACAGGCCAAGAGGGAAAAATAGAAGGAACAGTATAATGTTTATAATGATATTATTATGATTTTTTTTTTAAAAAAAAGGAAAAAACATAATTGGCAATACAGGAAATTAGCAAAACGGACCACGATCTATTTAAATGAAAGAACTATAAAGTTTCTATTTAAAAATGACAAATATGGAAATGTCAACCCATGGACCAGTTAACACTAAAAAATTAGTAATAATTTTTTTTAAACACCAAAATATACGTCAATGGGGATTTAGAATGAAGTCAATAAAATACAGCATTTTCCTTTATATTAGAAGTTATCTATCATTTTACAGTAAGCTAGAATGAAAATTTAGTGAGTCTTTGGGTCCTGAGGCCAGTGTGGAACTCCTCTATGGCATTCCCACCTCACACACTTCTGGCCTTTTTAGAAAGGACATTGGACTAGAACAATTACTTGTTTGCTTAGGATGGAATCTACCTATCTTATGTCACACAATTCCAAGAACCAGAAATCCTTTTACTCGTTGAGGACTAGCCAATAAAAATAACTTTTATGATTTGTAGTCCTACCACCTCCTCCCCAAACCCCGGTCCAAGGTACAAACCACTCCCGAAACCCCAATATTATCAGAGTTGCAACCTAAAATACCAAATACTGGCTAAGCATAATAACTAAGACTTTGAACTGACCTAGAAATAAAACAGTGAAACATGTACTTTATCAAAATATGTAGCTTTGAAATGAGCAGCCGGGTGCTTCTCAGAATTGGGGAAGCACCCCATGGCAGCCACACACTGACAAAAAGTCACTCTGTAGCTCTTGCCAGGCCAAATTTGGCAGTGACCCAGCCTGTAGGCCCAACGCATCACCTGCATGCTCAGCAGCCAAATGAAGCTGTTCTCAGGACAGTTCTGGGGTCTACACTTGAACAGCTGGGAGGGAGACTAGGTTAGGAGCCCTCTGACAAGGGAGGGCCAGAAAGAAGCATCACGAGCAAACAACACTGCTTTTCAAAAAGAGGCAATGAAATGACTCTGCTCACTCACTTCGGTCTCTAAGTACTAATGTTCTCTTCTCACGTTTCCCAGGCTCGTGTAAGTTAGTTTTCACAATAGATGCAGTGAGGTCGGAAGCAGAGTGAGGACTATGGAAACCCGGGGAGGACACACCGTGAGGCATGGTGCCCACAGCACCACCAGCTGCAGCAGAAGGCCTCGTGTGATCATATCTAAACAAAACACACAGAAAATGCATTATGGACACAGCACCTGCGCATGCCTCCCACACTTCTAGACGTGGACCATCTTTTCTTCTGTTCCATTTGTGGAGGTGGAAAATGAGAATCTTTTCCCACATGTTAAATGATAAAAGGCTTATCAATTGGTAAGAAATGCCTGGTGATTCTAAGAGAGTAGTAGGTACACTGCTGTCTATCATGTACACTTAAGTGTCCTAGGGGGATGTGAGTGGGACAGGCAAAATATCCCAGAACACAGAGAAATCCTGAGAATTCCAGCCAGATGTTGAAGTGAAATCTCTCCAAGCCAGTGTTCTTCTGGCAGAAGTCCCTGAAAAGTTAATGATGGCCAATGTAATAGCTGGAGACCAGTCTTCCTGGACTCTCCGGGGTACCCACTGGCATGGCAGGGCCAACTTCTACACCCTCCAGTCAGCACAGGAAAGAACATATAAGCTCTTCAGTATAAAAGCACCTGATCAGGTTTCTGGAATGTTTTCCTGTTTAGAATTTACAAAATTTCCCTACAGACACTGAGTGGGAAAAAGGCAGACTCTGTATGCATATAAATGTTCACTGCAGGGGCACTCACAGCAAAAAAAAAAAGAAAAAAAAAAAACCTGGAAACCACTTAACTTTCTTTCTTTCTTTCTTTTCTTTTTTTTTTTTTTTTTTTTTTAAGATTTTATTTATTTATTCATGAGAGACGGGGTGGGGGACACACGACATAGGCAGAGGGAGAAACAGGCTCCATGCAGGGAACTCGATGTGGGACTTGATCCCTGAACTCCAGGACCACGCCCTGAGCTGAAAGCAGAGCTTAACTGCTGAGCTATCCAGGCATCCCTATCACTTAACTTTCTGAGAGAGGAATAGTTAATAAGATGATGGCATGTTAACATCATGAAACATAAAATTACAAGTAGGAAATAAAGTAGCAGCTTAGGTAAAAGCTTGTGACATGTTAAGTGGGGGAAAAGGCAAGATATATATACTGTGGGTGCAATTTTTAAAAGTCTCATTAAGAAAAAAAGAAAATCTCATAAGAATAAGGCCTGAAAAGTGATTTTGAAAAATTAAAATTATGGTAATGAAACTTATATTTCAAAATGATCTGCTGTACTTTTTATTGTTAAATTACTTTCAAATTAAAATTTGCCTGGATGGCTCAGTTGGTTATGCAACTGAATCTTGATTTTGGCTCAGGTCATGATATCAGGGTCATGAGATTGAGCCCGAGTCAGGCTCTACGCTGGACATGGAGGCTGTTTAGGAATCTCTTCCTCCCCCTCTGCCCCTTACCCCTCTACACTCTCTCTCTAAAAAAAAAACTTAAAAAAAAAAAAAAATTCCCCTCATCGACACCCATGCTCCAAATGAAGGATCTGAGTTTCTGATAATATTTAATTTGATAGGACAGTTGGAAGCAGCTGTAGATCTTGCCTGCATCGAGTCCCATAGGCGCAGTAACCCTTCTGATAGTATTTGCAGATGGTGGATGGCTTGCTGTTTGCCAAGTCATGTGAAAACAGGCACTGGTTTCCTTCCCGACAGACACCATGCATAAAATACCTGGAGAGGCAAGCGGAGGCATAAAACTTTTAGAGACATTTTGCTTTACAAAATTACCATATTCTTGAATCTAGCATACAAATGCTTATTATATATGTATTATGTATCAAGGCTCTATTAGGCCCTGGAGATAAACATATTTCCTTGATTCTAAAACAGTGATGGGTGGCTCAGTGCTTTAGCGCCACCTTCGGCCCAGGACCTGATCCTGGGGACCCGGGATCGAGTCCCACGTCGGGCTCCCTACATGGAGCCTGCTTCTCCCTCTGCCTGGGTCTCTGCCTCTCTCCCTCTGTGTCTCTCATGAATAAATAAATAAAATCTTTAAAAAATAAAAATAAAACATAATAGTGATTTTTGATGCACCACAACTAATTCAATGACCGTTTTCTGGAAGAAAAATAATGCCATAAATTTGTTTTAAGATATACCCTCTTGATTTGAGATGTTACATATGTAAATGTGAGACTCAAAACTGAGAGAATACTCTGAAAAACTGTTCTCTCTGTTCTCATGGAGTTTAAAGGGTATGGCTGTATATGGATCAGAGACCTGGGCCCAAGATCCAGCAAGTCACAAAACAAACCTCACTACCTTCATCCATAAAATGAAAATAACACTATCTACTTTACTGGGTTGTAGCAAGGATCAAATTAGAAAATGCAGCACAAAAGATACATATATAAGAATGTTCCACTGCAATGTCTAGTACAGGTTCTCATGAAATAACTGGGAGGTTTTATAATTCTGTCCAGCGAGAGTACAGAGACCTGGCTGAAAACTCAGAGCAAACAGTAGAGTGATCTCAAAGGCACATGCCTTGGTACTAGGTGTAAAGAGACCGAACGAGGATTTTAGACCCGCCCTAACAAAGCTTAAAAGCAAGTTTCAAAAGGACAGAGCTGATAGCGAATAACTGTCAGCCAAAACATACTTTAACATCTTTGAAGGAAGACAATAAAATACAAATGCTCAAAAACATTCACACTGGCATCCAGTAAAAAAATAAGCAGCTATGCCAAAAGCAGACAAATGTGACCCATGACCAGGAGAAAAATTAGTAAGTTATAGGAATGACAGATGATGGAATCAGTAGATAGGACTTTAAAAACAGCTACTATAAATATGTTCAATTATGCTGAGTATGAAGAGAATTAGAAAATATAAACCAAATGGAACTTTCAGAAATGAAAAGTGCAATATCTGAAATGAAGATTTCACTAGACACACTTACTGTAAATTAGACAGGATGAAAGAAAATCTCAGAAGACCTGAAGACACAGCAATAGAAACTATTCAAACTGAAGAGGAGAGGAAAAAAAAAGAACAGATTTTTGCTTTTAGCTGTGAAGGAGCATAGAACCTGCCCTCCAATGTAAAAAAGCTAGCTAACAGAACAAAATATATGAAACAAGTGCAACAAGGGAAAGCCTGGCTTTCTTCTGGGAGGCGTACCCTGGATCTCAGTGCAAGGAGGTGAGTCCTGAGCAGAGCACAGCAGTCTTGCTGGGCTGAAGAGACAGAGAATAGAGTTCAAGGAGTTGGAGGGAAGCTCTTTAAAGAGCTTGTAAATAGTGATACACACATGAAGCTGACTTTTGATAAGCCTGTCTGGGTAATTCAATGGGGGAAAAGAATAATATTTTCAAATACAAAAGATGGACATAGTACCTACATGGAAAAAAAAAAAAAGGAAGTTCAAATATTATGTGTCTGCTGATGTGACCCAATATGAATTAAGTATACAACATAGCCTGTGATACATTCTAGCCAAAAACATTGAACTCGAATCCAACAAAACTCCAGATCTAACTCCTACAAAACTCCAGATCTAACTCCTACTTTATAGGAAATACAGGTGATTGGGAACAAGCTCAAAGCCATAAGGAGAAAGCAACCAGATAAATATAAAAAGAAGAGGTGGTATGGACCAGGGGTTTCTTTAACAAGTGTCATGGAAGGTAGGCAAGGGGAACAGGACTCTGAAAAAAAGATTGGTGTTTTTTTAGACTTAAATTTACCATTATGACTCAACAATTTCACTCCTATTTACTCAAGAAAAATAAAAACATACATTCATACAAATACTTGTAAATGGATGTTCGTAGAAGTATCATTCATAATGGCCAGAAAGTGACAAGTTACATAATTCCTTCAACTGGTGAATGGGTAAGTAAAACATAATATATCCATAAAATGGGGTATTATTTGGCAATAGAAAGGAATGAAGTACTGATGTGTGCTGTAACACAGACAAACCTCAAACACATTAAGCGAAATGACCCAGACACAAAATACCACATTTTGAGTGATTCCATTTAAATACAGGATCAAAAAAAGGGGCAGAGGCACCTGGCTGGCTCAGTCAGTAGAGCACACGACTCTTGATCTTGGGGTCATGGGTTCAAGCCCCAAGGTGGGTATAGAGCTTACACTAAAAAGGCAGGGGTGGGGGTGGGGGGACAAATCCGTAGGAACAAAAAGTAGATAAATGGTTCCCTAGGTTGGGAGAAGGGGTAATGAGGAATGAATGACTGCGAATGAGCACAAGAGGTCATTTTGGGGGTGATGAAAATGTTCTTAAATTTAATTATGGTATTGCACAACTTTAACTTGACGAAAAATCTTTGGCTTGTATGCTTAAAATGAGCAAATTTTGTAGTATGTAAATTCTACTTTCATAAAGCTGTTGAGAAAAATTTAGGGGTGCCTGGGTGGCTCACTCGTTAAGTGTCCAACTTGATTTCAGCTCAGGTCATGATCTCAGGGTTGTGAGATCAAGCCCCACTGGCTCCGAGCTCATCAGGGAGTCTTTTTCTCTCTCTCTCTCTCTGCCCTCCTCTTGCTAGTGTGAGCTCTCTCTTTAATGAATAAATCTTAAAAAAAAAAAAAAAAAAAATTAAAAAGGAAGGAGCTGGGATCCCTGGGTGGCGCAGTGGTTTGGCGCCTGCCTTTGGCCCAGGGCGCGATCCTGGAGACCCGGGGTCGAATCCCACGTCGGGCTCCCGGTGCATGGAGCCTGCTTCTCCCTCTGCCTGTGTCTCTGCCTCTCTCTCTCTCTCTGTGTGTGACTATCATGAATAAATAAATTTAAAAAGAAAAAAATTAAAAAAAAAAAAAGGAAGGAGCTGTGCTAGGTTAGTAGAAATTACATAAAGTATGTAATAACCAGATGCAATATTTAGTCTAGGATTATGATTTTTTTTAAGATTTTATTTATTTATTCATAAGAGACAGAGAGAGAGAGAGAGAGAGAAAAAGAGAGGCAGAGACAAAGGCAGAGGGAGAAGCAGGCTCCATGCAGGGAGCCCGAGGTGGGACTCCATCCCAAGACTCCAGGATCACACCCTGAGCTGAAGGCAGATGCACCCAACTACTGAGCTATCCAGGTGTCCCTTAGTCTAGGATTATATCTTGGTTTGAACAAACCAGATATAAAGGCATTTTTGGGGATCCCTGGGTGGCGCAGCGGTTTGGCACCTGCCTTTGGTCCAGGGCGTGATCCTGGAGACCCGGGATCGAATCCCACATCGGGCTCCCGGTGCATGGAGCCTGCTTCTCCCTTTGCCTGTGTCTCTGCCTCTCTCTCTCTCTCTGTGACTATCATAAATAAATAAAAAATTAAAAAAAAAAAATAAAGGCATTTTTGGAACAAATCAGGGTGAACTGGGTATTAGGTAAAATGACATGGGAAGTTGAAGATTAACTGGAAGAAGGAGATTATAAAACACCATTTACAGTAAAATGGTGCAGTCACTATGGAAAACAGTATAGTGGTTCCTCAAAGAATTAAAAATAGAATTATCATATGACCCAGCAATTCCACTTTCGGATACAAAAAAAAACCCCAAAAGCAAGGACTCAAGTATTTGTATACCCATATTCCTAGCAGCATTATTCCAGTAGCCAGAAGGAAGGAACAATCCAAGTGTCTATCGATGGATTAATGGAGAAATAAAATGTAGCACATACATACAATGAATTATTATTCTGCTTTATAAAGGAAGGAAACTGACACATTCTACAGCATGATGAATTTTGAGGACACTGTGCTAAGTAAAATAAGTCAGACACCAAAGGACATATACTGTATGATCCCACTTACATGAGATGAGGTTCCTATAATAGTTAGATTCCCAGAGACAGAAGCAGCATGGTGGCTGCCAGGGGCTGGGATGAGGAGGGATGGGGAGTGGGGAGTTAGTGTTTAATGGGGACAGAGTTTCAGCTTGAAAAGATGAAAAAGTTCTGGAGACGGATGGTAGTGATGGTTCCACAACAGTGTGAATATATTTAATACTCCTGAATTGTACACTTAAAAATGGTTAAGATGATAAACTCATGTATATTTTACCACAATTAAAAATTTTGAAAATAACACACAGTACATTCTCATTTTGGAAAAATCAATTTTTAAAAATACACATACATACATGAGTTTTAAAAATCTACAAATATATAATTGCACATTATGAGAGGCAATCCTTATGAGTAAGGTATATAGTAATTTTATTTTTGCAGAGCTGTATTTTTTAAATTTATTTATTTATTTATTTATTTATTTATTTATTTATTTATTTATTTATTTATTTAACAGACAGACAGAGCATAAGTGGGGACAGAGGGAGAAGCAGACTCCCTGCTGAGCAGGGAGCCCAATGTGGGGATTGGATCTCAAAACCCTGGGATCATGACTTGAGCCACAGGCAGATGCTTAACCAACTGAGCTACTCAGGCGCCCCGCTGATGTGTACATTTCTAACATTTCCACCATGAACGTACACTGCTTTTATAATAAATGGTTATTTTAGTTTAAAAAAAATAAATACATACTGGTGAGGGTAAAAAGGTAAATAAAAATGCATAGTTCAGTATCTATCTCACAATAGGTACCCCCAAAAGTTCGGCTGTTATTAAGGTGCAGTAAAGCACAATGACAATTAAGCTGACAGTTACAAAAGTGACCTGTGCCTTATCACAAAGCATGCAGATTGCTGAGGAAACACATACCATGAACTGAGACAGGGCAACATCCCAGAGGATGTCAGGCTGAAGCACAGTCTGCAAAGTAGTGGGGGTACCAATGGGAGAGAGGAAAGAGAAGATAGCAAGAAAAATGCACAGAAGGGAGGCTGTGAGGGGCTGCAAACAGGCCTGTCGAGAGACAAGGCTGGAATATCATTTAATTGTGCTTCAAGTTACCCTGGTGTCAGGGGAAATTCTGATGAGTGCATCTGAAAATGAGAGATAACAAAAGGGCCTGGAGTCAAGTCAACTTAGGAAATGGCACAGTCTAATCTTCTCAGAGATTTACAACAGACAGTAGCAGAGGAAAGGTTCTAAGCATCCTGTCGTACAGAAAACTGTCCACAAGCTTTATTTATTGTGCTTTACAGATACTGCATTTTATAAACTGAAGGTTTGTTGCAACACACATGTTTACACACATGTCTCTGTGTCACATTTTGGTAATTCTTGCAATACTTTAAGCTTTTTCATTATTATTATATTTGTTATGGTGATCTGTAATCCATTATCTTTGATGTTACTATTGTAATTGTTTTGGGGTACCATGAACCATGTCCATATAAGATGGAGAATTTAATCAATAAATGTATGTGTTCTGACTGCTACACCACTCTCTCCCTCTCCTTGGGTGGCTCCCCATTCCCTGACACACAATATTGAAATCAGGCCAATAATCCTACAGTGGCCTCTAACTGTTTGAGTGAAACAAAGAGTCACACGTCTCTCACTTTACATTAAAAGCCAAGTATGTATGATTCATATTAGTGAGGAAGGTATGTCAAAAACTGAGACCAAAAGCTAAGCCTCTTGCACCAAACAGTTAGCCAAGTGGTGGATGCAAAAGAAAAGTTCTTGAAGGAAATTAAAAGTGCTACTTCAGTGAAAATACAAATGATAAGAAAGTGTGACAACCTGGGCAGCCTGGGTGGCTCAGCAATTTAGCGCTGCCTTCAGCCCAGGGTGTGATCCTGGAGACCTGGGATGGAGTCCCACATCAGGTTCCCAGCATGGAGCCTGCTTCTCCCTCTGCCTGTGTCTCTGCCTCTGTGTGTGTGTGTGTGTCTCATGAATAAATAAATAAAATCTTTAAAAAAAAAAAGAAAAGTGTGACAACCTAAATGCTAATTTGGAGAAGGTTTTAGTGGTCTGGAGAGAGGACAACACAACCCACCAGCACTTAATGCCAAAGCCTAATGGAGAGCAAGGTCCAAACTCTCTTTAATTCTGTAAAGACTGAGACAGGTGAGCAAGCTGCAGAAAAGAAGTCTGAAGCTAGTAGACATGGTTCATGAGGGTTAAGGAAGAAGCCATCTTCATAACATAAAAGTGCAAAGCGAAGTACCAAGTGCTGATATAGAAGCTGCAGCAAATCATCCAGATCTAGCTGAGATCATTAAATGAAGGTGTCTATACTACTTCCAATGCAGATGAAACAGCCAGCCTTCTGTTGGAAGACGACGACATCTAGGACTTTCATAGCTACAGAAGAGAAGTCAATGCCTAGCTTCAAAGCTTCAAAGGACAGGCTGACTCTCTTGTTAGAACCTAATACAGCTGGTGACTTTAAGTTGAAGCCAGTGCTCAATTTACTATTTGAAAGTCCCAGTGCCCTTAGGAATTATGCTAAATCTCCTCTGCCTGTGCTCTATAAATGAAACAGCAAAGCCCGAATGACAACACATCTGTTTACTATGTGGTCTATGGTTTCAGTCTATTGTTGAGACCTACTGCTCAGAAAAAAACGATTCCTTTCAAAATACTATTGCTTACTGACAAAGAACCTGGTCACCCAAGAATTTTAGTGGGAGATGTGTAAGATTAATGTTGTTTTCATGCCTGCTACAACATCCATTCTGCAGCCCAGGGGTCAGGGAGTGATTTCAACTTTCAATTCTAAGAAATACATTATGTAAATCTGTAACGGCCATCTGCCATAGACAGTGACTCCTCTGATGAATCTGAGCAGAGTCCATTGAGAACCTTCCAGTAATGATGCCCCATTCTAGATTCCATTAACAACATTTGTGATTTATGAGAAGTCAAAGTATCAACATTAATAGGAATCTGGAAGAAGCTGATTCTGACTCTCACGGAGAACTTCAAGGGGCTCAGGACTTCCCTGGAGGGAACAACTGCAGACGTGACAAGAGCAAAAGACCTATAATCAGAGGTAGACCATGAAGACGTGACTGAACTGCTGTGACCTCATGATAAAACTAGAATGGATGAGGAGTTGCTTCTTATGGATGAGCAAAGAAAGTGGTTTTGTGACATCTCCTTGGTGAAGATGCTTAAAAACTGCTGAAATGACAAAAAAGATTTACAATATGACATAAAGTTAGTTGATAAAGTAGCAGAGTTTGAGAGGATGGACTCCAATTTTTAAAGAAGTTCTACTGCAGGTGAAATGCTATCAAACAGCATCACATGCTACAGAAAAATTGTTTATGAAAAAGAGGTCAGTGTGGCAGACCTCGTTGTCTTCTTTTAAGAAACTGCTGCAGCCACGCCAGCCTTTAGCAACTACTATGGCGATCAGTCAGTAGTCATCAGCATTGAGGCAACACTGTCCACTAGCAAAAAGATTACAACTCGCTGAAAGCTCAGATGATGGTTAGAATTTAGCAAGAAAGTATTTTCAAATTAAGTTATGTGCATGGTTTTAGATATAATGCTATTGCACACTTAACAGACTACAGTATAAACATAACTTTTATAATGCACTGGGAAACCAAAAAGTTCATTTGATTCACTTTATTGCAAAATTTGCTATATTGCATTGGCCTGGTACTGAACATGCACTATTTCTGAAGCATGCCTACATGGTTATTACACATACCCTTCCCCAGGCTTTTTTCAGAAAAAGCCACTTGAGTTGCAGGGTGGAAGACAGATTTGGAGAGGGCTGAAAATGAAGGGGAGGAGACTGTTAGGAGGTTGCTTTGTAAAGGAGCTTTATCTGTGAACCCATGTTTTAACTTATTTTCAAAAGACTTTTATGGAAAATTTCAAACATATACAGAAATAAACTAAAGGGCAGAATGAACTCTCAAGACGTCCCAGGCTGAGGCTCAAAGAGGAGAGATGACTTACATACAGAAGGTCAAACTGCTAGGGAAGGGACCCCAACTCTGGTCTTCCCAGATAGCTCTGAGCTTCTCCCACCACAGCTGACTTCCCTGTCACTCTGCCTTTGCCCTTAGTGTGGCTCCTGTCAAAACACTGTACCCCATCTTTCACTGCACTGAACTGTTATAAGCCGCCTTCCTTCATGGACCAGACTTCTCACCCTCCAGGCTACTGTGCACTTTCCCTTCTTCAATGCAGAAGACTGACTAGTGGCAGCCATACACTATGGTGCTTCCCAGTTGGAGGCCTTTGACCCAAGAGGGCTAGTGCTCTTAAACACACAGTTGGGAACATCTGGTCTCTAATGAAGAAACATGGGAACAACTTCAGAAAGGCGTATCTGGAACATAACTAAATGCAAATGAACATAGAAAGCCTAAACCTAACCAATTACATGGCTCTGCCTATTGGAAATAGGCTTGGCAACAGAAGGCAGGCAATGGTCTCTAAGGTAAGTCAGAAAGGCTCAAGAGGCCCAGACTGCCCTTTCCAGAGGAAGGATGCCAGAGAACACAAATGACAATTCATGCTGCACATCAGCTTCTGTGATGGCCCTGGAGGCTGCCTCAGCTGGAGGCCACAAGATTTGAAGACCTTCAAACCCTCCTTACTCATTAAACATAATTCCAATTTTCCTCACCTGTTCATCTGCCCAAAAGCAGAGAAAGTATTGACAAGGTCCACCTAACAGTTTCTTTTCTCTAAGGAAAATTAGAAAAGGGTATCTAGTTTTTAGGTTTCTCTTGAGTTAAGCTAGCAGAGCCACCTCTAAGTACATTAAGAGAATCAAATTTCTGAACCTACAAAGATGGGAACAGGACCCTGCAACTTAGTGACTATACAGAGGTGCCATCCCATGGCGTTCTTCCTAGGTGATCAGCTAGGTTTTTCTCAGCAACACTCCGTCAGGGTCTTCCACGAGATCAGAGGCTATACAGTAACTTGTTTTAAGGCAGCTGCAGGTGAACTTGGAAAAAAAAAAAAAAAAACACACAGCATAGAACCTGACAAATTATACAAAAGAGTATTTTTTTATTAGAAAGGAACTTAAAAAAATAAGGCCTATATCAAAAGGATTTTTTATTCACAGTACCGACTTTAGTGCACAGGAAAGAGTTAACCAGCAGGTCTGAGCCTGCTATCCTTAGAAAAGCCTATTTACAAACTGGCCTCTGCCTAGTATCTGCAACTTGACTGGTAAAATGTCTGCTACATGGTTAGAAAATTTCCCTAAGTGATAAGAATGGCTCACTGTGCTTAAACTCTACAATGTGGTTTATGCTGAACATCTGCTTTCCTTCTGGGAATCTGGAATTTTGGTAGATCCTAGGCAGAGAGTGACCAGCCTAGGCACTGAATCTCTGCACATGTTGCTGCATTTTTGTTGTTGGGGGAAGAGTATGTTGGGTGACCTTTTATGGGAAGGAGTGAAGGCAGGATGTCTGAGCACAGGTTCCTCCAGATGCTTGCTACCTGTGCCTTTTTCCCATATGATCTAGCCCTGACTTCTTGCGATACCACTGTAGTAAATCTAAGCGTTCAGTACAATTATATGTGCTGAGTCCTGTGGAGTCTTTCTAGCCAATCTCTGGATGGAGGGGTGGTCTTGTGGAACCTGGACACAAAAGTACATTACACTTTAAAGAGTTTAACAATTCTTTTGAGAAATGCTATAAAACTGCATTATTTCAGTAGTCCTTAAATATGGCAATTTGTGAAGCTATAGAAGTTAAAAAAAATTCAGCACCAAGAGCCAACTCTGAATGACAAAGAGGGATCAGGATTAGTAAACTTATAAATACTGGAAGAGAACAGGCTCAAAGTGGCTATATGAACAGCTCCACAAAAGTAAGATCTAATAAATACTTCATTATAGTTTATTTTAGGGAAACTAAACAAGAAGAGTTCCTTAAAAAGGGGGGGGGGGTGAGTGGAGGTAGGAGACAACTAGAGGTTCTTTACCAAATACTATTTGTTAACCAGGCATGAAAGAGGACAGATTCTTAGCGGTGATCCTACAAGGGTGCCTGTTATAATTCTACGGCCTCCCAGAAGTCCTTTTCAGACAACCTGCCTTTCAAACTCTACTATCTTTCTCATTAAGAAAACAAATATATATATATATAAAAAAGAAAAGAAAACAAATATATAACCATCAACTAGAGCTTCTAGTTAGTTTTGTCACCTATAAACTGGTGACTTCATGCAAGTGATTAATCACTTCTGTAAATGATTAAGCTGAGATTTAAACAGCTTCAAAAATAACCTCTAGACCACCATCAGTGCCTTCAAGAAAGGGGAGCATGAAACAAGCGTTATGTAAGAGATGAAGCCAGCCCAGTCCTATTTTTGTAGCATATGTCATCATTTCCACTCCCCAGTGACAAACACAAAACTAGCTTGAACATATCCTGCTTGTCCTTTGCGGCAGCTTGTCAACTGCTTAGAGCTATCCCTCCCCATCTATGTTATATTAAGCTTAATCCAGGCCTATTTCATATTGTACCCTGTAATGAACTTCTTAACAGCTCAATCTTCCTGATGGTCAAGCCATCCCTTATATCTTTCTAGAAGACAGAGACATGAATTGGGGTGGGGAGTGGGGGGCAGGTAGTATGAGGGGAAGTGTATTGCAGAGTAGGAATATTTCTGGGGGACATTCCAAAAGGGTGTGTTATACTGGGTGACCCCAAAGGGCCGTTTCAGACAGTGTGGCTATTATATGTTGCAAAGGACACTGGGTTCACTTTAAGCCACAGAACCACTAGCAGCTCAAACTGCAGCTGAGGGCTGAGTCAAACAAAATCAATCTAGTTTCTTACCTTTCAACAGTGCTTAACTCTAGCAAAAACGCTTCTGCAAATTGTATCTGACTATATGGGTAATTTGCATTCTCATTCTCAGTGTCACTTTTCTTTACATATTTTCAGACTTAAATTCTATGGCTGTACTGCATGCAGATCTACTGAGGGGGAAAAGGGTTAATGCTGGGCCCAGTGGTAGACCTGAAATAAATATGAGAGGTAAGGCTGAGGTACAGTGTAGTGGTTAACACTCTGAAATCAGAGAACTTGCTATGTGACCTCAAGCAAGTTATTTAAATTTTCAATTTTCCCATCCATAATATAATAATTGTACTTCATAGACTGCTGTCACAGACTACTCTAAAGTTTGGCTGAGACAATGCATGCAAGTGCTTAGCCTACTACACCAAAAGTATGCTCATCTGTTGTTACTGTCTAATCGGTTAACCAACCCTGCTCGTTAGGTATTACCTTGTTCATTTTACAGATGAGGAAGTTGTGGCACAGGTGGTACCAGGATCAGAATCCAGAACTGCCCAACTCCAGAACTCAAGCTCTTCTACCACTTACTAGCTGATAGGGTCCTTTATGTCTTGTGACTTCCAAAGAATTAAAAGCTCTAAGCTTGATGCTCCTAAGGAAACAAATCCTACATCTTCACCTAGTGATGATAAGACAAAAGGACCTCTAGCACAAGAGGAAGAAAAGAAAGTGTTACTAAGCTATCATAAAGGCCTGCATCAGGGCTTTGAAAACAGATTGGAAGACTCGGGGAAGTAGTCAGCAAGAAGAACCAGCAAAAAATAATCGCCAACTTGAGATCTGGGTTAGAATGACATGCTGAGAAATCGAGAGAACAGACTGACAGCACAACTGTGTAAGCAGCCACTCTTGCCATTCCACGCAATAAACATATGAAATGTCTTTGTCATTAAACTTGCAAAACCTAGCGTTTCGTATCTAACTATTGGAGAGACATCTGTGTATCAGAATAGAAGCAAAACTATAACATTTTGTGCTATTTTTTTTTTTAATTTATTTATGATAGTCACAGAGAGAGAGAGAGAGAGAGGCAGAGACACAGGCAGAGGGAGAAGCAGGCTCCCATGCACCGGGAGTCTGATGTGGGATTCAATCCCGGGTCTCCAGGATTGTGCCCTGGGCCAAAGGCAGGCGCCAAACCGCTGCGCCACCCAGGATCCCTGTGCTGCTATTAATATTAAGTATGTACATCACATCCCGCAGCCAGGAAAACAAGCAAAAAACACTGCACCCTCAGATAAATCAGAAACATCTGAGCACCCCATTAAAATCCAGTCCCCAAAATAAACTGTATCTTGAACATTTCCTTTGAGTTATCAATGTCTGGAGATAAGACTTTAGTGAAAAAGATCATAGAGTAAGAAGCTTTTCCACCATGAAATACTAATATAAACTTGATATTCTAGGTAATATTGCTGTTTTTTCATTTAAATGTGTTCTGTGGGGATGCCTGGGTGGCTCAGCGTTGAGCACCTGCCTCTGGCCCACGGCGGGATCCTGGAATCCCGGGATCAAGTTCCATATCAGGCTCCCTGCATGGAGCCTGCTTCTCTCTCTGCCTATGTCTCTGCCTCTCATGAATAAGTAAGTAAAATCTTAAAAAAAAAAAAAAAAAAAAAAAAAGTGTTTTTCAGCTCAGGTCGTGATCTCGGCATCCAGGGATCCAGCGCCATGTTGGATCTCAGCAAGGAGTCTGCTCCAGATTCTCTCCCTCAGCCCTTTCCCCAGCTTGTGCACATGGGTACTCTCTCTCAAATAAATCAGTCTTAAAAAAAAAAAAAAAAAGTGTTCTGTTTTTTATTTAGTGAGGCAATCCTTGTGAAATTTGACTCCTTCACACCCTTTTGCAAGTAAACTTCTTTTACTTTCTATGGTTTTGCACACATTTTCCTTTCATATGCACATGTGAAGAGCTTTAAAAATTCCTGCAGTGAAGAAACTTTGGCAACTCCCAAATTTATTTGGAGGCCATCCAGTCAAAGTATAGACACTGATGCCACACGTTGGCCACTTAGAAGCTGAATGACCTGGAGCAATCACTTCAGTGCTGAGCCTCAGTTTCACAATCTGTGGAACAGTGAGGATTACTGGGTTACACGTGAAATGGCTGGAGCACTCAGTACATTGTACGGGCCCCACCAAACAACAGTACTTAAACAGAAGTAATGATCCCTTTGCAACATTCCAACCCAATCTTGACTTTATGTGCAACAACATCCTGCAGGAGTCCCCCTTTTTGGGAACCACTGATTTAAAAGTTTTCAGGTTACGCCATCTCCCAATGCAGAAAGAGAAAGCCAAAATGATCCTGATTTAAGTTTTTGTTTCTGCATTTAGATATGAAGTCTCAAGTCCTTCTGAACATAAGATTTATTGTCTGTAAAACTAGATAGCACACAAGAGTTGAGATTCACTTATAAAGCATCACCAAAATGTGTGCTCTTCTTTTGTGGACACATTTTAAGAGGAGTAACCAGAATTTACTATACAATTACTCAGAACACTTGCTTCATACAAATAAAAATGATCACACACACACACACACAAAGATCACACGTAGGTCTTCACAAAAGATCTTCTAGCACAAAAATAACCTAGTGAGGGGGATCCCTGGGTGGCTCAGTGGTTGCGCTGCCGTCGGCTCAGGGCATGAACCTGGAGACCCGGGATCGAGTCCCACATCGGGCTCCCTGCGTGGAGCCTGCTTCTCCCTCTGCCTGTGTCTCTGCCTCTGTGTGTGTCTCTCATGAACAAATAATTTTTTTAAAATTTTCAACCCCCCCCTAAATAAAGTATTAAAAAAAAAAAAACCTAGTGAAATTACTTTCTATAGACACTAAGTGCAAATTCCTGACAACTGCTTCCTATAGGCCACCGGGGCTTTGGATAAACTGAACAGTTAATATATGCTAATACTAACAGAGAACTTTCTACATAGTCCCTTCTCAATTATTCATGCTAATCAAGAGAAGTAACCACATAGATGATAAACTGTTTATTACATAATCAAACCATACGACTGGGGTTTTGGGGGGGGGAGGGGCAATGTTTCCCACACAGGTTTTACCGAAACCGATTAATTGTTAAAATAAAACGTGTACTCTCCAAGTAGCATCAGTTCCGTAAGACTAGGAACCCAGTAGGGAGGAGCCACAGGTTCGCGAGGGACGGGGGTGTTACACAACCAGGCTCTTATTGCCTCGCAGCAGTCACGGTGCGGCCTCCGGCTCTGGATTTTCTACCGCCTGCATCCGTCGTCGCGGTATTTCTCCTCGTCAATGGCTGTCTCGCTAAGAGTATCGCTTAATTTCTTTCCGTCTGGACGTCCTGCACTGTAAAGGGGCATCCTATCTGCCCGGCAGCCGTGCCAAGTGCGGCGACAACGCGTACCGAGCACCTGGAAACAGGCTCGCAACGAACGCCACCCGCCATGATCATCTCCCGCACCGAATCCTCGCTTGCCGACTCCCCGCACGAGCAGGCGGCACCGGAGTTCCAAAACCTCCCGGGGAACAAGCCCACCTCGGGCCCCAGCTCCTTCGGGGCCCTTGGTCATCGGTCGACGACCACTCCCTGCGCGGCGTCCCCGTCTGCAAACGGCCACTGAGCTTCCCCTTCCCCGGCCCCCATCTCCCCTTCCCGCTGAACTCCAAGCCCCGGAGCCCCGCCCCCGCGCCCGCGCCCGCCCCCGCCGCGGGCCCCAGCGCCGCGCACGCCCCGCCGGCCCCCAGGCCCCCCGGCCCCCAGGCCCCCGCGCCCGCGCCGCCCGCGGATCTCCGCCCCAACACGCCGCCCCCCGCAGGCCGGCCGCCCGGGTCCCGCCGCAGCGCGCCGCGACCCGCTGGGCAACTTGGCGAGAATCCGCTCCAGCCTCAGTTTCCCTGGCGGGGAAGCGGGGTGCGCTGGCTGCCCAAGGCCGCCCAAGGCCCGGCGCGGAGCGGGGGGCTGTGCCGAGCGGGCGAGGGGAAGCCAAGGGGCCCGGCCGCCCCCGGCGCCGCGCACTGACCTGCAAGTGACCTGCTTGGTGCTCATGGTGGTCGGGCGTGAGGGCCCCCGCGTCCCAGCCTCGTCCAGCGCTCGCCGCCGTCGCCGCCTCGGCGTCGGCCCTGCCCATCCCGCGCGGCCGCGTCACGCCGGCGCGCGCCGCCCCTCCCGTGTGGCACCGTGTAGCGCCGGCGGGAAACCTGGTCGCCGTCATAATTGGTTCCGCCTGGGGGGCTGAGGCCCGGCCGGCCCCGCAGCCCCGCGCTCGGGGTCGGGCGTTTCCGAGGCCCCCGGGCGGCGCCTGCCTGGCGGGCACCCGAGTCCCCGCAGTCTTTATCCCTGTGGGGGTCCCTACGCGCCGCCCCGGTCGGGTCCTCACGGACGCCTCACTCCTCTCCCGCCTCTCCCAGACCTGCGAATCCAAACTTGCAGCCTTGAGCCCGTTTCTCAGGCTCGCCCCCGCTGCTCCCCGCAGACCTCGCCTCCCCCTTAAGGAATTCCGTGGCTCGCTCGCAGTTTGATCTTTTCCAAGGTCTCCCACTCCCAAGTTTTAGTTCATTTTACACCCCCCCCCCCGCCCCCGGCATTCTTCTGCTGTTCGTCTTCCATTTCCTATGGTGGATACCCAAAAAGCTACGTGGGACCTTCCCTCTGCTCCTCTACATCCTTTAGGTCTGCTCCACCCCTCCCTCCCGTGCGCCAGCTCGGCGTCCCCCGTCTCCCGGTTCCACCGCAAGCAGCCATCCCTTCTAGCCTAGGCCCAGGAGGTCACACAGCCTCTTACCTGGTTGTCCTGCTTCTGCTCCCGCCCTCTTCCAATAGGTTTTTGCTCAAGACGTATTTATATTTTTCTTGTAACAAGACGTATTTTTAAAATAAATTAATCATGAGAGACACACACACATACACACAGAGAAGCAGAAACACAGGCAGAGGGAGAACCAGGCTCCCTGCAAGAAGCCTGGTGCAGGCCTCGATCCCAGGACCCCGGGATCAGGACCTGAGCTGAAGGCAGATGCGCAACGACTGAGCCACCCAGACGTCCCCAAAACGTATTTTTAAAACATTAAATAGGATCGTGTCACTGAGCTCCTTTAACCCTTTCAATGGTTTCCCATTGCTTTAAAAAAAAATTCCTTTAAAAATTTTTAAACGTTGAGATAGAACAGTATAAAATGCGCAAAACACACGTATGCCTAGATTTTTTCACATGTGTATACACTCATAAATTCATCAGATCAAAATGAAGAACATTGTCTATACCGCAGAGGGCTCACTTACGTGCTTTCTCAGTCAATACCTCCCAAAGGTAACTGCTTGTTTTCACCTTTGTCAACACCACTAGTTTCAATTGATCTTGATCTTGATATAAATGGTATCATTCAATATGCAGTCTTTTGTCTTTTTATTTATTTATTTATTTGAGAAAGAGTGAGTGAGAGAAACCATGTGAGCAAACAAGCCAGAGAAGAGGCAAAGGAGAGGGAGAGGTCTCCCCGCTGAGCTGCGAGCCCCATGTGGAGCTTAATCCCAAGACCCTGGGATCTTGACCTGAGCCAAAGGCGATGTTTAACCAACTGAACCACCTAGACACCCCTTTTGCCTGTCTACTTTTTGGCCAACATCATGTCTATGAGATCTGTGTTGTTGTATATAGTTGTATATTATTCTTTCTTTCACTTTGCTGTAAAAATATTAAATCTTCCAATGAATGAGCATGATATATACTTCCACTTACTTAAAACTTGAAATTGTCTTAGAAATTTAGGAAGCATATTGCAAAATTCAGTGTGCAGGTCTTCAATGACTTTTATTAGATTTATTCCTAGGTATCTGGATGAGTTTTTTGATGCTATTTTATTAAAAGATTTTATTTAGGGCAGCCCTGGTGGCGCAGCGGTTTAGTGCCGCCTGCAGCCCAGGGCGTGATCCTGGAGACCCTGGATCAAGTCCCACGTCAGGCTCCCTGCATGGAGCCTGCTTCTCCCTCTGCCTGTGTCTCTGCCTCTCTCTCTCTCTGTCTCTATGAATAAATTTTTAAAAAAATCTAAAAAATAAAAAATAAATAAAAGATTTTACTTATTTGAGAGAGAGAGAGAGATAGGAAGAGAGAGAGCAGGAGCCAGGAGTAAAGGGAGAAAAGGGAGCAGTAGCAGGCTTTCCTCAGTGGGGAGCCTGCTACTGGCTTGATCCCAGGAGACCTGGATCATGACTTGAGCTGAAGGGAGACACTTAACCAACTAAGCCACCCAGGCAACCCTTTTGTGCTATTTTAAATGCTTTTTAAAAAAAGTCCTAATTGTTTGTTGCTTGCCCCATGCCAAATTCATATATTAATTCTAGCATGTTGTTTGTGCATTGTTTTGGATTTTCTACACACACAATCATGCCATCAGCAAAGAATGACAGTTTTCAATCTTTATATCTTGTATTTTTTTTCTTGCCTTAGGGCACTATTGAGAACCTTCGGTGTAACCTTAAATAGAAGTGGTAATAGTCGATATCGTTCTCTTGTTCCTGAATTCTGGGAAAGTTTTTAATATTTCACCATTAATTAAAATGGTAGCCCAAGAGTTTTTGAAGTCATTTTCAAATTAAGGAAGTTATTTCTCTTTCAAGTTTTCTTAGAGTTTTTTTTTTTTTTAATTATGAATGTGTCTTTCTTTTAAATCAAAATCGTTTTTTTTTTCGGGCAGCCCCGGTGGCCCAGTGGTTTAGCACCACCTTAACCCCGGGGGTGTGATCCTGGGGACCAGGGATCGAGTCCCACGTCGGGCTCCCTGCATGGAGCCTGCTTCTTCCTCTGCCTGTATCTCTGCTTCTCTGTGTCTGTCGTGAATAAATAAATAAAATATTTAAAAAAAATTTTTAAATCTTTTTTCCCCATCTATTGAGAAAACCATATTGTTTTATCATTTCTTCTGTGTTAAATTATATTGACCAATATTTAAATATTAAACCAACCTTGAATTCCTAAGACAAACCCCACTTGCCATATTATTCTTTCTATAAATCATGAGATGTTATTTGTTAATATTGTGTTTAGGAGGTTTTTTTTAAAGATTTTATTCATTTATTCATGAGAGGCAGAGTTATAGTTAGAGGGAGAAGCAGACTCCCCTGGGGAGCCTGATGGACTCAATCCCAGGACCCTGGAATCACAGCCTGAGCCAAAGGCAGATGCTCAACCACGGAGCCACCCAGGTGCCACCAATACTGTGTTTAGGAGTTCTGCATCCTTTTTTTGAGAGATATTGGTCTGTAGTGTTCCTTTCTAGTAATGTCCATGTCAGGTCTCAGTATTTGAAATATGCATAAAATGAATTCAGTGGCCTCTCTCTTCTCTTATCTCTGGAGAAGTCTGTGTAATATAGGTATTAATTTTTTCCTTAAATATTTGGAAGAGGGACGCCTGGTGGCTCAGTGGTTGAGTATCTGCCTTGGGCTCAGGGTGTGATCCTGGAGTCCCAGATCGAGTCCCACATTGGGCTCCCTGCGAGGAGTCTGCTTCTCCCTCTGCCTATGTCTCTGCCTTCTCTGTGTCTCTCATGAATAAATAAATAAAATCTTTAAAAAAAATAAAATGGAGAATTAAAAAAAAAAGTATTTGGAAGGATTTACCACTGAAACCATCTCAACCCGCAGTTTATAGGACAATATTTGATTAAAGATTTAATTGCTGTATTAAAAAAAAAATTGCTGTATTACATATAGGACTCCAGATTTTCTCTCTGTGTGGCAGGTTTGGAAAGCTCCTCTGCCCAAACTAATCAGTCCATTTCATCTAAGTTGTTGAATTTATTTTCATGGAGTTGTTCATATCTTTTAAAAAAAATGTCCATTAGATCTATAATAATGTCTCCTTTTCACTATTGATACTAATATTAATGTTTTATCTCTTTTTAAAAATCAGACTAGATGTTTATCAATTTTTATTAATCTTTTCAATGAACATCTTTTAGGCTTGCTCATTTTCACTACTGTAAATGTGTCTTCTATTTCACTGATTTCTGCTTATATCTTTACTATTTCCTTTTCCCGTGTTCTTTGCAGCCAAATTGCTCATTTTAGTATACGTGCTGCCGAAGCAAGCACAAATTGCTCATTTTCTATCTTCTTGAGATGGAAGCTTAGATTACAAATTTTCTTTTTTTTTTTTAAGATTTATTTGTTTATTAGAGAGAGAGAGAGAGAGAGCACACAGAGGGAGAGAGGAAAAAGCAGATTCCTCACTGAGCAGGGAGCCAGATGTGGGGCTTGATCCCAGGACCCTGCAGTCATGACCTGAGCTGAAGGTAGATGCTGAACGAACTGAGCCACCCAGGTGCCCCTAGATTACAAATTTTCAAAAGTTCTTTTTTATGTATTTAAAGCTATACTATTCCCTCTAAGCAGCTTTTAGTTGTATTCCACGAGTTTTTATGTCATATTTTCCTTACCATTTAGTTCAAAATATCTCCTTATTCCCATTGTTATTTATTCTTTGACCTATAAGTTATTTAGAAGTGTGTTGCTTAATTTCTAAACTACTGAGGATTTTCTAGTCATCTTCTTCTTATTGATTAATTTTCATTTCTAGTATAATCCCGCTGTAGAATTGTCTATTCTTTTAGTTTAGCTGACATTTGATTTATATATTTTGAAGCTTTGTTTTTAGGTTCAAACAAATGTAAGATTGCTAAATTTTCTGTTTGCCAACACATATGACTAAGAAATGTCCCTCTTTGTGCTAGTTGCATATGCGAATCAGGATGGTGCTACATCAGTATTTACTACACTACTGTATGTGTAAGACACGTGTATGAAAGGTACTTCTTTCTTTCTTTTTTTTTTTTTTGAAAGGTATTTCTAAGAATGCTAGTAATTTCTTTCATCAGGATGGTGTTTTCAGTGAAAGAATGTGTTGATCACACTGTAATGTATGTAATACACTGTGTAAAGACATATATAAAAGATGTTCCTGAGAATGCTAGTTTAAAAAGGAAATGTCTAGAAGTGTACTTTGTCTGATATTAACACAATCGTATCAACTTTCTTTCAGACACTGTTTGTGTGGTATACCTTTTTCCATACTTTTATTTTCAACTTACTGGGTGTTTTTATATCTACACTGTATTTCTTATAAATGGCATATAGTTGATTAATTTTCCAGTATTTGTTTTTGAATTAGATTATTTAGCCTACGTACATTATATCTAATAGAGTTGGATTTAAATCTACCATCTTGTTATTAATTTTCCATTTATATGATTTGTTTTTTGTTCCTTATTCTTCCTTTCTTGTATTCCTTTGGATTAAGTATTTTCCATTATTCTACACTTTTCTTCATTGGTTACACACTTTTAAGCATACATTTAAAAAATTATCTATAGGGGATCTCTGATGGCTCAGCGGTTGAGCGACTGCCTTTGGCTCAGAGTGTGGTCCTGGAGTTCTGGGATTGAGTCCCGCATCGGGCTCCCTGCATGGAGCCTGCTTCTCCCTCTGTCTGTGTTTCTGCCTCTCTCTCTCTCTGTCTCTCTGTCTCTTATGAATAAATAAATTAAATTTAAAATTAAAAATTATCTATATTTAAGTATACATTAAAAAATGCCTGGCTGGTTCAGTCGGTAGAGCATGTGACTCTTGATCTTTGAGTAGTGAGTTTGAACCCCACATTGGGTATGGAGATTACTTAAATAAATAAGTGAACTTTAAAAAATTATTCTTTAGTGATTACCCTGGACATCACAATATGTATCTAAGACTTACTAGAGTCCACTTTAAATTAGTACCATTACCAGTTCCTAAACAATGCAAAAACCCTACAACAGCTTGTCTGCATTTACTCTTCTCCCCACTTTTGTGCTACTGTTGTCATAATGTTTTATGTCTGCATATGTTTGAACACAACAACATATTGTAATAAATGTTTTAAAATTTGGTATTCTTCATTCCTTTCAATCATTTTATGTTTCCATTTAGATTCGGTTCTTTTTTTTCAGCCAGAAGAACTCTTTTAGTATTTCTTATACTGAAGATCTCCCAAGAATTAATTTTCTTAGCTTTTATTACTTGAGAAAATATTCTCCAAACTTTAAAATATTCTTTTAATTTTAAAAATTTTAGATTTACAGAAAGTTGTGAAGATAGTATAGACTTCCCATATACTTCACAACGTTTCTCCTATTATTAGTATCTTAGTATATATGTCATCATTAATGAAACCATATTAATACATTATTAACTAAAGTCTACACTTTATGCAAAAGTCCTTACTTTACACCTTTTTCTATTCCAGGATCCCATCCAGGATACTACATTGCCTCTAGTAATGTTTCCTTAGGCTCCTCTTGGCTGTGACAATTTCTGAAGTTCTCCTAGTGTTTGATGACCATGACAGTTTTGAAGAGTTCTGGTAAGATATTTTGTATAATATCTCTCCATTGGGATTTGTCTGATACTTTTCTCATGATTAGACTGGAATTACAGGTTTTGGAATGAAGAAGCTGGACCTAAAATGCCATTCTTAACACATCATATAAAGGGTATATACTGGGGCACCTGGGTGGCACAGTTAGTTAAACATCTAACTCTTGGTTTTGGCTTGGGTCATGATCTCAGGGTCCTGGGATTGAGCCCCACATCAGGCTCCATGCTCATTGTGGAGTTTGCTTGAGATTCTCTCTCTCCCTCTGACCCTCCCACTTATGCTCTCTTTCTCTAAAATAAATAAACAAATTTTTTTTAAGATTTTGTTTATTTATTCATGACAGACAAAGAGAGAGAGAGGCAGAGACATAGGCAGAGGAGCCCGATGTGGGACTTGATCCCAGGACTCCGGGATCATGACCTGACCAAAGGTAGATGTTCAACTGCTGAACTACCCATGTGTCCCTAAATAAACAAAATCTTAAAAAATATATAGAGTACATATGACCAAGATGATTATCACTACTGATGTCAACCTTGGTCACCTGGATGAGGTAGTATTTGTCAGGTTTTTAACTAAAGTTTCCTTATTTCCATACTGTCCTCTTTCAAAGGAAGTCACTACGCACAGCCCACATTTAGGCAGTGGGGGTGTTATACTCCACCTCCTTGACAGTGGAGTAAATTCATAGATTATGTGGAGTTTTTCTGCATGGAAGATCTGCCTATTACTCCCATATTTATTTAGTAATTTATGTATTACAATATGGACTGTGGATATTTATCTTAAATTTTGGCTTATAACCTAATACTAATTTATTTACTTTATTGTTCAAATTGTCCTGTTTCTGTCCACTGGGAGCTTTTTCACTTGGCTCCTGAAAATACTACCTTAATTGTAAGCTTATTCTCTTTTGAGGACTTTAGCACTATCTGGGACTAAAAAAAGATGTTCTGGGCTCATCTTGTATATTACTTACTTCAATTCTAGAATTAGCCATTGCTTCAAGGAAGCCAAGTTACTTCTTTTGGAGAATGTTATTAGAAACCAAGATCCAGGTGCTATCATTGTTTCTCAGTCATCTTAGCTGACAAAGCAAACAAATATATGTATGTGTGTGTACTAATTCATGTACCCATTTTTAAAAAAGATTTTATTTATTTATTCATGAGAGACACACACAGAGAGAGGCAGAGACATAGGCAGAAAGAGAAGTAGGCTCCATGCAGAAAGCCTGATGCAGGACTCAATCTCGGACCCCGGGGATCATGCCCTGAGCTGAAGGCAGATGCTTAACCACTGAGCCAGCTAGGCATCCCTCCATTTTGTTTTTGAAGGATATTTTTCCTGGATATATAGCTTTAGGGTGATACTTTCTCCCCTAAACTTTAAAATGCCATTTCCTGGTCTTCTGGCTTCAATTTTTTTCTGTTATAAGCCATTCATCAATCTTATATTTACATCCCTGAATGTAAAGTGTTCCTTTTCTCTGGATGCTTTTCAGAAATGTTAAGAAATTCTAGAATAGCAAATAGCAACAAATAGGGAATGGGGAGAATTTAACTTCCAGAGTTGTCACGTTATATTATTTAAAATGTCCAGTTTTGGGCAGCCCCAGTGGCTCAGTGGTTTAGCGCGGCCTGCAGCCTGGGGCATGATCCTGGAGACCCTGGATGGAGTCCCGTGTCGGGCTCCCTGAATGGAGCCTGCTTCTCTCTCTGCCTGTGTCTCTGCCTCTCTCTCTCTCTCTCTCTCTCTCTCGCTGTGTCTCTCATGAATAAATAAATAAAATCTTTAAAAGATGTCCAGTTGTCAGGTACCTGGGTGACTCAGTAGGTTAAGCATCTGCCTTTGGCTTAGGGTCCTGGGATCAAATCCCACATTGGGTTCCCTGCTCAGCAGGAAGTCTGCTTCTCCCTCTCCTCCTCCCCACTGCTCAATCTCTTTCTGTCTCTCAAATAAATTAAAATCTTAAAATTTTTTTTTATAAATTTAAATGTCCAGTTGTCAACAAAAATTACAAAACATTCAAAGAAACGAGAAAATATGGAAATCAACGGAAACTATCCCTGGGTAGCCTGGGTGGCTCAGTGGTTTAGTTCCGCCTTCAGCCCAGGGTGTGATCCTGGAGACCCCAGATCAAGTCCCACAGCGGGCTCCCTGTGTGGAGCCTGCTTCTCCCTCTGCCTGTGTCTCTGATTCTCTCTGTGTGTGTCTCTCATGAGTAAATAAATAAAATCTTAAAGAAAAGAAAATATTTTAGGAAAAGAAACTATCCCTGAAGAACCCCAGAACTTGCATTTACTTAACAAAGATTTAAAAGTCAGCTATTTTAAATATATTCAAAGAACTATAAAGGAATCATGTCTAAGGAACTACAGGGAAGTATGAGAATGATTTCTCATCAAATAGAAAATTTCAATAAAAAGACAGAAAGTATAAAAAAGAACTAAGAAATTTTGAAGTTGTAAAGTACAATTACTGAAAAGGAAATTTTACTACAGGAGCTTAACAGTAAATATGGGCAAACAGAAAAAGAATCAGTGAACCTGGAATATGAGTGAATTGAGTTTATCTAGTCTGAGGAACATAATGAAAAAAAAGTAAATAAAAATGAATAGATTCAATGGGTATAAATGTTCATACACCTATAAAATAGGTGTATGATAAAATTTATACAAGATGAATAAGTTTTAGATATCTGCAGTACAGCACAGTGATGATAGTTAACAATAATGTATTGTACACTTAAAATTTGTTTAAGGTAGCAAATATCATAGTAAGTATTCTAAACACAAAACAACACAACAACCAAAAACCAAAAAGGAACAAGGAAACTTGTCAGTGATGGCTATAACTATTACCTTGATTGTGGTGATGGTTTCATGGGCATATACATATGTTCAAATTAATCAAATTATATATATTAGATGTGTGCACGTTTTGTGTTTCAACCATACTTCAATAAAGCTGTTAAAAAAAAAGCAAAGACTCAGAGAGCTCTGGAACATTCAAGCATACCAACATCTGGGAGTCCCAAAGAGAGGAGAAAGAGAGAAAGAGGCATGGAGAATATTTGAAGAAATAATGACAAGAAAACTTCCCCCATTTAATGAAAAATATTAATCTACACATCCAAGAAGCTCAATAAACTCCAAATAGGAAAAACTCAAAGAGATCCACATGTAGACACATCATAGTAAAACTGATGAAAGACAAAGAATTTTGAAAGTAGCAAAAGAGAAGTAACTAATCATGTACAAGGGATTCTTAACAAAATTAACAGCTGATTTCTCATCAGAAAGCAGAGAAGCCATATGGCATGGAAAGACATATTCAAAGATCTGAAGGAGAAAGATTATCAACAAAGATTTCTATATCCGGCAAAACTATCCTTCAAAAATGAAAGAGAACATAAGAACTTCCCAGATAAACAAAACTGCAAGAATTCTTCACTTGAAAACATGCCCTACAAGAAATACTAAGAAGAGTCTTTCAGGCTTAAGTGAAAAGATACTACATAGTAACTTCAATTCACATGAATAAATAAAGAGAAGAAATAAAGATAACTACATAGAAAAAAGTAAAAGCTAACATAAATGCATTCTTTGTAACTTAAAAAAAAATATCCTCTCTGTTTTGAAAGACAACTGCATAAAGAATTATAAATCTGTGTTGATGGGCACATATATATAAAGATATAACTTGTATGACAACAAAGGATGGGGAAGGGAATGGTGCAATACAGAAGCAACGTTTTTGTATGCTACTGAAATTAAGTTGGTATTAACCTGACCTATATTGTTATAATTTGTTAATTGTAATTTCCAGAGAAACCAACTGAGAAAATAAATTTCAAAATATACAGTAAAAGAAATAACAAGGGAAATAAAATGGCACACTAGAAAATATATACATTCCACACAAAAGACAATAGTAATGGAGGAACAGAGGAACAAAAAAAGACACAAGACATATTGAACACAAAGAACAGACATAAATCTTATCTCATCAGTAACTAGATTAAATGTAAATGGATTAAAGTCTTCAATGGAAAGGTAGAAGTTGGCAGAATGGCAGATAACAACTATGATCTGAGTACATGCTGTTTACAAGAAACCTGCCTTATATTTAAGAGTACAAATATATTGAAAACAAAAGGATGGTGCAGATAGACAATATAGAGATATCAAAAGAGAAATGGCATGGCTAGACTAATATTAGATAAAATAGGTGTATGATAAAATTTTTACTAGAGAGAAAAAAAGGTTTTAGAATGATAAAGTGTCAATGGGTTAATTAATATAACAATTATAAATATATATGTTCCCAAGACAAAAGCAGCAAAAAATTCACAGAATGGAGGGAAAAATAGTTCAACAATATTTAAAGACTTCAAATGTTCCATCTTCAATAATTGATAGAAAAACTATATGAAAGATAAATAGAATATAGGAATAACACTATAAACCAACTAGCCTTAATGAATATCTATAGAACCTCCAACCAACAAAAATAGAATACACATTCTTTTGAAGCGCACAAGGAACAGTTTCCAGGATGGGCCATATATTAGGCTATAAGACAACTCTCAATAAATGTGAAAGGATTGAAATCATACAAAACATTTTCTCAGATGGCCATGAGATAAAATTACAAATCAATTATAGAAGAAAATTTGGAAAATTCACAGGAATATGGAAACTAAACAACACACTCCAAAATAATCAATGGTTCAAGTAAGAAATTGCATGGGGAATTAGAAAATATTTTGAGATGAATGAAAATAAAAATGCAACATATCAAAACATAGAACATGCATTGAAAGCAGTGCTTAGAGGGCAATTTGTAGCTGCAAATGCCTATGTTAAAGATAAAAAAGGAAACATGAAAAGACTCTCAACATCACTTATCATCAGGGAAATGCAAATCAAAATTACAATGAGATATCACCTCACACCTGTCAGAATGGCTAAAATCAACAACATAAGAAACAATACATGTTGGCGAGGGTGTGGAGAAAGGGGAAACCTCTTGTCCTATTGGTGGGAATGCAAACTGGTGCAGCAACTCTGGATAACAGTATGGACATTCCTCAAAAAGTTAAAGAAACTACCCTATAACCAGCAATTGCACTACTAGGTATTTACCCAAAGAGCACAAAAATACTAATTCTAAGGGATATATGCATGTTTATAGCAGCATTATCTACAATAGGCTAATTATGGGCAGCCCAAGAGTCCATCTATTGATGAAGGATAAAGAAGATGTGGTATGTATATATACAATGGGATATTACTCAGCCATAAAAAGGATGAAATCTTGCCATTTGCAACGAGGTGGATGGAGCCAGTTTTATGCTAAGCAAAATAAGTCAGCCAGGAAAAGACAAATACCATATGATTTCATTCCAATGTGGAATTTAAGAAACAAGACAAATGAACAAAAGGAAGAGAGAGAGATACAAAGAGACTCTTATTTTTTTAAGATTTTATTTATTGAAAGAGACTCTTAACTATAGAAAACAAACTGAGGGTTATTAGAAGGGAGGTGGGTGAGGAGATGAGTTAAATAAGTGATGGGGATTAAGGACTGCAGTTGTGATAAGCACTGGTGATGTACGGAAGTGTTGAATCACTATATTGTATACCTGAAACTAATATTGTACAGTATGTTAATTACCTAGAATTTTTTAAAGATTTTTTTATTTATTCATAGAGACAGAGAGAAAGAGAGAGAGAGAGAGAGAGAGAAAGGCAGAGACACGATAAGCAGGCAGAGAGCCTGACGTGCCTGATAAGCAGGCAGAGAGCCTGACGTGGGACTCGATCCAGGGTCTCCAGGATCACGCCCTGAACTGCAGGCGGCACTAAACCGCTGCGCCACCGGGGCTGCCCACTACCTAGAATTTAAATAAAAACTTAAAAAAGAGAAATAATTCAAGTCAATAATGTAATGTTATAATGTAAGATACTAGAAGAGGAAACTAAACATAAAAAAGCAGAAGTAAGAAAATAATAAAGATCTGTGCATAAAGAAATAGAGTATAAAGACACAATAGAGAAAATTGATCAAACAAAAACTTAATTCTTTGAAGAAATCAACAAAATTAACAAACTAGTTAGAATGACAAAGAAAGAATTAGAGAAAAGATTGGTCCAAGATGGCAGAGGAGTAGATCTCAGTTCTGTCTGTTCCCAGGAACTCAGCGAGATAGCTATCAAATCATTCCGAACACACCTACAAACTCAACCAAAGACCTAAGGAAAAAAACTGTTGCAACTATACAAATAGAAAAGCGACCACTTTCTGGTGGAAGGTGTGCAGAAGTGAATCCAAGGTGATATATGGGAAAATAAACCAGAGTGGAGGGGAGCCTCTGGCAGCCAGCACTAAAAAATGACTTAGCAGCAGAGCACAAAATCAGAACTTTTAAAAGTCTGCTCCAATGGGGGATGTCTCTGCCTGAAAAGGTGCTCAGGTGGCAAAGCGGGGCAGGATCCTAGGTATGACAGGATGGTCTCAAGATCCCCCGGGTCACAGGAACACCAGGGGTGCCTGAAAGTGGCAGGGTTCCCAGGCACCGGATTGAGGAAGCTGGCTGCAATCAGTGTTGCCATATACCAAGAATCATGGCACAGTCGGGCAACAGCCCAGCAAGTGGCAGAACTGCCATGAGTCCCCCTTCCTTCCACTCGGAGGAGCAGTATGGGTGTGCGCTGTTGGGCTGGAGAGACTGGGGACCTCAAAACAGCCGACCCCAGGCCAGCAACCTCCCAATAAGGCCGCCTTGCCGCCCTACCCTAACTTAGCACACAAAGACCTGTAACCCTTGCCCCAACTGGAATGCCGCCCTACCCCCATCTTCCCCGCCAACACCACCTTACCTCCCTACCCTAACTTAGCTTACAAAGACCTGTAACCCTTACCCTAATTGGAATGCCATCCTGCCCCCATCTTCCCGCGGAAAACTCTATAGACCCCCCCTGCGGTTTGCCTGGGCGCGACTTCCCTGACTCAACCCCCTCCGAGTCACGAGTCATGGAACCTCACCCGGGAGCGCTGCCCATTAAAGCATTCTGGAACCTACTGCCTGGCCCTGCCTTTTTTTTTTTTTTTTTTTTTTTAAATTTCTCCGCCGTTCATTTGGGAAAAACCTAACATGCGCCACATGATTTCGCTGGGTTTGAAGACTTGAAATGGAATCGCATGCCTGAGATAGGAACGCTCAGT
Organism: Canis aureus; assembly: GCF_053574225.1. Taxonomy (NCBI): domain Eukaryota; kingdom Metazoa; phylum Chordata; class Mammalia; order Carnivora; family Canidae; genus Canis; species Canis aureus. The sequence continues at coordinate 7,053,635 of NC_135629.1, forward strand.
CTGGGTAAGTACAGAGTGCAGATGGATAAGTACTGAGTGCAGACGGATACCAGGGAGACAGAAGTGATTGACTGCTTTTCCCCAAAGGCGCACTGAGGAGTGGGGACCCAAACCTTCAGCTTCGTTGCTGGAGATTGGGAGGCCACCATTTTCATTCTCATCCTCTAAAGCAGCACTGAAAATGCTCTGGGAACAAAAGCCACATGGAGCAATATTTGGAGGTTAAAGAGCATCCTATTAAGGAATGAATGGATCAACCAGAAGATTAAAGGATAATTTTTAAAAATCACGGAAACAAATGAAAATGAAAACACAACTGTTCAAAACCTTTGGAATGAAACAAAGGCAGTCCTAAGAGGGAAATATATAGCAATACAAGCCTTTCTCAAGAAACAAGAAAGGTCTCAAATACACACCCTAAACTTACATCTAAAGGAGCTGGAGAAAGAACAGCAAATAAATCCTAAACCCAGCAGAAGAGAATTAATAAAGATTAGAGCAGAAATCAATGGAATAGAAACCAAAAGAACAGTAGAACAGATCAATGAAACTAGGAACTGGTTCTTTGAAGGAATTACGATTGATTAACCCCTGTCCAGATTTATCAAAAAGAAAAGAGAAAGGACCCAAATAAATAAAATCATTAGTGAAAGAGGAGAGGTCACCACCAACACCGGAGATATACAATCATAAGAACTTATTATGAGCAACTGTATGCCAACAAATTAGGCAGTCTGAAAGAAATGGATATGCTCTTAGAGATGTATAAACTATCAGAACTGAGAGAAGAAATAGAAAACCTGAACAGAATCATAACCAGCGTGGAAATTGAAGCAGTAATCAAAAATCTCCTAACAAACAAAAGTCCAGAGTTGGATGGCTTCCCAGGGGATTTCTACCAAACTTTTTTTTCCATGTTTTAAAACTTTATTTGCATATTAAAAATTGTGCATTCCAATAATTAAAATCATTTGAACAAAAAAATGGCACTCTGATTAAACTGCATTTTAACAGCCTGCAAGATACCTTGGGCCAGCTTGGTTTTTTACTCTAGATCTCACTGTCCTCCCACCCAGCTTCTTCCTTCACCAACATGCAAGTTCTTTTCCTTCCCTGCCAGCCAGCCAGTCAGGCAGATGGGAAAGGCAGGTGCCTTTGTTGTCAGTAGTTCTCCATTCTTTGATGTGAAAAGGGGCAGCACAGTCATTTAAACTTGATCCAACCACTTTGCATCTTACAAAGTTAAACAGCTAAAAGAAGTAAAATAAGAAGGCAATGCTTGTGGAATGTACAGTGCATATTGGCGGCGCACGCCTCATTACGATTCACCTGCTTGCTTCTCCTGTTCCATTGTTTCTTTCGAAGGCAGTGGATTTTTCTCTTGCGTTTCTGTCTTCTTCAATTTCGACTTATTGAATTTCTCAATCTCAGCCATATCGGGTTTGTCAGACATGGTTGCAGAGGAAGCAGAGCGAGGCGCACGAGCAAGCTGGAGAGAGGAAAGGGATCCGGTCTGTGCTGTGGCCGCTGCCAAATTCTACCAAACATTTAAAGAAGAATTAATACGTATTCTTCTGAAGCTGTTCCCAAAAAAATGGAAATGGAAGGAAAACTTCCAAACTCATTCTATGAGGCCAGCATTACCTCGGTCTAAAAACTAGCGAAAGACCCCACCAAAAAGGAGAATTACAGAGCAGTATCCATGATGAACATGGATGCAAAAATTCTCCACCAAGATACTAGCCAATATATTTCCAACAGTACATTGAAAGGATTATTCGCTATAACTAAGTGGGATTTATATCTGGGATGCAAAGGTGGTTCAACATCTGCAACATCTAATATGATACACTATATTAATAAAAGAAAGGACAAGAACCACGTGATCCTCTCAATAGACGTAGAAAAAAGCATTTGATAAAGTATAGCATCTTTTCTTGATTAAAATTCTTCACACTGTAGGGATAGAGGGAACATACCTCAATATCATAAAAGCCATATGTGAAAAACCCATAGCAAATATCATTCTCGGGATGCCAGGGTGGCTCAGCGGTTGCGCGTCTGCCTTTGGCTCAAGTTGTGATCCCGGAGTCTCTGGATGAGTCCCACATCAGGCTTTGTGTGTGGAGCCTGCTTCTCCCTCTGTCTGTGTCTCTGCCTCTCTGTGTGTGTGTCTCTTATGAATAAATGAATAAAATCTTTTTAAAAATATCATTCTCAATGGGGAAAAACAGATCTTTTCCCCTAAAGTCAGGAACACAGCGAGGATGTCTACTATCACCTCTGTTGTTCAACATAGTACTAGTAGTCCTAGCCTCAGCCATCAGACAACAAAAATAAAAAGCATCCAAATCAGCAATGAAGAAGTCAAACTCTCACTCTTTGCAGATGACATGATACTCTATGTGGGAAACCCAAAAGACTCCACCCCCAAAATTGCTAGAACTCATACATGGCTGAAAAAAGAGAAATTAAGGAATTGATTCCATTTACAATTGCACCAAAAGCCATAAGATACCTAGGAATAAACCTAACCAAAGAGGGAAAGGATCTGTACGCAGAAAACTATAGAACACTCATGAAATAAATTGAGGAAGATACAAAGAAAAGGAAAACCATTCCATGCTCATGGATTGGAAGAACAAATATTGTTAAAATGTCTATGCTACCTAAAGCAATATATACATTCAATGCAATCCCTATCAAAATACCAGCATCTTTGTTCACAGAGCTAGAACAAAGAATCCTAAAATTTGTATGGAACCATAAAAGACCCAGAAGAGCCAAAGGAATATTGAAAAAGAAAACCAAAAGTCTGGTGGCATTACAATCCCAGACTTCGAGATCTATTACAAAGTGCTAATCATCAAGATAGTATGGTACTGGCACAAAAATAGACATATAGATCAATGGAACTGAATAGGAAACCCAGAAATGGACCCTCAACTCTATGGAAAAATCCATATCCAATGAAAAAAGTCTCTTAAACAAATGGTGTTGGGAAAATTGGACAACCACATGCAGAAGAATGAAACTGGATCACTTTCTTTCCTTTTTTTTTTCTTTAAAGATTTTATTTATTTATTCATGAGACACACACACACACACACACAGAGGGGCAGAGACACAGGCAGAGGGAGAAGCAGGCTCCATGCAGGGAGCCTGATGTGAGACTCGATCCCGGGACTCCAGGACCACGCCTTGGGCCAATGGCAGGCGCTAAATCAATGAGCCACCCAGGGAATCCCTGGATTACTTTATTACACAAGTAAATAAACTCAAAATGGATGTAATAAACAAAACAAACTAAAAATGGATGAAACACCTAAATGTGAGACAGGAATCCATCAAAATCCTAGAAGAGAACACAGGCAACAACCCTTTGACCTTGGCTGCAGCAGCTTCTTGCTAGACATGTCTCCAAAGGCAAGGGAAACAAAGGCAAAATGAACTATTGGGACTTCATCAAGATAAAAGGCTTTTGCACAGTGAAGGAAACAGTTGACAAAATCAAAAGACAGCCAACAGAATGGGAGAAGATATGTGCAAAAGTCTTATTAGATAAAAGGCTAGTATCCAAAACCTAAAAAGAATTTATCAAACTCAGCACCCAAAGAACAAATAATTCAATCAAGAAATGGGCAGAAGACATGAACAGACATTTCTTCAAAGAAGACACGAACGGCCAACAGATACATGAAAAAATGCTCAACATCTACTAGGCATCAGGGAAATATAAATTAAAACCACAATGAGATACTATCACACACTGGTCAGAATGGCAAAAATTAACCACTCAGGAAATGACAGATGTTAGTGAGGATGTGGAGGAAGGGGAACTCACTTACCCTGTTGGTGAGAATGCAAGCTGGTACAGTCACTTTGGAAAAGAGTGTGGAGATTCCTCAAAAAGTTGAAAATAGAGCTCTCCTACAACCCAGCAATGGCACTATTAGGGATTTATCCCAAAGTTACAAATGTAGTAATCAGAAGGGGAATCTGCACCCCAATGTTTATAGCAGCAATGCCCACAATAGCCAAACTATGGAAAGAGCCCAGATCTCCATTGACAGATGAATGGATAAATAAGTGGTTTATATGTACAATGGAATACTACTCAGCCACCAAAGAAATGAAATCTCACCATTTGCAATGATGTGGATGGAACTAGAGGGTATTATGCTAAATGAAATAAGTTAATCAGAGAAAGACAGTTATCATGTGATCTCACTCATACATGGAATTTAAGAAACAAAACAGAGGATCATAGAGGAAGAAAGGAAAAAATAAAACAAGATGAAATCAGAGAGGGAGACAAACCACAGGAGGCTCTTAATCATAGGAAACAAAACTGAGGGCTGCTGGAGGGGATGGGGGTGGGGAATAGGGTAACTGAGTGATGGACAGTAAGGAGGGCATGGGATGTAATGAGCACTGGGTGTTAATAGAAGATTGATGAATCACTGATCTCTACCTCTGAAACTAGTAATAACTATATGTTAATTGAATTGAAAGAAAGAAAAAAAGCAAGAAAGCAAGAGAAAGAATGAAAGAAAAAGAAAAACATAGAGAAGATTCAAATTATTAACAACAGACATGAACAAGGGGATCTTACCACCAACCTTACAAAAATAAAGAAGTTATAAGTTAATATTTTGAGCATTTGTATGCCAACAAATTAGATAACTTAGATGAAATAGACAAATTTCTAGAGAGACACAAACTAGTGAAACTGAATCTAGAAGAAATATAAAGGGACACCTGGGTGGCTCAGTCGGTTAAGCATCTGGCTCTTGATTTTATCACAGGTTGTGATCTCAGGGTTGTGAGATTGAGTCCTGTGTCAGGCTCTGTGCTGGGCAGGGAGTCTGCTTGGGATTTTCTCTCTTCCTCTTTCTCTCCCTCCTCTCCTGTTGCTCGTGCATGCTTTCTCTCCCTCTTAAATAAAATAAAATTAATGTGAAAGACTAACATTAAAAAAATAGAAAATATGAATAGACCATTAACAAGTAAAGAGACTGAATTAATAACAACAACAACAAAAAACTTCCCACAAAGAAGCCCAAAACCAATAGCTTAACTGGTGAATTTCACTGAACATTTATTTTATTTTTTAAAAGATTTTATTTATTTATTTATTTATTTATTTATTTATTTATTTATTTATTTATTTAAGACAGATCACAGAGGGAGAGGGAGAAGCAGACTCTGCTGAACAGGAAACCACACCAAGGCTTCTGATCCCAGGACCCTGTGATCATGACCTGAGATAAAGGCAGATGCTTAACCATCTGAGCCACTCAGGCACCCCTTTACTGAACATTTAAATAAGAATTAACATTAATCTTTTACAAATAAAACAAAATGGAAAAAGAAATACTTCCCAACTCATTCTTTGAGGCCAGTACTACCATGGTATTAAGCCAGACAAAGAAAACTATAGATTAATGTACTTTTAATTTTATTTTTAAATATTTTATTTATTTATTTATGAGAGACACAGAGAGAGAGGCAGAGACACAGGCAGAGGGCGAAGCAGGTTCCCTGTGGGGAGCCCCATGTAGAACTCGATATCAGGACCCTGGGGTCACGCCCTGAGCCAAAGGCAGACACTTAACTGCTGAGCCACCCAAGTGTCCCAAGATTAATATACTTTAATAATAAAAACATAAAAATTCTCAACAAAATACCAGCAAACCAAATCCAGCAGCATAAATAAAGGATTATACACCATGATCATGCGGGACTTATCTCAGGAATGCAAGATTGGTTCAACATACGAAAATATATACATGTAGGGGTGCCTCCTGAGCCACCCAGGTGCCCCTAAGTGGATAAAGTCTTTTTTTTTAATTTTTATTTATTTATGATAGTCACAGAGAGAGAGAGAGAGGCACAGAGACACAGGCAGAGAGAAGCAGGCTCCATGCACCGGGAGCCCGACGTGGGATTCGATCCCGGGTCTCCAGGATCGCGCCCTGGGCCAAAGGCAGGCGCCAAACCACTGCGCCACCCAGGGATCCCGAATAAAGTCTTTTAAAAAATCTATCAGGGTGCCAGGGTGGCCCAGTTGATTAAGCATCTGCCTTCAGCTCATGTCTTGATCCCAGGGTCCTGGGATCAAGCCCTGGGTTGGGCTCCTTGGGAGCCTGCTTTTTTTTTTTTTTTTTTTTTCTGCAATAGAACTTTTATTAAACATATGGATTTTGTATGAAATCGAAATAACCTCTTTCTCCCCTTTGCCCTCATGAGGTCACGACTCTAGAACTTCATGTTCATAAAAGCACACTTTTGGCAGCAGTCATGACAAGGTGAAGGAAAGTGCGATTCTGAAAATAACACCATATAGCCAACCAAAGGGGGGAACAAAACCAGGCAAAGGTTAGTGGGTTTTTTGGCTAGCTCCCTGCTGAAGGCCCTAGTTCTGCTCATCTTCTTTCAACAGGGAATGGTACAGGAGTAGAAACTCCTGAGTATTCTTTAAGTAATACCGCCCAACTCTCTTGGTAGCATGTCTCTCCCTCCCACTTCCATCTGTCCTGATGTTGTAAATGGCTGATTCGTAACTTTAAGAAAGTCCACCTAGGTTTATATTCTTGTCAACTGCCCAAAACTGAGCTTCATAAAAACAAAAATAAAAACAAAGAGCCAGAGCACTAAGTTTCAAAAGGATGTTAAATGAGACCCTTTCTAGATGAAACCTACTCCCTAGAAGTCAACTGACCAAACATATGCACAGTTGGAGACAACAGATTATGAAATCTGGTCCAGCACTCAATTAGACCCAGTTAGTCTGCATCTGTGGATTTAAGATGATCATTGTCCACAGTGGAATAGATGTGGCCCTCGTTGCTAAGAAAATCCACAGCTTGCTTTATTGAGGCTACAGACATGTGTTGAAGCTGGTTCTTGAGATCCTGAAAGTTTAATCCTTCAGGTCTTGGACAAGCCTTAATCAAATTCAGCACCTGGCTTTGGGCCACAGTGAGGCCATTTGCTGGCATGGAGCTATTCCCACCAAAGTTCCCTGTTTCACCCATTCCTGGATTGCTGATAGGTGCTCTCCCTGCTGGGGGCTGGCTGTTAGATTTGCTCAGGATCATGTGTGCATTGACAACTTCCAGAATATGTGTGGTAAACTCATCATATCCTCCAGAGGCATGATCTAAAGGCTACAAGGCTTTTTTTTTGTTCTGAAAAGATCACAGATGGCCAGCCAGTTTCACATACGTCTCTGGAGGAACCACTGTGTTTTCACTGCTGGCATCATCTGTGTCAACCCACTGGCGGACATCCATGGGTTCAGCTGTCCTGTCATCTATTTTGTATACAATGTTGGTTGGGGTCTTCTCTGCATGTCTGATTATACCCACAATAGTGACTTGTGAAATCTCAACATTCCCAATTTTGAACATTTCATCAACCACAACCACTTTCTCTACTCTTTGTTTCTATGAGTTTGACTTTTTTTTTTTTTAAGATTTCATATATAAGTGATAACATGTAGTATTTGTCTTTTTCTGTCTGGCTTATTTTACTTAGCATAATGCCTTCGAGGTCCATCCATGTTATTACAAATGAGATGTCCTTCTTTCTCTTTCTCATGGCTGAAAAATATTCCACTGTATATCTATACACCACATCTTCTGTATCCATTTATCTGTTGATTGACACTTCAGATGTCTCTATAACTTGCCTATTGTAAATAATGCTGCAATGAACATGGCAGTGAAGATAATACTTTGATATCCTGTTTTTATTTCCTTTGGCTATATATCTAGAAGTGGGATTCCTTGATCATATGGTAGTTGTATTTTTAATTTCTGGAGGAACCTCCATACTGTTTTTCATGGTTGCTGTACCAACCTACACAAGGATTCCCTTTTTCTACATCTTTTTGAACACTCATCTCTTGTCTTTCTGATCACAGCCATTCTAACAGGTGTGAAGTGATATCTCACTGTGGTTTTGATTTGCATTTCCCTGATGATTAGTTATGTTAAGGGACTTATCAAGTATCTATTGGCCATTTGCATGTCTTCTTGTGGGAGCATGTCTATTGAGTTCTTCAGCCTGTTTTTAAATTGGATTGTTTGGTGGTTTTTTTGTTTGTTTGTTTTTGTTTTCTATTGAGTTGTAGGAGTTCTTATATACTCTGGATATTAACCTCTTATTAGATATATGATTTGCAAATACTCTCTCCCATTCTGTATGTTGCTTTTCAATTGATTTTTGGAAAGGGTGCCAAGACTGTTCAGCAGAGAAACTCCTAAACATATTAGCTGGATTTCAACCCAATGCAGTTTTTATTCTAGTCAAAGCTTATATTGTCACATTTTGGCCTCTTCAGTTGGCTTCTGAGTCCTTTTCACATGAATCTACTAGTCTCTGATGATTTTCTTGCTACCTAGTCCGTGAAGATGTTCCAGGTTCATCTCAAACCTTTCCTGAACCCAGGCCTGGAATCAACCATTTCTCTAAGAAGCTCTGATTTCTTTCTTTCAGTGGGAAATGGTATTTCAAGAGTACAGTCTGCCCACTAAGGATATTTACTGGTTATTTATCCACCTTTTCAGTGAGCAGAGCAGGGTAAAAAAAAGTACACACTCGCATGTACACATGTGTACACATGAAGATAAAAGTACACACTCGCATGTACACATGTGTACACATGAAGATAAAATACGTCATGAGTTCATACTGTTATTCCTAATTCAAATTCAGGACTACAGGGTTTTTATTTATCCTCTTCTACATTACATTTGCACCTTTTTCACACTTAAAATTTTCCTTCTGAGCTTCAACTAGAATAAAAAGTGCAAGTGGGTTGAAATCCAGCTAATATGTCTAGGAGTTCATTAAGTGACATTAGGCTAAAACAGATATGAAACCAACTGGGCACTTTCTGAGTATGTCAGAGATGTCCTCATTATCTTGACATGTGCATAAAGAATCAGGCATATAGCCAATCCTTCCAGTATGCCTGTGCCACAGTGTAAGAGTTGAGGGGAAGTGTCTCCATATACTATTATTCCAGATAATGTATGAAAACAACATGATAGACTTAGAATATCATCACTGTACCCATGCCAGTGAATGAATGGATCTCTAAGCACTGAGAATAATGGGGCCTAACATAAAAAAAGAGTGAGGAGCAGATCTGATGTACCTCTGATGAGAGAACATGTTACCACTCACAGTCTTGCCAAGAGGATTGGATCTAAGTCTCTGGGTCCAGCTGCAAATTTAAAGGATGTACAGAGGGCACAGCAGTGTGTTGAACTGAACCCCGAGTAAGCAGATAGCAACAGACTGTGGGAGATGCTACAGGTCCAATGATTTGGATGCTTCATAGATATAAGAAAAATTAAGGGAAGGAGAAGGAGACAGAACTTAAAACACACAACAAAAGTGTTTAAATGAGCAAGATTAAACCATAGTATCTACGGATGCACACTTGGATGATGAAACCAAAATAAAGCACAAGGAATGATTACTCGAGTGGGATAGGGGTCACTTTTGGAGGAAGAAGAGGGATGAACATAAGAGGGGCCTCTGAGATGGCTAGGAAAATTTTCGTTCTTGACTTGAGTGATACTTACAAGGGGTTCACAGTAAAATAATTCACTAAACCATACATTTGTTTTATGTAATCATCTGTATCTATGTTTTATTTTTACCATAAGAAGATTTTTAGGAATAGAGAAAATAAGGTTAAAAAAAGGATTTAAGATGCCTGTGTTTTATTTTTTTTATTTACTTAAGATTTTATTTATTTATTCATGGGAAACACAGAGAGAGGCAGAGACATAGGCAGAGGAAGAAGCAAGCTTCCCGTGGGGAGCCTGTTGTGGGACTCGATCCCAGGACCCTGGAATCATGCCCTGAGCCAAAGGCAGATGCTCAACCACTGAGCCACCCAGGTGCCCCTTTTAAATGTTTTTAAATTTAGTTTTAAGTAATCTCTACACCCAACACAGGGCTCAAACTCACAACCCCAAGATCAAGGGTCATAGGCTGTACCAACTGAGCCAGCTAGGTGGCTGAAGATGCCTGTGTGTGTGTGTGTGTGTGTGTGTTTTAATAAAAGAGAATGCTAGTGTATTAAAAATGTTTATCAAGGCATGATGCCTCACTTCCTTTTCATAAGATTAAAAATGCCTCTGGGGCGCACCTAGTGGCTCAGTGGTTGAGCATCTGCCTTTGGCTCAGGTCGTGATCCCAGGACCCTGGGATCAAGTCCCACATCAGACTCCCTGCGGGGAGCCTGCTTCTCCTTCTGCCTGTGTCTCTGCCTCTCTCTCTGTGTTTCTCATGAATAGATCAATAAAATCTTAAAAAAAAAAACAAAACCCATACCTCTTGGTATTGGTGTCACGAAGATGAATATATTCTCAGTTGAAAATAACTTGGGTCACTCAAATAATCAAACAATAGCTGCGTGGTTTATATTAATAATGAACAATCTCAGACCTTGGTTACCCAGGCTGGGCATTTAGCTATAGCCTGTCTGCCTTTACTGTAACAGAAGAAGGTGGTTGAAATGATTTCTAAGGTTTTTTCTAGTTCTATGAGTCTGATGATCATTTTCTTTTCTTTTCTTTTTTAAAGATTTTATTTATCAATTCACAAGAGACACACACAGAGAGAGGCAGAGACACAGGCAGAGGGAGAAGCAGGCTCCACGTAGTGGGACCGACGTGGGACTCAATCCAGGGACTCCAGGATGACGCCGTAAGCTGAAGGCAGCACTAAACCACTGAGCCACCTGGGCTGCCCTGATGATCATTTTCATATTAATACTTAACACACATTTTTCTATATTTCACCACACTGTAATTTATTTAAATGCATGCTGTGAAACACTTTTCTGAAGTAATTATACCTGCCATGATACCCACAGGTCTTCCCGTTACTCTTGGCTTTCTCTGGAACTATAGGCATCAATAGGGGATTAGTTAAATAAAGCATGCATGGTACAGGGGTGCCTGTCTGGCTCAGTCAAAAGCACATATAAGGGACGCAGTGGTTGAGTGTTTGCCTTTGGCTCAGGGCGTGATCCCAGGGTCCTGGGATTAAGTCCCACATCAGGCTCCCCATGGGGAATCTGCTTCTCCCTCTGCCTATGTCTCTGCCTCTTTCTGTGTCTCTCTCATGAATAAATAAATAAAATCTTAAAAAGAAACGTATACAACTCTTGATTTCAGGGTTGTGAGTTTGAGCCCCATGTTGAGTGTCGTGATTACTTAAAAAAAAAAAAAAGTGTGGTGCAACCAAACTATGGATTCCTAGGCAATCATCTGAAAGGATGAGCTGGACCTATAGTCCTAATATTGTAGAAAAATTTCCAAGATGAGAGAAATAAACACATTTCAAACCAGTAAATGGTGATTTCAGTTTACTGATACCACGACACTGGGATTTGAAAAATTATGTGGAAATATTCATTTACCTTACCATTAGTTTTCTCAGGGAACAGGATTTGGTGAGTGGGAAAATTTTATGGAGGAACTGGGGACATGACTTTTTTTTCTGACCTTTTTTGCAGTTTCTGAAAATTATTTTAAAATTGAGCATGTAGTGAAAAGTCCAGTTTGATGAATTTCCACAAACTGAATACTCTAATACACTCAACCCCTTGATAATAAATCAGAGCAGCCCCAGACCACAGAAACTGCCTCCTGCGCTCTCCCTCCCACCCTCACCTAGAGCAACCACTATCCTTATTTCTAACTGTGTTGTTAATTTTTTATGAGCAACATTACTTCTGCAATATGAAACATCAAAAGAAAATAGCCTCCAAGGATTTCATGTATTTATCCAACAACAAAACAACATTACCTATTCTAGAAACACAGAAATAAATGTGGGTCCTAACTTCAAGAAGTTCACAGACTAATGACTAATCAAATATCAGAACCCTAGTAAAAGCAGGAATCCACTCCTGCCAGTACAAGGCAACACTCAAGGAAGCGAAGGAAGGTTTCATAGAAAAGTAGTGCTTAAAGGATGAGTAGGAGCTGTGTGTTGGTGGTTGCAAAGTGTGGAAGGCTGGGAAGAAACTTTGTAAGGGAGCACAGATGAAAACTAGCTCTTTAAAACACCAGTTTATGGGGCGGTCTGGTTACTGGTTAATCCTCTTGGGTTTGGCTTCTGAAGCCGTCAATCAGAATGACATCATTGTTGATCGGGTTACTCGGGAGGCGTACATTTGCTAGCCAGGGAAAGAGGAAAAGGAAGTCTTGGGAAACGGCTCCTGGTTGCCCAGGATAGGAAAACCATGCAGCGTATAGAGGCTGGAAAGCCATTAATTAAATTCAACCACTGTAAGAAATACATCTACAGCTTCAGTGTGCCCCAGTGCTGCCCCCTTTGCCAGCAGGTCATGGGCTCGAGGAAGCTGGAGGAAGCACCTGTCAGCATCTGCAATCCGTTTACCAACGGGCATCAAGAAAAATGTTCATTCCTCCTTAGACCAACTCAAGGGACGTTTCTTAGGTACAGTGTTTTTCTGAGTGTTATATTAAGTGATTCTGTAAACTTTTCCTTCTGTGTTGTAGCCACTAAAACTTTTTCTTTAAAGATTTATTTATTTTAGAGAGAGAGAGAGAGAGCGCGAGCGCAGGTTGGGGGGTGGACGGCTGCGGGGAGGGACAGAGGGAGAAGGAAAGAGAGAATTTCCAGCAGACTCCCTGCCGAGCCGCAGAGCCCATTGCGGGGCAGACCGGCAGACACAGCCCCATGAGATCCCATGACTCTGAGTGGAAACCAAGAATTGGACGCTTAGCCCATCAAGCTACCCAGACACCCCGAAAACTTTTTCTAATGTGTGCTACACAGTGTGAGGTTTGGTGGATAATCTTGCCAGTGTTTGGGCATTAAATCCTAAAATGTAGGTCTCTTTATTTCATAAAGATAGATGGTGTACGTACTTTCCTAGAGTGAGAAGTGCAAGACTATATGAATAAGGGAAGGTCAAACCTGCTTATACAATCTTAAGAGAGGAAAACTGATAGCTTGGAGATTTTTTTTACCTATAAATTTTGTGCTAAGAGGCTAACTGGGAAAATGACCCAGTAGTTACTCTAATCAAAATAATTTCTTTACTGCGAGTTAGTCTGTAACTTCTGTGACAAAGAGGTACAATGTACAAAGCCTGAAGAAAGACTATGTATAGACTATTCTGCATGGGGATGAATTAAATTGCAGACCAGAGGGGGTCTACCTCAGTTGTGGATACCACCTGACTTTAAGAAAGATTTCAGTAATCAAAAGAAAGGACTGTGCCTCCTGTGGAGTTTACAAATGGAATTAGAAGTGGCCCAGTGTGAGCCAGGTGTGAGAGCATGGGACACTACGGAATGATGGCATGTGCTTTAGGAAGTATGGTCATAAGCATCATTGTGACCTAGTGCTGAGACCTCCTGGCCTCTTTGAAATCTACCCTCTCAATTCCGATGTACCCTCAAGAGCACTGGTTTGGAATAAGACAATTGGAGTTGTCTATTCACTTCTCTGCTTACTAACTTCCTTAATTGATTTTCTTCCTGTCTTTACATGGGTGAAATGAACCAAAGTGTGCAGGGTACCTCATGCCTGACCCTCCCTGGATGACGCAGGGTGCAGAGAGAACAGTGCCACAAAGCCCCCAATTCCTCTCCCAGTTCAGCTCCAGCCCACCCAGAGTCTCTGTTCCTCATCTGCAAAATGAGGGTACTGCTGACCTTGCAGTGTGGTGAGGTTCAGTGGTAAGGGAGAAAAACCTGGCCCAGGCACCAGTCATGATGTTGAGCCAACATTATCCTTTCCATCCTATTCTTATACTCAGTTCAGAACGCAACTGGCAGAAACTTTATTTCTCTCATATGAATGATGAAGCCCAAAATGTTTGGTAAGAGCCCTTCATTCATACTGACTTGGAGTATTACCTGCTGGATCCCAAAAGCTTTTGAATGAAGTGATTACAATTCAGAATTTATTCCCCATAACTTTGGTTCATTCAACAATCCTTACTTAGCAGCTCTGTGTGAGAAATGCTAGGGATGGCACTGTGATGGAGCCACAGCCCTGCTCTCTAGAACATGATAGGCTTTCAGGTTGTCCCCTAATAAGCATTTATTTATTCTATGATGTGGTAGCAATACTGATGGGCCTGGCCTTGTGTGGTGATGTTGAAACAGGTTGTATGCCCTGGCATCCTCCCATCCCCTTAGGCCGGGATCTGCAGAACCCTAAGTAGTCCCCTGCCCACCAGACCTTCTGAGGCCAAATTCCAAACTGTTCCTTTCCCTTTCATCCAAATTCCAAAACCTCAGGACGGACTCCCACAACTCACCTTGAGACAGTTTCACCTACTTTGTAAGAGAGAACCTGCAATAACCCAAAGGAATCACTGAGGTTCTCATCAAACTGGGTTAAGATCTCTTAGGGCTGCCACATAGGGTTGTGTAGGTTGTGGACTGCATAAAGCTGCCTGGCCAAGGTGGTTTTGGGTCTTGAAACTCAGTCTGCACTACACTTGCCAAGCCAAACACTCTGGGCAGAACTGCATCTGCAGGAAGAAGGGGCACTTTTTCTTAACTTATACAAAGGTGTTGTATGGGACAGGAATGGCCCTGATGCTATGACATGTTTCTGTGACATTCTATATTTTGCTCCCTATTTTGCTCACTTAGCTATTAAAAACTTGTTAAACTAAGTCTTCTGCGGAAATGAGCAAACTCCAAGAGGGTACAGACTCGTCAGTCTTATTTCCTGTTGTGCCACTAGCCCTTCACTTCAAAGGCCCACAGTTTATACCCTAGTAAACATCTGTGCAGGACTGGGAAACCAATGAAGGACAGGGGGAGGGAAGGAACACCTGGGATTCAGGCAAGAGACAAAGTGCAGTGTTGTGCTCAGCAGTGATCTTTGGGTAGATCACACAGTAAGTGCAGTGTTGCACAGTCAGACCTGTAGTTTTGCTCAGTTTCATTCTCAGCCTCTGAACCCATGGGGTCTCAAAACACTCAGAGTGGCTGCAACAAGATGGCCAGGGGGATCACACTGAAGGTGGGACCGCTGTTTGTGTTCTTGGTCATTTTAAAGCTTGGAACTGCTTGCTTTCATGAGGAACCTGCAGTATGATGAAGGAGCTTCATCCTTTAATGATTACCTCTGATTTATTCGACATCTGTATGTGGCAGGCACTCAACAGGCATTTTATTCATCCAACCAGCTTGCTGGTGGGGGTGGGGGTGGGGGTGGTGTTTATGATGTTCCCATTTTACAGATGAGGAAACTGAGATTAGAGAGAAAAAATGACTCGCTAGGAAGTGATGGCCTGGAATTGTATATGAAGGTTAAATCATATGGAGTCACAGATTTATTTATTTTATTTTTTATTTTTAAAAGATTTTATTTATTTATTCATGAGAGACACAGAAAAAGAGGCAGAGACACAGGCAGAGGGAGAAGCAGGCTCCATGCGGGGAACCCTAGGACGTAGGACTCCATCCCAGGTCTCCAGGATCACGCCCTGGGCTGAAGGTGGCGCTAAACTGCTAGCCACCCGGGCTGCCCAAGGAGTCACAGATTTAATGAACGGTCTCAGGTAAAGAGTAATTTCAGGAAACAAGGGCTGTCTAGGAAAAGTGGGTGTGGCAGCGGGCTACAAAGACCAAAAGACACAACTTTAGTTTTGATGGTAGAGGTCCACTGAGATGCACTCAGGATCCTTTCCCCAGTCAGCCTGATGAACAGGCTGTAACCTCACCTATAAGAAGGAAAGAATGAGGAGCTCCTTCAACAACTGACCTTCAGGTGTGCCCCTCTGCTGGGGAGCCGAGAGTTAAGCTGACTCTATGCTCCAGCAAGGCTGGCCTCCCAGCACACACGACTTTTTGAAATGGCAGGGGACGGAGAAGGGGGGCAAGAAAATCCAGGTAGGGGATCAGGGGAGTATTTTCTACCTCAAAGGTACTCTTGGCTCAACCAGTTTTTGGTTTGGACTCTTCACGTTTCTTTCAGGGAGTATGATGGAAGGTCTGATCTTCACGTTGGAATAACCAACACAAATGGTGAGTGCACTGTCACTGCCTTTCTCTCTCTCTCTCTCTCTTTTTTTTTTTTTTTTAAGTGAAAAAGTCCCCACAATACCTAGTTAGGGGAGAGTGGTGTTTCCAGAGAAAAAGTGATGATGACAACATTTATTTAGGGAATTCCTCTTTTCCCTGGGTTCTCCTACCACACTAAATGGTGGGCAATGCTACTCTGCAAAAGAGAAATACTTGACAGCAACTTAGCACTGATAATACTAAGTATTTCAAAGCTCTTTAATGTTTTCTCAGCCAAGAGTATCGCAAGTCTGATTTCTTTTCTTTTTTTTTTTTTAAGGTTTTATTTATTTATTCATGAGAGATACAGAAAGAGAGGCAGAGACACAGGCAGAGGGAGAAGCAGGCTTCCCTGCAGGGAGCCCGATGAGCGACTCAATCCCAGGACCCCGGGATCATGCCCTGAGTCTAAAGGTAGACTCTCAACTACTGAGCTACCCAGGCGTCCTGTTTTGTTGGGTTTTTAAGAAATGAACAAACAGAAGTCTGGAGAGGTTGTAGTATCCATGATTTCTTGTGTTGGAACCAGAATCTGGACCCAGCCCACTGCCACTGGGGTCTCTAGGGACTGCGCATGGGTCTCAGGGATATATCAGAGGATAGAGCACCTGAGCATGTGGTGGGGCCCACTGTTGTACACTTTAAAAAAAAGTGTACATTTAAACAAAGCAGTTCCTTTAGCCACAGTTAGCTCTGAGGGTACAGCCTGGAAGCCCCGAAACCAGAACATTTGGTCTGCAGGCAGAGGGCCTGGCACCCCAGTCACAGGGAGGTGTGGGCCTGGGGGTTAGAGCAAGGCTGGGCAGGGGGAGGCTGTGATCACAGGCCTCCCAGGTGAAGTCTGAATTCGGCCTTTCTGTATCCACTCAAGGCAGGAGAAACTGACCAGTGAACAGAAACCCAGGACTAGGTTTTTGGACTCACATTTACCCACATGAGTTGTCAAATTTATGACCCATTATCTCAGTGGAAATTACTGCTGATTTAAGGAAACAAGATAGACCCACTTGTACCCAGAAAACTTTTGGAGAGGATGATCCTTGGCTCAATTATTGTCTCCATTTCCCGGGGGCAACTTCATGGTGCTAAAGAGCAGGGGGAGCAAGAACTGGGCTTCCCTGAAAGAAATGATTTACTGAGGGCAGGGAAGGCAGGGGCTCCAATACCCCTGACCCTTCCAGACTCTAGGCAAGACTCCATCTAAATCTGTCAGGTGAGTGGCTGCCTCCCCTGCTTGATCCTGGAGGGGAGTCCAGGGCCTCTCGTGATCTCTTAATGTTTGACAGTAATCAGAACGTACAATCTGGAGAACTTTATGTAAAGTTACTACAGTGGCTACTCTCATTTTCTGACCTCCTCTTATCACAGAGGTGCATTTTCCATTAAACTTCAGCATGACTCTAGTTTTCGTTGCAGGAATTGTGTATAATTACACCATATACGGTGTCCAGCGAGATGAAGCAGGATGGGAGCAGAGTGTGAGCATCCCATTACTGCAGCCTGGCATGTTTGGACTGATGGATCAGTGGGACAAGTACCTGGAAGACTTCTCCAGCACCGGGGCCTGGCTGCCCCAGAGGTATGGGGCTGCAGAGACTACCTGTTCCTTGGCCTTTGTTCACCACACGGGTGTGACCCCAGCTCAGAGCACTCTTAAGCCGTGTTTAGTTCATATTGATCCTGTACCAAGATGGTAGTACCTGTAACAAAGTTGAAACAGGGGTTGAATTACTTTGGGTTTTCTGCAGAGGTGAGCCAGAAAATATTTACACAACAGAGTCACAGTATTTTAAGAACTGAACTGAAAGGACAGCTTACTACTCTAGCTATTTGATTAGATATTTTTACATACTTAACATTTAATATGTACAGCAAAGGCCATTATTATATTCCCTTAAAATTTTTAAAAGATGTTTAAAATGTAAAAATACCTAACATTTTTTTTTTGATTTAGCAATTTTGAAATTTCTCAATTTCTTGCTTCCTCAACACTTTTGATATATAGTATACTTGTGGACCTAATCATTTTGAGGCTTCCTTACAATAGGTTTAGACACTGGGATACCCTAAAACTTAGAAATGGAATTCCATTTCTAGAATGTCAGTTCCCCTGTTGGCAGTTTCTGTACAACTTGTCACGGCTCTGAATGTCTAGGCGAGTCCACTCCTATCCTACTTAAGTCGCAGATAGAAATAGCCCAAGCTGCCAAGTATCCCTTAGAACTGCACCCCTGGGAGCTCTGTCGTCAAGGGGGCCGGCATAGCCAATGTGCTAAGAGCCCGATTTCAACTCTGCAAGTCCCTTGGCAGCTTGATGGCCTGTGCTCGAGCAGTTTTAAGCATAAGCCTTCCCTTCTCAACATCCTTGTTTTGTAAGGTATCAAGAAGACCATCACAACTGCTACAGTTACACCCTCACATTCATTAACTGCATTCTGACCACAGAAGGCAAGCAGCAACTGGACAAAGGTGAGTTCACGGAGAAGTATGTAGTTCCAAGGACCAGGAAGGCCTCCAAGTACATCACACTCTACCGGGCGATAGAGGAGCGTGGCTTCTACGTGACCGACCACCCTGATGAAGAGACCAACTCTCCTGAGGGGAGTGGTTTGTGTTGAGTGAAGGACAGCATCTTTAGTGGCTACAAGGGATTTCTACGTGTGTTCAGTTGTGGTTAAACACAGTGTTAACAGCTTTCTTTTAAGCATATTTCTACTTACTGCAGCATAAGTATTTATGGAATTAATAAAAATTGCCCTGGGTTTTAAAACTTATATGCATTACAACTAAATTATCCTCATAATGGTTTAGTTTTTAAAAACTGAGGTTCCTTGTTACAGCATAAAGTGGCAGCATCTTTTATTCACAGAACAATGAAAATTATTCCTATAATTAAAGTCGAACAAATTCACCTTTCCATGTGAACCCAGAAAGTGGGGATTTGTAGAAAGGTGAGAGAAACACTATTTATTTAGATTTTATTTATTTATTTGAGAGAGAAAGGAGAGAGACAGGGAGGGAGAGGGAGAAGCTGACTCCCTGCTGAGCACAGACCAGATGTGGGGCTGGAGCCCAGGACCCTGAGATCAGGACCTGAGCCCAAGGCAGACATTCAACCTACTGAGCCACCTAGGCGCCCCACCATGTGCTTTTTAAATAAAAACAATCAGGGGAATTCATAAATTGTGTCTCAAGGGTGCCTGAGTGGCTCATTCGGTTAAGTGTCTGCCTTGGGCTCGGGTCATGCTCTCAGGGTCCTGGGCTCTAGCCCTACATCAGGCGCCCTGGTCAGTGAGGAGCTGGCTTCTCCCACTGCCTCTGCCTCTGCCCCTGCCCCCATCTTGTATGCTCTCTCTCAAATAAATATCTAAAAAAATTTAAAAAATAAAAGGCACATTGTAACCTTTTGACAGTAATAGTGAAAGAAGGAAAAAAGAAAAGATGTGAGGGAGGGAGGAAGGGAAAGAAAAAGAAAAAGAAAGAAAGAAAGAAAGTCAGTAAGTTTCAGAATCTAAGTTAGGAAATGGGCTCCACTTCCTTTCTGAGACTATATGCAAAGTGGATGGCAATTCCTTAAGTTAATCTGCTTCCATCTCATTTTACCTGACCTGACTTGAGGAGCCTGGGGTGTTGAGTTGACCAAGGCTAAGTACATCCCCTGCCTACTGTATTTGTTTATTTTTTAAACTATTTATTTAATTTCTACAGCCAGCACGGGGCTCAAACTCATAACTCTGAGATCAAGAGCTGCATGCTCTTCTGACTGAGCCAGCCTGCGCCCCTGCCCTGGCTACTTTATTATTTTTTTTATTTTTTTTATGAAACAAAGTATTCTTATTGGTGTTCAATTTACCAACATACAGAATAACACCCAGTGCTCATCCCGTCAAGTGCCCCCCTCAGTGCCCATCACCCATTCACCGCCACCCCCCTCCCTCCTCCCCTTCCACCACCCCTAGTTCGTTTCCCAGAGTTAGGAGTCTTTATGTTCTGTCTCCCTTTCTGATCTTTCCCATACATTTCTTCTCCCTTCCCTTATATTCCCTTTCACTATTATTTATATTCCCCAAATGAATGAGAACATATGTTTGTCCTTCTCCGATTGACTTCACTCAGCATAATACCCTCCAGTTCCATCTATGTTGAAGCAAATGGTGGGTATTTGTCATTTCTAATGGCTGAGGAATATTCCATTGTATACATAAACCACATCTTCTTTATCCATTCATCTTTCGATGGACACCGAGGCTCCTTCCACAATTTGGCTATTGTGGACATTGCTGCTAGAAACATCGGGGTGCAGGTGTCCCGGCGTTTCATTGCATCTGTATCTTTGGGGTAAATCCCCAACAGTGCAACTGCTGGGTCGTAGGGCAGGTCTATTTTTAACTCTTTGAGGAACCTCCACAGTTTTCCAGAGTGGCTGCACCAGTTCACATTCCCACCAACAGTGTAAGAGGGTTCCCTTTTCTCCGCATCATTTTCCCCATTCTCACTGGTGTGAGGTGGTATCTCATTGTGGTTTTGATTTGTATTTCCCTGATGGCAAGTGATGCAGAGCATTTTCTCATGTGCATGTTGGCCATGTCTATGTCTTCCTCTGTGAGATTTCTCTTCATGTCTTTTGCCCATTTCATGATTGGATTGTTTGTTTCTTTGGTGTTGAGTTTAATAAGTTCTTTATAGATCTTGGAAACTAGCCCTTTATCTGATACGTCATTTGCAAATATCTTCTCCCATTCTGTAGGTTGTCTTTTAGTTTTGTTGACTGTATCCTTTGCTGTGCAGGACTGTATCCTGATGAAGTCCCAATAGTTCATTTTTGCTTTTGTTTCTTTTGCCTTCGTGGATGTATCTTGCAAGAAGTTACTGTGGCTGAGTTCACAAAGGGTGTTGCCTGTGTTCTCTTCTAGGATTTTGATGGACTCTTGTCTCACATTTAGAACTTTCATCCATTTTGAGTTTATCTTTGTGTATGGTGAAAGAGAGTGGTCTAGTTTCATTCTTCTGCATGTGGATGTCCAATTTTCCCAGCACCATCTATTGAAGAGACTGTCTTTCTTCCAGTGGATAGTCTTTCCTCCTTTATCGAATATTAGTTGGCCATAAAGTTCAGGGTCCACTTCTGAGCACAGAGTGCTCTGGGCTCTCTATTCTGTTCCATTGATCTATGTGTCTGTTTTTGTGCCAGTACCACACTGTCTTGATGACCACAGCTTTGTAGTACAACCTGAAATCTGGCATTGTGATGCCCCCAGATATGGTTTTCTTTTTTAAAATTCCCCTGGCTATTTGGGGTCTTTTCTGATTCCACAGAAATCTTAAAATAATTTGTTCTAACTCTCTGAAGAAAGTCCATGGTATTTTGATAGGGATTGCATTAAACGTGTATATTGCTCTGGGTAACATTGACATTTTCACAATATTAATTCTGCCAATCCATGAGCATGGAATATTTTTCCATCTCTTTGTGTCATCCTCAGTTTCTTTTAGAAGTGTTCTATAGTTTTTAGGGTATAGATCTTTTACCTCTTTGGTTAGGTTTATTCCTAGGTATCTTATGCTTTTGGGTGCGATTGTAAATGGGATTGACTCCTTAATTTCTCTTTCTTCAGTCTCATTGTTAGTGTATAGAAATGCCACTGATTTCTGGGCATTGATTTTGTATCCTGCCACGCTACCAAATTGCTGTATGAGTTCTAGCAATCTTGGGGTGGAGGCTTTTGGGTTTTCTATGTAGAGTATCATGTCATCGGCAAAGAGGGAGAGTTTGACTTCTCCTTTGCCAATTTGAATAACTTTAATGTCTTTTTGTTGTCTGATTGCTGAGGCTAGGACTTCCAGTACTATGTTGAACAGCAGTGGTGAGAGTGGACATCCCTGTCTTGTTCCTGATCTTAGGGGAAAGGCTCCCAGTGCTTCCCCATTGAGAATGATATTTGCTGTGGGCTTTTCGTAGATGGCTTTTAAGATGTCGAGGAATGTTCCCTCTATCCCGACACTCTGAAGAGTTTTGATCAGGAATGGATGCTGTATTTTGTCAAATGCTTTCTCTGCATCTAATGAGAGGATCATATGGTTCTTGGTTTTTCTCTTTCTGATATGATGAATCACACTGATTGTTTTACGAGTGTTGAACCAGCCTTGTGTCCCAGGGATAAATCCTACTTGGTTATGGTGAATAATTTTCTTAATGTGCTGTTGGATCCTATTGGCTAGTATCTTGTTGAGAATTTTTGCATCCATGTTCATCAGGGATATTGGTCTGTAATTCTCCTTTTTGGTGGGGTCTTTGTCTGGTTTTGGAATTAAGGTGATGCTGGCCTCATAGAACGAATTTGGAAGTACTCCATCTCTTTCTACCTTTCCAAACAGCTTTAGTAGAATAGGTATGGTTTCTTCTTTAAATGTTTGATAGAATTCCCCTGGGAAGCCATCTGGCCCTGGACTCTTGTGTCTTGGGAGGTTTTTGATGACTGCTTCAATTTCCTCCCTGGTTATTGGCCTGTTCAGGTTTTCTATTTCTTCCTGTTCCAGTTTTGGTAGTTTGTGGCTTTCTAGGAATGCATCCATTTCTTCTAGATTGCCTAATTTATTGGCGTATAGCTGTTCATAATATGTTTTTAAAATCGTTTGTATTTCCTTGGTGTTGGTAGTGATCTCTCCTTTCTCATTCATGATTTTATTAATGTGAGTCTTCTCTCTCTTCTTTTTAATAAGGCTGGCTAATGGCTGACTTATTAATTCTTTCAAAGAACCAACTCCTGGTTCTGTTGATCTGTTCCACAGTTCTTCTGGTCTCGATTTCGTTGAGTTCTGCTCGAATCTTTATTAAGTCTCTTCTTCTGCTGGGTATAGGATCTACTTGCTGTTTTTTTTCTAGCTCCTTTATGTGTAAGGTTAGCTTTTGTATTTGAGTTCTTTCCAGTTTTTGAATGGATGCTTGTATTGTATTTCCCCCTCAGGACTGCTTTTGCTGCATCCCAAAGATTTTGAATGGTTGTATCTTCATTCTCATTAGTTTCCATGAATCTTTTTAATTCTTCCTTAATTTCCTGGTTGACCCTTTCATCTTTTAGCAGGATGGTCCTTAACCTCCACGTGTTTGAGGTCCTTCCAAACTTCTTGTTGTGATTTAGTTCTAATTTCAAGGCATTATGGTCTGAGAATATGCAGGGGACGATCCCAATCTTTTGGTATCGGTTCAGACCCGATTTGTGACCCAGTATGTGGTCTATTCTGGAGAAAGTTCCATGTGCACTTGAGAAGAATGTGTATTCAGTTGAGTTTGGATGTAAAGTTCTGTAGATATCTGTGAAATCCATCTGGTCCAGTGTATCATTTAAAGCTCTCGTTTCTTTGGAGATGTTGTGCTTAGAAGACCTACCGAGTATAGAAAGAGCTAGATTGAAGTCACCAAGTATAAGTGTATTAATATCTAAGTATTTCTTCACTTTGGTTATTAATTGATATATTTGGCAGCTCCCACATTCGGGGCATATATATTGAGGATTGTTAAGTCCTCTTGTTGGATAGATCCTTTAAGTATGATATAGTGTCCCTCTTCATCTCTCACTACAGTCTTCGGGGTAAATTTTAGTTTATCTGATATAAGGATGGCTACCCCTGCTTTCTTTTGAGGACCATTAGAATGATAAATGGTTCTCCAACCTTTTATTTTCAGGCTGTAGGTGTCCTTCTGTCTAAAATGAGTCTCTTGTAGACAGCAAATAGATGGGTCCTGCTTTTTTATCCAGTCTGAAACCCTGCGCCTTTTGATGGGGTCACTAAGCCCGTTCACGTTCAGAGTTACTATTGAAAGATCTGAGTTTAGTGTCATCATATCTATTCAGTACTTGTTTTTGTGGATTGTTCCACTGAACTTCTTCTTAAAGGGGAATTTTAAGAGTCCCCCTTAAAATTTCTTGCAGAGCTGGTTTGGAGGTCACCTATTCTTTTAGTTGCTGCCTGTCTTGGAAGCTCTTTATCTCTCCTTCCATTTTGAATGAGAGCCTTGCTGGATAAAGTATTCTTGGTTGCATGTTCTTCTCATTTAGGACCCTGAATATATCCTGCCAGCCCTTTCTGGCCTGCCAGGTCTCTGTGGAGAGGTCTGCTGTTACCCTAATATTCCTCCCCATAAAAGTCAGGGATTTCTTGTCTCTTGCTGCTTTAAGGATCTTCTCTTTATCTTTGGAATTTGCAAGCTTAACTATTAAATGTCGAGGTGTTGAACGGTTTTTATTGATTTTAGGGGGGGATCTCTCTATTTCCTGGATCTGAATGCCTGTTTCCCTTCCCAGGTTAGGAAAGTTTTCAGCTATGATTTGTTCAAATACATATTCTGGCCCTCTGTCCCTTTCAGTGCCCTCAGGAACCCCAATTAAATGTAGGTTTTTCTTCCTCAGGCTGTCGTTTATTTCCCTTAATCTATCTTCATGGTCTTTTGTCTCTTTTTTCCTCAGTTTCCCTCTTTGCCATCAACTTGTCTTCTATGTCACTCACTCGTTCTTCCACCTCGTTAACCCTCGTCGTTAGGACTTCTAGTTTGGATTGCATCTCATTCAATTGATTTTTATTTCTGCCTGATTGGATCTAAATTCTGCAGTCATGAAGTCTCTTGAGTCCTTTATGCTTTTTTCTAGAGCCACCAGTAGCTGTATAATAGTGCTTCTGAATTGGCTTTCTGACATTGAATTGTAATCCAGATTTTGTAACTGTGTGGGAGAGAGGACTGTTTCTGATTCTTTCTTTTGAGGTGAGGTTTTCCTTCTAGTCATTTTGCTCAGTGCAGAGTGGCCAAAAACAAGTTGTATTGGGAAAAGGAGAAAAAGAGAGAGAGAAAAAAGGAAAGAAAAGAGAAAAAAAGAAAAAAGGAAGAAAAAAGGAAAAAAGAGAAGAAAAAAAGAAAAAGAAAGAAAGGAAAAAAAGGGGTGGGGGAAGCAAACAAATCAAAAAGCAAAAACAAATAAACACAAACAAACAAACAAACAAAAAAACCACGGGGGGGTATCTTCTGATTCTGTATACTTTAAGTCCCTTGGCTTCCCCTGGAAGTTGTCAGTCAGTCTAGCTGGTCTTCTGGGGGAGGGGCCG
This sequence comes from Canis aureus, assembly GCF_053574225.1. Classification (NCBI taxonomy): domain Eukaryota; kingdom Metazoa; phylum Chordata; class Mammalia; order Carnivora; family Canidae; genus Canis; species Canis aureus. The sequence goes on from NC_135629.1 coordinate 7,078,825, forward strand.
GTTGTGATTTTCAGGTGTTAGCACTTGGGGGAGCTGCTGTGCCCCTGCCTGGTGCAGGGCTCAGTGGGGGTTGTTTACCCCGTGAGGCCGCAGGAGGAACAGCCCCAGTGGCGGGGCAGCTCTGGAAACCTGGATTCAGCTCCGGCAGGAACTCCGTCTGCAGGGCCTGGAGGCTCCGGGCGGGGCCGCTGATCTGCTCAGCTCGGGGCAGGAGCGTCCTCGCTGTCCTGGGCCCTCCCGGCCTCTGCCTGTCCCGGGGGAGGCCGGATCCTGGGCTGTGTCCCGGCGCCCTGTGCTCCGGGGCCTGCGCTGGTGGATTCGCGCTCCCGCCCCGCAGCCCCCTCCGCGGAGCCGCCCCCGAGCTGCTCCGGGTCCCGCCGAGCGCGCTGCAGCCCTTAGGGAGCTCGGCGCACTCTCCTGGGCGCGCAGTTGCTGTTACTGTCCCGGGGAACCCGAGGGCATCCTCGCCCTCCTGGGTCCTGCTCCAACTCCCCGCGAGCCCCTTTCCGCCCGGGAAGGTCGGTGCAGCTCCTGCGTCTCCGGGACGGGGCTCTCCTGTCCTGGGGACACTCGCCCCGGCCTCAGCCCGGCTCCTCGCGGGGCCCCTCCCCCTTGGAGGCCTTTCGTTTCTTTCTTTTTCCCCGTCTTCCTACCTTGATAGAAGCGCGAACTCTTCTCACTGTAGCGTTCCAGCTGTTCTCTCTTTAAATCTCAGGCCGAATTCGTAGATTTTCAGGATGATTTGAAGGTTATCTAGGTAATTTGGTGGGGACAGGTGATTTGGGGACCCTACTCTTCAGCCATCTTGCCCCCGTGGCTACTTTAAATGCAGAATTCAGTAAGAACACAATGAAAGGTCGACTTCTTTCTTTAATATCTCCAGGGGGAGGAAGGGGACAACTGGGATGAGTAATTATAAAGAAATGAGGTGGCTTTTAACAACCACATCAGAATTTGTATATCCAAATGATCACTGAGCTTTAAATAGCCAAAGAGCAAAACATTTCATCATTCCTCTCTGGAAACTGCCTCCAGAATTCACTTTGTTTTTGCCCAAATGTGATATACTAGCATACCTAATCTTACTCCCCAGCTACGGCACCACATAAATGAGGTCTAATTTCAAAAACCGAATCCATCTTGAAGGAACCAATAATTCATTAATTTATTCATAAAAGACACTTAGAAGACTTGCTACAGACTCTTAAAGCCTGTTTCCAAAGAAACATTTGGGTAACATTTCAGCACTTGGTAACTTCAGTGGAAAAAAAGATACATGGCATCTAATCTGTTTGCATCTATAAGTTCAGGTACTTTAAAGAAAAAGGAAACTTCCCACCCAGACTATGATACCACTCTAAACAGAATCATGACTACTATTCTGTGGTGTTCAAGAAATCATAAAGATATCACAGGGTAAAGATGAAAAAATGCTGAGTTTGGGGAATATTCCAATTTGTCCCTATTCTCTTAACACACTATTTTAGGACTCTACTTTTCCTGTCTAGTTTAAAAAAAATTATTTAAATTCAATTTGCCAACATATATATATAACATCCAGTGCTCATCTCAACCTAATTGTTTACCCCATTATTGATAATCAGAGCAGCTGCATTTAATGAGTATCATCAAGGATTCCACACTTGAATAAACTTCTTAATCTTTCTTCCCTTTTAATCCTTAAGACCACCTTGTGAGGTAGGTACTAGCAATGTGCCCATTTTACAGAAGAAAAGGGAAACTGAGGAAATGACTTGCCCAAAGTCACACAGTGGGAACATCAGAGATCAGACCTAGGTTTGACAGCAGGGGCCCTGCCCTTAACCCCTGGGCCACCTGGCAACCTGAAAGCAACCAATGGTACCTGGGATGTGCTGCAAGTGGGTCACTGATTTGCCATCATCAGAGAAGATAAAGGAGAAAATAAAGATTTTGCTTGCATTGCCATTCAAATATGGAAAGGAAATAATGTCATAAAACTCAGATAAAATAAAACTGGTTAATATCAGAAACGTCAATTTCATGCTTTCTCGGGGTTATACCCCTTGATTTTCAAACAAACCTTTGATGGTCCCCAGCCCCTAAGGCTGGGGGTGACAACAGCAGTATTCAGGCTATTTCTTCTTTCACATCAGGAGGCTACAGATTTCCCTCCTAAAATTCACAGTACCACCCTACAAACTCTAACCCACACTGAAATAACACCAATAGATGGCAATGTTGCTCAGTTTTGCAGAATTATGACCCTAGCAGCCTCCCATTAAGTTTCTTTCATCATACCAGCTAAATGCTAACTGAAGGATGAGGAGATTCAGCATTGGCACCAGCTTGTGAGGTAGAAGGGTTCTCCCTGCAACCCCCAGAACGCGCCTCTTCAGCTCATCTTCTGGTGTAGACCACGTGCCTCTTCAGCTCATCTTCTGGTGTAGCCCTGGGCACCGTCTAGTCCTTACCAACACTCACGCAATGACAGCCTGCTGGGCTCCTTTGCACTGCAAGGTCACAAAGTTTGCCTCAATGTTACCACTTTGAAAGTCTATAATGATCCACCCAAAGCATCTTCCCAAAGCCTTTAGAGCATGCATGAAATACTCTTACCACCAGGAAAAACCAGTAAACATTACTTACACACACACACACACACACACACACACACACACACACAATGGCCTATCTGGCTCCCTTTGCACAGGAGGTACTTTACTACCTCAACTCTCCCCATCTCTAGGGCGGTCTTCACTACTTCACCTCAAACTATTTTTCTGTCACCTCCCTTTCCTCCACTGTGTCACCAACCAGGGCATAAACGTTGGCTTTGCGTTTCCTAGAGAAAACAATTATGGCAGTGCTTACACTTTTGGTTTCTCTGAAAGAAAAAAAGTATACCTGCTGTGTGCCAGACTTTCATGGGTCATTTCGTTTGCAAAACACACTCAGCAGGTAGTATTTATCCCCATTCCACAGGTGAGCAAACTAAGATTCAGAGGCAGGGCTCCCCAGGTCACCACTGTTTCCCTAGTGAGGACTTGAAATTTGGACTCAGGTTTTTCTGATTCTACTTTTGCCACTTTAAAGTTAGAAGAGGGGCAATGGGGTTGCTGTCAGTTAAGCATCCGACTCTTGATTGTGGTTCAGGTCATCATCTCAGGGTTGTGGGATTGAGCCCCATGTTGAGCTCTGTGCTCAGCAGGGGGTTTGCTTCTCTCTCACCACCACCACCCACTTCTAAAATAAATTTTTTAAGAAGGATTTTATTTATTTGACAGTGAGAGAGAGAGAGAGAGCACAAGTAGGGGGAGCAGCAGAGGGAGAGGGAGAAACAGGCTCTCTGCTAAGCAGGGAGCCCAACACAGGACTCCATCCCAGGATCCTGGGATCATGACCTGAGCCCAAGGCAGACACTCAACCAGCTGAGCCACCCAGGTGCTCAATAAATAAATCTTAAAAAAATAAATGTTAGGAATAAGAATATCTACCTGTGTAATATTCTTTCTGAAAATGTAAAGATTCTAAAATCTTAAATCTGGGCAGCCCGGGTGGCTCAGCTGTTTAGTGCCACCTTCAATCCAGGACATGATTCTGGAGACCCGGGATCTGGCCCCGCTGCATGGAGCCTGCTTCTCCCTCTGCCTGTGTCTCTACCTGTGTGTGTGTATGTGTGTCTCATGAATAAATAAAATCTGTAAAAAAATAAAATAAAATAAAAAATAAAATCTTAAATCCTTGCAACCTTTCACCTAAAAAAATAGTGAATTATATTTTAATGAATTACTTTGAAATAAAATATACTTAGTTTTAAGTATATATATATATATATAATATATATATATATTAGTTTAACAGTTTTACAAGTGTGCTTTTTCATATGTATTCCTAAGGCATCTCTGTATCTCATAAAATAGCAGAAAGACTAAGTTTTTTTCAGCTCATATATAAGAAAGCAAAGATGTAAAATAAACTGAGGGGTTTATTTTTTATTTTTAAAGATTTATTTTAGAGAGACACACAGTGATAGCACAAGTGGGGGATGGGCATAGGGAGAGAAACTCAAGCAGACTCCCTGCTGAGTGCAGAGCCCCATAAGGGGCTAGATCCCACAACCCATGAGATCACAACCTGAGCCAAAATCAAGAGTTGGACGCCTAACAGACTGAGCTACCCAGGTGCCCCAAATTGAGGGGTTTAAATATCTCTCCATTTTAGAAATGGACTATAGAAGCTAACATTCATGTAATCATATTTTTTAAAATTCTGAATTCAGTTGGTAAAATCATAAATGGGAGGGGGGTAGTAGGGAAAAGATACCTCATTTCTTTTTAACCCAAGTACTCTATGAGAAGGGGAAAACTAAGTTAAAAATCACATTCAAGTAAATAGTAACTTAAAGTGAAAATACTTTAATAATAAGGGCAAAAAAAACCCCAACCAAAATAAAAATTTTATTCCACAAATAACAATGATTTTTCAGACTTGTAGACTATGCTCAAAAATGAAGCAAAGCCTAACCAGTCCCACCCTGGTAAACCTGCTTAAAACCATTTCCCATTCTTGTTGGTTTAATCCCTGTCAGATGTAACATTATTAATTGATTACTTTCTAGAACTGAATCTCCTTATAGGAGAATTTAGTATAGTAGAGGCACAGATGTCACTATTTCTCCTGTTTGGGAACGAGAGAAAACATCAGCCTCTATGAAGCTCAGAGAATCAACATAAAATAATCAATTGTACAAATAACTATTTAAACAGATGAGAGTAGGTATGGTGATTTTTTTTAAAGACTTTATTTATTCATGAGAAACACAGAGAGGAGAGAGAAGCAGAGAGACAGGCAGAGGGAGAAGCAGGCTCCACGCAGGGAGCCTGATGCGGAACTCGATCCTGGGTCTCCAGGATCACACCCTGGGCTGAAGGCGGCACTAAACTGCTGAGCCACCTGGGCTGCCCGGTATGGTGGTTTTTATGACATGAATGCTTCCTCTTGCCCCCTGAGATGAATCAGAATAGCTGGAAAGGACTGAAAAGTCCATCACAAGCCAGGCACTGTGCTAATAAGCATCCTGTAAGGGCCAAACCACTTAATCCTCCAGCAAACCTCTGGGCACCATATTATTTTTTACTTTTGTTTCCATCGAGGTGAGATTCTTACTACATAAACCCATCTTAAAGCAAAATATTCAGGGGCATTTAGTATATTCAGAATTGTGCAACCACCACCGCTCTGAAACATTACCCCTAAAGGAGACTCTGTACCCACTCAGCAGTTGCTTCCGAGTCTTCCTTCCCCCTGCTCCTGGTACCCACCAATCTGTGTTCTCTATGGATTTACCTATTCTGGATATATGCCTGGAATCAAACAATATGTGGCATTTTATGTCTGGCTTCTTTTGCTTGGCATGTAGCCGGGATTCATCCATGCTGCATGTGCCAGCACTTCCTTCCTTTTTGTAGCTGAATGGTATTCCATTGTATATGTATGCTGATAACATTAATTCCATTTTCTAGATGAGGAAACAGGTTAAGATACCACAGCTAGTAAGTGGGAGGTGGGATGCAAACCTGTGTCTGACTCTAAACCAAGGAGGCCTTAGCCATCCTGTCCTCCAGCCAAGGCCAATGAAAGAGACCAAGCAATTGCTGAAACTTGATTCCAAAACCAGAGTCTGACAGTTTAAAAATCCTGAAAACTATAAGCCACCTGAGGAGGTGGTGCCTTAAAGGCTGCGCACGTGTGCAATGCAGAACCATCTATCGGTGCCCCACTGCGGCCAGAGCTGGGCCCACACCTCCCAAGGGTGACTGTCCAGTTCTAGCCTCGGTTCTTCAGAAGGTAGGATGAAGGTAATGCAGCTCTGTGATGACAGAAAAGCCCCTCCGGCACACAGAAGACCCTTGGTGAAGGTCCTCTCAGCTCTCCCACTTTCTGTGCACAAACAATGCCTGCATGTTATTGGATGGGCCTAACTTCCACAAACGCATTTCATTCTCAGCCCAGACTTAGCTCTGAGTATAAATAAATTGACACTGTGTCTTCTTGGTCTTTTGCCAGTCTGGTGGGTTTGAGTCACTCCTGGGAAGAGAGGGGAAACTCCGTCACATGTCAAGTGCTTTTTGAGTTCTACTCCTTTATCCACACAATGATGTAATTATTATCAGCAACCCAATTTTAGAGATAGGAAAATTGAAGCTTAAAAGGACAATTGCCCAAGGTCACGTAACCACTGAAAGGCAGAGCTGAGATTTGACTGGTTCCTTTCTAGAAGGCTCATTCCATTACCTAGACTTTAATAAAATTATCTCTGGGGAGACCAATTAAAAGTTAAGAACCACACAATGCTCCCAGGTTTGCAAGTGGGATCCACAGATGGTCCTCACAGAATCTGTGAACCTACTGAAGACCTATGTAAGAATCATATACATGAACATGTTCCTGGTGGGGACCTCAGGTTGCACCCCAAACCTGGGGGGGGGGGAGCACCACCCAGGTGTACCAGCAAATACCTGGCCCTGCCTGGTGTCCTGGTCTTTTTTTTAAAGTTTACTTTTATAGAGTGAATGGCATGGGGTAGGGGGATGGGAGGTAGGGTGAGGGGTGGGCAGAGGGAGAGAGATCCTTAAGCAGACTCCACACTGAGTGCAGGGCTTGATCCCATGACCCTGAGATCATGGCCTGAGCCAAAACCAAGAGTCTGATGCTTAATGGACTGTGCCACCATGGTGCTCCCAGCCTTCCTAACCTTTACTCAGACAGGCCCTAACAGGGCTGTATTTCTGATTTCACATGCTTTTCTAGGCTGGTGTCACTTTAGCTGTGGAGATCATGTAAAGGCTGAACACAGGATCAAGAGCTCTCGAGTCAAGTCTTCCACTTGCACTTTGTGGTGGTGCTGTGTTGGCCACGTCTGAGACTCAAACCTTTGTCCTGTGGAGGGGTCCCATTATTTGAAGTCAAAAGTCTATTGTAGGATAAGTAAGAACACAGGTGTCTGCCCCATCTTAACCCCCACTATCTGAATATATACTCTAAGAATTTGCAAAAAAAGTGGTACTCCGTATTGGCTATCTAAAATAAAAAATAAGGAGTCTGTGAAGTCTGCAGCAAAATCACCTAAGTTATGTCTGGACCACACAACATGCCATGGTCTAAGCTGACTGCCTAATGCTTGTGCTAGATGTGTTGCATACTGTCACGACATTTCCCCCACTTTATTATGTAAAAGTGTCTCCCATAGGAGTGGAAAAGCCCATGAAGAAAGTAGGGGAGTTTTAAAGTTCTAGGAAATTCCTTAAAAAAAAAAAATGTGATTATGTATTGAGAAAGGTGATCATATAAAAGATACAATCTTGGCTAAGCATATGTTCCCTTTTTGTGTGTATGGTTTTTTGCACTGGTGACAAAATATAACCTGCAAAAAAGTGTTGGTTCCACAATTTCATGGTATTCTTGAGTGTGGCATGCTACTTTATAAAGCCAGTGAAATTCTTGTATGATGGGTGCATAGCCAGTCCACGTGATGCCACTAAGCACAGGATGGTATAGTGTGCAGCTTAGATGCCTTTGGAAAGCTGGAAAATGATGGAGGAGAAGGAGGATGTGGTGAAGAATTCCAGTTTTAAAGTAAGCTTGGAAGGTTCAGGATTTAAGACCCATGTAAAACACTTTGAAGAAAGAGTGAAACAACTTCTGTTCTCACTGAAGTGGCAGCAGCTTCCCCATTGAACCACAGCCTGAGGTGGTTTTATCACAGACCAAACTTCTAGTCTTGCTGAACCTGAGCATTTTTTTTTTTTTTAAGATTTATATTTATTTGAGAGAGAAAGAGAAATAGAGCAAGCAAGCACACAGAGGGAGAAGCAGCAGATTCCTGCTGAGCAGGGAGCCCAACACGGGGCTTGATCCCAGGACCCCGGGATCATGACCTAAGCCAAAGGCAGCCACTTAACTGACCGAGCCACCCAGGCACCCCGAACCTGAGCTTTAAAAAAAACCCCAAACACACACACACACACACACACACACACACACACACACACCATCTGTTACCTTTATTTCAGAAGGTAAGAAAAAAGTTCTAGGACATAATGCATCTAAAGCTAAGCTAATACTGCTTTTAGTTGGTAACTGAGGCTTATGTCAACCAAAACCTTTGGCGATACATCATTCTAGAACCCCAGGGCCCTTGGGTAATGCTGAAGAGTGCATGGCTTGCTACATGATGCTCAGACTGTGTATATGAAGGAAAATATTTCATACAAGGCCTTTCTAAAGATGATGCTTTTGGACATCCTTCTAGAGCTTTCAGTTAGCAATAATATCTGTGCAGTCTTATGGCTTTTCTACATCTTTATTTTAGCCTTTACATGAAGGAAGTCACCATAACCTTGAAGGCACATTAGCTGATGATAAGGTATGTGATGTGAAGGGCTCCCAGGAGGACGGTACTTTGATGAAGGATTCATGGAAGAATTTTTTTTTTTTTTTTTTTTTTTTTTAAACCATCAAGGGATATATGCACTGATCAGGCTTGGGGAGAAAAGTGTAACCACCAATGATAAATGAAACGGGGAAAAGATACGGCTCCTGAAATTTTTGTTGACTTTCAGGGTTTTAAGAAAGTGATGCTTCAAAGCAAAGTCTTTTACTTTGCTAAGGAGCCTGGAGAAAGCAAAGCCGGTAGTAAAAACATTGAACTAAAGAGCAAAAGGAGTTAGTACTAAGAAGCAGTAATGGATGGTCATTATTGGTCTGGGGCAGGGGGACGACCTCCCCTATTTGAATGCCAAATCTTTAAAATGTAGACCATGCAGGTATATGAGGATTCTGTTGCGAGAGCAGGATCATGGTGTGAACAGAGGCACCGCGTGAACACACACAACTATAAGCAGAATCTCGGGCTGCTGGGAGCCCCAGGACCACGTGTCAGAGGAATGCACACAGATACCCGTCTCCTAGTCATCTCTTAGCTTCCAGCTCTTACCTTCCACTTTTGGGGTATTCAGTACCAAGGAGAAGACTGTCTGCCAGTGTCCTGAATTTGGACACTGGACGAATCTCAGACATTTGTCTCCCTCACACCATCACTGGCATCCCCCCTACTTATCTGCCCCTCCATCACTGCCACTTCCCAAACCTTCACTGGTATGCAAGCAAATTGAAAAAGGCTTGGTTAATTGTGTTTTACTAAATGCTAATTGAATTATGTATCTTCATACATTATTTCACTATTTTTTTATTTTGTAACAAGTTCAGTGAGGCAAGATGCGATTTTTATCTAATACTGTACAATATTGTTGTGTACAATACACAAACATGTCCATCAGTGAGTTTACTGAAAGTTAAAGATTAGGTTTTAAAGGCTTTCTGACATGGAAATCCTTGATAGACATTAAACGAATTTTTAAGTGTTTGAGTAATTGGTTCAAGTTCTTAGATACGAGGAGACACATTATTTGTTCCATTTAACATAATGGATCAATGGGGTCTTACAAATCCCCAAGTCTCCTCTCTGACACACTCTCAGGAACAGACTGGAGGTGAGTAACAAAAGATGCATGCACATAAAAGTGTTTGGGAAACTGTACCGTGCCACACGAATGTAAACTACTGCCACTTTCAGGTAAAATTGGAGAGTAACAGGATTTCCCTGTTGCTGGAAGAATCCTCTTGTGACTCATCTAGTCCAACCTTCATACTGGAATGAATGAGGACACAGGTCCATAGACGAGAAGCTCGGGATCAGTCAGAGTCAGTGACTGACCCAAGGACGGATTCTGAAGGCCAGCACAGGGCTTTTTTGTCTCCTGGGTAATTTTATCTTATAAAATACTAATCACTTTTTGGTGCTGGGAGTGGCATGCCCTTTAAAAGTTTTCAATTATCAGACAGCTATAGAAGAGGACTCTTTACCTCACACTGAACTTGGCTTACTGTAGGAGACTCAATAGTATTTGCTGGTAAATCATAGTTCTGAGGTTGGACTGTTAAAGTTCATCTTGGTCACTCCTCTCTCTTGAAGAAACCCAGCGGCTTAGAATCACCTCCTGTAACCAAAGAAAATAAAAAGGTGATTAAAAGTTTCAAAAACAGAAATGAAAGAACATGCTAGGCATGTGAGATCACAGCAATGTTTCACAGAGAATTGTCTATATAATGAGGACACCTGCTCCCATTCCTTGTCACTGAAACACCAGGGGGAAAGGTGAAGGCAGCAATAGACACCTCACATGCAAATACTGTCTACCATAATCACACCAGATTTTATTTTTAAAGATTTTTTAAGATTTTATTTATTTATTCATGAGAGACACAGATAGAGAGAAAGAGAGAGGCAGAGACATAGGCAGAGGGAGAAACAGGCTCCACACAGGAAACCTGACCCGGGACTAGATCCCAGGTCTCCAGGATCACGCCCTGGGCTGAAGGCGGCGCTAAACCACTGACTCACCTGGGCTGCCCTGACACCAGATTTTAAAATCTAAACGTGCCTTTGCATTAGTATTCCACTAGCAGGTTTCAGGAACAGGAGTACCAGTGTGAAAGCTAGCATTTAACATCAGATCCAGGTCTGAGATGGCGCTGGTATATCTGGGCCAGTGCTGAGAAGGGAGAAGTGCGTCTGGGCAGGCATCCTATGAACAGCTAACCTAGTGGGCACAAGCAGGACAAACTGCATGGATGAGGCACTGGGGCCGGGGAGGCCGACAGGCAAGGCTACAGTGGGACAGAGCAGTGGGAACAAGGAGGGAGGGTACAGTGTCAGAGACAACATCGATGACCTGCTGAATATGGGGGAAGAGTCACAGATGGGGCCAGGGGTAGAAACAGTAATTGATGCTGGGAGACAGTGTGGCAGTCCTGCCAGAGAAAGACCCGCCAGGAAGATTCCCCAAAAGCCAGACAAGTTCAAGGAGGGACTGAGCAGTGACACCTGAGTTTCTGGGAATGAGACCTGGGAGAGGCCTGGCCAGGAGGTGCCAGTGTCTGTGAGAGCAGTGTCACCTGAAGGGTGGGGACTGAGGCCAGAGGACATGGCAGGCAGAGCAGCAGCAGGAATTAAGGGGGCGTGAGAGTGGGCTCAGCAGGGAGAGGGCCTGAGGGGCTCCCTGTTATCAAGGCTACATGGTTTTCATTTCTTTTCTTGGGACCACATATTCCAGAGGACCCAATGTGGTGGACAGATCTTTGCAATACCATGAGTTTGTTTCTGAGTTCACCTACCTGAACTTTGATTTGTTTCATACATTCTGGTGACTCCATCTCTTTGTCAGTCATGGTAGAGGGTTTAATCAAATAGCACAGCATGAGTTCCTATTGAGAAATGAAGAATAAGCTCCACATCCTATACAATATAAATTTGGGTGTGTCAGTAGGAAATGCAGACAGACTCCATTTCCTCCCACCATGTGCTCCTGGAAACTCACAAACCACCTTGGTTTCCTCCTAGAAACATGACTGGGCCTGAGATATAGACTAAGGACCTGTCATTTAGTTACTGTTAACATGGCAAGAGAATGTAAATAAAACAAATATATGGATTATAAACACAGTATTTAACATATTAAATATATGCATAAGTCCCAGCAAATGGGTATAAAAATACTAGAAACAGTTTAGACTCCCTATTTCTAAAAGACAGAGGTGCTTTTTACAGGCCAAACCTAAGCAACTTAATCTGTACTCAAGGCAGCTGCCACCTGGCCTCTGCTGGACCTTCTGGCCTCCCCTCCTACAGCGCCTCCAGCAGCACTGGAGCAGAGTCAGAGGGGGTTCGCAATCTGTGTTCAGTTAGCAAATTACTGAGTAAAAGAGAACACACAAAGCTTTCATCCTTAGTAGTCCTGGTATGAGATGAAATTTCTCTCCTATCTCGATGGCAGCAGAATATAGCGGAACACAAATCAGGCAGTCAGATGACTCTGGGTTTGAATCCCAATTCTGTATATAAGCTGCAAGATCTTGGGTTCATCACTCAACATCTCTGATTCCTCACCCTCAGGGATGAAGATAACAACAGGGTGGTGAGAAAACATGCACTGTTTTTTTTTTTTTTTTTTAAGATTTTCATTTATTTATTTATTCATTCGAGACATAGAGAGGGAGAGAGAGGCAGAGACACAGGCAGAGGGAGAAGCAGGCTCCTTGCAGGGAGCCCGATGTGGGACTCGATCCCGGGTCTCCAGGATCAGGCCCTGGGCTGAAGGAGGCACTAAACCGCTGAGCCACCCAGGCTGCCCACATGTACTGTTTTTAGTTATAAATATTAATATTCTTCCTTTTTCTTCAAGAAATCTGCTAGCTTTGAAAAGAAACTTATCAATGCTCTGACTCCCCTGCGAATGTGTGTGACTGAATTTTTAGCATGTGCTGATGGCACCCCTGGCAGGCAGGCAATGCCCCCCTACATCAATTACTATAGGAAATTCTGAAGTTTAAGTCCTGGAGCTCAGCACCAGTGAGTGGTGGCAGGGAATACGAGAGGAGGCCAGCTTCTCACCTCATCTTTTAGAACCTTGCTGGCAGGAACACTGAAGTTCCAACAGATGACTTTTATGATTTTACTATATTTAAGAAAAAATAAATCCAACCATTTAAGTGACACATGAATGTCAAAGCTGATGTTGTTACCTTGGAGACGTTAACTGAAACCCTGCTCAAGGCAGCCAGGGACCTCCAACTGAAGGGTCTGCGAAGAGAGCCCTCAAAATGGTCGTCGACTAACTCGATGATGACAGAGTAACTGGAAGACACATAGGGGGCATTGTAAAAGCAAAAGGCATGAAATCAACCTCTTTAAAGAGTAATGCTTGTTCTATCAAGAATGAAGATACAGAAAATAAAAATGCAACATCTAATCTTAAATTCCCCTGCAGTGTTATTGTGGAAAAGTATTAATGAAAAACTCTCACTTTACATTACAAACTTTCAGGCTCATCTCAGCACTGACAAGGAAAGAATACAAATATTTCTCCCAATAAGAAAGCCGTGAATTCATTCAACTATTTAGATAACACTCACTGATATTAAGATGAACAATCAACTGCATAGATGAACTCAATGTATAACACTACAACACGTTATCGTAACCTATTTATTATTTTACATATAGTACAACAGTGTTAGTGTCGAAGGCACAGATATAGAGCATTTACTCCTAAGAGGTGAAGAACAACATGATTATAACTATTTCTATGGCAGTGAAAATTACATTGGAGGTCAGAAGTTTCCTCCTGTCCCTTTAAGCTATTAACTTATTTAAAAATCATTCCAAACCTTGCATGGTAAAATGGAGGGCCTTTTCGATACAACACTGTAAAGAAAAAGAAAGAAAATGTATAACCATTTGAAATCAAAATCTTATTACTGACATTTTCTCTTCTCCAAAGAGACATAAATACCCAATTATCTGTATATGGGTAGTTTGCAATATATCTTGTAGTCTATCTTAAAACTCAAACTGTTTTTTTTCCTCCTGGAACAAAATGCAATTAACAAAGCAACTCTATGATTGGGGCCCTGGCATTCTCATCTCACCCTCACCCCACAAATGAAATCCAAATTTGAATATAAGCAATTTTGGTCTCACCTCGTCTTATACTCTACAGAGTGAGAATGTGAAATTATGTCAAACATGTTAAGTTCGTATAACATGGACCAGCGTTTTGCTATTACTTTTTTTTTTTTTGCTATTAATTTCAAATTGACCTAATTCTAAGTGTCTGAGGTACTCTGGCCAGGTACAAGTTGATTGAGTCTTGGTGCTAGAGAGGAATAAGAATCATGACTATTTTTAAGAAATAGTCAAAGTCAAGTGGAGAAGACAGTCACATAACCATACATACGAGTTGGAGATCAGTCTGCCCTACTAATTCATTCTACGGACGTCAAAAGCCAGTGTCCATGAGAGTCTGAGGCAGGGACTCTGTCATGCGGACTCTGGAACTTCATAGGGAACCTTTCAGAGGCACAAAGTCCATGGCGAGGAGTGGCTGTTTATCAAACCTACTCCCTCTCTTTCTAGGCACATGGCTAGATTGTGTCTCTCAAACAGCCAGGTTGGCCCATAAAACCCTGCCACGTACCAAGGCTATATTTACTTCTTTTTGAAGATGACCTTGAAAACCACTTGGTGAAGACCACAGAGCCACAGGGAAGAGCCTGGGCTCCTGAGGCACCTTGGAAGTTGATCTGCTCACCACTCAGAAACACCAGTTTTGGCTTTCACATGAAAAATTAACTTCTGTGGTTAAGACTCTGAGGTATGGGGCTTATATGTAACTATGGCTATAAAAATTACTTTTACTAATGCACAATTACATCTGTAAGCTTATAGCAGTCCCCAGTGCAAAATCCATGCAAAAAAGCTTCTTATCCTTTGAGGAATTGACAGAATTTTCCTTTTGGGCCATATCAGTACTGTAGCTAATCACATTTTCCTTAGGTTCAGCAAGCTCAGAGCTACCTTGATAGCATGAGTTAGTAACTCTGTAGGATCCCATGGACAATAGAGCAACCCTTCACCTAGACTACACTTTCTAGAGTCACGTTTCCTTCTTATTATTCTATTTCCTATTTAAATTATATTTAAAGGATTTGGCAAGTCAGCTCAAATTCACTGTGCCAGGGCACAAATTTTAGTAAATACCCCAACATACAATCCTCAACTTTCTGAGATATGGTATAGTGGAAGGAAACCACGTACTGGAATGAACTTGAATTCAGGAATTTTGTTTTCTGGCTGGTTTCTGCCACTCATGGTTGTGTGACTTCAAGTAAGTTACTAACATCTCTGAGCCTCAGTTTCCAACAGTACAAAATGAAAACGAGGGGGAAATTGAGATCTTTTCTAGCACTAAATACCATTATTTGTGACCAGGCACACATGTCTAATGTGCATCTGGAACACTGAAACATTACATAATTTGAAAGCAGCTCCTCCCAAGTTGGGTCCTTTTGGATGATTGATGATGGTGGTATAGCTTAGAAGTTAAAAGCACCAGACAGACCCAAGTTCAAGTATTATCAGTATCAAGACCACATGAAGATGCCCTATGTTTCAATCTCCTTATTAGGAAATCTGGGGGTAGTCATTGAAGGGAGAGGGGCTGACACAGTGACTGGCATAAAATGAAGGTTCAACATGTTACCTAGGATAGTAATCATAACGATGAGAGTGTATTCAGAGGGGAAAATAAAATCGTTTTACAAGAGTGCCTCTCAAGCAGAAAGATGAAAACTTCAGAAGTCTAAGAAATCCTGGGCTTTCAGAAATAAAGTCTGGAAGAATGGGGAAAAGAAGAGAAAGCTCCTTCTTATAAATGAATGCCAGCTATGGCATGTAGAAGGAATGAAAGAATTAGTAAATGATTACTGCAATAATTAATTCGGGCAGCCATTATAATTACTGGGGACCCAGGT
Source organism: Canis aureus (assembly GCF_053574225.1). NCBI lineage: Eukaryota > Metazoa > Chordata > Mammalia > Carnivora > Canidae > Canis > Canis aureus. Next base: position 7,094,239 of record NC_135629.1, read on the forward strand.
ATGCAGTCTCATCCTGCGTATTACTTGTTAATTACAAAAGGAAATATGCAATTTTATAACAGACATGTGACACTGGTCACTTTAGCCAAGTGATCAAACTTAGTGTCATTAAGAGTGGGACAGCCTGACATTAAGTACCTCCTGATGGGGCATGATACATACAACTATGTGAGCCAAAGAATGTGAGCTGGAGTCTAATCATGAGGAAACAACTGAACATATCTAGAATGTGGGATATCCTCCAGGAATCTTCAAAAAAATTTGATGCCCTGAAAAACAAGGTAGAGAAACTGTTTTCAATTAAAAAAAAAAAAAAAAAAGCTAAAAAGGCTATAGTGAGCCATAATCTGTGAATGTGGCCTTATTTGGAAAAGGCTCTTTAGGGTAGCCTGGGTGGCTCAGCAGTTTGGTGCCACCTTCAGCCCAGGGCATGATCCTGGAGACCCAGGATCGAGTCCCACATCGGGCTCCTTGCATGGAGCCTGCCTCTCCCTCTGCCTGTGTCTCTGCCTCTCTCTCTCTCCTCTCTCTCTCATGAATAAATAAATAAAAATCTTAAAAAAAAAAAAAAAAAGGAAAAGGCTTTTTGCAGAGACTGGAATGATGCAACCATAAGCCAAAGGACATCCAGTGCCACTCGCAGCTGAGGAGACAAGGGATTGATGTCCCCTACTGCCTCTGGAGGGAGCACAGCCCAGTGGACTTCTGGCACCCTGAGCTGTGATAAAACGAATTTCCCATGTTTTAAGCCCACTAAGCTTGTGGTAATTTCTTATGGCAGCCCTAGGAAAGTAAAAGAGAAACCTACAATGCCAGATGTAATAAATCAATAGTGACTAGAATCTGTATTGAAAAAACCACCACAAAACTCCCATAGCTGCAAAAGACATTTTGGGGACAATAGATGGAAATTTAAATTTTCTGGCATTTTAATGATATTGAAAGTTCTGATTTCTCTCAGGGATTATATGGTTTTATAGTGATGTAGAAGAATGTCCCTATTCTTATGAGTTGCATGCAAAAGCTGCGCGTGCAGATGTGGAAAATGTTAACAAAAACATTTAAGAAGTTTGACTGGAAAAATAAGCCAAGCGAGTGAACTAGTTGTCAGCCTCTGGGGCTGGGTGCCACTGCTGGCGATGACTCCTTTGGGCTCCAGGAACCCTGTACCCTGTTGGCTTCTAATGGCCCCCATCACTCCACTTGTCTTTCAACTTCTAATTCGCAGGCAGCTGTGAAATTACACGACCAAACTCAGTCAATGCAAATCCAAAATTGGGATTGTGTGGGAAGGAGGCTTAGGAGTAATTAGATCTTAAGTCACATCAACCAGTAGCTGCATGTGTCAGAACAAAATATACAGCTGGAGTTGGTCTTTAGCTTTCAGGCTGGCAATGGTGGTTTGGTGTGGTGGAAGTACATCGAGCTTGGACTCAGAGCTAACCTCTGCACTTACTTGCTGTGGGACCCTCGGCAGCTTCCTTGACCCTTCTAAACCATAATTTCCCCAACATACTATAAAAGGAAGTGAATACCATGTGACTCACAGGAGTATTAAGATTAAACAAGATGAGGGAAAAAAGGCACCAAGGCTAGGTGCCAGGGCAACATAAAAGCCAGCAGATGAAGGAGCTTTTGGGTGGGGAATATAAGGAAAGGCTCCCACTTGGTTTTTAATCTGGTTTTCACTAGTGGGTGATCAAGGTCAAGTAGCTTGACAGCTGCACTCAATTTGAGATCCATATCACTTGTCCCAAGCACTGCTCCTGCAAATGAAATGTGATTGACAAGATTTATTCAAGGGAAGAGTTTCCCTGATAAGATGTGAATTTCATAATGGCCCTTTGTCATAAGTCATTACTTCTATAAGCAGAAACAATGGTTAAGAGAGGATGTCCTGGGCTTAACCTGTGTTGGCAGTTCTAGGGTATGTGTGATTAGGTCACCAACCTTCAAAATTAAAATAATATTGTTAAAAAATTGCAGGCACCAAGCAGCTATGCCCAGAGAACAGGAAAATTTAGGGAAGCTATTCCTTTTTTTTTTTTTTTTTTTTTAAAGATTTTATTTTTAAGTAATCTCTATGCCTAGTGTGGAGCTTCAACTCCCAATCCCGAGATCAAGAGTTGCATGCTCTACCAACTGAGCCAGCCAGGTGCCCCAGGGAGCTGTTCGTTTTATCCCAGGCTTGTGAACCCCTGCTAAAGCAGGAAATGTGAAGACACCCTTCGTGTTGCTGCTGGGCCAGAGATCTGGTCCCACATTAATTATACAAGCAGCCTGAAGTACATGATATGATCCAGCTGTGGGCAAAGGCCTCCAGGGAGTTGGGCAATAACACTTGCTTTTTTTCTTTAAAAAAAAAAAAAAAATCTGTCCTTTCAACCTTCCCTATAAGGCAGTTGTTTTTTTTTTTTTAAATAAATATTTTATTTATTTGAAAGAGAGCGAGAACATGAGCAGGGGAGGGACAGAGGAGGAGGGAGAAACAGCCTCCCCTCAGAGCAGAGTCCGCTACAGTGCTCCATCCCAGGACCCTGAGATCATGACCTGAGCTGAAGGCAGATGCTTAGTGGACTGAGCCACCCAGGTGGCCCAGACGGTTTGTTTTAAAACGACTCTTCATCAACAATATGGGATATATTGAAAATACCTGAGATAAGTTATGCTTAGAAGGTACTCCACAAAGGCCCCTTTCCCTTGTAACTTTTATTTTTTTGTAAAGAAGATGGTGTTACTCATGATAAGCAAATGGAAACTTAGAGAGATGATGTAACTTGCCTGCGGTCACACAGTAAAGAGGTAGAGTTGGCCATGAACTTAAAGAGCTCTCTTCACTAGCCCCATGCCACCTCTGAAAGTATCCCTACAGCCTTGTTGACTGGAAAATTCTAACTCAAGTTTCACCCATACAATGAGAAAGCTGAAGACGACCTGCCAAGTGTTTGCACCAAGTGGCTATTCTTACAGGAGTATGAAAAGGAGAACACGGCAGGAAGCCAATGAAGGAAAATGAAACAGGCACATAACTTATTTAAACATGGTGAACTGTGGCCAACACAATTCTGTATAAACCTAACAAACTAATTTCAAGCTAATCCTGATCATTTGTGTGCTAACCCTGAGTTAGGATATCTGAACCTGAAATCCAGGCATGGAAGAAACAAAAGAAACCATTTATCTCAGAGGGATAGGAAACCCTTAACCTTTATTTTGGATTCCTGGCACCCTTCCCACTGGAGAATCTAATGAAAGGCATGGACTCTTGACCCAGAAAAACACACCAATCTACAAACACCATATTTTATGGGGTCTCCTGAAGACTATCCTAAGATTCCAGGATAAGTGCAATTTTAGAGCATTTAGATTTAAAATATTGAATTGGCTTTCTTTGGGTATTAAAAAGGCTCAAAACACATGAAACAATCACATGATACAGCTCACAAGACCTCAAGGGCCATGACTCCTTAGAGGACTTCTCAAATATCTTGACATTTTTGAGCCTCACAAACAATTCTGAAAACATCCAGGAAGCACCTTCACTTAGCAGATGTGGAAAATGAGTTTGAGGGACTTAGTAGTGACACTAGTGCTGGAAGGGACCCCAGGGTCTCTGTCCACTCACCCGGGCCTGTGGCTTTGAGAGTTCTTTACATAATGACAACTCCACATTTATATGTGAAGACTCTCCTGTGCTCTAGAATCATCTATCTTCATAATATCTCCACTGGACCTACTTAATATGTCCCAAATACGAATCCTAAGTATGTAGGCATTATTCCCAATTCCTCTTAAATGAAATTCTCACATCCATTCTGTCTCCAGGGCTGGTTTGACTCATTTTTCCTAACTAAGTCTCTCTGCTTCCATTTTTGTCTCCTGCCCCACCCTGTAGTCTATTAGTAACAGAGCAGACAGAGGGTCCTATTCATTTTAAGTCACTTCTTTGCTCAAAATCCTCAAGACTTCCAATCACCAGAATAACAAACAGGTCCTACACAATCTGCATCAGCCTAAGTTGCAGACATCACCTCATGTTACTCTCCCTCTGGGATTTAAAAGTTCTCGACATACCATCTTTATGCAGTTCCTGAGATTTCCTTACTTCAGGGCTTCTATGCTTGCTGTTCTCTTTGTGCCTCCTCTGTTCTTCACTCTTCCTTGGGATCTTCAAGTTCTGGATCCCTGTCTTCATGTTGTTCCTGCCTCAGGGCTTTTGCACTTACTGTTCACTTTGTGCCTACCCTGGTCTTCCCCAGATTCTCAAGTGACCTGTTCCCTCACTGTGGTCACATTTTTGCTTGTGGTCACATCTTTTCAAAGTCTTTTCCTAACTTTCTTCACTCTCTATCCCTTTCCTGTTTTATTTTTCTCAGTATTTAATAGTCCCTGAAATTACATTATGTATTTACTTGTTTGCTTACTCATCTTCCCAGCCAGAATGTAAGCAGCTGCACTGAGGCAGCTTTGTATTTGTCTCATTCACCTCTGTATTACTGGCACCTAAGAAGACCTGGCCCGCAGAAGACTCTCAGTAATTATCTGTTGAATGAAGTGCTCGTCTGGTCCAGAATTCTCTCTTTACGATAAGAATAGGCAGTTTCCAAGAGTTTCCAGAATTCAAACCTCAGCTCTCTTAAGTTGCTGGCCCTGGAAACTATTAGGGGAAAATGACCCATTCTCCAAAAACTGCAATCTTCCCATCAGAAAACTAGGAATAATAAAGAGTATCCTTTGCACAGGACTGCTTTAGGGATTAAATGATATAATGAATTTTAAAATGCTTGACACATAGTAAGTGCTCAACAAAGGATAGCAGTGATTATCATATTATTATAGGATTATTCTCATTTTCAGATGAGACAATTGAGTCCTAGCAGGTAAGGGACTGCCTTATATCACATGATAACATGGCTAATGAGAGGAGGGGGGTGGGGGCCATAAAACTCTTTTCTCAGATTACAGAGCAGATGAGAGGAAAAACCTTAATATGTAGAGCTACAGGCTTCTGTCTCTGGGCTTTCTCCTCAGATTTCCTTTTCACTCTTTCTGGACAAACCCTCTAGCCCAACCCAAATATTTTTATTTAAGCCAAAAGGAAGACATCTTAGAAAAAAATCAGCAACAGCACATATTACCAATTCAAGTTTTCACCCTGGGATCTGTTGCAGATGCTGGTTCTCACACCTACCGTGTCAAGAACTACTTACGTAAATCTGTCCCATACTTAAGTCCCACTTTGGGCACCCAGCCCTTGCTTCGGAAGTAATGGTATGCCATGTATGTAGTCCTGAATGTGGGCTGAACTACAGTGAAAGCTTTCCAGAGCTTCATGATTGTTAAGGGCTCCTAATGTTAGTGAAAGGAAAAAAAGGCATTATTATGCATGCATTCGCTCATCATTCAGCCAGTGACCTGACATCCATACTAAGTGTGGAGCCGAAGCAGTAAACATACACAGTACTATGACAGAGGGACTTAACAGAGGATCTAAACCTGTGCTGTCTGGTGTGGCAGCATCAGACACGGGCCAGAAGGGAGATGTGCTCCAGGTGGAAAATACACACTGAATTTCAAAGACTTGGCAGGAAAACAGGAATGATACATTGAAATAAATAAACTATGTAAATAATATGACTTTTTCTTTTAACCCCTTTCATGTAGCTACCAGAAAATTTAAAATGATACCCATGGTTCCTGTCTGAGGCTTATCTATCAGACAGCATGACTCTGGACAAGGCTGCCCTGTAACAGTAACATCGGAGATGAGGAGGAAGTAGCCAAGTGGAAGGGGGTGGTGGAGGGAACTGAAAGCAGTGGGGTGAGGCAGAGAAATGAGTGCATGCCAGGGTGCTCAAGTGTGACAAGTCCACCAAAGTCAGAGGGCAGTGCGTTTCAAACATTTCACAGACCCAAGAGAGTAGCTACTGTATGGCAGGTCACATTCAGAAAAACCAAAACATAATTTTGTAAAAGCTTAAAAAAAAAAAGCCCCATTTTAGTCTTTGAAACTGGAAAATTTATCTCAGGGCACAAATGAATAGTCCAACTCCATATGTTTCTAATGGAGGAAGTGAAGAGATTGAGAGTGGCCTGGTTCAGAGAACATTCGATTCGATTCTCTGGTTGGGTTAGGGCTCAGTCAATGAGACTTGCTCAGTTTGTCACAGCCCAAGATTTTAACCCATAAATATGAGCTAGAGGTTTGTTTGTTTGTTTCTTTCTTTCTTCTTCTTTTTTTTTTGGTTGTTCCTAAAATAGAAACTCCATACACATGTGGCCTTTAAATCCCAAACTAAGGTAACACTCTCCGCCCCTGTAATAAGCAATAGTCTTGTGGGAAAGGCCAAACTTCCACTTTGGAGAGCCCATCATGTTTCAGAGGCTCAGGAGTCTAGGTGGCAGTGAAATATTCTGATGAATTTCAGCTAAGGCCTAAGAGAAGAGACAAGGAGAGCTAAGAATGGCCATCATCTGGGAAAATGAGTCACCCATCAGCCGACAGCTATTTTCAAACCACTGGAATACTCATGAAAATAATTTATATAATTAGAATTTGATGAATGATAGATAAAATTATGTACTCACAAGAACAGAACAAAATATCCTTTCTCTGTTCTATTTATTGTTCTGCTTAACTTTTTCTTTTTAATTTCATTTCAGTTATTTTGAATAGGTATTATATTCACATGATCCAAGTTCACAAAGCATAAAAATGTACAGTGAAGTTTCCCCTTCCACCTGTGTGCCCAGCCCCCTTGATGCCTCTACGAGAAGGTAACCAATGATATTGGCTTCTTGTGGGACTTTGTTCTAAGGGCAGCAGGCTACAGTACAGAATCACAGGCTTTGGAGATACCCTGACACCAGACTAGCTGTGTGACCTCGGGTGAGTTACTTACTTCCCCTGAGCCTCAGTTACCTTAACTGTAGAATTCTTACCAGGCAGAGTTAAGGTTTAGAAGTATTGCTTGTAAGGTACCCAATCACAACCTTTACCAAAGTAGGTGCTGAACATGGCAGTTTTAATTTTTAGTACTGTCCTAACACAGATTTCCTGATCATTCTCTAAGATACTACTCTTCTCCTAGTCTCCGGGATTGAAATAAATCTGAAAGAGTCAAAGCTGGCTTCTGCCTTAATGATCCCAATTAGGGAGCACCTGGGTGGCTTAGTTGTTTAAGTGTCATGACTTGATTTTGGCTCAGGTCACAATCTCAGGGTCATGAGATTGAGCCCTGCATCAGGCTCTGCACTCAGAAAGGAGTCTGCTTGGATTCTCTCTGCCTTTCCTTTTCCCCTTCCCCCACTCGTGCATGCTCTCATAAATAAATAAATAAATAAATAAATAAATAAATAAATAAATAAATAAAAGATTTTACAAAAAAAAAAAAAAAAGCCTAAATTTGGGGATCTTACCCAAAGCCTAAACCCAGAGAAAAAATTCAATTCAGTTTTATTCAGTGAAAGTAGGTGCATCTGTATTACAGTAATAGGAAAATTACTACAACCTGCTTTTAATACCAGGAAACTTTTAAGTGGATTATATCTAAATATAACATCTTACCTTCTCATAATAAATACTCAGACATCCTAGAGCATAGACCAGGAAAAAGGCCTAAAAACAGAGCAAGCAGAAATGTGCATTAGAAACTGTCCCACGTTCTTGAGAAGTTATTTTACATATTGATTTCTTTTTGCCTTAAGTACAAATTAAATCATCTTCAAAATGGCCACAAATTTTTAATATAAATGGTTCATGCAAATTTCAAGGATTAGAAAAAATCTAAGAAAATATGAAAGTCACAAATTGGTTAAAAATCAGTAAAAAACAAAGCATTTGTACGATATTTTCCATGTATTTTCCTCCTTAAAAACCATCTACCTAAACTGAAAAATGATTAAACAGCTGTAATAATAGAAAGCTTACCTCATTAGATTTTCCTCTGTAAAATTAAATAATCTATTAAACGGAGAAAAAAAACTTACAGAAAGAAATATACAGAAATCTGCAAAAAAGTAGGCCTTGCAGATTTGGCTTGTAAAACAGGAGTTTCTCAGTCACCCTTGCTGTAAAGTGACTTCCTATTAAGTAATCCCTATCTTCCCATGAACTTCACCACACAGTAATGTGTTTTACTTGCATGGTGGAAGCAGGAGGAAAAGCAAGGAAAGTCAGCTATAGTTGAGTAAAATGAAAATAAAAATTGCTTTTCCCTCCAAAAAGTTTATTTATTTAGTAATCTCTACACACACTGTGAGGTTCGAATTCCTGACCCTGAGATCAAGAGTCACATACTCTACCAACTGAGCAAGCCAGGTGCCCCAAATGCTGTCTGATAAAAGACAGACAATGCTAAACATTGATACCACTAAACAGACCCTGTTCTTCATTCTACTTGTAGAGGGGGACAGGGTTGTTTACACCTGACTAGACTTATGCAAGATTGGTGTGCCAGTGGCTAAACCATGGCTATTAGTAAAACTGGAGTACTTACTTTACAAATAGGACAAAAGATTATAACCAAATGAAAAACATTCTGCTGCTCCTGCCGCCTGGCACAGATGAGGTGATAGAGATGTAGTCCCCTGTTCTGCGCTTGCACGTTTCTGTTCAACAGCACGGTACTGACAAACAGTGTTTAGCTTGCCCTGTTTACTTAGCTTGCTTCCTCACTGCCCCAGCACACATAGGAACAAACAACAAGAAGATTTAAGAGAGCACAGGCTATGGAGCTGTAGGTGGTTTCAAGCAGCGACAAGGTTCACTAAGGAAACATTCTCATGATCCCCAGGAATTGCCTGAATCCACCCACTGTTACTTTCTCCTGGCTAGCTGATGGCACTTCTCTTCACAGGAGCAGTTCTCAAAGAAAGGTCTGGGGATCCTGGAGTTCCCAACACTCTTTCAGAAGATCTCCAGGTCAAAACTACTTTGTGATAATAATGCATTATTTGCCTTGTTCCTGCTCGTTCTCTCGAGGTTTGAAGACATGTGGTATCACAACAGAATGAATACAGAAGTAGATGTGGGCAGCCAGCTGACTTCTAGAAAGCCAGACCTTAAAGTGACTGGCAGAAATGAAAAACAGTGCCATTCTTCTCACTGAATTTATTCTGTTTTGAAAGAATATAGTTTTCATAAAATTTTATTTATGTTAACGTATAATGGATTTCACGTCATTATCTTAAAATGAATTAACGAACAAATATTTAAAATTTTGTTTTAATTGACAATTTGGTAAACAGTGACAGATATACTCCACATAAAGAGGTTCCTTGGGGTCTCTTTAATCATTCTTAAGAGAGTAAAGTGGTTCAAGAACTACAACTTTAGTTTCACTCAGATCTAATCCTAGAGTTTCTCTGAAGATACAGGTGGTCACCTGAAGGTCCCGCTTCTCTGGGTCCCAGCCACCACCCCCTGCCTGGACTTCTCGAAAGCTTTTCTGCTCCATGCATTCTCACAGCAGCCAGAGCCATCTTTTTCACATGTGAAGGTCATGTGGCTCCCATGATTAAAACCCTCCAAAAGGCTTTACTACACTTTGCTTCCTACCGCCTCCCACTCCGTGAGATCTGACCACCACTCTTGCTGGCCATGTTGGCTCCATGTCTGCTCCTGAACACACGAAGCTCATTCATCTTCCTTCACCCTTGTAATGGCTATGCCCGTATCTGGCAAGGTCTTCCCTTCCACCCTCTTAAAGCAACCCCCAACCCAATCATCTTCTTTAGAACAGTTTTGTCTGAAAAGATCTTTCTTACATGTGTCTCTCCAACTCAAATGTAAACTCTGTGAGAGCAGACACTCTGTCTGCAGTTTTGCTGGCCTGGGAGGGGATCCAGCACATGGTGATTGCTCAGTGCTTGTGCCGAATCAACCCTGAGTTTAGGAAACTGCCAGAGTCACTGAGAGTAGGTTTCTGCCGGTCTGGCTCTCCAGCTCCTTTCTCCTCACATGGATGCTCTATGCCCCCATGGCCCCTTTTACCTACTGGTAACCGCTTTCCCAGGTGCCCTACAATCTTATTTTGCTTTTGTCTTCCTGTGGCACACTACTTATTAATGCAGAGTACACTGTTTCTTGGATGCACACAGTGGCCAGAAGGTGCCACGGAGGAGGAAAACTTGGGTCCTCAAGGAGCCAAGTGATTCCCCTGTCGGCTCTCCCAGCTGTCACTTCTTGGTTCAGAATGGTGCGACAGTGAGAATTCTGGGATGTGGTAGAGCTGGGCTGAAATCTTCACTAACAGGCCCGTAGAAGTGTCACTTAAGCTCTCCTACCTCATCTACAAAATGAGGATGAAAATGCCTTATTAAAGATTTAATGGGATTAAATCTCATAAAAAATTTAAAGGCTATGTGAAGCACCTAACTGCTCCATTCATTTTAGTTTTCCCTCCTTTTTAAAAAATCATTTAGATATTATAGCCTGGAAAAGTTCAATCCTCTCCTTGCCAAACAAAAGACTCCTTCCTGTTGTCTGTTAGAATTTAAGTTCTTTAAAAACTTTCCATTATCAGTAAATGAATGCTTCTCTAAAAACTGATGAAACCAATGCCTCATTAATATATATTGGCCTAAAATAAATGCCTTTTATTAATGCACACAAACTGCTCTTAGGCATTTATTACAGATGGAATGAATCTTAACTGAGTTGGCTGTATTTAGAATTAAATCATCAGAAGACGGGGGAAGTCTGGGAAGGTGGGTGATTATGTCCCTTGAGATCTCATTAGTAAGTTTTTACTATCAAAGCAAAAAAGAGGGAAGAGTTTAATGATGGTTTTAATGTCATGTCACTAAATCTAGTTTGGTCCCAAAGCATTATAATGGAAAAACAGTTCTCAGTAACAGATCTCTAAGTCAGCTGTGGTTATTATCATTCCCAAGCACCCGAGAGAACTGCTCTGAATCACCACAGAAGGGCCGTCCATGTTCCTGATGGACATTTATGGAAAAACACTAAACTGTACAACTGGTACACCAAACATGGGTGATTGAGAGGAAATCTGCCAAAACAGACCTGAGAGGCAGAGGTAGGTTTAATCACACACTCCCTGAAAACTGCAACACCTCTCTGGAATAACCTCAAGAACAAGCAGCTTCCAAGAATGCAGAGCAATCTCACCTACCTCCCATTACTCTTGTCTTTCTTCAGGGAGTGTTTGGGAGAGAGCAGCAGACAGCAGCACCTTTTCTTGTTGGTAAAAAGCATCACATGGAACACAACTGGTCACCTACTGTAACAGTAAGGTTGACACCCAATGCTCGCTCTCTGCCCATGGCTGCTGCCTCCCAGAGTTGAGACAATGGCCAGCTCCTCCTGGCGTCAGCCCTCCATCCCACCCTCCTACTGGTGTAGCTCCGGCACCTGCCCTTCCCTGACACAGCTTCCTGCAGTGCCGCAGTGCCTCCATGACCAGGTCAGACCCCTGGTAGATACCAGTAGACATGCCTTCCATGATCTAGTCCTCCTGTGTTGCCATCCAGGACCAACCTACATGAAAGATCCTATGCTGCCCAGAGATAGCCAACTGGCTATCTCCTATTTATCTTTGACCATTCACAGATATCACCGACTCTGTAAAGTCTTTTCTGTTAGCTTGCAACCCTTTGGACCACCCGCCCCAACAGTTTCTGTGCAAATCCCACATCTTGTATGCATCCATTTAATAAATATTATTATTTGTTAAGCACCTGATAGATGTCAGGCGTTGGGTACAAGGATACTAGAGGAGAATACTGGCACAGTCCACAGACCACATTGGATGTAATTATTTCTGGGCTATCTTTAGGACCGGAGCCATATTCTGTTTATTTCGGTATTGTGAGTACCTAGCCCAGTGCCCGGCACATAGTAAGTACCCAGGGAACACTGGTGTAAATACTGATTGCAAAAGAAAATGTTCCAATTGGCTACTAAATAGCTTTTACAAGTAATTTAATAATGATGATAACGACAAGAAAAGCAGGCACTAACACTTATTGAACATTTACTATACATCAGGCACTGTGCTGAGCCCATTACACATAAGTTCCCAGAACATCTTTGAGCAAGGTATGACATAACTCTCATTTAGAGAGAAGAAATCAAGGGCCGGAGAGCCCAAGCACCTAGAGAATGGGTATCTACCGTGCTGTCCAGCATAACTTCCTGTGATGTCAGTGCTCTACACCTGTGCTGTCCAGTACAGCCACCACTGTCCATATGCGGCTGCTGAGTGTTTGAAATGCGGCTGCTACAACTGAGAAACAGAATTTTGAATTTTGCTCAATTGTATTTTAAATTAAATAGTCACATGTGGCTACCGGCTACTATCTTTGATGACAGATTCAGCTGTCTCATTTGTAAAATGAGGTAAAGTAAATAATTCCAGACATCCTTTCCTAGTCCAACAGTCTGTTCTTTGTACATGTGGCCTCATGGCAAGGAAGGAGGTACAGGCAAGGAAATCCAGAGACACAACTACTTTTCTGTGGACACGTCCAAAATATTGCCAATGTGGATGCAGTCAACAAGCACTTCCTGGGACCCACATGTACACTGGGAATGGTGCTAAACACTGCAGGAGCCACCCATGACAGGCAGGAGCACCTCTGGAGAAGGAGCATGAGGAAGGGGTGCGATTCTCAAGGGCAGAAAGGACATTTCTGTGTATCATATAAACATAAGCAAAGGAGGAGGGGCTGACACATGAACACGGGACAGAAGAACTCTAAATCAGAGGGAAAATTTATGATGCAGTTTTAGAAAGTCACTTTTAGCCAACTTTTGGGAATGCTGCTGTTGCACTGAGAGAACATGTATGATTAATTTGGCAGAAGGAAATATCTGGAATCCACTTATGTAATTAGCAGTCATGACATGACTTGAAGCATGCATCATAGCTTTAAAAGCTGGTGACAGGGAGCCCTGGTGGCTCAGTGGTTTAGCGCCGCCTTCAGCCCAGGCCTGATCCTGGAGACCCGGGATCGAGTCCCACATCGGGCTCCCTGCATGGAGCCTGCTTCTCCCTCTGCCTGTGTCTCTGCCTCTCTCTCTGTGTGTCTCTCATGAATAAATAGATAAAATCTTAAAAAAAAAAAAAAAAAAAAAAAAGCTGGTGACATCCATGAATATACTAAAAACCATGAACTATATACTTTAAATGGGTGAGTGGTATGGTATATAAACCATGATACAGGAAGGCTCCCCCTAAAATCTTAGGCTTGATGAAATGAAGGCTAAGAAGTGTAATTTAGGCAGGCCTGCTTTGGAAGTTGCCTATGGTCATTTCAATACCAATTTGTAATGTTCAGTTACTAAATACTCACTTACTAAAATACATAGAGAACTCATTTACAACTGGACCACCTTATAGGTTGCCTGGGCCCTGAGACCACAGGCTGAGAAGGTAACATGCAGGAAACATACCTCTTCTAGGCTGAGTTGCAAATACTCCAAGATCCTATATGGATTTCTTCTGCATACTAATCTCTTTTTGGGTGCCAACTGCAAAGAAATAAAATACATACAGAACCAATGGAAGCGCTACACGTTACACAGAGCAGACTGCATTTTAAAACACACATTTTTCTTATAAATTTCCCAGATTCACATTTATTGGATTAATACTGTTAAAAACGTATTTTTTTATAATTATGTGGAAACAGAAGTTTTAGTTTCTACTATCAACATTTTCTTTCTGTTCCCCATGAATTTTTCCCCACAGTTGTGATCCTTTTGTTGGTGGAATTTATATACTTCTTTTCACCCTCTTGCATCTAACAAGTGTGGGCCTAGGTTCTTCATTAGGGCTTCATAAACCCCAATCTAAAGGCTAGACACTATTTCTTCAAACTCATGTTTCACATACTACTTGACCATTAGATTTTCTCATTTTTAGCTATTGCAGATAATTCTAGGGCAACTGTCTCTGACTGAACATCCCTCAGTGGAGTGGCTCCTGATCCTGCCTGTGCTCCCGTGCTGACTTTCATATTGGAGACCTTTCCACTACAGCTCTATTTAAGACTATGTGCAATTACCACAGCATTTCTTTTTCTCCCACCCAAGAGAAAGAATATTATTTCTTAAATATTTTATTTATTTGAGAGAAAGGGGGGGGGGGCACACACATGTATGCATAACCAGGGAACCTGATCGTGAGGCTCAATCCCAGGACCCTGAGATCGTGACCTGAGGCAAAGGCAGATGCTTAAGTGACTGAATCACCCAGATGCTGCGGGAAAGAATACCATTGTACCTGCTTTAATTTACACATTTTTAAAAAGTTAAGTTATTCACAAACTTAGAGGTTTTAGTAGAAATAGACCTCACAACTATGGAGCTGGGAGCCAGCATCCACTGGTTCCCTCTGAGGGTCTCACCACCTCTCACATATCCTGGGCACTTAATATGAGCCTGTTACCAGTTCTGAGTAAGGAACATCCTGGTTAGGCCACATCTGCTAGGGGCCAGAAACAGATGGCTCTGGAGGAAGCGACTAATTTTCTTCAGTTTATCCTTGAACGATGCAAAGATCAGGGGCACCACAGAAAATCTGTGTATAACTTTTGACTCCCCCAAAACTTTACTAATAAGCCTACTGTTGACCAGAAGCCTTACCAATAATAGAAACAGCTAATTATCACGTATTTTATATAAGTATTAAATGCTATATTCTTACAATAAAGCTAGAGAAAAAATACTAAGAAAATCATACGGCAGAGAAAACACATTTACAGTATTGTACTATTTGCTAAAAAAAAAAAAAAAAGACAAATTAATGTATAAGTGGACCCATTCAGCTTGAACTCATGTTGTTCAAGGGTTGGCTATACTTACTTCTTCATTTGGGGCACATTCCTGCTCGCTCACATCATACACATCTTCCTCCACCAGCACGTACTCATCACCAGGCCCTCTCTTTCTGGCACAGAGATCTGCTTGCTGGCTCCCGTCCCCAGGCTGAGTGTCCCCAGGTGTGGGGAGGAGACCATCATCTTTGCCACAGTGAATTTGAGGCAGAGGGCAGTGTTGCAGTGTGGCACCCTCTACCACAGATTCATCCAGGCCATCTGGAGTGGGTGGGTCAGGCCCAGAGCCCTGCTGCTGGTGGTCTGATGGCTTGCTGGGACCCTCCATGCCAACAGACTTACCCGAGTCCCCATTCATCATGGAAAGTTCCTCTCTATCTGTGGTACCTTCCATTTTGGAAACTGTTCCAGAGTTCAGCTCGTCATGCCGCTGACCTTCTTCATTCCTTTTTATACCAGAATGCTCAAGTGGTTTTGTGTAATCCTGGAGGATTTTACGCACTGTACTCTCATCCTGCCCCTGTCTTTGCATGAGCTTTGTGGCCCATTCTACACTATGCTGATACCTGCAAAATGAAAATACTGTCAGCAACACTTGACTTTTAATATTCAAAAGAAAACAGAGCTTGCAGAAAAGATGGGTAGGTAGTATGCCAAAATGTTTATAGCAGTTTTTCTCAGTAGTGGGCTATATGTATATGCTTTTGTTATACTTTTATGTGTTTTCTGACTGTTCTACAATAAGCATGTTTGTTACTTTTGTGTTTGTTATTAGAGCTTCACTTAACCTTAATTTGAAAAAAAAAAAAAAACCAACTTTGACCCTGGTTTGACAAAGTACGAATATTTATATAATTTAAAACAGATGGGCCAAATGATTTAGGTAAACACAAAGATAATATGGCCATCCTTTGTCAGGACTTCTTTTACATTATTCTCAATTTTGGATATCACATTTTCAAAAAAATATCCCATTCATAACATAAAGAGCCTTTGTTCAGTATTGGAATGAAAAATGAGAATTTCAGCCAACATTTTTCACAGTAACTACTAAGGTCTCCACTGCATATGGCAAGAAATGATTATGTGCTATAATATTGCCAAGCATCCGAGCAGAAAGGGCCTTTTCTCATAATAATTTTCAAAATATAGTTTGATGAGGAATATTTGCTTTGCTCTTCAAATACAAAGGCATGACTTCTCAAGTTACAAAAAGTCACAAGACAATAGATGTCACCATGTGACAATGCCACTGGAACACGCCTCCACGCAGTGTCAGGCTACCATACTGGAAATCTCTTCAGTGCAAGAGCTAAAGGCAATGTGAAACTCAAGCACTTTTTGCCTCTACCTACAGCTGTTAGCTTTGACAGCATGGTTTGTGGGAAGACAGATAATTTTACTCCTCATCTTGAGTATTTTGCTTTGTATGTGGGTGACTGAATATGTCATAGTTTATAAACTGCAACATCTCACATGCAATTGAATGAGGCGGCTGGCCTCTGCTATATTTAAGATTTGTGGTTGCTTAACCCTGATTCCTCAGAAGAATCTCCAAGCTGGCCACAGCCTGTCTATCCTACATAAGGATGAGCACACCTTCCTATATATTTGGAATTGTATCTTAGATTTAAAGAGTAAAACCTAGCAAGGCTACTCTCACACCTGACTGTATGCATGAATGTGTATTGCACATTTCAGGTTCAGCCTGACTCTGTCACTTGTGATGTGACAAAGCCAATGATTTAACTTCTTTGTGCTTTCCCCCAACCATAAGATGAGTACATTAAGATTATTACTGCATGAAGGGGTTATTACCTTAATAATCACAATAAAAAATGGAGCTGCTCAGAATGGCAGGGTGTCTCCTTGCCTGTATGAAAAGTATGGCCACTGTTGCATACATTTAAAAGAACTTTCATTTGAGGGTGACTGGGTGGCTCAGGGGTTGAGCATCTGCCTTTGGCTCAGGTTGTGATCCTTGGGGTCCTAGGATCAAGTCCTGCGTCAGGTTCCCCGCAAGGAGCCTGCTTCTCCCTCTGCTTATGTCTCTGCCTCTCTGTGTCTCTCATAAATAAATAAAATCTTGAAAAAGAAAAAAACTTTTATTTGAGAGATTGAAAAACAATCTTTGCTCTTCATACCACCTACAC
This sequence comes from Canis aureus, assembly GCF_053574225.1. Lineage (NCBI taxonomy): Eukaryota > Metazoa > Chordata > Mammalia > Carnivora > Canidae > Canis > Canis aureus. The sequence continues at coordinate 7,111,197 of NC_135629.1, forward strand.
ACTGGTTTTCCAGGCTTCATGGATCTATGAATCTCCTTTATTTGAACACAAATTTTTATGTCAATATGTACCTTTCCAGAGAAGGGATCCACAACTTTCATCAAATTCCTTGACTCGGGATGCCAGGGTGGCTCAGCGGTTTGGCGCCTGCCTTCAGCCCAGGGCATGATCCTGGAGTCCCAGGATTGAGTACCGTATCGGGCTCCCTGCATAGAGCCTGCTTCTCCCTCTGCCTGTGTCTCTGCCTCTCTCTCTGTGTCTTTCATGAATAAATAAATAAAATCTTTAAAAAAAAATTCCTTGACTCAAAATATGTGAAAGAACCACTGAATGAAAGGTTCAACAATTATCCCTTTAAGCAAAAGATCTGAGAGAGAGAAAGAGCCCACACAGGCCACTGCTTTACTCTGCAACAGGGCAGTCAAGGCAGATAGGAGTTCAAACTCTCATTTCACCAGGTTATTATATTAGCTACACAACCCTTGTTAAGGCTCAGTTCCTCATCTGTAAACCAGGAGTAACCATACTAACTTCAAGGAGTTGTTATAAGGATTAAAGGAGACAATACGTGGACAATGCTCAGCACATAGAAAGTACTCGATAAATATTTGTCACTTATATGATTATGGGCTTTTTAGGTGGAGACTTAAAAGATCATTTTGACTTATACATATTACATTAAAAAATACAAATAACATTTTTAATGAATGGAAATGTACACTTTAATTAACTGCTCTTTGAGAACGGGGGCAGCCTTGTGGGGATGAGTGCTGCACCAGATCTGGGTTCTGGAGTTGGCTCTTCTGTGAGATTCTGAGCTAAATCACTTAGCATCACCATCTCTTTTTGCTCTTCTGCAAGAGGCCAGATGTTCATTTTATGGAAGCTCAAACCATAGCTGCAAAAGCATGTGAAGAAAGCCTCTGAGCAGGACTCATAATGAAAACAGCCAGATACACAAATGACTGAGACATATGGCATATGAGTCACAGAGCAGGTGTCTTCTCATTGGCTGGCAATGCCTTAAAAGGCCAAGTCCTGCTGCGATTAACCACAGACACTGCTGGAGAAGCAGCAGGAAGAGAAAAGTGAAAAGTAAAAGTCAGGAAACATAAGGCAGAGAGTGGCAGGAGGAAAAGGTGGTGGCTATGATTAGAAGCAGCAGTGAGACTGGTGAAAAGAAGACCCACTTCAGGGCCACCAGATTACAGAACGGTGTACCATCTGAATACGCCTGTTTCTTCTGTTTCTATGCCCCTGAACATACCTCCTCCCCTTGCATGGTGAACACCTTTCTCTATCACCTACTGATTAATGCCTATTTATCATTGGAAACTCACAGCAAAACAGTTTTGGGTCAGTTGGCTTTGGTCCAAGTACTGCTCTTGTGCAAGTTACATAACCTCTCGGGCTGCATTTTCTCACCTGTCAACTAACCACCTTTAGGGGTGAGATGAGGACTTTAGGAGATAATCCTGTTATTAGTACAGGACCTTGTACATGGGATATGTCCAATAAATGCCAGCATGTACAACCATGTTATTGTTCTCACTATGTGTCAATTCCTTGGAGGCTCTGGAGCTGAACTGCCTGGTCTGAGAGGAAATAATTTTGGATAAGCCACTTCTAGGTTCCTCATGTATGAGATAGAAATGACTACACCTACCTCAAAGGGTTCTTGAGAAGATGAACTGAGATGATCAGGTAAAGAACATAGACTAGTAACTAGTACTGTTGGACCAACCAGTACTGTTGGCTATGATGATGATATCAGCAATATCTCACTATAATATTTATTACCAAAGAGTGCAATTATTTACTCCTCTTCCTCCTCCATTAGACTGTAAATCCCTCGAGAAAAGAGATGAAATCTTTTCCTCTTCTTGTATCTGCAGCATGTACCCAATGCTTGACACACAGGCACCTGCAGTAGATGTTGGCTGAATAAAGGACTACAAATAGGAGGGGAGACTACCTCCCTCATGGGTGGCCCTTCAAGGACACAACCTACATGCATCACATAGGGCGTCACTTGAAGGTCCTGATGCTCACCCCCAGAAAATATTACATGGAAATTTCTCATCATCTAAGGACAACTACTGTTGGAAAAAGGCCAGAGTGAATTCACTTAAGAAAGGGATCAGAGTTTCAGAGGGAATAGTAGAGAAATAATTATAACATGTACTTAAGCTGGAGAATTAACCTGAAAAATGAGCCCATTTCTTTCAACATTTAACAATTTAGATTGTGACTGCAATTATTATGGCCAAATAATTAATCAAGTATTGACTAGGGGGGCATAATTTTCTGACAGAACTGTCAGGTATGGTTACATCCTAACCCCTGGCACCTTTGAATGTAAACTTCTCTGGAAACAGGGTCTTTGCAGATGTAACTAAATTAAGATGAAATCATACTGATTCGTTTCCTTGTTGGAAGAAGAGGGAAATGTGGACAGAGGCACACAGGTATGCACAAGGGGGACCTCCATGTGATGACAGGAAGAGCCAGGAAAGATGCAGCTACAAGCCAAGGAAGGCCAAAGATTGTTGGCTACCACCAGAAGCTAAGACAGGGAAGATGGAAGGATCCTCTCCTAGAACCTTCTGAGGGAGCACCGCCCTGCTGACACCTTGATTTTGGACTTCTAGTCTCCAGAAGTATGAGAATAAATTTCTGCTCTTTTAAGCTATGGTATCCCTGGGGAACTAATAACAAAGATCAATAAAATGCTTGCAATATTATTACTGTAGAACTTACAAAGGGATAACCGCAAGCAGGTGATAATCTTCCCCTATCCAGAACCTCACATACTCAAGACTGGCTTGACATCAAGTCATGTCCACTGCCAGCTGGATCAGGGTTCAGTTCTGAGGGGCAGGCTTCTGTGGTTTCTGAGTCCTGGTGTAGACTGCAGCTTTACTTCAGCTCCTCCTGGGATGTGGGCTTAGCAGGTCCCCCCCACACCCCCACATCCAGCCTGCAGGTATAGCCAGAGCAGCCACTGAGATCTCCCTGGTGTCACTGCCCCTGGCCACTTCTCTGGCCACGGGAGCAAAGAGGAGCTGTCAGATTCTGCCAGTATGTGCTAGAAACAAGATGAAAAACCATGTGGGCTTCAATATTTTTAGAAGGTTTAGAGAAGAGTTGCAACTTAAGCTGCCCCCCAGGACAAGGAGGATTTTATTTATTTATTTAAAAGATTTAAATTCTTTATTCACGAGAGACACACAGAAAGAGGCAGAGACACAGGCAGAGGGAGAAGCAGGCTCCATTCAGGGAGCCCAACGTGGGACTCGATCCTGGGTCTCCAGGATAATGCCCTGGGCTGAAGGCAGATGCTCAACCACTGAGCCACCCAGGTGTCCTGACAATGAGGATTTAAATGCATGAATGTTTAGTCCACAAAATCCTACCAAGGGACCGCTAAGTGTTGGGGCTGCAAAGAATCAGGCATGGTCCCTGCTCTCCAGGAACTGACAGTCTAGTATGATGGGCGGCACGGTGAGGGGCGCCAAGGCAGACTGTGTGGGAACCAGAAGAACGACCCCAACCAAGGGAGGGTAATGGTAATGAGAAAACCTCCAGGAGAGTGACATGTAAGCTGGATCGTGGGATGGGCAGCAACAGCCAGGCAGTGTGTGTGCTTCAGGAGAGAGGGAGAAAAGTTCTGGGAAATAGGAAGAATGCAAAGAAAGGAAGGATTTGTGACCGTATGAGTGGATGAGGAAGAGCCTCTGCAAAAGCCTTTCTCTCACCCTTCAAGTGTAGAGGGAGGAAAGAAGACTGGGCAGGAGGCCAGTTTTAGATCTATGCGTAAGCACTTTAGCACTTAAAGACATACACATTACAGGGTAATTGTATTTTGGAAGGAATTCAAGTGGCAAAGGATTTGACCTAGGATTATTTAAAAAATAAACAGTACATTTCAAATGATTTGATCCACATAAAATTCAGACATAATTTTCAAGGACAAATCTACTATCAAAAAAAAAAAGGTGTGCATTATCACATTGGAAAAGGTTATCTACAAACAGATCTGATTTAAGCCATAATTAAGCCAAGGTCACCATGACTTACTTTGTCGACGTGATTATAGGCATGTCTGTCTTCATATCTGTAACAATAAAGAAGTTCTGTTCAGACAAATTTTCCTTAAAGGGAAAAAACCCACTGAAAATCCAGAAAAGACAAAGAAATTTCAAGAATCACAAAATCACACATCTTAGAAGGCTGACTGATCCTGCCCAACTAGCAAGGGCGTGCTTTATATGCCATTACTTCACGAACCTACCCCCTGAACCCATCAGAAGGCAATGTTGACTGATCTCAGTACTCTTGCTATGCCCAGATGTGACCCTGAAAATCGTTCTCAATCTAACACTGTAGCATGGCAGCAATGGCATGCAAGAGGAAACCCCTCTGCCACCTCTGAATGTACATGCCCTCAACTTTCAGATGAGAATGTTGAGGCATTTTATCCCCATTTTTCCGTGCTCCATAAGGCATCTTTTTTTTTTTTTTTTAAAGATTTTATTTATTTATTCATGAGAGACACACACAGAGAGGCAGAGACATAGGCAGAGGGAGAAGCAGACTCCCTGGACAGCCCAATGTGGGACTCGATCCCAGGACTCTGGGGTCACAACCTGAGCCACCCAGGTGTCCTTTCTTAAGACATCGTTAGTGAAAGCACCCCACATGTACCCACAATTTCATGGCAGTGTTGGTTCTGGGTGTGGACCTGGGAGGTCTGGGCATCTGGCTGGTTGAACCTTTCCACCTACAATGTTATTTATTTACTGATCATTTGATTGTGTAGGTTCACCCTCTCTGACTCTGCCTTTGGGCAACTCCTTTCTCCTTACCCAAACTCAGCTTTCTTCCCAGCACATTAAAGGCTTAGAATAGATGATCATCAGCTTTAAAAACCCTAAAAGTTCAAAGATTTCTACCTCCTCAGGAATTTGTCAGTTTTCTCTGTCATGACCTCCCTCCCTCTGGTAATTTAACAAAAATGATAATTTAGCTAGTTTTACTGACAGCCGTCTTTGTGCCAAGCACTGGATACAGAAGTAATAAAGTAAATCCCTTCTTCTAGAGACACTCAGTCTAGTTGGGCAGATAGATCAGAAATGACTGATTCTAACCCAAGCTGATATATGACCAAGTAAAGGGTTATGAAAGGACTAGCTAGCTTTGCCTGAAAGGCTTAGTAAAAAACATCATGGAAGAGGAGAAGTTGAGCAGGGCTCTGAAGAATGAATGAGTTCACCAGGCAGACCAGGGGAAAACAGGCAGGGGAAGCCATGGAAAGGCTGAGAGAGAGTAAATCCATGGCAGGTTCATGGAATGGCAAGCAGCCCAAGGTGGCTATAGTGCCAATAAGTAGAAGAAAGTGGATAGAGAAGGTGGAAGATGAGGCTGAAGCCAGAATTTTGAAGAACATCCTAAAATGGACATTTGAGATTTACTTCTTCAGGGCAGTCCACAAGTTAAATTTCTATTTCCTTGGCATAAATTCATTTCCTTCAAATTTTTGTTATTCTCCAAAATTTAGTTACTATACAGATAAGGAAAAGATTCTCAATTGTTAAGATCAATATACTATTTGAAATCTTTCTGTTTCTGACCAAATATTAGTAACTGATAAAGCTGGTGGTAGGGGTCAACATGCTATTTTTTTTCCACTCTTTTTGAAACATGCATTACAAAAAAATTTTCAGACATACAAAAGTAAAGAGAATAGTATAATAAATTCCCATGTTGCCATCCCTCAACTTTAACAACTCATGGCCAATCTTGCTTTCTCTGTTCTTCTGCTCACTCCCCTCGTCCCCAGATGATTTTGAAAAAGATCCCTCACATTCTATCACAGCATCGCTAAGTAGTTAATTATGTATTTCTTTAAAGACTCTTCTTTAAAAATATAAAAAACAGTTGTCTAAAAAATGGGGCGGGGGAGTGCCTGGTTGGCTCAGTTGGTAGAGCATGCAACTCTTCATCTTGGGGTTGTGAGTTTAAGTTTCACATTGGACATAGAGCTTACCTAAAAGAAATTATTAACCCCCCAAAAAAGAAATTGTGATACCCTTATCACTTTTAAAAATTAATTCCTTAGCCTCATCCAAACCTATGCATTGTCTGAATTTTTTTCTTTTTTGGAAAGTCTGACTCAAAATCTATATAAGGCTCTTATATTACAACTGATTGATACATCTGAAGTTGATTAATATTTGTTTCCCCACCATGATTTTCTTCCCTGTAATTCATTTATTGAAGCAACGGGTTTCTGTCCTATACAACTGCCTCCTGGTCTGCCCTCAGAACTGCTTGTGGATGGTCCAAGAAGGGCTTGTACCAAGTACTGTCTCACTCTATGTTACTCTACGAGTCTCACCTAGCACACTGCTTAGTTCAGCTCACCTTATTTTCACAGCCATATTTTCATGGAGAAGAAAGCCAGAGATAAATAGCTAAGAAGTATGGGATCTATTTCCATTCTGGTACAAAGGACTTATCTTGTAAGTCCTCACTACTTTTAAGCAGCACTGGCTTAATACATTCTTTGACCTTGTTTCCTGTAAATTGGTGCAACTATAGGCTTGATCAGATTCAGGCTCAATATTCTGGGCAGCCTACTTCATGGGTGGTACTGTGTGTTTCCAAGACAAAAAAAATGTTGTCTCTTTGTATGTTATCAACACCATTGGTGAACAATGCTTTATCAGAGGACTCAAGATGGTGACATTCTTATTATTCCTTCTTAGTTTATTAGCAGGAATCTATAAAGAGGAGTCCCTCACTATTCAGTTTACCCCGAGAACCAGTTCATGTTTACCAATTTCCAAAATGGTGATCCTCCACAGGTAAACCAGGAATTTCTTCTGGCATATATCAGCATGAACCAGGATAAATATCCCTTTCAGGGATATTATTACCAATGACTGGATTTTTATTTTTTTTATTTTTTTTTATTTTAAGGGAGAGAGAATCAGAGTTGGACACTTAACTGACTGAGCCGTCTGGGCGCCCCTATATTATTATTCTTATTGATGCTCAAATGTTTCCATCTTTGGCCTGCATATCTTCTTTTGAAATAAGCCTAGCAGTTTTTGATAAGCTCCTTTGCTTTCTGATATAGATGTTTCATGTGAAAATCTTGGCTCTCAACCATACCAACATAATTAATCATTTGTTTTTCACACAATATACATACCACAGTCTCAGAATAACAGTACCAATGGTAACACCTATAAAATAATGGCTGAAAGCAATGTGAAGATTATTTTGCCATTCTTCCTTTGAGTATAGGGCAGATTGCACTGATGGCCCCAATTCTTCAGGTCTTCCATCTGCCAAACACCTTGATGTTAGACCAGTTGGAATAATAGCAAACCCTGTAATCAGAGGCCTGAAAAGCAGTGGCACACTGGGGCTTGCTTGTGACCCTCCACCAAAACCATGAGAACATAACTGGGCTAGCCTGCCAAAGATAAAACACATGGTGCCCTCCCACCCCTCATCCCAGTTGATACACATGATGCCCCCCATCCCTCACCCCAGTTGATAAACATTGTGTCCCCTGCCCCTCATCCCAGCTGAGACCATCCTAGACCAGCCATTTGACAACCAGACAGTAGTGAGTCCAGTGAGTCCAGCTAGACCCATTATTGGACTAGTTCCATTAGAGCAGTCAGCTGATCTCCATAACCCAGATGGATGAGCACATCCAGCCAAGATCAGCAGACCTACCTAGCAAACTTGTGAACAATTTGGTTGCTGCTGAAAGCCACTGGTTGGTTAAACAACACTGCGCCAGGAGATAACTGACACAGTCTATTCTATTAGGATTGAATCTGAAGCCCACCTGGGTGGCTCAGTGGATGAGCATCTGCCTTTGGCTCAGGTCATGATCCCAGAGTCCTGGGGTCAAGTGCTGCTTTGGGCCCCCCCCAGAGAGTCTACTTCTTCCTCTCCCTCCGTCTCTGCCTCTGTGTGTCTCTCATGAATAAATAAAATCTTTAAAAAAATAAAAAGGACAGATTACCTCAATTTACCATGTTTACAGTCATTCAAAATAGTTTTCCTCTGTGGCTATACTGCCAACCTGATACGTAAGTTCCGTTTTTTAAATTACTTTTTAAAATTTAACTTTGTTTTGCAATCATGTAATATATTTACAAGGTTCCAAAGTCAAATCTATAAAGTCTTACCTCTTTCTCCATCCTGTTCCGCCCTCCCCCATAGGCATTAAAAAGAATCTATGGTTTATCCTAAAGTTTCAAAAATATATTTATATCCCCCCACCTTCAGATAAACCATGGCACACTACATAGATTCTGCCTTACTGTGCTTTCTTCGCTTAGAAATACATCCCAGTGATCCCTCATTCTTAGCTCAGCTCCATGGTACTTCATTATATGAATGCAGTACAGTTTAATCGACTAATCCTCTCCTAATGGACATTTGGGTTGTTTCCAGTCTTTTATTTATTTATTTATTTTTAATTTTTTAAAATTTATTTATGATAGTCACACACACAGAGAGAGAGAGAGAGGCAGAGACACAGGCAGAGGGAGAAGCAGGCTCCATGCACCGGGAGCCCGACGTGGGATTCGATCCCGGGTCTCCAGGATCGCGCCCTGGGCCAAAGGCAGGCGCCAAACCGCTGCGCCACCCAGGGATCCCCCTTTTCCAGTCTTTTAATATAAGAAACAGTGTTGCAATGAATAGCTATTCTTTTCATATTTTTGCCAGTGTATCTGAAAGATAAATTTCTAGAAATGGAACTGCTGGGTTGAAAGTAAATGCATGTACTGGGACAACTGAATATCCATGGACAAAACACTGAAGCTAGACCCCTACCTTATATCACATACAAAAATTAACTTAAAATGGATCAGAGATCTAAATTTAAGAGTTGAAACTGTAAAACTCTTAGAAGAAAACACAGGGGTAAATCTGTATCAGCTTGGATTTGGCAATGGCTTCCTAAATATGATACTAAAACCATAGATAACAAAAGAAAAAAATAGATAAACTGGACTTGATTAATATTAAAAACTTTTACCACTTCACACTAAGATGGCTATCATAAACAAATGAATAAATCCAAAATCAGAAACCAGCAAGTGGAGAAATTGGAAACTTTGTGCACTACTGGTAGGAATGTAACACGGGGCCGCCGGAGTTGTGGAAAACAGTTTGACATTTCCTAAAGAAATTAAAACAGAATTATCGTACGATCCAGCAAGTCCACTCGTAGGTAAATACCTAAGAGAAATGAAAATATACGTCCACACAATTACTTGTATATGAACGTTCACAGCAGCACTCTTCATAACAGCCCCAAAATGGGAACAACCCAAATGTCCATCGTTGGATGAATGGATAAAAAAAACATGGTATATCCATAAAACGGGATATTACTCAGGATGAAATTTGGATGCATGCCACAACACGGATGACCCTTGAAAACGTCCGAAGTGGAAGACACAAAAGGCTTCACAATGTATGATTCCACTTACATGAAATATCTAGAATGGGCAACCTTATAAGCACAGAAAACATATTAAAGTGACCAGGGGTTGGCGGGGGAGGAGGATTGATGGGGGAAAAAAAGCAAATCTATACATAATTTTGCTCGGCATTGCTAAATTCCCCTCTGTAACAGTTGTACCATCTGCATTCCCATCCGTATTAAATGGAGAGTATTTCTCTGGACCTCCCCAAGGAGACTACTGTCAAACTTTTGGATTCTTGCCAATCTGATTGCTAAAATAGTATCTTAGTGCAGTTTTAATTTGTATTTTTTTCTTACAAAAATCCTAAGGATGTTTTAGTCTGCTGGCATTGGTTATGCAATCACCATGAGACTTCCACAGACTAATACATGAAGGTAAAATATTTTTAAGTTAAATATGGCAAGTCAAGCAAGTAAGAACTACACACATTAGCTAATGTTTTATCAAATTCATTATTACGGTTATCTTTATAAATTCTAATTCTAGGGCAGCCCCAGTGGCTCAGTGGTTTAGCGCCGCCTTCAGCCCAGGGCGTGATCCTGGAGACCCGGGATCGAGTCCCACGTTGGGCTCCCTGCATGGAGCCTGCTTCTCCCTCTGCCTGTGTCTCTGCCTCTCTCTGTGTGTCTCTTATGAATAAACAAAATCTTTAAAAAAAATAAAAATAAATAAATTCTAATTCTAGAAATAAAAAATGTAAAACTTATTTGCATATGGTACCTTCTGCATGCATAGTACTCTGCTAGTCAACGTTCAACAACAGAAAAGCCTGAATAATACTTTTGATGACTCCAGAAATTAGATAGAACGTGTTTTCACCAAACATCAGAACCCTATTCTGGTTGCTAGTTTTAGGAGTAAAATCGTCATTGTGCATGTTACTTCAAGTCTAGAGAATTTTCCTATAACATTTTCAAGAATTTTCCTATGTAATCTGAAATGTAAGATCAAAGATGAAAGAATATAATTTGCCAAAAGGACAGAATGAGGTACAAGGTTACCTTTCCACTTAGCAACGAGCTTAGGATCTGAAATTGTGAAGTTTGGACGGCTTCTAGACAGGATACCTTTTCCAAAATAACCCTTCCAGGAAAAGAGAAAACAAAGTTAGTTCATGTTTAGTTGCCAATTTTTTAGCTGAGGGAAAACAACTATTTGAGTTAACAACAGATTTGTTCTATTTTTCATAGGTTTACATTTTCCCTCTGATTACTTAATGATTACTAACGAAGATCTTAGCATTCATCTCTGATTGTTTGAAGAGTTCTAGTAAGTTTTCAGTATACCTTAAGTGCCTTGTAACTAAGCTCAAGGCAATGGGACAGGTAGAGGCAGGGCCTTAGCCTAGACCCCCATCACCAGGATCAATGCCACATGCTGTATTCCACCTTGAGAAACTGGCTACAACATATATATTTTATATAAAGTGTCTAGAAAGGCACATTTTAGAGAGGAAGTGGATCAGCGGGTGACATGGGCTGGAAGTGGGAACAGGGATTAAGTGCAATGGTACTTGCATTCCCTGCTGGGAATCCCCCATACTGGACCATGATGGTGTTGCACAACTCTATGAATTTATTACAATCACTGAATTGCACATTTACAATGGGTGAATTTTATGACGCTAAATTATACATCAATAAAGCTATTTAAAAAATGCCCCAGTTGGAGCACTTGGCTGGCTCAGTTGATATAGCATGTGACTCTTGATCTCGAGGTTGTGAGTTCGAGCCCCATGCTGGGGGTAGAGATTACTTTAAAAAAAAAAAAAAAAAAAAAAAATATATATATATATATATATATATATATATATATAAAGTAATGAACTGGCTATGGACCAAAAAATAAAATAAAATAAAATAAAAAAAGCAAGCTATCAATCTCAACCTGAATCTATCATTGGTGGAAAACAGCAAAAACTGGAAATTGTCCTTATCTAAGAAGAGGTCGCCAAACAGATGAGAGCACAGATAACAAGTCAGAGTATATGCTGAAGCCTCATCTGTCCCTGAGCCAGAACAATATGCCATTCTGTGTTTATCTCTGGAGATGGAATGGGAGTGGGGAGTTTTTACCCATTACATTTCTGTAAATTGCTTGGCATATTTATGAATATGCATGGTTTCTGTAACTTAAAAACAAGAAAGGCCAATGCACTGATTGCAGTTTATTGTTGAAATGTGGGTTCATGGGTTGGGGAGCCTTCCTCATCAGTATATGGCTTCAGGGCACCTGATTCAAATTGTGTAGTTCCTCTCCTACATGGGATTGAATGGCAATAAAAGAATATGGGTCGATTATGGTCTGATTTTGGGAGTGAATGGGAGGAAACAAAAAGGATACCCTGGCTCAAGACTGTCAGGAAGTAGCCATGCCAAAGCCGCCAGTACTTACTTTCCCATAGAGCTGCTCCATATCTTCTGTGTTCCTCACAATTACATTGTTGTTTATCATCTCTGCTGTGAACACTTTGAAATCTTGCTTAGGCCCACAGTCTTGACCAAAAGGGATGGGCAGTGGAGACTCAAAACTCTCATATACTCTTCTTTTCCGCTTTGGGGCACGGAAAACTGCTTCTGCCATTTCTCAGGGGTAACTGTTTTTTAAAGAGTATAATAAGGAGAAAGAAACAGATAGCCAATCCATAACTATATTGATCAAAAACAGGGGTGCATTTATCTCTAGGCTCAGAAAATTTTGTGGTCTGTGGGAAAAATAAAATATTTAAAAGCAGTGAACTAGAAGAAAGAGTAATGAGAACATTTTGTACAAGCACTACTAATCCATCACCTAAAATATCTCAATTCTCACAACCATGCCCAAGAAGTCAGTGGCAATATTTCTAACTAGAGTGGACAAGACTGAGGCCTAGTGTCATGCCCAAAGTCATCATGCCATGCAAAAGTCTATGGACAGCAAGCACAATAGGATTCCTATTAGGATTACTCCCATTCTTTCACTCAAACAACAGGCATTTACTGAGTACCTACTAGGACCTTTTGATAATCAGAGATGCTGGGGATATAAAGATAAGGCCAAAAGAGACATTGTCCTCATAGAATTAAATCTATTCAGTATTTCCTTTTCCAAAAAAGGACTTTAATATATATTCTAAAGGTCATTCATCTTCCCATGTTTAAGGTAAATTAATAACAACAATGACAGAAACAGTTACCATTTCAGGTCTGTTATGTACCACCACATACTAGTGGTGAAGAGCAGGAACTCTAAAGCCAGAGTGCCAGGACTGGAATTAGTTTTACTATGTCCTGTGTGATGCTGGGCAAAAGCTGCTTAATCTCTCTATGCTTTGGTTTCCTTATCTACAAAATAAGGATAAAAACAGACTCTACCTTAGAGTTAAGACCCCCCATAAAGGGCCTAGAAGAGTACCTGGTACATAATGAGCATCATGTGTGTATTTGCTTTAATTATTATTATGGGGTGAGCACTACCAACTCTTGTTTACAGGTGAGGAAAATAGGTTCAAGTTAGAGAGACTTTGTAAAAGGCCCCTTGGGATGATCCCAGGTCTGCTGAATTCCAAAGCCTCCACTCTTCTCCCTGGGTTCTGCTGCAAGGCAGCATCTGACCCACTTTGTCTGAAGGCCCACTATTTCTCAAGGTTAGGAGCTAAAGGATTCTGGATAATTATGGGATTACTTAGTGTGCACTCAGCACCCTGAGGAAGTAAAGGAAGCCAAAGCCAGTACCTCTCCCTTCCAGGCCTTATATTCAATCTGAGGAGACAAAACAAGCACATAACACATACGAAAGCAAACTGAAGGTACCACAACAGGCTGCAATTCCATAATGGCTAAAGGAAGGAAATGAAGTTGAGTGCATTGTGCGATAAAGAAACAAAGCCCCAGCAGATACATCTAACTTAGGAAAACTCAACCACATGCAAGGGGGAGAAAATGTACACAGTGCAAGAGTCTGGGCCAGGCACTCCACTCTTCCAACAGACACCCCAGGATGAGAAGGGAGACTTGAATCTGCTGCTCCTTCGTCCCGGGTTCAATTTAAGCTGACAGCAGATCTGGTGTTTGAAGATACAGTGGAGCCATATTACACGTTTCATCTACATGGATCCAGAAAATGAAGTAAGACTGCTTATTAAAATGCCTCCTGCACTTAATACCAGCATCTATTGGGCAATGGATGTCACCAAGCCTGAAACAGCCAGTGACAATGGCCAAATCTGAGGAAGGTAAGTGGTTGTATGGGTTTATGACCATTAAAAAGAAATAAAATACCTTGCCTTGCCCATTGTGTGATACCTTTATCTGCCCTCTCAAAGAAACGGAGGAATTAGATGAGGACAAAGGAAAACACAGACCAAGGAAGAGTTATAGAAATTGATAAATCAAGTACAAAGATAACTATGAAAAAGAAGAATCAGCAAGTTGGAACCTTCATAGACTTGACTAAGTATGCTAAGCAGCAAAACACTAGAATTTAATTTTTAAGTAAGATCCCTCAAGGGAATTACATACTGAGCATGACTCATATATACATTATAAATATATACACACACACACTGCTGTAAAGCATTCCTAACAAAACCACGTATGTTGCACATTAACGAACAATTAAGAGATTTTCTTCCAAGAGCATTTTAGCTAAACTGTCATTTGCCAACTTATCCTTCAATCTAAGCCAATGATTGCATTTAGTATTCAACAGAAGAAACAGCAATTTATTCTAACACTTGATGCCGTGTCAGCTTTTTTGAGGCAGATGTTGCAATCTAGTGAAAAACTTTCTAGGCATTTCCAGGAACAAGTTGGACTTTTATGAGATTTTTCACTTTTATAACTTAACTTCTGGTTAGGATTTAACTTGTATATGCTACATTTGGAATTTTAAGAAAAGAGAAAATGTTAAATGGCTAACTTCAAGAACTTCCAATTAAATTATCTCAAACAAGTGACAATGAAGTTATATTTTAATTTGCCTAGTTTGGAATTTTCCCTCAGACTGATGCTATACTCTTAAAAATACCAAGAATGAGCTAGGACACTTGATGTCAAGAACTTTGTACTTCAACCTGTATGTGTGTGACAGAAAGGTTCCTGCCACAAAACATTGTTTTCCATTAAACCTCAAAGTCTGTGATCTGGTGTTACTTTTGCCCATGTGGCAGAACAGGCTTCAAGAATTTGGCTGATAGGTGGGGCAAGATGGCGGAAGAGTAGGGTCCCCAAGTCACCTGTCCCCACCAAATTACCAAGAATTTGGCTGATAGGCCTCCAATATATGCAAACCTGCCATCATTATCATGTGACCTTGCACAACCCACTTAAGCTCTCTGAGCCCTGTTTCTTCATCTTCAAATTGAACAGCACTGGAAAAGTCTGGAAGTCACTCAGATGTTAAATGCAAAATACCCATATAATTCCAGTCCTTGGTACAGATACAAGAAAACTGAAAACATGTTCATGCAAAAATCTGTACCTGAATGTTTACAGTAGTATGATTTATAATAGTTAAAAAAAGCAGTAACAAACCAAATGTCCATCAACAGATGAATGGATTAAAAAAATTGTGATGTATCCATATAGAATGGATTATCAGCAACAAAGGAAGTGTTGATATATGCTACAGTGTGTATGAAGCTTGAAAGCATTAAGTGAAAGCAGTCACAAAAGACCACATATTGTATAAGACCGTTAATATATGAAAAGTCCACAACAGCAAATCCATAGAGACACAAAGTAGATTAGTGACTGCCAGCTGCTGAATGAAGGGAGAAACGCGGAGTGACTGCTAATAGGTATGGATTTTTTTTTTTTTTTGAGGGTGATGAAAATGTTTTAAAACCAGAGTGCAGTGATGATGTGATGGCTGACCAACTCTGTGAATATACTAACATTACTGAATTGTACATTTTACAAGGGTGAGCTTTTTTTAGATTGATTTTATTCATTCATTCATTCATTCATGAGAGACACAGAGAGAGAGAAAAGCAGGGACATAAGCAGAGGGAGAAGCAGGCTCCATGCAGGAAGCCTGATGTGGGACTTGATCCCAGGACACTGGGATCATGCCCTGAGCCAAAGGCAGACTCTCAACCACTGAGCCACCCAGGGGTCCCCTACAAGGGTGAGTTTTATGTATGTGTAACGGTCTCTCAATAAAGCTGTTATTTTAAAAATTCAGTAGGACAAACCAAACGATCTTGTTTCATGGTTTTGTGAAGGAGTTGTCTTGTACTAAACTTGAAAGGCAAAGAGGGGAGAAAGGAATGAATTCACTATTCTCCATATCTGCAGTAGGCATTTACGACACGTTTCTTTAGTGCCATGATAGGAGAACAGCATAATGTCAAGGTATGGCATGAGTAAATTGAGAAGAGGTAATCATCATCCATGGGTACAACATGCTAGGCACTGACTGTGCTATATGGTACACAGATGGGTACTGGCATCCTCTTTCACAAACAAGGAAGAGAGGGCCAGTTATTTGCCCAAAGCTCCACTGTACAGAGACACAGCATTGCAAGAAGTCTGGCCTAAAAGACCACCCATGTCTGAAGCACACACACAGATGTGTAGGTATGACTGAGCCAGTTGTCAAGGGGTTTGGAACATGAAAGCTGGTTTAGACTTGGAGTTGATGCAGAGACTCTCAAGCAGGGAACACGACTGAAATAAGATTAATTAACCTGGGGTGGTATACAACAGTGGCTCTCAAGCTTGGCTGCCCTTAGAATCACCTGGGGGAAATCTCAAAACTCCTAACGCTCAGAACTTACCTGCAATTACATCAGAAATTCTGGGGTGGGACCCAGGTGATCTTAACATGTAGTCACACAGCTGTCAACTACTGGTGACAGAATAGCCGATTCAAACTCACTCCCAACAGCTCCCTAGGGGCCGAGTGCTATGCACCTGTAAAGGATGTAGCTTTTCCTTTCCCAAACGCTGGGGGCGGGGGCGGGGGCGGGGGGCGGCGGCATACTTGCCTCCAAATACAAGTAGCATTAGGTCCATTTACTTTACTATGAAAAATAGGGCTTGGGCAGCCGGGTGGCTCAGCGGTTTAGCGCCGCCTTCAGCCCAGGGCGTGATCCTGGAGACCCGGGATCGAGTCCCACGTCGGGCTTCCTGCGTGGAACCTGCTTCTCCCTCTGCCTGTGTCTCTCTCTCTCTCTCTCTGTGCCTCTCATGAATAAATACAATCTTAAAAAAGAAAAAAAAAAGGGCTTATGTTTCCCTTGAACACACAAGCTAACACCGTTCAGGTGCTCAGCAAACGTTTATTCCAAGCAAAACAAAAACGGGAGAGGGAACTCCATTTAGTTTTCCGACCCCCTGGAAGGACCTTGCCAAACAAACCTGGTTAACACCTCCTACTCAGTAAAGCTCACCTTCTCCCAATTAAAAAATGTTTGAAGCTCCAACCGTGTACCTCCTGGGCTATGGGAGGCAAGGATGAAAGGGACAAGGCGAACAATCCAGCCCCTGGGGAGTTTTCAAGTTAGGACGTGAGACTAAGCCACATAAACAAAACCTAAACCCCTTGAAGGCTGTTGTGAGGATGAAGGGGGTAACTGCGAAGGCGCCTCGTACCGGGCCTGCCGTGTGCAAGGTGTTGGCCAGACGGGGGCTGCGACCGCCACCCATGACCGCACGCAAGCCAGAGTGTGCAGGGCCCACCCAAGTGCCGACTCCCCGTCTTAATTCACCCCTCTGCAGACTTCCTCGAGGGCCCCCCGCCCCCCAGCAACCGCACCAGCGGCTGAGGCTCCCCTGGGGCAGAGAGGGTGTCCGATACACCTGGACGTCCCCGGCCCCCAGTACTGGACGTGGCCACGTCCAGTTCCTCAGAAAGAACGAAAAGCAGCACAAAGGGCTACAGGTGCTCGCAGAAGAGGGGGTTGATTCGGGCGCGACCAGGAAGCCTGGCTCCCCGCCCGGCCCACTCTGGGGTGGCTGTGCCACGCGGGGGAAGGCTACACGCCTTTCTCGCTTCCGGGGGGGGGTTCCGAGAAGGCGACGACTCTTCTCGCAGCAGAACCCCCACCTCGAGCCGCCGCCACGGCGCTCAGCGCCTCGGGACGCCGCGGGCAGCCCAGCCCGCGCCTTACCTTTCTCGGCCCCACGCGCTTGTCGTTACCTCGGCAACGCCGGCCGGAGGGCGGAGACCGCTGCCGTCAAGCAGTGCGGCCGCAAAGCCGGGCCGAATGCGCAGCCGCGGAGCCCGCGGGAGCGCCCGCCGGGTGTTTGCGGAGAGCGCCTGCGCAGGCCCTGGAGGCGCGTTTTCTGTTCCTCCATTTCACCCTTCTCCGCGTGTAAGCGAGTTCCCTTTCCTGTCCTCCCCTGGAATAGACAGATGCTGCTTTCGTTTAATCCCCACAGCGGCCTCGCAAGATTCGTTTAACATGTGACATCCTCAGTTATTGTCCGATGTCAGCTAGTTGGGAGGTGGTGGAAATGGGACTAGCCCAGGCACGGAGACCCCCGCGGTGGGGGTGGGGCAGGATGGGACCCGGAGGGCACCGGATCTCACTGAAGAGAGCGGGCGTGTGCGCGGCACTGACGGCGCCCTCGGCTTTCGCGGTGTGGATGCCTCGGCCGCAGCGCGCCCGGAACCTGCCCGCCAGCGCCCCCTCGCAGACGCCTGAGTAAAAGCCACTGTGCGCCCTGGCTGCCCCGCGGGGGTGAAGGACGACCGCCGGGAGTCAGGCTGCGTTGAAGTCCCCAGCCCCTGTCCCTGCCCTTTTTGAGCTTTGGTTTCCTCTGTGGAGAAGTGGGTCCTTAGAACTACGCCGGATGCGCAAAATAAAAGGGTGTGGGAAAGCGTTACAAGTTAATCCTGACCTGGTTATTCTAAAGGAGGTCTGCTAGGGGGTTCGATGTATACTTTTCCCATTACGAGTCCCAGGGTCCCCAGCACACATACCACACGTGCTGGGCAGGTGGGGAAGGTGGGTGACAGGGAAGGGTGGCAAATAATGCCAGAGAGATTCATGGGGCTTGATGGGATGGCTTTGAAATCTTTGAAATCCGAGCCTTTTTCAAATTTCTCTGGTCTCCAGGACTTCACGCACACTTGCCTTGGCCCGGGCCATCCTCCTCTCCTTGGTTTGCAGCAGTAATTCCTGCCCCCCGCCCCTGGGCCTCAGCTCATATAGCTCTTCCTTCAAGAGACTTCCTCTTGCCTCCCTAGGCAGTCTTGGGTGGCTTTCCTCTGTTTCTGCAATAGTTGGGTGTACCCTGTGTTGTCCCCGTTTCCTGGTCCCTTCTTTTTTTTTTTTTTAAGATTTTATTTATTTATTCATAAGAGAGAGAGAGAGAGGCAGAGACACAGGCAGAGGGAGAAGCAGGCTCCATGCAGGGACTCGATCCCAGGACCCCGGGGTCACAACCAGGTCTCCAGGATCAGGCCCAGGGCGGAAGGCGGTAGTACACCGCTGAGCCACCCTGGCTGCCCTCCTGGTCCCTTCTTAACCTGAGGGCTTCAGTGGATGGTCTACCTGCACAGGCCTTAACTGCTGGGCTTAGAGTTCAGACTTTGATTTAGATAAATCAAAATGAGTATATTTCCCTGGTTAGAGTGTTGCAAAAAAAAAAAAAAAAAAGAATTTCAGCAAGGTTCACAGACTAGTGGCATCAGGATGAATGGGGCAGGGAAGAGAGAGCTGGCAGGAGGCTGCAATATTGTAGCAGAACATGCCAATTTAGGAAATACTGGTTTTAGAATGAGAGGGTTTTAACAATGAAGGGGAACCCAGAGGCTGTCCAATTCAATTTCCTTATTTAACTGATAAGAAAAAAGGTTCAGAGGCACTGTGGGTTACCAGAAGTAGCAGAGCAAGTCTGAGGTGAGGCAGAGACTACAGCCAGGGCTCCCAAACCGCTCAGCTTGGTTCTCTACTTTCAAGGGTTTGGGATTCCCCCATAATGAGATCTCAGGTGGTATCTTTGGGAGCCCTATCCCCACAGAGGGTCCAGAGTGAAAACTACCAAGTAAGATATTCTTCCCCCAAGATTTTATCCTCAATCTGTTTTTTAAACCTTCTGTCACCATCATTTTCAAACACAAAAGTAGAATATTCTAATAAATTACCACTTCCACAGTCTTTAACCTTTGCTATCTTGTTTCTTTTATACTCTCCATATGTATACCTTTATCCCACTGCTGGAATATTTTAAAGTAATCCTAGGGATCCCTGGGTGGCGCAGCGGTTTAGCGCCTGCCTTTGGCCCGGGGCGCGATCCTGGAGATCCAGGATCCGGTCCCACGTCGGGCTCCGGGTGCATGGAGCCTGCTTCTCCCTCTGCCTATGTCTCTGCCTCTCTCTCTCTCTCTCTCTCTGTGACTATCATAAATAAAAATTAAAAAAAAAATAAAGCAATCCTAAACATCATTTGATTTCACTCATATTTCAGTGTGTATCTCTAATAGATAAATATTTAAATTTTATAGTGAAAATGTTATTTAAATTTTACAGTGCTATAGTGAAACCCTGAACACCATACTAGTGAATACTAAATCATCACTCATGGAAAATACGGGGCTAGGTTCCTGCCAGACTCTGGTCACAATATGTTTTATCAACTGATGAGTACATAACCTTACTTTCTGTTTAAAGACACTTTATTTAATATCTCTTGTTGATTCATTAATATTGAACTAGTGGCCAACAGCCCTGTAACTCATGCCTAATGAAGCTTATCTAACATGGGTATTTTCTCTAAGTCACATCACAGCCTTCTTGGCTTAGAAACGCTAGACAGCACTACAGCACTCTGCTTGGTGTCCATTTTAAGCAGTGACATCAGCAAAAAGCACAAAAATGAGAAAAACGTGGTACTAAGGAAACCACCCAAAGCAAATTTGTTTAAAGTATGAAAGCTGGAATAGGAAGAGCTCAACTGTTGACTTCAGCTGGGAACTTGCATACTGGGAGACTCAAATTTTTCTCCACTCTATGCATGTGCATGTCTGTGAATGACTAAGTGCTGTCAATATTGATTTTGGCATGACAAATAAGTGTTAGCCAGTAGGTGAATTTGCAAACGTGGAATCTGCCAATTTGTATGTGTGTATATATTTATATATATACATATCCCCAATATCATTAGCACATCTAACAAATGAACAATAATGCTTAATATCATTTATCTGTGAAATATTATACAGAACCTCTATGTAATATTTGGAATATAAAATCACTTATCTAAATTCAAGTTCAGGCAGGTGTCCTGTATGTAATCTGACCAAGCAAACAATGATTTATTGGGTGTTTATATGTGCTGGTCACTTTGCCTTTGCCTCCTGTTTTATTTAATTCTCACCACAGTCCTGTGAGGTAGGTGTTCTCACCTCTATTTCACAGTTGAGTTTCCCTCTCTCTTCCAAGTTCTCAGAGCTGGTCAGTAGTGGAGGCCAGATAAGGATTCAGATCCACGGGACTGCAGGGCTTGGGATCATTTTAATTAATTTATACGACATGAAGAGGGCAGTACATTGACAACACACAGCTTTAAATATGGAAATACAAAAATAACGGCAAGTGTTTGTTGGTAGGAGGTCCGTGGAGACCAGGATGGGTTGAAGGGCCCGCAGAGCCTGGAAAGAGAGTTAGCTTCAGGAGAGTGGCGAGGAGAAGGGAGACAGTAGGCTGGGGCACAGGGCAGGCCTGTGTACCAGGCAGGTGTGGGTTTTGAGGTTCTGGTGGGGAGGAGCTGGGCCGGGCCGGGCAGGAGGTCGCCGCCAACGATAAGGCCCGATAGGCAGGGCGGGCCCGATTGTGCCGGCGCTCGAATTCCAGGCTTGGCATTTGGACTTTACCCTGCAGACAATGGGGAGCCACCGGCGTTTCTGAGCAGGGCAGGGCAGCCCCAGCTGTCGCCCCATTGTTTTTCCCAGACGGGGCTGAACTCTGCAGTATTTCAGTGAACCCACTAGATGGAGATATTTTAGCAAATTTAAACCACCCAGTCTTTCCTGGACACCAATTTCCAAGGAGAAAAAGCAAACATTGGGACCCTGCAAAACTTCCACATGTTGACACACAGCATCCTCGAGGTAAAATGCAAGGGATGTGAAGCAAAAATCAAACCAGGGACAGTCCTACTGTGAAGGCCTGCTAGTGAGATGAGACCTCAGGCCATCTCACAGCTTTGAAGGAGAAAGGGTCCTGGATGAACGGGAGGGGGCACAGCATAACAAGTGCCCTCCATTTATTATCTAGCACTTGAGGCAGGTGTTATGTCATTGCACAGGCAGGGAAACCAAGATGCTGTGAGGTACATCTGCTCAATTATTTAAGGAGCCAACACCAGGCCAGGCCAAAACCAGGGATAAGAGTTGACAGCCTATGGTACTGTGGATTGTGCACGCCTCTTAGGTGCTAGATCACTGGGCCCAGGGTCCCTTGTGCAAAGGGTTGGACATTGCCTTTGATTCTTCTTTGGTTGCTAGAAAAATCTTTAACATGAACGATGATACTGTTTTGCACGATTCCAGCTGCTTTTTAGGAGAGTCTCAATTCTCTCACAACAAGCCACTGAGTTAGGGATTATCACAGTATATTATCACAGTATAATATCACAGTGATATTAAAGTATCACCTACTTTATAGGTAAGAAAACAGATTCAGAGAGGTGATTTGTCCAAGGTCACACAGGGAGGAAGCACCAGAGAGGGAAATGGATCCCAAGTATGTCCATTCCTGTCCTGTTTTTAGCAGTCAAGCACATTCCACATCTGGGGAAATTTCTTAGAGAATCTGGGGCACCTGTGTTCTTTTTTTTTTTTTTTTAAATCAAGACATGATGGTTTGCAATTTAAAAAGGGAGGGGTAGGGAATATCTGAAATGACCATCCTTAGAGGAAAGGACATGTAAAGTGTGGTGGAATACTATGCAGCAGTTCAAAGGAATGTTGAACTAGCTCTTTTTTTTTTTTTTTTTTTTTGAACAAGCTCTTATATACATATCAACATGGATAGATTTCAAAAACGTGTTTGGCGATAAAAGGCAAGATGCAGAACAATGTGAGTCCTATGATACCGTTTACTTAAAACACACCCCAAACAATATCAAGTACTGGATGTACGTATAGGTACACTGAACTATTTTAAAATAAAAGGAGGGGGTGCCTGGGTGGCCTACCAGTTAAGTGTCTGCCTTCGGCTCAGGTCATGATCTCAGGGTCCTGGGATTGAGCCCTACATGTGGGGCTCCATGCTCAACAGGGAGTCTGCTTCTCCCTCTCCCTCTGCCCCACCCCCCACCCCTGGCTCATATTCTCTCTTTCTCAAATAAATAAATAAAATATTTAAAATAACAGGGAGGATGTGCACCAAATTCATTAGTTATCTGTGGAACTTGAGTAGTAGATAAAGAGACATTAGCTTTATGTTTTGTTTCTTAAAAAAAAAAAAAAAACTAGAAGCAAATATAGGGGTGGAAATATAGGTGATTTTTAAATTATTTGTTGTATTCCTTCATCGATTTTAGTTTTTGCAGAAAGAGATGCTTCAGGTAAATAAATAAATACAAATTTAGAAAACCACAAAATCAGAGTAATTTTCCTATTTAGCATCAACAATTTGATGATGGCAGTTGCCAGCACTCTGGGTCTGAGAGGAACATAGGAGAAAGGGATCCGAGGAAGTTGCAGACAGGCTCTGACCCTGGGATGAACAGGCCTAGGCTCTGTTACAGGAATGTGGCTGGTGGGGTCCAATGCAGCAGCATTTTCAGTATAAGAGCCCATCCTGG
Organism: Canis aureus; assembly: GCF_053574225.1. Taxonomy (NCBI): domain Eukaryota; kingdom Metazoa; phylum Chordata; class Mammalia; order Carnivora; family Canidae; genus Canis; species Canis aureus. Next base: position 7,134,466 of record NC_135629.1, read on the forward strand.
CATCCTATAAGTGGCCCCACCATGCTGTGACTGCTGTCCCTGCCAAGGAGAAGCTAGTGCCATGTGAGCTGGTGGGAACTACACAAGGAGGACAGAGAGGAGCAGGAGGGGGTGCAGGGGCCTTGACTGGAAATGGCCACACCCTCTGCATTCTCTCTCTCCTTCCTTTTCCTTTGGTTATTTTCTGTGACTTCATGGTTACAGACCATTTCTTAATGTGTGTCCTTGAGGGGGTCACACCCACTCTCCAGCACCAGGTGCTCCAACCACAAATGAAGGGTAATTCTCTCTTTGCCCATCTGCTGGGGCTGAGGTGACAGGCATGTAGAGTCATGAGTGGCAATGTTCTTTGCAAACTATCCATCACTACAAACAAATAGAATTCTCTTTTTTCATCTTCCTTTACATTTGTATGTTGCACAAAATAATATGAGATATATTTATGAAGCCTAGCTAGTACTTTCCTTACATTGGTTCATTTCCCCATTCATTTATTCCTCTTAACATGCCTATTAGGAAACACTCCTCCCCATTTTGAAGATAAGGAAAGTGAGTCAGAGAGGTTAAGTAATTTATCCAAGGTAACTCAGCTAAGTGACAAAGGTAGGATTTAAATCCAGGTCTACCTGACTGCAGGGCCTCTGTGCTATATTGATATTACATGCTTTATGGTTTCATAAAAGGTCTCTTATCCTAAAAAGGAGGTACAGGCAACATTTGGTGATTTTCTTCTTTTTCATAAAACCCATCTTTGTTTCAGGTTGCTTTTGTCTTGTGTGTGACCCCTTACAGGTGCCCACTCTGAGCTCAGGATCATCATTTCTGTGGTGGCTAAAAAACTCTCTACTCTGCTCATAGGAGACAGGGGAGAAGAGGCCCACTATGGCCCAAACCTGGCTTCCCTGCTCTCCTGGGTATGTCAGCCTCAGATGTCAAAAGGCCTGAATTCCAGGCAAACCAGGAATAATGCCCCAGTCATCAAGTTTGAAACCAAAATTCAGCAAAGACATGTATTTGCTGCCAGAAAGCAAATTACTTTTTCTTTTCTTTCTCATTTTTTTGCCCAAACAAAACATCCTCTTATGAAATATGTCCAATTTGCAATATTTACTTTCCCTTTATTTAATAACAGGAAAGGGTTTGCAGGACTTTTGTTGATTTTTGCATTTCTTATTAAAATTCTTAAGGGGGTTTTGGGGGAACTTAATCAGCAAAAAAGGAGGAGGAAAAAAAAATCTCATCTGCATTCCACAGGCCTTATTAATGGAGGAAACTTGCTGTTTGTTTAAGAGCACTTTCTGATGGGAGAAGGCAAATTGTCACGTGTTCCACAGCCTTCCTGTGAATCTTTTTCTTGACTGTGCTTCCTTCTCAGCTGTTTCCAAGGGTCTGAATACCTTGTTTCAAGCTTTCTGCCCAAGAAAACGGAGCTGGGTTAATGCCCCACACTGCCAGGCTGGGAGGGAAGCTAATCAAACACCCCTGCAGCCCAGTTGGCTGCACCCACAGTCTCATTTCACCTTGAATCAGCCTTCCTGGCAGCCCTTAGCTGGCAGATGAGGAAACTAAGGCTAAGAAGGATTGAGTCTCTTGTCCAAGCTCCCTTTCCATGTAGCTTACATTCCTTGGGAGTAAAGCAGGACGTCTAGTATTCACGGAGTCCTTTGTCCAACTGAGTCCTCACAGCAACTCTCTGGGATAGCTGAACAATCTTCAACTTCCAAAGCTCAGAGAGGTGAAGTGACTTGTGAAAGGTCACACAGCTGGAGGGTTGCAGAGCTGAGATCTCAACTGTTCTCTGCCAGACTCTCGCATCCATGTTTATTTCACTTAACTACATCGCTTCTTTGGGGCCAAGGCAGCATAATGTTTCTTGTAAGGAAATACAATGCTCCCCCAAAGTTAAAACTCCCTCCCCCGGAGAGGTTTTAGTGCTGCCTTCCTTGGTTGCAGAACTAGACTTTAAGGACTTTGTTCTTTTATTTTCATTCTACTAGAAATACTTACATACATTATATATTACGTACAATATATACAATGTATATTATACAATGTATGTATATTACATACATTATATAATTATGTTTATTTCTAAAATAGTGCCTGTACAGAGGTAGTCTTCATAAAATACTTGTAGCTATAGACAAGTTCCAGTGCTCTCCTTCCTCAGAGAAAGGAAGTGAGGACTAGAAGAAGAAGGAATTTGCCCAAGGCCCCACAGGGTAGGAACCAGAGCTGGGACCTCCCGATTCTCTCTGCACGGTCTACACAGAACACAAATGAGTCTACGAGATCTTCTTGTTCATTCAACCCTACTATGTGGGACACCATGCTGGAGGTTAGGACACCCAGACGAACCAAGCTTGATATTTGCTGTCAGGCTCCTCCTCATGGTCTGGCAGGGGAGGACACTTGGAAAAGTTACAGTTTTGTGAATGTGGTAAATGCCACAATTAAGGATTTCAAGAAGGAAGCGGTTCAGGAAAGACTCTAGGGAGGAGTGGATATTTGTGCTGGGCCTTAAACAGGGAGGAGTTGGCCAAGTTGGGGAGGGCATCCCAGGTAGAAGGCCCTGCCCAAGCAAAGGCCTGGAGGTGTGAACACACATGGCATATTCAGGAGCCATCCAGCAGTCTGCTGGGGAAAAGCAGCAAGCCTAGAAGGGAAAGTTGGGGCCAGGCTCTGAAGGACTTTGAATGCCATCCTTAGGAATTTGGAGTTTATCCCACAAGTGGTGGGCACATGGAAGGGTGGAAGGAGGGGAGTGGCTCTGTCAGATTTATTTCAGGAGGGTCACTCCTGAGGCCTGGGGTCGAGGAGGGGAAAGAGGGTGGGGGCCACCAGGAAGGAGACTAGTGTGCCTCTAAGGTCAGAGAAACCCAGGCCTTGCCCACCTAAAATCCTCTGTCTCCTTTCCCCCTCAAACAACATCTCTCCTGTCCTTCCTGCTCTAGGCATCCTCCAGACCATACACCTAGCTGGAGCCCCTCTCTCTCTAGGGCTTCCAGTTTTTATTATTTGGGCTATGCTATTCTCCCCTTCCCTTCCACTCTGAGCCCTCTAGCTGTGAACCTTAACTTTGCGGAAGTCAGAGAACTCCAGGAGAGTCTAAGGAAGAGCTTGAAAGAGGCACAAGTATATAAATGTTCCACACGTAGAAGGAGTAGACTCATCAAAGCTGCTTTCACTTATAGAAGGGGGGCGGCAGTTCTAAAACAACAAGACGGGGGGAGGACACCCCAAAAGCCATCAGCTACACTTTGTAAATCCCCAGGAAATGAAAAGATGGTCCAAGGAGGTAAAAGGATTAGGGATGAAGGTTGCCTTGAGAGTTCAAGCATACGACCAAGGAGGGATCCTGGGCCAGAGGAAACCTTAAATGAATGTAGTAACATTACTAAAGAAAGGAATGTCCATCTGCAGAAGAGCTGGGCAGCCAGGGAGGCAGAGGGAAGAGAAAGAGAGAGGATGCTGTGGTCAGGGATCCCTTGGACCCCAGCAGTAGGTCTAGTTTGCTCTGATGCCTTAAATCCTGGAATTCCATAACCAACCCCTCCCTCTTTCTCATTCTGTGCTCACCAAGCATCTTCTGATTAGAATTTGGCATCCTGAGGAGTGTGCCTACAGGGAGCTGGTGTGATGGCTAGAGGACACGTGTATCCGGTCCCCTTGGCAGTTACATTTCTCGTTGTAAATTAGTAAATTGGGAACAGACAATTCACAGAAGAAGCAATACAAATGACTAATAAGCACATGAAAAAAATGTTCATCCTCACCAGTATTCAAAGAAATGTAAATTCAAACCAAAACCGAGATTGTTTTCTACCCATTAAATTAGAAAGGATTTCTTTTTTTTTTTTTTTTTTTTTTTTTTTAGTGAATACATATTGCTGGGAAAGAGGAGCACCCTCGTGCGCTACCTGCTGGGGTGGGCGAGTCTTCTTGCATATGTTCAATCTCATCTGCCTGGAAAGCATGACCGGAGGGGTCTCTTTGTGATCTGTTCACCACATGTTTACTGAGCACCTATTATGTGCCAGGCTAATGAGGTACTGTGTGGGGCAGGAGTCACATAGAAGTCTCATCCCAAATGCTAAATTATCTCAAAACAGGAGAGAGGCTGGAGGCCATTCCCCAGGTGGGCTGGAAAAGGAGGAGATGGAAGGGAAGGTGAGAGGAAGAATCAGCTAACCTTCACTTCTCTTCCTCCCACCATCCAACTCTCTCTGAAGTTCCAGGTCAGGCTGAGGCTCTTGGTAGAACACCAGGCAAGTCCTGGAGCCACGGTTTTCAACCTGTGTCCATTTCCAGAGACTGATTTGGTTGGGCTGGGATGGGCCTAGCCACAGTATTCTAAAAAGTATCCCCAGTATTTCAAATGTGCAGCCCTGGTTGAGAACCACTCGAGAGAACAGGGAATGAGAAATACACACAAGTCCTGGTAAAGAGGGTAGGTTTTAGGGTCTGTGTCACAACCTGGGTCACCTCCAGAAGGACGCTTCCTCTCTTCAAGCCTCAGTTCTCTTCTCTGTAAACCTGAGATCGAATGTCTGCCACGTGTTGACATGAGAATGCAACGAGGCGGTACGTATGAAGTGCTTGCCAGGGCTTACTGATATGCATGCTCATGATTATTTGTGATCAGCCATATACCATCAGAGGCTGAGATAAAGCAGGAACAAGGACACAGGGCTCCCAAGGCTTCTGAAAATGGCACAGGAAAAAAACCTTCCAACTGAAACAGCTCTGACTGTCCACTTGAGTTCTGTCTGGTGATTTGGGAGATGATCCCCACGGCTTTCCCTGAACTGCAGGAATTATGTCTGGTTCAAGCTGACTGTGCAGATGGGGCAACAATGCGCCATTCTAGCCCAAGAATTATAACATGGAAGGATGGCGCTCAGCGGCGTCAGGACTGAGCTGATTAGACAAAGCCAAGTTTGCTGGTCTGCCTTCTGTGAAGATAGCAATTGAGAGCCCCAGGCCACCAGACCTAACTCTGCCACCACTTACATTCACTTGGGTGAATGACTTTACCTCCCTGAGCCTCCGTTTCCTCTTTAACCTGGGGATAATTCTAGTCTTTGCCCCAACTGGCCATGAGGGGGATGAAATGGGTTAATGTGGGTAAAGCTCTGAGCCTGAGATCTGGTATATGTTAAGGTCTTGATGAATGGCCACCATATGGGCCTCTCCCCAGCCAAGAACAGTCCTTCCCACAATAGTCTGATTCCCTTGTGGCCCTTACCTCCCCCCACCACCTCCCTGCACATAGGGCTTGGGGGTATAATTGCTTATGTGTGTGTCTTATCGAGGGCCTGGCCTGATTCACCCTCTTCCTTCGGTTCTTTGGTTCACTGTTACATTCAACCACTGTTCAGGGAACATGTGTGCAACTGAACTAACCTCTCTGCTTTCCCAGATGAGAAAGCTGGGGCTCACAGAGGGTGGGGTGCGGAGGGGAGAGGCCGGGGGTCGCTGAGGTCACACACTGGGTGCAGGGACCTGAGGCTTGGCTCACTGGGAAAGGATACTCAAAGGGGGTACCCATGGGCAGAGGGGGTGAGACCTTCCATGATCTCACTGGGCAGTGAACTTTAGCGGGGGTAGTAGAGGGAAAGATGACCATAGACACCCCTGGGGACTCTCACCAGAGGTCAGTGAGGCTTTGCAGGTGGCAGGAGAACCAGGGCAAGCAAGGGGAGGGGGAGGGGCCGAGTAAGTAAAATTCACACTGTTACGGGTAGGGTGACTCATTTGTGCCAATAGGCTGGTGAGACATAGAGAAACTCCCGGTACAGGAAGATCAGATGGGATAACGAATTTGAAAGTTCTTTGAAAATGGTAAATCAATCTAAGAGCAGGGGCTCTGGCTTCAAATAGACCTGGATTCAAAGCCTGCTTCTGGAATTTACCTATGACCTTGGGCAAGTGGCTTAACCTCTTGGAGCTTCAGTGTGCTCAGCCACAAGGAGGGGGTGAGAGTAGTGACTGCCTCAGTGGGCTGCTCTGAGGATTCAGTGACAGAATGTGGATAATGCCTGGCACAGAGTCTGGCATGTGGCCATCCATGGGCAGCTGCAGTAATGGTGAGGAAGAAGCTGGGCCCTTTCCTGGGGTGTCCTGAGAGTGTCCTTCCTCACGGTGTCTTCCTGTCTGGTTCCTACCCACCTTCCAGCCTTGCTGGTTCCCTGAGACAGAAAGACCATCTTCCTTCTCCACATTCTCATGACTTTTTTTTTTATCTAAGCCTTCCTTGTAGCATTCCTCAGAGTAGGCCCCACATTCATTGCTACCTAATGAGCATGCCTGATAAGGCTCAGTGGCTAGGGTCTTACTTGTTCCTGCCCACTGTGCCAGCACACAGCCTCCACCCTGTCCAGAGAGGCATCAGTGAGCAGTGGGATGGCCAGGAAGCAAGAACAGCAGCTGGGTGGCAACTGTCCTGGTCCTGATACCAGAACAGTGTATGTCATTTGCACTAATGAAGTACAGAGGAGAAAGGAATTTGTAAATACATTTTTAACAATTCTGCAGACTTCTTTTGATTGATCCAATTGAGTTCTTTTTTTTTTTTTTTTTTTTTTTTTATGAATACAGTTTCTTGTTTGTTTTGTTTTTAGGCCCTGATAGATTAAATGAATGAGAACTTCCCATCTAACCTACAGTTTGATAAATCCACCTAGAGTCATACAAGGAAAGTTGGCCCGATTGTAGAAAGCCCTATTGCTGGGCATCAGCAAAGGCCAAAAGAGATAAAAAGAAGAAGCATCCACTCTCAAAAGATTGGAGAATTCAAGAGCTGGCACTTGTGAGTCATGATCCCCCTGACCCCTACTCCCCGACCCCCCGCCACATTTTATAGGTGAGCCACAGGTTGCTCACCTATAAAATGGGGAAAGCAGAGCTCACTTTGCAAGGACATGGAGAGGTTTGATTTTGATGATAATGTGCACAGATCTCTCTCAGTACCTGGCAGGTAGTGGGTGCCCAGTGACGCCAGCTACTTTTACTCTTATTACTTGGCAATGACATGAACTTATTTTTTGGACTTCTTACCTGACATTTAAAACTAATTGTATGTGGGCATCCCGGGTAGCTCAGTGGTTTAGAGCCTGCCTTCAGCCCAGGGTGTGGTCCTGGGGACCCGGGATTGAGTCCCACATGGGGCTCCCTGCATGGAGCCTGCTTCTCCCTCTGCCTGTGTCTGCCTCTTTCTCTCTGTCTCTCATGAATAAATAAATAAAATCTTTTAAAAACAAAAACAAAAACTACTTGTATGTAAGAAAATGAACTGTATCTATCACTAAGAGAGTGAGCCCAGCCCAATACCTCTTAACTGGATAAACCTTTCGAGATTTTGATCTTGAGTCTCTGTTAAATGGGCATAGAGCAGAGGGAAGATGCTGTGGGAGATCAGAGAAGAATTGGGCAGGGCAGGATCTCCGGGACCTCAATGCATGGCTGCCAGGGTTTTCTTTGGTAAGAAAGTCCAGGGATTACTTTGACAACTGAACCTATGCTTTGTCCATTACTGATGACCTTGGAAACCAACCAACCAACCAAGAAATAAAATCATTCATCTTCGCAATATTCATTGAGCTGAGAAGACCTTCCTTCCTTCCTCCCTCCCTCCTTCCGCTGAGCCTCCCTTTCTCCCTCACATCCTCTCCATCGGTGTGAAGCCCCTCTTCTGCCCAGCAATTTCCCCCATCTAACTCTTCAGGACAGAAATGCCTGTGGGGTTTCTCTGCCCTTCCTCTTGCCTGTCGCTCCCTCATGCCCCTGCTCTGCAGCCAGTGTGGCTGGCTCCAGTGTCACAGGGCTGAATAGCCTGGCTCTGACTCCCTGGGCCCGCCCCACGCTCTGCCTTCTCCAGATGCAGGCACGGTAGGAGTAGGTAACACTTCAGGCCCTTCCTGCTTTGCCACTGTAATCCCAATGAGGTCACCTGTGGGTCTGGGGCCTGACCCACCGGGGTTCCATTCCCCACTCCGCCACTTACTGCTGGGTGGCCTTGAGCAAGGTATGCAGTCACCAGTGGCTACACAGAGGGCTAATACTGGACATCCCCTTTAGGGTCAGGATTAAAGGTGTTACATACTAAAGGTTTATACTTGTGCCAGCAGAGAGTAAGCAACTTCACAAGTGCTTCCTACTATTGCTATTATGCAAAAGAGGGAACAGCAGCCCTTCAGACCCATCTCACACTGACTGTGGGGCCCTGTCCTAGAGTTCACTCTCTGCCAGTTCATAAATGCAGCAACCCTATTATCCAGCATCGTGGCATCTCATGGTGAAACACATTAGTGAAAGGGTGAGGTACAGTGGCTTCTAGAGGAGCTCAGTTGAGGTCAGGGCCATGTCCCTCCCCCGCTGGATATCCAAGGGTCTCCTGACCTGGTGTAGAGATGAACGCATCAAGCCAAACAGATTGTGTAGTCAGTAAACCCTGTGCGCCTAAGAGAGGACTGGCGAGCACGTGTCCAGCCTACAGGCAAAGAGATCCAATGAGGTTTTTGATGGTGCCAGCCAAACAAGATCCCACAGCTGGATCCAATCTGCAGGTCTAATTATGGCACTCCTCCCACTGAGTGACTGCTTGCTTTGGGCTTGAGTCATGGTTCTCATCATCACGTGTATGTATGTGTGCATGGAACAGCTTTATGGAGATAAAATTCACATACTGTGCAATCTGTCCTTTTAAAGTATGCAATTGCTTTTTTCCTACTATAGTCACAGAGTTGTACAGGCATCACCACAGTCAATTTTAGGACATCTTCAGCACCCCCAAAACAAATGCCCTACCCATTAGTAGTCGTTCCTCTTTTCTTTCTCTGTCTAGCCCCTGGCAACCACTAGTCTACTTTCTCTATAGATTTGCCTATTCTGGACATTTCCTATAAATGAAATCTTACAATATGTGGTCTTCACTCTCTTCTTTCACTTGGCATAATGTTTTCAAGGTTGATCCATGTTATAACACCTATCAGTAGTCATTCCTTTTTTTTTTATGGCCAAATAATATTCCACAATATGGCCAGAACACATTTTGTTGAACCATTTATCTGTTGATGGACTTTTTGGTGGTTTCCACCTTTTGGCTTACATGAATAATGCTTCTCTGAACATTCATGTACAGGTAGGTGCTTGAGTAGATACAAGTTTTCATTTCACTTTTGAAAGCACCCAGGGGGTGCCTGGGTCAGTTAAGCCACTGACTCTTGATTTCACCTTGGGTCATGATCTCTGGGTCCTGAAATTGAGCCCTGTATTGGGCGAGCCCAGAGTTGGGCTCCACACCCTGTAACCCATGTATGCTCCATGCTCAGTATGGAGTTTGCTTGAGATTCTCTCTCTCCCTCTCCTTCTGCCCCTCCCTCTGCTCACACAGGCTCTCTCTCTCTCTCTCAATTAATAAATAAAATCTTAAAAAAAAAAAAAGGAAAGTCCCTAGGAGTGGATGGCTGGCTTACATGGTAAAGTGTATATTTACCCTTATTGTAAATAGGTGCTGTACTACATCATTTTGCATTCCCATGAGAAGTGCAGGAGAGTTCTAGCTGTTCCACAGTCTCTCCAACATTTGCTAAGGTCAGTCTTTTTAGTTTTAGTCATTCTCATGGAGGAATAGGAGTTTTGATTTGCATCTCCCTGTCCTCACTCTGAACCGCTGCAGTTAGCTCCCTGGCCTGCCATGTTCTCCCTTGGGGTGAACAAAGACAAATAGGTATTGGTAGGAGAAAAAACTGGGCGAAGAAAAGAAAGAATATTTGAGCAGGTGGGAGGGGAGCCGGACAGGGGCAGAGCAGAGCGCTGACTTAGCTGTTTGCAGGTTGCCTATCTTTGTTTTCCTAACACATTGGAATCTCCTGGCTACTGGTCTTTGATTTCCTTTAATTAGCCTTCCCCACTGACAGAGACAGGTCAAGATTTCTAGGAAGTGCTCCAGACAACTCTGCCTGACAGACCTACATCCCTAGGCATTCATTCCTTAGGGCTGAAATGCATTCTATTTCTCATCATCTGAGCTGACTTAGGGGCTGGCAAAGCGATTGTACTTCTGGTGAGTTGAATTTTCATTCCCTGCTTTGCCTCCAACACAAAAGAAGTGTATTATTTACAAAATATCTCTGTCACCTAGAAAATATCTCCCTGGGAAGAATTAAACAGTTACACATTAAAACCTTTTAGAAATGCAGGCACGCATCAGCTGCCATGAGTACACCAGCACTGCAGACCTGTTTGGCATCTATGTGGTAGAAAAACAAGCTACGAAAGCTTCTAGGCAAAGTTGGCTCACTTGAAGGACATTTTATTGTAAATCTCAGCACTCTCAGAGATTCCTTAAATAGCAATAGCCATGCTGGAGAAGGAAATTTCTTAAATGTGGTGAGGAAATTTTAAGAGTTGGGGAAAAAAGTACTCAGAAATAAATTCCTAACCTACTAAGCTTGTGCTCCAAACAAGCAGGACAGAGATTTATAAAGAAGTAAATTATAAGACGGCATGATGGCTATTATGACAGAGAGATGGACAGGGCACAGAGAGCAACTGTTTGGAAGATGGGTTAAGACTATCTGACAGGATAGGGACATTGAAGTTGGGCTTTGAAGGATGAATAGAAGTTTGTTAGAAGATAACAGGAAAGGGATCCCTGGGTGGCGCAGCGGTTTGGCGCCTGCCTTCGGCCCAGGGCGCGATCCTGGAGACCGGGGATCGAATCCCACGTCGGGCTCCCGGTGCATGGAGCCTGCTTCTCCCTCTGCCTGTGTCTCTGCCTCTCTCTCTCTCTGTGACTATCATAAATAAATAAAAATTTAAAAAAAAAAAAAAGAAGATAACAGGAAGGACAACCTACCAGTGAGAAGAGCATGCATAAGACACTAAGATATGAAACCATGGTAGGATCAGGAAACTGTAGGTCCTTAAGTGAGTCTAAGGCATAGGGTGGGTAAGAGAAATGGTAGGAGAGAAGCTGGTAAGCTCAGCAGAGAAACTTGAGGGCCAAAATAAGGAGTTTGGACCTCATCCATTGCTGGGTTTTGGTCGTAATATGTTCTTGAAAGAGCACCTGGTCATGACAAGGGGGAATGGATGGAGAGAGCAGGGCTAGGAGTGATCTCACCAGGGCCTCAGTATCAGGTGATGTGATGTGCTAACACCGTGCTGTGTCCCTGGGATTGGAAGTCATCTGGCAGTATTCCCAGGGGAGGCTAGGGACGATCAGGGCCTGAAAGGAGGGTACAAACCCTTCCCAGTGGTCACCCAACTCATTCCCCACAACCAGAGGGGGATGTTGATCCTCTTCTCCCTCAGGGCAGATCTTGGACACCACGTGTCGTTCTTAATCTAGGATGGGAAGATCGCCAAGGCCCAGCTGGGACTGGAACAACCCAGACGCTCGAGGTTCCATCTCCTTGGTACTTGAACCTATCACGATCCCTTGTCCTAAGCCTTGTTGTCAACCCAGCTCCCCTCACAGCTATGTCATACCCTGGGAGTCAGGCGGGTCAGGACTGGTCAGACCCTTGGCTTTTCCAGAGTTAGAAATTGAGGTACGTGTGAGGCCCAGGCTTATGAAGGCTCCCAGGACTAGGAAAGGGTAGGGTCAAGACTTGAATGAGGGTATTCAGATTCCCCAGTCACTTTTCTAGGCTAGCTTCTCACAGAGGGTCAGGAAAGCAAACACCATGCCATGTGGCAAACATGTATTTTCTTACTTTAATTCTCAGGACTCTTCCCATTTTGCAGATGAGAAACTGAAGCTCCAAACAAGCAAGAGACCTGTCCATCTGATGTCTCAAAGATACACCAAGCTGCCTTCTCCAATCTGAAAACAGAGTTGGATCAAGGTCTCTTTCTACACTGGCGACAGTCAAGCCTGCTTTGCTAAGCAAGGACTGATGAAGACACAGGCCTCTGGAGACCCCAGTGTTTTCTGCCTTGGCATGGTAAATGACTTGCAAAATAGCGCGGCATTAAGAGAGGTTTTTGCAACAGAGCTCTTGTGACAAGGTGAAGAGGCCATAATGCTCCGGGACTTGTGCTTCTTTTTTTAAAAAAAAATAACCATTTTTCTCTTTCTGACAAATAATTCAGATCCCAGGCGGCAGAGCAGCCAGGGGAAGTTGCCCCTCCCCCCAGCAGCACCCACTTCCTCCGGGGCCCAGGAGAGAGTGGGCCTGCTTTCTCCCGCCGCTGCTCTCTGAGCCGGCCCCAGGTACAGGAGTTTGTTTTATGGATGGGTCTGTCGTGAGTCAGTATGATAATGTTTCCTGTGAGAACTTTATTTCCCTGCATTGTTTGCAAAGTCTGTGTGTGTGTCTGAGCACGTACTCCAGTCCCTGCCTTGGTTGTAAGACACCCCTGCGGGGGGTGGTAGGGGCCCAAGGAGACCAGACATGGGTTGTCCCCATCCCCTCTGGTGACAGGGAGAGGTGGGGGTGACTCACATGCTTAGGTCTTGCCAACAGCCTGTGATGGTCTGGCTTCTCTGCCGAAAGCCACTTCAATCAGTCGGCTCTTGCTGGCACCCAGTGTGGGCCCGGGCCACACTGGCGGCACCCACCCATGGCTGTCTGGGATGCTTCTGAATTAGGGCAGGAGATGACCCTCTCACTCAGATTTTAGCTCGTTGGTTTGCAGGTGGGGAAACCCAGGGAAGTTACATGATGTGTCTAAGCTGAACCGACCACTGGGGAGGCACGTGGTACAGCAGTAAGGCAGGGTCCTTGCAGCTCCCTGGTCCTAGGTTCAAATCCTGATTCTGCCACTGGTCACTGGGCAGGTCACTTCATCAATCTCAGTTGCTTTGACTGGCAAATGGTGTTAATCATGCTCAGCTTGTAGACCAGCTGCAAGCATTAAGTCAGAAAACAGAAACAGAGCAGGTGCCACAGAAGGAGTTTGGAGAGTAGTCTTTCTTTCCCCATTTCCTCTGAAATACAAGAGGGAGCTGGTTGCCGTAGCAAGTGCTACACAGCAAATGCCCCCGGGGAAGACACCAAGGAGGCATCAAGGCACCTGGTTTGTAACAGTGATCCTCAGACCACTTTGTCAAAGCCACTGAACTCCTGAGCTTTCCAGAACAGAGAGGAAATGGCCCTGGTGCTAAGAGATGGCTATCAGCAGTAGTCAGTAGCTTAGCCAAGAGTGTTAATAGAAGAAAAAAGAAGAAACTATAAGTTGTTCCAACTCTCTTTAATATCTTAGCCCACTGCCCACTGGCTTCTCTGACCCCTGCCCACCATGGCATTCAGGAGTAGCCCCACATCTGTGGTTCTGTGCTCACCTGCCTTGGTGGCATATCTATTAATTCCTTCAACTCTCATTTCCATCTTTTCCTGTTATGGAACTTTCTGGTGGACATTTTTTTTCCTACGGATTTTATTTTTAAGTAATCTCTACATCTAACATGGGGCTCAAACCCACAACCCTGAGATCAAGAGTTGCACACCCTACCGACTGAGCCAGCCAGGTGCTCCAGAGACTGTTGTTTTGATCTGCCCAGCATTTACCTCCTCTTCTTCTATTTTTAAAAATACCTTATTTATTCATGAGAGACACAGAGACAGAGACATAGGCAGAGGGAGAAGCAGACTCCCTTTGGGGAGCCTGATGTGAGACTCGATCCCAGGACCCTGGGATCATGACCTGAGCCATAGGCTCAACCACTGAGCCACCCAGGTGCCCCATACCCCCTCTTCTAGAATCAGAACGCAAGATTGGTTTTGAGCCCCTCCCACAGCCCTCTCACTAAACACAGTCTTTATGGACTGTTAATACCAGTGCCCAACAATTTTTGGCTAAAGGAGGACATCTGATCCCAGCCAAGCCAATCACATGTCCTTCTCCTGGGTTCTGAATCTCAAGGGAGGATAACACAGGGACTGAACATGGTTAGAGTTGCCTCATCCCACAGAGGTTTCCTAAAGAGATGAGCCAGGTTTGCTGCCTGGACCCAGGGAATTGCTTTTGACCCATCCGTTCCATGGTGTGATCTGTGGACTCTCATCCCCATACCTTCCCAGTCAATTTCGTTTGCCCTAAAGTTACAGCTGTAACTTGCAACTGATGCATCCTCAGTAATACACAGAGTGCATACAGTAGCCCCCTTACCCCGGGGTGGGGGTATGTTCCAAGACCCTCCATGGATGCCTGAAACTGCAGGTGGTACCAAACCCTACACATGTAATGTTTTTCTCCTAAGTATACCTACCTATGAGAAAGTTTCATTTATAAATTAGGCACAGTGAGAGATTAACAGCAACAATAATAAAATAGAACAAATATAACAATATACTGTAGTTAAGGTTATGTGATGGTGTCTCTCAAAAGACCTCACTGTACTGTCCTCACCCTTGTTCTTGTGATGATGTGAGATGATAAAAGGCCCACGTGATGAGACGAAGCCAGGGGAATGACGTAGGCACCATGATACAGCGCTAGGCCACTTCTGATCTGATGATATATGTCAGAAGCAGCATTGTCTGCTTCAGGAGCATGCTTGACCGTGGGTAGCTGAAATCATGGAAAATGAAACTGCGGATAAGGGGGGATGACTGTATATATACATTGATATCTCACCTTCTCGGCTTGTCTCACGAGCAGGGACTGAGCCATTTATTCATTCACTCATTTATTTATTCAGCGAACCATGACCAGATTCCTACTTTGTTCGAGGTCTGGCAGGAAATTGGGTGTTTGGAAATGAAAACACAGTTCCTGCCTCCAAGAAGCTTGAAGTCTGAAAATGTACAAGTTACTCCTCAGCCCACCATTCATGGAATAATGCTTGTTGGGCACCTATGGTGGGCCAGGTGCTGTGCTGCGGCCTGGGTGACAATGGAGAGGATGGGATCCCTGTCCACACATCACCATGGCAATCTGCACAAATCAGGTGCTCCAAATAAACTCAGGATTCCAGAAGGTCAGAGTCTGAGGTCATCCAGAATCCACACAGCCTACCAGTTTTTGAACAATCTTGTTGGGTACTGGGGACTGAGTATTGCGGTTTCATAAAATATTTTAATTTTTTTTTACAGCTTTATTGAGGTATAATTTACATGCTGTAAAATTCACCCATGGAAAGTGTACAATTCAAGGCTTTTTAGAGAATCTATGTTGTGCAACCATCACCACAATCCAGTTTTAGAATGTTCCCATCACCCTGTCAAGTTCTTTCATGCCTGTTTGCAGTCAATCCTGGCTTGAAGAATTCTATTTTTTAAAAAAGCCGCAGGAAACTTTGAGAACCAGTCATCTATTCTATCCCACTTTCTCTACTGATGGTTAAACCAAGGCCCAGAGAAGAGAAAGGACCCTGTTGAGGACATGTAGTGAGCCAGCAGCATTGCTGAGATTCGACTCCAGAGTGACTTGACTTCAAAGCCAGGGGAGGCACTGTCAATAGTGGTTAAAGGTCCCGGAACCGTGCAGTTTTAGCTCACATCCTGGCGCCACCATTTATCTGCTGTGTGACTATGGGCAAGTTGCTCAACCACTCTGGGCCTCAGCTTCTTCACTGGCTCCTGTGCTGCAGAACAGTACCTACCTGAGAGGGGTGTGTGGATTCCACGAGATCGTGTCTATGAAGGCACTTAGCGCAGTGCAGGATGTACACAGTTCTTGGGGAAAGTTGGCTAATAATGATCATTTCACCACATCACTGTCTCCCAATTTCCCCTCAGAAATTTGGAAGTGAAAAAGACAGTGATGAAACAAAACCAGTCCAAGCCCCAAATGGAAATGCATGTACAGAGGCAGCTTTCTAAGAACGTGGTGCAACACCCCACCCTGGGGCATCATCACCCTGCTTGGTGGATGGAGCAACTGCTGGGGGGCGTTGCTCAAGCTGCCCGGGACCCTGCGGGGAGACGCAGCGGTGGCCGTTCCTTCCTCCCCAGTTTCAGCATTGCCCAACAGGCCCACAACAGACACATTTCATCAGCGTCCAGGGAGCCTGGCTCCCTTCCCGCTCCCACCCTGAGGGGCCAGATGTGTGATTCTGGCGCCGGTTCAGGAGGGGCCAGGCCCCGCCCACGCCCCGCCCACGCCCCGCCCCAGCCGCGCCGCCGCCCTGCCGCAGGCTTCGAGCTGCGCGGGGCCGGGGCAGGGCACCCAGGAAGGAAGGGGACTCAGCACGGCGCCGCAGGCTTTGTGTGTGTTATCTCTGTCAGCCCAAGAAGGAAGCTATGAATATCATACCCCATGACAGCTGAGGAAACCGAAATTCGGAGAATGGGTGGGGGTGGTTCACCCAGGTAGGGCGCTTCCCACAAACACTGGGTGCCCCGGGAGGTGGGATTAGGTCCAGGTAATGCTGCTTCTACGAAGCCCAGTGGGGCGTTTTGTTTTGCTTTTTTGTTTTGTTTTTGTTTTTAGCACACAAACATTAGACATACTTCAGACACCGGGGAAAGAGTTCTGCCTTTGAAACTGAGCATATCTGACTTTGGGCGAGTTGCTTAACCTAAGACTTCATTTGGGGGAAAACACCGCCTAGTTTGCTAGGTTGCCATGGTGATTAGACAGCCTGTATGTAAAAAGCACCTAGCATGGTTTACTGAGCTGCTCCTGAGTACAGGGCCTGGAGGACACCAACCCTAAGAAGTTCCCGTGTATGTGACAGGAGACAAAATCCTATGGTAATCGAAGTCCTATTTTGGGGGGAATATTTTATTTATTTGCTATTTTAGAGAGAGAGACAGAATGGGAGTATGCCAGTGGGAGGAGGAACAGAAAGGGCAGGCGATGGAGGGGGAAAGAATCTCCAGCAGACTGTGCACTGAGCATGAAACCAAGGCAGGGAGGGCTCCATCCCACCACCCTGAGATCATGACCTGAGCTGAAACCGAGAGTCAGATGCTTAACTGACTGAGCCACCCAGGAGCCCCATCCGAGCTCCATTTTGATGAAGATTAGAATGAAAGAACTATGGCATAAACTAAGGATGGAGCCAGGAAGCATTCTGGCTTTGAATGGTGGATAGATTGTTGACAGCTGGGGAAGGCTGGAAGTCAGGATGGGGGAAGAGGAGGTGGGAGGTGAGGCTGGAAGAGCTCACTAAAGTCAGACCCTGAGGATCTTGAATGGTGGAGATTTTCAACTTTATCATGTAGGTCATAGGGAGCCATTGAAGGTGTTTGAGCAAGGGCATGTCCTGACCAGGGACCCTGATCTGCTGGCAGCTGAACTAGTGTTGACAGGAAAAGGGCTCTCTTTGGGGGCCCTTCCCTGGGCTCCCTAACTCAATGAGTGTGAATGCCGACTGCCTGCCATGTGTGAGGCACCTGTTGAATTTAGAAATGACCTCAATATATGTACCACTTTCATAAAGTAGTGACTCAGCCACCAGAGAGCAGGTGATAATTTGGTGAGCAGGGAGCATTGCTGAAACCTGATGTGAATGAGAGGCACCAGCCCCCAGCAAAGAACAAAGTACCGCAGGACAGTCAGGTAAACAGTGGAGGTCACCAGTTGGGCCATTGGTTTGGGGCAAATAGCTCCAGAGTAGCTGCTCTGCTGGCGTTCATGATGATGGCATTGGCAGTGAGAGCAAGTCACTGATGGTCTGGACACCTGTTTGCCAAGGCACAGAATTGCTCGTGTTAGTACTGCCATGAATAAATAAGCAATGAGCATAAAATAAGGTGATAGAAACAGTTCCTCCCTCTGGGTCCTCCTCGGCTCTCCAGCACAGCCTGAATCATGCTCCAGCCAAGCCAGACCAATTGGGGGAAGCCACAGGCGAGGCTGGGGGCAACAATGGCCACTCTTTTGCCATTGGGGTCACTGGGTTAGCCATCATCCACCCACCCATTGTCCACTTTTATTTCCAGACACTCCAAGAACCCCCTCCTCTTTCTGCCTGCTCTTGGGCCACCTTGATATTGTTGCCACTAACCAGGAAAATGGCCACCAGCCTGGGGCTTCCCTAGCCTCCAGATGATCCTGAAGCTTCTGCTGGGTTTCCCTATTGTTCCGTTGCAGCCATAAATACCAGGTTTACCCCTAAGCTTGGGCTAACTTGCTGCTTTGGGTCTACAAACCCCTCCTAGGAGGAGCCTCTGTGTTGCACTGGTGGAGATCAGGTTTGGAGATAGATGTCTTCTGCGCAGCTTCATACCTCTCAGGCAAGAGCCACTCCTGCTTGGCCCCAGGTACCCCCAAGGCACAGATGCAGACCTCAACCTTGTGGTACTTGAAGACCAGCCACATCTGGCTGGCTACACAGCGGTGGCCTGAGTCACCCCATCCAGGGTGATGATCCAGGGTCCTGAAGCTTCAGGAGTTCAAAAGAAGGTGAGGCCACGGAGGGCTGGGATGACCAGGGAAGGGAACCGAGAAGGAGAAAGAGAAGTGCTTGAAAATAAGATGAAGAGAGGGAAAGGAAAAGATGACAATAGCCTGCACTTGCTTTTTTGTGTGATGTAGGCGTACACTTTGGACAGGAGAGCTTGTTGGCACGTTAACTTCTGACTTGTTCTTATTGATGCCAGAGTCTCCAGGAAAAAGAGAGGTAGCATCTCCATTCCTCCACATTGGCTTTCTTGCCGAGAATTAACCAGCCGTTTCCCCACCGAGGCCAGTGCTCTCAGAGTCAATGGCGTTGGATGGTTCTGGATGAGGAGGGGTTCAAGGGTCAGAGGGAACAGAAGTGGGAAGGAGAGGGCTGTGTCCACTGAAACTGGGGCGGTGGGCCAAGGGGTGGCCTGGACATAGCTGAGCTGCGGGTGGGTGTGCAGGCACGGAGGCCATGGGGGCAGATGCTGGAGTCGTGTCCAAGGGACCCTGGCTTGGCCTGCAGGGATGGAGCTGCCTGTCTCTGAGAGGCCAGGGAGGACTGCAGATGCAACCACGAGAGATTGGGATTGAGAGGCCCTTCCTTGACTTTCCAGGTTGCCCTACCCAGAAAACATACTCATTCAATTTAGAAAGAAAATATATTTACTTTTAAACTCAAATGCTGTGGAATGATTTCTTTCTCTTTTTTTTAATTTAAAGATTTTTATTTCTTTATTTGAGAAAGAGTGAGAGAGAGAAATCAGGAGTAAGGGGAGGCACAGAGGGAGTGGGAGAAGCAGGCTCCCTGCTGAGCATGGAGCCCGATGTGGGACTCTACCCCAGGACCCTGGGATCATGACCTGAGCCCAAGGAAGACGCTCAGCCGACTGAACCACCCAGATGCTCACTACGGAACAATTTCATACCTCATTCTACAGGGACAGAAAAATTGATTGAGAGGAAACCAAATATTGGCAGTGGTGGGTTCAGTTCACTTTTGTCCTTGTGCCGTTCTTGATTTGTACTTTGTCTGCGATAGATAGGAACTGTTTTTGTCATAACACCATTTTTAAGACAATGGAGCAGGTTTCCAAACAGCATTTTGGTTAAAAAAGAAAAAAAAAAGTACATAAACGTACATACGTGTGTGTCTACTTAGACTGGAAGCCCAGGGGTTTGGTAATGGCACTTTTCCATTGTCTCTCAATGGTCAGGTTGCAGCTAATTCTTAGCTTCCCGTTTTTCATTTGGAAATGAATATTTGAAATAAGAATTTCACTCTCTATTGACTATTTTTTCCATGATAAAATGAACCATATAGTAAAGAAAAAGAAATATTTTCTAAAAGGGAGATAGGAAGTCCCACCCCCAAGCTCCTAGTTCCTGTGGGACAAATGAAAAGGACACTGGGCTGGGGGACGTGATGCGGAGGCGGCTGAGGCTGAGTTGAGGACAGTCCCCACAGGAGCCTGTGTTGAGCAATGAGGCTGGGCTGGGCAGGGAGGGAGGGAGGGGCTGGATTCCAAAGGCTGTCCATCAAATCCTTGTCCATCCTCACAGCAGCATTTGCATCATACTTTGGTAAAAGTGCCCTGATCTACCCCTGCAGAGTATAGCCCCCGCTTCTAAATGGCAGGCATTGGGTCCCAGTTGTGCTGGGCCCTGGGAGGCAGAGATGAATGTCAGAGGTTTGGTGGAAGGAGCATGAGCTCTGAGTTATCAGTTCCACCGCTGAGTCTGTGTAGCCTTCAGCAAGTTACTTAGCAGCTCTGGGCTTCAGCTCATTTCTCCGTAAGGATAAGGAGAAAGCCACCTCCCCTAAAGGGGTCAAATGGGGTAACAGCCTAGGCAAAGCCCCCGGCATGGAGACTGGCATATCATAGATGCTCGATACAAGTTCTGCTCCTCTGTCCTTTTCTTGGGTGTCCTGCAACTTCCCTACTCAGAGCCAGAGAAGCAGGCAGACACAAGAGTATTTACACAACAGTAATCATGAAGGCCAACACTAATGATGATGGTGCTGCCATTTGTCAAGCATATATTTTGTGTCAACCTGTGTGCTAAGAACATTAACAGCATTCTCATAATAACCTTGAGAAGACATTCCTGTTTTACAGAGAAGGATGTTGAGGGTCAAGGACACTGAGTAATTTGTCCAAGGCCGTGTGTGCAGTTAGAAAGTGACAGACGTAGACTTGACTTTAGATCTATCTTGCTCTTGACCACAAACCTGTATTCTTTTCCAAACTGATAAATGCCAACCCGGAGGTCCGTCCAGGGCATTAAAGGAATACAGAAGTGAGAACATGGTGATGGGGACCAGCAAAACCCAGGGTGGCTTCTCAGAGGGGGAGACATTTGTACAGTTGGGAGCTCATCAGGCTCCCTGTTTGGCAGATGCAAAGGTTAAGAAGAAGGTGACTATCCCTGAATGGGGTTTCCAGGCTTGTGTGGAACTCAAGGTCTTGGTTATGGGGTCCCTGATTCCCCATCTGCCTTTTAGGACAGTGGCCCAAATTGATTTAAAGACACCCAGCGGGTTGAGTATTTCCCGAGTGCTTATAGGGTACTCCAGAGTCACCAGCTCCTCGAACTGAGCAACTTGGAGCACAGAGATTCCTACTCCATGCTAGGTTCTGGAAAATGGAGACTCACACAGGCCAAGGGATTTTCCCCAAAGCCATAGACCTTGAAGTGGCAGATCAGGACTTGGATGCAGGTCTGGTCAGTCACCTAAAGCCCCAGCTTTAACCCCTGGTCGACCCTGCAAATCCAGACGCTCCCTGCAACAGAGATCCTGTGGTGAACACACAGAACTGGCCTCCCACTGGCCATGAGCCTCGGTGCAGAGAGTCCAGCCTTAGAACGGGGGTGCCAGACCAGGCTGGGGGTTCAGAGAGTCATACAGACCTGAGTTCAAGTTCTGACATGAGCACTTAATGACTCTGTGACTTTGGGTGCCATTGCCTCTCTCTGGGCCTCAGTTTCCTGATTTATAAAAGGGAGTGATGATACTGCCCCCATCCCGGGAATGCTGTGAAAATAAGAAATAATGTTTACCCAGTGCCCTGGCCTGTGGCTGCCACTCGAGAGATACCCAAGAAAAGCTTGTTGTCTTTGTATCTATGGAGTCCAGCATTGTTTATCGGGGCTTCTGACTGGCAAACCCTTGACCCACACCATTGCATAACACTGGTCCTGATCATATGAGCCTTTGCACCAGAGCTCAGATCCCCTGAGTCCCCATGGCCTTATCCTAAGATGCCGAGCTCCTTGCGTGTGGCAATAATCGTCTCACGTGGCAGCCGCCCTTCCTGCAATGAGTGTGGAGGCAGCCAAAAGCCCGGTGGTGTCGCCACCCTGTGCTCCATCCCCGAGTAGGGGCCGCTTTGCTTGGGGATTGCTAAACATGACCCCGTGTCCCGGGCACCATCCAGAGAGCTCATGCCATGGCTGGAGGGGCCGGAGATAGACCCGGACTCGGGAGCCCACCGGTGGTAGGGGCACAGATGTCCGACTCCACCGTCTCTTCCATTTGCCCATTTTCTACCCTGCAAGACCACCACCTGAAGGTCAGAGAGACCGGGTTTGAATCCAGGCTCTGCTGCTTCTTAGCTACGTGACTGTATATAGCGTACTTTCCTTCCCCAACCCCATCTGTAAAATGGGATTCATCATTCCTATAGTTCAGGGTTGCTGTAAAGATGTAATGGGGGTCAAAGTCCCAGCAGAAGGCCTGGCCCCAAATGGATGCTGAATATGACTACCAGTGGCTTCAGAATCAGCCCAAGGTCACTCAGCCTTTCAGCTAGAGGCTCAGGGCAAGCTGCAGAGAGTGGGGTCTTCCTGCCTCAAACTTCCAACTAACAAGGAACTTCCCTTGTAGGGTCAGAATAGGGACTCGGCTGGCTCTCTGCTTGCTAGTGAGGTGTCTGGACACTCCTGGGCCATTCTTTGCCATCTGAGCCTATTCAGTTTATGGTTCTCTTCAGCCCTAGCTTGGGCTGGCTTCTCCTTATTCAATCTGTATTTTAACTTTCTAAAAACAATATAAGCTCTCCAGGGGCAGGGCAGGCCTTGCACAGGGTTAAGGCACAGTCAATACTCACCAATCACTAACCAAGTTACCTGTATGTGTCAGGCTCTGTACTAACATCGGGGTGGTAACCAGCCTCCAGGATGCCTCCCAGGATTCTAGCCTCTTAGTACCCACACCTTTGTGTAGTCCCCTCCCACAGTGAACACAGCTGAGTTGTATGACCAATAGGGTCTTGTAAGAAATGACAAAATTGACTTCCAAGCCTAGGTCATAAAAGTGCAGTGTGGATTCCACATTTCACTCTGGAGGAACCAACTGTCTTGTTGTGAGGACACTCAAGTGGGGGTTGTGGGGCTACTTGTCAAGGAACTGAGGCCTCCTGCCAATGTCATGTGAGTGGGCCATCTTGGAAGCAGATTCCACTGCCCCAGTGAAGCCTTTGGATGATACAGCTCCAGCTGACATCTCATGCAACCCCATGAAACACTCTGAGCCAAAACCTTTCAGCTAAGTGGCCTCCAAATTTCTGACTCACAGACACTGTATGAGATAACCAATGATTATCATTGTTTTGGGCCATCAGATTTTGGGATAATTTGTTATGCAGCAGTAGATAACTGATACAGAGTATAAAATGACATATTCTCTATATAAAATGATTATACTGAGGTATAATCAACCACTCATTCCCTTTTCTGAGGGCTTCTGACTTACCCACAGCCCCTAGTGCCCAAAACATGGCGTATTGTCCTGCATGGATGTTTTCCCAACTATGGTTTACTGACCCTCTCTTTCAGGAACACCTGTCATGTTTGCCCATAATGTAGATTGTTGAGCTCCACACGAGACCTATTTGGCAGGTGCATGTGCCTCTGGTGCCCATGCCACATGGCAGGCCCACTTCTGATGTCATCCACAGATGTGGTGGTGATGGTTTTGTGCATGCTCAGCCTCACTTTGGGCTGTCAAGAGTCACATGTCTGGTATGGGCAGCACATCTTTTCACATCCTGTCCAGGACTTTCTGCAAAGTTGTGGAAGCCCACACATAAACAAAGTCAGGATGCCCCTGGGGGCAATCCTTGACTAGTGGGGATGGGAACTGTCTTTCTGGCATGTATTCTTGGAGTATTTATTCATAGAGAGAGCAGTGACCTCAGCAATGCACACCTATATTGGTTTTTCCTCCTTCCCTGTCTTGTTCTCCTCATTTTCTCACTACTGCTTCCTGCAATCCCCTCCCCCAGTTACCACCAGCACTGGCACTCATGCTCCTGTCTTGAGCTCAGGTGAATGTATTTTGAGACATAATGAGAGTCTGTGAAGTGGATCCCAGGAAACTGCATTTATGAAGGTTTTCTGGGTGATTCTCAAGTACGTTTAGTGTTCAGAACACTGTTTGATGTAGATTTTCCTAGTGTGGCGACCAAGTGCTCCATTTCCAAGAGTTATTGAATTGTCAGATGTGCTGGACACCTTCCATCTACCCCTCTAGATCCATGTCCACCTTTGTCCTGGATACCTGGCACCCTGAATGGCTGGCATCAACAGGCATCCTCACAGGTTCCTAGCAGGTTTCAGTTTAAGGGGACACATTCAGGAGCCCCAAAGGGAAAGAGACAGAAAGAGAAAGAGAGAGTTAGGGCATATTCCCTGATTCCCTCTCTGTGCGGTCTCCATGAGCTGGCTACCTTTTTGGACCAAGGTCACCATTTCTGTGAGGCTGTCTCTTTCAGCTTGCTCTCCCTCCAGGTTTTGGTGACAGCTCTTTGTCACTGTGGCTAGCCCCAGGTTCTGCTCTATCCCTGTAGTTTCTTTACACTCTGCCTACTTATTTGTAAACAATCCTTTTATTAAACTCTCATCAAATTTCCCGATCTGAGTGTGCCAGCTATTTCCTGGTGGGATCCTGACACAATTGTCATGCACCACGCCTTGTGGTGGTGGAATAAATTACGTTTTCCTCCCAAAACCGTAGAGGTTGCAAAGCATCTGCTCCTCCAGGATCCATTTCCTTTTCCCTGACTTCTGTTTGGAAATAGTCTCACCTCCCAACAGCTTCTGGGATGGGTGGGCCACAGAGATACGTTCATTGGCTTTCTGCATCTCCCTGGACTCAGTGTTTGGGCAGATGGCATGTCATGTGACCTGGACTGGTCCAATCAGGCTGAAGTTCTGGCAGGTGCTACCTGAGAAGACCAGGAGTTCCTGATCCCGGGGGCTGCCACCTGAGTGCCCCGGGCTTCAGATGTCAGTCCTCACCCTGGGCAGAGGTGCAGTGTGGGAAATTGGCTCCCTCCTTTCTCTGCCAGCTTAAAAACTCTGTGCTCTGGGTCAAATGACTTAGCAATTCCGTGCTTTGGTTGCCTTTTAAAAGGGGGCATAGGAGTTTAACAAGTGTCTAGTGGATTCTTTTAAGACAAACCCAGAGGACTCATGAAAATAAAATAAGATAAAAACAGAGAGTGAGACAAACCATAAGAGACTCTTAACTCTGGGGAACAAACTGAGGGTGGCTGGAGGGGAGGTGGGGAGGGGAATGGGGTATCTGGGTGATGGGCATTAAGGAGGGCACCTGCTGTGATGAGCACTGGGTGTTATGTGCAACTGATGAATCCCTATATTCTACCCTGAAATTAATAATATACATATGTTAACTAACTAGAATTTAAATAACCACCCCACCCCACCCCCAATTGATGAAAAGAACTTGGAACAGAGATTTTATTAAAGCAGCTTTTAGGCTTTACCCAGAGGCCTTTTCTTTCCTAGGACTTCTTTCCTGGGGTAGGTCAATGGAGCTGGAGAGATTTACCTGACAGCCTGCTGCTGTGCTCAGAATTGCCCCCCGCTGAAGGCTCTGTTATTCAATCAGGCTCCTCCACACCAATTCGGGCTTCTTTCCCTTGCTGGCAAGGAGTGGCTTTCTATGACTTCCTTCCCCTAGCTCACCTGAAGTGCTCAGGAATGTCTGAATCACCCACATAAATTATAACCCAAACCCAATTCTCCCCTATTTCCAAGAAGAGAGGGAGCTGGGTCCTGGGAGGCATCCCGCGGGGAGGTGGCTTTAATGGCTGGCTTGCTGGCTGGAGTGGAGGAGCTCTGCGCTGCCCTGCTGCTGTCCTTCTGGCCTAATCTGTCCTCCAAAGCCTGTGAGTCCTTGCTGCAGAGATGCCCTCAGCACCCTTTGCAAACAACCATCTGGTCATAGCCAGGCCTGAAACATCAGGGAAGCAGGACAAGGAAAGGTGAAGGACCGTGCCCAGCACAACATTCCCCTGGTGTCTGAAACACGCCCTCATCAGTGCTGCACTTTCTGGGGCTCACCACAGCTCTGTTCAGATTTCCCTTGAAAAAATGCGAATGCTGGAAAAATAAAAGGCCCTTAGGATCTGGATTCTGCCTCATTTCCCACTCTCCTTTCCTAGAGCCATGTCCCATCCCCAAGGACAACTTGGGGTTTCCAGAACCAGGCCCGGCTCCCTTGTATCTATGTACCTGTACCTATACCTTCATCTGGACTACTTGCGTGCTTTCTCCACCTGATGTACTCCTTTGCACTTCTACGATTCAGCGTAGCTGCCTCCTCCATCCCTCACACCGAGTGAGGGGCTCTCACTGTGTTCCCCTAGCATCCTGAGCCATATCTGTCATTGTCCTCATCACTCTGACTGGTCACCCTTGGTTTACTTGTCTGCCTCTCTCACTAGCCAGTGTCCTGGATGTGGGGCCCAGGACTACATCACTCCCAGCATCCTCAGCACCCAGGTCTAGCAGACAGCAGGGGCTCAGGGTGTTATGATGGGTAAATGCCACTGACCCAAGTGGCTACTGTCATTACGAACCAGGTGTCCTAGTTTGGGCTTCCCTACAAGCAGTGCCTAAGCGAGGATCTGAGTGTGAGCGGCTTATTGGGGAGGTGATGAGAACACCATCAGGAACCTGGGAGAGAAGTCAATCAAGAGGAGTGTGTTTATAAGCTGGATCCTAATCCCGCTGGACACCTCTGGCGGTATAGACTATATGTGACCTGGGGCGTGAGGGAGCTGGGGTGTTTGTCCCCAGTTGCTGTCGGCCCTAGAGTGGGGCTGCTGTTGGAGAACACTGGGACCATGGCAGATCCAATCAGGCAAAGAAGGCAGAGGCTGGTGGCTGGAGCTGACTTCTTGCACTCAAGCGGGAAGGGCGAGGGGAGGGGAGGATGTCCACCCTTGCATCCTGCCACCGCAGTGCTCCCCCTTCCACCCCTCACCCCACACACTGCTTGAGGCCAGTGACTGTCCCGTTCGTCTTGATGTCCCCAGTGTTCAATGGTGCGTGGCTCACAGAAGAATGCTTGGTGGTGTTGAATGAATGAATGCATAAATGAGTGAGTGATTAAAAACGGTGGCTATCAGGTTAGCAGATTTCTTCCTCCCTGGAAGGAGAAACGAGGGGTCTGAAGGTGCCTGGGAGCCCAGAGAGATTGGGTTCGGCAGGAGCGGAAGGGGGGCGGTCACTGGGGATGGGGGGACTGCCCCACAGCACTGAGGCCAGGAGGCCAGGGGGGAGAAAGCCCATCTCACGTGTTTCATGGGGTTGGGAAGCTCCCCTGGCTTGGGCCTTGCTGCTGTGGGGATCGTTTCCGCCCCGGGCCTGTGGGGTTGCGTGACTCCAGGAATGCTGGGCCCAGGGCGTGGAGGCGAGCAAACGCCATTAGCCCTATCAGTGATCTCCCGGTACAGATATGGAAGTTTGAGGAGGCCCGGCTGGCTCTGCCCGACTGTAAAGAGACCTGATTGAGGCGGGTCACGGGGAGGTGGCGGTGATTAAGGGGGGTTGAGTCCTATGGACTTCCTGCCCAGCAGGTAGTGGCGACCCAGGGAGTGCGAGGATGGGATATTAGTCATCGTGTAAACCCTCTCTGAGCTCATAAAACCTGGGCAGAGCGTTGGCGCAGGAACCTCCACCAGCCCCAGCGGAGAAAGGCCGCGTCCCTAGGGTGGAACCGGTGCGCTGGGCTTATCTTCCTAGTGTGGGGCCGAAGCTGTGGCTTCAGTCTTGGGAGTCCTGCCCTGGGGCCTGCCTGGCGGGGGGGCCGGTGCACACAACAGCTCTTTCAAGGTCACCACAACTCAGCGGCCCCAGGATTTCTAGTTTATAGTGTTTGCGAAGCACCTTCTCCCACTGTCTCATCCATCCTCCAAACAGCCTCGCCGCATCTGTAAAAGCGGTTATAACCTCCATTTCATTGATGAGAATACTGAGGTCCCAAGGTTTCAGGCCTGAAAAATACAGGACTGGAAAGGAAGAAAACCCAGGGAGTCAGACTGGGGAGCGCTGAAATTCAAACACAGCAAGTCTGCCTCTTGGCTCTGGCTAAGGCCCAGGGGTGCGGGTTGGGGTGAGGCAAGGGTGGGGGCGGGGTGTTTCCTAGGCTGGGAGCTGGAGGCAGGCACCTGCAGGGAGAAAATCAAAGAGTGAAAGGACTCTGGCCCTGAGCCCTGCCATCTGTCTGGGCCACTGCTTCCTGATAACAAAACTCTCTCTAGAAGCAGAGACAGGAGCTCAGGAGAATTTTTTGCTGAGTTACTGGAGAGAATAACGTCCCAGGAAGGAGTCAGAACAAGGCACATGTCTTCAATGGTATGTGTGCTTCTGTGTGTGGAGCGATGGGCCCGAAACACCCACCGAGGCCCCGTTGATGTGGGTCTCTAAGCCCCAATTCCTGGTGGTGACAGTGAAATGGAGAGGACAGGATTCATGTCTAATGGTCACTGTGTAGGAGAGAGAAGATGACATATGTCCTTGCCCGTGGGAGGCCCTTAAGAACTGGGAGCTGGGGATCCCTGGGTGGTGCAGCGGTTTGGCGCCTGCCTTTGGCCCAGGGCGCGATCCTGGAGACCCGGGATCGAATCCCACATCAGGCTCCCTGCATGGAGCCTGCTTCTCCCTCTGCCTGTGTCTCTGTATCTCTCTCTCTCTCTCTGTGACTATCATGAATAAATAAATAAAATCTTTAAAAAAAGAAAAAAAGAACTGGGAGCTGAATGGGATCCTATTTCTCCAACAGCCCCTAGCACGTAGGACGCACTCAGCATTTAGGGAGCCAATGGATAAAAAGAAAATAGAGAAAGTGAAACCTCCTTTTGACCTCTGTGGGGAAACAGGGCTTAGAGAGGCAATTTCTGGAATACTTGTTGGTCTTCTCCTTGATGGTCGCTGTCCTGTGACTGTCCTCACCCTCTTGTGCTGCCCTCCCAGTGCTCCTCCAGCCCACCTCACCTCTCAGCAGCAGATGCCCATCTATCTAACAGGTAACTAGACCCCCTCCTGGACGTCCATTGGTTTCCCACCCTGAGTATTTCTATATTCCTTCAGATAAACCCCCACCTCAATAAAGAGAATGTCACGTCACCCAGGTCAAGCCCTGAGAACCACCCTGGAGTGCTCCCCTCCTCCCCCAACATTAAGCAGGCCCTGGACTATTCCTCCAACCCCCTTGATGCCTTCTCCTTGCTCAAGGCACCTTCACCTCTTGCCTGCAAGACAGCCAGAGCCTCCTAGAGGTCTTCCCACCTCCGCATCAAGTCCTATCTCCTTGCTGGCTAACAAAGCAAATATATCTGATTTGCCAACTTCCCTGCTTAAAATCTTCCATGGCTCTCTACTCCCCCCAGGATAAAGTTCTAACCCTTTCGTCCATTAGTATAGGCCCCAGCCTAATTTGATTCCATCCAGTTCAGCCATCTCTCAACTCCCCAACTCCCCGGCACCCTTCTGTTCCAGCCACACCAAAATACTCATCCTGCCTAACATGCCATGTGCCTTTAAACATGAGCCCCTTGCCTGGACACCCTTCCATGTCTGCCTGGCCAACCCTTATAAACTTCTCAGTCCATCTCAAATGTCACCTCCTCCATGAAGCCTACCCTTACCCCCACCCAGGGTTAAACCTCTCCTGTACTTCCACATAGAGCTCAGATTCTCTGGGAAATTTATGATAACCTATTTTGACGTTGGATGGCAAGTGCAACATTTGGTCAGAAGAGCATGGCTGTCCCATTTAGCCCTGGCACACACAGTCCTCTATCCCAGCCTTTATCACAGTACAAAGATGGCAATGAATTTTTATTTGCTACGTCAAAGTGCCACATGAATTCAAATGTCACCTCTTTTTCCTCACAGTAACTTTATGATGTAAGTATGACCTTGCCCAGTTATAACAGAGGAATTAGAAAACCTTTCTAGTTCAAGGTCATGCTAATCCAAGGTCATATGCCCAGAAAGTGGCAGAGAAGGGCCTTTGAACCCACCTGCCTGCCTCTGAACCTTCTTCCTTCCACTTGTCAGGTGGCGTTGATTTTGCCAGCTTATATGCCTGTCTCTAGGAGAGAGTGAGTTCTTCGATGACTCGAATCATACCAGGTATATCTGAGTATCCCCAGAGCCGGAGACAGAGAATGTCAGTGAATGTTTGCTGACACTGAGCTCAAACCCGTTCCTCCGCACTCCTCCCAGGCCGACCACTAATGACCTTCTCCCCTTTATTTTGGCAGATTTCCTTTCTCTCAACCGTGCAGGGAGCAGGATTATGGGACTCCAAGTTTGATTATCAGCTATGAGATGTTGGGCAGGTAAATTCTTACCCTAAAGATACTGGGGCCTGGTCCCCTCAGAGTAGGGTACATGGCCTATTCTCAGGGGTACTTAAAGCCATGGAAAAACATATAACACCCCTCTGTGGAGAGCCTTTTTCTCCTTTAATTTTTCAGGTAGGGGAAATAAATTAAGTCATTTAACTTCTAAGCAATATTTTAAACATTAACTCAAAATTTTTAAAAATTTGGCATAAACTACAAAGTTTATGTTAACTTTTAGGATAAAACTTACATGGGCTGCTTTAGGCATGTAGCCTAAATATGAGGGAAAGATGTGGAAAGTACCTAATAAAATCGTGCAGGTTCCCCGCTACTAGGGCCCACGTGGGCTAGGGGCATAAAGAGATGCTGATATCAACCCTCCTTCTTGCCCTGCTCCCTTAGGTCTTCCATAGCTGGTTGAACACAATGAAAAGACTGTCTCGGGAGTGAGACGGAGCGGATTCTGAATCCTCGAGTGGAGAGTTACTGCTCTGTGAAGTCAGACTTAAAGTTCTGTTTCCCTTCAGTATCATGGGCTTCGAGATACCACCTACCGCTCCCTGCTGGCTATACCGCTTGCCCAGATTTGCCTTCCACCCATCTCTACCCTGCTCTGTGCCCTGGGATGGTGTCCATTGATTCTTTTGTTCCCTGGCTTCCAGTAGGATTGGGCCAAGGACTGGGAGGAGAGAGAGGAAGGGTATTTATCTTCCAGTTTGCTCTCTGCCGTGAGAATGTTCCTCACTTCCTTGGGCCACGGTTCTTGCGAGTTAGCCCTCTCCTGTGGCCACAGCTCTGTTGGCTTGGGGTGCCTGGGGGGCTCAGCCGTTTAGCGCCGCCTGCAGCCCACCCCAGGGCGTGACCCTGGAGACCCGGGATCGAGTCCCACATCAGGTTCCCTGCCTGGAGCCTGCTTCTCCCTCTGCCTGTGTCTCTGCCTCGCTCTGTGTGTCTCTCATGAATAAATACATAAAATCTTAAAACAAAACAAAACAGAAAAAACCCTTTTCCTCCCCTGGCCTCGGGGCCGTGGCTAGCCTGGGGTGGCCGGAGGCTCGCACCTCCCCATATTGGTTCCCATAGCCCTCCCCAAGGTTGTGGATCGCCCCCCGCCCCCTGCACTAAACTCTCCCCGGGGTCCCTTCGGAGTGTGCCACGTGCTCTGTGGGACCTTGCCCCGTAAACCACCTCCCTGGGTTTGCGGAGGACTAAGGGGCCATGAGGCAGTTTCTAAGTCAGGCTTGTATGATGTTTGAGAGGAGCGACGGCTGTCAAGCCCGACCGACCGAGTGGGGAGCCTGGGAGGGTGGAGGCCGCCCTGGGGAGGGCCTTGCCAGAAGGCGCAGCTCCCGCAGCCCGGCTTCCTGCCCCGGCAGCCGCTCCCGCCCCCCACGCCGAGCCCCGGGAGGCCTGGCGGCCGGCTTGGCCCGCGCTTCCCGGGCTCCGGGAGGCCGTCCTGGCTGCCTCCCCCCGGCTCGGAGCGCCAGCTCGCTGACTCGGCGCAACGCCCCTCGGCGGCCGGTGGGAACGAGCAGCCCCGGGGCC
Source organism: Canis aureus (assembly GCF_053574225.1). NCBI lineage: Eukaryota > Metazoa > Chordata > Mammalia > Carnivora > Canidae > Canis > Canis aureus. The sequence goes on from NC_135629.1 coordinate 7,165,962, forward strand.
CCTCCCTGCGCCGGGAGGCAGCACCCCTCCGGCTGGCGCGGCTCCAGGCCCCGGGCGCTAGCGGCGCTGGCTGCGGTGGGCGGCCGCGGGGGGGGGGGTGCAGGGGCAGCGGGGACCACAGGGGCCTCGCCCTCCTTCCAGCCCCCCAGAGCTGACGCGCGGGGCAGAGCCTCTGCCGTGCAGATGAGGAACCCGAGGCCCCCAGAGCGGTTTCCCAAGGGCCGCCACAGGCCGCCGGCGGAACCCAGGCCACGCGGGACCGCCCCGCACAGGCCGGCGCCTCACGGTCTCCTCTCTGGGTGAGGACACGGGTGACCAACATCCCCAGGCCCGAGCGAGGGCCCAGCAGATGCTGCAAGGGGCTCCAGGACCTACCTCTGGTCCTCACAGCGACCCTACAAGGCAGGACCATCACAGACTAGAGGAAGAAGCTGAGGCCCGGAGTCGGAAGCGGCCTGCCCAAGGTTGCACAGCTAGTATGGGGCAGAGCCAAAGTTCCAACTGAAGTCTTGTATGCCATCAGCTGCAGCTCTGCCAACCAGCAACACTGTCTTTGCACCCAGCGGGTAGTAGAAAACAACCCTAAATAGGGTGGGCCTCGGGGCACCTGGGTGCCTCCTCAGTGGTTGAGCACCTGCCTTCCACTCAGGTCATGATGCCAGGGTCCTGGGATTGAGTCCCACATCAGGCTCCCCGTGGGACTCCCCGTCTCCCTCTGCCTGTGTCTCTGCCTCTCATGAATAAATAAATAAAATCTTTAAATAAATAAATAAATAAATAAATAAATAAATAAATAAATAAATAAATAAGGTGGGCCTCAGCAGGCCTGAGATCTAGGCTTAGCTTTGCCTCTACCTTTTATTTGTGTAAGCTTGGGCTAGCTCCTGTACCTCAACTGGGGCTCTCTTTCTTGTCTGAGAATAGCGGTGACCCAGCCTGCCCTGCTTGCTTCATGTGATATTTTGTAAGACATGCAGGGTGGGTGCAGTTATTCCCATTTTACAGAGAGAGAAACTGAGACGCGTTCCTTCATTCATGATGAATGAATCAGATGCCATTTGCTGAAGGATTTCTTTCTCTAGGCCAGGTTCTTTGTCCCCAGAGGGGAAGTGTGACTTGCTCAGGGCCACACACCTAGAAAGTAGCAGAGCCAAGCCTCGAGCTGACAGTGGATACTCTATTCTACACGCCACAGCCTCTAGGATTATGTAAAAGTGGCCACAGGATCACAGTTTTCCAACTCTTGCAGAAAGCCACTTGGATCCTCCTTGAGCACAGCCCATGGCACTAAATAGATCCCAGGAATGCTATTCTCCTGGGAACTTCTGGCCTGGAACATATTTACAAAACTCTAGAGGGGATGGAAATATCCCAACCCACTCCCTACAGACCCAAATTAGCAATTTTCTTATTCTTTATAACCCCTCCGGAGATGCAAACTATGTAATATTAGTCTAAAATTAGGACCATAAGTCACAAGAGAAAAGTCCCACTACTTTGGAGAAATGTTTTCTTAGCCTCATCCTGGCATTTTTTTTTTTTTTTTCTAAATCAGAACATGGCAGTTGTCTTTCATATAATTATTTTCTCCTAGTGCTTATGGACTGGAAGCAAAATGCTTTTGAGAGAATGTATTTTTTATTGTACTGCCAAATGTTGAAATCCAATCTCTTTACCTGGTTTCCCGTCTATTCAGGGAAGGCGCGGAATACTTGAACAGGAAGAGCCTGTTCTATGAGGCCAGGATGCCTTCTTGAGTGAGGGACACTTTAATAATAACAGTGGCCACGACGTTATCTGTAGCCAACACAGACTGACTGGTTAAGAGGTGCCAAGGAGCTGTGTGAAGTGTTTTATAGGCCCTATTACATTTAATCCTCACAATTACCTGTAAGATGGGTATTATTGTTCCATTTTACAGATGAGGGTAATTAAGAACTAAAGAGGTTCAGAGAGTGGCCAAAAGTCATATGGTTATAGGGCAAGTAGTGGTAGGGTTAGGAATTTAATTCAAACCCAGGCATCTCTAAAGTCCAAATTGAGATATTGTCTTCCATAACAGTGTCACATACTATGTGCCAGACACATACTGAATGACTCACATAATAATCTTTTGATCATTACAATAATCCCTCTAAGAACTTTGCCCCATTCTTTTTCCTTGTTCCACAGTGCAGAGACTCACACTAGCTCCAAGTTCGTCATGCACTTCGAGATTCTCATGTTAACCTGCTGATCCCACTAGTGGCCATGTCAGGGTTGATAAGAGTATGTATGAAATATAACACCTTTGAATAAATTAATCCTAGTAGACTCCTAGGGTCTTGGGCTTATCACTTAACTTCTTTGATTCTCAAGGTTCTCATCTGTCATTTGAATGGCTTAGCTCCTTTGAGCTTGAATTTTCTAGAATTCTATGACAAATGCAGGGCTGGCCTGGAAATGAGTGTAGGGCCTGAAAGTTTTGTTACATGGGGGTAGCGGTGACTTTGCCATCAAAGCAGAGGAACATTGTGGGTGAGGGGGATGTGAGGCCCCAGCTCCTAGGAGCATTAGGAAATGGACAGCAAGGAGGGAGGGAGCTGGGGACCTTGAGATGGAGCCAAAAGATTGAAGAGGACGAGGGGAGTCGGAACCTCTAGGGTGCAGGAACAAGCATGTGGTATGTGTGACCCCAGGGGCAGCAGATGGAAATCATCAAGGGGCTTGGAAGGGAGAGAGCCCCCCAACTCGTAAGGTAGTTGTTCAGGGGTTAGACAGCTGTTAGAAGCATTGCAGAGGGGATCTGACCTTTTAGAGAGCTGACTTCCCAACATGCAAACTTGATCATGTCCCTCTTCCACCTGGCACTATCCACTGGATCCCAGTTGCTTACAAATACAGTCCAAGGTAGCTCCCTTGTTAAAATCTGACGCTGACCTGGCCACATTCACTTCTCACCACCTCGGCTATGGTAAGCATATCTAACTTCTTGCTGCTTTCTGAACACATGATGTGCTTTTACTCTTCTGAGTCCACCCACATCCCCCATGAATTCTTTTTTCACACCTCTAGGCGATTCATCACTTTGGCTGAGCTTAATAATGCATCTGACTTCATCAACAGACTATGAGCCCCTTGAGGGCAGGGCCTAGTTCCCCTCCTCCTCATATGGTGGCATGGGGTCTGGAGCATGAGCTGAATACATGTTCACAAATGAGGTGGGATGAGATGACATCTGACAGTCTCAGTGCTAAAGATACTGCTATTTTAGTTCATTTCAATAAGCATTAAAATGGTTGGCCTTCCATATACAATCGCCTGGTGAGGACTGATACGCAGATAATAACAGTGCTAATAATGTGAATAGAGACAACAGCAGCCAGGGCTGGGAACCAGGATGTGGAGAGGACAGAGACAAATAGGGAGGCGGCTACCTAGTGAGGAACAGGCATCTTGGTCTGTCTCACAGCCCCAAACTGTTCCAGCGAGTGGGTGGGAAAGAGGGAAGAGAAGCAATGGGGGATGATCCTGCTGGCAACACACTTTGGTTCTTTTGGGATTTAGGACTGAAGTTGGCTTTCTTTAGAAGCCTCCACCCCTGATCCCCAGTGGGTATTTTGAAGGGAATAGTATCTAGGGGCCAATTTCCAACTCTTTCTCACCCTTGGCCCGCTATATCAGCACCACACAGTTAGTAGTGGATATCCAGCAAGTAGGGCCTGCCCATAATAAGGGTTTGCCTTCGTTAGCCTCTAGGGAGATGAGGAAAGTCACTGGAATCCAGTAGCAACCAAGTAGGCCTACCACAGAAGCCTAGTTCCCCCTCCTCCCTTCTTTCTTCAGTGGCACAGATGTGGCCATCCTCCTGGGTTCCAGAATTTGCAGTAGTGGCACTGGCTAGTGCATCCCAATTCTGTGAGTTCTTACTGCAGACCCCCTCCTCTTGTTCCTCACCCAAATTTTTAAAAAGAAGCCAGATACTCAAATCTGCCCAGTTTTTGATGGTAGCTACAGAACAACGGGGTGTGCAGATATGTGCTCCATGGACAGCGGGGAGCTGCAGATGGGGGTGGGCTTGGGGTGGGGGTGAGGAGCCAGGCCAGAGTCAAGGGCAGTGCTAGGGGTAGGGCTCTCACGGGAGCCCTGAATCACCCCCCTTTCTCTTTTTGGACTCTTGACCAAAGTTACTTTTCTTCCTATTTTTATTAACACAAATCCCTAAGTGTGTTTATGTCCGGAGAAAGCACTATGAATAACCGATGATACATTTGTTGATGAACTTGTGAATCATCCTGCGGGGGAAGGGAGACCAGAGAGAGGAGCAGGAGCTTTGGAGGCTGTATAAGATGTGTTGTAAAGTATTTAACAAATGACAGTCCAAACCACAGGGAAGAAGTCGGAGAGATGGGAACTTGCGAGCTGCCAGGGTTTAAAAGCTATTCAATGCTAACCATCGGTGCCAAAGAGCGGAGAAGGGCTCCCTCGTCCTGCGTTGGCAGCCACAGCGCGGAGAATGTGGGGAGGGTTTGGACGCTGGTGGGAGCAGAGCGCAGCAGCAGCGTGCTGAAAGACTTTTTGTTTGAGAAATCTTGTAAACAAGGGATCTCCTCTGAGGTGGAATCCTCACCTCGTCTACTGCTCACACACGTTCTTTCTTTTCTTTTTTTCCTTCAAGATCTCCTGGATGATAAACTCTCCACATGGAACAGTGGTGAGCCTCTAGTCAGTCATGGGGATGTTTCAGGATATCCTGATGTTTGGCATCAAGGGAAAAATTGCCATGTGATGGACCGAGTTTGTCACTCTCCCTCCTGGTGTTCTGTTAACACTTTGACAAGGACTTCAGTCGCTGGTCCCAAAAAGCTGTGGTTGCAGCTACTAAAGTTTTGAGCTGGGAAGTCGTGGCTCTTCAAGGGTTAGGGATCTTACATTTTTAGGGTTGTGGTCAGGACTCGCTTCTGTAACAGACTCTTTGGAGATGTTTATTTTTAGGTGAAGGATGAAAAGGTCTTTCCTGATGTTTTGGCCTGAAAGCCTCAAATGTGAAGTTATGTTCTTCTAAGTATCAGTGCCTTATTTATTTTTAAAGGTTTTATTTATTCATGAGTGAGAGAGAGAGAGAGAGAGAGAAAGGCAGAGACATAGGCAGAGGGAGAAGCAGGCTCCCCGCGGAACTCGATTCTAGGACCCTGGGACCATGACCCGAGCCAAAGGCAGACGCTCAACCACTGAGCCACCCAAATGCCCCAGTATCAGTGCGTTATTATAAAGAAAGATAAACTAAGGGAGGAGTACCAGGGAAATAATTTTGGTCAGTGGACATAACCATCCTGGAGGAGAAAGACTGCAGGAGAGTTTGTTTGTAAAGTACCCTTCGAAGTCATAGTATCATGAGTTCACGGATAGGCAACGCTAGTGAACTGGTGGTTCTGATCAGTGAATCTATTCACGTGCCAAGAAGGAAGGCCCTTTTAGTCAACATACCGTCTGCATGCTGGGGAGGCATGCCATCACCTAAATGATACAGATAATTAGCCTTTGAGGTTAGAAAAGCAAAAGATCTCTGGGCAACGGGGTCCCAAGGAGGATTATAGGAGTAATGATAGCAAAACTCATCCATGTCCATCAGAATTAGAATGTGGCTCTTCTCCCTCATTCATGTTTGGTTTTTGGTTTCTCTTGTTGGTGTTCTGTTTTGCTTTCCTGGAATGTCTTTTCTCCTACTATCTACCTATCCCAAATCCAGCACATTCTCTCAGGCCCACTTCAATGAATTTAGAGTCACACTCAACTAATCCAATCTTCATCAATCCTTACTTCCTTTGAACTCTTACACTACTTATGGAGTGTGAGCCATTTATTGGGCACATGATTATACTATTATAATCTATTTTTAAGAAAGAGGAATCTTTTCTCCTCAATTTAACTATAACTTCTTTTTGGCAGGTGCCAAATCTTCAAACACTTCTGTTACCCACAGCTTCTAGCAGTTGGTGCTTGCCACTGGGTGTATGGTGTATCCCTTGGCACCCTGTCAGTAGGTTGCTCATGTTGAGTGGAAATCTTGATGGGGGTTTGTGGAAGATGACAGGATTCTTGGTAGGTATAAGGCTATGCCCCAGACTTGCACATCTAGGGTAAGAAACACATGCTCTCAAAGGTTTTTGGTCCTGATGTTTTCCTTCTTTTCTTAGTTGTGGTTGTTTAAGGCAGATGGAGAGTTCAGAGAAGTTGTAAATTGAGTGAAAAATTAATTTACTGAGAATGAAAGTTGAGCAGCAGTTCCATTCAAATTTTTAAAAATGTGTAAGAAAGAAGATGGGGTGCCTCAGTTGGTTGAGAGCCCAACTCTTGATTTCATCTCAGATGATGATCTCATGGTTACAAGATGGAACCTCACATCAGGCTCTGTGCTCAGCGGGGAGTCTGCTTCTCTCCCTCTTCCTCTGCCCCTACCCATGCTCTTTCTCTCCAAAATAAATGTATCTTAAAAAAAGAAGGAAGGAAGGAAGGAAGGAAGGAAGGGAGGAAGGGAATAAAAGGAAATAAGCCTGGCGGTGTGAGGAGGGTAGAGGACACATAAAGACTCAGTCTTCAAACACAACCAGCAATTTCATAATATGGTAATTTTTAATATTAAAAGTAAATTGTAAATGTATTTTTATAAACAATATGCATAAAATAGATCTATTTATTCTAAAACCTTTTCTTTTTAAAATGCTTTTTCACAGTAAATTTTTTAGGTGTCAGATTTCCCCTCAAAATAGTGCAATCGGAAGAAGGAAAACGTTGTCAGTGAATTTGGACTTCTCTGCTAATACAAGTCCTTGTATATTTCTTGTAGGAGTGGGTGAAGACTCATGTCTGTCTCTGTTTTCTTTATGACTTGCAATAGCTGCACATGTTCTGTTACAATTTGTCTGAGGTCTGTCATTTTCTGGAGCAGCTTGGCAAAGAGCTGAGAGGACTCGGGGTGGTTCAGCTTGAGCTGGAGCTCCAAGGCCTGTAGCAGGTTGTCCTGTATGTCCTCAATGGGCTTCACATTCAGCAAACCTGGGCGGTCTGGGGGCGGGAGGGGGAGAAGAACAGGAGGTTCAGTTACAGAATTCTCTGGTCCTACATCTGAGGCATTTTCAGCCAAGCTACTCTAACCTGTCTTTTTATTGGCTTGTTTTGCTCTGGTTCTAAAATACCGTGGGGAGAGAGGGTAAGTAGACCGTGGGCAAGAACTGCATATGGGGGTACAGGTTGAAACCAAGACCAGCAGAACTTCCGGGGGGCATTGTTTCCTGGCTGGGGCATAATCTATTGCCTGCTCAGTTGACACACACAATGGCAATGCAATCCTCCCCTGACTGTGGACTCGTCCGCTAGTAGGTTTCTACTTGCTCGGAAATCTCATTTTTAACTTCTGTCCCTTCCTGATGAGTCTGTATTTTCTAAATCTCTACTTACTTGCTCACCACAGCTGTAGGTACACTTTTAAAATCAGCTTTGTCTTCTTTTTTCCTTAATATGCCATATATGTTTTCAATGAGACAAGCCATCGTTTTAAATAAGTTTGGAAGGATAGAGCCCTCGATTTCAACAGAGGTTTCTTCCAAGCGGTGAGGGAATTTTCACTTTCTTCTTTAAACTTTCCTTATTTGAATTTTTAAATAGTGGACTTAAATGACACCTTTAAACTTTTTATGTTTTTCTTCATGAAGATCCTGTTAGATGAAACCCTAAATACTTTACAGTGTCCTTTATTTTTTTGCTTTATAGGATTCTATAGGATTCAGGATCTTTTCTAATCTATCCCTGCTGGTGCTTACAAAAAATGTACTTATTTTAGTATACTGAATATATTCCAATTTCCTAGACTCTTGTCAATTCTAATAGTTATCGGGGATTTATTTTTCTATTTTGGCTAGACTATTATATCTGCAAATACTGATAACTTCATTTATTTCTTCTTTCCCAGTGTTTACACTTCTCATTTCTTTTTCTAGCCACAGTGTATTGGCTAATACCTCTAGTATGGTATTAAATAATAGTAGCGGTAGGAGAGGAGGTATTCTTGTTTCACTCCTAACCATGAAGAAAATGCTTCTACTGGCTTACCACAAGTATGATGTTTACCAGAGATTATAGTGGATATGTTTTACTCCTGGCTTTTCAAGAGTTATAAAGTTTTTAATTTGTTTTATTCAGGAATGCTGTGACATTTCATCAAATGCTTTAAACTTTTGCTTTCTAAAGAGATAACTGAATGGATTTATCTTAATCTAGTAAATTATATTAAGAGATTTCCTTATATTGCTGTACTTATTTGCTCCTATTTTCCTTAGGGTTTAAAAATTTGTGAGATTGGCCCAGAGTTGTCTTTTTTTGTGCCATCCCTTGTCTGTTTCGATATGTTAACTAGCTTTCTAGACTGAGTTGAGAAATTTTCCTTCTATTTCTATGTAGTAAGGGTCTATTCCTTACTGGCTTCTTGGAATTCACTGGCAGAACCACCTGAGCCTGATGGTAAATCTTGGTCTACCTTTAATTTTTCTTCTACAGCTTTTAGTCTCTTTAGTAAAGAGCTTAATCAAGATTTAGTAAAGACCATTTACTCTTTATTAAAAGTAAAATTTTGTAATTCATATTGGAATAGAATTATACATAATATTATTTTAGAATTTGAAATTTCTTATTTTTATTTATAACTGAATGCTTTTTATTTTGTATATTCTCTCATTTAAAAATCTGATATGCAGGACGCCTGGGTGGCTCAGGTGGTTGGGCGTCTGCCTTTGGCTCAGGGCGTGATCTCAGAGTTCTGGGATCAGGTCCCACATTGGGCTCCCTGCAGGGAGCCTGCTTCTACCTCTGCCTATGTCTGCCTCTCTATCTCTCATGAATAAATAAATAAAATCTTTATATAAAATAAAATAAAATAAAAATAAAAATCTGATTTGCTAAAGGCTTCTTTTTCTTTTTAAAGAAACACAGCTTTTGGTTTTATTCATCAACTCTTAAAAATTCTATCTTGTTTTCAATTTAATTTTTTCTTTTAACTTTCTTTAGGTTTATTTTTCCCTCTTTTTCTGGCTTCTTGAGTGGAATGCTTAATTCATTTAGTTTTAGTATTTCTTGTTTTCTGATAGATGCATTTAAAACTCTAAAATTTCCTCTGAGTACCACTTTGGTTTCATCCCATAGGCTTGGGTAAATAGTATGCTCATAGCTCTTTCCTAAATAGTCTTACTATTTTGATTTCATTTTTAATCTAAGAGTTATATAGAAGCATGCTTTGAAATTTCCAAGTGGAAAATGTGGGTGTTTGTTTTTGTTTTCTAACTTCTAAGTTTTATTTTGTAATTTCTCAGGCCTGTTGCACTGTGGTTAGGATATAGGGTTTTCTTACTAAAGCTCATGAGAGGGGGTGCAGAGTTTTTGTACGCCATTCAGGACATCAGGTAATAGCACCTGATACCTTGTGCTGATTCCAAATTTCAGATCTTGAAGGCTATTCACCCTTGTTTTCTAATTTTATCTCTTCCCCTTCTTTCTAAAGCATTGTAAAGAGCTTTTACTTACCTTTTATTTATTTAAAAAACGTTTTAAAATTTATTTATTTATTTGACAGAGAGAGAGACAGAGAGACTGAGCACATGCAGGGGGAAAAGCAGAGGGAGAGGGAATAGCAGGCTCCCCGCTGAGCAGGGAGCCACATGGGGCTCAATCCCAGGATCCTGGCATCATGATTGAGCTGAAGGCAGATGCTTAACTGAGCCACCCAGGTGCACCCCTAAAAAAAACTTTTTTTTAACGTTTTTTAAGTAATCTGTACACTCAATCTGGGGTATCAACTCATGACCCCAAGATCAAGAGGTGCAAGTTCTACCAACTGAACCAGCCAGGAGGCCCTACTTACCTTTATAATACCTTTCAGCCTCTAGTCTCATTTTCTGAAACCATCCTTCTTTCTAGCCATATTAGGCTATTACCAAACTAAGCCCATCAAAAATCCTATTTTCTGTCACGACTGTGCTTATACAGATTCTGTCCTTCTCTCACGAAACAGCCTTCCTTTCCCTTTACCCATCTTACTGACTTCAACCTGTTCCTCAAAATATAGCCTGTGTCACTATGTTCTGGAAACCCTCCTTGACATTATCTCTTCCTCTCCCCTATTCTTCCAACCCCCTTTCTCTGGACCCATTGTACCCTATAAACACTTCAATCTCCATCATACTAGTAGATTACATTTATTGAATGGTTATCATTTTCCAAAGAATGAGCTAAGGGCTTTATACATAATAGATCATTTGATTTTCACAAAAACTCCACAAGGCCAGTGTTCTATAGAGGGAAAAACAAAGATTTAGAGAAAGGTGTTAAATCTTGCCCAAGATTTGCTACTTCCTAGTAAATGGCAGAACTGAAATTTGAATCTAAGTCTGTTTAATTTCAAACACTGTATTATAACTATATTGTATTTATAAATCAAACCATAAGTACTGGTTTTCTTCTTTATGTTCCCTACGAGGTCATGAGGTATCAGAGGGCAGACACTATGTCTTGATAATCTCTGAGCCTCTGGTGGAAACACAGGAAGTACTCAGTTGGCTGAGTTAATGAGCAAGAAGGTTGTTCTGGCTAAGAGTCCTGGATTGAAAAGTACAATTCTCCTGGTTGGTGAACAATGCAATGAAGAAGGCTCCCATAAACAGTCTTGTCTTGTCTTGTCTTGTCTTGTCTTGTCTTTTTTCTTTTCTTTTCTTTTCTTTTCTTTTTTCTTTCTTTTCTCTTCTCTTCTTTTCTTTTCTTTTTTTTTTAAAGATTTTTATTTATTTATTCATGAGAGACACAGAGACACAGGCAGAGGGAGAAGCAGGCTCCATGCAAGGAGCCCGACATGGGACTCGATCCCGGGACTCCAGGATCACGCCCTGGGCTGAAGGCAGGCACTAAACCACTGAGCCACCCAGGTGTCCCAAACAGTGTTTTCTTGTTTCTAATAAACTCTAGGAACCTTTATCCACTGAGGTGAGGTACAGGAGAGAAATGGTAGCAGGGACTCAGAGTGGGATTTTCAGAACTCTAGACATTCTTTTAAATTAAGTTTCTTTTCATTCTCTCCCTTTCTCCTCTTTAATTACGAAGGAAACTTTGAGTTGATTTCTGTTTTCTAACTTCTACTTATTCCATTGATTGGAATAAGTATACTTCCTCTCTCCCCTCACCACCCCCCACCCCACCCAGCATTTAAGTTTGCAAAAATCTCAGATTCTAAGAAAGAAACAAATGATGCAGTCCTGGCCTAGAGAATTGTGCCCCTGGAGGACCTGCGCCTTTCTCACAATTGCCATGCAATCATGAAAACCCTGATGCTTTAGCCCCTGACAAATCCTGGACTGGTGCCTTCGGTTTAATGATTGCTGATCCTCTCTCCCTGATGAATATTCCAGATTTCAATAGCCCTCTGTAGCTATGCAAATGCATGTGCATCTGAAATGGCAGCATTTTGTGGGAAGGCGGGTGTTGAATGTGGCTCCTTCATGGGCTGGGACCCCACACCCTGTGTAGAACCTCTGCTCACTGGGACACTGGCTCCTTAGAATGCTATCTCCTTCTTCCTTCCTCTTGGGCAGCATCAGTCAGAACTTCTGCAGAGATTACATTAATCTAGTAGGTTTCATTTATCATGACAGCTCAAACAACCAAACCCTAAAATGCAGCTGATCAGGCTTGCTGGAAACACTTGGCTTGGGTGCAGTGTAATGGAACTGGCTCCTCTAGGAGTGGAAAAGGATCTGGTTTGGATTTTCAAATCCCTCTTTGGCAAGTTATTATTTTTTTTATTATGTGACAGATGAAGTTTGGCTGAATGGCTGAAATTTTGTGGCCACTGATTTATATTTTCTCCAGTGACAAGTTAGATCATTTACAGATCTGTCTCTGTCCCCTTTACGGAGCCTCCATCAAGGCAAAATCGAGTGCAGTTGAGTGTAAAAAGTAGTCTACTTTAACCAGCTCTGTGACCCTGGGCAAACTGATCAAGGCCACCAAGCCTCAATTTTCTAGTCTGTAAATACATAATTCACATAATTAAACTGGGGAAATACACTCAAAACTTAATTAGAAAAGTACATTAACAGGCTTACACTTTAAATTTAAAACACTTGGCTTCTCTTCTTTAAAAAACTAAATAGCTTCCCTTGGTCTTAAAGCAATCTCTAGAATCGAAGGCAAAAGGTATTTGCCAGGGCTGCTCCCCACCTTCTACCCTGCTCTAAGGCCTTCCCTGTGCCCTCTCCTCTTTTTCCTTCCACTTTCCTTGCACACACAGTCAAATACTTGCTGAGCTAAGCTGGACATCACAAATGTGCAGGTCTCTGCCAGCACCTGGAGCCATCCTGGGTCCTTGACCTTCCCTCTCCACTCCCCAGTACCTGCTAAGATACTGTTTTCAGAAGGCCTGACAGAGATCTTCTTCCTGCACCTGGCTGAGGGTCAGAGTTGAAGTCTGGAATTGGGTCAGGGTCAAAGGACCCCATTTATTGGCCTAGGTTGCCTAGAAGGCCCTTCTGGGAAAGTGAGTGTTGACTCACATACTCCAGGACACAACACTCAAGGAAGCTGGAGTCAATTACTGGTTCCTTACTCCCAGGCTGCAAAGAATTGGGAAAGCAACCTTTCCGGTCCCCACTCACACAGTGCTGGAACTGATTATGGAGGGCTGCTGATTATGAGCAAACCTACAAAACTCCCATCGTATCCAGATCTGGCTCCATTATGTAGAGTGAGAGCTGAAGAAGATTCTAATTCTCTTGACCCTCCTGGGATCAGCCACCTGGGCCAGGCATTTCCCAAGCACAGATTTTCTCAGCAGGCATCCAGGGAATCAGAGGGCCCTGGTGGGGTCTTCTGGAGAGAAAGGCAGAAAACCCAAAGTGGATGGTTTTGTCTCTATTCTAGGAGCTGCTATTAAGGCTTTTCCAATCTATGTCTATTGCCTTTCTGATAAAGACTAATCTGGAAAGGACTATCCAGGGGATTTAGAAAACAAGAAGTATGATAGCTGGGCAGCTGTAAATTGATCCACAGACAATGAAAGGCCTTACTTAGTTCAGGTGCCCGGTGAAAACCAAAGGGGAGGTAGGGCTTCCTTTTACACTTCCTTTCCAATTTCCTTTATTCTAGTCTTCCTAAGTTCACAGATGTGTTGAAAAGAGCAATGGATTTGGAAACTGAAGATTTGAAGTCCTGTCTCTCTTCCACCTACTTTCTATGTGACTTTGGACAAGTCCTTTCATCTTTTCTGGAGTTTGGCTTTTTTTTTTTTTTAAAGACAATGGTATTTCTTTCATAAGGTCCTGGTGAGAATGAGCAAGGTAAAGGGATTCTGTGAGATAGGAATATTCTCTCGGTTTGTTCAAATAAAAACAGTTTCCACCAGGACCAGGTCTGGAGTGTAGGCTGGGTTGGGCTTTCCCAGCATACACAGTTGGGAAGAGGAAGATTCCTGAACTGATTCTGGTAAGAGCACAACTTAGGAGCACAAAAAAAAAAAAAAAAAAAAAAAATATATATATATATATATATATATATATATATATACACCTGATGCAGACTCACGTTTGAGGGATTTGGGCAGGTTCTCATTCTTGTAGTCGGATGCATAAAAGCAAGACAGTTTAGAGCAGTAATAAAGGAAGCCAGGGCACCCCGTTTCACTTCTTCCCTGAAGTGATGGTGTTAGGGATTCTGCAGTCATTTTCTGATCTATTGGAATCATGGTAAGCACATTAGGCAAAACTGTGAATTCAGCCAACTTTATCTTCGGTAAACTATGGTATGGCCTATAGCAGTTCCTTTCCATGTTCTTGTAAGAAAGTTTCACGTGTGTTCTTCTCATATTTAAATTTCAACTGGACCTTGATGGACTGCAGTGATTCTCTGCTTTGGCTACACACTGAAATCACATGGGGAGATTAAAACCCTGCAAACTAATACCTGGATCCCAGCTCTAGAGATTCTGATTGGCTTGGTCTGGGGTATGACCTTCAAGGTTTTTAAAAGCTCCCAGGTGATTCTAATGCACAGCCAAAAGTAAGCACTAGTGGCTCAGTGAGAAGCAGTTGGAATCCCAGCCTTAAAACTTACTTGCTGGGTAATCCTGAGCAAGTTCCTTAACATTCTATTCTGTGCCTTGGTTTCCTCATTTTAAAAATGGAGACACAAGAGTAATGCAGCTCATAGTGTTGTCAGGAGGATTAAATGAGTTAATAGATGGAAGGTGCTAGGGCAATTTCTGACACATAGTGAGGCAGCTATTTCTATTTATAATAGCATTATATCACTTGCCTCTTTTTCCTTGCTTTCTTCTCTCTTTTCTTTAATTTTCCTGGGTCCTCTATCTTTCCTGTTCTTTCCCCTTTCATTGCTCCTTTCTTCTCAGTCATCTCTCTGCTTCCCCTTCCAAATGTTTTTTCCCTTTCCCCTCCTGGGGCTGCACCTTGCAGGAGATTTGGTATTAGGAATCCCAGCAGGGCAAGCCTAAATTAATCAGAAAGCTGCATGGTGGTGATTTTAGGAGAAATGCATTTGATGGTGGCTATCTGGGCAAGGGAACCACATAACTGGGAGGTCTTGTAAATGTGTTATCAAACAGATAAAGATCTCTTGAAACAAGCACATTCTCCCATGAACCCACATGTAGTCAGCAGAGTCCTTCACTCTGGAGTGGGTTGACATTCTAACATTTCCCTGATTAATGCTTTTTCTGTCTATGTCCAAACGACAACCACTCCTTAAAACAATAACACACAGGATGTGGTCAGGATGATGAAGGGGGTGACCACCACAATGAAACCAGCCAGGTAATATTCTCTTTTATCTGCCCATCGAGTAACCATTCCACACCAACTTCCCTCAACTTAAACACTCAGCTACCACCCCCAAAAGCCACCTCTCTAACTACAACAGTGGACACAAAGATAACTAATAACAAGGTGAGATGCACTTTCTTCTTTTCTGTCTTCAAAGCTTTTTGCATTGTTCAATGGTACCTCCAGGGAGTGAAATGAGCTTGGGCTAATTTTATTTCCAGGTCTTTCAGAATGGAAATTCTACTCGAGATCTCCATCCTGCCCTTGGGAAATCCTTGTCTTTCCTGTCTCTTTTCACCAGGGAGTTAGGGTCCCCTTGTTGTTCTAAAGGTTGTTCAACTGAAGCTCCGCCACATGGTTTGTTCCCCTTCTCTGTGTCAGCACCAGGAGAGCAGTGAATCTCCCTTGAGCTGAGGGATATAGATAAATTTCTGCTCCTTTTATGTCTAGCACTGGCTCTGAGCAGAACTGGAAATAGGGGGTGGGTGGGTGGGAGGTAGAGGAAGAAGACTGGAGAGGAAAGAGAATGATTTCTTCTTTCTCATCAAGCCTGACACACTCCTCCCTCTAAGCCAACCACTCTTCCTCGCTTCCTCAACCTCTAGAAATGCCAATAACCAAATGTAAAACGTAGCCAAGTGTTTGTTCTCTGCAACTCTCCCTCAATGTCTTCCTTTTCAATGTCTTTGGAAGAACCTGTGATCTGAAAACAATGGTGTGATCTTTAATCTCCAATATGACCTCTCAACACATAATGTCCCAAACCTTTATCAGAACCTTGGGAGTGTGGAAACTTACCACACTCCTGCTTTTCTCTATCTCCTTGAGGGGTAAGGGGGCTTATAGTTCTCTCCTTAGCTCGTCAGGCCTCTGTCCCTTCCTGCGGTTATATCTTTCCCCTGGGGTTTTTTTTACTCAATCCACAACTAATCCCCTTAAAGTGATAGCCGATAAAGGGATTAGCTGATATCTCCCTAGGGGTATTTATATGGTAATAAAGGATTTTAAGAATGACTATTGGTGGAATTACAAGAAATCTGACTGGCAAGATTGCCAAGAGCTACTTCAAATTCTATCATAAGGGGAAAAGAGAAAATTATCATTTATTGTGTGCTTAACAGGTCCCAGGCACTGTGCCAGAGCCTTCACATAATGTTATTTCATTTACTTGTGATACTGATAAGGAAATTAGGGCCCAGGGAGGTAAATAATTGAGTGAAATCACACATCTAATAAGTCGTGGAGGCGGGTGTCCCAGCAATTCCAAAGCTTTCCAATATTCCATCCTGCCTCTTCTGGTTTTCTGATTTGTGAATCTGGCAAGACCTTTGAAAGGTGTTTTCCCTGGGAGTACACTGTGCCTTCACAACCTGTGTTGGCCTCTCTGTGATGAGTGACTTGAACTGGTCCTGAGTTTCATTCTTCCTCACTTGCAGATGATCTGTCTGAATGTCTTGGTGGATTGTGCCAGTCTGGAAGGCTGCCTGGGGTCACCCGGAGTTTAAACACACATTGTGAGAACCCAGAATGATAAAGTGCTCCAAAAAGCAGCCCACTGACTGACTGACTGAACCTTTTCCAAGACTGCTGGTGTGGGGATAGGAATGACTCAGCAGTTTGGCTTTCAATCCCATGTCTGTCTCTGAGGTCAAACACAATCATGCGCTCACTCACTGAGGAAGAGATTTTACTTCTGAAGCAGTCACAGAGAAAGGTGCTTCTATGTTCTACAAACAACAAAAGCCTCTGTGTGTGTATGTATGTGTGTGTGTATTTTTTTAAGTTTCTCAGATGATTCTAGTATGTTTCATCTTCTCCCTATCCCTCCATGCCCCTGCCAGCTCTCTGGTTTTCAGAATTTGCATGCCAGTTAAGAACTCATAGTTACACCTCACCTCTATCTAAACCAAAGTTATGAAAAGAGTGAACTGATGGGACATTTCTAGATAATTCTAATTGAGTCATTATTCAAAGCCATCCTGGCCACCTGACAAAGGTTTTCCCACTGGACATGGCAGCATGGTGGGAAGAACAGAAGAGCAGAGTGTCGCAGGCTATGCAGACACACTGTAGGTGCCATTACATACTTTTCAGTTAATAAAATGAATGCTGTTACTCTCTGACACCATCATGGCCCAGATGGGGACAGGAACCATGTAGTAACATTCTTTGACTCTCCTGCTCAGAGCTTAGTCAGATGAGAAATCAGACACCTTTGTTTATCCTCAGTATCATGAGAAAGAAGTTAGAAAAACAACTTTTGCCACTTAGACACCAACCTAAGTCTTGTCCAAAAAATTGTATGGATAAGACGGAGATAGCTGCATAGTTAACTAACATAGGAGAGTAGGAACAAGAAGGCCTATTGTTGTTCATGGTGTTTTTAATACCGTGTGCTAAACTATTTTGGGTTGTGCCTGCTGCTCCCAGTCAACTAGTAAGGATGATGCTAACAGACAAAGAGATGTGGGGGGTGACTGGGTCCTGCAGAATCAGAGGCCTCCTTAAGGTGCAGTTTCCTCAAGGAAAGTGTGGGCCCACTCAGGCACAGGTACTCTGTCTCCTGTTCTAGAGAACTGCTACATCATCCATTCTAACTTGTAAAAGAGTTCTGCAGAAAATGCAAAGACTACACATGAGCTGGAAATATCCTCGAGATTTTGAAGGGCAATGAGGGGTGGGGAAGAGAGATGGAATACTCAAACTAAGGTCCTCAAACTCTGTGCCTGAGAAGTGGCATGAGGTGTTCGCAGCTACAGCTGAATGAGTGTTAGTTTGATTGCCTCTGACAGGCAGGAAGACATGAAGTTACTTGATGGTATTTTAACAATTTTAAATTTCTCTCATAAATTTCTTCTGCAACCACTTATCTCTCTTAGAACCCGGTGTAAGATGGTATCTGATGAAGTATGAACATATTCACTTAGTTACTTAAAGCTTATCGTCAATTTTTGTGATGAGTGCTACAAACAAATGCCATCATTTCCAAGGGCCATGCTACCTGAACAAGTTTAAGAACACAGCACCAGGGCAGCCCGGGTGGCTCAGTGGTTTAGCGCTGCCTTCAGCCCAGGACATGATCCTGGAGACCCGGGATCGAGTCCCACATCGGGCTCCCTGCGTGGAGCCTGCTTCTCCCTCTGCCTGGGTTGTGTCTCTGCCTCTCTCTCTGTGTGTGTCTCTCATGAATAAATGAATACAATCTTAAAAAAAAAAGAACACAGCACCAGGCTTCAGTGTTATATATACTGGGCTCCATTCCTTCCCACAGCAATTTTCAAACCTGGGGTATCATTTTGTTAGGTTAAAACAGTGTCTTGAGAAGAGCTTTGTATATTAGTAAGAAATATCTAGACTACAACCTGAAAATTCTTGACTGAAATATTTGGAGGCAAATGAAATAGGTAGTTTTTGGTAACTGCCAAAGAACTCCAAGACCAAGGTAATTAACTGGGATGTTTCCACATCTCAATACATGGAAGGCAGTAGTACCTAGGGCATCAGTCAGAGAGACCTAGATCTGAATCTTGGCCTCATCAATCACTGGCTCTGTGACTTTGGGCAAGCTGCTTAATCTTAGAGCTCTAAACTTCTATTTTCTCCATTTGTAAAATGAGGATAATATCAGACTTTGCAGAGCTGCAGGAAAGGTTAAGCAAAGATTATGAGCATTGGTAAAGTGCTCAGTATATATCCTGGCATACAGTGAAGTATTGTGTCGATGACAGTATTATTATTATTAACATTTGACTACTATGCATTCAGTATGCATTTACTAAGTACATATTCTGGACTGGATGCTGTGCTTTGATTCTATTCTAATTCCAACAGATTAAAAAAGACACATATATACACGCATAGATAGTCAAGACCAAGAGTAAGAATTAGAAGCCCTGGGTTACTGACCTGAGAGAACCAGGACGTACCCGATTGTCTTAAGAGCATCAACTCTTCCTTGATCTGCAAAAGTACAGCTATGAGAACAATTCCCCTTTCTTGTGCCCTATTCTCTCAGCTCCCTGCCCACTCAACAGCAGAAACACCCATGATCACTCCAAGACCAGCTGTCCAAAGTTGCTGCACAGAGAAAGAACATGGCTGCGATTGCTGGAAAAGGAAGGAGCTGCTATAGAGGTGGTTTGCATAACCAAGCCATACTCAAGAGGGTAAACGAGGAGGCTGATGATTTGCCATCTGTGGCCATTGTATCAATATTTACATCTTCTCTGTCATTAAGATGGTGATGGCAATCTACCCCAAAAAATATATTGTAAAACCCAGTGAATTTCCTCCCCCATATCTTGGAAGTTTCGGAAGAACTGCAATGGATTCCAAACTGTTTTGAATTAACAAAAAGAGCTTTATCCTGTTGCAGAGTTCCAGCTGGAACCTTCCTATGCTTTTCTTCACTTAACAGCTAATGCTCAAGGGGGCAAAGAGTCCAATGGAGTGTCCTGGGGCTTGTCAGTTTTACTGAGCTTTATACTTGGCTTTGGTTGCTGGGTAGTTTTGGGAGTTTGCTAGTATGGTTGGCATGAAGCTGTGGCGCCAGTTGCAAACATGCCCATGCTGGAGGCAGTTTTATTACTCTTGACACCACCCATCCTAGAGGGAGCAAGGGAAGCTATTACTTATCATGACTACTGAGGAAGCACTACTGCTGAATTATGGGCCCATACCTTAGGGGGTATGGTGAAGGGAGCACAGGTTGTGGCCACCAACACAGGTGTGAGCAGGGTGACCATGATCCATTAGCCAGGGGATAGGGTGTGTGGCAGAGAGGGCACTTCAAGGGGACAGGACACATGGGTTTCAGCTCCAGTCCCACTGCTCACTAGTTGTTAGGTCTCAGACAGCTTAAGTCTATGACCCTTGCTTTTCCTTCTATGAAACAAGGATAAAAATATAGGAGAATTGTTGGGATCTAACAAGAGAACATATATGAAATGCTCTGAAAGAGGTATAAAGTGCTGTCTTTTATCTGATTCTGGACTCTTGTTCTTTGTTGTCCCATTTTTTTCTTGCTTCAAGCTCAGTGGAGAGAGACAGGAGGAAAAACTTGAGAAGAACTAGGTCATCTTTCTCAGCTAGCTTGGTTTGAGAGCTGAGTAAACAGTAAAGATGCTAAGCACCAGGCCAATCTAAGTACCAAATCTCACCATATCAGCAGTTTCTAGGTTTGAAGTTGAATGACAGTGATCTTACTATAGCAACTCCAGTTTCCTCAGCAAATACTTAGTTGGGTCAAATCAGGTACTTTCATCCAAAAAAAAAAAAAAAAAAAGTCCCCTTTGGGTCTTCTGGAGATGCCTTGCCTTTAGTCTCCCTAATTCCTTACCACCCTACTCTTACCCTTGTGGGAGTGCCCATCTCCCATTCTTCCTTCAGTCTAGGGTTACGGCACCTTCACCAGACGAAATTCTTCTGTGATCCTAGGGCCAGCTCAGAATGAGGTCAGTGGTACCCCTGCTAAAAGCTCTTCTTTCTGGGATCACTAAAGTTATCTATAGACTTCAATGTAAACTACACAAAAGAAAATGATGAACCTTTCTTAAGATTAGGTAGGATCAGAAATTTGTTTACTAGATCACTGCCTCTTGCTTGCATGAATGTTTTCCCTTTCTGGAAAGACCAGGATAGGGAAAAAAATTAGAACTCATTGAGAAATATATAATAATATAAATGATCTAATAAGCCACAATCTGGGATACTGACCTCAGCATCTACAAATGACTGGGATTATTATCTTACTGAGGTCCAGTCTTTGGACTGGAAAAGAGCAGTTCTTTCTCTGGCCCATACCCAATCAGCTTCTCTGAGTAAAGAAGAGAATCAACTTTCTGTGTATTATGCAAACATGGGGTCCAGTTTATTCATTCTTATCTACTGCCTGTAGGTAGACTTCATCTACAAAAGCAAACTTTGATCAGGGAAGGATTTGCCTTTTGTGATATGGGAACTAGTCAATGGTTAATTCTATTTTTTTTTTAAGGAAGTGTAAAATTATTTACAGGGTTTTCTTCTCATTATAACCACAGGTATAAGACTTTAATAATTTATAGCTGGCTGCTACCTTCTTCATTGTTGTGAGGATCCAATAAGATCTGGATATTGGCTACTGTTAAAGTGGTCTGTGTAAGACCAGAAGGAACTCATTTATATAACATCCACATTTAAAATGTACCATTTTTAATTTTCATAATTAAAAAAACCAAAGCCTGCAATCAACTTACTGTTATTTTTTGACAAATTAATGAAAAATTTAAAGCCTAATAAATTGCTGGTTTTTAAATAACCTGGCTTATGAGTTATAGGCCATAATGGCTGTTTTCCTAGATGAAAACACCCTGTTGTCTCACAGGCCCATAAAACAACATTGCTCGCTGGGGCGCCTGGGTAGCTCAATTGGTTAAGTGGCCAACTCTTGATTTCAGCTCAGGTCATGATCTCAAGGTCCTAGGATAGAGTCCCAAATAGGGCTCTGTGCTCAGTGGGGAGTCTGCTTCAGGATTCTCTCTCTCCCCCTCTCCCTCTGCCCCTCCCCCTGCTTGCACACACATACTCTCTAAAATAAATAAATCCTAAAAAGCAAAACAAAACAAAACAAAACAAACCCAAAATTTGTTCAAAAAAGTCCAGAATTATCATGACTGTTTCTTGTGTAAACCTGCCCTGGCTAGCAACTAATCATCTTCGAATAGCTTATTTCAAATGTTTCCTTTAGTATATCTGTGGTGGGAATATAAACTCATAAATGTTGTGGTGAACAATGTGGCAATGATGTAACAAAATATTTATAATCATCTACCCAGCAATTCCACTTCTGGTACTTTAGAATGAGAAAATAATTTGGAATTTCAACAGAAATTTACACTTAATAATGTTCACTAAAACAAAAATTTAGAACACATTTTTGATAATTTTCTATGTTCTTGTTGATAGGTTTTTAAATTAGCAATCATAAGTAAAGAGATTGGGCAGCCCTGGTGGTGCAGCGGTTTAGCGCTGCCTGCAGCCTGGGGTGTGATCCTGGGGACCTGGGATCGAGTCTCACGTCGGGCTCCCTGAGTGGAGCCTGCTTCTCCCTCTGCCCGTGTCTCTGTCTCTCTCTCTCTCTCTCTCTCTCATGAATAAATAAATAAAATCTTAAAAAAAATAAGTAAAGAGATTATTTGGTATATAATGGTCCTTTTTAAAATGGAATATTTTATAGTCATTAAAATGGTAGTGTGTATACATATATATGCTAGCACATGGACAGAAACTTTTCAGGAGGAGGAATAGGACTTTGTTAATCTTATTTTATTCTGAGGACAGAGGCCTTTAATTTCCACTCACACTTTTCTGTACCCTTTGAATTATGAAATGACCACGTATTACTTTTATTTTCAAAAATTAATGAAAAATATTAACAAAGAGTACGTAATGACGTGGGGAAAATGACTGAATATAAACATGGAATATATGGTATGCTCAGGAAAAAACTTAGAAACATATCAACTGTTAATATTTCTATTTTGCATTAAAAATAAAATGTGCCTAAAAAAAATAAAATGTGCCTCAAATTATTAGCTAAGCAATAACAACCTGTTTTCTCATCTAGTGCTTCAAAATTTAAGTTTCTTCTCCTAAGGCACCTCAAATAAACTAGAATCTTATTCTTCTTTGCTGAATTGATCATGGATCCCAGAGGATCGAGGGGTGATCTGTTTAAGTAGATTCAGTTAAGGTATTACAACATGTTGGACAGTAGTTTTTGTTACATTAAATATAACCCCCCAAACACCATTTTTAAAGGAGTTACAACTTGACACTGCAGTGGAGGCTCCAGAGTTAACCTGGGCTGCACTGTCATCTATTTGTACCCAAGTTACCTAAAGGGCAGTATTACTGTAGACTCTGGAGCCAGACTACCGGAGTTCAGAATCCTGGTTCTATCCTGTGTTAGCTGCGTACCCCTGGGCAAGTGACTGAACCTTTCAGGGCTCTGGCTTCCTCCTTTGCAAAACGTACTTTTCTTGCTGGGCTGGAGAATTAAGTGAACGTGTATCATGTGCTTAGGATACTGCTTAGAAGACAGTAGTAGGTATTTAAGTGTTTTCTATCATTATTATTAGTAGTAATCAGGCACCCGATTTCAGAAGTATTCTGCTCTCAAGTAATTGGACAACAAAGGAGGACAGAGTACACCATGTTCTTTATAATATCTTATATAGTTTACAGTTTACATCTATAGGACCACCATCCCTCCCCACGTCAGCTTTTGCCAAGAGTTTCCTCTGTCTGTAGAGTACACACAAAAAGCTCACCTGAAGTCCATTTCAGTAATGAAAACTCATTGCTTAAAGACAATTTTATACAGAGACATGACAGTAAAACTTTCTACATAAGCTGGAAATGTGTGGAGTAGCCAATGAAAGTAGCATTTAGTATAAAACCTGGCTTTGGAGTTGTCAGTTAGATCATGTACTTGCAAGGCCAAAAATACAATGAATTGCTAAATAACTCAATTTATTTCTCTGCTCTGTGCTCTCTGGTTCAGATTATATTTTTAATCACAGCCAACCACCTCACAAAGTTACTTTAAGGGAAGCCATCAGATAAATCTACCTGAGGGAATAGGTGGAAGTCAGTAGATAAATATTACTCGATTCCTGATATTAGGAAAGCAATTCAAAGTAATATCTTCCTGATGGTAGAGCAGGAACAAAATCTGCCCCAAACCACTTAGTTGTGCTCTCTCTATGCCAAGTGAGCACTGTGACTTAAGCAAAGTTGTACATGTCATTACTTAAATGAAATGAAGAATAGATTGGCTGGAAGGGAAGGAAGGGATGGGAAGGAAAGGGAAGGAGAAAGGAGAGTGAACAGAGAGAAGGGGAGGGGTGGGAAAAGACAGGGGAAAAGAAAATAAAAAGGAAAAAAAAAAAAGGAGAAAAAAGAAGAAGAGGGCATTTGTTTTTCATGTTTGGATTTGACTGGAAAGGCTGGGGTTACCCACAGCCTTCCAACAGCAAATCTATGATCTTCTCTCCTGGTACTTTACCTGTGTAGTGATGCTCTCATGGCATCATGCCACTGGCATATTTTTGCATGAAAGTGCAGTACAGAGAAAAGGATGTCAAAATTCTTCCAATTATCATACTGCTGTCCCACCCTCTTCCACGAAAGATCAAAAGATGCATCTTACCTCCACTGAGAATAATGACGGCTATAAATATTGCCAAGTCGCTGTCATCTAATTCCAGTGCATTGAACTTCACAGCAAACTCAAACTTTGGCTCCATGAAGTCACCAAAGGGCTTTCTCAGGCTCTTTAGAAACTCCCTTGTCATGAATCCTTGGCCTTCTGATATGAGAACCCCGTCTTTATTCATCAAGGACGCCAGCATCGTGTAAATGATCTCATGGACACCATATTTTAGCAGAGTTACTTGGTCATTCAAGTCAAGGTTTACAAAACCAGGGATACTTTTGGCGTACTCTGTGATCTCCTGCACGGCTTCCACTGAGCGGAACTGACACCCCTGAAAGATGCGAATGGCCACCTCTTTGCTCTGCTCCTGCAAGGGGGTGATGTGTTTGAACTTGATTTTATCTTCTCCCATCATTAAGGAATTCATGTCATAGATAACAAATGGCTGCAAAAAAAAAAAAAAAAAAAAAAAAAAAAGGGAAGTGGCTGAGTTGGAGATCTCTAATTCAGGGTGAATCCCATTCCAGTTTCTTTATACACATTTGCTTCGCTAACTAAAATCTTTAAGGTTGAAGATACTTAATGAGAAAGTACTCTCATCTCCTGATTATTGCTCCTAATTGTCTTCTGGAACCAAACATATTTTACCAAGCTTGGTCTTCTTTTCTTTCAACTTATACTGCAACATTTTACTTATGTATGACTGGCTAATAATTCCAGTTTTGGTTGTTTGGAGAAACTTTGTTGCTGACTTGTAAAAATCATACAAAATCTGTTGTTTATCTTGGCTTTCAAGAGAGTGTGTTTTTAACCTTCTTTCAATAAAAAAAAAAAAATCATTTAGGCAACTCAGGGTTGAACACACCCACTTGAACATAAAGTAATCTTACAGTTTTAGATTAAATCTACTCAGATCTCAAATGAAACGCAGTGTGCCTGTAAAATATACTTAACTATAAAAATTCAGTTTGAAAGCAGATGAGAAATGTTGAGCCAAGAAAATGTCTATTTCTTTTCTTAATGCTCTGGAAGCAATCTGTTTCAGAAAGAGCCAGATGTTTAAGCCTGTGGGTAAGCACTTCATATAAAGTGGCAAAATTAAAAAACAGTTTTGAACTTATTTTTCACAATATCTGTCCTTAAAGGTCAAATAATCAATAAAACACATGCATCAGTTACTCAGTCTGCAAAAGGCTGCCATCAAAAGTAAGTTGCTAGTCATTAAATGATCTCTCTTCTTTCGTTTCCTTGTATAGACTGACCAAAGGGTTGCCATCATTGTGAAATTCTCTAGGCTACTCTGAGAAGGGGCAGCATTTTATATACACTGGAAATACTGAACTATAGAAGTTAAACTCCCAATCTCATTCAAGTAAGTGTAGACCTGAAAGCACTGGAATAAGAGTTGAGGGTGTTTGTGTTCCAGTTTTGGTTAAGTATGTCACTTTAGGAAAGTCCTTTAACTTTCCTAGGCTCAAATTTCTCAATTGAGGGCAGTGGATTAAATTGGATGTTTCCATCCTTTCTCTTGAAGATATTCTAGTTGCGTTTCTCTGAAGCTGTGTACACATGTGTGTGGTCTAATGTGGGTATGTGTGAGCATGTACGCACATGCCTGAACACTGAACATGAGGTCTCTGGTGTTACTAAAGTTTCTTTTAAGCAGAGATGCTGA
This sequence comes from Canis aureus, assembly GCF_053574225.1. Lineage (NCBI taxonomy): Eukaryota > Metazoa > Chordata > Mammalia > Carnivora > Canidae > Canis > Canis aureus. The sequence continues at coordinate 7,191,682 of NC_135629.1, forward strand.
GAATTCTTTCCTGATGGGCAAGAGGAAGCAGTATACTGAGTAGCAGTAGCTACTCAAGTTTGGAGATTGTAACTGTTAATCTCTACACAAGTCTGTGATTTTCACCAAACTATTAAGTCTGGTCTACATTGAAAGAAATAACACTAATGCTACGGACTCTTAGATGTTGAGTAGATTTCCAAACCTGCATATTATTTCAACACCATTCACTGGAATTATTCCAGAAATTCTTCCTTTTTCCTAACCAAAAGATTCACTTCAAGTGTATTGTTTAGTCAACCCCAAAGGAGGGCAGAGGCTTTGCAAGGACCCAAAAGTAAATTTGCTTGGTGCCTCTAATTCTTCAAGTAAATTAGGAAACAAATAATGCTTACTATGTTTTTAAACATTCTGCTTGTTTTTTTTTTTTTTTTCTACTTCAGGATTGATATTCTTAACGAGAGAGGAAAAAAGAGCAGATAATCAGTCACATCAGTTAAAATGTGCTGAGTTACCCCAGAATGTCAGATTCTAATCATGAGAAAGACATGCTTTTATAGAACCTACAGAAAAATGTGGTTTCTGTCCTCTAGGACTTTTGTAGCATATTATAATTTCTGTCATTAAAATACTGACTTTCTTTATTGCTATGAGAATCAGATGGTATCGATACCATACAGGTAGCTGTACATATGTAAGTACAAAATAACATGGCTATAAATCATCCTGTCTTCACATATGGAAAGACTGTACCCAGCACTGCCCACTTCAACTTCTGGATGGGCTTCTGCTCAACCATTTGGCTTCTTGGCACAGAATGTATGCATGAAATTCTTCTACCTCCATGTAAGCAATTTATCTGGAACTATGCCCTGATAAATCACCCTGTGACTCTTCCCCTTGACTTCCCCTGTCCCCTCATATAAAGCCCCAGGTTCCTGTTTTTGAAACTCTGTGATAGTTGAACATAGGGCACAAAATCCTGCTAATTTTCTCTCCCAATTTAACAACAATGTGACTTTAACCCCTTGGCAATCGATGTTGGTCAGGATTTCCTGGCAGTAAACACTCAAGGACAGAGAAAGGAATCAGCAGCCCCCACCATCATGCCAAACCATTCTAGGTTTTTTTTTTTTTTTTTTTTTTTTTAATCCCTTCAGCATTTTGAAAAAGTGGTGAACTGGTAGGGAATTCTGGGCATTGACATGCAAATGACTACCAGGTAGATTTGTTTTTCCAAGACTACACTGTTTTCATTGCATTTTTGAAGTCTGCAAAGGTAATTTCAGACTCCATGTAAATCTGTCAAATTGCAAAAGTGATCACCAGACACCATCTGCATGAAAATCTGCCTTTCTTTGCCACCAATTCACTGATTCTTAGATGGCCAATACTTAACTCACCCATTTCACACTGGGACCTCCTCTCCCACCCCCCTCAAAATAGTGAAAAGACAGTGAACTTGCCTGATTCACAGAAGGTTGAACTCTTAAAACCAAGCGGAATTTGACCTGTGTAATTTATCTTGGATCATTAATTTAATGTTACACTTCTGGTAAAATAAAATGAACTTCACTTCCATATTTCTGTATATTCTACAAATCAAAGGGAAGCCTTCCATATTCTATTAGCTTGTACGGTATCATCTGATGATCTGCTATTATAAGAGAAACCACAGCATCCTCAAATTTGGTCATAATGATTTTACACTTCTAGTTTGGAACTAATGATGTATTTATCTTCAGACACTATATCAAATGGCTAGATAAGCATTTCTCCTTAACGGGAAAGAACAGGAAGATAATAAATTATCAGGATCCAGGTTTTGTGGGGCCTGACATGCACACAACCATTGGGTACATCTTGACAACTGCTGGGTTCAATAATACAAATTTTAAGAGCAAAATTTCTCGGACCCTTCCCAGAGCATTGGAAGGGGCTCTGTGCAAGGGAGGAGCCCTGATGCTTAAGCTTCATTCACTTTGTGGTGAATCTGCCCCTGGCCACTATGATACTTGTATTTCTCATATGCTGGACAGACCAGAAAAAAAGGTGAGACTGACATGAAGAAAATTGCAGTTCAACAGAATGTTTTTATAGGGGAGCAAAAATAGTTTTTGTAAAAGAAAATTAGTTTTCTTTGGAGAGATACATCAAATGCAATTATTTTTGACATATTTTGATTTTCAAAAATGGCTCCACATATCAAAACCAGGATTATAGGTACTGTTTTATATATATTATTAAATTTAGTTACAGGTCTCTTGCATGCTGCTAATATATAACACAATGATCATGGGGGGAAGCTGGCTTAATAATGAAAACAAAGTAGAGTAATAAAAGTTGACTTTTTGACTGGAGAAATAGAAGAATAGTGTTCCTTAGGAATCCATAACATCATTTTAATATACAAGTTATGAAAGGGATTCTGCATGAATGTTAAGTTTACAGCTCTTTTCTAATAATCAAACAACAAGCTAATGGAGACAAATGAGAAAGTCAACTAATAAAGCACAGATTGTCCTGGTGATTGCTCCAATTTGAGAGACTGAAATTTTAGTGTAACAGACAACTCTACCCATTCACAAACCATCACTTGCTAACCACGTCAGAATTCAAATTGGCTTGAAAAAAAAATGTGTGCCTCATCTCATGGAGCATTCTTGATAGCCTTAGTTTTCATGACAGATTAGAACAAAGTCTCAAGGAAGAAAAACTGAATTCTTAGGGCCTATCTTCTTCATTTTGTTTCCTTCTTCCTTTTTATTCTTCTGACTTTCATCCTTTTAGAGATGCATGGTTCTCCTAGATTAGCTATAATGAGTGAATGTTAGTCAAAACCCACTGGTTAGTTTTGTTTTGTTGTTTTTTTTTTTCCAATTTTCTTTCTGCTTTTGCCCATTTCTCTTTTCCTCTTGTTGAGAACCATGGGATTTATAGACCCAAAGGGATCTTCAAAAATCACCTACATCATCATTCTCTGACGAGATATGAATAAACTAAATGAAGCCAAGAGACTTTCCAGAGTCAAATAACTATTTACAGCAAACCCTGAACTGGACCTAGATCTCCTGACTCATGATGAGTTCTTTTCCCTTTCTATTGCTTTCTACATGTCTTTCCTGCTTTTTCCTTCTTAAAATAAAATGACTATCCTGGGAGAAACACTGGCTTTTAAACCGAAGCTCTTCTATGATGGGGTCTTGGAGGCAGTGCCTTTTGAACTATTATTTCCTAGAAGTGCTAGTTAAGTGCTGGATGTGACTGATGTTAAGTTTAAAAAATCTCTCAAATGTAATTCTGTTTTCCTGCATGGTTTAGAGATTTAAGAGAAATAAAAACTTAATGGGAAGAATTATTCACACTCTAATGAACTAGCACATAACCACAGCTCTTAAAAAACCATCTACTGTCAGCCAAAGCGTTACTAAACTGGCAAACAAGGGTATTGGTCAACTGAGTCTAATCATTAAGAAAAAAAAAAAATTAAATGCTTTTCTTAACTATATCTTTTTAAATTTATTGTCTGAAAGAACACTATTGGTTCAGGTCTTTTATATCTTCAGCTATTCCTGATAGCCTTGGCAATAAAGGAATTTATTTTATTAACATTAATATATGGATTAATGATCCCAGGCGCCCAGCTTCTTTATTAGCCATCCAAACAAATCAGCACTACTATTCTGCTCTTTATTTATATTGGAGGCTCCTAAGTCTCTTTTCTCTGACAGTTTGTCCAGTATCTTTCTTCTTAGGGGAGCAAATCCCAACTCACTCAGGTTTTTTTGTACATAAAGGGGAAAGAAACCACACTTTGTTTAGCTGTAAGTGTAGGACAGAAAAGAACAGATATCTTTCCAATAGCTTTGAGAATTACTAGGCTTTGACGGCCACTGTAAATTTTAGAATGGGAAAATTTGAAGGGGTATAGAACAGTTTTCACAAAAGTTCACATTTCCATGTCGGTTTTATTATTGGGTAGTTTTGTATTTCACACACTAGAAAAACCATTTTTATGATGGCACCACTTTGCTCTCGTAATTATAAAAACAGTGACTCTACATGTACCCATCAGAAGCAATGTGATGCTTTGGGACCCAAAGTCCAATACAGTACAAATAACAAGTTTTATTCCTTATTTGCAGATAGTGCAGCCAGGGCCTTGCCATCTCTCAGATATGAGATGAAAAGTTGGCAGGCGTACCAAGGGTTTCTCTATTTATTGTTTTATGACAAACCATGGCACTGAAAATGGTTTTTGAAAACCACTCTCTGTTTATTTTCACCAACAAACATGGGGTCATGTGACAATGACACACCCAGTGTGTTCATCACATCAGGGTAATATTCAAACACTGGGAACTTCCAAAGTCCATTCAGTTCTCAAATTGCCATCATGAAACACAGCACCCTGGTTCTATATTCACGGTTTTCAGAGTTCAGCGGGATCTCTTAAAGAAGGTGCTGGGCTCCTATAAGCCACTGAAAGGGAAAGAGATTGTGGGGACAGTCAGTGCCAATCCCCTTTGAGGGCAGCTAAAAGGTTTACTGCTAGTGAACCTCCTTCTTGGGTTAACTGTATCCGGTGAGTCTGTATCCCATCCAGCCCTGAGCCTAAACTTTCCAAGCATTATTCTTTCAGACATGGCAATGAAAAGTAGGGGCATCATAACCTGAAGACACGATGTCAAAGTTAAAAAGATGGGAGGGACACAGAAGCATTTCATTTATCTGCTCATTTATCTGTTTTGAAAGGTGAGAGTGGCACCAGGAAATAAGATACAGGAGACCGAAGTTTAGTTGAGAAGGGAGAAGCCCTGCTTGGCCTGAAGGCAAATGCTGGTACAGGTCCTGAGAGGAGAGATTAGCAGGTATCCCCAAATGAGACCGAATAGGCAATGGTTAAATTGAGCAGTAAGATAAAGAAGAATGGCCTTTTCAATAAAGTTGTTTCCTTTTCCAAAGATTCTGGGTAACTGGCCATCCATTATGCTTAGCAGCCTCCCCCCCCCGCCCCCCCAGGCTTGGCCTAACCAACACTAATGACATCAGTCTCAAGCAGGGTGTATAATGAGACCCAAGCTGTCCTACTGCACCAGCCATGGCCACTTTTCCATATCCTCCACCCTCTCAAGAGTCCATACTTCTGCATGACTTTTCCTATCAATGCAAATCTTAACTTTCATAAGTCTTGGCCAAGAGATAACATAACACCCCTGAGAGCATGCTATCAAATAAATAACATGACCACTAAGATAAAGAACAAATCTCTAGTCTCATTGGAAATCACATTTTGGATTTTTTTTCCCTTCTACCATAGTCTCTCTGAACTATTTCTTTCCACTAGTGCTTAATTTGATTTTGCGAGATAAGGAGAAAAGTGAGAGCCAAATAATTCTATTTCAGTTTTGTGTAGTCAGGGAATGGATTATTTTAATTTGGCCCAATTTCTCTTTCCTTTCCAGACCCTAACAAGAGGCAATCCTGCCTCTATCCAGACCATTAATGATGTCCAGGTTGGTGAGCAAATATTGGGCTAGTTAAAGGCTCTCTGTTCAAAGTCCAGAATTTCAAAGGGGCACAGGCAACAGTTTTTAATTCAATTAAACAAATAACATTCTGAGTAACTATTATGGGCAAAGCACAGTCTTAGTTACTATAGAGGAAAACATGACAAACATTTGGCCTCTGAACTTGAGAAGCCTATAATCAAGCATTTTGCAGTCCTTTCTCTTAAAATACCTTAATACCTATTTATCCCATAAAGAGCCTACAATTATCTTATTTTTAACTCAAAGATTTAGAGCCAAATTGCCAATTGGCATGAGGTTTTAAAGTGATTTACAGTGGACTGGGCTCTTTGCCCTCTAGCAACACATAAGAGAATATGCTGCTCACTGGTAGTGTACGTTTAAATTCTTGACTACTGGGGAAAAACTTTTTTTTTTAATGCCTTCCTCCTATCTTCCAGGTACTATGAAATTGATAGGATTTCCAGCATGGGTTGCAGGTATGGATTGGGAGATAAAGAGAAGGTGAGAAAGCAGTTCCTGGAAACTAAATAGCCTGAGGCAAAACTATGGAGTAAACAGTTTGCTTTTGGACTCTTTCCCCATCCTCATCCTTGTCCTAGCTCCCTTCCCAGCTCTGGGCCTCCCCAGCCTCCAGGTCCCTGTCTCACACTGGCTCTCAGCAAACTGCTGCCGTCTGCCTTCAGCTGTTAACCCCTTTTAGCCAGGCCACTAATTTTCCTTTTATTTTTCTCCCTTTGAATAAACACAGTTGATTTTCCACAGTCACATCAGCAACACAGATGTCTTCGCTGGCTTTTGTTTTGCTGTGCCCCGATTTTGGGGGGCATTTAATGAATACACAGACTCAGCTTTACTAGGACCTAGAGTCTGCAGTCCTGCCTCAATGGGAGATAGTTGTCCTAGACCCTAAAATTTGGGAAGAGCAAAAGACAGAATTCCTGGCTGCGAATATATTGAGATAGCAGAACAAGGCAGAAGATTCCTGCCATTCTAAACATTGGTAAAAATAAATTATAGTGTAGCACGTTTTCCCAAGGTGAAGCTTTCCTAGCACACCTGTCCACCTGGCTCATTGCTAGCCAGTGGGGAAGACGAGCTTCCAGGAGGGAGTATCATGCTCAGAATGCACTGAGGTAGAAGTTAGAAGGCCTGCATCACAGGGTTCTTCTGCATGCTAACTATGTCAATTCAGGGCAAAATGTTTAACCTCTCTGGACTCTAGTCTCATCTTTAAAAAACAAAACAAAACAAAACAGAATAATAACAGCAGCTGTAAGATGGCTATGTGTCTTGAACATAATGAATGTGTAAGGTTTTTTGAAATTGCGAAGAACTGGATACAGGTATAATACTGTTAAGGTACCAGTGACCTCTGACCTCTCACAGTCAGGAAACTCCTGGTCCTTGGCATTTGGCTCTTTATACAGCATTATCCCACAGTTTTCTTTTTCTTTCTTTCTTTTTTTTTTTTTTTTCCAGTTTTCTTTTTCTATAAGATGACATGACTCTAATGGTTTATAGCTAAAAGGGAAAAAAAATCACATCTTGAGATGTGACTAAAGGCTAATTATATTTTCTCCAAATATAACTGAGTGGGGAAAAACACACATATCTATAAGGTAATTGCATGCCTCTCCTGGAAGTGTTCATTTGAAAATAAATGATAGCATAAAAGGATTTTCAAGGACCGGGTCGGCGTCGCCTGAATGTGTTCTGCACTTCTTACAACCCTAGGGATCTGCTGCAGACCATACAATCGAAGTCGGACCCCTGCCTGTGAAACAGGTGCCGGGATGTGCCCCAGGTCATACTGGAGGCTGACAGGCAGAACCAGGTGTTGTTGTGTTTTATTTTAAAACGATTCCATTTTGCTTTCTCAGCTTCCTATTGAGGAAGAGTTCTGCTTTGGAACATCTGACTTAGTGACAATTATAACCTATTCTGGGTTTTCTAAACTGGTAATCAATGTTCGAGATGTTTGATGTTCGAGAATCTAGGGTAGGAGTAACCCTGGCAGCTCAGAGCCTCAAAGAAGATAAAATTCACATACGTAATAGAAGGATAGTTGCCCAGGAGCCATCAACAGAGCTACAAAGGAAGAAGGTCATGTAATATCTAGATGTATTTTTATGCCCCACGTGGAACTTACTAAGTAACTCTAGTGGTTCTCCTGAACTGGAAAATAAGGAATGCATACCTTTTCCAAACCTAGATCAGGCCCTTCCCAGAGGAAAGCAGCGCTGCTGGAATGGATGTAGTTGTGCCAGTTATTCTGATGTCAAGAAAAGAGATGGCTCCTGAAGGAGGGCAGTAGGGCAGAGGGGGTCTTTATACTATTCTCAAACAATTTATTAGGAAAACTCGAAGGATTTTTTCCCTCTTCAAAATAAGGGTTACTTATCCTATCTGAAAACATTTCCTTTCCTGTGTTTCAGTCTGTACTATGTAACAGCCAACAGCTGAACACAACTCAGCATATGTGTGTGTAACAGGGTGAATTATTTTCTCAAAGACAAAACAACAACAACAACAAACCCAGCCACCCCAAATGAAGATAGCAGAAGAGAACTAACTGATTTGTCTGTTGTCTTTCCTGTCAAGATCGCTCTCGCCTTTGCTTTGGTCAGCGGGAAGGACTTTATGTATGAGTCATACAAATGTTTTGCCAGGGCCCGGAGATCAGCCGACTCTGGGTTCAGCTGGTCGATATCACTGGAGATCTCCGCCAACAGCTTTTCCTTCTCAGCCTGTGGCATCCGCCCAAACCTGATGGCTACAGAGGGAGAGAAACGACAAAGATGCATCATTGAATCACTGCTGCTCATCCCCAGTCCCAGTGCCCACACAGGAAAGCCCCTCCTCTCCTCCACCAATCTCAAGGTCTGGTTTTTCTGCTCCAACTTTGCTCACGTTTTAATTTCACAGTGATAGCGCAGGCTATCAGTAAAAATTAAATTGTTCACTTCTTTAATTAAAAAAATATTACTGCATGATCTCACTGGGAAGGTGAAAGGATCTAAGAGCTCGGCAGAGAGAGAAAAGGGTATTTACTTACACATAAAATAGGTGAGGGCCAGTTCCTACTCATCCCTCAAGACCCAATTCGAACATTACCTTATTTGTGAGGCCTTCCTTGACTTCTTCAAGCAGAATTTATTATTCATTCGCCTGTACTTCAAGAGCCCTTGGTACTTTCTTCAATGACAGTAATTTCAAACTGTACTTTTGATTTCACGTGTCTATTAATCTCACTATAGAACAATATCCTGAAGGCCAGGGACAATGCCTTATTCATGTTTGCATCCCCAGCACCTGACATAAGGTCAGGCCCTAAAAGGATCAACATGTTTCACAAACTGAAGGAGGGAGCTTTGTTCTCCAAAAATCTGTATGATCTATTTTGTCCCTGTTATAAAGAAACATGGATGGCGCTTTCTTTCATGTTATTAGACCAGAGAGTACTTTTATAAATCGTAGAGAGAAGCCCTAATCTTTCCCCTGACTCTCTAGCATTACCACTTAATGATGTTTGTCAAAAAGACCATTTCCTCACTTAACATTTGGCTTCCTGTGGGGTGAGGAAGTGTAAAGAAGAAGAAAATTAAAGAAAGAAAGGCAAAGTGGAACATTTAAGAGAGGTTAGTAAGGCCTAGGTTGGGGGTAAAAATCATGTGTGTACTTCTTTTGACTAAGATGTTTTTTTCTCCCCCTCACCCCTGTGGGATCTGCAAAATATTATTTTGTTCCTTTTTTAAAAAAGCTATTTATTTATTTGGGGGGGGAGTGGAAGTGTAGGGGGGGAAGGATAGAGGGAAGAGCGAGAGAGGCTTGAAGCTGACTCTGTGCTGATTGCGGAGCCCAACGTGGGGCTCCGTCTCATGACCCTGAGATCGTGACCTGAGCCGAAACCAAGAGTTGGACACTTAACCAAGTGTGCCACCCAGGCGTGCAAAATATTATTTTGACTAATGCTACTTTTGGGCCACACTTTGGACTCTGCATTTTCCCATAATAAGGACATTTTGATATCGCAGTCAATACTACCCTGTGCGTAGCTCTACTCTTACACTCCCCATGTGGTAGCATAGTGGTTGTTCTTTTTTTTTTTTTTTAAGATTTTATTTATTTATTCATGAGAGAGAGAGAAGAGAGAGAAAGGGGAAGAGACACAGGCAGAGGGAGAAGCAGGCTCCATGCAGGGAGCCTGACACGGGACTGGATCCCGGGTCTCCAGGACCATGCCCTGGGCTAAAGGCAGCGCTAAACTGCTGAGCCACCCAGGCTGCCCACAGTGGTTGTTCTTATGATTGTCTTCTTCCTTACACTGTAGCTCCTTGAGGGCCGAGTCTATCATATTCATTGTTATCTCTAGCATTTATGGTGCTGTGTCAATGGTTGCTGCAAGCAGGAATGGATAAATGGATGGTTTCTTGCTATACATTATAATGCTAAAGGTAGCACTCTACCATAAGACTATAATGCACATAAACACATTTCCATCTGAATACTTGGTGAATTTCATTTTCAATTTGCTAGAGGAGAGACTGCTATGCATCTCTGGGTCTCAAATTCATAAATACATTTTATGTGATCCTAAATAAGCTTTATCGCTAACTCTTTATGGGGGCCTCCCTGGGGAACTCTGAGTTAGAGGGGAAGAGAACCTTACCTCTCAGTTAGGATGCCTTTAAATTAAATTAGCCTATATCCATCCATTTGGTAAATGTATCCTTTGCCGGTGACCTCTTCAAATAGAAATCTTTAAATAATTGCCATTTTTTGGTCAAAAATCTTGTTTCTACTCACTCTTCCCCATTTTCTTTTTAGTTCCACAGGGATAGACAATGAATGGTTGCTCATATTCTTATCTCAGTCCCCACCCCTCTGCCCCAGATTTGTTTAGGTCCCTCAGGATATGATCTCATTACTCATTGTATTCTCTTTCACAGCACTGATCACAGTAAATTATCTAGTATTTTCTTGTCTCCCTTATGTAATCTGCACGAAGGCAGGAATCTTGCTCAGTATCCTCAGTATTTAGTATAAAGTCCAGCACATGTTAAATCTTTGTAAAATATATATTGAAATAAAACAAAAAAACCCAACTACTTGAGAACCAGGTAGCAAATTCCTTTCAGAATCCTTCTCTGTAAAGCTGGTCCAATCATTTGCTTCCCTGTACTAAGGTTATTCCTTGTGTATCAGTATTTCTCAGTTGAGAAGTAAGGAGAGGGGAGGCAGGCATATTAGAATCACTTGATAATTTCTAAAAAAAAAAAAAGTATCTTCCATAAGAAATGCTGATATGCCATCCCTATTCCCAATGAGGAGTGTATCAAAAAGTTGGGGTTTGGGACAGTTTAGAAAAAGCTTCCTAAATTACATTGGTGGGCTCTTTTTGCATGCAGATATTAGCTCAGGTAGCAAAATAGGACTATACTTCTATACTGGTTTATGTTGGTTATTCTACTAGAATCTATGAATACCAAGTTTTCTCATTTTTGCTCCTGGGTGCAACAAAATACACATGGCAGGTATACAATCTATGCTTACTGAATTAAACTCTACAGTATAAAGTTTAAAAACAGATAATAAGACAGTATGTATACTGCAAAGTTTGGGAAAGTGATCATGAAGGAAAGTACCCAGTAAGAATTATGGTGTATTGGGATCCCTGGGTGGCTCAGCGGTTTAGCCTTTGGTCCCGGCATGATCCTGGTGTCCCGGGATGCCTGCATGGAGCCTGCTTCTTCCTCTGCCTGTCTCTGCCCCCCCCTCCCCACCCCCCCGCCCCGCCTGTGTCTCTCATGAATAAATAAATATGATCTTTAAAAAAAAAATTATGGCGTATTGAAGGGAGAAGAAATTTTGGTGTAAAGACTGGAGACCACCAGAATTCCATACCAAAATAGTGTGTCTAGAATCACCAACAATCTATTGCTCTTTAACTGTTTAACAGAATACACAGTCCTGGGCAGCCCGGGTGGCTCAGCGGATTAGCGCCGCCTTCAGTCCAGGTTGTGATCCTGGAGACCGGGGATCGAGTCCCACGTCAGGCTTCCTGCATGAAGCCTGCTTCTCCCTCTGCCTGTGTCTCTGCCTCTCTCTCTCTGTGTCTCTCATGAATAAATAAATAAATAAATAAAATCTTAAAAAAAAAAAAATAAGGAATACACAGTCCCATCTCTTCCCTCAACGAATAATTACTGAATGTTTACTGTGTGCCCAACATTGCTCTAGGCTCTGGTTACATTTTTATAGGCAAGAAAGTATAAATATACACTCAAGTTTACATGTCTAGAAAAACACTTCTTTCCTAAAAGGTAATCCAAAAAGTTAATTTAAAATAAACAAACAGCCAAAGAGAGGAGGAGGTACAGACTTCCAGCTACAGAATGAGTAGGTCACAGGGATGAAGGAAGGATAGGGCACACGGAATATAGTCCGTGGTACTGTAACAGTGATGCATGGTGACAGATGGTAGCAACACTGTGGTGAGCACAGAATAACATATAGAAATGCTGCATCCTTATGTTGTATACCTGAAACTAATGTAATATTGTGTGTCAACTATATTTCAATTAAAAAAATTAAAAAAAAAAAATTAAAATAAAATTTGTTAGGAAAAAACCTCCAGCCAAACGTAGCCACTTATTGCATTTGCTAGCTAGTCTTGCTTTTCTGTAACCTAATAAAAATAGCTGAAAATAACTTCTAAAAATCATTTTAGATTTAGGACATATTAAAGTGAAAGCCTTCTGCTAACAATCTAAATAAAATGTGAATTTTTTTAAGTCGAAGTTCCTCCAAAAGGTTAAATCTTATAAACAAATTTTCTGGATCATTAAATGCTCATGGTGTACATTGGATTCAATTAACTATAAGTGCAACTAATCATATAGATAATGGTAGCATTTTCAACAAAGGGATAAAAAATATATCACATTTGGTGAAACTAAATTTGCATAAAACATGGAAATCTGAAATTGTAGAGAAAATGCCAATTTTTATTTGTATGTATTTTTTAAGGGAGAAAACACCGATTTTATTTTGTTGCTTTTGAGTCTTATGTAATAATACCTATCTACCGCATGTGAGGTGATGAGATAAGGCCCAGAAAGTGTTCAGCACAGTGCCTGGCACATAATAATGCCTAATAAATGCAGCTTTTATTACTTGTGGATAAAGTGGTCTAGGACAACCATGGTGCCATGGTTACTGTGAACTACAGACCAGGATGGTAGCCATGGCATATAGACCTAGATTCATTCCCACATAAAGAATAAATCCTGAAAACCCAATCTATATTTATGTATATATATATCTCTGTCTTTAACTTGTTTTAGGAATGGTCTACTAATTCTTGAACCTCTTTCCACCCACTGGCTAGAGAAACTGAGAATCAAGAAGAGGGAGTAATTCTCCCTTTGGAATGCTGTTTCCTATAAGACAAAAGTCAGAGCTCAGAAAAAGAAGACTTAAGTTCTAGATTGGGGATTAGAAATATAAAGGCTGGGTGTGCCCATATACAAGTATGTTTTCCCATATCTTCTGCTACTGCAGAAAGTGCTCCATGTGTTACTATGAGTCAGGGAGGAAGAACTTTTTTGGCCTCTCTGGAAGGCAATGAAATTAACACTGCATTTCAAGTAGTCAGGAAGTCTACTTTCTAGTTTCAGCTCAGTGAAAAACTAGCTAAAAAGTGGCTTTACTTCTCTGGTCTTCAACTGCTTTATCTATAAAATGAGGCACTTGGAAAAGAAGACCTCTGAAGATTCCTTCTTTTAACTCTAAATTTAGCTCTAAAATTCTACAAATCTTGATGACACATAGTATATTGCAGAACATACTATGCTCTTTCTCTTTTTTTAAAGCATTGTCTAGTCTCTGAGACCCTGAAAAAAAAAAAAGACACACTCTGTCTGTTCTATAGATTTTGCACATGACATAATAGAGTAACTTCCAAAACACTGTCATTCAGTATCATATTTGAGATAATTAATTACCTACAGAGAATCCACATATCTTGGCTTAAAAAGTGTATCAGAATCAGTACACAGCCTTCAGGAAGAACAGGTTTGGTAGAGACGCAATTTCTGGTTAAAAAATATTAGCTTAACCTTTATATAATACACTTTTACTGAACTGAATGCAATTCACCACTAGCATATGACAGATTCAGTACTGTGTATTTAGTACTGATTTACTGAACACACAAACTCCAAGCACATGCAAATTTAGATATCCTGCTCTCTGGATCTTGGTATAGTGCTAAGAAACAGTATTTTTTAATGACAATAATGTGTTTTTAAAACACCTGCCCGATTGTAAGAGCATTAAAGACAAATGCTACTTAATTTAAATATTAAAGTGATTTTCAAAATTATGAATAGAAAACAGAAGAATGAATTGAGTCTTACTAAAAGTATTTTCATCTTTTAACATATAAGGGTTGAATTAATAATCATATTAGGCTTTTGACAATTGGTAAGGCTATGTCTCATGGTCAATTTTAACATGTTTATTTTTCAAAAGCCTTATCATGTAAATAAGACACATAACATTATTGGTTTTAATATGGATGGTGCCAGTAAGTTATGCTTTTCCACCTCCCTTTTCTCGAGAAAAAACTTGTGCCTTTTGGGGTTTTGCAGGATTTGGGAATCTAATACCTATAATTTTCTAGCTTTTTTATTTAAAAGGAGGAGGAGGCTTAACATCAATATTAAGAAATTTTTATTCAGGGATAACATTTTCAAATTATTAGTAGAGGACATTTATTTGAAGACATTTAAACATTTGTCTCGGTTTCTTTCCAAGGCAGAGAAGGACCAAACACTTCTGCCTCATGTGACTTAATTTATAGTTCCCCAGAGACTTACATGATTTTTTAAAATTAATTATTTATTTATTTATTTATTTATTTATTTATTTATTTATTTATTTATTTATTTATAAGATTTTATTTATTTATTCATGAGAGACACACACAGAGAGAGGCAGAGACATAGGCAGAAGGAGAAGCAAGCTCCTTGCAGGGAGTCTGATGTGGGACTCATTCCCTGGACTGGGATCACACCCTGAGCTAAAGGCAGACACTCCACCGCTGAGCCACCCAGGAGTCCCTTACCTGGTATTATTTAATTCATTCATTGAACACTGAAATCTTGCCTACACCTCATTTAAATTTCCAAAACTTTGGGGGTCCTTGGGTGGTTTGGTGGTTGAGCTTCTGCCTTTGGCTCAGGTCATGATCCCAGGGTCCTGGGATGGAGTCTTATATCGGGCTCCCCTCAGGGAGCCTGCTTCTCTCTCTGCCTATGTCTTTGCCTCTGTGTCTCTTGTGAATGAATAAATAAAATCTTAAAAAAATTTTTTCAAAACTTTGCTCTTAAGGTCCCTCATGGGGTCCCTGGGTGGCTCAGTGGTTGGGTGCCTGCCTTTGGCCCAGGCCGTGATCCTGGAGACCTGGGATCAAGTCCCACATCGGGCTCCCTGCATGGAGTCTGCTTCTCCCTCTGCCTGTGTCTCTGCCTCTCTCTCTCTCTCTCTGTGTGTCTCTCATGAATAAATAAATAAAATATTTAAAAAATTAATAAAAATAAAAGTCCCCCATGTTTTTTCTTCTAGCCAGATCTAGGGGCCTCTTCTGAGTTCTCCTTTTTGCTCGAGCTCTCCAGCATTCTCCCAGCTTTTGCTACTGTTGACCTTCTCCATCCTCTTATTTTAAAATGTTCTCATCGTGGTTTCTGCTTTTCTGGTTCTCCTATCTTTCTGCCTATTTTCCAGACCTTTCTGATGGCCCCTCTTCCTTCCCTTATATTCTGCTGTTCCTAGTTCAATCTTCTTTCTAAGTCACAAAATGTGCTGACTGCTGCCAACTCTCTCCTGAGAACCTTGAATTTCCTCTTGTTCCTATATTCCTTTATATACAGATGCTGGATACCCCATAAGACCCTCAAATGCAGCTTTAAAAATGAACTTTTGATTTTCCCCTCCAAACTGTCTCCTCCCCATCTCCCTTTCTTGGTTAATTCATCCTATCACCTAACTAGACACCCTGAACAATGTTTGACAACTTCGCTTTCCCTCAGACCCTTGTATTTGTTCATTGGTCATGCTCCAATATTTTTCTCAAGTTCCTTTCTTCTCACTCACCGTTCCCACTGTCTTAATTCATAATATTGCATTTGTCTTCTGATGAATTTCCCTATTTCTCTAATTTATCCTTTTTAACAGCTGCCAGTGGTTTAGTTTTTGGTCATATAGATCTGGTCACTCCCTTGCTTTATAAAGGAAAGTGTGGTTTTACAGGGAAGGAATAAAACACACAGAAGAGGAGGAAGGGGAATCAGAAAGTCTTAGGGAAGAAGGTGTTTCAACTGGGCCTTATATGCCAGGTAGAATTGTGACAGGGAACCAAAAGACATAATAAACAGAGACCCAAGGTTTCACCATAGAGTGTTTTCCACGAATGGCAAAGTACACAGTTTACCTGAAGTGTAAGTTGAAAAGGTCAGCAGTGGGAGAAAAGAGGTAGAGGAGGCTAGTGTGTAAGCCACCACGAATGCCATGTGCATCAGGACTTTCGACTTCGGGATATTTTCTGGAAATTAACATTTGGGTAATTTTCCTTTATATTACAAAGAAGACCAAAGGAAAAAACCTAACACATTGAAGTTTAAACTTATTTGCCATTCGCTTTTTTCTTTTTTACAAGGAAGGAGAGAACTGTCTTAAAAATGCTGAGTGCCACAAATATCTGCAAAATCATTTTTCTGGATTTTTATGAAGCTTCTGAGAAATTATTTTTAAAGTTGTCAGCTTTTTTTTTAAATAACAGGAAAACCCCCCATAATTTATATAATAGAATGTCCTAATCAGTAAAGCTAAGGTTTCACTAATTTTTATATTTATGAAAAGCAGAATTTTCATTCAAATCTCAGTGGCATTGGGAAAACCCAGCTGAGTGATAAGTAACTTAAGTCAATTCTTCTCTACTTCACATTATTCTTTAAAATTAACAGCCTAGGGGGCACTTGATGGGATGAGCACTGGGTGTTATGCTATATGTTGGCAAATCAAACTCCAATAAAAAAGTATACAAAAAAAAAATAAAAATAAAATAAAATTAACAGCCTAAACTTAATAATTTTATTAATTCACACATGAAAAGCAGCTCCAAATACAAAATATTCACTAGTCAAAGTTCTTAATGAATAAATTATCTTACCAAAAATAAAGAAGACACATTTAAAAAATATGATTACTGTTAGAGATCTTGATGATAGGACTTTAAAACAAAAATTATTCTAAGACAAATATCAAAGTGTGCGTGAGGGCCCATTTGATTGAAGAAACTACATTAATCTGTGAGAGTATTTTTATCAGGAATCTGTACATACCAGCTTCACTACTTCAAAATGTAAACCAAGTAGCAGGTGATGCTGTGATCACCTGGTAAGTCACATGTACTTCTGGATAGCCCAGGAAGCTGGGTCTTTATTTCTGCTTTACTTTCATTTGGAGCTTTCCTCTAAAGGTGTTTGGTCAGGGTATTCAACTGACTATGCTTAGCATGACTCAGGAAGCCAGGGGAGTGGAACTGACCCGTGGTCCAGAAATGATGGTATGTTAAACAACCAAAACAACTGCAACACGTGTTTATCTTGATCACTACAGAAAAACAAAAAAATGTGTTCCCAAAGCACATCAGTTTGACGCTTCGGTGCTTTTCCTCCTCAGTGCTGAAAATAGATCTCTGAGAAACAACTAGGTTCCCAAGTGTAAGAATTCTGAAATCCTTCTGTCCTACAATGTTTAGGCTATGTGTCACAATCAAAATGAAAGTTCCATCTGAAGATGGACTCATATGCCATTAACCAAACATAACATTTATTCTTTCTTTAGCCCGGACTCCTTTGGATTTGTACTTTAAGTCTACATCATTATGTGACCATCAAATGTACTGCCTTAAATAGCTGAGCAATTGTTCAGAACGTCCAGAAGACCTGATTCAGGCAAACGACTTATATTTTTATGGCACCAAGATATATAGGTGAAAACTTACATTCAGGCCATTGACAGATGCCAGATACCTACATATTTGAGAAACCCATGACAATGTCTATGAAATATAGTCTAGTTTGTTGAAAAGCGAAAGATTCAGTGAGGTAGGTAGGTTGAGTTAGGTTAGAATCATAGAACTTTCAAAGTTGAAAGGATTTAGTAATCCTTGTTTCAGTGATTTTCCAACAAATGTTCCCCAGGGCCCTCAGGGTTCTATGAAGGTTATTTCAGAAGCCTCCTTGAAGCCTGGGAGTGGGCGGCTATATGGGCAAGCTACATGCATCAAATGGACTGAAGAGAGACCAAAGAGAAGAAACAGAAATAACAGAGAATGGAGTAAATTTACTTTGGGAGGAAGTTTATATCTTCTTATATGTACTGAAAGCAGTGAGGTGCTGATTTTGGTATAATACAAGAAGGCTCTTGATAAGTTGGGTGGGTTATTACAGTGAGGTCCATTCACATAAAAAATTAATAAATTAACAAAATAGTTTTAAACAGTTACTACTACCTCCTAGAAAACCCTGTATTTGGAAATATTTCCTTTCTTAGGATAACAGGCAAAACTACTCCAAACCTCATTGTTGAGTTTCCCTTCTTTTTTTTTTTTTTTTTTTTAATTTATGATAGTCATACAGAGAGAGAGAGAGAGAGAGAGAGAGAGGCAGAGACACAGGCAGAGGGAGAAGCAGGCTCCATGCACAGGGAGCCCGGCATGGGATTCGATCCCGGGTCTCCAGGATCGTGCCCTGGGCCAAAGGCAGGCGCCAAACCGCTGCACCACCCAGGGATCCCCTTGAGTTTCCCTTCTTGTGCAAAGATCAAATGGATGTTTTCTGTGCAGCAAACACATTCCCATAAAAACCTCTTAGTAGGGATTTTCTTAGCACAGTTGCAATTTTGTAAATGTTGAACTGCATAAGTCTTTGATGCCAGAACATTTAATTCCTTTTTTTTTTTTGGTCTTTTTCTTTCCAAGAAGAACTAACTGAACACCCCCTATCAAGATTGCTCTTCTCTCTCTAAATAAAAATAAATTAATTGTCATATGAAGTCAAATGATGACTTTATTATTAAATTATTGCTAAGTTTATGGGCTTTCTTTGGCTTTCCCAGGAAGAGAAAATAATATCATCAATACTACATAGGCTGGGCTTTAAATATTATTTGCCTATAAACGATTAGCAAAAGGAGACACCATGTGACTTTGTGCAAGCAACAGGAAATATATGTTACGTGAAGTGACAAATTTTTAAAGGGCAAAAAATAAATACCATTAAGAGCAGAACTGGCATGCTTTTCTAGGCAGTTTTAGTAATAATGATTTCAAAGTCAAAGATTTCATCATAAAGATAAAATAAGTTTACTGCAACTTGATTGCATCATCTAAAATATAACCCTTGACTTGAAAATGTGCCCTTATGTTTTATGAAGTCTGAAACAGAAAGGAAATTGATGGAATCAAACCAGTTAATTATTTTGCAATCAATGACTGCAGTTGTATACTGCTGCACAGCAGATGTAATCAATTGTGACGGAAGTCTGGCCAAATCTCCATCCTATCCAGTACAGCTGATAGATCTCTTCATAATACATTCTTGCCTTTAGAGGAAATGACCCATATTAATTATAAAACTATAATTTTGAGAACTGTTTTTAAAGAATAGGACATCAATCAATTAGTAATTTTCAAATATTTTGAAGATGTCCACTGTGAAAACCAAACATCTGCATGATGGAATAAAACTTTAATTTTCACAGATGCTTTGGAATCCTAACATACGAAGGCTGACTTTCAAACATTATCTTCTTACCAGATCAGTTTTGAGACAGGTGAAGGCAAAAGAAAGAAAAATGTAGAATATCCCGTGAAACAAGACTTCAGATTTTATTTGATCACTTTGGCATTTTATATTTCTTGAGCCCATAATGAGTTTTCAAAGAACTATACTTGACAAATACAATACTATCAAGTTACAAGTCACTATCACATTTGTTTTGTGACTTCGTTTTTTTTTTTTTTAAGATTTTATTTATTTATTCATGAGTGACACAGAGAGAGAGAGGCAGAGATGTAGGCAGAGGAAGAAGCAGGCTCCTTGAGGGGAGCCTGATGCGGGACTTGATCCCAGGACCCCAGGATCGCGATCTGAGCCGAAGGCAGATGCTCAACCACTGAGCCACCCAGGTGCCCCCTGAAATCTGGCATTTTATTGGAAAGTGTACACATTTTTAGCAATGGCCCCCCAGGCTACCAATCTGGCAGCCATAATGAGAACAGCAAAGTATGTGTGCTAAGTGTTCACTTACCATTATGAGACATCCCCACAGCAAGGCACTTCTGAAACCGACAGTACTGACATTTATTTCTACTTTTTTTGTGGATCCGACAGTTTAGGTCACATCTATCGTAAATGAGTTTCAATCTGATTGTCCTCCGGAAGAAGCCCTGTAAAAGGGACACAAGAAAAAGAAGCAAATTTTAAGTCTTTATGACACATGGAAACAACATCTGGCTAAAGGCACACTGGCCTAGGTATCAGAAAAGGTAGGTTCTGTCCCTGGTGACTTTAGACAACTCAGTTAACTGCCAGTTTTCTTTCCTATAAGATAAAGAAGCAGAAGAGCTCCAGCGTGCGTCCTTTAGCTCTGAGACAGTGACCACATCCAATTGATGTCATTCAATGTATCTTGGCTCAACATTTGGATCTCAGCATGCTCTAAGAAGTGCTCTGGATTTAATGTAATGCAAATAAAACACCATGTAATCAGTTCAGTCTCTCTGCGAATCATTCCAAAACAGCATGCCCCAGCCTTTATTACTGTGCTAACGCCATTTGGCAAAGTTATAATCACTTCGTTCTAAAACATGATCAGGGCCAATAAAAATCCACATGTGGATAATTTTTTAGAATTCTCTATGTTGCATAATTTCCTACAGAATTGGTTTAATTTACTTATGCAGTTGAAAGAGTGCTCTGTAACTGTCGAACTCTACAGAAAAACAACAAAAAAAAGATAATAGGAAAGAACACGAGAGTATATAAATCCTCAGACAATGGACTGCCATCTCAAAATAGCAAATAAGTCGATTTGAGGCTAATTGATTCTGCTGTATTTATATTGTTTTTGAAAGACCTGAAAGAAATTTTAATTGGAAATGTTTGCTAACTCCATTTTTTGTCAGAGTGTTCTTATTCATTTCTATTGTACTCATCTCCATGAAATTCCATTCTTAACTCTTTCAAATGCATCTTGCCCTGTTTGGTACAAAAATCCTTGAACTAAAAAAAAAAAAAAAAAAAAAATCCTTGAACTAGAATTGGTTCTGCCACTGATATGCATTTTCACCTTCTCTAGATTTGTATCTTGAATTCTAGACAAGTATTTCTACTGCTTACTTGGCATGTCACTTGGAAAGCTAACAGCTACCTCAAACCCAGTGCGTCAACACTGAAACTCCAATCTTACCCTGCAAACTCACTTTATTGGCAGCTCTCACCATCTCAGCTAGTGCAACCACCCTCCTAGTCTCTCAAGGCAAACTCTTTTTTTATTATTTTTTTCCAAGTCAACCTCTTTGAAGTCACTCAACTTCTTTCTCTCATGTAGAAAGCTCTTCTAAATATATACCTGCTTATTCTCATTGCCTTCAAGTCTTGCCAACATCTCAACTTCTTAATGAGGCTTATACGTCTCATGTAATACATGGCCTGTCCCTTCTCCTGCCTGTTCTCTGGAGCTCCTGGCCTCCTTCACTCTGCTCCAGTTTTTCTTTCTTTTTGCCAATAGCATTTGGGACTTTCTAACATACCATATAATTTACTTATTATATTTAAGTGTTTATTTTCTGCCCCTCCCTCACTGTCTAATTAGAATTGTGAGCTCCACGGGGAGCCACTGGATATGAAACAAATACCAACAACAGTTTTCTATTAAAATCTGTTCAGTGGGGACAACTGGGTGGTTCAGCAGTTCAGCATTTGCTTTTGGCTCAGCGCGTGATCTCAGGAGTCCTGGGATCAAGTCTCACATTGGGCTCCCTGCATGGAGCCTGCTTCTGCCTCTGCCTATGTCTCAGCATCTCTCTCTGTGTCTCTCATGAATAAATAAAAATCTTTTTAAAAAATCTGTTCAATTAAGATATATGTCACTTAACTTCCCTTCTGGGCCATGTCTGACATTCTTCTATCCTAAACCGTGACTCAAATATCACAAAGCCATCAGTATACTCTCCTTTTTCTTTTTCTTTTAATTTTTAAAAAAGATTTTATTTATTTATTCATGAGAGACACACAGAGAGAGAGAGAGGCAGAGACACAGGCAGAGGGAGAAGCAGGCTCCATACAAGGAGCCTGACGTGGGACTCGATCCCAGGTCTCCAGGATCACACCCTGGGCTGAAAGTGGCGCTAAACCACTGAGCCACCCGGGCTGCCCTACTCTCCTTTTTCTATTATCTTATTAAATGTAATATCAATTATAAACCTGTAGAAAGTACATGTAATTATAAAACATAATAAGATATCACACATGAGCCCATTGCCAAGATTTAGAATTATGACTGGAATACTTATGTATTCTTCCTCTAACAAATTCCTGCCCTCTGTGTTCCCTTGACAAAGTAATTATTATTCTCAATTTTGTGTTTATTGTTTTATTGACTTTTAAGAAAATACAGTTTTATCACACCACATGTTAAAACTGAATAATACATTGCTTAGTTATGCTTGTTGGGGGGTTTATTAAATGGTATGATATTTCGTACAGCAATTTGGGATTTTCATTTTTTAAAATTTAGTATTAGGTTTCCTTTCTTTTTTTCTAAGATTTTATTTATTTATTCATGAGAGACATAGAGAGAGAGAGGGGCAGAGAGACAGACAGAGGGAGAAGCAGGCTCCATGTGGGGAGCCAGATGTGGGACCCGATCCCAGGTCTCCAGGATCACGCCCTGGGCCGAAGGTGGCGCTAAACTGCTGAGCCACCTGGGCCACCCTAGCATTAGGTTTCTAAAATTTATCTACTTTCTTGTGAAAAGCTATGATTGATTCATTTTCACATTTTCACAAAATTCTATTGTATGACTATTCCACAATTTATTAATCTCTTCTCAGGTTGATGGATGTTGAAATTGTTGCCAATATTTTGTTACAAATAGTACTTCTCTAAATATTCTTATAAATGTTTGACGATGCACATATACAAGAATTAGCCAGGAGTGGAGTTTTTGGGTTGTACAATAAGTGAATGTGAATGTGAAATTTTACAAGATCATGCCTAATTGTTTTCTAGAGTGATTCTACCAGTTTACACCCCTTCCAACAACTGGTTGTCAGACTTCTTACTTCTTGACAATGTAAAATAGAATCTAATTTGTATTTTCCTGATTTTTCGTTTCCTAGTTTCCAGTTGGATGGTCTCTTAAAATTGAATTTTAGAAATTCTTTATATATTCTAGACACTAATCTGTTGTCTGTTACAGGTGTTACAAATATCTTCTGCTTTCTATGGCTTACTATCCTTGAAATTTAATATTTCAGTCTCCCATTTTTTTAAACCTGTGAACAGTTTCATTTTTCTCGCATTGTTGAAAGATTACAGAGAACTAAGTTATCTTCTATCTCACTTTGAATCCCATGATCTCTGTGCTTCCACTGTTGCTGTGCTTCAATTGACTTTGAAGTGTTTTTTTCTTTTCTCTTTGGTTGCTTTTATATTCTCTCTTAGTTTTCAGTATCCTGCAGTTGTACTTCAGTTTGGAATGGATTTCTTTTCATTTATTCTCTTGGACGTGTTTTCTGTATTATGGTTTCACTTGTTCATCAATTCTGACATGAATTAGAGAAGTGTTAGACCTTATCCTAACCTTCAATATTTCTGAACTTCTCCTTTATATTTTCCATCTTTTGTTATTAATTATTCACTAATATTGATTGCAAAGTAAACCTCAGAACAATAAATAGTTAAACCTCAGAACAAAAAATATATAATTACAATGAGAAAAAAAGGAAACATTTCTCACCAAAGTTCATGAGTGAGAACAGTTCTGTACATTATTCTTCTATTGATTAGTGAAGAAGACAAACTTTTTTAATAATCAAAGATCCTACAAATCCTTCAAGAACTAAGAGGCTTCAAATACTAGCAGATTCTGGACAGGACATATTCTTTAAGGCACTGTGGTTCTCAATCTCAGTAATTTCTTTACATTTACCTTCCAGTTCAGTAGTCCTTTCTTCTGCTATGTCCAAGAGCTATTTAATCTTTCTATTGAATTTTTATTTCAATAATTATATTTTTCACTTTTTAAGTTTAACTTCACTAAATAAATTTATTTTCAAATATGCCCAGTCATTCCTGATAGTCTATTATTGCTCATTCGCTGCTGTGACTCTGCCCTTTTTTCTTTTTTCCTTTTTTTAAGATTTTTATTTATTCATTCATGAGAGACACACAGAGAGAGGCAGTGACACAGGCAGAGGGAGAAGCAGGCTCCATGCAGGGAGCTCGAGGTGGGACTTGATCCCAGGACTCCAGGATCATGCCCTGGGCTGAAGGCAGGCGCTAAACCGCTGAGCCACCCAGGGATCCCATTCTGCCCTTTTTCCCAAAACAGTTCATATACAGCTGTTCTAAATTCTCTATCAGGCAATCCCAATAATCTGCTTTCCTTGTATAGGGGGCAGAAGGGTCTGATTCTGTTGTTTAATTTTGATAAATGTCATTCAAGTTGGTTGACTTCTTAATGTGTTTACTGACTGATATTTTATTTTATTATTTTTAAAGACTTTATTTATTTATTCATGAGAGACAGAGAGAGACACAGAGAGACAGACAGAGAGAGAGAGGCAGAGACACAGGCAGAGGGAGAAGCAGGCTCCATGCCAGAGCCCGACGTGGGACTCGATCCCAGGACTCCAGGATCAGGCCTTAGGCCGAAGGCAGCACTAAACCGCTGAGCCACCCAGGGATCCCTGATATTTTATTTTAAACTCATATACTGACCTTAAACTGTGGGAATCCTACAGAGTTTAAATTGGGAATTCTTTCTTCCAAAAAGAATTTGCATATGCTTCTGTTGGAAGTCAGAGGTGCCACTGACTTGTGACTATTTCAAATTCCCTTGAGAAAGTTGGCTCAATTCAAAAGCCCTAGACTCAGCTCCTCCTCACTGATGGCTCTGGATCCTGCTCTAGGCATCTGTCTTGGGGCACTGCTGCACCTCAATACCCCTATGGGCATCTACCATGAGAGAAACCCTGCCCCAGTAAGTGTGCCGGCAGCCCACAGGCCAAGACCTAGGGCTTTTGTTTGTTTGTTTGTGTTGCTATTGTTGGTTGTTTGGGAGAAATTTTCCCGACCTCTTGTGAGATCAGTATTATCTCAAAGATTAGGTCCTATAGAGGCTGGAACTTGAAGCCTCCTTAATTCTTAAAGGGTTCTGAGGACCTCTGAATGTTAAAAAGGTTTTTTTGTTTGTTTGTTTGTTTTTTCACTTGCAAATAGAAGGCTAATGTACAGAACTACTCTCACTGATAAGTGCTGGTGGGAAATTTTGTTTGGACTTTTGTCACTGTGATCATACATGTTTTATATATTCTTTGACTGTTTTTTAAAATGTTCACTTTTAAAAATTGATCTCCATGGTGGAAAATACGGCTTGGCTAGCTGAGAATGGAGCAGGTCCCAGAGTAGTCAGTTATTTGGCAGGGCTGGAGAGGAAGGTTTTTCTGATGAGAGAATTATGTTATTTAAGTTTAACCCTTACAATGTAAAGTTTTGTTTTGACTCATATCTTTCAAAATGTTTCACATTATTTTTGTGATGATTCAGGGTCTTTCAATGTTGAAAATAATTCTGAATATTATTTATGTACTGTATATACATAAGATCATAAACTGAATATATACATACTACAGCACATAGCTTAGAAGTTGCTTTTATGGGACACCTGGGTGGCTCAGAGATTGAGCATCTGCCTTTGGCTCAGAATGTGATCCTGGAGTTCCAGGATCAAGTCCCGCATTGGAATCCTGCATGGAGCCTGCTTCTCCTCCCTCTGCCTGTGTCTCTGCCTCTCTCTGTTGTCTCTCATGAATAAATGAATAAGATCTTAAAAAAAAAAAAAGAAGAAGTTGCTTTTACTTTCCTTTTTCAAAACACTTAGTTTATGATAGTCAACTGTTTCCTTATCCTTTGATTCTTTGAGGAAACCTAGCAAGGAAGATATAAGGCTATTACTGAGTGCTTTTCTGTACATTTATTGATTTGAAGAATGAAGCTGGCTTTCCTGAGGTTTCTTCATATTGCTGATAAAGCAAACACTCTTTAACAACACTCTTATTTATTATTTTAGAGTTTGTAAAACTGTGTGCAATTCAACAACTTAGTGTTCTGAAGTGTGAAGTGGTATGATGGAAATGCATGAATCACCACTGTAGAAATTTTTTTTTTGTATGGATTTATTCCAAAATCTTCATATATGTCTGTGAGAAGGTGATGGATGCTTTTTTGCTTTTGCCATATAAAAAGCTTCCTCCAACCTCTCCTTAATTGCTTTACTTTTAACAAAACTTTTAACTTAGGTGCCGTGAGACCTAAGTTAATTTTACAGTGAGATTAAAAGCCCTGTGCTGGTCCTGCATTCAGCTTTCCTATAAAGTGGTATGGCCCAGAGAAACTGAATCAGTGAGCTCCCATGGCAGATGAGAATATACTACAAACTCTTCCTGAGTTAGGCCCCTACATAGAAATACACTGTATTATATTTACTTATATCTTTAGGTAAGTCTATGGTTCTAAAATGATCTTTCACTAAAGATACAAAAATAGGATGAAACCTACCAGAAGATGAATAAATGTCTAATTTATAAGCAATAAGTGACAGCTTTGCAAGCTCTAGGGTATATGTATTTTTCAGTAGCCAAAGGTTCTATTTTACCTAGGTCTGTAACATTAATAATCCAAGTATGTCACTATTCCACTTTAAAATCCAAATCTAATCTTTTTATTCATGTTTGATTTTTGGCAAGGATCACTAATATAAACCCATTCCATGTTCACTGTAAAACTGTTTCAGAAGACTAACAGCTATCATAAGCAATACTATAAGTATTCTTTTCAATCCATAAATTAGTCTGCAGGTTTATGGTTAACTGTATTTTAATTATGGGCATATCCTACATTCTAATAAAATGGCAAATATTAAACTGCCAAAGTACTCTTTAATAAATACATATAAGGGACACCTGGGTGGTTCAGCGGTTGAGTGCCTGCCTTCCGCCCAGGGCATGATCCTGGAGTCCCGGGATCGAATCCCACATTGGGCTCCCTGCATGGCGCCTGCTTCTCCTTCTGCCTATGTCTCTGCCTCTCTCTCTCTGTCTCTCTTATGAATAAATAATAAAATAAAATCTTAAAAAAGAGGGAAAATACTTCTAAGTCAAACACTCTTGTTAATTTCACTTTCATGGCTTTTTATTAAGTACTGTTGGTATGCTAAGAAGGTATCTTTGATTACTGATAGCTAATGGTCTAAATTAGCTGCATTCAGACTATGGCAACAATTAGTTCCCAAACAGCAAAGAATGAGTATTTTTTTTCAGTAGTTCTTAATCTTTCTAGTCTCAGGATCCTGTTACTCTTTTAAAAATTATTGAGAACCCTATGAGCTTTGGTTTATGTGGATTATATCTACTGATACTTATCAGACAAGAAATTAAAACTGAGAAATTGTCATGTACAAGGACATAACAGGCAAAAACATTCCATTAGCCACCGGAACTGTTACCATTCCGTGTCATGTAGTTTCTGGAACACTCCATGTATACTTCTGAGAGAATGAGAGTGAAATGGTAAAAGACAACTGAGTATTATTATAAAAATAGTTTCAACATCACGGGTTCCTTGAAAAGGTCTTAGGGACCTCTAGAGGCTTCTGGACCACATTTTGAGAACTGCTGACTTATACTTAGAGAAGCCAAATTATATTATTCCACTAACATTTTTCTTATTCTTATCTTTACAATGAGTAGATGTCTATTTCCCTTCCAAGGTTAGTGTAACTTTCTTCAGATTTTAATCTTGGAAGCCGGTAATCCAGGGTATTCTTCAGGTTTGATTAAATGTTCACTCTCCATCTCTGCCTTAGGACCCTTTCTGTACCTAACTTGATGTCATTTGGATATTTTCCTTCCTTTTCTCTTCTCCTTCTTGCTACTTTCCTTCGTTGCTTGCTTTTATTTCCAAGTTTTTGTGCCCTGAGAACTTAGCTTTTATTATTATAACTGGCTATTGTCTTTCAATTTTTAGCAGTTATCAATAATGTTAACTCCTGACAAATATCTAACAGAATCATTGTAGAACTATTTGCTTCAATGTTCTAGTTTTCTAAGGGCTTTACCAGCCCATAAAAAACAATAATGTATTGTGGGAATTTAAACCAATCACACTTTTGTATTTATTTATCAACATAAATTACTAAGATGACCACAAGAAATGGTTTCTTCAGGTATTTTTCACAATTTAGCAACAATTTATTAAAAAATTATATAAGTCTAACACAACAAAATGACATGTTCTCATTACTCATTGGAATCGTAAATAAATGATGATACATAATGATTTCAGAGATCACATATGTCTCAGTTTGGTTTTAATCATACAGTGAGGGATGCCTGGGTGGCTCAGTAGTTGAGCATCTGCTTCACCTCAGGTTGTGATCTGACGGGGTCCTGGGATTGAGTCCCACATCGGGCTCCCTGCTTCTCCCCCGCTTATGCTTCTGCCTCTCTCATTGTGCCTCATGAATAAATGAATAAAATCTTAAAAAAAAAAAAAGACCCAGTGAATAGGTTTTAGTGTTTTAAACGAAAGTGTCCCTTGCCAATAGTATTTCAAAAAGTCATTTTGGAACTTTAGACCTTAAAAATGAATCAGACCTTGGAGAGCTGCTAATCTAACCAAATCATTTCATAAGGAGGTGACTGAGGGCTAAAGCGTTTATGTGATTGGGTAGTAACTCTGGGCAAGTGGCTAGGTGACTAGCTTGTCTTTTTTCACTTTATTAGGATGCCTTTAGTAATACAGTATTTAAATGGAAGAGATTTCAGAGATCATCTAATTCAACCCTATCATTTTATAGACATAAAAACTTAGGCAGAATGTATTTTCAAAATGATATACGCTAATGCATCTTACACAATATCTGGTATAGAGTGAAATTCAATACATATTAATTTCAGACCCTAGATGTTCTAACACCTACCTAACTTATGTTATATATTTCCATTCTGAATAAAAAGCCCAGCTGGGGATCAAATCTGATCTTCTATAAGCAGTGTTTATTTAATAAGGTAAATATTTAAGAACAATATATTGTGAGCCTTCAAATATATAATAAATACTATTTATTCACTGAGTATATTAAAATTAATTATTGTAAAAGTCTACCTATTAAAATATGAATGGATTAAAAATTTCTTAATAATTGGTCAGAATATTACTAAATGTTTGAGCTTTCCAAAATACACTCTTCACAAAGAAAGGAGGAAACAAAGTATTTCCCTTCCAAAAAAGTTATATCTCTTTGCCTGTCATAACATACAACTGCAGCTGATGTTCAAATAAGAAAATACAGAGCACTCGCTTAGCAATCATAAGATATATGTCCTGGTCTCAGTTCTGCCACATACGAATGGATGACCACGGACAGTAATTTCTACATCTGTCAAGGGGTTCAACCTCACAGGACTATTCTAGGTATCAAATGAAGGTCTCTATCTAATCTGTCCAGCCTTACATATACAAAATATCACAAGGAATGGTGAGGTAAAAAACAAAAACAAAACTAGAGGATTTAGAAAATATGGGTTCTGGGCCAGCTCATCACTGTCTTGCCATTACACACTGAGTAAGTAACTTATTTTTTTTAACCTGTAAGATACAAGGGTTGAACTAGATCAGTGGCTCAAGGACCAATTTGGAGAAAGGGAAGTGAGGCAAAGCAGCTCTACTTTTACCAATTTTCTTAGGTTTTCAAATAAATCACTTGAAGAATGGGTTTTACCAAAACAAACAAAAACATTTTATCTTAATTCCTTGCTATATAACGAAGTAACAGGTAAAATTTCAGCAATTATTTTTTTAAAAATCTCCCTTTCTCTCTTTCTCTCCCTCACTCTCTCTCTCTCTCTCTCTTTTTTACCTTGCATCCTTCACAAGCATGAACTCCATAGTGGAACCCAGAAGCTTTATCTCCACAGACTCGGCATTCAATTGCCATGAGGGAGTTGGAAGGCTCTTCGTGAGGCTTATTGTACAGCTGAGTCTTTTCAGAATAATAAGGTGGGGATGCAGGCTCCACTTTGATTGCACCTGGGTACAGAAAAATGTGAGAGCTAATTATATGAAAAACTCTACAAAGGCACTATGGCAAGTCACCATAGTACACCCTACTGCCATATGTTTATTATTTAAGTGTAGAAACATTATGGAACATGAGAAAACACAGGAAAAAGTCGGCTTTGTAACCACAGGCAAGTCACAACACCTCTGAGCCTCACCTGTAAAAATGAAATGGGGAAGGGAATGAAGTTTGTGGTTCTATAACCCTTTAATGCCTGGTAGTACTGAAACTCTGACAGATACCACATAGTATCTGAGACAATTAAGGTTATTTTGCTACATAATGTGCTGTATTTGGCATTCATCACAAAATTAAATTATATATTTGTATTTAAATATTACATTTTAGAAGTATTTTTAAACCACTCTTGGAAAAGAAACACAGAAGGAACACTGCTGTGAAAGTACATGACCAAGTTTTCATCAGTGTTGCTGAGTCAGAAAAGGTGGTTTGTAAAATAATCCTTGATAGAGAGTGAGAGAACCCATGGAGAGTAAATACTACCCTTCTGCTGGTTAGGATCAGGCCTATTAAATTTCCATATTAGGCTGTAACTGAAAACCACATGAATATAACCAAGTATATTATTTATCTCAAAAAAAAAAAAACTAGAAATACAGGAAGTTCTTACTTATTGTCAAGTAATGGTTGCCAATTACATGGTGGTGGCTTTGGAAAACCAGCATATCAGCACACAAAGATAAAAATCAAGGAAATAGCATCATAGAAATTTATTTTATCTTGAAAAGTGCAGTTTTGGTTTGTCTTGAGTCTGATGTTTTGATGTGAATTTACTTAATGGAGGAAGGTTTATCAATAGACTACAATGGCAAAATTTAAATTTGTGCAGGAAAATAGGTTTCAGTATAAGCTGCTCAAATTGCAGAATTAGGAAAAATGGGCCACAACTTAGCAATCTGGTGATGAGAAGTTATGTAAGGTAGCAAACTATTACTTAATTAACTTAAAAGTGGCCAAAAGAATACAAAGTTTGGGTGATGGACTCTTAGCCTGAGATAAACCTGGCAATGCAGCCAATGCTGGAAAGAAACAAAAAATAAGGAAGAGGGAAGAAAAGAGGGAAAAAAAGAAAGACACACTACTTTCCTTTTTGGTATATGATAAATGCATAACGTTTTATAGATAAATGGATGAGTAAATGAGTGCTTAAGTATCTTTTCTAAAGAGTCTTAGTGTCTGGAGCATTTATTCCAGTGTTATTGAGAGGTCAGTTGAATTCTATAGTCTTAGCAGTCTGAAAAGTAAAAATAACTATCATACTTTGATACTCTTGGAGCTTCAGATCATACTTATAATCTGCAACCATCGGGTCCGCTCTTGAGAATGGAATGTCTTCATAGTGTGGAGTGGAAATGCTGGAGAAATCCACGGTGGTGAATGGCTTGATGTCAAAAGAATGGGAGTGGTCATCCATTACGGACAGATCCACTGAACTGATTCCAAAGTTGGTGGGCCAGAATGGCATCTCTGTGTCAACCATGGTAGTTTCTGAAATGGAAAAAAGAACAGCTATGGAGTTAGTTCTGGAGAGCAGAGCAATCTTCTATAGATACACAGGAAAGGGACTGACAGGGTCTTCGGTGCCATGATCTCCTCTGGTTATCATGATGAGTGATCACCTTCTGAGTCCTGTCCAGGTTGTTTTCCTAAAGGAAGGAAGCCACCCTTACCTGGATATTCCAGCAGAGAACCCTATAATGGTATTGACGTAGTCAGTGTACCCACAGGAATGTCCTACAAACAGCCTTGCTCTTATTATCTCTTAAAGAAGATCATCAAATCAAGTCTATTCACGATTTTTAGAGCACAGAGTTCTGGAGCGATTTTACTTTCTTGAAATTAGAGATCTTAAATATTTTTCTCTTTAGGATAAAAATTTTGCTACTCCATTTGTGTTTATAATAGCTTTGTGTGACAGAAAATTTGGCACATTAAATTTAGGTAAAAATTTATTCTTTAACTGTATTAAAAGGGAAGATCCCTCTATGAAAACTAACCAAATACTTCTTTTCTGTGCCTATAGTTTTCCTTAAAGAAGAGAACGTGTCTTCCATATTGAGAACGAAAAGGTTAGAGATACGTGGAAACATATCTGATTATAAATGAGAGAATGTCTAAATGATAGTCTAGTCCAGCATTAATTTTAAGCCACTCTCAACCCCAAACCACAACAAAACAAAAATAGAAACAAGGAAACATATAAAGACAAAGGTTAAAACACTTATATGGATTCTAATGCCACAAAATAACTCGTTTCATGTACTGCCTGCTTAGGATGATACATGCCATGTGTATTTTTCAAAATATGATTTGTGGTGACAGTAGGTGAAATAAAACCCTGAGGGATTTTAGTTCCAACTATTTAATGTGGGCTTGTGAGTCACCAGAGTATGTGGACTTTAAGCCCTATGCGCTAGGAACCCATGTGGGTACTTACTGATGTGGATATTCAGACATGTGAATCCATATGGTACCTCATGGGTCCTTGGTTCTCCTGAAACCAGTTCACTATTCAACGGGGTACCAAAAAAGCAGCCACTGAGTATTTTAAATGGTAACTCTTCGGCCAAAAACACCAGTGAACCAAAAAAAAGAAAAAAAAAATAGCCCACCAGTGAAGAGCTGTGTGATTTTGTGACTGCTGACTCGAGAAGCTCCTGAAATCATAGGCTTATGTCTCCTATTTCCAGTCATTTCCCTATCGCCTACCAATGGGCTTGGCTCACAGGAGGTCCTCATATTAAATACCAAATGAATTGACGAGGTGGTCGTGAAAGTTTAGCAGAACAGGCAGGAAGAGGGGGAAGCAAACTAGTACAAACTGAAGTACCTTTCACACACCAGACACGTTCTATTTCTTACTCCATGTAACCCAAGATCTTATCCCCACTTTATAATAAGCCAGGACCTAGAAGTAGAGTGAACACAACAGTAGTAGTAGTAGAAGTAGAAGTAGGACACACTTGCCCTGTGTCCAATAGCTGGTAAGAGGAGATAAACTCAAGATTGACCCAGGACCCTATTTATTCTGTATATATTCTCTTTATTCTCTCATTGATGAAATGAGTTTACGGAGGAAGGGCTACTCTCCTAAGGGTATTTGTCAGTGGGCCTCTTGTTTTTTCCCAGCAAGCAGGGAGCTAAGGAATTTATTCTCAAAGGCATGAGGTTAAAAGTTTCAGTTGTGGTCTTCATAAGGAAAACAAAGTGCCTTGAAAACACGAATAAGGAGACTGTCCTATGAATGTGCTTCAGGGGTTCTAAGAGGACTCATTAAGGCACTGTTTGGGTTCATATATCTGAATATCTACACAAATAAGCACCCAAACAACCTTAAGTTATCTGAGTCACAGTATAAACACGACACACAAGAAGAGGAATGTGTGTGTACTGGTGATAGCTTAAAGGTCATGCTGGGTCTCAATGACACCCAGAAAAACATCTGTGCTCTTAATGACAAGGCACCCATCAAACTGTGTCCTTCGTTTCACAATTCATCTAAACCTGACTAATCCAGGTCACTCCACTTACTCGCCCATCTCCTCAGCATGCTTATTTTACATTTCTCTATCTACTTTGCTTGGTATAAATTACCTTCATATCAAAATATACCTCTTTTGTCTTGATTGTAATATCCACAAGGGTTTATCAACTGTTTCTCATTATACCTGTTGCAAAGTTCATCTGCAAACAAAATAAAGGTTGCCTGAGTTAAAGGTAGTGTATAAGCCTCTGTATGAATACTGGGAAATGAAAATAAGGATGCAAAAAATATCTGTGTTGCAAGAAAAATTGGTTGCTCATCATTTTGCTGGTTTAATTTTGTTTTGTTTCACTTTTAATATGTAACTTTAATGATTCCCTGTCAATGAAAGCCATGCTTCTTAACACCAGAGTCATACCTTGAGGGGTCATTTACTTTACTAAAAAGTTTTGGGGAAAATTTTAATGTTAAAATAGCCATTCGTGTGTAAACGAACAGAATAAATAATTCACATGATTTTAAAGATATAACATGGAACTCCCTAAAAAATTGATACCTGTAGTATATTTCAGGGCCAAAAGAATGCTGTTTTTTAAAAATAGACTTTATTTTCATTTTTTCATTTATTTATTTATTTATTTTTAAAGAATTCATTAAAAAATAATCTCTATACCCAATGTGGGGCTCAAACTTACAACCCTCGAGATCAAGAGTCACATGCTCTACTTACTGATCTAGCCAGGTGCCCCTAGACTTTATTTTTATTTTTTTAAAGTAGGCTCCATGCCCAACATGGAGCCCAACATGGGACTTGAACTCATAACAAGTGGGGCTTGATCTTGAGATCAAGACCTGCTGAGATCAAAAGTTGGACGCTAACCACCTGAGCCACCCAGGCAGACTTTATTTTTAAAAGTAGTTTTAGATTTGCTTAAAAGTTTAATAGAAAGTTGAGTTCCTATAGGCCCTTTTTCCCCTCCTCCCTGTCTCTGACCCCTGAAACACATACAATTCCCCTATTATTAACACTTGCAATTTCCTTATTATTAACACTTGCATCAGCCCGTTATGCTTGTTACAAAACTGATAAAGCATTATTGATATGTTGTTATTATTATCCACAGTTTGAATTCTGGTTCATTCTTTGTGTTGTACATTCCATGGTTTTGACAAATGCAGGTCATGTATCCACCATTACAGAATCATATGGAATAGCTTCACCGCACTAAATATCCTGTGTTCCAACTATTTATCCCTCCCTTTTCCCCCACAGAATGCTATGTTTTTGCTGTCTTCTTCTTTTAAGAGCATATTAGTTGAAAAGCAGGAGAAACCCTGACCTTCATATATCATATATATAAATGAAATGCCTTACCATGGCATTCAAGACCCTCCCTGATACAGCCCTAACTTACTTTTTCAGTCTTATTTTCTGCTAGTGATTGCAGATCCCACTCCCATTCTTGGCATACCTTGTGTTTAGGCATATCATACTATTTCCCAGGTTAAACATGCTCTGCATTTTCTAGTCTGCTCATTTTTGTTCATGCCAAGGCTCTCTAGCTTCTTCCCATCCCTCATTGCTGCATGTCATAATCCCTCTGTCTTTCCCACAGTGGGAAATCCCACAGTATCCAAATGCTACTTTCTCCAGGAAACCTTCCATGAAGTCTCCAACTTAAAAAGATACTATCCATTCTTAGTGTTCCCCATAGCTCTCTGTACCTCTCTTTTAATTCTGATATAATTATTTGGATAAATATATCAGATTTCAAGTTCTAAATGGATGGTGTCTTATTATTCTGTTTTTCCTTTAGTCCTTATGCACGGCTGTTGTCTACTAAATGTTTGCCAACTGAATAGACATTTGTTCCTATGTGAAAATGAAAAAAAAAAATAGGGGCACCTGGCTGGCTCAGTTGGTGAAGTGTGCAAATCTTGATCTTGGGGCTGTGAGTTCAAGCCCCACAATGGGTGTAGAGATTATTTAAAAAGTAAATAAAAATTAAAACAGTGGTGCGTGGTGGCTCAGCTGATTAAGTGCCAGACTCTTGGTTTGGCTCGGGTCATGATCTCAGGGTCGTGGGATCAAGCCCTGCACTGGCTCTGTGCTAGGCATGGAGCCTGCTCAAGACACTCTCTTCTCTCCCTCTCCTTTTCCCTCTGCCTCTCCCCTGCACCCATGCTTGCTCTCTCTCTCTCTCTAAAAATAAGTAAATAAATCTTTTAAAAATTAAAATAGAAAAAGAAAACTTACAGTAAAATGTTTACAAAAATAAAAGGAGAAAAATGAAGATACTTTCTCAATGGTTTAGTTTGGCTAAAACTTAACACTTCCCTAGAAAAGATGATAATCTTC
Organism: Canis aureus; assembly: GCF_053574225.1. Classification (NCBI taxonomy): domain Eukaryota; kingdom Metazoa; phylum Chordata; class Mammalia; order Carnivora; family Canidae; genus Canis; species Canis aureus. The sequence continues at coordinate 7,227,536 of NC_135629.1, forward strand.
AATGCTTTAAATGAAATATAATTTAAACTATAACTCTTCCGTTCAACAAGGTATATACAGTATATTCACTTTTGCTCTTGATAATTTTAGGAGCAAGATTAGGGTTCTGTAAAGTATTCCCCCCCCCCCAACACACAGAAAAGACAATGTCAGAAAGAAAAAAACACTTGCCCCTTCATCTCTAAGAAAATATATTACTCAAATACACATTTTCCTTTCCCCCTTTCCTTTCTCTCTGTCCTTTTTATTCTGGGACATCCTGACCTAAAAAACATTACTCCATAGACCATAGTCACTGAAAAGCACAGTGGTTCCCTAGACATTATATTTTATTTTGACTTAGAGATGGGTCCAGGGAGCTTGCTTCTAATTTTGTCTCTAGAAAACATAAGCTACTGTTTCTGCCAAGCTGTAAGTCGAGTAGGTGTTTTTTGTTACTCCATGCAATTACCCATGAAAGAAAAATGATCAAAATATTTGCATGAACAACAGTCCTTCTGAGGGATAAGTAACAGTATCTTAACTTTTCAGCTGGGTGACAGGAGAGTTTTGTATCAGGGTGTATCTATCAATTTTACAACCTTAAGTGTGTTTCAAGCAAAAGTCTTTAGGCAGACACTGTGAGCAAGGACATGAATTTGTGTCATTTACCTTAGACCTTCAAACTTGGCTTTACACTCTATTACAGTCAACGAGCAGACTTTGCATAACACTCCAAAGTATAGTGTATTTCAAAGAAAAATATAACCAATATCATGCCCAAATCAAGAACCTCTCTAACTGGAAATGCATCATTATTTGGGAATATAGAAGTGAGCCAGAAAAGATGGCAATGTATAAAATCAAGCATCAGAACTATGTGGTTTACCTTTGGGGTTTTTACGCTGCTCCTTAAGAAAAGGGAAAGTTCTATTAGAATTTCTGGGGAAATGCTGCATCTCCTTACTACAATATCAGCTAATTACATTAGCTATGAGGTAGATACACTCAAAATTCTCCTTAGAGAAGTAGAAACCGAGGCACAGACATGGAAGTAGGTAACGTACCTAAGAACACACAGTTACTAAAGAGTAGAGCTGGTTTGTGAACCCAGATGGTAAAAAAATCTATAGCCTACACACTTAACTTTTTAAACTTTTTTTTCTTAACTTTCTAAACTGGTTAAAAAAACAAATCTCTTCCTGATCTTCCAGTTCTAAATTTTTTTTTCTTTTCTTTTCTTTTTTTTTTTTTTTTTTTTACAGATTTTATTTACTTACTTGACAGAGAGAGCGACCACAAGCAGGAGGAATGGCAGTCGGAGAGGCAGAAGCAGACTCCCTCCTGAGCAAGGACCCTGATATGGGGCTTCATATCAGGACCCTGGGGTCATGACCTGAGCTGAAGGCAGACACTTAACCCACTGAGCCACCAAGGACACCCCTTCTAGTTCTGTCCTAAACAACAATTGATTTAAACAAGACTTCAATGTACACCTAGGATGTGCCAAGTATAGGAAGTTGGGAATTTACTAAAAAGACTGAGTAATTGTCAAATAGAAGCTTCTTTGGAGAAAGGTGTTAAGGTGTACAAGAGCAGGTAGGTGGCAGAAAAAAGCCTTTCATGGATCCTCTTAAATTTAGTAGCTTTGTTGCAAGTTACCCTAAAGAAACAATCGCTGATTTTTTTCATTCTCTTCTAATTTGTTTCATAGTACTCATCAATATGGTTCCAGCTTATTTATCTAGTCCTTCCTATTGATTCATGCATACCATTTTGTAGTGTAAATGGACCCTGCGAATTTTCTAATTGAAGTCCTCTCCCATGATGATAGCTGATATCCAGAGAGAAAAATCATCTTGAAATATCAGAATGAAAAAGGCCTTTTTGAGATACTGTAAATCCCTCATTTGACAGATGAAGAAAATAAGAGAATGATGTGCCCATGAACACACAGTTAGGGGCTAACCAAATGAGAATCCAGGTTTACTGTTTCCAATCCTAGCATTTTCTGCACTCTGAAAATGGGACTTTTAACCTATGCCAGTTTTTCACAGATCTAGGTTTCACAGGTCTTAAGCTATAGGAATGACATCAAATTTATGAAAGAAAGAAGTCTCATGCAAGTACCTATTTATTGGATGGCAAATTAGAATAAAATCACCTGTAACAGAATTTGTTTCTAACAAAAATTAATAAAATCTGAATTCATCAAAAGGTTTAAGGAATAGTCTAATAAAGTGAGCACAGATCAGTCCAAATTTTTACATAATACAGGCATACATATCTTATTTATCTTTTTTGTTGATTGTCATTCTGAACATTAACACTGAAGATAAATGAGACAGTTATGTCAGATGCATTGGGTTTGAATCTTGACCTATTGCTTGCCAGTTTTGTAATTTCTTTATACCTAATTAACCCATCTGTAAAATAATATTGCCTATCTCATAGAGGTGTTTTGAATATTAAATTAGATAATATATATAAAGCATCTAACATAGGGCCAGACACTTAGTAAGTTCTTAATAAACGTTAATTATGGGCAGTAGTTAGTAATTCTTATACATATCTACATACCAGAGTAGTAGACTCATGTAAAAGGTGGGCTCAAAGCCTCCAATGCTACCACTAGGGGACAGGAAGAGGAAGAAACAGCAGCAAAGTCCTATTGTTCAAACAGGACTACGCCTTCAACAGATGTCCTGTTTTAAAGATCTCTGGAAAAGGAGTCCACAGCTTCTCTTGGTTATTCATTCCAATGCTTAATTGCTCTTTTGTCCAGGAAAGTCTAGGTCTTATCTGGCTTTTCTCCAACTGTGTTATACATATGTTAATAATGTTCCTTTTAAAATAATTTAAAAAATTTTGTAAGTAAATAAATTTAGGAAATGCTAGGTCAAGCAAGGTTAAATGCAGAACTTCTTAAGGCTCATATGCTAATAATTCATGAGAATGTACAAAGGAGAGGAAGGCACAGTGTGCAACATTTGCAGATTTTCACATTTGATGGAATAGTTTGGGAAGTGATGGTCTAACCTATGTTAGAGTTTGTAACTTTCCCCCTCATTTTCTGAAACATATATAGCTACCATCTTCTACATATTTGCCCACTACCACTTGCACTTGAAAAGTGTGAAGCTGTCCCTCAGGTTTTCTTTTAGAGTGACCAAGGGCAAGGATTTACAGTGGTTAAAACAACAGGACCCAAGAGAGAAATGATTTCTTAAACCACACAGAAAGGGACCACTATAAAGACTAACATTCTTGGGCACCTGGATGGCTCAGTGGTTGAGTGTCTGCCTTTGGCTCAGGTCATGATCCTGGAGTCCTGGGATCAAGTCCTGCATTGGGCTTCCTGCATGGAGCCTGCTTCTCCCTCTGCCTATGTCTCTGCCTCTGTGTCTCTGTGTCTCTCAGGAATAAATGAATAAGATCTTAAAAAAAAAAAAAAAAAAAAAAGACTAACACTCTTTTTATAAAGACCATGCTAAAAGCCTCCAGCCCTGGGTAGGGAGTGGTGGAGAGAGGAGAAAGCTTATATAAAGGATCAGAACCAGAATGACAGTGAATTCCTCAACAGTAACACTGAAAGCCAGAAAATCAACAGAGCAAGGTCTTCAAAATTCAAAGAAAAAATTATTTCCAACTTGCAATTTCAGATTCAGCCAAACAAACCTTCACTCAAGTGTAAGAGTAGAAAGACCTTTTCAGAAATATAGGACCTCAAAAAAAAAAAAAAAAGTTACCCCCCAGGTACTCTGAGAGTTCCACACCAGAACGAAAGGAAAATATGGGATCCACAAAACAAAGGACCTAAGTACAGTAGGGGTGGAAGGAAGACCCAGAACAACAGATCCCAAATAGCCTGGATAGAATGGAACAGGAAAGTGAAGAAGGCCATGTGAGATCACCCAAGAAATCAGAATGCCTGATGTGTATGACCACCTACTGTCAGAGAGTTTGAGAAAGAACTAGTAAAAGTTCTGGAAAAGGAACAATAAAAATGAACAATTTCTAAGTAAAAAAAGATATTAACTTCAGAAAAATAAACAGCTATTCAGGATCAGAAACAGAATTGTAGTATACTGCCTGGCACAATTTCAAAGCTAATATGATGGAAACACACACAACTGATTTTACTTAAAATTACAAATACATCATGAAGATGGGGGGAAGGAGAAGTGCGTGTTTTGGGAAAAGGGGGTGTTGTGGTGAAGAGCTAACTTCTCTTCCACTGTAGGAAGTCAGTGGGGAATGAATATGTATTTAAAATAGCGGCATTCACATGTTATCTTAAAGACACAGAGGTAAATTCCAGGAGAAATATTTATTTATTTATTTATTTATTTATTTATTTATTTATTTATTTATTTATTTACTTATTTACTTATTTATGATAGTCACAGAGACAGAGACAGAGAGGCAGAGACATAGGCAGAGGGAGAAGCAGGCTCCATGCACCGGGAGCCCGATGTGGGATTCGATCCCGGGTCTCCAGGATCGCGCCCTGGGCCAAAGGCAGGCGCCAAACCGCTGCGCCACCCAGGGATCCCTAAAAGAATTAAAGATTACTGTGTCTGAGGAATAGGAACTGTTCTTCATGAAAAGCTTTATTCTGACTTTCAAAACTACATACAAGTATTACTTTCATAAAAGTAAAAACTAAGCTAAAAAATCTCTTATTTTTTTTAGAAGATTTTATTTATTTATTCATGAGAGACACAGAGAGAGAGAGGCAGAGGCAGAGGCAGAGGGAGGAGCAGGCTCCTTGTGGGGAATCCGATGTGGGACTCAATCACAGGACCCCGGGATCATGGCCTGAGCTGAGGGCAGACACTCAACCACTGAGCCACCCAGGTGTCCCTAAGCTAAATATCTTTTAATTATAGTGTCTTCCCATGATTTCACTGAACAAAGGAAGTAAATATATTCCTTGCATGTTTCTCAGTCCTCCTAAAAGGAACTATAATGGAAAAGTAGAGAAAATTTTAAGGTAGTTTCAAGTAAAATAAAGAAAAATCAGAAAATATTTTTGATGCTTGATCAATAGTTGACTGTCCTTTTGGCTCAAGTATTTAAAAAATTCTGTCAATTCATTTCTTTTCCTTCACTGGTATCAAGTATTTTGATCAGTAAAGCAGGAAAAACCTGGATCACATTAGCAGAAGTACAACTTAATAATAGATAACAATTTTGAAGTACTTACATGACAGGCACACTACCTTAAAATCATAACATATGTAATTTATAATTTATCAATGCATATATGTGTAATTTATACACATATACATACATATAATTTATATCTATGAATAGTCCTATGGGTTATACACAATCATTATCTCTACCCAATGGATTGAAAACGTTAGACAGGAAGGGGTTAAGTGCACGAAGCCTGAGTGGCTCATTCAGTTAAGCATCTGACTCTTGATTTCAGCTCAGGTCATGATCTCAGGGTCCTGGGGTTGAGCCCCACGATGAGCCCCACACTGGGCTCTGTGCTCAGTACAGAGACTGTTTGTCCCCCTCTGCTACTCCCCTTACTCACACTCTCTCAAATAAATAAAATACTAAAAAACAAAAAAAGAGGTTAAGTGCTTTACCTGATGTCACACAGGTAATAGGTAGTGGGATATGAGTCCTGTGTGGTTTCTCAGAATAGAGAACTTCTTACTTTGGACACCATGAATTAAGAAAGGGATTAGAAATGGATTCTTTGCTATGTCATTTGTTTCTTCAATGTGAAAAAATACGTTTTCATCCTGTTATCTACTTAGACTATATTAAGACCCAAATCTAATGCTTCTATGGCTTGGTTCTCCATTGATACTCCCACTGATAACTCTGGCAGATGCTGAAGCATTCCAATATGTAACCATATATGTACTTTTCTTTATAATGAGCCAGAAGGTCTTGTAACAAATTTTCAAATTCAGATCAACAAAGGGCCTATCATCAGCTTTTAGAGAAGGCCATGTGCACTTAGGTTTTTCAAGAGATCATTTTCTCTTACATGGGTCACATCTTGTTTAGATAGCTTGCTTAATCCAGTCCTGAGGTGTCAGGAGACAGGAAAGATTACAGGATCATGCCCTCATCCACAGTCATCACTTCCTCTGTTTCCTGAGTTGGAGATTCATGTCCTCTTTTTCACCGTGGTCAAACTAACTCAAGCTTGGTTCTTTTGCTAAAATTGCCTTCATGGGTTCTAACGGGAGGCTTACTAGTAATTGAATCAACACTAAACCTCAATCTGTTGAGCGGTGAGTTACTCTGGTTTAATTGAAATTCCTACTTTACCAAGTATGCACTAGCATATTAGCAGCAAGTGCAGCATGATGTGGAGGTCATAAGAAAGAAACTGGAATGTTCTCCCTGGCTAGCTCCCCTGCACAGTTTGGTTTTGGCTTTGCAGAGAGAGGGTGATGAGAATGGAAGACAGGAGCCTCAGTGGAAAGGAAAAAAATTAAGGGAATGGTCCAGGAGTCTGTAACTATTTGGAAAGGAGAGGCCACCAAAGATCTGCCAAAGTACTGTTTCTCTTTGCTTTATCCACCTCCCAAACATTGTCAAGGGCCGTCTTGCAACCAGGAAAAGATAAGAGTGGTAGTGGTTTTAAATAGTGCTTTACTACTGAAGTACCTCAAATAGCTTGAAATCATCACCGATGGAAAGGCATTGTCTTATTCAGAATTGTTTAGTCTGGCAAAATGATGTGATACACTATGCTTCTGTATACTCTTGTTTTTAATTTACTGTGCCAAGCACTCTTAATGAGAAGACAATGGTCTGAAGCTAAACAAACATGAGAACAAAAGTGTCAAAACAGATGTAGCCAGATTGCCATTGGTTATGGGCTGATCTGCAGATTTTCACTAGCTATCCTATGTATTATCTCAAAAAATATTATAATGTGATATTAAAATATCCGTAAACTTTTTTTCATGTCTAAATAGTCCTTCTGAGCTATTATAGCATTATCAAAAATATTTTACATTTGACACAATTCAAAACATTCATGATTTTTAAAAATCTCTAGGAAGAAAAGGGAACTGATAAAACAATAATCTGATAAAGCATATCCATAAACAAACAAACAAACTAAAGTAGCCATCATACTTGATGGTGAAATATTTAAAGCTTTCCTTTGAGATCAGGAATGAGATAAGCATACCATCTATCATTACTTCTATTCAACAGTGTACTAGAAATCCTATAGAATGTAATAGGGAAGAAAAAAAATAAGGATTAGAAAAGAAAAAATAAAACTAATGACATGTTTATATATATATAAGCATTACAGTTAATAAGAGAATTTAGCAAAATTGTTGGATATAAGGTCAACCACTATTAAAAATAAACTGTATTTTTATTAGCCAGCAACAAATAGAAAATGACATTTTAAAATGATTTTTACGATAGTATGAAAAACATCAAATACCTAGCATGGAAATTTAGCAAAATATGTATAAGACTGCTGTGATGAAGACTCAAAAATATTATTTAAGAAAAAGCATCTAAATAAATGAAGAGATACACCATGTTCATGGACTAGAATATTCAATATTGTAAAGTTGTCAATTTGCTCTATATTTATCTATAATTCAGAAAAATTCCAATAAAATACTAGCATTTTTGTGTAGAGAGTTAAAATACTGAGTCTAAAATGTATATGGAAATTCACAGAGCCAGGAATAGCCAAGGCAATCTTGAAGAGAAGAATAGCACTGGAAGATTTTACTACCAGATATTAAACCAATTATAAAACTACAGTAATTAAGACAATATATCAATTAGTGCAAAGAGAAAAATAGACCAATGCAACAGGAGAGCAAGTCAAGAATCAATCCCACATATATATAGTCACCTGGTTTATGGCCAAAATGTCACTGCAGTGTAATGGGGAAAGGATCACCTTGTCAGTAAATGAAGTGGGTCAACTAGATATCCATATGGAAAAAAGTGAATCAACCTCTACCTTAAAACATACAAGAATCAGTTTCATACAGACTACAGATCTAAATGTGAAATATGAAACAAAATATTTTTTAAAATAAAAACTAGAATAACACTTCATCAACTTTGGAGTAGGCAAAGATTTCTTTGGCAGGATATAAAAAGCACTGATTATAAAAGAAAAATTAAATAACTTGGATGATATTTAAGATTTAAACTGATTATTAAGTAAATGAAAAAGTAACACACAGTGGGGGAGAGGATATCTGCAATACAGGTATTTGACAAAGCATGCTTTATTTTTATTATTATTTTTTTAAACAAAGTATGCTGCAGAACTTATATCTAAAGTACCCAATATAAAAATGGGGATCCCTGGGTGGCGCAGCGGTTTGGCGCCTGCCTTTGGCCCAGGGCGCGATCCTGGAGACCCGGGATCGAATCCCACATCGGGCTCCCGGTGCATGGAGCCTGCTTCTCCCTCTGCCTGTGTCTCTGCCTCTCTCTCTCTGTAACTATCATAAATAAATAAAAAAAAATTAAAAAAAAATGGGCAAAAGACTTGAACAGGCAGTTCATGAAAAAAGAATAGCCAAATGGGTAATAAATATTTTTTTAAGTGCTTAACATTTTAGTTATCAGAGAAAGGGAAATAAAAATTACAGTGTGATACCACCATAAGCCCGCCAGCATGGCTAAAATGAAAAAGAAAACGTCAAGTACCAGAAAAGCTGTGGACTAAGTGGAACACTCAGACACTGTTGGGAGGAGTATACATGGTACAGCTGTGTTCAAAACTAACTGGTAGTACCTCTTAAAGCAGAACACATCCTATGGCTCACATACACATCTAACAGAAATGTGAACCCCTGTTCACTGAAAGACCTATATGAGAGTGTTCCTAGGTGTTCTATTTGCAATAATGAAAAATGCCTGGTTGCCCATCAATAGGGACAGATAAATACATTGTGATATATTCACATAATGAAATACAGTGATAAGAATGAAGAGTAAATGTGATTAACAAATAGTGAGCAAAAGAATCCACATACAAAAGAGTAAACAATGTATCATTCTACTCATATAAAACCCCCAAACAGGCAAACTAATCCATGGGTTAGAAATTAGAACAGTCAGAGGGCTGGAAGGCTGGTATTGTTTTGTTTCCTTATCTCAGTGCGAATTACACTTTTGTTCATTTGTGAAAATGATTTACAGACTTTTGCCTATGCATTCTGTACTTCAATAAAAAGCTTAAACAGGAGAGATGGGTCCTGGGAGTGGGAGTGGACAGAAGGAAACATGCAGATCAACCACATAAGCCAAAAAAACAAAAAGAAAACCAAAAAAACCTTTCATTTGTGTTAAAAAGATTGTTACGGAATTTCTAGGGTATTTATTTAAGAATTTTTCTATTCAGGAGTTACAAAATAGTAATAAAATTAGTATCAATAAACTACTTTCTAACTGACTTCATTGTGTAATAAAGGCTCAATACATAGTCAATTAAGGTCCTCAGGTCAGAGTAAACAGGGAAGGTAAAAATTTAGAGAGAGTACATTTTATCCTAACGAGTATTGAAAGTTATGTTTTTGCTTTATATCTGCCTGGCTTATATGTAAGGCATATTCTGCTTTACAAGAACTCTGTATTTTTTTTTTTTTTAATGCAGGAAATCTTTTCCCAAATACTAATGCTTACATCAGGAATCCTATGTTTGCAAAGTTAACATGTTTGGATCAGTTGAGTTGTCTCTGGAAACATTCTATTTAAATGAAATAAAGTCAGTGGCTTAAATCCAAGCTACCAAATCTATGGTAATTATTTAACTCCTCTTTGTATCAACAATCTATTTCATAAACTTTTTTTTCTTAAAAGAGTTATCATATTTTACTATAGCTTTCCTCTTCCAAAGCCCCTCCTTGTTTTACTTTTCTTTTCCTTTCTCAGTATCTTAATATCAGTACATGCTCAATCAGTAATATAAAACTCAAACCATCTCAAATCAAGATAACCAATTACCTAATACTATGTGCAAGGTATTTTTCAGGCCTCACAAGAAATGCATTATATAATGCAGTTATTGACCTTGAGAAGCTTACCAAGGTGAAAGACGTTTAATAACAGAAGGCAGCATAGAAACCAAACTAGTGATAGAGACATTAAGTGCTCTAGAAATGTAGCAGAAAAAGACAACATGTTCTGAAATAATCCAGGATAACTTCATAGTAGAGATGGGTTTTGAATTCTGAGAACCCTGTGGGATGATTAGGATTTGCATTATTATTATTTTTTTAAAATTTTTATTTATTTAGGATAGTCACACAGAGAAAGAGAGAGAGGCAGAGACATAGGCAGAGGGAGAAGCAGGCTCCATGCACTGGGAGCCCGACGTGGGATTCGATCCCGGGTCTCCAGGATCGCGCCCTGGGCCAAAGGCAGACACTAAACCGCTGCGCCACCCAGGGATCCCGGATTTGGATTATTATTGATAAAGATATTCCAAGGAAAAGATATTTGTTTCTACTACCCAGCATGTATCTTATATTTTCTGAGTTTGATTAGGCCTAAATGACTATGATATCAAAATGATTAAATTTTGTGTTAGGACATATGCTTGCAAATTGGACTGATTTCTTAGTCAACTGGGTCAACTGTTTGGATCAACTGTTTCTATCTTGTAACTGGCTAGAGATGTGGTTATATCAGTGCCAAAGAGATTTCTTTGTAAATGGCAGAGATTTCTATGTAAATCTGACCACACTTATATCAAACTGACACATTTGGCTCTTATTTTAGACAATTAAGCAAACTTTCCCAGTCTATATAAATAGGTCTAAAATAAAAAATAAACTAAAATCAGCGTTTTAGGAAGTGTAAGACAACAGTAATGTCATATCCAACAATCTTACATTAAAAATATTCATCTGGTAATGCAAAGCCAAAAAAATAAGAATAATGAATGTTTTACTTTTTCCAAAAGAAGTGACTTAATTCAAAGAAGTAAGGTGAAAAAAACAAAAACAAAAAACAAACAAAATACAAAGAAGTTAGGTGAGCCATGGGGTTCACGTGTCTAGAACCTGTGAAGAATATTAGAACTGCTGTTCTGCTCCTGAGTTTTGCTACTGGCACTTTGCCAAAACAAGAAACTGAACCTGGGTTTCTTTTTTCTGCAACTGTGATTAATAATATGTATCTATCAGATAATACGTAAATATTCTGGAGAAAAAAAGCTAAGGAAATGATTGTAAGCAAGTAAGAAGTAAGACTTAATTAACTATAGTAATGGAAAACTTTTGATAGCATGGATAATGAAAATCTGTATTATCCCAAAGTTGTAACTTCCATTTTAGGGCTGAGAAGACAAAACTAATGTTTTTTGGACACATATTACACACCAGGCACTGTGCTAAGTCCAATATCATGATTGGATACTGGTTACTTAATCAAATAAGTTGCTTTTCTTAGCACTGCTAGAAAATAAGTCTCCTAAAAGTTCAAATGAATACTGAAAGTATGAAAAGGTAGGCAGACTTGCAAAAGAAGTCAGGCATTTGAATAACTCACAAACTGTGATATTCAAATTAACATTCAAATAATATTCAACTAATGATAATTCAAATCAATGGAGGGATATGATGCAAATAACTGCATAACAAGTAATTCAAAATATATTTGTACCTGGTTTTAGCATATATAATGTTGCGTTTTATTTCCAAGGTTGTTAGTTTCCTTTATTTTTTGGGGGGGGGTGGAGTTTGAATATATTTCTTTTTTTTAATAAATTTATTTTTTATTGGTGTTCAATTTGCCAACATATAGCATAACATCCAGTGCTCATCCCGGCAAGTGGTTTGTCTATATCAGCATGGGTTTTACAATAATATGTTAGCATGTACACTAAACTTTTGTTTTTACTTATCTAACATATTCTAGTGCCTCACTTCAGGAGCTGGCAAGGTACAGCAGCAGATCAGCTTGGTATTAATAAGTCAACAATAATTGCTTATTACATACCTATTATATATTAGATACTTGTGGAATAAAGAAGAGAATAAAACATGGTCTTATCCTCAATTACTATGTAATTTGAATTAGGGGAATATATAAAACAGAAAATACCATCAGACAGTCTCCAAGTAAGGGCTAAATAGTGTGATATAGACCAATACAAAAGAGAGGATTTTATTTTTTCATTTTAACAAGTATTAATGATCCTGGTCGTTTACCAAACATGTCCTAGGCATTTGGGACATACCAGTCAGTGACCAAACTAGACAAAGCCCCCTATGTCTTTATGGGGTTCATATGCTAGTGTGAGAAAGTGGACAATAAACAATAAATACAATAAATGAGTAAATGATACAGTACGTTAAAGGATGATGAATACTTTAGAAAAAAGAATATGAAGCAGGGAGAAGGAAAGGGCAGTGAAGAGGGCAGATAATTCAACAACAGAGGGTAGAGGCAGTCCTTACTACAAATGAGATCTTAGCCAAGATTAGAAAGAGCTGATGAGAAGATGTCAGAGGATGAGGGCTCAAGGAAGGAACAAGAACTAGAGCAAATGCACTAAGGCAGGAGCATGCCTGGAATGTGGAAAGAACAGCAAGGAGGCCAATGTGGCTGGAGCTGATTGACGAAAGGACAGACAGGTTGACCAGGGTCGGGTGGGGGTCTGGGGCAGACTGGGCTTTTATCCTAAGTGAAGTGAGGAGTTGCAGTTGGTTGTAAGCTGAGTGATGGATCTGACTTACATTTTAACATGATCCCTCTGCATCATGGGCTGAGACTAAGCAGTTGGGAGGTGAGGGTAGAGGCAGGACAACCCGTCAAAGAGTGGGATAGCAACTCAGGCAAGAGATAATGGCTTGGATTAGAGTGCTGGCAGTGGAATGGGGAAAGGAGATATATTCTGAACATATTTCCAGTGTAGAGTAGCAATTAATAGTAATGTATTAAGAGGAGGTTTCATGGCACAGAGGTTACTTGAACCTGACCTTGAAGGATAGGATAGGGAGGATTTGAAAAGGTTGAAGAATTAGGAAAGGCATTCCAGGATGTAGTAGGCTTGGAGGCAAGAGTGAGTCTGGCTTATTCTTGGGACAATGTGATTAGTCCAAGTAAAGCAAGGCAGACTAATCACTGGAGTGTGGAGAGAAATAAAATACACAAAGTGGAAACAGATTATACAGAGCTTTGAAAGCTAGGCAGAGGTGTTTAGACATCACAATGTTCAGTATGGTGCACTACTTCACATATTAGAAGGCTGATAGGCTTTGAGGACCACTTATCTTGAAGATTACACTGGATGGCTGAAAGTTCCTCACTTAGAAAGTCAGCTAAAAGGCTGTACAGGAATCCCAGCATGAGGTAATAAGGGATGATACACATGTAGATAATTAACAGTTGACTGTTTTAAATTTACTTTATAATGCAAACCATTCACCACTTGTGGGAACTTCAATCTTGGGTTGGCAAATCTCTTACCTGATAAAAATTACATGGGTCTAAAAAACTGTGTACTCAAATAGCCACACGATCTTAATTCTGAGGTTACTGGGGTTGGATAGCAGCTGCTATCAGCTGCATATGTAATTCCTGTGTCTCTAAATTAGTTACAGGTTCAAACGGCATCTACAAAAAAAGAGTAATCTAGTAGAGGTTTATAGAAACTTAGTTCCATTTAAATGAGTCTGATTCACTATCACATATATTTTTGCAAATATTCCACACTAGTAGATGGATATGAGGCATTTACTGGAAAACTTTCTTACACCTAATTGAAGGGTGTCCAAATGAAGCTAAAATAACAGAACCCATGTCAGTTCTCTTGACCTAACACAATGAAGAAACTGACTCTGCTAAGATTGCCTCTGGTGCAAAGAACATGTACTTTATAAGGAGCTATGATGATTTTAGAGTTTCCTAAGGGTTACCTTATTCAAGTTATAGGTGAGCATGTTGACAAAGATAGTGACCTATGACAAACTCTGACAGAGCCACAAAAATAGTTTCCATCTGATGTTCCATGTTTAACACTGTGATGGACAGTTTTCACTTATTTATTTTTTCGAAAGATTTTATTTATTTATTCATGAGAGACAGAAAGAGAGAGAGAGAGAGAGAGAGAGAGAGAGAGGCAGAGACACAGGCAGAGGGAGAAGCAGGCTCCATGCAGGGAGCCTGATGAGGGACTCAATCCTGGAACTCCAGGATCATGGCCTGAGCTGAAGGCAGATGCTCAACTGCTGAGCCACCCAGGTGCCCCGATGAATAGTTTAAATGGCTAGCTGCTGTCAGGTAGCTTTTAAGACAAGTTGTATTCCTTAGGGATGCCAGGGGAAAATTAAAAAAAAATTTTTAATACTGTTTTTTCTTATAAGCATCTAATATACATGATATTTGTTTTTAGTGTTTCCTAAAATTCATAATTTGGGGGGAAGCACAAGAGAAATGACAGTTTTGGGAAACATGGGAAATTCTCAGAGTCTAGAACTCTACCAAATCTACTAAGTCCTGCTGATCATAAAAGAGATATGAATAGTTAAATCAGAGAAATAAATGATAAAATAGAGCCATGCTAAAGAAAAATATTAATACGGACAAGAGTAAAATCCTAGAAAAAAGTCCAGAATTATTAATGTGAGACTATGAAATTCAGAGCTGTGTCAATGACCAAAATCTTCATCATAAAGAATATTATAATCTAAGATAGTTTTTCAATGTCTTAGAGAAGAAACCATGTAATTGTTGCTTTTATTTAGGGCCAAAGAATGATTTCAACTTTTGGAAATTCAATCTTTTTTGAAACAAATGTTTAACAAAAGGGGAGGTAATTCCCCCATTAAAAAAAACCAGACAAGGGGACGCCTGGGTGGCTCAGCGGTTAAGCATCTGCCTTCAGCTCAGGGAGTGATCCTGGAGTCCCAGGATCGAGTCCCAGGATCGAGTCCCGGGATTGAGTGCCAGGATTGAGTTCTGGGATCAAGCTCTGCATCAGGCTCCCTGCATGGAGCCTGCTTCTCCCTCTACTTGTGTCTCTGCCTCTCTCTGTGTCTCTCATGAATAAATAAATAAAATCTTTCAAAAAATCAGACAGAAAGATACTTTCTCCAAATATGATTATTTCCTCATCAAAACATTCATAGGAGCATATGCAGAAGCCCCATCTCACTCAAAAAGTGCCACTTATTTTGACGCACAAAGAATTCTGCACCTTTCCTGCCATATATTCTCTTTAAAATGTTTCCAATTTAGGACAGTATATGTCTTCTTTTCCATCTATAAGTAATTAATATTAGAAGATCAAAACAATACAGTCTATATAGGATTCAGATGTGCTTTCGCAAATATTGTGTCATTTAATCCTTGCAATAACCCTGTATATCTGTTATTATATGTGGAAACAGAGGGAAGAGAGGATAAATGACTTATTCAGATTTACGTGGAACGTACATGGCCAAAGCAAGACTGTTAAGTTACATTCCTTGATACTACACGGGTCCCTTAAAACCTCTAGAAAGATGAAAACTTTGGTCAATTATTTAAATGCTTCCAAATATATAGTTGCCTGGAGTTACAGAGACACAGTTTAAGTATCCCTCAATAAAAATGGCGGGCAATCACTCACTCACTCCTATCTCTGGAGAGGCGCTTGTTTCAAAGGATTGTCTATTGCAGCATTTATCATGTCTCCAAGGCATATTTCCATTGCTCAATCAGCTCCAAAGGACAAGCATGTCATCATCTTTCAATGCTCTGGTGCAACACTTTAAAATTATAGAATTCACACAGGACTAAGTCTGGCACTAAAAGCAGGAGGCATATTCAGCTTCAGTTTGTGGAAGCTTCCCTTCAGTCTTGCCAATTTTTACTAGTGGAAATGGTTTCAGAGCCAGAATGGGGTTACTTGGGGTTACTTGAGAAGCTCATGATGAAAATAGGGGAATAAGATAAAGGCAGGAGGTCACTGTGATAATGGAGCCCAGGAAAAAGCACAGAAGTCCTCTTTGGGCATAGTGGCTACATAAATTTTTGAATCTCATGAATATGACCAATATGGCTTGGACATCTGGATCATTCACACTCAACAAGCCACTTTTACTTCAAAGTAGCACCGAGCTACTTGCAACAACCCCCAATCCCACCTTGTCTAAAGAAGAAGGAGCACCTAAATTAATTACTGTATTAAAGCCAAGTACCTAAACTCTACAGTGTTTCATCTCTGATAGGCTCAAAGAGCAAATGACGATTATGTCTAAATTCTTTTTTTAAAGATTTTATTTATTTATTTGACAGAGAGAGAGAACAAGCAGGGGGAGCAGCAGAGGGAGAGGAAGAAGCAGGCTCCCCACTGAGCAGGGAACCCGAGGTGGGGCTCCATCCCAGGACACTGGGACCATGACCTGAGCCAAAGACAGACACTTAACTGAGTCACTCAGGCCCCCCTATATGTCTAAATGCAATTGAAGTTAACAATCATAGGTGTTTGGCCTTTAGGAATAACATTTTCAACAGAAAAACAACATGAATAAGAAGTAATCAGAGACCATATAAACAAAAGTTAAATAATTGGCACAATATGTCATTTCTTAATTGCTATTAATTTTATTCTGTACTAATTAAGAAGAAAAGTACTGAGTTATTCCTTTGAAGGGGATTTGAGACTCAAAACAATTAGGCCCTGGGCAAATCCAAGACATAAATATATAGAGATCAGTACAGAATGAAAACTAACTGGAATCACATAACTATCTCTTACCATAAACAGTATTTTTCCTCAGTTAACCTAAAATATTTATTGCACTACATTCTGAACACATTTTTTGCAAACAGACAAAATTACCAAATTTTGACTCAAGGACTATTTCACATCTATCCTGATATCAGCAGGCTAAACTAATAACTGGAGAAAGATAGCAATAATTTCTATGGCTTTTAGAAACAAAGAATAACATATTTTTATATAATATAATGAAACCAAACTCATATTTAAGAGGCTCAGGTGACAGATATATATATTGAATCAAATCACCCTAAGAGAATGAAATAGTATTTCAGGAAATATTTTTTCTTAATTTTTAAACAGCCAAGTGTTTAAGCAAAAAACAAGTGATTAGTATGTTCAAACTTCAGGCTTCCAGAAAAATTAACACATTGAAATGTAAAGGCATTCATTTCAACAATGAAGTGACTTAACTGTAACACTTCAGCACTTATTTTATAAAACACAAATCACACTAGTTAACACAATCTATTTTTACATAGTATCTATGAGAAAAAATAACCAGAAATATAGAAATAAATATGAAACAGTACAAAACAGAAGAAGCTGTGCTAAGAAACTCCAGTAGAAGGAGCTGTAGAAATGAAGAACTTATATTTTGCAATGGTCAAGAAAGGAATTTTGAAAAATGAGGTATCTGCTTGAATCTTATATATTTGAGTGCAAGTAATAGCTAATCATTTACTTAGTATGCAATAGGCATTTAGGGATGTTATTTTCTTTGTGTGTAAAATGAAATGCTTGGAATAGACATTCTCCGAGGCCCCACAATCTATTCTATAATGCATTAGGCACCATGCTAGGTATCCTAAGAAATCTAAAGAAGATTATAAGCTGGTTTTACACTCAGTGTACACTTCTCTGGAAAGATAACATGTACAAATATCTAGATTTCAAAGTAGAACAAAAACATGTTGAGAGAGCTTTAAGAGGAATAAAAATGCTGTGGGAGGGATAAAAGCCGCCTGAGAGATATGTACCATAAGACTATAAAACGGGAAAAGGGACACTCCCCCCACCCCAGGTATTCTAAAAAGACCTTAAGTATATTTAGGAAAATATATAGGGACACCTGGGTGGCTCAGCAATTGGGCATCTGCCTTTCTCTCAGGGCATGATCCCGGAGTCCTGGGATCGAGTCCCACATCAGGCTCCCCACAGGGAGCCTGCTTCTCCCTCTGCCTGTGTCTCTGCCTCTCTCTCTCTGTCTCTCATGAATAAATAAATTATTTTTTTAAAAAGGAAAATATATAAAACTAGAAAATAAAAATGAATAGGATCTTTAAAAATATAAACATACCTTTAATGCTTAAAATTCAGGAAATGGGAGCTATGCATAGAGATAAATATGGATTAGTTTAGGCTTCTTTTTCAAAGCTCTGATGCTTATAAGTGAACACAAACACAGCAAAGTAGACATTAAAATAGTGGCCTAGACACAACTCATACTAGAATGTAACTTGGAAAACAAACGACAAGAGCAATTTTACCATTCTATAAATGCCCAAAGTAACCCAAGAGCCGTATCTGGAATTGACTTTACCTTGTGAAGTGCTTGCAGACAGTGTATCAGCAAAGGAGTCGCTTTCTGGGTCAATGAGAGAATCTCCCAGAGTTTCACCCATAACAGCATGGAAGAGGGATTTTCTGTAATTCACACTGATATTTTGTCTATTTCTTGCAAAAGACCAATCCATTAAAAGAAAAAGACTTGCAGTAGTAGAACTTGTGAACACAACCAATGAGTTAAGACATCAGTTTCCAAATATTTGGGAGAGGTGGGAATAAATCCACAAAGGACTAGGCCTGAATTGGCTGGTACTGTCCTGTTAGAGAGCCAGCTGTGACAAATGTTGTGTCATGATGTTGCTCACTGCTTTGGCAAGACTTGGTACATTACAAGGAAAACATTGCCACACTGTCTCGCCAGTGACCCACATGTTCTGTGTCTTGTGAGGGGTGTGAGTTGTACAGTATTTAGAGCTATCGGAGCAAAGAGATTGTTCAATTTTCAATTGTTTCTTAAACTTTACATCTCTGGGTTATGAAGTACCAGATAAACTTACTTCAACAACATTTTTTTGTAGCTGCCCATCCCTGGTTGAATCTCTAAACTGTTATTATCTGAAGAAAACTATTTAATTAAAACATGTACTTGTATTTTAAAGTTTGGCATCAGCATGCTGCTGAAATGTTATTTTCTGAGGCATTTGTTTGCCAACTTTAGAAAGGCCAAAATGATACTAACAAATTCTATAAAATTAAGTAGTTGAGAGATATAGTTTAGATGTCGTGTATCAGGGTTTGCTTTTTTAGTCACTTGATTATTAAGTTTATCCATCACTAGGCAAAGGCAGTATTGCTGTACCCATGTCTGAACATAGCAGATGTTTAAATGATAAATGCCATGTCATAATGAAAAAAAGTGGAGTTCTCTCTGAGAAGAATAATGTATTAGCCAAAAAAAAAAAAAAAAAAAATTTGACTCACACTGATAGGTTGGCGAGGAACTGTGGTCAGTTTTGTAATCAGGAGAAAGCTGGCTTCTTGCTCAAGTCCTTTGCCCTTTTTGGCAAGGAGAAACACAAGCCGTGCCAAACTTCAGCATGGAAGCAGGTCCCCACTTGTCACATAAGTGGCCTGATAGAATTGCAGTGACTTGTGGATGTAATAAAGATGCCCCCACTTAGGGCGATATACCAGATGGCAGTAATTCCCTTCAACTTAACCCAGTATTCTCCAAGTGGAATAAGTCTATCTATTTAATCTACATTGAGTAGCTAACTGGTCATCCTGCAGGGGAACTAACAAAAGTTTCCCTGTTAATCACACAGCAACAGCCTGGTGGGGAAAATGCTCACAGGGTCTCAACAGCACAGAATAAAGTGGAGAACTGGGCATTGATATTGCTTAAAAGCCTTTGAAAACCAAGAAACTTTTACTAAGGTAGTTCAAGTTAAAGCAAGCTCCTTGACAGTCCAAATGACTGAAGTAATTATAGGTGTGTAGAACTAGGTTATTCAGCTTGAATTGTCAATAAAGGAGTTTCTCCTTCCCTCTCAATGCTGAGAAATTTCCTTGTATTACAGACACAATCATAATATTTAAAAGTGTGACTAGTCCAACATTTTTGGTTCAATATATGATAGATAAAAATCAATTGTAGAAGTCAAGGATAATTTCCTTCTTGTTAGTAAAACATAACAAAAATTTAAACCCCATTCTGCTACAGATACTCTTCCTCAATGTCCTAAGATGTGCTTGAGTTTGGAAAGCAAATTTTAGCTTTCTTCTTATGAAATGGCAGTTTCTCACTCGATTCCCTATCCTCTCTCCAATCTTGTACTCAGATCCCAATGTCTCTCCAATTAAAAAAAAAAAAAAAAGAACAAGTTTATTAAAATGTTAAAATTATGCCAGAGTTATAAAAAGGATAAAACAGGCAGAAGGATCTTAGAGTGAAACTCTTTAAAAAAAAAAAAACGATTTTATTTATTTATTCATGAGAGACACACAGAGAGAGGCAGAGACACAGGCAGAGGGAGAAGCAGGCTCCCTCTGGGGATCTCACTCGATCCCAGGACGCTGGGATCATGACCTGAGTCAAAGGCAGACATTCAACCACAGCCACCCGGGCATCCCTAAGTGAAACTCTTGATAAAAATCTAACACTCTGTTAATAAGATAAGAAAATAAGGCCCCCAAATGACAGTAAATTCTTCAGGTTAAATAGGTAGGTAGTGACAGTGCTGGAACTAGAATCCAGGTTTTTAGCTATCTAATTCCCAGGCCAGCTTATTATTGGTCTTCATCAACTTCTACTCTTAGAAGTGTCTGAATTACTGGGGCGCCTGGGTGGCTCAGTGGTTGAGCGTCTGCCTTCAGCTCAGGGCGTGATCCTGGGATCGAGTCCCATGTCGGGCTCCCTGCATGGAGCCTGCTTCTCCCTCTGCCTGTGTCTCTGCCTCTCTCTCTGTGTATCTCTCATGAATAAATAAAATCTTTTTAAAAAAGTGTCTAAATTACCTCTTTTAATAAATCAGTCACTGCAGGGAGAGAGTATAGGCTGTTAAGAGGAAAGTATGTTAACTCTTTCAAGGAGTATCAGTCAATAACTGTGTTATTTATTTTTCAATACTCGTGGATATGTAGTTGGTGTGGGGAGTTTCTCAATGACTTTTTTTTTTCTCTCATTCCTACATTTCTTCAATGATGATGTAGCTCATTCATACCACAAAATTCTATCTGGGGATCTCAGTTTAGTTTCTGAGGCCAATGGCTTTAACCTGGTCCTCCAGTTGTACAGTGGTATCTTTTACTATTTGGACAATACACAGATCCATTCTTTCCAACTATTATCAACGGGACTAATTTCTGGATTCCTCATTTACTGTTACTTCTATTCTCTTTTTCCTCCCCACTCAGACACCATTCAACTTGTCCATCTACTGTTGTAGCTATACCTTCCAACCTCCTAACAGTTCTCACACTATGCTTTAAATATTCAAATATAAAATTATTTTTAAGAGCTAATTATTCCCTAACATCTGAATCTAATGGCATCTAGTCTTGGAGCACATACCACATTCTGTCCTCCCTTCTCCCCTTGGACTGTATTATTTGAGAGTGACAACCTGTCTTGTTCACTGTATTTCACTCATTTATTTGTTCAACAAATATTTATTGGCAAAAAATCAGAATATATTGGCAGGCCTTGAGTTAGGTGCTGGTTTGACGAACAAGATGGATGTGTTCTTATCTTGTGGATTTCAAAAATAGTCAATAAGCAAAAATTACAATTTTTATCAACAAGTTTTATCAACATGTGGATTGCAGGGTAAGTAAATGTTATTTAAACTCTTGACAGGATATCAAGCAATATAGAAAACATCCCAAGTTACTAACAAAACACAATGTGGATTTTGAATCATATTTTTAATGTTAGTAACAACATTTATTAACTTTTTAAGATTTATTTGAGAGAGAAAGAGTGTGTGAGAGGGGGTAGGGGGAGGGGCAGAGGAAGAGAATCTCAAGCAGACTCCCTGCTGTGTGGCTTGGGGGGGGGGTGCGGGGGGGGGGGGAGTTCAATCCTATGACCCTGAGATCAAGACTTGAGCCAAAACCAAGAGTCTGATGCTTAATTGACTGAGCCACCCAGGCACCCCAGTAACTATATTTTAATATTTTGTATCATACTGTAGCACCAGGTCATTTGAGAAATAACTTGTTCATATGGACAAAAATAAACTGAGCCAATCTCATTTGTATCTAAGTAGGAATCTGCTTTGCTCTGAGATACTTAAAAGACTTACTCTATCCATGTTTTCCTCAAATATTCATCAAATACCTCCTGAGTGCCAGATATTGTTCTAGGTATAGGAGATAAAATTCATTAATAATCCTAAGTTCTTATCCTCAGTAAGTTCAAATTTATTTATCAAAACTATCCAAATATACCTAAAAGAGTGATCTTTAGCTCACTTAACTTTGAAGGTCAATTAGCACACACTGACATCAGAAATAATATATATGCTTAAATATAGTCATTCCTATCACTGGACAGTATATGATCACCAGAAAATTATGAGAGTTTTGACATGCATGTGAGTATTTCTATCTTCAAGGCCTTAATGATTCCACAATGTCCTACTCTTCATAATACCAAAATCTAAAGAGTATTATAATAAGATGCATAAAAGAGCATGCTGGTAAATGGGACTGTAATGTAAGATGTTGGAGCTGTAGACCATGTCTAGATGTTTTACACACCAACTGCATTTCAGTGCTTCGCATCTGAAGGGTACCTCTACAAAGAAGTCTATGGCCTTCCACCCCACCAAGAATCCCCTTTGAAGGCTAGTCCTTGCTAATTCAGCAGAGTGAGGAGCAATGGTAGAAGACCACCTTCGTTATGCACTTGCACAAAAGCTAACTCAACCTCTCCTACTGAGGGATACAGTGTTTTGTGTGATACAGAGGTTGGGAGGTCATCTCCTCTTGGACTCTGGAGATACAGGGGTATGGATGTGATGGTAGGTAGAGTAGACATGAACAGCAAGAGGAAGAATGAGGACAATTAGGAATGGTTGTATAGTGAGAAGGCCGAAAGACTGACTTAATTCTGTCCTTGTTTATGACACTTGAAAAAAAATGTAGTTTGGTATTTGAGAAGGCTATGTATCAGTATTTGGTCTTCAGTATTATTTATGATTCCTGTCTTAAGCCAAGAGAATCTGAATATTAGACAGAAAACTCCCAAAATTTTAGTACACTTAGGAGAAGGCAACCAGACATGGACATTTTATGTCCATGATGAACTGGACATAATAGCAACTGTGCATGATTTAGTAACAAGAGAATGTCTAAAAATCCATGGTTAATGAAAACATGGTATTATATATGGATAAGGTTGTTTAATGCATTATTCAGTGTTGAGAACAATTTATATCCAATATCTTCATAAAATAGAATCTTAAGTATTTTTTGTGTTGTGTTATTCTTGGAAGCTGTAGGGTTAAATTTGGATTTTATTCTCTAGAGTAAAACTGAATCTTTAAAACTGCTTTAATTGCTTTCTTTTTCTTTTATGTAATATAAGCTGTGCTAGTATTGGTATAAAAGTGTATACGGAAAAAAATAAAAATAAAAGTGTATACGGTATTTTTTTTCTTTTGCTATAACCCCATTTTAAAAGCCGCTTCATTTAATGCTTCGAGTGCTATGAATATTTATGCTGGCCCCAAAGGCTGGGTACTTCTTGGAAGAACAAGACCTAACACCTGTTCATATTTCTAGAGCCTAGCACAGTGTCCCTAGTTGGCATAAAACACATGTTTATTGTTTCTGTTTATGTTGAGAATTTGAAAGAACAGCTGCGTGCACATCTGTCTTACACGGATCATTCAAGGAAGAGTTAGAGACCAATGAACTGCCAAAAACATCGGTTTTCTTCTTTTCCAACAAGACATTTCCCTGTCATACTCCAGAAGACACCAGATAATTGCGAACAAGCAGAATGACTATCTAAGCTCACTGCTCCCCCTACCCAGAATAGGTGCCTTTTCCTACCAATTAAAGTGGGCTCAGAACTTAATTTTCTAGCTGTGGTTGCATCAATCCAGGGTTTCTTCACAGCCACAGAGGACACAACATGGAATCAATGATGTTCCAACGGGACACATGCCTAAGAGACGAACAAATAATCCTGTATCCTAAGATGTAAATTCCACTGTGACCATCACAGCAAGCCGGATCCTCCCATGGAAAGAAACAAAGAAAGGCTGCTCTTGAGAACATCTGTGCTATTACTATTTTTTTAAAGGTGAAGTCTATTCTTCTTTAATCAAAAACTCTAATTTGGTTCAGATTTTCAAAAAAGTAACATTTTCTATATAGAATTAATATTTTAAACTAATATGTCATTTTGATTTCAAGGGAAAACCAATGAAAAAATTCCTTTTCTTTTCCCCCTTCAAAAGTTAACTTGCCAGTAATACCTGAAAAAGAGCCTAACCTGTCTAACCACTTTCTAGGGATCAATTAAACACTTTTCAAATTACTGTACCTTTGAACCAAAACATCCCACCTAAAGTATGTCAACTTGTCTTTGCCTATAATATCTGAAGTTCTCCAGTAATGTAGTTTCTAGCATAACAAAATACCATGGGTTGTATTATCAATTGACCTGTATTTATGTTATGTAAAGTACTAAGCCTCTAAAAAGTATCTTCTTCCCCTGTTCAGATTTTAACAATTAATTTTTCAGATCAGTTATATGGAGATTCTCTAGGTAACATATCTTCTCACTGGTGAACCACACTAGAATTCCACAAACATCCTAAAGCAAGCTCAGAGCCACAATGCTATATACAAATTTAGTTTGCATAAAACAATTTACCAATTTCGCAACTATACCAAAGGAAATATATGGATATTGAGATCACAGACTCATAAAAACTTAATACCAGGGAGATTAGTACATTCAAACTCTTAATTTTTCACATAAGTAAAATGAGTTCCAGAAAAATCAAATGATTTGCCCAAGGTATTACCAGATAATTAGGAACAGAAGAAATCACCTTTCTTCATTCCCAGTCCAAAGCTCCAAACTATGTATGCTCTGTCATAAAAATGACGCAATAAAATGTTCAAATAATTTATCCGATCCATTATCCTCAATGCTAATAATTATATTAGAAGTCTATCAGGATGAAAGCATTTGTACTATGATACGATTCACTTAATGTGCATGAATCACCAATGAGAATGCCATAGTTCATCACAGAGTTTAGAGACTTTGCTTTCTACAAAGTATTCAATGGCAACGTGGTAAATAAAATACAGTAATATTTAAGCAATCAATTCCGGAATTCATTTTGCTGACAAATGTCCTTTTGCCTCATTCATACACTCTTCAAGAGTCATCCTAGCATTCTGGAATTCTTCTGGTAAAACAGCTGTCTTTTCTACTGACAGAGTTCTTCATTCTTATGAAAATAATGAGATTACTATGTAAAAACTTTCACTTTGAGGTAACAGTACTCTAATTAAAAAAAATACGTTGGAGCTGTATGGTTATTTTTAACTTCACTTGAATTTCACAATGCCAGTGGGAGGTTATTCAAAGCAAAATAAGAAAACAATAGCAAGTACTGAATAGGGCTACAATGTGGAACCTGGTAATGGATTTGGGGCATAAAGTTATACTTTCTTTTCTTTTTTTTATACTTTATTTTCTTTCAACTCTGTAAACACTATTAGGAATGCAGTGGTCTACTTCTACTAAGTGAACTTGTAATTCCTACTTGTTTTTGAAGATTCCATACTCCACTTGTATATCATTTCTTCATGAAACATATTTTTGTTCATAGAACACATTTAAAAGCAATAGCAGGTAATATAAAATGTTAACAATAGGAGAAATTGGGTGAAGGTTATATGAGAACTTTCTGGAATACATCTGCAACTTCTTTATAAATCTAAAATTATCCCAAAATGAAAACTTCATTTAAAAAAACTAAATAAAAGCAACAGCAATGCCAGTTGATAACTGCTTTTTATTACTTTATTAATCAAGTTGTCATGTAAGATTTAAATTTTTGATAAGAATTCATAATATTATAATTTTGGGAGCCTATTCCATTCCAGGCACTGATTTATTTCAATTGTCTTTAGTTCTCACAACTATTCTTTTAGATGAGAAAAGAGAGGTTTAGAGAAATAAGGTAACTTGCCAAAAGTAAAAATGCTTGTGATTGACAGAGTTTGAATTCAAAGCCAGGTCTGACTCTTTATGCCACATTGAGTAAAGACAAATAGGCAAAGCTTTACAGCCACAAACTATTACCAGATGTTTCTGAAAGATAAGAAAGTGTTTTCTAGTCTTTGTACCTTCTTTCCTCAAAGGAAACATTTATTTTCCTTAAAAGACAAAGTACACTGTTGCTTTTCTTTTTCTTTTTTTTTAAGATTTATTTATTTATTTTATTTCTTCATTCATTCATTCATGATAGATATAGAGAGAAAGAGAGAGGCAGAGACACGGGAGGAGGGAGAAGCAGGCTCCATGCCAGGAGCCCGACGAGGGAAGGGACTCGATCCTGGAACGCCAGGATCGCGCCCTGGGCCAAAGGCAGGCGCCAAACCGCTGAGCCACCCAGGGATCCCCCACTGTTGCTTTTCTGCATGTTGTGGTTGTTTAATAACCTTTTATTATTACAGAACCAGTCTACTTTGATTGTTGAAAATTTAAAAACTAAGTCATTTTATTCCTACCACTTATAGATCATTGATATTGAACTGTGTTTGGTTCTTTTTTTGAGCATATGTATGAACCTAAAAAAAAAAAAAATATATATATATATATATATATATATATATATATATATCACACACTTAAGTACCTACATACAGTGTTTACAATTAAAAAAAAATGAAATATGATACCTAGCAGTAGTAACCTGCTTCTTCAAGTCAATAATCTTCATCTTTCTATTTTTCCATTTAATTTTCATTACAAATAATATCCAGTCCATATTCAAACTTCCCCAGCTGACCCAAAATGTTCCTTTATAGCTGGTTTGCTCCAAACTTGAATCTAATCCAGGATAATGAAATGCATCTGGTTATTTGTCCCTTAAATCAGTTTAAAAGCCTCTCCTTAATTTTAAGGCTACTGACTAACTGAAGAGATCAGGTCAGGTATCACATAGAATGTTTCACCCCCCTGGATTCATCTGGTTGCTTTCCTGTGATATGGTTTACCTTTCTTCTCTAGCCTGTGTTACTTATAAACTGGGTGTCATATTTAAAGATCTACAAATTCCAGTTAAACAGTTTTTACTCGAATGTAACACAGGTGATGTTCCAGACTTCCCATTCGATCACATCAGAGACACAGCACATGACTGACCACTGATGATGCTAAGATCGACTACTAATGATAGTCAGATCTCTCCATTGTAAGGTTACTTTTTTCTCCTTGCATCTAGAAAGCAACTTGTGTGCTGTGGCTTTGGCACATGAGGACGTTCAGTTTCACCAATCGCTCGTTTAAAGATTTTAACACATTTAATAATCTTCTCCTGAATCAATACTTTGAGTTTATGAAATGAAAAATGTCACTTTTTTTGATGAGGTAGAGCTTTCCTTTGGGAAGTACAACTATGTGGATACCCTGAAACATAGTTCCCACTACAAAGGAAGAATAAATATCTAATCTGTTCTCTGTCATTAAAATGGTAGGTATCAACACCAAACTTTCTTGTTTGGAGTATATCTATTTCTTCCATTCACTGAATGTTCATATCATAAGATATTTATATATCTAAGTTTCTCTTTTTTCAATCATTTCTAAAGAATTATACTTCAACTTCAATTTTCTCTATTATTCTTTTGGTCCTGATAGTTACAACCAAGATACTCATCCCCTGCTTCGTTTTATGGCAATACAAAACCACTTATCAACCCCTAATAAAATAACTAATGCTACAGTTTTGCCTAACAATTTTTATGAACAGGGACCTGCAGTTTTTATCAAATGCTTATTCCTAAATTATAGGGGATAAGTAGAATACAAACTTAACTCATTCTTCCAAAATTATATTGTGTATCAGCAGAGCTTTAGGAAGACAGTTCATGATTCCTGACAGGTTTATGGACTAATTAAATCACATTCCAAACACCAAGTTTTGTTCCTTATACCCAAGGTTGCTTTTCTTCAGATATACTCAGCTCTAGGCAGTAAGATGCTATGTTTCTATACTTATAAACATAAGCCTCATTTGAAGAAACTTTTCATTTGAAACATTCAGAACCATCTTACTGAACACAAAAGGAAGAAGACAGACAAGAAGTAACTTTTTCAGTTCTGAAATGGGCACACACACTCTCAATAGAAATAAAAATAAAATTGAGTCTTAAGTCAGCCCTCCTTCTAATTATGTTTTTATTTATCTATTGCACAGATGAACAGCTCAAAATGCCTAAAGTCATTCTGGGCAAGTTGACAAGGATCCTACACATTGAAAAGAGAAGTGGGAAGAAGGCCAGATTGCTTAATTGTTACTTGGGAATCTGAGGAGGTGGACAAGCCAATATCTTTATGGGGATCCAAAGAGTACAACTTCTTCCTTAGGCAGCAGGAGAAAACAATGGGTCAGATTCTCATTCTGTGTAATTTTATAGGATGATTCCATTGTATCGTCCATTGTTTCTTTCATGTACTGCCTGAAGGGGAAGTGTATTATTATCTATGGAAGAGCATCCATAAGAGTTACAGAGGATGAGAATACAGCCTCTGGGAGATTAATGAATGATGCGGCATTCAGTCTAGTATGGAACTTTCAGATAAACATTCTGGGAGCTGTGTACTCAAAAGACCTATGCAGTAAGGTCAGGAAGTTTTAGTGACCAAGAGTTAATGAGACAAGCAATATGCCAGCTGCTTAAAGGAGCTGTGAAAACAACATGTGACAGGGAGGGAAGGTGAGGATGATAAATAGGAGACTGAGAGAGGATGACAGAAATGTGAAGATAAAGTTGTTGTATCTACAGGAGGTCTTAGAGAACATATAATCTAACCCCCTCTTCATTTGCAGGTGGGGAAACCAAGACGCAAAGAGATTAAGTGACTTGCTGAGGCCTTGCCCAAGGTAATACAAAGTTAATGCCAAAGTCAAAGCTAGAATAGAATCCATGACCTCTGATATTTTTGATTCCACTATAATGGTATTTTTCTCAACCTGGTCTCCTTATCATGGGGAAGGGATATCTATGGATATATATTTCTAGAAGTCCTAGTTAAAAAAAAAAAACTTTATAAAAAGCTTTAACAACTTTATTGAGGTATATTTTATATATCGTAAAAATTCATTTTAAGTGTACAATTAAATGAAATTTAGTAAATTTACCAAGTTTTTTTAAAAGATTTTATTTATGCATGAGAGACACAGAGAGGTCAGCAGAGACATAGGCAGAAGGTGACACAGGCTCCCTGTGGGGAGCCCAATGCAGGACTCGATCCCCAGGACCTCAGAATCACATCCTGAGCCAAAGGCAGATGCTCAACCACTGAGCCACCCAGGCGTCCCAAATTTACCAAGTTTTGTAACCATCATCATAAATCAGCTTTAGAACATTTTCATCACCCAGTAAGATCTTCCATGCTGATTTACAATCAATCCCAGTTCCCACCCCAATCCCATGCAACCACAAATCTACTTTTCTGTCTTTACAGATTTGCTTTTCCTGGACATTTCATATAAATATAATCATGCAATATATGGTCTTGTCTCTTTCATTTTTGTTTTTCGTTTTTAAATTAAGTAGGCTCCATGCCCAATGTAGAGCTTGAACTCACAACCCTAAGGTCAAGAGCCAAACAAATGCCCTACTGGCTATGCCAGCCAGGTGTCCCACTGGCTTTTTAAATTTAAGATTATTGTTTTGAGGTTCATCCATGTTATAGTATGTAACGGTAGTAAATTCCTTTTTATTGATGAATAATCTAGGTCAGGCTGTATATGAGTATACTATATTTTGGCTATCCATTTATGGTTGATGGACATTTAAATTATTTCCAATTTTTGATACAAAGTTTTTAATTCTACATTTTCAATTTTCCTTTCATTTTAATGATAAAAATGGAAACAATTATATCTTAGGTTATCTGGCTATCTGGATGATTTTGTAACCAAATACATGCAGGTTCACAGTTTGTATTTATGATTTCATAAACTCAAATATGGTGCCCACTTTATTACTTTAGTTGTCCAAGATTCATGACACAAGGGCACAGGTAGACTTAACACATAGATGATTCATTTAAGTTAAGCGAAAACCAAATGAGATCCAGTAACAGTCAGGATTGTTTCACAGAAAAGTTCAGTAAGAGAAAAGCTGAGGGAAAATTTAATCAGATATATGGCACTGAACAAAGAATTTTTAAAAATTTAAAAAAGAAAAAAGATACATGGCACTGAATTGTACAGGGCACAGAACCTCAAAAACACATTACAGCAGTCATTTCCATTTTGAAGTATTAATGTGAATGCTAAGAATTTTGTAACTTGTTACTTGATTTGGTTGTAAGTAAGATCTATGCATCAAACGTTTATAGCTAGTTTTGTACATATTTAAGTTACATTACAATAAAAATGATCTGAATGCTGAGAATCCTAAGAATTGTTTTTTTCCTTAAAAGAAGTCTGTGCTTTTATTCAAATGATAAGAAGGCATAGCTATATAAAATAACTGAACCAGGCTTTGAAAATGTTTCTAACCCTCATATTTTATAGATAAGGAAAAAAGAAGTGGCAGGACCTATACAAAATCATATAGCTAGTTAGTGATAGAGCTAAGCTCTGAAATACAGAATCTTCACTGCCATGGCTACAAAACATTTATCCCAAGTTGTATATTTTAATCGCATTGAGCCTTTAGTCATCTTATAAATAAGATAGTCACTGAGTTTGAGACATGAAACAGATTCATTTTCTAAGCCACATTTTTCTACTAATGACTGAATAATGATTATAATTCAAACCTTTAATTGAGGATCTAAGATCTGGTATTCACACAGCTGGTGTGGGGAGGAAGAAAAGATATTTTAGCTAAATTCAAGAGTCAAGAGGCAGAATGGTATAAATAATTGTAAAGTGGAAGACCAGGACTCAATTCTGCCCTAACTTCAGGTCTGCCACTAACTCTGTTTATAAACTCAGGCAAGTCACAATGGCTCTGGTTGTAATTCTCCATTCTTAAAGCAGAAATAAGGAAAGGCAGGACTTCTAACATTTCCCTTTAGCCCTTCTATTCAATGAATTATACGTGTTTAGATCTCATCTATTTAAACTCTTGTCCCTAATTAGAATCACACCTAACCTCTGCGTATGTTAATAATGTTGCCATAATCTATCCACACATCCACCTTATTGTTCACTATTTCCTAACATGTAACTTAAGTTCTATTCAAAACGATGTATCTAGTCACTCCTATGTACCTGTGGCATATGGTGGATGTTGCATTAATGTGTGAATGAATGTGTATATTCTTATTTTCTGCCATCCACTAGGACTTGTTTCTGGCTTCTTGATCTTATTTATAACATTTAATGATATTTTCTTGATTAGCATAAAGTAAATGCTCTTTGAGTATCTATTATTTCTAGCCTCTAATAATTCATTTACATAGAGTCGATACCACATAATTTAGACCTAGGTTGTTTCATATATATTTGTTTTATTCCTTCAAGTATACTGTCAAGTCCTCTGAAATCATGAGAGGGTTTCTCTTTTACTTCATTTATTCTTTTTAGTATAGCATTAGGTGTTCAAGATTTGACTGATTGTTAATTCCAAACAGATAATACACTGTCTTTTCAAAGGCCTTCAGGAAAGTATTCTACTCCAAATTTAAATGTCCACAGGAAACTCAACCCCCTGTTTTACTTTCAGAAGAGGTTCTAAGAAAAATGGTTACTATTCTTTGGATACTGCCCCTATATAAACCTAAAGACTATCATTCAAATACAACACTCTTCTTCCTTACAGTCTTTTCCCAGCTAAAAAATTAGTTTCTCACAATTAGCTCTTTAGACTGGATTCATTTTTTGGTACTGGAAAATTCTAGTATAATTAATTCTTTGAGTTTTGCACTGTGAAGGAGCACAGGGTTCTAATCAAGATTTTACTGCTTATGAATGTCTTTGGGCAAGTCGTTGAGCACTTCTGGGCTTTAATTTCCCCATATATAAAATGGAAAGTAACATCTTTCCTGCCTTATAGAGATAGTATGAGGATTAAATGTTTTACTATCGGCAAAAAACTTCACGTTTTAAAGGTCTTTGCAAATATAAGAAATTATTTCTCTATTGTTGCTAGAACACTAAAACCATTTTCCTTATGGTTATATTAAGAGCTCCATCGAACACTCATTAAAAAATATATATGTATAAGAAGGTTGAAAGGAGCTATGCTATTGTTAGCTATTTCTGGGTGATGGATTATAAATGATTGTTTTTTGCTTTATGTTTTTCTGCGTATTTTTCAATGGTAGCTACTATTCTTAGAATTTAAAAAGTTATTTTAAATAAAAGAAAGACACTATGTAACAGTTGAGTATTAAAAAATAACAGCCATCAAATCTGGAGGACTCTTTAAAAGAAAAAAACAAGCAAGTCTTTCTATAGTTAATAAAATTAAGTTTCTGAGTAGATTATTAAGGTAAATGGCAGAGACCATCAGCTAAGCTTTTCAAAGAAGAGGAAGGTTATCTAGAATATGTTTCCATTTTTCTAAAGAACTATTATCTTCCATCTTTTTTTTTTATATATATATAATTCTGTGAAGTGTTTCTACTAGATACCAGCTTCAACAGTCCTCAAAGAGTATCAAGAGGTGAGAGACTCACAACATGGAAAACCTCAGACAGGAAGCTTAACGTTAGTATTGCATAAAAGATACCACAAACTCCTGACCTGGTTCTTGCCCTCTACCTCTCCCCACTCCCCATGAGGAGCCAGCATTAATCTGATGGATCTTATGATGTTCAGAATGCATTCACAAATCAGGTTCCAGCTCAGCTTGCATATTATTTATTGAGAATTCTGATCAGTAGCCTTTTGGTTCCAGGACTGTCCCAACCCCATTATCATTTTCCCTTTAATACGTTCTCATCATTCCCAGCCCTTACCTCCCAGTTAATGTCTCCGAGGGATGAAATAAGATGACCATATACTTTATTATCTAACCTGGGACACTTTTGAAAGTGAAAGAGGGCAATACTATAAACGACACTCAAAGAACAGGCATAAACTGAGACCGTCACAGGCAACCAGGAATACAATCACTTTAAAATTCAGCAGAGTGGAGGGCACAGCATGCGGCTCTTGATTTTGAGGTCATGAATTCAAGCCTCATATTGGGCATGGAGCCTACTTTTAAAAAAACTCAGCAAAGTGAGGGATGTAAGAGAGGAAAAGAAGCTTCCTATCTTTTGGTCCTGTCCCTGAAACTAGGTCAAGGCTGCCACTGTTTATTGCACATTGCCTTCCACTTCTAATGGTTGTTTGCTACTGAATGTAGGAATCCTATGAACACTTTCATTGGAAATTTAAAATTAAATATGGTGAAGCAAATTTTCTTTGTTTTTCTTTTCTTCTTTTCTTCTTAATGTGAAAGGTTCACACAGGGCAGTTGTTTTGGAAAGGAGGGTGTGAATTGCAAAGGTTTTGCCCTAGGCTGTCTTGCATTAAGAATTGTTGCATCTGGCCACTTTTCAAGCAACCAGATGTGAAGTAAGTAATGCCCATTTGGATTACAAATCTCATTTTAATATCTTTCAACATAAATAACAATAATAGTCAGTATATTTATTTCAAGGCTTCCAAGAGGTAAGAGACATTAACCACACAAGAATTACACTCCAGAAATAGCAGAGAAAAGAATGACTCTATTACAAATATTTTTAAATGATCAAAAAGCTTATTTCAATGATGGCAGTAAGATAAACTTTGATGACTAACCAAAGACAAATTTAAATTTATATACCAAATTTATAAAGTTCTTTTAAAGTTTTTAAAAAAGATTTCATTATTTGAGAGAGAGAGAGAGAGAGAGAGAGAGCATGAGGCAGAG
The DNA here is from genome assembly GCF_053574225.1 of Canis aureus. Taxonomy (NCBI): domain Eukaryota; kingdom Metazoa; phylum Chordata; class Mammalia; order Carnivora; family Canidae; genus Canis; species Canis aureus. The sequence goes on from NC_135629.1 coordinate 7,261,404, forward strand.
AGAGAACCAGACTCTCCGCTGAGTAGGAAGCATGACATGTGGCTTGGTCCCAGGACCCTGAGATCATAACCTGAGCTGCAAGCAGATGCTTAACCAACTGAACCACCCAGGTGCCCCCCCAAAGCATGAAGTTAACCAAAGCATTAGAAGTAATAAGGACTGAAAAACGCAATTCAGTAAATTCTTAACATCTGGGAAGTCTTAATCATAAGCCTTAGCTATTGAAATGATTGTATTTTGAGGTTGTTACTAAGTCTGCCATAGTCCCATACAGATGACCTAAAGCAACACTGGTTTTGAAGGTACCAGTCCTAATATATTCTTTGGACAGTATACCAAACACTAATAGAGACTAAAAAGCATCTCAACATTCCTAACAACAAACCCTTTATGTCAATCTAAAACTACAAGGGAATGGATTTAGCTACCTTGAAAGAAAATTAACAATAATTTCTATTATTCTCGGTTTTGTAGTATGATGGGCCCATTAATTGGATGGACCTGTGATCCATTAGATTAGGCTAATCTGGTACAGTTTATACTATTCATGTCCATAAACATAAATGAGACTAAGGCTTGGGAATATGCAAAATAAAGCAGAAAATTAGAAATAAACTTAAAACAGATAAGTTAAACTGCAAAGACTATATAGTAGGATAATAAATATAAAAAAATAGATCTCTCTGTGTAAAAAAAAAATAAAATAAAAAAATAGATCAAGTGAACAGGTGAAGTAAATGTTGAGACACAAAGTATCTATTGGAAGAATTCAGGATAGGGCTATTTATACCACAAAGTATAAAATGATCAGTAACTCTTGTATAGTCTAAAATTTTTAAATGTACAAAGCATTTTTATGCATTTATTTAGTCTCAAGAGGTAGGAATTCTTGAAAACTGAGGCTCATGGAAGCTAAGTGATGACCAAGATCATTTGACCAGAAAGAAAACTCTGAACTCAAAAATTTAACACAACAAACATTTGCTGAATGAAACCAATAAAAAAAAAACCTCTGCTATTTATAAGACACTGTGGGAATATAGAGAAAGGTAAACCTGCCCTTAAGGAATTTATATCCTGGCGAAACAAGATGCAAAGAGGTGAAAAGTTAAGTAATAATGATTCATGATTTGAGTAAGATTCTAGCCAATGATAGAAGAGATGTCACAAGGTAGCATCTGGTTAATTGCCAAATAATTGAAAAATGACTAAGTTTCACAGGGACTCCTGAAGAGCATATCAAAATGGGATGGTTCCAGCAGCCCCGGTGGCTCAGTGGTTTAGCGCAGCCTTGGGCCCAGGGCGTGATCCTGGAGACCCGGGATCGGGTCCCACATCGGGCTCCCTGCATGGAGCCTGCTTCTCCCTCTGCCTGTGTCTCTGCCTCTTTCTCTCTGTGTTATTCTCATGAATAAATAAATAAGTCTTTTTTTTTTTTTTAAATGGGATGGTTCATAGAAAAGGCTCCATGAAAGAAATGGGATTTCAGTGAAGACATACAGTGAGCAAGGTATAGACACTAGAAGAGTGTGACCTCCTTCGAGACAGAGACCATATATCTATGTCACTTTCATATTTATGTCACAGAACCTCAATAACTTACTACATGATTAAAGACCATTGTCTGGCTGACTGATGAACTGATTAACAACTGGATGAACAAACACATAGTGGGAAGTATGGGGCATTCTAGACAAGGGGAAGGGGCAAAAGAATGCCTGGGGGATGAATGCCAAAAAATTACTGTGCTTATCCTAGGTTAGTGGAGTTATAGGAAGAACAGAATAGTAGCTAGGATGTAGGTCTCCTGACTTCCAGTGAGAAACAGAGGTGTGAATGGAAAGAATATTGGTTTTAATATTAGACAAACTTAAGTTAGAATTCCAGTGCCACCCCATATCTGGGCTGTAACTTTGGGCAAGCTATAGAACCACTTCAAGACTCAGAAATAATATATGTAAGGCACTTAGGAGTACTTAGCACAGAATTAAGTATAAATGTTAGTTTCCTTCTCCCCAGACCCCATTTTAAAGGGTATTTTACTTTATTAAGAGATTCACTCTGGTATTACTAGCATTGGTAATATCCCCTGGGCAGCTGCCTCATGACTTAATTTACTCAAACCTAATTTAGATGTAACTTTTCAGATGGATCTTTACTACACACATATATTTATCTGTCATGTCAGTAAAAATGATTTGATATAGCTGTATTATATATGAGGACAGTGATCAAAGAGTACACATTTTGATGAAATTAATACTGCTGAGGAATATACTGATATACCTGGTTTTACTGAGTTAGAATTATAGAAAATTCAGATGATAAATAAAAACAATTACAATATAACTTTCATTAGCTGTCAAGTACCTTTAAATGTACTGAAAGTTGTTCCTATACCTTTAGAAAAAATGGATAAATGCTAAGGGGGGCAAAAAAAGGCAGTTAAAAAGTGATTTGTTTTTCAAAGTAGCTTCCAGAGCATTTCCTGAGATAATCTTCAGAAAAATGTCATTTGCTATTCAAAATGAAACTAAGACATTAAAAGGTCTCAAATCATCAATTCAGTTATCTAAAATGAATTTAAATTTTATTTCACCCTACAGTATCTACCAAGATGGAAAAATGGCTTATTGTGTTTAAGAAAGATTTTTTAATTTTTTAAAAAGGATTTTTTTATTTGTCAAAGAGAGAGAGAGAGCACAAGCAGGGGGAGTGGCAGGCAGAGGAAGAGGGAGAAGCAGGTTCCCCATGGAGCAGGGAGCCCAATGCGGGGGCAATCCCAGGATGCTGGGATCATGACCCGAGCTGAAGGTACCAAACCAACTGAGCCACCCAGGTGCCCCAAGAAAGATTTCATGCAACCAGAAATGAAAAGAGTTTTTTAGTTGGCTGAGTTAGCCAGAAATTCAATTTCACCAAGAACAACATATACATTGTACATCTCAGTTTATCAATGTTTCACATGACTAGATTTTGGCAAAAGGACTGGAAAAATATTTAATTTGACAATCAGTAGCATAAAACTATCTATCTCTGTATGTAAGGTAGGCAAACATTTTATGGAACTAATCATTTGACTTCTCCATCAGACAGCAGACCCCTGAATCCTGGCATTTCTTCCCCTGCTGTCTTCTTCCTGGCTCCTGAGATACCAGTTATCCTATCACTTGGGTTGCTCCTTCCTCAAGGCTCTGGTTTAGGCTCTTTCACTCTTCTAGTTTCATTTGCTCTCCCTAGGCAATCCTATTATAGGTTTCAAATATCATGGATATATTGAAACCAAATCTGTATCTCTGCCCTAGGCGCCTCTTCTGTGCCACAGCTTTGTATATGGACATCTATTTGGGATGTTCACTGAAACAGCTTAGAGGAACTCAACTGCTAATGGTCAAGAACTGTATTCATCATCTATTCCCCCAAACTTATCTCCTTCAGTGAACCCTACCTTTAGTAAACAGTTCCAACAATCTCCCAACTGATCATGCTCCTCACAAAGGGAGTCATAATTGACTGCTACATACCCACATTCAATCAATCACCACGTCCTTTCGATTCTACTCGTTAAATACATTTAGCCAATTCTCTCAGCCTTCTCTTTCAACCCTAAACCAAGCTCCTCTCATCTCTTACAGATATCTTTCCTGTTGCTTCCTACATGGTCTCCCTACATCTCTATCTGCCTTTATCTCCTCTCCAACCAATTCTGCACCTGCAGCCAGAGTGCCTTTTAAAGATGTCACTCAGATTACATCACTTCCTTTTTGAAACTCTGTATCAACTTCTAATTGTCTTAAATCTATACTGGAATAATCTGGTCCCTGTTTACCTCTGAAGCATCTTTTTACTCCTTTCCCACCTCAGAGCCCGACACAACACTACTCTCTTCTCAGGGCTCCCTTCAGCTAATTCCTGTTCTCTCTTTGATTGTCAGCATAAAAATCTCTTGCCCACTCAGACTAGGTTAAACCACCCTGCTATCATTCGATACAATTACCCTTTTCCTCCTTCACACATTTGTCATTTTAGTTATTACTTGTTCATCTGCTTTCGAACTATATTTTAAACTTAGTAACGACAGGATCCCTGCTGTACCCCTATACTGGCACAAAGAATATGGAATAAAGCCTTACAAGACTTGGGTTTTAGTTCTGGTTGATTTTATTAACTTGCTGTGTTTTTCTAGCGAGCCTCTTAACTTCTCTAGGACTTCTTTGTAAAAGGAAAGGCGTTGATTTTGATGGGAGTTTCTTAAGCTTCACTAATAATATATGGGTCCCTTTTAAAGGAAGAAAAAAATCGTAAGACACCTGCCAAGGTTGTGTCCTTATTAGATTCCCCAGAAGTCCTGTAGCCCCCAGGTGAGAACAGTGATACAAGAAATCATTAAAATGTCCTTGAATTGTGAAATTTGGGGTTTATGATGACCTTTTAGATTCTTAATATAAAAACATAGTATTTTTTGAATCCTAAAACTCTCAGATCCCAAGAATATATTTGTGGATTTCAAGAATCTGTGTATCCCAGTTTGAGACAGAGATGGTTTCCTCCAGGTCTAAAATTTCATCATGCTAGGAAAATGAAAATGGAGGACGGTCTAGGTGGCTCAGTTGGTTAGGTGTTTGCCTTTGGCTCAGGTCATGATCCCAGGGTCCTAGGATCAAGCCCTACATCAGGCTCCCTGCTCAGCGGAGGCTCCTTCTGCCCCACTCGTGGTCTCTCTCTCTTAAATAAATAAATAAAATAAATAAAATTGAAAATGGATGTTTATTTTCCAGAGAACAACATAATGAATCATACCCTACACATGGGCTTCCCCTACCAACTCTTCCACATGGGCTCATTAAACTGAGATTTGGGAAAGAATGCAAGGAATTTCACAGCATCAAGGCATCCAAAAAAAAAAAAATCTATCATTTGAAGAGACATTCTTAGGTACTGATTTTGGTAACAGGATGCAAAGCATTTGACCTTAAGCCAATGTATGTGGCAATGAAAGGCAGATAGAAAGCATTTCCTGGGCTCAAATTATATTATCTTTTTGATTATATAGAGAAGTACGTTGAGAACATGAATTAAAAAGTGAGAGAAGGCAATAAAATAAAAGGCAAAGGCAAACAGCCCAATTTAAAAACGGGCAAAGGGCATGAATACATATTTAACCAAGGACATATTCCATGTTCAATAAGCACATGAACAGATATTCAACATCATTAGTTATTAGGGAAATGCAAATCTAAACCACAATGAAGGGGATCCCTAGGTGGCTCAGTGGTTTAGCTCCTGCCTTCGGCGCAGGGCATGATCCTGGAGTCCAGGGATTGAGTACTACTTCAGGCTCCCTGCATGGAGCCTGCTTCTCCCCTCTGCCTATGTCTCTGCCTCTCTCTCTGCATTGCTCATGAATAAATAAAATCTTAAAAAAAAAAAACCACAATGACATAACAGTCTACCCCTATGAGGATGGCTATAATAAAAAATATGGAAAACAAGAAGAGTTCAGGAAGATGTGAGAACTGGGACCCTTGCACACTGCTGGTGGGAATGTAAAATAGTATAGTAGCTATGGAAAACAGTTTGGCGGTTCCCCAAAAAGTGAAACACAGAATTATCATATGATCCAGGAATTCTACTCCTGGGTATCTATCTAAAAGAACTGAAAACAGGGATCCAAACAGATACTTGAACACTTAAAGGTTCACTGCAGCATTATTCATATAAGTCAAAAAGGTGAAATCAACTCAAGTGTCTGGCAGCAAATGAATGGATAAGCAAAATGTGGTATATAGGTAATATGGGAATATTATTCAGCCAAAAAAGAAATGGGAAGCATGCTATAGCATGGATGAACTTTGAAAACATTGTGCTAAGTGAAATAAACCATACACCAAAGGACAAATATTGTATGATCCCACTTATATGAAATAACTGGAATAGGTTAATTCATAGAGACAGAATATAGAATAGAAATAACACTGACCTGGGTGAGTGGGTGGATGGGTGATGGGGAGTTATTGTTTAATGGGCGCAGAGTTTCTGTTTGGGACGATGAGAAGCTTTGGATATGGACAGAGCAGATGTTTGCACAATGTTTTGCATGCAATTAATGTCACTGAACTGTATACTTAAAATGGTTGAAATGGGGCCAATAGACACATGACAAGATGCTCAACATCACTAATCATCAGAGAAATGTAAACCAAAACCACAGTGAGATCATCTTTCACCTGTCAGAATGGTTAAAATAAAAAACATAAGAAATAACAAGTAGTGTTGTGGATGTAGAGAAAAAGGAACCCTCGTGCATTGTTGGTGGGAATATAAACTGGTATAGCCACCATGGTCAACAATATGGAGGTTCCTAAAATTTTTTTTTTAAATACCATATGACATAATAATCCCACTACTGAGTATTTACCCAAAGAAAACGAAAATATGAGCTCAAAAAGATATATATGCACCCTTAGGTGTATCGGAGCACTACTTACAATAGCCAAGATATGGGAGCAACTAAATGAATGGATAAAGACATGTGATACACACACACACACACACAATACTGCACAGCCATTTATGATGAGATCTTGCCATTTCCAACAACATGGATGGACCTACTATTTTGTTAAGTGAAATACGTCAGACTAAGAAAGACAAATACCTCATGATTTCACTCATGTGGAATCTAATAAACAAAACAAAATAATAATCAAACAAAAATAGAATGAGATCTATAAATTCAGAGAACAGAGGGAAGGGGGATGGGAGGAGGGGCAAAACGGATGAAGAGGAATGGGAGATACAAGCTTCCAGTCATGAAAATAAAAGGTAGAGCATAGAGTGTATAGTCAATGACATCATAATAGTGTTGGATGATGACAGATGGTAGCTACACTTGTGGTCAACATAGTACAACATATAGAGATGCTGAATCACTATGTTGTACACCTAAAACTAATGGAACACTGTGTGCCCACTATTTTTAAATACAAATTTTTTAAAAAGAAAAGACAAAGTTACGCCTGGGTGGCTCAGTGGCTGAGCATCTGCCTTCGGCTCAGGTCGTTATCCCAGGGTCTTGGGATCATGTCCAGCATCAGGATCCCCGCAGGGAGCCTGCTTCTCCCTCTGCCTGTGTCTCTGCCCCTCTCTCTCTCTGTCTCTCATTAATAAATAAAATCTTTAAAAAATAAGAAAAGAAAAAGAAAATGGTTAAAATGGCAAATTTTATGTTAAATATAAAATAAAAAATAAAAACCACAATAAAAAACAGTGGGAGAAGAGCTTGTTATTTATTGGTTGAACTAAAGGTTAATGATCTTTTTTTTATTGGAGTTCAATTTGCCAACATATAGCATATAAAGGTTAATGATCTAATAGAGATATAGAATATACAATACATTGTTTTAATAGAAAAACTTGTTGTAAAATCAAGTATCTCAAGAATTAGCAGTACTGAAGTAGCTGGGTGACTCAGTTGTTCAAGTGGTTGCCTTTGCTTTGGGTCCTGATCCCAGGGTCCTGGGATGGAACCCCGTGTCAGGCTCCCTGCTCAGCGAGGAGCCTGCTTCTCCCTCTCCCTATGCATCTCCCCGCAGCTTGTGCTCTTTCTTTCTCTCAAATAAATAAAATCTTGAAAAAGAAAGAATTAGCAGTAGTAAGTGTATGAAAAATCACCTACTCATATTTAGAATTATGGAGGTCCCTATAACTGGTTTACACCTATCAAATAGTACAAATCCTATTTCTATGGCTCAGGTTAATTAATAATCATCCTTAGTGATGAACATTAGAGGCCTCAAGGGTAACTGAAGAACTGTTGAACTACAAATCTAAATATACTGATCTCTTATTACTTTTTGTATCCCCTTCTTTTAGAGGTGATAAATGGTTAAATGACTATTAGAATCAAGGAGAGAAAAGTTAAATCACAATTGTTGTATACAATAGATACCCAGAGCAGAACCCAATGTTATTTCTTCCAATGTTTACCTTACAGTACACATGCTTTGCAAAGGAAAACAGAACTCCAGTGCCCTGCAGATACAAAAGAATTATTTTTATTTGTTTGCTTTGTTTTTCAACCTGACAAGTGAATGATTCTAATAGAAGTGCTCTTCTTGGTTGAAAAACCATGGTATTTTAGCACCTCTTCTGTGACGTGACTATGTTTCAAAGGACTTTCCTAAATGTATCAACTGTACTATGGAACAATGATCATTCTTACTACCTCTTCAGAATTTGAGTCTGAGGATTTTCTCAACAGTGCCAAAAGGCATTCGTGCCAGCTGTCATCTTACATTTTCTGCTACGGTCTTCATGCTCTTTTGATTTGGACACTTCACTCTCTTTGAAAAATCTTGCCAAGTAAGTCAAAAGAGACAGCATCCTTCATTTTACTCAAGCTGCCTGGAATTAAACCCCTGAATGAGAAAGGTAACATCTATTCATAATAAATATTCTGTTCTTCAGGCTTCTTTTTTCTGGACTTCTTAACAGAATGTTCAGAGGCCAGGCTCTCAAATTATCTAAATATAAACAAAATGCTTGTTTCCTGACTGAGACCTCATCTGCCAAGATTCCACTCAGACAGCTGATTTATAGGTGGCTCTAACTCTCTAAGTACAGAAGACTGTAACAGAAATGGTGACACTGCCCATGGTCAGAGAAACAGAATGGCTAAAATAAAATCCACAGCACTCCAAAGAGGAAGCAGCAAATTCGGGTAAAACATCCAGTTTCCTTCTTTCTTTCGTTTCGTTTTTTTTTTTTTTTTTAACCACTCAATATTCTTCACTCTACTTTTATATTCTAAATTATAAGATAATCTTTTGACATAACTTATATGTGTGTCATGATACACTGGTTACTCTTAAAATAATACTGTGTATTTAAAAAAAAACTTAAAATCGAACAAGTTTTTTAAAAGATTTTATTTGAGAGGGAGAGAGCACAAGCAAGGCAGAGGGGCAGCTTCCCACCAAGTAGGGAGCCCAATGTGGGGCTTGTTCCAGGCCCCTGGGGTCATGACCTGATCCAAAGGCTGACACTTAACTGACTGAGCCACCCAGGTGACCCTGAACAAACTATTAAGGAATAAATTTTTAAAATCAATTATCCCTTTCCTTCAAGTTCATATTTTCAGAGGATGGCTGATTCTACAAGCAATGCTACTATCTTGACTAAAAACCCAGGATAACTAACTACAGCTTCTGCTGAGCATTCAGTTTTTGGATACTTGATTGTCTTACCCAACATTTCAATTTCTATCCAAGAATCAAAAAGCTATTTATTGAAGTCTGCATTTTTACATAAACTATGTAAACAAATACTGTAAATCTCTAACTCATTAGAGATAGGGTAAAGAAGGACCAATGACAATCTGCAAACTTGAAGCTAGGTAATAAAAAGGATATAAAGGCATCTGGTGAAGTTAACTAACAGTGAAATGTCGACTCTGGCTCGAATTCTTCATCAGAAAGATGAGAGGAATCAGTGACTCCCAAAATAGCACTAATAAAATTGATAATATTCTAAAAACTAGTATAAAGTATATTAAAAAACCCATGTATTTGGAAAAATATTCCTGGAGTCGATTTTCTCATTTAAGAACACTAACCAGAGAGGTCTCTGTTGATTTTGTTACAGCTGTAAATTTTCACCATGCCAGGCATTAGTGTTACAAATTGGCTTGCTGTTCTAGTGGTCTGGAAAAAATATATGCTCTTTCACCGAACTGCTGTAAATTTAAATCCAGTTCCTCTAGTTTTTCCACTTCTTTTGGCAGAGTACTCCTACCTAAAAGTATAATAAACTATACTGTCATACTTCAGGGCTTTTAAAACTCCATCTATAGTGAGGAGGTAGTAAGAACGCATAAGGAAGTAACGTATTATGGTGACATTTTATAACCTTTAGCTAGCCTGGGGACAACTGAAATCACGTGTTTAAGATGCAAAGCATTACTAAATTTGGGATGACTTCTTGTGGCTTTTTTTTTTTTCTTACACCAACATTACTAAATTTGTTCAGAAATAGATTTCTGTTTTGGTTTTTTTTCCAAAATCACTTTTTCTTCATAACATAAAACACAATTCCTTTTTCAGAAAAGAAATGTTCTTGGTAAAATTTAAATAAACAAATGATGGGAAACTAGGGTACTTACTAATTTTTAAGTTACTACAAAAGATAATTTTGAAAAATCCTGAGATTTCCATGAACTGTCAGTCAAGCCCCCAAGTATCATTCCATTTTTACAAGAAAGCAATCCAGTAACCAAATGAAAAACAATTAAAATGGAACAAAAGCAAGGCAGGTAGGTAAATGACTATCTTAACATAGCATTATTTCTGAATTGTCATGGGGGAGACTGATAAGAACCATCAAAGCAGAGAAAAAACATGGAAAGAATACTATATGAAGCCTCTACTGGTGACATTTTATTTTGTAATTCAGCTTTCATTCATTTAATAAGTATGGGTTTGGCTGTTATTGTATAGCAGGCATTAGGTTCTATGCTAAGGACACATCAGAGCATAGGATACAGTCCTTGCCTTCAAGAGTTTACAGTTAGCAATACACTCGGACATTTTAATAATTTTTAATAAGGAGGAGGAAGGATACATCCTGAAATTTTGACTTGTGGACTTAAAATTCTAAAAATTTCCTTCGTTTTCTTTTAGTTATTCCTGCAAATTAACCTTTGACACATAAAGCTATATGACTGCCCTGTGAATAGGTCAAGGCTGTCCCATTCTATATGCTGAGAAAATTAAGTATTGGAAGGGTCTTTAAAGATCAACTGATCTAACCTAACCTGATTTGCCTAATATACGAGGCTAGAAGAGGGAAAGGGACTTGATTAAGGAACTTGGGTGCCATGTCTTTATTCTAGTGAACTTTTCTTCCAAGTAAGATAGAACCTCAGAAACATCACAGCTAGTGCTTTTATAAACCTATGCTCATCGGACACCTTTCTTCTTTATCAACCTCTTACAACCACTGGGAGAGCAGTCACATTTAACCTCATTCTACTTTCTTCCAAACTTAATGAAAGCAGTCTTTTCTCATAGGGTCTGCTTCTTCGTAATGGCTACCCTGAGAACTCACTCCTATACTAGTTTCCTCCTTCTCCAGTGATGCGCTCTCTTCTCGACTTTTCTTGACTCAGCTGTTCCAGGAGAATTGTCTTCCTTGCTGCCAATATTCTCAGTGGTCTAAAATCACTCGCTTCATCCACACACCACCTGATACCCTCACAGCTTGCTGAAATACCCTTCACACGGCTGGACTTAACCCCTAATCTTAAATGCCAGTCTCCTCCTTGTGACTGTTAATGGCATTATTCCTTTCTTCATTCTTCTTGACTTTCTGTTATCATTTTACATTTTATTTCAATAAAAGAAATATGTTGAGCTTGGGAGTCAGAAAGATCTCTATTTCAATCCAGATTCCACCTTGCCCTGGCAGTGAGCTCTCAGGCAAGCTCCTGAACCATGCTAAGCCATGCAAAATAGGGATACTCATAATTCCTACTTTAGAGGTCACTGTAAGAGCTAAATAAGATTATCTGTGTAAAGTTATTACCACAATGCTAGGTACATAAGAGATACCAAGTGTTGTTTTCCTTTCCTTTTCCTAAAACTCTCTTCATTTGGCATCTTATCTTCTTCTTTGAAACTTAACCTGTGTGTGTTGTTGGTTCTGCAGACCTCACCTTTGGTCTATACCAATAACACCCAAATCAACAGGCCAGTTCTACCATCTGAAATGAGGCTCATCCCCTATCTTCACATCTCTCTGGGCTATTTCTACTTAGATATCCCACCTTCACTTCAAATTCAACGAGTTTAAAAGCAAGCACATCTTTCTTCCCCAGAGGACTCTCTTCTCTTTTTTAATATCTCATCTCTCTGTGTATCTGCCAAAAGTTCATCTCTGACCCTTTTGTCTTTCATCCTCTTCATCTTTTATTTAGTCACCAAATCTTATAAGTTATCAAAATCTCTCTTTCACTTGTCTCTTCCAGAGAGCTTTGTCTTATTTCTTCCCTAAGTTCCCAATGCCTCCTCGAGAAAGTCCAGGTTTCTCAGTCCAGCATTTTTTAAAAAAAGATTTTATTTATTTATTCATGAGAGACAGAGAGAGAGAGAGAAAGAGAGAGAGAAAGAGAGAAAGGCAGAGACACAGGTAGAGGGAGAAGCAGGCTCCCTGGGGAGCTTGACGTAGGACTTGATCCCAGGACTCTGGGATTACGACTTGAGCCGAAGGCAGACACTGAACCACTGAGCCACCCAGGTGTCCCCAAAGTCCAGCATTTGCACCTTGCCAAACTTGCCCTTGCCCTCCACATGTGCACTTCCCACTGATTCTTGAGTACAGCATGCCCACCAGTGTCTTGACCTTCCTACCCCATCGTGCTCCTCATGTTTATGATTTCCAGCTTCCTCTTCTTTCCATGTATCTATATCCTTAATTCCAGGTGCAAGCATCTTATGAAACACCTACTCACTCTTCCAGTTCTGCATGTGTTTCCTTCCACAAATTTTTACTATGTGTTTTTTCCTCAATCACATATTACCCAGCTTTGTTATTTAATTCTTTCATGTGGTATGTGTAGGTACTGTCTTTGAAACAAGACTGTGAGCAAGGACTATCTCATCTCTGTTTTGTCTAGAAGAGAGCTGGATCTACAAAAGTAGTTCAATAAGTAACTTGCTTAATAATCAAAAATCATCTCAGGACCAATAACTGTCCTAGCCCTTTACCTGACTGAGAAGCCCTGCTGCAGATACAACAGAACACTGAAAGGCCATGACTAGTCTGTGAACTGAATGTTCTTGATTCCTGAATTATACAGGTAAAAAGTAATTGATGAGGTACTTAGGCACTATTATGGATTCATTTTCAACATTTGCAAAAAGAAAAAGCCTCTGTAAATGTTAAATCTACAAAATTATAAACACATAATGTGTCATGGAAATTCTTTCTTAAACATAATTTTGTACATGCTTTGCATCTCTAGTTGGTCAATTTTAAGGTAATATTTAGGCATAACTGTTAATAATACTATGCCTAATTAGTCGAAATAAAAGTGTATCTGAATCATTTAATTTCAATTACATTATCATTTCATTACTTCCATAATACTTGCTAAGAATTGTGTTAAGCACAAGGGATAGCCAGAAGATGGTCTGTGCTCTCAAGAAGCTCACTCCTAAAACTAATAAAATTGGTAATCATATGCTATAATTGGAATATTCCAGTCATGAATCGAATGCTGTGAGAGGAACACTGAGCAATCTGGTGTGGTTGAACTATAATATCTATGATAGCAAATGGAGGGGATAGGCTGAGGCTGACAGCAAAGTTTCTGATGCTCTCTGAAAGGAGAGTAAAATGTACGCAAAGAGCATTTTAGAAATATAACTGTCAACTAGGAGGATGAAATGCAAACAACAGACTGTTGAGTCAGATAACTTGCAATTACTCAGGTGAAGAATTAGGAAAAATCTACACTAAATCAACATCAAAGGAAATAAAAAAGTTGGGAAAACAAAATTATAGTAGTAGCAATCAGTAGATTCGTAATATATGAAGATTTTTCCCCCCTACCACATTTGGCACTGGGGAGCAGAAGTGTACCAAAAAAATGTATTCTTCTTAAACACTTGCTGTTGCTATTACTTTTATTCCAAATTGTGATGGATAAAAATAGCCCAAATAGAGAACACAAGTTGGCAGCATTTTCTATAACTTTCATGTTTCACTTAAGGTGAAAGTCAAGTCACTCCAACACATTCCAGCCACCAACCCGTCCCAGGTCAGCTATTCTTTGAAAGGATGTGAACTTAAAGGAAGTTAGTTTACTTTGTCAGACACAGAGGCACTGCAATTTTTAGAAGTGTGACTGCTTCTAGTAAGCACTTTTTCTGGTAAAATGTAGTAGAGTACAGATCTGTTACATGTCACTCTTTTCATACTGGTGCTTAAAATAAAATTTAAAAAACATCTAACTAATACAATGAAGGGGCTTAATCTTCTTCTTGAATGAAAATATTTTTAAAACATACTGAACAGTTGGAGAAATTCTTTGAACTCCTATCTCGCAGATAAGCACTTAAGCAAATTATTTTGTTATTTCTTATTGTATGGCAATATACTATTGTGGGGCTTGAAACTGAACTAAATGCAGAGATACTTCAATCATTTCAACAAATCGCTCCTGCTACTGAATGGGCCGCAGCAGGTAGGACAACCAGGTATGTTCCTATAAATCGTTAAATTACTGAAAACACATAATCACCATTAGGGAAAGAAATAGCAGCAGGTCAAAAGGCAAAAACCACATTCTGTTCCATTTTAACTGGTAAAAAGAAAGTACAGGTTAAGGAATAAAGATGTGCACCAACAACAGATTTTCAAAAAAAATTAATATGTGCTAGGAAATAATTGTCCTGAGGCAAAATGTAATTCTTATGTAGTATTACAGTATAATGGAGTGGCTTCCACTCAAATCCCACTCTTAAAAAATGACTTGGATTTGGAGAGTGGAGCACTGGTGACTCTTAGCTTGAGTGGGATAGAATAAGTTACTTGTCCTTTGTCTATTTTGATTTCATTTGAAGATAAAAATTTAAGGCAACAATTATAGTCATACCTTAAAGACATATAATGGTAAGAATTTTCTAAGCTCCTTAGACATCTGATTTTACTTGAGCCTCATAATAAACATCTCCCACTTAACTGATAAGGAAATTGTGATCCCAAGTTTTTAAGAAATTGCCAATTAACAGAAGAGGAAAGATTACAACCCAGGTGTCCTGGCTCCCAAACAAGGATATTCTCTCGAATGACTGAGTTAGGGTTCTTCTAAAGTATAACTGTTGGTCAGTGTTGGTAAAAAGTTGAGTATTAAACATCTCTTTAGTAGTAGGAAAAATCATCTTCATTGTATGTAATTATTATAATACATCTTGAATGACACAACTTATATTTCAGTGAAAGCAACAAAAAATGTTTCATGGTTTGATAGTCATGCTAGATTTCTCTGGATACTCAAAATAGATTGCTAAAAAAAAATCCGTTCTTGTCAATTATATTTATATGTCAGTGGTTTCTTTTGGACACAAAAGTGCTCTCAATTTTACGACACTCTCTGGAAGAAGTTCAACAACACATTGTTAATACTCTACTCCTACAAAATAATTTTAAAGCTCCATGGGAATTTAGATTTGCACAAGTTATTAGGATGTGACCTTTCCCTTAGATTTTCTTATTTTAGGATTGACTTAACATGGTATTTCCCCAGTGGGAGCTGTTGTACTTCCTTCGCAGATAAGAAAAATAGCAATCACAAATTATAGTGAGTAAACTTAGGGAACCATATATTTCTGTGATGCACATGAAACCAAAATCATAAAAGGAGGCTGCACTATGTACTCCTTGAGTTTGAGAGGAAAGCCATGTGGCTTGTTAACAAAAGAAAACAAAAGTCATGCCATTATGGTATTTCCCTGAAATTTATACTTAATTGTTTTTTGTCCTAGCTACCAAGTCTTATGACTTTTAAAGATTATTAAAGATGTTTACGTCACTAAATTTCCTATGTCCGGACTACTGAGAGTATAAAAGATTAAAAATACCAAACTTTTAATAATTTCAATGATTTCAGATCACAGGATTTGGATTGAAGGACAAGGAGTTCATCAGTATAAAGAAAACTGAATAACAGTTGTTTCACTTTATGTTCCTTGGAATAATAGTGGCTTCCAATTATTGACCTCTTAGGACATGATACTGTGACAGAATTTAGGCACCATTATTTGTAACATATGAGTTATTCAAAGTATCATAGTCAAGCATGCTACAGCTGGGACTCTAGAGCTCCTTACTGTTATTTTTTTTAATAGGCAAACAAAACTTTGGAAGGAGAGATGATGAAGACACATACATTTTTTTCTAACCAGGTGCCAAAATCAATAATTTTATACAGTGTTAGTTGATAGAAATATTAAGAAATTATGAAAAGATTAAAAATATTTTCTCTTTTAAGAATCAAGGTACAGGATATAAATGAGAATTAAGTAACTGTTAAAAGTAATTTTTTGTATCCTCTCATCATATTTATTCAGTAGGTTTTATTAAAATTACTTGAGTACACAGCTTCATTTATTACTCAAGAATCTCAAATAATCAAACCTACCATGCATTCTGCTGTTTAGCTGTTAATTCAGAATCTCTATATCACACCAAAGTTTTTCTTTCAGGCTTAATTTTTAGGAATTTAACCCTCAACATTTTACAGCTGTGACTAACATTTTTAAGTAAAGACAGTACCCACTGTGATTGACGGACATTTTTTCACAAAATATTATATAGTTTAGACAAAGCTAGGTTTTAAAACATTGTTTCAAATAGAGAATTTAGAAATCATTTATCACAATCCCTTAAATGCATGGACATTGAGGGCCAAGGGATAACACTGTATTTATCAAATACTACACAGACATATAAAAATATGTGTATACGTTTATTAAGAACTGGAAGGCAATGCATAGAATTGAATAAGAACATTATAGACAACTTTCTTCTTCAAACGATCTGTATTGTGATTACGTTGCTCATTTGATATTAAAAATACAGTATACTATATTATAGTTAAAACCTATAATCTCTACTTCATGTCATTAACTATAACACTTACCCCTCAAATGAAAGTTTAGAATGAAAAGCAAATACCTAGGTGGCTCAGCGGTTGAGCACCTGCCTTTGGCTCAGGGCGTAATCTCGCAGTCCCGGAATCAAGTCCTGCATTGGGCTCCCCGGATGGAGCCTGCTTCTCCCTCTGCCTATATATCTCTGCATCTCTCTGTGTGTTTCTCATGAATAAATAATGAAAATTAAAAAAGAAAGCAAAGACAATCACTCCTAATCTTTTTCCTATTCACTGTGACCTATTTTAACCATGTAATTTTGTATCTTAAAATTTTTCTCTAGATCTTTATTCTAAAATGACTATTCCTCTCAAATATTCAAACTCAAAATTTAAAATATTTGATTTAGATAAATCTTTTTTAAACAACTGATTTATATCCACCTCTGTGGAAGTCTTGCTTTGCTAAATCTGCATTTTCAAAAGCAGCCATTCCCTTCTAACTAGCAACATGTAGACCTGAAGGCCATGAAGCACTCGCAGCACTACCTTTACATTTTACTTAAATTGGGCATAATCTCAGGAAATCATCTGCAACTCCTTGCAGTTAAGTAGGTTTTTTTTTTTTAAAGTAGGTTTTTTCTAAGCCAAGAACAAAACAAAACAAAAAACACTAAAAACTCCATGTTATTCTGATACCTAAAGTTAGTAAAGCTCCTCATTCTCTACCCTCATTTCACTATCACACAGAGCCATTGCTAAATGATAATATATTTAAATGAACAGAAAGCATTTAAATGTATGCTTTGGAGAAAATCCGTTTCTGTTCATATTGCTGGTAACATATCTCCAGAGCAATTTGAAATGTCTTCAATACTAATAATGCAAGTCTAATATAGAGTTGCTCCAACCCATTAACAAAGAAACTCCTCTTCCAGCAACACATCTGAACAAAATTATTTTTTAAAAAGTCAAATATGTGCATGAAGATACTCATTGTATGTAATGATATAAGAGTAAGTAGCAACTGTAAAATAATAATAAAAAACTTGAAACCACTTCAAAACTGGCTTTGTAAATTATGTGGTATCATTAAGATGTATTATTGTGTTGCTACTACAACAAATCTGGAAGCCACGTAGAAACTAAGATTTATACGATCTAACAGTAAAAGAAGCAAAAATGCTACATATGCCATAATTATCAGTAAGTAAAAGATTGGACACATTAACAAGAACTAGGGGAAACTATGCAGAAATAAGAATAGGACAGCGTGTGTGATTAACTTGGTCTTTTTATTTAAAAAGTACTTTTGGGGTACCTGGGTGGCTCAGCAGTTGAGTGTCTGCCTTTGGTCCAGGGCATGATCCTGGGATCCCAGGATCGAGTCCCACATCAGCCTCCCTGCAAGGAGCCTGCTTCTCCCTCTGCCTGTGTCTCTGCCTCTCTATATCTCTCATGAATAAATAAATAAAATCTTTAAAAACTAAAATAAAAATAAAAAGTATTTTCAGCTTTTCAGTCATAAAAATGTCTTAAAAGAATTTAATGTAAAGGGAAACAAACCCAATAATCAAAATGCAAAAGCAAAAGTAATATATCCTAGCTCCTAATGTTATTTCTAAATGTACCACCTACTTGCCTTTTAGGTTTTACAAGTAAACATTATCTATGTTCCAATCGTGAAGCCCTGCATTCATACACAGCAGTATAGCCAAAGAGAGTTTATTTACAGAGGGCAGGACTGAACTTTGCATGTGAGCACATACAGAAAATGATAAAGATCATTGTGTCCTATTAGTAATTTACGGAATTGTGATTTGCTCCACCCAGTACACCTATGATTGAATTCCTCAACCATAAAATCATTGGGACCAAACAAGTACTGATATCTTTTATCTAAACCCTTTTTTCTCCCTGACCATCAGTTAACATATTTCTTATGGTGCTTTTCTTCTTTTTATAGATTCATTTGTCTTAGTTATAAATTAACCCCACAAGCAACTCTCCCTACCACCCAACTCTGTTTCCTGTGTACCATGTTTCTTTTTACATGCACAATTGATGATCTAGGGGCCATTTAAACTGCCAGTTGGTAAATGACACCCAAGGTATCATCTCTAGATTAATAATAAAATTAAAAACTCCTCAGGATAAAGGCCCTCAAGCAGAGATTCTCCTCACAGCTGGGCACCCTGGCAAAGAAGTAAAGTTAACTGGTGGAAACTTCCATTATTTCTTTTTCGCTTTTCAGAACAATTGTGGTAAAAGATCTACAACAGAAAAATTTACCATTTTAATCGTTTTAAAATGTAGAGGTCTGTAGCACTGAGTAAATTCACACATTGTTCAACCATCACCACCATGCATCTCCAGAACTTTCTCATCTTCCCATACTAAAATTCGAACTCCCCACCTGTCCCTCCTCCCAGATCCTGCTACTTGCTGTCTTTTCTGAATTTAACTGCTCTAGGTACAAACTTCTGTTTTTTTCTCAGTTTACTTGAAGTGTGTAAAAATAGTGTAGTTTACTAAACTGGATGAACACAGAGTTGCTAGTAAAATAAAAAACTTCACAGAGGAATGCCTAATACATAGCATTTCATTTTTCTGCTCAAAGGCTTGGATTCGGACCAAACACTCATGTTCAGATGCCAAAGTATATACTTGCCCCTTACTTTGTCTTTAAAGAGGCTGGTCTTTTCATTTTAAATGGCTTTAGGTTTTTCTAAAGTTACACTGATTTTCAAAGCAAACTTAATGCTGCTATTTTTAAGAATCAAGTTCCCTTAGTACTACTTAAAATCACTGAATTCCCAGAAATTTTTACCTAAAAATAGTGTGATCTTCCCTCATCTTCGCCATTCAACTATAATTCTTAATTCTCCTAACTCTAAGTTCAGGTGTTGCCTTGGGTAATGAAGATTGGTGGGCCAAGAAACTATTAATGAGATCTCAACACTTTCACCGTTTGGTTTGAAAATTCAAATCAGACCCTGATCATCACCAACTACAAACTTTGCTAAGAGATAGTTCCCAAGGAGGCAGAGCTTCATGGAGTTTTATCGTTCACAAGTCTTCTAGGGGACTGGAAGTAACTGGCTGAAGTATTAAAGTGGAGCCCGAGCTTGTGGAAGTAGAGATGATAGTGTGTCTACTAGGATCAAGAAACAGCTCAAAGAGTCTCCTTGATGAAGAGAATGCTCTTGCTTCCCTAAGATATGCAAACAAACAGAAACTCACCCTATAAATCAGTGAAAATCTAATGAGAACGATTATTTAAGGACTCCAGTGGGACTTTTAAAGAACTTTTTATTTTGAAATAATTTGAGGCTTACAGCAAAGTTGTAAAGACAGAGAGCTCCCATGTACCCTTCACTTCGCTTCCCCTACTGTTGACATATTACAACCACAGTACAATGACCCAAACTAATAAATTAACATTGGCACAATACAATAAACTACTTTCTTTGGACTTCATCAGTTTTTCCACTAATGTACATTCTCAGCCCCGGGATCCAATCCAGGATCCCACACTGCATTTAGTTGCCATGTCTTCTCATTCTTCTCCAAATCTTGGGTAGTTTCTCAGTCTTTTTTTTTTTTTTTTAACAGCTTTACTGAGATATAATTGATATACAAAACTGCACATATTTAACTGCACATTTATTTATCCAGTCATTTATCTGTATCAGTGTGGAATCATGTATATATGCATTTTATTTGGGGAGCTATAATCCAATAATGTATTTACTTATTTTATTGTTCAAATTATTTCAGTTTTGGCCATTAGGAGCTGGAAAAATATGAGCAATAAAATAAATAATTGTAGTATCAGATTTTAACTCCCCAAATAAAATATATATAGATGAGTATTGGATACTGAAACTTCTTTCTCCTTTGTCAGCAAGGATCATGGTCACATGGCCCAGAAGGAACCAGGCAAGATATTTTTATTTTTATCCCAATTTAATTGTATCATAGAAACCTAAAATAATGTACTTGAGACTTAATTCTAAGGATCTAAGTTATTTTTCAACTTCTAGGTCACTTTCCTATCTTTGTTTTGTCTTAGACAAATACACTACTGTGTTCTCCTTCAACTGACTGGAAAATCATACAGCAGAAAGTATTCTGATAGCCAAAATAAAAGCTAAGAAATTTTACAATAAAGTACTATGAAAAATTTGCCCATTCTTTTGAAAAGATACTTTAAAATACCAATTTAGTATAATAAATTCTGCCTTTACCTACCCTGAAAGGGCGACTCTTGTTTGAGAAAACGGCCTTCTTGTATGCTGCGGCTTAGAGTTGGCTTCTTTCAAATCTGAACAATTTAAAAAAAAAAATTTGATATACACATACTCAAAATTTTTATACAACCTACAATGCCAAAATGTACAGGCACAAATAAATGTATTTTCTCTGTTGGATTTCATTCTGAATGCTTGTTTTCCCTTAGCTTATTTTTATATTCTCTAGAAGTAACCCACAGACTATCAACTATAAATCATGCAGGGCTGGGTAATCTTCTTAAATAGACATGTATTAGATTTACTTCACCTACTTTCCTATTCTGTCACTGATCATGAGTTAAGGTCCTTTATTTTATCCACCTTTAATGTCAAATTAATAATGAAATATACATTACTGGACAGACTTAAGGAAAACTAGATCTTAAAAGAATTAATAATCTCAAAAGACAGGTGTTTGCCAAAAGTTATACATAGCAAATATGCTATTTATTAAAATGCAGACCCTCATTCTAGATGGCATATGCCTATTAATCCTACAGTAAAAGTATAGTCATGTATCACAACCATTTAGGGACAGTAGATGTAGCACATTCCATGTGGAGATTTTTAAAAGGAAGACCCAGAGAGCAAAGTATTCAAGTAAATGTGCCAAAGGTCTCAGGATTCATATCCTTGGCTCTTATGAAGGGCTCGGGGATCCTAGAATAGCTGTACATTCCATAAAGACAAAACAGTATCTACTGCCAAAAGCCTTATCATCAGGGCCTTAATAGCCCAAACTTCCAAGCCCAAAGATCTGCACGGTCTAACTTATACAAAATTCCAAATTTTTTTCTTTTTAAATTCTATACTTTTGCAAACTTGGAACTCACAAAAACTATTCTATTATCTGATATATAAGATCAAAGTAGTGAATTATGAGTAAAAAACATTTTCCCATTTTGTTATTTCTAACAGGAAAGACTACAAACCATAGCCAATGCATTTTGTTTGTCTAGCATTAGTAAGTACTTCTCTTTGGGGATTGAAAACTTAACGTAGACTCAACATTAATAATAATTGCTTGTTTTCAGAATGGGACATATACTTCTATAGGAAAAGCTGATTTGTCCATGTTTTAGACCTATATGTTTTGTTTTCTGACTGATTACTGACTTGTAGCAGAGCAATTTACATACATGCCTTCTGTTAGTCAAAAACAAAAGGAGTATCTACACCAAAACTATTCATTGTATATAACATATATAACACATGAGAAACAACTTTATCTATAATGGATTATCACTTTGACTTTTTTTTACATAAGTTAAAAAGGGCTTAAGTATATGGGGGAGAAAAGGAAGAATATAATAAAAATTGGAACAAAATTTCTATCTGAAAAATTAAAGAATGCTGACTCCAGGTTAAAATGAAGTCATAACAGCTTTCCTTGACACTGGTCCCAATTTCCCTTTGAAATACATATGAATTCATTAAGAGGTAGACAAGAAGAAAGTAAATTGCCATGTATTCCAGTTTCTGGCCCCAAGAGTTGGATCAAAGAGAAAACTGGGTCGACCCCTGCAGCTTTCAGAGGCAGAAAGGATTCTATAACCTTCCCCAAACCCTTCCATAGCTAAGATCAGTAATCTCCTCCCTGTATCCATTTAGAATTGTACTGTACCACACATAGAAGGTATGGTTTCCAAACATAAACTATAGTCAGGAAGAAACAAGATTCATTCTAGGGGTAATATATACCAAAGATTATAGTTCTTTCACATTCTCTACCTGGTTAGTTAAATTGGTTTGTATTCATTAGATTATAAATCCTTTTCCTCATCCCTAAATGCCAAAGAACTAGGCTGTGTAAACAGCAGACCAACCCCTGACATTTCAACAGAACCCACGGTAGATAGGGGCTGTTCATACCTACTCATCCAACTTTTTAGGTTCGTTTTTTTCTCCCAACTTTCTAGGTTCTGCTAAAAGTCATCTCTCAGATGTAGGTAGATAATAATGCAGGCCAGGGGGCAATTTACTCAGACTAAGTTGTCAGAAACGGTACAAATGGTAGATGTTGACTTCAGAAATAGAAAAATAATTAACAAGGAAAGCCACCAAAAACTTATCAAACAATTACTTCCCCCAAAAGCTCTGGGTCTAGATAATTTTCTAGATTATTTTTTTCTAACTTTCAAGGAAGAGATAATTTTATTTTTTTATTTTTTTATTTTTTATTTTTTTTTGATAATTTTCTTGTTACAAAACTATCTATGAATAGAAAAAAATAGTGACCAAATTAATTTTTCAAAAGTAGCATAATACTGATATTAAAACCTAACAAAAAACAGAGAAAAATTACCAGTCCTACTGATTAATACTAATTGAAAGTTATAAATAAAGTGCTAATGAACAAATCCAATCATATACTAAAAGAGCAAACCACCATAATTATGTTGGATTTACCTCAGGCAAAGATTTACCATCAGAATATCTATTAAATAATATGCCACAGCACTAGGTCAAATTTTAAAAGAAACCAGATGATTATCTCAAACAATGCAAACAAATACTCAACAAAATTCAACACCCATTCTTGACATTGTTCCTTTAGAAAACTAAGAAACTTTAATAATAGGAATATTTATCTCACTCCAATTTACAACTAATATCATCTTATTTGTTAAATACTATAGCAGCATTTCCCAAAATGTGTTCTATAGATAACTAGTTCCTTAAGACTTTCCAACAGAAAAAGTTTTCATCACAAAACAAATTTGCATGTTACTCCTTTTCTGAGGATTAATAAGGTACATAAGCATTGTATATATTCTATGGGCCCTACATTAAAAAAAAACAACAATAACAATCTGCCTTAACTCAATAGTTCTCAAATTTATCTGAACATGTCTCTTCACTTCCTATTATTTCACTCCTCAACCCACTTTACTGTGGTTTTTGTCGCCCACCCTTCTGCTGAAACTAAGGCAAAACTTACAAGTTGTTTCCTTCTTGCTAAATGCTTTAGACTTTCTTGATTTTCACTCTATTTATCCAAAGCTGTGCTGGTAAATGTTTAACAAGCGGTTTCTCCTTACAGGGAAAAATGCTCTGGTTGGCAGCGTCTGCCAATTTCTGTGATGTAGACTCCCACCACGACTGAGTTCAAGCTACCCATGTGATGTCACTGAGCAGTGTTGGGAAGAGCTGGTGCAATGGCACAAGCCACCGGGTATTTCCATTTGGATAAAATCAACATGAACACAACAATGTAAAATAATTAGGAAGTGCCGGTGCTATGTTTATCACCTTTGTTGTTGTTTGACATAACTTGTTTAACTGCAAGTATACACTATTGTATTTTTAAATAATGGCCGTGGATGATAATGGGCTCACAGAAATGCTGAAAATCTAACGAGCTGGTCTAAGCTGGCTCCCGCACACTGGTTTTCTGCAGTATTTGATATTTTGTCCATCCTTTACCACTGAAACAGTCTCCTCCTTTAGCAGCTTGGAGACCACTTTCTCCTAGTTCTTATCCTGTCACATGACGACTATTCAGTGCCTCTTCTTTCTGAGGTTTTCTATCGTATGTGTCCTGAAAGTTCTTTCTTGGGTCACTCTTACCCATAAACACATCTGCTTGTTTATAGCTCCCAAACCTTTATCTGTAACCACAACTATTCTCTCAAGGGTTCTAAGTCTGTGTTTCTAAATTTTGGAGGGACATCCCTACCTAAGAGTCTTTGGGAACCTCAACCTCAACACCACCCAAACTAACTACCCATCTTCTCCCTCTAAAGAACCAAAGAAACACAACTCAACACATAAGTGGGCCACTCCTCGTTCCCTGCAAGATTAAAAAGAATTCCATTCTTTACTCAGGTCTTTCAAAATACATTCTAGAAGACTCAGTTCATAATCACAAGCAACCTTTCTCCTATCCCTTTTCCCTACTTCTCTTCAATTTTTTTCACACACCACCCTCTCCAAAATATCTCCTTCACCAAAACCTCTCCCACTAAACATTTTCTTCATTCCCATCCCAGTAAATTTATAATCTCTCCCTCTTCCTCCCTTTCTCAGCACTTTATCATGTCCTCCAGCTTTCACATCAAGTCCCTTTCTCCTCATTCTCCAGCACTTCCTCACAAAAACTAGGAAATGACCTTGCAAGATCAACTTTCTAAGGGTAAAGAGAGTGTTGTATTGTCAAAAGAAGATTCCCTTTGGGGGATCAGGGGAAAATGAAAATAAATGAACGCGCCCAAATGACTAATTTTTTATCCCATCAAACCAAATCTCTATCCTTCCCCTAAATAGCTGACTGATTCCATTAGAGGCCAGATTCCAGAAGGGCCAATTATATTCCTTCCCTAGATTTTTATAATATTCATACAAAATTTGCTATTATATTTACTTATCCTAGCATGACAAAAAAAAAGTCTTTATTTTGATTAAGAAGAATCTAAGAGAGAAAGAAAAATGGAAATGAAGAATCTCTTAACAGTGGTGGTTTTAAGTGATGGTGGAATTAATGAATGTAAGTTAAAGATTTGGTGGTATGGCTTACCTTGCCACAAGTAACAAGTACTTCAAGTTTCTTAGCACTTAGGAGACAAACTGATGCAGTGAACTGAACCTGAAAGTTTAGATTTAATCCATAGTTACACCTGAATATGGCTATACTTGTGTAGATCTAATTGCTAAGTGTGGAACGGTGGTAGTGGTGGTGGTGGTAGAGTGTAGACATTTCCTTCTCTGGCAAGTTACTGCAAAATTAGGCTTTTGTTAAAGAGTGCAAGACAGGGTGGCTATGTTCAAACTGCTTGGGTTCAAAACCTCATATTATCACCTGGCAGATTATTTTTATGTTTCTGTGCTTATTTCATCATCTGCAAAAGAGAGATAATAGTGTGTACTTTCTATGGTTGTCAGGAGAATAAAATGAGATAATGTATGTGATGCTTAAAATAGAGCCTGATACAGAATAAGTACTCAACAAACATTAAATATTACTATTGATAGCTAGATTACTTTTTTGGTGCTTGAGATAATTAAAGAATAGTCAGAAGGATAGTTAAATGGAATTTTGGTGAAAGAGTTTGGAGTAAAGGGTAGACTGAATGGAAAGAAAGCATTCTCTAAACAGGAAATCATATGGTTATATTTATAAATCAATTATAAAATAAGCTATCCTAGTGACAACATTACTCCAAAAAGTCATGATAGCTATTTAGGATTAGGAAGTAAAATGAGACTGTAGATTTGAAATAAAAACTGACAATTATTTTTTGAGCATCTGATACTTGTTAGCAGTGTTCTGGGCACTAAGGATAAAGAATGAACAAAACAGACAAATGTTCCAGCTCTTGTGTAATGGCATATACGAAGATGTAATAATAATAATAATAAAAAAACCTAGATCCTGAAGGATCATGTGATATATCTTATATATCTGTCATTTGGAAAAGATAAATAAAACTAAAGTTGTTAGAGACAATTAGTAGTTTCTTCAACAAGTTACTATGCTTTACTAGATTTATAAGTCAAGGTCTACTGACCCCCTCCCTCCCAAGTGAAGATTAGTGATTAAAAAATCCTTTATAAAACCAAAGTCCATGTATAAGTGATAATCAATTTTATTTCATCTCAGAAAGAGCAACATAAGCATTGTATGTGAAATTCAGAATAGAGACATCCCTACTTCATCATTTGACTAGCAGATAAAAATACATTTCCATATTAGAGACCTAACCAAAGAGATGTTAGAAATTGGGAAACAGAGATAAAAAGAAAGAGAGCCATCAGAGAGAGAGAGAGTAACAGAGACCAAAAAAAAAAAAAAAAAAAAAGGAGGAGAAAAAAAGAGACATCTCGTTTCAAAAATGAGGAGGAATAAAAGAGGAGGGGTGGGAAAGAGGGAATTACAGGAGCTAGAGCAAAAACTGAGGGGACACCCAGAAGACCTCAAAAATCCAGATCAGTCACAGGTAATAACTTTTTACATTTAAGCTCAGCTATTCGCTTTGGATATAAGCAACAGAAATGATCATCATTGGTAATTTATATACTGTACAGAACTTAAGAAACCATCAAAGTTTTTACACTGGTAATTACATACAAATGTTACCTTCAGACTATCTTTGCTTTTCTCTAAACTCACATTCCCTTCTTTGATGCCTATGTTCATATAATTTTTCCATTTGAAGTCCTTTGTCTACCATCACTCCGCGTTCAATGAACAATACTCAATAAATATTTATTGAGTACCTACTACATACCAGGTGTTATTCTAGGCACAATTCAAATTTTTTATACATATTTTAATGAAAATGGGCTTTTTTAACAAAATATTCTACCAGACATGAAGAAAAATGATTTTTTTCTTCAGCAGCTAACCTTTTGCTTCATCTGATACCCTTACTACTAAAAAAGATTCTTATGAAAATAATGTCACTTACTTAAAAAAAAAAAAGCATTCTAGAATTTTCCCAAAAATCTAGTGAGGCTATCACTCCTGTATAGGAGTCTAAATCCTCAAGATCCTCCAAAGTACAATTAATTTGTGATAATTCCAGCTACTAAATGTTGACAACAACAGTTTGAAGCTTGTAATAACTAAATCGAAAACGTTGAGTAATAAAAGTTATTTGACCTTTCCCCAACATCAAAATGGAACCCTGAAGACATTCCCCAAATAGGTAGTCATGGCTGGTCTTGTTCAACCAAAGCAATACATCACAGGAGGGAGAACAAATGATTTTAAGATCAGCATGACTGTGATTTAGATAAGTTGCTTCTGCAGATGTTTCATTACTTGTGAAAAACATCACTTGAAAAAGGAACTTACCACAAATATTAAAGGTGGGATGATGGCTGAGAAGACATTAGAACCATACTTTCTTTTAAAAGTACTATGGAACTAACTGTACAGATATGCTTAAAATGTATCAGATGTGCATTCAAATTTAGAGAAAAATGTAATTTCAAGTCCTGATGAAAACTTTCACTTAGTATATGCTGGTTTTCCAATACAATCAATGACAAAAGAAATAAGTCTATGAAGTTAATATTACAGACTAGGGAATTGCTAGGGCATCACCCTGTAAGTCATCTAGTTCATTTGTCCTATCAAATAAGACTTCTTGACTGACAGCCATTCAGATTCGGCATAAATGTCTCCACTAGCAACGTATTCACTTCGGCACAAGGCAGCCTTCCTGCTAGTGGACAATTCCAATTCATTGGAATCCTTTCCTTACGCTGAGCTGAAGCATGCCTCCCTTTAATTTCTAGTTATCCTCTGGCAATGGGCTGTCTATGACACAGGAAGCTCCATCAGGGAAGTGACCAGTCTATCTTGCTTACTGCTCCAGTCCCAGTGACTAGCACAATGTGTGACACATAGTAAACATGCCATAAAAATGAGTACATGGCTGATGACTGCCCCACAGGACTCAGTCACGAAGTTCAGTGCATTTGTCCTGCAGAGCAGTGGTGCTCTAACTCGGAGGTAAAGGAACTCTTCTTTTCAATCCGTTGTGGATACTTTTGTAAAATGCAAAATTATGTGCTTGAATGTTATGACAAAATAAAAATTTTAAATGCTTATCCTCCCATTTGCATTTACCTTGTACCAGGTCAGAAACTAA
Source organism: Canis aureus (assembly GCF_053574225.1). Classification (NCBI taxonomy): domain Eukaryota; kingdom Metazoa; phylum Chordata; class Mammalia; order Carnivora; family Canidae; genus Canis; species Canis aureus. The sequence continues at coordinate 7,289,948 of NC_135629.1, forward strand.
GGGTTTTATGAGCAGATCGGTCTTCATTTTCCCTACCTCTTTGTTCCTACAGGCCCTCCTCATTTTATGTCCAGATGTTGCGATAGCCTCCTGTTTTCCCTGCACACTACTGCCAAATTAATCTCCTGATTAAATCATCTCACTCCTTTTCTCAAGACCTGGAATCTCACCACTCCTTATAAGATAAAACCCACACTCCTTTGCCTGCATTCCAGACCCTTTCTCATCTGACCTAAAATCTGTATCTCCGACCATATTTCTCCTACTCACATACACGTGCTACAGCCACTTCAAATGCGTTGATCTCTGCAGAGTTTCCCTCAATCCATGCTTACGCACTATTCCAGGCTTTGTTTTCTTCCACTGGAAATTCCTTTCCCCTCCTTTTAGGCCGCCTCAAACCCTGAACTTTTTTTGTCGCTGTTTTATGGAGCAAAATTCACAGAACATAAAATTAACTATTTTAAAGTGTACAACTCAGTGGTTATTAAGCACATTCTTCAAGCTGTGCAACCAGCACCTCTATCTAGTTCCAAAACATTTTAATCACCTCAAAAGGAAATCCTGTACCCATTAAGCAGTCACTCCCCTTTTCCCCTTCCCCCCAGGCCCTGGCAACCACTAATCTGCTTTCTTTCTCTATGGATTTGCCTATTCTGGATATTTCATATTAAAGGAATCATGCTTTAGTTCCCCTCTTTGTTTCTTTTGTCTCTTTTTCTGTATATTTTTTAGTTTTTTTCCCCCATAAGGTTATCCTGTCAACCTCCAAACTTCTCAAGTCTAGTTTAGCCTGTCCCTTCTCTACATGGCTTTTTCTGGGTACACCCTCTACTCCACACTGATCCACCATTCCCGGTATTTGTGTAACACTTGTTTTCTGTCTTACTTATTTTAGCTCTTAATCATATACTGCTCTGAACTGTCGGTTAAATGTTTCAATTCTACCCCATTTTGATTCATGTAGGTTATAAACAATTTCTTCTAGCAGCTCTGGTGTCTCCCTTTGTGCCTAGAACATACCTGAACACGTGTGCAATTCTCTGGGTCCAGCCATACACGAAAGAAAAACAAATTAAGAAAACTGAAGTCTGGATTGTCGGTGAGAGAAAGCTCCAAGCCTATTGGAGTTCTTCATCTCTCAGTTCTTCATCCTTGTTTTTATCAGGCTCTACCCTCCCCTGCCATTTTGCTTCTCTCTTGTATTGTGTTTATGAGGGCCCTTCTTTGCCCGAGTAGGAGGTGGACAGGTGTGGCTGCAGAAGGATAATGGCAGGCTGCCCAAGGGTGGAGAGGGTGCAAATTCCCTGCATTGATCTTTTGCTAAGAGACTCCTCTACCTTCATTCTACATCAACAGATTAAGGCCTCCAGAGAAGAGGGGTTGTGCAGAGATGTCACGAGGCCACATAAAAGAAGATTCTCTATTTGCTTTTCTTCTATACGTGAATCAGTTTCTTTGGTATTTTGGTTTGAAGTTGTTCATAAACCTGTATCAGCCTTGTGAAAGGATATTAACTGTTTAATAATTATGATAATACTTATGATTCATATATGAAATAAAGTGATTAAATTATGTTATATATTATAAGTTAATTAAAAGGCCAAAACTTGACAGTTTTATCTAATACTTAACAAAATGTTTGAAAAGGAACTTGTTTTATTTTATGCATGAGTAATAAGTCTAAATGACATTCTCTATTGTACATTACTATGAGCTTTTCTCCAGTTGTAGTGCTAAATAGAATTTGTTACAGTTGCCATTGGAAGCCTCCAAACAAAAATGTAAAACACTTCTCTGGCCCTTAGGCCATTTAAAACCTGTTTTTCTGACCAGAACAACTAAAAGATCCAACATAGAATGCTAAAGTCTGTAATTAACATTTTTTCCTCTTTTCATATCCCATTTTGCCTGCTTTAGAATAGTAAAATGGAAATCTCTTGTGGCATTAATTTCAAATCATTATATATCATTAAAAATGTTAAATAAAATAAAAATTAAGATTTTAAAGACTAACTTATGGAATTCCTTAAATATGTAGAGTATAGTAGCACTAAGAATACCATATATGTGACCCTGAAAAAGCACAAAATTGTCCTCAAAATCAAATCAAATTTAAAAACATTTATAAGGTACTTAGAATGCACTCAGCCTCCCTGCGCTACAGGCTGTGAATTAGGGAAATCAAATCAAGTTTAAAGTATTTATAAAGTACTTCTAATGCATCCAGCTCTCATGCACTACAGGCTGTGAACTAGGGAAATTAAATCAAGTTTAAAGTATTTATAAAGTACTGACAGTACACCCAGTTCCCTATGCTATAGGTCATGAATTAGGGAAGGTAGGCAGTACATATGTACGTATGAGGAATAAAAACTACAACATCATTTCTATCCCTTATGAATTAACAATTATGCTTAGTACACAGAATTGGTGCAGAAAAATTATAAGACATGACAGCAAAGAATCCGCAAATACAATGTGTAATGTAGAATATGGAACACGTTAAATTACATTTCAGAGTAGATCTGCCTTCTAATGGTTTTACTTCAGCTCAGATTAAAATCATTTTGCATTTTCCAAATTTGAAAACTGGTGGCCAGTATAAATATTTTACATACGTGTTGTATGACAGAGGAAATCAACCTGACGTTTAAAAATCTAATGTGCATAATAAAGACAAATTAATTGTGTGTCTGTATTGTGCTTTGCTAGGATCAAAGATTGTCCCAGCAGACACAGTGGAATACACAGAATGAATCATGTGTGTGGCCTAAAGACAAATTAATATGCTGTATTCCACTGCTTAGTTATTTTCTCAGCTTTTACGAGCTATGGTCATTTGCTCCCTAGTGTTAGATGCTGGTTTATCTACCCAGCATGGTGTGCTCTCAAGACTGAAAAGTATTAGTCTGACTGTCTGGCCATGTTTCCAGGTGGGCAAATTTTACTTCCTATGTAGGGATATCTAGTGTTGAAAAGCAAGAGGTCTTAGAGTCTGTAGAATTGAAAAAACTGTAGTGAAATCTGAAAAATCTGAGTTTGCCAAGTCAGTCTATATATGAATGGATTAATTGTATTTTACTTCACATAAATTCCTTCAAAATGGGTCTTCCTCATTATGATTTCCCCCAAAGTGTCAGATTATTCAGAACTTATTTTTAAGTGGTCAATAAAACATTTTCTGTCAATGTAACATCAGAACTAAAATGGTAGAAAATTTTTATGTGAATACAGAAATTGGAAATTGTTATAATAAATACTCTGACCAAAGGATGCACATTTGAAATAGTATCTGGATCTCCTTTTACTCAAATATTATATTCTAAATATGTAAACGCTCTTTATAGGCTTTTAAAGAAAAGTAGCTAACTTTGTTTCTCAGGGGGAAGAAGTGGTTTTGGTTGTTGGTTTGTTTTTTAATTTTAACAAGATAGTCCCAGTGAACTTTGCTCTACATTTCTATTAAATATAATTTTTTTGTAAATAAGGTTACACATTCACTTGCATAGTTCACCCCTCCAGTATATTCACTGTGGCGACATTATACATCATCCTTCTGCAAAGTGAATAATCACCTTGTCATTTGGATTTTTAATAACAGTAATACCTTGTTAACAAAGGATTCGTTCTACCTCTTTGTTAATAACTCTGTTACTCAGAGAGAAGTAATGTAATATTATGTTATACATAGTATACAATTCATGAATATAACCTAAAATAATATAGTATTAAGGGATCCAGAAAAATATTTAAGGATGCAAGTTTTCCCCTATTCACAACCAACTCAAAGATAGCCACCTGACTCCATGCTGGTCTAGCAATGCTGCCTAAGATTGTGGCCTCCTCCTAGATACCACCCCTCCCGCTACTGTTCATTTTAAATCTAGTTAATAATAATTGTAAACTCCAGGAGAGATGGAATTTGTCTGTTCATTGCTTTATCCTTCTTCTCTAAAACAGCTGTTGGCACAAGGCAGGATCTCAATAGATACTTGTTGAATAAATAAATCTTCATTAAAAAGGGGCTTCTTCTCAGTTGATTTGAGAGGTGTCATCATACGAAGCTTGTGTTACCTACAAATTCTAAGAGCTATAAGCTGAATTGTGTTGGCTGAGGTTTGCCCTGGGCTGTACTAAGGACTAAATAATCAGAAATGGGGGAGGCAGAAAAAAGAAATATTTAGTATTCCTGATAAAAAAATTCTAAAAGCTTTTAAAACTTTGTTTTCATTCAGATAAAGGTTATTCTAAAGACATGAAGCTAATATAAACTTCTCAAAAGAAGTTCCAAAGAAAGTGACAAGAAAAATATAACCTGTAATCTGGGTTAAAGGCAAAACCACGTAATTTTCCCTTTGGGATTTCTAGAACAATGCAACAGAAAAAAGGAAAAATTAATTAATTCAAAAGCTATTTCTCTGTGTGTGGTGTACACATACATGTGTGTAAAGATGTATTGCTCTGTGTATATTTACATATTATATTAAATATATGTTATATATTTAAAAATATACCTTTTACAGTGTTCACTCAGAAGTTTGACTAGATTTTTGGAAACCTCAATTCACTTGCTATTAAATTCTATCCTATCATGGGATCATTTATATTTATAAAGAAACATAATGTGTATATATATATATATATATATATTTTTTTTTTTTTTTAGAAGAAAATCTAACAAGGTTGGCTTTAAAATAAAATAACTCCAGAAACTATTTTTTAAAAAGCTCTGTTTGTCAGCATATGCTAAAGATCAAATAGGGAGTATAGGCCCAAAGAAATAAACAAAATCAAATCTTATGTATGGCTGAGAAAATTAAGAGGCTATACCAGAGATGGGTTATTTTTCTCCTCCCAAATCAAGGCTAGTCAAGCAAAGAGTACAGATAAGTCTAATATGTGAAATAAAATTAGGTATGAAATAAAATTGGGTATAACCAAAAAGAATTCATGTGGTACCTTACATTATCATCAATGCTTTCAAGAAATTAAATAGGTAGAAGATTCTCAATGTTTAATTGACTTCTTGCCTTGATTTTTACTAATCAGAGCTATAAATATACTAAAAAGCAGAAAAGCTATAAATATATGCTTTTGGTTACAGAAATAATTTTGTAATACTGGCTGAACTTTGGAAAAGAGAAAAATACAAAAATATTTTAAAAGCCCTACATAACCTCACTATTTAATATCACTGTCATAAGTTTTATAGATTCCTTCCCTTCTAGACTTTTTCATATATACACACTTATATAAAGTTGCAATCAATAGTGCACATAGTTTTTTGCTACTTTTTAGTTAGTATTTTTGATTTATTACCATTTCTAAATTGTCACTAATGATTATATAACATTCCACATAGTGATCATACCATAATTTACTTAATTATTTGCCTGTTATTGAATATTTAAGTTACTTCCAAATATTCGTTCCTGTAACAATGCTTTTATAAAAGTTTTTGGGTATATTGCTTTCCCCATATCCTCTGTGTCTTTGGGAAATGTTCCAGAAATAGGGGTATAGCATTCTAATGTGTGATATACTGCCCAATTGCTTTCTAAGCACCCTGAACTCAATCACAGGTGACATCAGAAATATATGAGTACCAGTTTCTTCAATTCCAGAACCAAAGAATTTTAGAATTTAAAAAACCAAACAACTACCATCAATATTCACTAGGAAGGATACATTTTCTACTATTACTAACTGGAATCAAGGCTTAGATCCATATCTTGTAAGTCTGTTTAATGTAAATCCTCTAGGGGTGAATCATCCTCAGTGACGTTATAAAATCCAGTCCCAAAGTTGTAGTCTTTGAGACTCAGGATTGCTAGCAACTAGTCTAAGGTAAGAAGAACCAGTGATGCTCAGATTACAAAGCGAGCTGGCTAACTTCTCTTGACACAAGCTTACTGACAACACTGAACTTCTTTAAGTAATACAATGCCAAGCCAGTGTGGTTAATTTTATAAGATAACCCCAAGAGAGTCTATCAATGGGGAGAATACAGCCAAGAATTTAACTATAGTCAAGGGTAAGGCCTATTAAAAATAATCCAAACTAAGCGCACTAATCAAAGGGTCTAGGCCATCACATGAGATGCAGGAATGAGGGGGTTCCAAAACAATATCCATCAGAATCCCCCCCCACCCCAGAGAGCTTGTTAAAACACATCCCTAGAGTTTCTGATTTAGTGGGTCTGGGTGTGGCCTGAGAATTTGCATTTCTACCAAGTTCCCAAATGATGCTGATGGTGCTGGTCCAAGGACCACACTTGAGAACCACCATGTTAGATGATTTCATCGTTCTTTTTAAAACATTTATTGAGTGCCCACTAAGTACTGTGCTATATGCTAGAGATAGGAAGATGAGTAAAACCCAATTAGTACCTGCTTCAAGAAACTACCTATATTTTTGCAGACATTGTACTGCTCTAGTCCTAAACACCAACAAATTTGGACCTCATTGTAAAGCAAGTTTAAAAATATATTATACTTTAAATAAAGTCTTTAAATAAAGTCTTTAAATAAAGTCAGGATGTTTCTAATTAGTTCTAAATACTTTAGGAAAACATGTAGTAATTCCACATTGGCAAATGCCTGGGTATTTTCTTCACTCTTCTTGTATTTTGACATATGTAAATAATTTGTTAAAGTATCTTCTTCATTTATATATACACCATTCGTATGTTTGTTCTTTTTCATAAACTCTATCCACTACACAAAACAAGAGAAAAAATTTAAGCACTTTTCCACATGCGATCAAAAACTTTACACCGGTCATTATCAACTGACAGAAAAGAACAACGTTTAATAGAGTAGGACTCTGAGATTCTCTGTTTTAGATTCCGACTTCTGCAACACTGTGGAAAAAGTGAAGGAGGTAAGCAACGTGCTCAGTCATAATGCATGAGGGTGGCCCAAACCTAACTGTTAAACACTACCTACCAGATGATTCAAAGAATTGATGAACTTGCTGTTGACATAGTTACCAAGATTCTACTTCCAACAAAGATGTGTTGGCTTGCCATAACAATTCTTAAGCAAAAAAATTAAAGAAAAAATAAAGCACGTGTTAAGTTTCATTATCGGTGGTTCTGGGAAAGCATTAAGCATTATTTATATTTCAGTATATTTCTTCCTGATGACTGAAAGGTCCCCCTCGTTTCAATCTACTTTAAAAGTCTGGAAGAACTAACTCATGGAGACTCTAGATAATTTGACTAGCATCACAGAGAAAATAAAAAGATAATGAGAGGTATTATTCAGATCTTTGATTACCAACTACTACTCATGACCTTAATTTCGGTAACGTATCTTCAGAAAGTTGATGTTGGGGGACAACATCACAGGTGTTTTCTTTGAGGGGAAAAAATGGTTCAAGGAAGATTTGTATTGATTTTTAAGAGAAAAATAAAGGCATTTATGGGAGAAGATATCCTTTCTTACCACTGCTAGTTCCAATAGTTATTTTCCTATTTGGTTTCAGAGAGACTGGTTTATGGGGAAACTAGAACATGAATCACTTTAATTTTATTTTTCCTTCTCCAGATCACCTCTTTCAAACTCCCACATGTGTTTCTCTCCCCTAAAGGCCTTGTTTTCAGGTAGCAGGAACTGGGAACTAACATCTCAAATTTTTGCTAACAGTGGTTTAAAGAAACTCTGCTAGGAATACTGGCATTTTGAAAGTGGACTTCAAACTTTCAAATGACAAATAGTTTTAGAGGTGGAATGACAGCCAGTCGGGTGGGGTCAAAGTGAAGGGCTTCTTTCCAGCACTTTATCATTGTACTCAGGCAACCTGACAGGTATGTTTTCCCACTGCCTTCCCTGTAAAGGAAAATGCAGTCCTTAAACATACAGGATCAAAATACCCTCTTTCCATTCACTTTCCCAGATTCTGTCTTGAGGCAACTTAGAGAGCCAGACAGAGTAACAGTGCTAGGTGGCAACTTTAGAATTTAAAGCTATTTTAAAATTCTATGATGTCACTGAGGACCAGGGTTAATTCTTAGAAACCAACCTTATATTTGAGGTCTATGTACAGTAACTGCAATCTGCTGATTGTGGGAGTTGACCAAACACACATCTCATATACTCCTACTCAGGGTATTTCCCTATTTTTCTACCTCCTTCATATCTCCCTCCTCCTTATCTGTGGTAAACTGTGAAGGAATTCACACCCCGGGTTTATGCTAATATGAACTCTTTCCAGAAGGTCAGAAAATTTGTCTCAGTAAGTCTTATCCACATTGTTAACTCTCCTAGAAGAGTCTACAAATTAAAGTGGTTTAGAAAAAAACCAAAACAACAGTGAATCTGTTAAACTAGCAATGAATTTATTTTCTAAAAGCAATAAAGTGGAATAAAAATGTTTCCTAAACATATACTTAATAAAAATTGAACTAAACCATTATATGATCTGTTTTAAATCCTGATAAAGTTTTAAATCTCAATTTTAGTTGATTCTTGTTGCATGAACTGATGACTTCATTTCTTTCCTTTATCTCTGAGAAATCATGGTAGGGAAAGGAGACTCTCTACACCCTGTCGCAAAAAAGATTTTCAAGTTGAGGACGGCCTGGCTGCTTGGAATAGCTGAAGGTATAACAATGATTCTGAGAAAGCCCAAGCTACTATGAAGAGAGTGGAAGTAAATATTGCTCCCAGTTCCCTACCCCAAAGGGTCAAGGGAACACTCACCTACAGACACTGGCCTAAACCTTTCTTTGCCCTCTGTCTCCCCACCCCTTTAGCTATATCCCTACATGGGCTCTGGAGCTCCATATTCCTGGAACAGAATGGGGTTCAGACCTGAAACCAAGTCCCTTACTTTCTTGCAGAGGAGCCACATCACAGTAAAAAGCATTACTTAACAATTCATAAAAAGAATTTAAAATGTATTATTTGGATGATGCATGGTTAATTACATGCTTTTCCAATTATTCCCTCCTAATTGGTGGGCTATTAAGAGGCATACTCACTTTCGAGTCTCTAAAATCCGATTTGGGGTTATAGCTTGTTAGAAAAAGACTCAATTTTTACAACAAGTACAAGTCACTAGTCTTTTAGTCTGAGATACTAAACTTGTCTTTTGATCTGAAGGTTCACAGGCCTCATTATAAAACAAACCGGCTCCTGGGTAACATACGTTAAGCACTCACAGGCTGCACCATAAAAATATGTAAGGAATAGAACTTTATCAAATAAAAGTACAATCTGCACCTAGGTGGCATTAGACACGCAATGTTGACACAAGAGGATCCACACTGTGTCTACACAGGACTCACAAAGATATTATCAATAAAACAAAAAATTAGTCATCTGATTTTTCATCTAAAGTCATCAGGGAATAGGAAATACAATTTTACATTGAATACTGATGAAATATTTCCAGAAACACTTTATAAGTTGATCACCACACAGCAAGCATTATCTTTAGCTCATTCTTTGTTGTTGTGTTGTGTTTTGTTTTGTTTTGTTTTGTTTCTTAAGCAGGCTCCACGCCCAGCATGGAGCCCAGTGCGGGGCTTGAACTCACAACCCTAAGATAAAGACCTGAGCTGAGATCAAGAGTCAGATCTCAACCAACTGAGCCACCCAGACACCCCTCTTCAGTTCATTCTTAGCAATGATCTCAAAAATAGCGCTAGGGTACCATCCGCATTTGTAGAAGAGTTAGCTGTGACATGGACAGCCATGAAGGTTCTCTTTAAAATATCTGCTCAGTTAAAATTCAGGGCAAGGTCATATCATTTAAGATACACAGGTTTGCTGATAAAGTCTTAAAATCATATAAAAAAAAAAAAAAGCACAGAACAATAACTGCAATATTTTTCCCATTTCACAGATGAGGAAATGGCCAGTTAGAAAGGATAAGTGGTTGATGGCCATTACCACCCTGACTGTGTTGGAGCTCATCTGATCTCAGAAGCTAAGCAGGTCCGGCCTGCTTGTAATGGGGTGAGAGAAAGCACAAGTGACTCACCCCACTGTAATAAGTGAAAACTGTGAAAAGTGTAAATACTCATATTCTGAATTAAATATTCAGTATTAAAATGTTGGTATGTATTGACTATTGAAGAAAAAGTCTCTTAATATATTAACTTCTAAAAAAATAAACAAATAAGTATATACTACTACTGGTGATAATTTTTGCCGTTAACATCTACGAAAGCGATCTCCAAAATATGGTCTATTGTATTTGAATTGATTTCCTTCTAACAACCAACTTCAGTATTTTAGGTAAATAAAAATTAAAACATGACATTTTCATTAAATAAGCTCTAAAACATCTGCTATTCAACTTCTCAAAATCTACCTCTGTATTGTAATAAAATAAAAATAGTAAATAAGAAACTTTAGGAAGATTTCAAATAATCTTCAATTTAAAAATCTTTCATCTAGAATGGTATGAACCTAACTGAAGTATGATATGTGGGGGCTGTCTATGCTTACAAGATGGTTATTCACAGATATTACCATACTTTGGTGGAGTCAAATTATATCAGTTTTAAAGGATCTTCGTAAGCACTTTAAACCGCTGCCCTTTTTGTTGCTTTTAGGCCTCAACTACCCTAACGTTGGGATCTGCTAGGAAAAATAAGAAAAGCAACTTAGAAATTCAGTGTAACTATTTTTTTTATGTAGGGAGCATATGTTTACATTTATAGACTGGTGACTTAAATCAAGTTTTCTAGATTAGTGATTTTTTTAAAAAAGCTCTACAACTGGTATTTATTTAGTGGAAACCTAATGAGATCAAAACCGTTTTCCAGTACATTTTGCTACACCTTAGGACATATATTTCCAAGTTCAAGTGAAAATGAATTCGCCAAGACACTCACAAATTAGAATGATGACATTTTCTGTGTTATCCATAAGCAAATAGATATACACATACATCCTATGAAAGAAGTAAAAGTATGGGCCAGGATTTAGAAAACATTTGTAAAGTATTATTGTAACACTTTTTCTGTGCTTCATGAAAGTCTGTTGTCATTAACAACCATTTCACAATCTGAAAACTAAATGAAATGTGTGAATACTGGTATTCACAGCAGTGGCTTTCACAGAGCTTTGACATGCATAATTATCTTCATAGTTAAGTTTAGTGGCAAACATCTTATTTTCAGAGAATTACAGGAGATAGAAAATAAGTATTTGTTTACTGTCCTATAACTTACTAACTAGAAGCAATTAACCATGATCAGTAATGCACTTCTAAGTCATATTCCTAAAGTCAGACTTTGTCTCCTGTGTAAATTTTAAATGTTATAGAGATTTTGAAATTAATAGTGATTTTTTTTAAAAAAATTATGACTTGTTTAACTGTAATTCTGAAATATATGAAATGAACATTAAGGCAGTGTGTTCCTTTAAAAAAATAGTATACTTAATTATAAAAATACCAATCACAAAAATATTTTCAAAGTATCTTAAGTGTAATAAAGAAGATCATGCCGGCGGATATCTGAGTTTTACTTTTTTAAATTACATGCCTTTAAGTTTAAAAAAATGAAAAAACAATGTCCAAAAATCTTAGCCAGAATCCTCCACATCTTTATACCTCATCAACACCATGCTGTTACAGTAGTTATCATAAAGACTAAAAGTGAACTTTCAAATGGGAAAAAGGATTTTTATTTAAAAGTGAAATAACCACTTTTTTCCCCTTCCAGTGACTTATAAAAGATTGAGGTGGTCACTAGTTGATTCTAAGATGTTCTAAAGTGATCAGCAAGTATCACCTACCATATAATTTAAATAAAGGAGAAAAATTATGTGAAGTACACAGGAAGGCAAAAATAGGTTTTGACACAAATTTCATTTTTTTGGCTAACAAGACCCTTAGTCTTGAATTTTTGTATGTTACAGAGTACTATTAACTACGGAACGAATCCGTGAATCCGACTGAAAATAGACAACACAAAAATTATGTTAAAACGCGAACAGGTTCTCTTGAAACATTACTCAGAACGCTAGGTGGTAACGTGTGTCTTCCATACAACAGTCATAGGAGTGTGAAGCATTTCTTTAAGAAAGAAGCCCCAGGGAATGTCTATCTCAGTCTCTATACCAGAAGGGTTTCCTAAATCATCTAATACCATCAGTTCGGTTCTGCTTTCAGGCAGTGATTAATCCCTTAGCTATAGACGGGAGACCGCCAGAGAACACCTGAGATTTGGGGAAGATGTGCCTGCGTCCTTTGAAAGAGTGAGCTCTTCACTGTTCTCTCAACAATGCTGGTTACAATCTGTTTCATGAATGATGAAAACAGTTGACATTAAAATAATGGTTCCTTCAAAATAAGGAGCTTGTCCGGGAACAGAGTTCCTAGTACTCAGTTCAGCATCTTGCCTGGTTTTGTTCTCAGACGATAATTCAAACAAAATTAACTTTACATTTCATCCCCTCAGCTTTGAAAGAAAAAGAGAAAAACTTTAGCTTCTTCCTTACAAGGCTATTTTTTGACTTTATTGCTCCTAAAATTGACATTATCCCCGCCCCCAATAGTGAATTATCCTTAGACCCGAGTGAATTAGATTCTTACGGTAAACCAAGACCACAGCCAAATAATAACGATATAATAGAATCGTCACCATCATCATCTTGCAAATCTGGGACACATCAACACATTTCAACAAAATGCAATCGGAGTGAGGCGACTCACCTAAGCAACGGAAGCTAACAAGAAGAATTTAGAAATGCAACCTTCCGATCACCAGCAGAGGTAAAGGCCCCTTCTTTACCTAACAACTGACCTTATATAAAAGCAGCGAATAGGTTACTCCCAGTTTCTGCCTCCTTACCTTAGGCTCCTCCCCAAACACCCAGGCGGACGGTACCAGAGCCACACACCCACTTCCCACCCCCTGCACTGAGGGGCCGGTGCCTTCGGTTAGGCTACCTGCCTCTCCCCGCCGCGGGGTGGGGGGGGCTCGGAGGGGTGGCGAGGCGCGGCCCGAGGGCGAGCCCCCAGCCGGGGAGTCCACGCCTCCCGACGCCCCTCCGTCGCCTGCAGCCCGGGGAGCCCGGCCCACACCCACATCCCAGCCCGGCAGGCGGCTCCCGGCCGGCTCGGCGCTCGGGGGCACCGGGGCTGGTGACCTCGAGGGCGCCCCCCACGGACCGCGGCCCGGGCTCCGCAGCGGCGGGACGGACGCGCGCCGGAGCCCGCGGTTCGGTCCCCGAGGTGCCCTCGAGCGCCTCCCGGACGCCTGCGCAGCGCCGCCGCGGACCCGGAGGTCCCCGGGTGTCCCCGGGTGTCCCCGGGTGTCCGGACCCGACGCGGGCGCTCCCTCCGAGGGGCCGGTCCCCCCCGGGGCTGCCCGCGCCCGTCCCCGCCGACCTGGACGGCAGCCCGGCCCCTCGGCGCGCCCCGACCCTCCGCCGCGCGGCACCGCGACACTGACCTGCGGCGGCGGCGGCCCCGGAGTCCCGGCAGCCGACCCGAGCGCCCCAGGCGGCGACTCCCGCGCGCGCTGCGGCTCCCAGTGCGCTCGGCCCCGCCTGCCCGAGGCCCCGCCGGGCCGGGCCGGGCCGGGGGCGGGGAGCGCGGCGCGGGGGCGGCCGCGGGGGCGGGGAGGCGGCGCGGGGCGCCGGGCGCGGGGCGCGGGGGCCCGGCGCACAGTGGGGGCGCGGCCGCGGGGCTGCCTGCCCGAGCCCCCGCTCGGCCGGCTCGCTCGGTCCTCGTGGCCGCCGCTGGGAGGCGGCCCAGAAACGGTCCCAGTCCCCAGAGCGGGCACCTAACGGCGCTCCCACAGGTGCCCCACGCTCCCGTCTGGCACGAGCCCGGGCTGCGGGGTCCCCAGCCCGCCCTCCGCCTCCAGGCCGCTGTGTCTTACTCTTCGCCCCGCGAGATTTTTTTTTTCCAGGTGTTTTTTTTTTTTTTTAATGACATTCTTTAAAAAGAAATTAAATCCTACCTAGGATCACCTGGTTTTTAGCGGAGGGTGCTGCGCGCTTCCAGCCCTCCCGCCCCTTTTGCTTTTGTACTTCACACCGGTGCTCATTGTTCCCTTAAGGTGACAGAGCTTGGGTTTTAATCATTAAAAGCATTTCTTAAACTCATTAACAGAATTTCTTGAATTCTTTAGCGGCGGTTCCTCCACTGAGGGACCAGGACGCATGGGGCGGGGGCGCGGGGGCGCGGGGGCGCGGGCCGTGGGAACCCGGAGTTCCTGCGATCGGGAAGCGGCTGGGGGCCTGCTGCCGGGTAAATGCTGGGGTCGACCTCCGCCCGGAGGGTGCCAGGATGCCCACCGAGGCAGAAAGCCTCTGGTCTTGTGGCCTTGAGGCCCTACCTCCTTTCCCTTCTTCCCATCTCATTTACTGAGCATCCTGTTGTAGGTCTGGTCCTCCTTGAGGAGGCAAAGATGAATACCTGTTCCTGACTTCAAGAAGCTGACCGATTGCTTGTCCAGAAAGCCTCTCTAGTCCTTTCGCATTTTAACTTGTTGGGGACGCTTACTTACCCCCCCCCCCCTTTAGTGCAGAAGGTTCTCATTTTTGAAGTACAGTTTTCTGAGGATGAGTATCACTTCTGAGAAGGTGCAGAGCTTAAGTCAATGGATTCATGTCCTTCTACTTGTGTCCTAAAACACAAGAGCTACAGCTCTACAGGGATTTAAAAGAAGACCATTTTTAATTATTGAAAACCTGGTTTCTTTGCCTGTTGTCTGGGTAAGTCAGGTTGTCAGGGCTCAACAGCTTACTCTCAGGCATAGAAGTGCTGCTGCATGCATCCTTCTTCTTGATCATTGCCGAGTTCCAACCAGCTTTATTGAGAGATAAATTACATAATTTAAGTACCATACATTTCAAATGTATGATTCAACATTTGTGAGTTTACTGACACAGTTGTACCACCACCGTTATTACTTAATTTTGTATTTTCATCAGCCTCAAAGGAAACCTTCAACTCATTAGCAGTCATTCCCTGTAACCATGGGTAACCACTAATCCAGTTCTGTCTCTATAGATTAAACTATCTTGGGTAGATCGTATAAAATCATACAATAAGTTCTTCTGCGACATGCTTCTTCCAACTTAGCATACTGTTTTGAGGCTCATCTATGTGGTAATGTATAGGTCCTTCTTTCTTTTTACGGCCAAATAATATTCCATTGTATGGCTATATCACATTTTGTTCATCCCTTAGTTCGTGAATATTTGGAATATTCTTTTTTTTTTTTTTACTACTAGGAATAATGCTGCTATGAGCATTCACATCAAGGTTTTGTGTAGACGTATTTTTTTTTTCATTTCTCTTGGGTATGTATCTAGGAGCAGAAATGTAACTCTATGTTTAACATTTTAAAGAACTGCCAGCATTTTTCCAAGGTGACTGGCTGCCCCATTCTACATTCCTGTCAGTCATGAATGGAGATTCCAATTTCTCCACATCTTTGTCAACACTTGTTACTGTCTTTTTTATGTTAGCCAACCTGATGTGTGTAAGGTGGTATCTCATTGTGGTTTTGATTTGTACTTCCCTAATGACTGAACATACACTTTTACATGTGCTTATTGGTTGTTTTGTATCCTTCTTGAAGAAAAGTATTTTTAAAAATCCTTTGCTCATCTTTAAATTGCGTTATTTATATTTTTATTGTTAACATAAGATTTGTATATATATTCTCTATACAAGTTCTTTATCAGATATATAATTAACAAATATTTCCTTCCATCCAGTAGTTCTTTTTACTTTCTTCTTGGCATCATTTAAAGCAGAAGAGTTTTTAGGTGTTTTTTTAAGATTTTATTTATTTATTCATGAGATATATATAGAGAGAGAGAGGGAGAGAGAGAGGCACAGACATAGGCAAAAAGAGAAGCAGGCTCCATGCAGGGACCCCGATGTGGGAGTCGCTCCTGGGACCCCAGGATCACACCCTGGGCCAAAGGCAGGCACTAAACCGCTAAGCCACCCAGGGATCCCTGAGTTTTTAGTTTTAATGGAATCCAATTAATCTATTTTTTTCTTTAGGTGTCACATCAATTCCTAATCCAGAGCTGCAAAAATTTACTCCTAAATTTTCTTCTCAGAGTTTTGTAGTTTTAGCTCTTATGTTTAGGTCTGTGATTTATTTTTGAGTTAAATTTTGTGTATGGTGTGAGGTAGGGCAAATCTGCTTTTGGTTGGTGAAATTCCCGTAATTAAGGACACTGACCAAAGAGTAAACAACAGTAAACTCAGAACTGATGCAACATTTTAGAGTTGATCTAAATATTTTCCAAACATCCTAATGAGAAAAAAAAATATGTGATTTTTGAAAGCGATCTATAGTAAGTGAAGCCTAAAAGTGTAAGAAGTTAAGCAATGTAAATAGAAATAGTATAAATCCATTTTTTAGACTACCAGTCTTGATCCACTGGTGGGTTATTAAATCAATTCAGGGGGTCACAACCAATATATTTTTTTAAAGTCCAATAAAACAGAAGAGAACAGAAGGTATCAGAATGTAATTCCTAAGTTTAAAAAAGTGTATATATAACTCATGTTATGTATATGTGTGTTGGTGTGTACCAAGAATTGGTGTAAAACGTGTTTCTTACTGTTGGCCGTATTTTTAAGTTAGAAAAGCACTGTGTAAGCTACGGTTGCAGAATTCTTTCGTTCCACAAACATTTATTGAGTGCTTATTGTGTGCCAGGCCCTCTGCTAAGTGCTGTGGATAAAATGATAAACAGCACATAGGCTCCGCCCTATGACAGCATGCATATGCAGTCCTATCCATATGTAGTTTCTAGAGATAAAAAATTTTACCTTGGTTCAGTTTTTCCCAACCACAAGGACACCATCCAACTGTTGATGTCTGGTCCTGTGGCACTTATTTTTCTGCAATTAGTCCTCAGCTGTTTACCTCACTTGAGGTTTGCAAACATACTTGCTTTTCTTCCAACTAGGGGAACTTTGTTCCTAGGTTCATAATTGCATACTATGTTTATTATATTGGGAAGGAACTACAGACCTAGTGGTGGGAGGTGGCCATAACTGAATTGATTCACGTTTTATTCCAATTAAAACTAGCCTTAGTGAGAGAATTTAGGTGGTTTTTTTTTTTTTTTTGAGAACTCAGATACTTTTAAATACTGTTATATTACTTCTTAAGGGAGAAATATCAAATAATGACAACATTTTTAAAAATAAAGACAGTATTTTTATTTTTCAAGGGTTTGGCAAAACAGAGTGACAGAGTGTTGGCATTAATGGTGATATTTAACTGTTTTGGATATTGGGTTTTGGAAAATTAATGTGCTCTGTTTCCAATCATCCAATTGAGTCACTTATTCATGGCGGCTGTGTACAGTCTTGGCTCTGACATTTGCTCCTTCTCTTTATCTGAGAAACCATTTGTCGTATCTAAACACCATACATTCCCAGGAGATTTAGAAGATCTCATTTTAAAATTAAAAAAATTATAACCAGTTCAACACGCCAGACAGGTTACACACACACGAGCGCGCACACACGCACACTTCCACAAATACATCCACTTTTTGAATGACTCTATTATGTTCCCATACATGATTTCTGGATCAGCTTATGAAACTTTCCCTGCAACCTCCCAATTTTGCTTTAAGTTCCTTTTCCCTTCCTCTCTGTATTCTGACACCTGTTATCTTGTCCTTCACTGAATGACTTGCTCATTTGTTGCAATATCTTAAGTACCATAGCCAGGCTGGTAGCCCATTTCTTCTGACTTCCAATTGATTGATCTCTTCATTATATCTCTCTGTGTAGGTCAGCTTTCTATTTCTGAGTAGTTGCTTGTAAGTAAAAAAAAAAAAAAAAAAATTTTCTGGAACACTTTATTTTTGGCACATTTTCATACAAGTATTAATCTTGATTAGAAACAAATAATTATTACAATATATACAGCTATATGTTGATTCAAATTAAAAACCATAAGAGAACATAGCCAAATTAATATTTTATTTTTTCTTAGTATCCCAACTTTGAGCTTTTTTAAAAGATAGTTTGGAAGAATTGAAAGAAATAATTTTAAAGCCGTTTCTTTTTTTTTGAAGATATTATTTATTTATTCATGAGAGACACAGAGAGAGGGGGCAGAGACACAGGCAGAGGGAGAAGCAGGCTCCATGCAGGGAGCCCGACGTGGGACTTGATCCTGGATCTCCAGGATCAGGCCCTGGGCGGTGCTATAAACTGCTGAGCCACCCACGTGCCCCAAAGCTGTTTCTTCAATAGTACTGTTTTCTTTCCTGTTGAATAAATTAACTCCCCATTTTTCTTTTACTCACCTGTTTTTGAAAATATTTTATTTTTTATCATTTGTGAACATCTTATGAACTTAATGATGATATTTAACACCAAGGTAATTCCATTTGGTAATTTCAATGGCTTTGAACTAGACTACTTAAATTTTAAAGTTTTAATGATTTGAAAACATCTTTTAAAGGTTCAGAAATACTTGGATTTTCAAGGAATATAAAAAGAGAGCCTTGGGGTGCCTGAATAGCACAGTCAGTTAAATATCCGCCTTCAGCTCAGGTCATGATCCCAGGGTCCTGGGATGGAGCCCTGTATCGGACTCCCTGCTCAGCGGGGAGCCTGCTTCTCCCGCTCCCTCTGCCTGCTGCTCTCTCTCTGTGTCAAATAATAAATAAATAAAATTTAAAAAGAGAAAGAGAGAGAGAGAGAGACTTTGCCCTGCTTTGCCAATTTTTTTCTACTTTTTCCTTCTAAAAACTGACCTATTTTGCATATCAGCTTGGCCCCTAAGTGTTAAGAGGGAGGAAGTTAAGTGAGTAAATGTTGGGAAGAGAACTCCCAGTCACCCTGGAACAGCAGAGTTTTCAGAATGGAAAGTTGTCCTACTTTCCATTTGTCATTTCCTTTCAAGAGTATTAAGTAGTGGTGGAATGGAAAGAGCCCTGACCTTTATCCCTGCTCAAGGTCACAATGAGACCTGGTTCCTCTCTCTGAAACTTAGTTTCCTCATCTATAAAATGGAATTATAATATATTCCTACAATCTCACCAATGAGATGACATGAGAAAATGCCAATTCAGGTTCCTAGTAGGAGCTCAGTAAATTTTTATTAACTGAGTGAAAGTGTAGAGAATGTCCTTTCTGATAATCATTGATTAATGTATTAAAGCACAGTTTGGATGCTAAATTGTATTTTCAGTACATTTTTGGAAATACTTTTTGAAGTGTTTTTATATATATATATATATATCTTATTTAATCATCAGTCTACATGGATGCTCTACCTTTCTTGCATGTAAAGAATCAGTAATATAATGAATAGATTTAAAAACAGCTATGAACCCCAGATTTCTGTATGAGAAGGGCTTTCTCAGGACACCTGTGTGATTTTATAAGTCTTAGTTAGGCTTTGTCATATAAAGCTAAGAAGCAAAATCTTGTTATGATGGAAAATATCAGACATATACAGAGGTGGACAGAATTAGGAAATGAAACCCTGTATTCATAATCCGGTGTCAGTTTATGGCCAATCTTGTTTCTTCTGTACCCTCACTCATCTTCCTCACTTCTAATATAATTCTGAAGCGAATCCCCAAAACACATTTCAGCATAAAACTTTCAAACTGTTTTAAAATGTTGTTCTTAAGTCTTCTATGTAAAAGTTGGTTCAAATGATTTACTCCGGGAGATTTGGGGTTTATCAGAAAGGTTTCTCTACTGACATTTTTTCAGCTCTATTGCTGGTAGGCTGCAAAATATGTTTATTGCTGAGAGAACCGTTGTCTGCATGCTACAGAGTTCCAGAAGACCCAAGAACATAACTGTGTGGAAGCTGAGAAATGGGCAAGTAACTTGGACCTCAGGAAAGACAGTTATGGTAGTTTCAGTTGCTAACAACAACAACACCACAAAATAAAAAAAAAAAGCAAAACAACCCTCGTGTACCTGTGCCAAGAACAGATTTCAGCAGCTATCGGCTCCCCACACTTTGGGGTAGCTGGGTGTGGCCTGGGTTGGCAATGTTCAGGGGCTGCCCCACTCTCAGGGGGGGCAGCCCTCTTCTTTCACGTTCCTCTTCCCCTTATGTGAACTGTCCAAATGAGAATTGTGGGCTAAAGGTTAGGAAGAACTGCAAGACCCTACTCTGCCCTTCTGGAAGACCTCCCTGGGAGTGGTTGTGTTCTCTGGGCTTCTGCTTACTCCTCTGCCTACTGAGTTCAGTCTCTAATACTGTGATATTTTGGCACAGGTTGTTGTTGAAGTGTCCATCTTCTCCTACTGAGATGTAAGTGCCTCGACACAGAAACCCCTGGTTCATTGATTTTTTTTATTTTAATGCCAAGGACCTCCTTCACTAAATGCCTGAAATCAGGTAAGTGTGCTATCCCTGACTGTTGAATGATTGATCGCTGACTGTTTAATTTGCAAACCACTGCCTACTGTTAAGTAAATTGTGTAAATGTCACCTCGTCAAGAGGTCTTCCATCACTGTTATTCTTTATTCTCTTGACAGTTTTATTTTTCTTCTACCACCTGAAATTACGTTTTTAACCTTTTGTTTATTGTCTCCCCATACTAGAATATAAACTCCATGAAAGCAGGGAGTTTTGTAAGACTTTGTTATTTTAGAGCAGCTTTAGATTCACAGCAAAATTAAGAGTAAGATACAGAGATTTCCCATTACCCCTTAAGGATAGGGCCTTTTTAAAAATTCACTGTTGTAGCCCTCGCTTATAGTATGCCTAACATGACTAGTGGTAGGGGCTCAAAACATTTTAATTATTGTAACAGTAATACTGTCATAGACTCAATAACCTTTAAAAGTTGTATTTTCATCATTTATGTCCTGCAAAATTGATTAATAAGTAAATCCCCAGGTTCTGCTACTGATTTGAGCCTTCCTTAGGTAGCCACTGGCCTCTCCGTTTTTGTGAACATAATTTTGGTTTGAACTTCTGAACCCATGTGGCAACTTTGCTCTTGAGGTGGTGAACAGCTACTATAGATACACAATTTCTGTTTTGAGCACAGTCTGAGGACTGATGGGGAAGTTTGAACCTGGGGTTCCAGAGCTGTGCTTCCTATTAGAGTTATTTTAGATTTTCTCTTCCTCTGTGATTTTTCAGTAATATAGTTTCCCTTTTCCTCTTTTACAGAACAGATTTTCCAGCACCTACATGCCTATTTCTTAAGCGCCTGACACCTAAAGGAGCATTTTTCATATGGCTAGGACATGACATTTGGGAGAAGCATCTTTCTAGGGGTGACAGCCTGGCACAGCATAGACTTTCCTTCTGTTTTACAGTTCTACTGCAATTTAAATGTTAGAGTAATTGGTCAGTTGGCCATAAATTGCATGTACAGTTGACCTTTTAGCAATGTGAGGGTTAGGGGTCTTCTGTGCAGTTGAAAATCTGCTTATAACAGTGATTCCCCCTAGACTTAACTACCAATAGCCCACTGTTGACCTGAAGCCTTACTGATCACATCAACAGTCAATGAACATGTATTTTGTATGTTATATGGATTTTATAATATACCGTATACTTACAATAAAAAAAGCTAGACAAAGAAAATGTTACTAAGAAAACTATAAGAGAAAATATGTTTATAGTTACTGTATTTATTTTATAAACTGTATACAGTTCAAGGGTTAACTCTATATGTTTAGAAACTTTTGTAACCTCTTGGGAAGTCATGGGAGAGGGAGTTAAGGGGTCAGATGGGGCCAGGTGCGCTTTACTGAAGAGCAATAATTGTTGCCATTAATATCTTTGCAGCCTCTCTTCCTACCACCATAATCTGGATACATGGATATTTTTTCCTCCTCAAAGTATTTTCCTGTCTTAAATGTCCTGTAACTACCATTTATTCTTTCAGTAAAGCTTCAGAAATTCAATATGATTCTATAGTGTCTCCAGAAAGTCAAAAACATGTTTTTAATGTATCATATTACATGGTTAAAGCATGCAATGTTATATGAAACAAATAAAACAAACATTTACAAACCATAAGATCAATAAGAATCACAATATATGGGCAAAGTCAACCCAACCACACAATGAAAGATATTCACATCCAAGTGGAAAAACAAAATAAGAAAAGAAAAATAAATCACAGCCTTGAACTTTTATATAAATAATTGCTTTTTTCCTTTTTTTCTAATTATTTTAAAAATTATAGAAGTCATATTAAGCTTCTTGTAAAAAGTTGAATACTAATGTTCACAGCAGTGTTACTCATAGGAAGCCAAAAAAGTGGAAACCATCCAAATGTCCAGCAACTGACGAACGGGTAAATAGAAGGTGATGCATATTATTCAGCAGTACAAATGAATGAGGTGCTGATGCATGTTATGACATGTGTGCGCCTCAAAAAACTTATGCTGAGTGAAAGAAGTCAGTCATAAAGACCTTATATTCTATAATTCCGCTTATATGAAATGTTCAGAATAGGCAAATCCACAGCGACGCAAAGTAGATTCGATGGGAGAAGAGAAAATAAAGAATAATTGTTAACGGGTATAGTTTCTTTTGGGGCGGTGACAAAATGTTCTGGAATTAGACAATGGTGATGGTTGCATGACTTTATTAAATATACTATATTAAAATATACTTTAAAATAAGTTAAAATATACTTTATTAAAAGTCCACTGAATTGTCTGTTTAAAGGGCTGAATTTTATGATACATGAATTATATCTCAATTTAAAAAATGTTGAGAAAAAATATTTATATCTATCCTCCTTTGTGAATAAGAACTAGCATGTTTTTACTTTTCCCTTCTTCACCCACCTGCCTTGTAATGTCATTCCATTCTCCAGGGCTGCAGCAGATTGTTGTACAGGTTGTAACTATGCCCAGAGAGGCCAGCCAAATGGACAAAAAAGGTCTAAAATCCTAGCCATGCACTCATTCTACCTGAAAGAAGGGTGCCTTTTATGGGGGGAGGGGCATAGGGAGAGTAAGAGAGGATCTTAATTGAGTAGGCTCCTTGCCCAATATGGAGACTGACATTAGGCTCAATCTCACAACCCTGAGATCATGACCTGAGCTGAAATCAAGAGTTGACGCTTGACCCACTGAGCCACCCAGGCGCCCCAAGGGGAGTGACTTTTTCTGACCCACACAGAAGAGCTTTAGGAACAAGCAATGGCCCTAATCATTTTAATGGGCTTTTAGGGTAGTCAAGATTGGTAAATATGTGTATTTAGTCTACTGCCTACGATTAAAAGCCAAACACTTCATTTTACTGTAATGAATTTACTATAATGTGTTATTTTCCAGAATGGAACACCTTTAGGCCCTCTCTTCACAAGTTGGGACTGAATATTATCTGATTAATCTCAAAAAGCACATTTCTAGTTTGAATGTGTGTAATACAGTTCCTTTAGATTGGCTTTTTTGTTTGTTTGTTTAAAAAAGATTCAGTGTTGGGATCCCTGGGTGGCGCAGCGGTTTGGTGCCTGCCTTTGGCCCAGGGCATGATCCTGGAGACCCGGGATCGAATCCCACATCGGGCTCCCGGTGCATGGAGCCTGCTTCTCCCTCTGCCTGTGTCTCTGCCTCTCTCTCTCTCTCTCTCTCTCTCTGTATCTGTCATAAATAAATAAAGTATTTAAAAAAAAAAGATTCAGTGTTATTGTTCAACTTTATGTTATGATCCTCCAATAGTTTTTATATTTTATATCACTAAAGTATCACCACTATCAAGGGGATTTCCTGATACTTACTTGTTCTAACAATGCAACTTTTCTGACAGCATTCTTGTAGATTTCAAAAGAGCTCAAATAATAGTATTTTTGACACTAAATTTAATCAGTGAGTCAATGCACATTTATTGAATTACTATTATGTTGAAAATAACACTCTATCCCAAACAGGAAGAACCCCCAAATCATGGTACTCTACATACAAAGTGCTTATGTGACTGGTGCATAGTAGGTACTCAACAAATATTTTGAAATGAATCAATGGATCAAGTGCAATTTTGTTTATTTATGATACCTAAAGATTAGATACTGGCTAATAGCCATAGATTTAATAGGTCTTTATTTCCACCTTGAGAAAAAAATGTGATACAATTAGTGACTACTTCTAAGAGAAACTCCAGAATTCTGGAAAATTAATCTTTTAATGTTAAGTATTTGCAGTGTTTCAAGCTGCAAAATTTTGTCAATGATTTTTTTTAAAGATTTTATGTATTTATTCATGAGAGACACACACAGAGAGAAAGAGAGAGAGGCAGAGACACAGGCAGAGGGAGAAGCAGGCTCCATGCAGGGAGCCCAACGTGGGACTCGATTCCAGGACTCCGGGATCAGGCCCCGGGCTGCAGGCAGCGATAAACCGCTGCGCCACCGGGGCTGCCCCTGTCAGTGATTTTTTTGTGGTTATTTTTTGTTTGTTTATTTGTTTATGAAAGAAGTATTTACTGTTAACTATCAGGATTACTCAAAAGTGTTTCCATATATAAATGAATAATCAGTGGTTCTCAAATCTGGCTGCATATCAAACACTTGCTATTTTCTTTTTGGTTTTGTTTATGGGTTTGTTTCTAATCCTAGAAAGGTAGAATCCAAGATTCCTAGGCTAATTAGAGCCACATGATTGAACTCATGAATCTTTGATATAAGAAACATCCTAAGTGATATTTTGGAGTGACTGGGTAGCTCAGTCAAATGTCTGACTCTTGATTTCCACTTAGGTCATGATCTCAGGGTCACTGAGTGTGGAGCCTGTTTGAGATTCTCTCTCTCCTCTGCCCCTCCCTGCCCTCTCTCTTAAAAAATAAAAAGCATCCTGTGTGATATTTTAGGTTTTATTCTTAACCACTCAAATTCTACATAAACATTTTTTTCTTAGAAAAAATTGAAGATTTCAAATAATGCCAAATTCTCATCCTAGTTCCCAATCCTGGTTCCTTCTCATCCTTCCCTGACTCAGGAGCACCTCTTGTGCACAACTAAAAAATTTTGTTAGAACTCAAAATATAAGGCCAGATTCTTAACGTTGTTCTGTATTATGTGAATTAGAGAGTCCAAGTCCCAATAAAGAAATGGAAGAATTGCCTTTTCAAGTATTTAAGGGCCATCATTTAAGATGATATCTTACCGAAAGAATCTCTTCCTTCTCACGGAAAAAAAAAAAAAAAGGCTTAATTCCGATTACTCTTAGTAAGAAATGTGAGCCATGGTAATAGTAAACATATTCAGTATGTGGGGAAAACAGTTGGTATTCAGTAAACATCAAGTAATTTATTGGTTTGGCAAGGCTCCCTTGAACTCCAGTGTATAGTTAACTCCTGCTTATCTAGGACTAGATTTACTATTTTGTAGATTGTTTATAATGTCATTGAGCTTCTCCCCATCATGTTGCTATATTCCTGACTATCAGTAGTCCTCCCACAAGAGAAGTGGAATCAAACTCAACAGTAGGCTAATATAGTTGACATTCAAAGCCTTATTAAGCACATCCTTTTGCCATACATTGTGTTAGGCTGAAAGGTAAAAACCCTGCTTTTAGGGAGTTCACAGTCCTGTAGAAGAGGAAAAGGCAAAGAAGTTAAAAAAAAAAAAAAGCTAGAATACCAATGTGGTAAGTGTTATGAAAGGGTTGTTCTTGGTGCCATGGGGTACTAGAAAAGGGGAGAAAACTAGCTCAGATTGAAAGGGTGGGGAGGGGGTGGTTAATGGGAAGGCTTCCCAAAAATGTATTATCTGAGCTCAATCTTGAAGGATAGAGTACAATCTAGCCATACAAAAATATTTAGGAGTTAGGATCCAAGGCTTTAAAAAAAACACAAAAACAGAAAACTCCATAAAGCATTTGCACTAGAGACCATAAGTCTAAGCTGATGCTCAAGTTTCTGACTTGAGCAGTTGATGGGCTCGGTTTGAGACATGTTGAGTTTTAGATGTTCAGGGGGGATGTCCAAATGAAGGTGTCCAGAGAGACGATTGGTGATATCCTATAACTTTTGAAAAGGGTCTGGGATGGAAATATAATGTGGAATTGTCATCACTCACTTAGCAACTGAACCCACTGATGTGAATGAGGTTGCCAGGGAGAGCTAGAAGGGGAGGAGGCCAAGGAGGAATCTCTGGGGAAGATGAGCTTTTAAGGAATAAGGGGAATCTGAAAAGGAACAGCCCAAGAAATAGAAAAAAAGGAAAATGAGAACAGTGTGGTATAATGAAAGTCAAGAGAAGAAGGAAGTAATACTTTCAGATGGCACAGAGAAGTCAGTTAAGGCAGGCCTGATAACTGGTGAGATCAAGGCAGAAGCTATATCAGTCGGGAACATTTATTGAGCACCTACTATGTGCCAAGCACTGTAAATATCATGCTCTTTATTCTTCATTACAGCCTTCTGAGGGAAGGCAGTATTATTATTACTGTCATCCTCATATTATAGATGAGTAAATTGAGACAGGACAGACAGAGGAGCTGACCAGAGTCATACAATTAGCGTACAGCAGATCTAAGATAAACTCAGCTCTTATCTACTCCACAGTCTCTTAGCCATTTCTGGTTACCAGTTGTGGCAAAAGAGTGGAGATAATATATGCAGATGCCTTTTTAGAGACATTTATCAGTGAAATAAAGAGGGTAGATTTTATAAGGGGAACATTGAGTCTAAACAAGGTAGATTTTAGGGTTTTATTTTTGTTTTTAAGAAGAGGGAGTTTAAAAAAAAGAAGAGAGAGTTTTATTCAACATCACTCAATATCAGGGAAATACAAATCAAAACCACAATGAGATACTACCTCATGCTGGTCACAATGACTAAAATTAACAACTCAGGAAGCAACAAATGTTGGCAAAGATGCAGAGAAAGAAAGTGGAACCCTTTTACACTGTTGGTGGGAATGCAAACTGGTGCAGCCACTCTGGAAAATGGTATAGAGGCTCCTTGAAAAGTTAAAAACAGAACAATCCTATGACCCAGCAGTTGGACTACTAGGTATTTACCCAAAGGATACAAACATAGTGATCTAAAGTATACAAACATAGTGTACCCAACATTTATAGCAGCAATGTCCACAATAGCCAAAATATGGAAAGTGCCCAGATGTCCATCAACAGATGAATATAGAAGTGGTATATTGGAATATATGGAATATTACTCAGCCATAAAAAATGAAATCTTACCATTTGCAATGACATGGATGGAACTAGAGGATATTATGCTCAGTAAAATAAGTCAATTGGAGAAAAATATATAGAATTTAAGAAACAAAACAAGATCATAGGGGAAGGGAGAAAAAAATAAAATAAGACAAAATCAGAGAGGGAGATAAACCATAAGAGACTCTTAACTGTAGGAAACAAACTGAGGGTCGCTGGAGGGGAGGGAGGTAATGGGCTGGGGACCTGGGTGATGGGCATTAAGGAGGGTAATGAGCACTGGGTGTTATAGACAACTGATAAATCACTGAACTCTACCTCCTGAAACTAATAATATGCTATAGGCTAATTAGTTTAATTTAAATTTAAAAAAAAAGAAGAGAGAGGTTTGGACATAATTTTAAGCTAAGGGGAAGGAGACAGTGAAAAGAAAGAGAGAAAGAAAGTTGTGTTAAGAATGAAGAGGTTGATGAATTTCTAGCCAAAGCTCTATTTCTGTAGCTGGATCCAAATATATAGGGAAAGAGGCTGTCAGTTTGAATAACTACTTGAAGCTATTTGGTACTAAGTATGTTTCATGAAAGAAAACACCTATAATAAAAGTCCATCCAGTCTTTTCTCATTTTGGAATCCATTAATATGGTTAGTATAATTCATGACAAAGTAGACTGCATTTCTCATTTGACTACAATTCACAACTGTACTTTTCATATCAAACTAGGCCCTATCTGTCTAGGTTCAAGGCAAATATTAACAGTCAGGGATAGGCTCCATTTTACATTTCCTTCGTATGTTCACATTCTAAAACCAAATGCCTTCTTTCCTTCTATTGGTTACTATGCTCCAGTGGAACTCTCAGAGTTATTCTTTTAGGCTCACAAAATGGTGCCCATTGATGAGCTTTTAGCTGATCCAGCTACGGTACTAGAAATTATTGGTTTCAATTTTCCCTGGTCTTATTTTTAAAAAATATATGCAAATGTGGTTAAACTTGACCTAAACTGAGCTTCTAGTAATTATACTAGAAAGGGCAATACAATCCAATGCTTCTTAATGAAATTTCTTTTTTTTTTTAAAGATTTTATTTATTTATTCATGAGAGAGAGAGAGACAGAGACAGAGACAGAGACACAGGCAGAGGGAGAAGCAGGCTCCATGCCGGAAGCCCGATGTGGGACTAGATCCCGGGACTCCAGGATCGCGCCCCAGGCCAAAGGCAGGCGCTAAACCGCTGAGCCACCCAGGGATCCCCTCATGAAATTCTTTCTTAATGAAATTTCATTTCTATAATGAAGTCCATGACCAAAACTCTTTGTACATTCCTCTTCAAAAGATAATAGTTTTGCAGTGCTGGTGCAGTGACATCTAACTCATACTCTAGTTCATAATTATTTTTTCTAGTTCATAATTTTATATATTGCAGACAGACGTAAGAGCACATAATGTGCTATGACACTAATGCTAGGGCTGTAGTGGAAAATGCAAAGTACCATGCATATAGTTTCTTTAGGAGCGTTCAACTTTCTTAGAAAAGATTACAGAAATGACTAGAATTCAGAGTAGTAAGGGGCCAATATAAATGGCAGTATGGTGTTGGATCACCCTAATTTCTTCCATTTAAAAATGGTTATACCAGTAAGAATTTATTTTTGTTGCAAGAATTTATTCTTTTTTTTTTTTTAAAGGAATACAGAAATATCTAGAATACATTATAAGAGTTCCCCCTTACTACCTCCTCACTTCCACTTCCCTTCCCGGATTGAGGCGTTTCTCACTAATTTCTTCTCTATGCATTTTCATATGTGTGGAAGGACTTTTGTAGTTTAGTACAGGCTCTTTCGCAGCTGTTTGGCATAAATTATTTAAAATGCATTGTTCCATGATTTTTCTCACTTAATAAGCTCTTCTTATGTCAGAATACACAGATTTATTCTTTTGAAAGTCAGTGTTGTATTACTACCTAATAAATTTTTAAAATGTATCCTACAAAAGAAAGCAAAACAAAACAATTAATTTCTAAAATTTTGATTGGCAAACACTAGTGATTGTATTAAATTACTTCCATGTTTAATTTCTTGTTTGAGAAGGCACAGCCGGGATGCCTGAGTGGCTCAGCAGTTGAGCGTCTGCCTTTGGCTCAGGGTGTGACCCCGGAGTCCCAGGATCAAGTCCCACATCAGGCTCCCTGTGTGGAGCCTGCTTCTCCCTTTGCCTGTGTCTCTGCCTCTCTCTCTCTATGTCTCATGAATAAATAAATAAAATCTTAGAGAGAGAGATAGAAGATGAAGCCTCATAGAAATTTTCTCCTACCTTTTTAATCTTTTAAAAACATGGATTTAATGCATTATTTTGACATAAAATGCCTTACATAAATATTTTGCTAAAAACCAAGCATTCTTAAAAGGAAGAATTAAGTAGAAAATACTGGAATACTACCTCAAAGAATATATAATTGAATGCTGTGGATCCCACAGGCAGAAATAGAATAAAATAAAATAAAAATCTTAAATATCTAAGGATAATGAGAATTCTTATGGTACTGGACAATGGGAGTTCTTTCTAAAAATTTCAGTTCTTTTCTCATCATTGTTAAACTGACAACTAAGATCTTTTTAAAAAGCAAGAGGTGGGGTGCCTGGGTGGCTCAGTGGGTTAAGCATCTGACTCTAGATTTTGGCTCAGATCATGATCCCAGGGTTGTTAGGTCAAGTCCCACGTCATGCTCAGAGCTGGGCATGGAGACTTCTTAAGACTCACTCTCTCTCTCTCTCTCTCTCTCTCTCTCTCCCCCCTCTCCCTCTGCCCTTCCTCTCCCCACTCCTCAAAAACAAAAACAAAAAACAAAAAAACCCAAACAAACAAAAAACCAAGATGCTCTTTACATCTTGTTTAAAGATATATCTGTATGTATGCATGTATAGAAAAATGCAGAGGAAAAAACAAGCTTATGTTTTAATAGTGGTTATCTTTGGGTGGTGGGATGTAGTCAAGGTGATTCTTATTCTTTATCTTTTTCTGAACTTTTCAATTTTAAAAACAATAAATATGTATATTTTTCCCTTTTTTTGCATATTTTTCCTAATTAGAAAAAGTTGAAGCAATGTAATGAATTAATAGAAAATGAACTAAGTGACTATGTCTCTGGATTCAAGAAAAAGAAGCATTCACCCTTTATCTTTCTATTTCCCCACATTATTTTTACTCAAATAGTTGTCAGATTTTAAAAATTTATAAGGCCAAGAAATAACATTGGACCATTATATGTGGTGTATAAAATTATAACCTTGGGTCAAAATAAAGTTAAAAATAGACTTTTAATATATAAATAAAAAACATCTAAAGTAGTTTATTCTAGTGTTATTAGGCCAACACACAAAATACATTTTTATTTGCTATTAAGTTATGTCTCTTTTTGTTAAATAGCTAATATTTTTTACTTTTAATGTAACAAAATTTTGGTTTTAAAAAAGCTTATTCTTGTCATTTCCAAAAAAAGAGAGGGGAAAGGAGAGAGGAAGCTGTGCTTACTGGGAAAGTTGCAACATTCAGTTCGTAAGTACTTTTTGCTTGAGATATTTTTTTCAACTACTTCTCTTACATAAGAGCTCTGTAATATCTCCATAGGGAGAAATAACACTGGGCTACATTATGTCTTTTTAATTTTTCCTCCAGATAGTGTTTACAAATCAACAAGTAGGAATGACTCCATACTCAAAGTTATTAGCCAACATTGGTGTCCATTTGCCATTAAGGACAATTGGTAATTCTAACAATCAATGAGAGTTTATTTTAGGAGAAACCTTACTGAAATTTGCAGGAAATAACCTTTTTGTTCCAAAACAGCTGTCATTGAGCACCATTATATCTACAACAATTAAAATTATCTTTGGTGACTTTTAGCATTTGGCATTGCTCCATTATTGTTCAGTTAAATATTTTTCAAGTTTGCTAGGACTTTTGCCCACTGTGTGCTTACGGCCCTTTATTGTCAATATGTATCTCAGAATTCACCTTTGTGACATTACTTTTTTGTATTGTGGGAGAAAATGTAATTTCTGAAGTGAATTGCCTGAGAAATCAAGTAATATTTGTTAGGAAATTGCAGCACATAACTACAAATTACATACAAAAATAGGATTACAATTCATTGCATTATATTTGGCAACGAATATCCCTTTCTCTCTTTTTCTTGATCCTTGCAAAAAACTCCCAGTATAAAGAATTAGCTAATGTTCAGTGGACAAAAAGAGCAAAGGGTGACACATACTGTCATTTTAACAAATGTAATTGAAAATTGCAAAGAAAATGTCTAAGTTTAAGTCACCCAGGCTACAGGCAGGGGACTGATTGTCAAAAACAACACCAAACAAAAAAATACGATTTTCCATGGCAATAGAAGTCATAAACATGTTAGTTCAGCACCCATCCAAAATGAGTACTGTTTAGAAAAAAACAACAAACCTGAGATCCTGTAATATGTCGCCCCATCTAAATCTTTTTTTTTTAAATTTTTATTTATTTATGATAGTCACAGAGAGAGAGAGAGGCAGAGACATAGGCAGAGGGAGAAGCAGGCTCCATGCACCGGGAGCCCGACGTGGGATTCGATCCCGGGTCTCCAGGATCGCGCCCTGGGCCAAAGGCAGGCGCCAAACCGCTGCGCCACCCAGTGATCCCCCCATGTAAATCTTAAATAAGGCTTCATGTATCTGATTGTTTAATTTTGAAAAAAAGAAACATTTGTCTTCAGAAATGATTAAATATTGAAACACAATAGCTTAGAGACCCTAACTGCATCATATGATAAAAGGCAATACTTTTATAGTATCTCAGGCCTTGATTACTGTTAGTTTATTACTGTATTTTGAGTGAAAGAGTTTATTTGCCATGATTTTATTCAAACCAAAAAGGTATTTGAAGAATATTTAAAACTTATTACTCCTTACTCAAACCTAAAACACTGATACCAATGAACATTTCTTACCCCCTAGTACTTTTCTTGACACTTGCAAGCCCATAATTAACCTTTCAGACAAAAAAATCCTGGGAAGAATTTAGAAGGGTAAGTCAGGTCAAATTTATTTAAATCACTTCAATAATTTGCAGAAATTCAAAGCAATTTAAGTTTTGCACTATATATTTAGGGCACAAATTATCTTTATGCTGACTCCCTTTGACACTCTTCTCTGTTATGTCCCAGCAGATATTTTTATTTCTGAATTCCCCCCTCTCCCACCCAATTTCACATCATCAAATCGTGGACTGTTTTTGAGGAGAAATAGTAGTTAACAAAACTGGCTTTCTAACTCAGGGGATCAAAAATGGAGAGTGTGCAATATATTATTTAAAAAGCAGATGCAAAACTTCTATAAAATTTAAAATCTATGAACGACTTGACAAGATTCCAAATTGTTGAAAGGCCTTATGGGATACTAGTGATTTTTCTTTTCTTGGTATTTTCTGAATTTTTCAGAAATCGTATGTTTTTTTCATCTATTATTTATTGTGAGAAAAACAGTAAAACGGGGAAAAGTTTCCCATTGATCATGAAAGTGTGAATAAAATATGTAAAACACTGAATTTTTTCAAAGAATAAAAAATTACTTTTGTAAAAGAATCCAGGACTCTAAACTCTTCCTCTCATTTGTGGAACATAAAGTATATTTTGGATCAAAACATGGAACATTCCAGACAATGTGAAATCTAGAAAGGAACTGCACCTGTATCCCGATGCAGCGCCAAAAAACTATAGCTACTGAATAAATAGTCTTCCTAAATTAGGAAAAAGAATTCAAGTCTACTTTCCACTTACCACTATGCACAAAAGTGAGAGTTTTGCTCTTGGCATGAATATGATAGAAATTGTGGGATAGTATTAGCAAGATGGTATTTTTCGGAGTTTTATTACATGGAGCAGTTTTAAGTGGAAGAGTAGATATTGTAGAATATAACTCAGTGCTTTGCTTTAACTGAAAACTTGATGATTTTTTAAATTAAACTATAGCTATTTGCTCTGTAAGTTTTAATAATTATTTGATTAATTACTTTCCTCAAAAGTATTACTTGCGACAGAGACATTGTATATTTGAGGATTTGCTTACCTAAACTGATGCTTTTGGTAGAGCTGAATTAAGCTTCTGCAGAATTTTCTGTGAGAAGAGTAACATTCACATAGTAGTAATTCTGAAAAAGTGATCTTTTTCATTGGAAAATATGAAGCAATGTGTACAGAAAGCTGCAAAATCTGGAGTTATAGGCCTATTAGGCAAGGGACATCTGAACCAAAAAAGAATTAAATCATGGCTAAATCACTACAGCAAAAGTAGTAATCAATAAAGGGAAGAAGTTATTAACATGACTTTTTGGAACACAATTTTAGTACAATCATTAAAAAATAATCAGAAGTTTGTAAAAGAATTCTGAGAGAGAAGAGGCATGAGATAAAGAGGGAAGTTGAGAAAGAAGAATGAGTATGTGACCAGACATGTGATGTTGCCATTATTTTTATTATTTTGCAGAAAACCTCAGACTAACCAGGAGAGAGGACTGAGGAGATGAGCTAAAATTTCGCTTCTAGACTCTATCTTTTGCTCATGTCTTGTATTTTTCCTCTAAAAATTGTGTGTGTGTATATGTGTGTGTTTGTCCAAACACACCCCAAAAGGGTGTAGAAATATTTCTTGAATATTCTGTGGTTTATGATGAAAATTGAAAAGCAAATGAAGCATGTGGAATGGTTCTCAGACAGATACAGACAGACCAAAATTAAATCTTCACCCTTGCATTTTGAATTTCAACAGAGCTATGGTTGGTTTTTTTAAAGTCTGATGTTTTGGTTGCACTCATTTTCGTACTTTTTTTTTTTTTTTTTTTTTTTGCAGTCATCTTAGCAAATGCTTAAGAAACCTAAATTGACAAAACAGATTCCAAACTAGTCAAATGAAGTGTATTTCTTTTTTTGTCGAACCTTTTTCTTAATCTTCCAGTTTCTCCATTTATCAGAATTTGAAGCTGCTCTTAAATTTTCTGGGTTTGGTGATATCTATCTATCTATCTATCTATCTATCTATCTACCTATCTATCTATGCCACGCTTGTATTAGATACTGGATATACAACACCGAAAATTCAGAAAAGTTTCCCGGGCTTGCTGTACATCATCAGTTCTTTCCCAAAAAAGTTTGTAAAGGTTTTAACGATCTCTACAGCAGTATCAAAAATAATTTCTCCTTTCTGACTTAGAAAACAAGAACATTAGCCATTATTTGTTTCTAAGTAATTTTCCACATGCCAGTCATCCTATCTTGGAACCCCTCGATCTCAGACCAAACCCCTCTAACTCGTGTATGACTTTTCCCATGTGACTCTTTAAATAAATTCTAGGGTTTTTCCCATAATTAATTAATCTCAGAAATCAAAATGAAACATGTCACCAGGGTCTTATTTAAAGCCAAGAAATTTATTGGCTATTATCCAGCCTTCCTTCTAAATTAAACAACCTCAAACGTTATTCTTACCATCCTTGCTTCTTGGTTTTTGTTGTTGTTGTTGTTGTTGTTTTGGTGGTGTGTTAGTTTAATGGGCACCTTATGGAAAAATTCTAGAATAGCTTACACTATCCAGTTTTTTAGTGGGGTAAAGCCCCACTTTAAACACTGAAATACAGAGTTCTCTGTTTACATGATCACTGGCTGCGTGAGAGGGGGAACTTTGTTTTGTTCACAGTAGATCCACAGGGTTTCCGTGAAGCTTGGTCTTCAGAGGGAACTTAGTAAATGTTTGCTGAATGAATGAAGCAGGCCCTGGTTGGCTCTGTCGACTGCTTGCAGCTTCTGGGTCAGTGTCCTAGGCATAGCTGCAGGGGCCTGGCAACCCCGGCTTAGGTTGCATGCAATATGAAGGCGATCTTAGGGTTAAACCTGTTGGGGTCCAATCCATCCAGTGCCTCCTTCAACTGGGCTTGGCTGCCAGGTACATTGACTTTGGGGTGCTCTTGGTGCCGGCGCTGTTGTTCTTCCAGCTTCCTCTCTGCCTCCTTGCGTTGCTCCTCACCCAGTGACTCCAGATAACGGTGTCTCTCATGTTCCAGCATCTTGTAGCGTTTGAACTCTTCGTGATGGGCCGCGTCATCCTGGGCCAGGGCCCAGGTGGCCCCTCTGGATCAGCATCTCCAGGTCCCAGGCCTCAAAGGTGTGCTGATTCTGAGGGTCCAGGTGCTCAACCAGCTTCAGGAGGCTCAGATGATCCAACTGTATGTACATTGGGCTCCTGCTCTGCATCCTTCTTGGCCTTGAGCAGCATCCGCAGCCGAGACACCTCCTGTCGCTTGAGCCCATCCGGCTTGGTGAGGACATGGTGGCTGACAAAGTCCAGCTCCCGGCTCAGCTCTCCACTCTTGATGTCCTCGGCATTGGCAGCCGGCAGCTTCTCTTGGAAATGCCCATCCGTCTCCAGCACGTTGATGACTTCCTGGAGGTACCGGTGGTAGGACAGGCCGGTGGCAGGGCTCTCCTGCTTGGGCGCCCCCGCTCCAGGGGCACCGCCAGCACAGGCGCAGCCGCAGTGGTGCCCAGAGGAGCGGGGCTGCGGGGCCGCGCGGGGCCCAGAGGAAGGCGTGGCGGCCTGACCTTTCCATCCCCGCAGAGGGCGTCTCCCGGGCGCTTCTTGGTTTTAGGCCTTTTCTCTCCCGACAATTGGAGCACGTATAAGAGTTTTGATATGTCCACGTTTTAACCAAGACCACATTTATGTTTTATTGTGATGATATGTAAGGAAACTTTGCTCTAAAATGTCCATAGCTCTGTGCTTTGAAAAAAATATACACAATAGAAATCAATTTCCCCATCCCCAGTATTAAAATGCTATTATAATATTTTTCATTTTTTTGGAAAGTTCCAAGAGATAGCAGCTTAAAAATCTTTTCTCCAAGTCTGACTCTTTAGGCCTGTTAACAATTTAACGTACAACGAAATCTTTATGATTTATAAATGGATTACTTGAATTATACTTTATCTTTAATGACTCAGTTCTTCCTCACCTTTGCCACTTGGCCAGGTTGAAGGATGCCGAACATGAAGCTGAACTCAGTCAAGGTCAAACATGCAGAGTGTAATCATGGGGTGTGTGTGTGTGTGTGTGTGTGCACGTGTGTGAGCATGAGAGAGACGGATTCAATTCCCAAGGCAAATTGAGATTACCTTTTTTTTTTAAGTAAAAGAAGTCTCTCTTTTGTCCAGTTAGATAAAACACTACATATAACTTAAGAAAAAGCTGGGTACCTCTTCTCCCTCGCTCCCTCCTCTTTGCCCTCCTTTCCTCTCCCACTCTTTTCCTTCCTTCCTTCCTTCCTTCCTTCCTTCCTTCCTTCCTTCCTTCCTTCCTTCCTTCTTCCTTCCTTCCTTCCTTCCTTCCTTCCTTCCTTCCTTCCTTCCTTCCTTCCATCCTTCCCAACAGTCTCCTCTGAGCCAAAAGCATAGGATTCCTTGGCTGCAACCTAGGCAGGATAGCTTCCCATGTATCCCTCAGTATGCACACAGCTGGTCCTTGGTTGGATGTTGGTCTGGCTGTTGTGACCTCCCCTCCCAGCCCCTCTGCCCTGCAGCCCGCAGTCCCCAGAATCCCTGTGCATCTCCACTGACTCATCTCAGACCTACGATACTCCCTCCACCCCATCTCCCTCCTCTGCCCCTTGCCTTGGTCTTTCTCTTTCTGTGTCTGTGTCTGTCTGAATGCCTTCCTCTGTTTCCATGTCTGCTCTTCTCCCTCCCTGCTTCTCTCACACTTATTCACATTTTCTCCATTTTCTTTCTTGAATTTAGATGAAAGAGCTGGTGATTTAATAAATTTCTATGTCTTTAAAGATAGAATTGCTGTGGCTTCTAATATTTTTTTTTCTACGAGTCAGTGACCTTTGACAAGAGAAAGCCTTCTTACTAGGGCTTACAGAACTGCTGCTTAGAAAATGTGTGAGCAACCCCAGCAGCTGCTGTTCATCTAAGTTTCTTATGATAATTTTAGAAAGAAAATATCATAAACATTGAAGAGCATACTTATCCTTGGGTAGAGTTGCCAGATTTAGTGAATAAAAATACAGAACACCAGTTAAATTTAAATTTCAGATAAACAGGGGGATCCCTGGGTGACTCAGTGGTTTAATGCCTGTCTTTGGCCCAGGGGGTGATCCTGGAGTCCCGCATCGGGCTCCCTGCATGGAGCCTGCTTCTCCCTCTGCCTGTGTCTCTGCCTCTCTTTCTCTCTGTGTGTGTGTGTGTCTCTCATGAATAAATAAATTTTTAAAAATCTTAAAAAAAATTTTCAGATAAACAATGAGTAATTGCCTGGTATTAAGTATTTTCATGCAATATTTGAGACATGTGTGTACTAAAAAAAGTATTCTTTCTTTATCAGTTGTTTATCTGGGTATTCAGTATTTATGGTTGATATTTTATACATATGTAATGTTTGTAGCCAGCTATTTTCTGTATTTAGAAGTCTTTGTGCAGTTTCCCATTGAGATTTTACTGCCCCTGTATGGCCATCAGATAAAAGTGAGTAATGGTGAAAAAACTATAATTAAAATTAATTTTGCTATTTACTTGTTCTGGCATGAGGTTCTATGGGAGGGAACAGTCCATTTCTTATCTATTTGTCCCCCACTAATACTGAATTCAAAATAACATATTGCCTTTCTATTTTCCACCTTTGGTATATATCTTCTTTCACTTCCTTCCAATTCCATCTAAAATGTAGATGGTTGAAGGAGAAAAATGTACCTACATATTCAATTCCTTATCACCTCCCTCTGAAACAGGCACTTGTTTACTTAATAAACATTGTAAAAAAGGGCAGCATTTCTGAACCTCTTATAAAAAGTCAGGTTTATATTTGCACTAGCTAGACTTTCTTCTTAATCATTGTCTCATTAAGAAAAAAATACCTGGAAAAAAAGTGTAGGTAACTATAGTAGTAATAATAGCTAGCACTTTTTGAGCGCTTACCATTTTGTCAGGCACTATTGAAACATTATATATAAAATGGCTTAAATCATGTAAATCCCCAAAACCAATGAGGTAGGCACTATTATCATCCCTACTTTAGAGATGAGAAACTGAGGCTTGGGAAAGCTAGGTAACACCCAGTTTCCTCTGTTATTAACATATTACATTAGTATGGTAACTTTGTCACAATTAATGTACCAACATTGATCTATTATTATAAAAGTCCATGCTTCATTCAGACTTCCTTAGTTTTTACTTAATGTCCCTTTTCTATTCTAGGATCCTACCCAGGACACCACATTACATTCAGTCCTCCTGTCTCCTTGGCTATAACAGTTTCTCAGACTTTCTTCTTCTTCTTCTTCTTCTTTTTTTTTTACTTCTACTTTACTTTCTTTTTGATGACCTTGACAGTTTTGAAGAGTACTACTCAGATATTTTGTAGAATATTTCTCAATTCTTATTTGTCTGGTGTTTTACTCATGTTTAGAATAGAGTTACAGGTTTTGGGGAGAAAGATAATAAAGTGGCGTTCTCAACATATCGCGTCAACCTTGATCACCTGGCTGAGGTAGTAGTGCTTGTCAAGTTTCTCCAATGTGAGGTGACTCTTTAAAAAAAAAAAAAAGAAAAAGAAAAGGATTTATTTCTTTATGATAGACCGAGAGAGAGAGGCAGAGACAGAGGAGGAGGGAGAAGCAAGCTCCATGCCGGCAGCCCAACGCGGGACTCGATCCCCTGACTCCAGGATCGCCCCTGAGCCAAAGGCAGGCACCAAACTGCTGAGCCACCCAGGGATCCCGAGATGATTCTTTTCTCCCCTCTTTTTATACTGTACTCTTTGGAAGGAAGTCACCATTCCCAACCCCCACTTACTGGGTAGAGAGTTATAACTGAGCTATTATTACAAGAACAGCTTTATTGAGATAGAATTCGCATACCTTAAAATTGATCTGTTTGAAGTGTACAGTTCAGTGGTTTTCAAAATGTTGGCAGAGTTGTGCAAACATCACCACAACCAACTTTAAAACATTTTTACCTCCCCCGAAAGAAACTCCATACCTATTGACAGTCATTTCCCTCCCCACCTCCCTCCCCCAGCGTGACAACCTAATCTGCTTTCTGTTTTCTGAACATTTCACATGAATGGAGTCATGGTGTTTTGTGACTGGCTTTTTTCATTTAGCATAATACTTTTGTAGCACATTCATGTTATAGTACGTACTTCATTGCTCTTTATTGCTGAATAATATTCTATTGTATGGATATACCACATTTTGTTTACCTATCCATCAGCTGATAGACATTTGGATTGCTTTCCTTTTTTGACTACCATGAATAGTGTTGGTATTCACATTTGGACACAAGTTTTTATGTGACTAGTGTTTTCATTTTTTTTTGGCCATATATCTAGGAGTCAAGTCGATGGGTATAATTTAGCTGTTTTTAAAATAAGAAAAACATGGCTGACTAGGCTGTGGGCTGGTCCTGCTTTCAATTATTCACATGGACTAGAAAAACTGAGCTGATTGCCCAATAAAGCCATAACACAAGGCCCCACCTCTAAACCATTGGCAGGTAACCAAATTGTAAGCCTGTTGACCAAGATGAGGGAAAATAGTTTCATAAAAGCCTGACCACACATCCCATTCTATAAACCTATGGCAAATAATGCAGTTTATATGCACTAAAAAAAAAAAAAAAAAAATGCAGATCCCATAAAATCACTTGTTTCTGTTAAAAAGTTATGATGAAAAAAGAAAAAAGTTATGATGAGAAAGCTTTGCTTCTCCTAGGTCTAGATGTCCTTCAAGATGCATGGAGTAGGTCATTTACCTAAATCCTCTTTTTGAAATTCTTCTATTGCTGCCACTGTCACTGTTAGGACTGAGTATTAATTATCAAGAAAACAGGCACTAGGCAAGGAGCAGTAGCCACTATTTTCTAGTGTATGGGATATATGTATCATTTTAAGGAAGTATTTGATAGCAGGAAAAAATACATGATTATATAATGTTAAGCACAGACACTTCTACACTGGATAATGGGGCAGGAGGAGAAGAGAAACAGAAAAAAAAACAGCAAATCTAAAGCCTGGACTGCCACTCCTTCCCATTATCCATTCATGGTAGGAACTAGTCCAGGTAAACAGCAATTTTAAAAAGTCAAAAGATACTTGATCATATTCCTGGTGGAAAGAAATGAAACTCAAGTAATTTGTCACACATATCATATTATTCCCTTAAAAATAAGCAGTCTATCAGTGCTTCCAAATAAATGCCTTTGACCATATCCATTATTCCTTTGAAATACAATCACCAAAATTAAGCAGGACACTTAGGGCTAGTCCTTTAGCAGAGAATAAGAAAGGGGGAAATAAGTCTATTTGTAATGAATAATAACATGCCAGAAGGTAGTGGTTCACACAACCTTGTCATGTCTTTCTTTTGTTCCTTGTTCCCTCTCCAAGAATCTATGATAGGGTCCCACACAAATGGAGGAAAATAACTGTTGGCTGATTCTAACTGATTTACTTCTGTATCTACCTCTAGAATTTTGCTGACTCCTGATTGAAAAGATACTTATTAAGCAATCTGTGAAAACACAAGTCATAGTCTGGTCCCCCTATGTAAGGTATGCATTAGATGAGGGTGCTATACAAAAGAAAGTGACAGGAGATTGTTTTTTTAAAAGTATGTAATCTAAAACAAAGCCTAAAATGAGGCCATACACCTAGAACAAAGTCCTTAAAATGAGCTAGGTTAGCATGTGGCTTAGAATAAGGGATCTTTGGCTGGTATCCACGTGACGAAATCTGAGGAAAAAGTTTACCTCGGGAAGAGGAATAGAAACTCTTTTCCTGGGGACATTTCCAAACAGACTAGATGTACCTCTGCTTGGAATGATGTAGACCAGAGCTGGTGTGTGGGGAATGTGTTTCGGGCGTGCAGAGATAATGATCATTTCAGCCGTAAGGGAAGCTGTGCAGGGCCTGGGGCCCACAGAGACCCAAGACTGATCATCTTTGTCCACAAACGTCCTCTTGGATAGGCCTCTGTGCCACATAAACGCCATTTTCTATGTGCTCCACAATGTGAAAAAGGTTGAGAAGCTCATATTTAGGTGAAGCTTCCCAGAGACTGAACTACATGATTATTCAGTAAGGATAAAGGATATA
Organism: Canis aureus; assembly: GCF_053574225.1. Lineage (NCBI taxonomy): Eukaryota > Metazoa > Chordata > Mammalia > Carnivora > Canidae > Canis > Canis aureus. Next base: position 7,331,216 of record NC_135629.1, read on the forward strand.
ATAAATTCCTCATCATTTCTTCTCATGAAGATAAACAATGATGTAATAATTACAAGACGTTTTTTAATCTAGCTTTTAGAATTTGACTTTGTATTCATTAATTTGTTTGTTTGCTTGTTTGTTTAGATTTTGTTTTTAAGGGGATCCCTGGGTGGCTCAGTGGTTGAGCAACTGCCTTCAGCTCAGGATGTGATCCCAGGATCTGGGATCAAGTCCCACATCGGGTTCCCTGAGAGGAGCCTGCTTCTCCCTCTGCCTATGTCTCTGCCTCTCTGTGTCTCTCATGAATAAATAAATAAAATCTTTAAAAAAAAAAAAAAGATCTTGTTTTTAAATGAAAATATGGCTACTTCTTAGCAAGTCGGGACTGACGTGTTTTAGCAGGCATTATGCACTCAACATGAAGTCACATTAGCCAGGACCTTCAGAAAGTTTCAGTGCCTTGATGGTCTACTTAAGTTAGTATGATTCTTGGTATCCCGATTCTGATAACTGAGGTTCTGCACTATTTCTCTGCCTGAGTTTTTGTCTTGGTGTTTTGCCTGGCACCCCAGAACCCTTCAGACCTTAGGCCCTGTCTTGTTCTTACAAATCTCTCCTCCAAAAGAATGAATGTCTGCTCCTAAAATCAAGCCCACGGCGTTCCAGGGAAAAAAAAAATCCAAATAGCATCTGTAGATAAACACTTTCAGAGAGATTGCGAGTAGTCCAGCATTACTAAAATGAAGTGGAAAGATCTCAGGAGAGTAAAATATAAAATGAGAACGTAAGGAACACATCATGAAAGATCTTATATGTCATTGTAAGGGTATATAATATGATCCTGTCCTGCTGAGGACATAATATGGATATAGAGATATCATGTATGGCATATATAAATACAATATATTTTAAAAATCTACTTGATTATAAAATAATACATGCTTATTAAAGAACATTTGGAAAATATAATGAAATTTAAAGAATAAGATAAAGGTTATTTATTATTTCATTATCCAGATAGAATCACTGATGATATTTTGGTGTATTTCTTTCCAGATTTATTTTATGTGTATGAGCTATTGCTAGTTAGCCTAAGTAGAATAGTCTGCTTCTTTCACTTAATGTTATATTTTGTACTTTTCTCATGCTGCTATAATTCTTCCAAAACACAATTTTTATGATTGCTAAATATTTCATCTTAAGTCATACAATTTATTTAAGCATTCTCTTAATACTTGACATTAGGTTGCTTTCAATTTTTTTCTTCTTATAAGTAATAGTGCAATAAATATTCTTATACATAAATACTTATAATCTTCTCTGGTCATTTCCTTGGAATAATTTCCTAGCAGTAGAATGTGTAGGTAAGGGCAAAAACTTCAAATTTTTCTGCCTGCCTAAGAATTTTCAAATTACATTCCATCAAAGTTGTATTTATTTTTATTTATGTCAGTGTATCTCATTATGTTCTCTCAACACTTAGAATAAAATTATTTTTATCTTTGTGAATTTAATAAGCAAATAATGGCATTTTCTTTTACCTTAAATGCATTTGGTAACTAATGAGGTGAACATTATCTTTAATGGTCATTTGTATTTTTTTTTCCATTAAGTGGCTTATCAATGTCATTTTCTGATTTTCCTATTGGAATGTTAGTGTAAGACTATTTATTTTTAAAGATTTTATTTATTTATTCATGAGAGCCACAGAGGCAGAGACTGAGGCAGAGGGAGAAGCAGGATCCGTGTGGGGAACCCGATGCTACCAGAACCCTGAGATCATGCCCTGAGCCACCCAGGTTCCCCTAGAAAATTTCAATGCAAATAATATTCTGTACTTAACCCAATGCGTTCACAACAAAGAGGATATATACAATATGAACTTGAAAAGATCTTTAGATGATAGTTAAAATGCAGAACCACTCCAGAACTTTCCTTCTCTGAATTAAGCCAAATACAAAATGAACTGAAAAGAGCAAAGGATGTATAATTGATGCTGCAATCATGCAAGGGTGCCATCTTATGCTATAAACTTCAAAAATATGATCCAATATAACACAAATTTTATCAAATTAAAGGTGATGCAGGAAAGAGACTCCTGACTTCCTCTCGCAAGACAGAAACACAGTGAGGCAATCAGTAGGCAGATAAAATTCTGGAAAACCTCACTGAGGTTTGGTGATATGAAGAGTGGGGATGTAAATGATAAAATGTAGAGAACTTCTAACTTGAAGCCCCACCCTCCAATCTCAGTGTGAGCCTAATTTAGAAAAATTTGTAAAATTTACCTCTTTTCCCTTTGGTGTAAAGTGAAAGAGAATTTCGTTTGTTTGTTTTTGTTTAACTAACAAATAAAGTCCCTAGGTGGGTGGGAGAACATGTCACATCAAACTGAAAATTGAAAACACCGAATGCTTGCACACTCAATACATTAATTACCCTGAAACAGGGGAACACAGTGCAACTCAAGAGAATCTTAGTGCCCCAACTATCTGTCTGCAAGGACAGACCCTTATCTCCCAACTCAATGGAATGGCCTCGTTATGCAGGGTTCATTAAAGAGAGGTGATAAAGTTCCATAATCTCATCTCCCCAAACCCCCAACTCCCTACTCCCATCCACAAGCAGGTAAAGAATAGAACAAAATCACAGCCTGTTAACATGAAGCTGTAAAGTCCTGTTCAAGGGGAGTATTCAAATATTACCCAGATGAAAAAGATCTGTAGTCAAGGAGGATTTGCTACATTATTTGGAGGCCAAAAGGCCAGGATAGGATTGGCAAGCCAGAGATGAGTAGGCAAAACAAGCTGAAATGGGACCTGTGCAAAAATTTGTTAGTCTCCCCTCCATAGGTCCCCCTAAAGGGGAGAAATGTGGTGAAGAATCTAAACTGGAAGACATGTTACCCTGGAAGGAGAAGAAATGTTTAGATACTATATTCCTCACACTCTTGAAGAAATTAAGGAGAATGTGAAAAATGACAAAATGACAGAATAAGTTCTAAAAAGCTGAAAATGTCAGGCTGCCTGGGTGGCTCAGTCAGTTGGACATCTGACTCTTGATTTCTGTTCAGGTCATAATCTCAGAGTTGTGAGATCGAGGCCCACATCAGGCTCTGTGCTGGGCATGAAGCCTGCTTAAGATTCTCTCTCTCCCTCTCCGAGAAAAAACAAAACATAAATAAATAAAATAAAAGGAGCTGGAAATGTCAATGAAAGGAACTGAGAAGAAAATAATCCAGTCCCAGAACAAAGACATATATTAGAAATAGAGAGGCACAGAATGAACATGTGGAAAACCAAATCAAAAGTATATTCAGTGGCAGAAATATTTCTGAAATGATTAGTTCTATTTACATATTAAAGGTTTTCAGGAAAAAATAACAAAGAATAATTAACACCAATGCTGCTTTAAGTCAACTCCTATGGGCTTCCATAGGAGTTAAACCACAATTAGGCTGAATCAATAGTTTATTTATAAATACTAAACCACCTACACAGGGAAAAGTAATTCAACTGACTTGAGACCTCTTCTCTGGAACATTCATCCACAAACTGAAGTAATATCTAAATGTTTTGAGAGATAAGGAATTTGGCTGAAAAATTCTATACCTGTCATTTAGTGTCTTTTAGGGCATAGATACATACAGGAAACATACAATAGATAGTGGCAGATAAGTATGGATTCTGTAGATCATTTCTTGAAGTCTACTTGATGATATAATTTAATCAAGAAAGAACTGAAATAAAACTAAAACCTGTAATGTCTGGGACACAGAATATGCCTATTTTCAACTTTACTGGCAATTGCCAAAATGTTCTTCAACATGGTCCCTTGGATTTGTAAGCATACACAGTGTGAACTTTCCCAAGTACTTGCCAACATTTAGTTTGTAAGATTTTAAAATTGTTTCTAATCTGATGTGCACCAAATGGTATCTCCTGTTTTATTTTGCATTTTTTCTGATGTGAAGTTTGATTGCTCTCCAGAGTAGCTATACCAACTTTCATTCCCATTAGCAATATATTAGCTTTTATTTTGCCCCACATCATTCCCTGCACTTGACATCTAGGGAACAAGGATGTCATCAGTTGGCCTAAGTAGCTTACAAATTTGATATTATCTCTTTTTTTAAAAAAATATTTTAATTATTTATTTAAGAGAGAGAGAGAGAGATAGAAAGAGAAAGTGCAGGGGGAGGGGTAGAGGGAAAGAGATAAGCAGACTCCTGCTGAGCAGGGAGCTCAATGCTGAACTTGATCCCAGAACCCTGAGATCATGACCTGAGCTGAAGAGGGATGCTTAACCAACTAAGCCACCCAGGCATCCCAATATTACCTCCTTTAACCATTTGTGTAAATACTGCTAGACTTTCTCATGCAGACTGCATATTATAAATACATATCATGACCTCCTTTGTTCATTCAACTATAGATTGTGGAGAACTCCACAAATTGTGGAGAACTCCACAATCCTCCTTCATCTACCCCTTACCAATGACAAAGTCCGTGAAGGAATTGTGTAGGAAAACTATTCCTTCCTTCCTTTGTCCATAATTTAACTAAACCCAGCCAAATTTTAATGGAGTATCAAGTTGAAAATCCTGACTGGTATATGGAATTTTCTTCCCCTTGATATATAGAGCATCCAATGGGTCTTCCTTTTCTTATATTGTGTCACTGTTTGATTAGATAAACTTTACCCCCAAACTGGCTGTGGTTTCACAAAAATATGAATATTTATAAATAAACTATTGATTCAGCCAAATTGCTTCATTTCCAGTTAGTTATGGAATCATAAAATACAGTTTCCTTAGGTACATAAGTAACATTTTATTGGTCAAATCCCTATGAGATAAGTCAAACTGCACCATAAGCAGATTATATTTTATAGTCACTCTCCAGTTTTATTACTGTATAGAGTCAACCAGTTTCCTTATTTCATCATTGTAACTTGAGTTTGTCTGCATTTCTGTCAAAAACACATTTTCTCCTGCTGAGGATATTAATAATAACCTAGCATGAGCATCTAGGAAATAAGCACCTAGCATGGTGCCTGGCACATGGGTATCTCACATTTTTTGAACACATTGAAAATTAAGTTCTGTTCTCTCTCTCTCTTTCTCTCTTTTTTAGAGAAGGAGAGGATGGTGAGGGGCAGAGGGAGTGAGAGAGAAAATACCAAACAGGCTCCATGCCCAGCACAGATCCTGATGTGGGGCTCCATCTCACGGCCCTGAGATCATGACCTGAGCTGAAACAAGAGTTGGATGTTTAACCAACTGAGCTACCCAGGCGCAACCCCCTCTATTTTCTTAACTGAAGTATAATTAAAATATAATGTTATGTTAGTTTCAAGTGTACAACATATTGATTCAACAAGTTTATTTACATTAATTAATGCTAACTATGGTAAATGCAGTTTATTCACCAGTGTTATTACAATATTATTGACTATATGCCCTATGCTGTACTTTTTATCTCTGAGATTTATTTTTTTATAACTGGAAGTTTGCACCTCTTTAATCTATTTTATGATTGAAATCCCTATTAAATCCATCCCTGGATCCCATGTTATATCTGAATTGTCTTTTTAAATGGTGAAATATAGATAATTTGTATCAAATCCATACTATGATCTCCAGAACTGGGTCTTCTTGAAGTTGTTCTATTTTTCTAGATCAATTTTGCAAAGGTATGTAGGTCAGTGCAGATAAGATATAGTTTTACATATTATATAAAGAAATATGATGTAAATAGCTTCTCTTGATACCCTTCCTTTAGCAGCTATACCACATCCTCCCCAATGCTAATCCTTTAGGATCCTGTCTTTCTCCCTGATCACAAAACAAACTTATGTGAGCAGAACTCACACCCTGCAGCCATTTCCTTAAACTGGAGAGGAGTAAGTGCATGTGTCCAGAATGTTAATTCTAATCTTGGACTTTGCTTCTCTCATCATATTTCAAATTTGTGTTTATATTCTAGTTAACAAGGTGGATTAAATACATATCTTTATCTCTGTTCCTCTGTGAAGCATCATCAAAATGACAGAACAGGAATTTTAAATGGCATAAACTCACTAATACAGATAATGAGAGAGGAAATGACAATGGATGGAAGATTCCACAAATTCTAAGAGATGGAAAGTCGAAGGACCCATCATAACTGACTTAATGGAGTGGAGAAAGCTAAAACCTAAGTCTACAGATGGCAGAAGGCAGTGAGAAGAAAGTTAATTCATTCTACAGAACACTAAGAAGTTCAGGAATTAGAGACATCAGGTAAGCTTTGGGATGGAGAGGATTGAGGACTGTTTGAGAGTCTGTCCCAAGAGCATTTAGCTCTCTCCACCTCCATCTAGTCCATTACTTTACCCAGTTAGGTGACTATTCCTCTCTTACCCTATACAAGAATGGAGATTTATTTGTTGAAGGAACTGAAAGAGAGAGAGGCTCTGAGTGCAGGGACTGTAGGCACAATGAAGGGTGTCGGTGAACACTGTGCAGAAGTTCCTCCTTTGTGCTTCAGCATCCAAGTTTCTATCTCCCTCTTGCCCCCAATCAGTCCCTCAGACTTCCTGCCCTGCCCCACAACCATCACAGTTTTTGCCAACCAGAAGATTGGATGATTCTTCCCTGGAGAAACTACCTCAAGAGAAAACAAATCTAAACACTGACATTTGGAGACATCTCAGTGAAACAAATGGGCCCTACCAAATCATATCACAGTGCAGCCACCAGTCAACAAACCCTGCCCATGCCTCACTCTTAAGTAGAATCTGTCAAAGATCACTAAACATTTGAGTAACACCTCCAACATGACAGGCACACAAATAATAATTTGAAAAAACAACTAATAATTTGTTTTTAGTAATTTGAAAAAAAAACTCAGAGAAAAGAAATAGAAACAATGCAGGGAGCAGAAAACAGGTTCAATAATGTTCTGAAAGGCAGAAGAGTATATGCTGCATCCAAGAAATAAAAACAATCAGAAACAAGAAAGAGCTCTCAAAAATTAAAAAAGTGATAGCTAAAATTAAAAACAGTCAATATAAGGTTTAGGAGATAAAGTTGAAAAACTCTTCCAGAAAGTAGAATTAAAAGACCAAAAGGTGAAAAACAGAAGAAAAAAGATAAGAAAATTAGAGTATCATGCCAGAATTTGAAAAATAGGAGTTCTAGAAAGAAAGAGTAGGGACATTATTGAATTATAAATCATTGGGAAAAAAAAGAAATCCATGAATAGTCCATATAAAGAATAGAGAGATGATAGGTAGATAAGATACAGAAGGATGGATGGATAGGTGGGTGGATGGTTGAATATATGGAAAAGGAAGGCTCTTTTGGTAGCATGCCAAGTGCTTACTTATAAATGTATAGGGAGTGCAGGAGTTAAATCATAATTTGCAGCCATCAAAGTAATGATTGGTTTAGGTAAGAATCATCAATGGTTGCAAAATCTAGGGGGAAATGTCAATGAAGAGAACATTAGCATCGTCTTAAAGTGTCTTCCCACAGATTAGTTATTGGAAGGGGGAAAACCAAAGTATCTAATGGGGAAAAAATTAGCTAGAACCTTGACCTGATAACCAAATTAACTTCACAAATAAGGTGTGATGGACACTGGATCCTCCAAATGTCAGCACATCCCCAAAAAAGAACACAGGACTAGGAATGCATAATTTGAATCTATCCAGGAAGAAACAACAGGAAACCAAACTGATAAACACCCTATTTAAATAGAATGGAGGGGGCTTTACTTATTTTATTTTATTCTTTTATTTTTTTATTTTGTAGAGGGGGAGGAGGGCAGAGGGAGAAGGGGAGAATGAATCTTAACAGGCTTCAACTCAGGGCTCACTCTCAGGGCCCTGATATGACCTGAGCTGAAACCTGAGTTGGGCCCTTAACCCACTGAGCCACTCAGCCACCCTGGGGATTTATTTATTTTAGAAAAAAGCATCATAAAAGACCAAGATAAGCTGTGGAAATGTTCCAGATTAAAGAAGATTAATGCCATCTAAATGCAATACCTGATCTTAGAATGGATCCTGTAGCAGAGGGGAAAAAGCAATATAAAAAAACACTTCTGGATCAATTGACAAAATTGATCTATTGGAATATGCATGGTAGATTATTGTGTCATGTTAAATTCTTCAAAGTTGATGATGGAACCATAAAGATATAAGATACATAAATATTTTATTCTTGTAAAATATATATTGAAATATTTAGGGATAGGGGACCATTATGTATAGAGCTTAGTTTTAAGCTCAAGATGTGTGTGTGTGCACAAATGGGGCAAAATACTAAGAATAAGAGAGTCTGGGGGAAACTATAATCTAGGATTACACCCATGTCATCTTGTAGCTATTTACAAATAAAAAGTTGTTAAAATTGCTTCCATCTCCCTTTCCCTTAGGAGGCTACTAGAAGACAGGCTCTAACAAAAATCCAGAGCAAACCAATTACAAAGAAGACAAAAGGGATGCCAGGGTGGCTCAGCAGTTGAGCGTTTTCCTTCAGCTCAGGGAGTGATCTGGAGTTCCAGGATGTAGTCCCGCATCAGGCTCCTTGCATGGAGCCTGCTTCTCCCTCTGCCTGTGTCTCTGCTCCCGCCTCCCCCCACGCTGTGTCTCTCATGAATAAATAAAATCTTAAAAACAAAACAAAACAAAAAACAAAACAAAACAAAACAAAGAAGACAAAAATCCAGGAGACTGGGGAAACCATTGAAGAAAGAGAGAACAATTCTCAGGATGGTGGTAAAGGCAAGATTGGCAACTTTGCAGGAGGCAGAAAAGAACAATTAATCCCACCTGGAGTGGGAGGCTGGAGAACTTCCAGAAAGATGTTTCCCGATTTCCTCAAAATGAAACCAATAGATCACCTAATGTGGCTGTGTTAAAAGTTTTACCATTCTTTTGAAGAGTCTGGTAAAAATTGGCCATAGTAAAATAAATAAATAAAAAATTTAAAAAGGGTGGGGGGAAATTATTAACTCTAGGGAAAAGTAAACATACAGAAAAAATGTAACATACTATGCTATTGGCTCACGCATGAATAATTTGTACACGGTAGTAATAATGTAAACACAGAATGTTTATTTGTCTAAAACTTATGACAGAACTATATTGAGAAAGGAAAAAAGGAAAGAAAGGATGAGGGTGGATGGGGGAGAGTGCTAAATTCACAGCTTCCATAGGTACAAGTCAGATCATACATAGATTGACTAATGAAGAAAAAGCAGCAAAAGCATATCATTTAGAAATATGGAGGGAACTCCCAGAAGAAACAGAAAGAGCAAAAGAAATTGGTAAAAGACATTGTATCTGAGAAGTAGAACTCAGAAATGGTGGTGCGAGGAAGTGGATTGTAGTTTTTTTCAGGGTGGGGGGTACATTCTTTTTCATTTGTAATAAGTAGTATAATACTATTAGTTCACTTCTTACATGTACTCTTTGAATAAAGGAGAACATTTTAAAATTCCAACTATCTGCTTATTACAATGATTAACAATGTATTTATTTTATATTTCCTTTTTTGATAGTACTAGGATATAAGTAAAGCAAAGGGGGAGTTGCCAATTATAAAGATTTGATTGTTATATTCATGATAAAATTAATTTTATGCTAATTTTTTAAAAAGATTTATTTATTCACAACAGACACAGAGAAAGAGGCAGAAACATAGGCAGACGGAGAAGCAGACTCCCTGTAGGGAGCCCAATGTGGGACTCAATCCCAGGACCCCAGGATCACCACCTGAGCCAAAGACAGACACGCAGGTACCCCACTGAGCCACTGAGGTGCCCCAGTTTATGTGAATTTTTTAAAGTTGTGTGTGTGTGTGTGTATGTGTGTGTGTTGGTTTGGAGGCAGAGAAAAAGGAAGAGTGGGTTTTGAACAATTCAGGTATTTGTGCAATGAAAGAAGGAACCTGTATTCATTACATGTACTATGATATACTCATGCTTAATATAGTAATTATGATCTAAAGGAAGTTTGATGCTTAAAAATAAGAAAAGGAAGAGGTGCCTGGGTGGCTCAGTAGGTTAAGCTCAGGTTATGATCCTGGGGTCCTGGGATCGAGCCCCACATCAGGCTTCCTGCTCAGTGGTGAGTCTGTTTCTCCCTCTCCGTTTGCCTCCCTCTCCCTGCTTGTGCTTGTTCTCTCTCAAATAAATAAATAAATAAATAAAATCTTTAAAAATAATAGAAAAGAAGGTGCAAAGAGAGGTGTTCCCATCAAATAGAAGGGTATAGTTTACAATTTAAGATATACACAGAACAGAAAGGAAGAAACATAGAAAAGATGTTTATTTGATTTTTACAAACTAAATGCTCGATCCCATAATGTGGTATAGTTGGGGAATCATTTCACCTGCAAGACAGGTGTAACAGAACAAGGCACAAGAAGAGTTTATACATGTTATGGGTTTCAAGCTGAGATTTCCCTGGGGAAGTAGGGACGCCAAGGAGAAGAGTGTGGGTGGTACCCAATCACTCAGTCTGGTTGGTGGAAATTTCAAGGCTAAGCAGAAATATGCTGAATTTTCTTTGGCAAAAAAACATGTGTTAAGAATACCAGTGATTTCTTAATCCAATTTTGCAAGTACAAACAATGACTGTCTATTATAAAAAGGGCTATTCAGATTTAGATTTCTTCATAGTTCCAATAAGGCAAAGATCAAATTTATAATGTAAAAAAGGAAAAACAAAGAAGTAGACAGTGAGTGAGAAGTTTCTAAAACTTTGGAGGCATCGTCACTATAATTTATGGCATTTCATTCTATAATTTTTGCAAATGGAAGGCAATATGCAAAACCGAGTTAAAATGTTATGGTTACAGAGATTTTTACTCTCTCATGTAAATCTAAAATAAAATAATAAAAGTATAAGCTTTTTCAAAGGCCAGTGATGTCAATATTATTGATTGGTAAGGCTTCTTGGTTATAATGCCAACAATCTCATCAAATCAAGAATTTTTGAGGGACACCTGGGTGGCTCAGTCAATTAAGCATCTGCCTTCCGCTTGGGTCATGATCCTGGGATCCTGGAATGGAGCCCCACATTGAGCTCCCTGCTCAGTGGGGGTCTGCTTCTCCCTCTGCCTTTACTCCTGCCCCTTTCCCTGCCCCTACTTGTGCTCTCTGTCTTGCTCATTCTCTCTCAAATAAATAAATAAAATATTTTTTAAAACCCACAAGAATTTTTAAACCCATCATTTGGATGTTCCCAAACATCTAACTATTCAGTGCAATGTAGACATGTAGACAAAACATACGAATAGCATAACTCAAAACACAAAGATATTTCACAGAACCTCGCAGGTTGCGTACAGATATTTGGGATGGTGTAGTTAGATGCTCATTGCTCTTATCTCAGGCCTCAGGAAATGGGCTGTGCAAGGTGCATGGCTTTGTTTAAATCTGCCTTAAGCTAGCTGGATTTTTTTGCTGAAATGATTTATGATTACAAATCTTTGCTTTAATAATCATACATGCAAGTTAGACTATTTTGTTTAGCACATCAAGCAAAAATTTTAAAAAAGATTTGTAGTGTGGGGGTACAACCCGGGATCAGGAATTTATTAAATTTATTTTAGAGCTCTGCTTGGTCTCAAGTGGACAACTGGTAGCTGCATTTTAAAACATAACAGAAAGCACCAACCACATATGACTTAGTTGTCTTTTTTCTTGAAATGAGGACAACACAAGAATGAGTACTCTCTCTAACCAGAGCATCCCCCTTGGAGAGAGTCAAGAGTGGCAACGCTCATTCTACCAGAGGAACGTTACTCTAAACCCAGTACCCCAAATTTGGAACTTAAGGCAGGGGAGAGTTTAACCAAATAAATAAAAGAAGAAGAAGAAAGAAAGAACAGAGAAAGGAAAGAAATGCTTCCCTTATTAATAACTTCTAAGGTTATTACTATATATGTTTACATGCATTGATATGCACCCAGAACTAACAACAAAAAGTCAGGCTCCCATGGCTCTAATATAGAAGCAAACAATGACCCAAACCAAATCCTCCTGTGTGGTAAAGAAGTAACTGAGACAGGGAAAAAAAGAAATTACTTCCTGATTTTCTGAGTTTCTGAGGCTTTTAGTGAAAGAGATCATTCTTCTTGACTCAGGACTACTACCTTTTCACTGGTGGCCCTGCGGGAAGCTTACACATTCTTCCATAACAATATAGGATTTTCTTTCCAGAACGGCCTATGTTTTGCAGTGCCCATCAAATAATAGAATTGGAGCACGTGAAAGCAAGAAAGGGCATCTTAGAGGGAATTCAGTTCAACTCTTTTGTTTTATCCATGAAGGAACGAAGATGCAAGGATATGAAGGAACTGATCAATAGTTCTGGAGCTAATGAGAAGCAGAGCCCAGGTATCCTGTCACCCGGCCCCATGTTTTCTGCTATAATCTGCCTTTCACACTGCTGCTCATTTGTGGGAGGAATTACGTGTTAACTTGCAGTCCCCTCTTATTTCCACTTGCCTCTTAAACTTTTCTTTTTCTCAGACATGCTCTTTTCTTTCCCTTGTTCTCCTCGAAACTAATCCTGTAACTGCTAACCTTCCAATTCTTGAGTCTTTGCTAAGACAGCGTCTATAATAACTTATTAATGTGTTTTTTTTTTTTTTGGGAAAACGTGGTGGCTGAATAGTGCCATGAAAAGGATATTAAATTTGGATTTAAGATTCCTAGGTCATAATCCCCGAGGATGTCTTTCATTTTCTGTAACTTTGGGCAAATCATTTTGAGTCTCTTGTGTACAGTTTTCTAATTTATAAAATAAAAGCATTGGTCTGGATGATCCTTAATATTGCTTCTACTTCTACAGTTGTATGACTGTTTTGCTTTTTAATTTTTAAAAATTAACTGTGAAATCAAAACAAGAAAAATCCACCTACTTTTTTAATCTTCATAATTCATCACTCACAAATCTATATCCCTCATGCTTTAGGTTCCCCTTTCCACCCAGCAAAATGGGAATTGTTTCTGTGTAGTTCTCCTTATACATTGCTTACCACAGCACCATGCAGACTCAATGGCTTAATAAGTGTTTTTCAATGTGATGATGACAACAATTATAAAATGTAGTGCAAATGTAGACATTCCAATCCCAAATGTTTTTAAAAATCTTTATAGAAACTTCTTTGTTATTTCTATTTTATTCTTCCTTTCAAAGACCAAGAATAAAATACTGGTTTGGGCAGAAATAAATTTGATTAAATTTCTGTAGCATCTGCCCCAGCCAAAATGTTAGTTAATTAAGTTTGAGGGGACCCTAGGAGAGGTATCTTCCTTTCCTGGGCACTGATAACCAGGATTTATCTAGTCTGTTAAAAAAAATATTGGAATTCAAGTAGATTTTTTAAAAAGTTGAAATACAGGCTCACTAAGATTTTAGTTCCTGGGAAGACTGGTATTTCTTTCTTGTTAATGTATTTAAAAGAAAAAAAAAACCTTTTTAGGAGATGAAAGGAGGTAACCTGTTTATAAATAAGACTTACGGAGGTTTATGGTCCCTAGGATTTGCCATAACACGTTCCCTAGAAAAGGAATTCCAAACTTTTGAAAAGGGTGCAGTGTGCCTTCAGTCTAAAATGAAAGTTGAGTCACCAAAGGTAGCTGCCCAGTAGCAAATATGAGTCATTATTCCAAATGATAAGCAAAAGACAAAAATAAAATAACCAGGAGTAGGAAAAAAAAAAGCAGAATTACTGGAAGCTTTATTGGATTACCCAGGAGTGTTAGCTCAACTCCTGTTCTTACAGAATTGGATTTGGCTTTTGAAGCTGTTCTAGCTATCAAACACCATAATAGCTAGCATGGCTGTGCAGCTTCATTGGTTTATTGGCAATTACATCTTTTTTTTTTTTTCTTTTGCTTGTTTGAAGACAGTCTGTGTGAGAGAGATGGTTTATTGGTAATGTTCTTCCTTAAAAAACAAATGTTCATTCTGAGCTTTCTCCTGCTTTGTACTGGTGCTAGGAACATGGGGGTGGCTTTAAATATGCTATAGGAGAAATTCTTGTTTTATCTGGTGTGACACTTCAAGGAAAGAGCAATCCATGAAAAAAAACAGAGGAAAGGGTCTCTTAAGCCAAGTGCAACGAAAACCAGTGAACATTAATTGATCTTTCATTCCCACAACTCAAGGTAAGTGAGAACAGAAAATCCATTTATTAGTCTGAAGACCAATACTCAGATATTTGGATGTCTCAGTAGAGAACAAAAGATAAGCTATCATCACGGGGAAGACACACAGGAAGCTGCACATCTTTATATTACTGCCTTCAGAATGCCTAGTGAATCTCATCAGTGACAAGGCCAGCTATGAATTTAGCCCAGTGCTTGAATGTCTTTTGGTAATTTAGAAGGATATATGTACCATTTCTTGAAATGCTTTTCAGTGAAGAATTTATTTTGTAGGGGTTCACCTCTACAGTGCAAGTGTACCCAGTTATATTAGAAACACATAATTAAACAAAAATCACTTTGGCCAAGTTAGCCCCCAGTAAGATAAGGAGCTGATAATTCCGTATTACTGGTACTCTCCATTTCTTGACCACCTTCCTGAGCAATTTTTTACCATAGATAACTACTCACTAGCTTCTCCAACAAAAATAGAGGAAAGTGTAAAAGATGGAACTCAAACAGGAATTTGCATCCTATGCAAAACAACAGATTTGGGGAAAAGTTCTATGAGAAAGAGACCAGCGCTTTATTTACCAGGAATTTAAGAATTATGTTTCATCTGGCCATCCTTTTGAAGTCCCTCAATGAGAATTTTTCAGAATTGACCACCTGAATAAATAGCAATTTTGAGCTAGGGAAGTCATTAACTATAGATTATAAACTACTGAAAAGTAGGACTTTGTCATGTTATCTCTCTATGAAGCCAAGCACCAAAACATCGCAGGCATGTCTCTCTTAGGTGACACTCTCAAGAGACAGGGCAGTTGTCTCAGGAGTGGGAAGGCAGGAAAGAAGGAAGAGACAGAGCTCCATGTACTAGAGGCCTTGCTACTCTGAAATTATGTTCACAGAGGCCTGTCTCGGACAGCTAAAATCTCACCACTACAGAGATGACCATTTGAATTGTTACCTACTATAATGCAAATATTTCCTGAGAGATCAACACATATAAATAAACTGTTATCTCTCCATGCTGCCACAGTGTGATTTCTGTAGTCTGATTCTATTTTTAGCATGACAGTTGCTGGAGAGCAAATTTGGATGGTGTGTAGGAGTGACAGTGACACTAGTGGGGAGCGGGGATGGCATAGAGATGGAGGGAAGGAGAATCACATGCAAGAACCACGTGCAGAAACCACACAGAGAAAATTGTGCAAAGCAAGGGCACTGACCCAAACATCTCTGGGTTGAGCACAGTGAGTGCCTCCTATATGCCTGGGAGCTGCATGAGGGCCCTGGGCAGCCAGAGCCCGGGAAAGGAGAGAAAGAGGCTCCTGAAATAGATCTTATCTTCACAGTTTGGTTTAGTTCTGACTCTTGGCCACCTACAGAGTAGAAGAGATGACAAGGATTTTGGCTTTGGTGACAGGTCAAACCTGGGGAGGAGAAGATTGCAGAATGGGAGGATGGTTTTGGCCTACCATGGTGTGTGTGTGTGTGTGTGTGTGTAGAAATTTGGATCAGAAATTTGACAGCATAATCGGAGAAGGACAAACATTATATGGTCTCATTCATTTGGGGAATATAAAAAATAGTGAAAGGGAATAAAAGGGAAAGGAAAAAAAATGAGTGGGAAATATCAGAAAGGGAGACAGAACGTGAAAGACTCCTAGCTCTGGGAAACGAACTAGGGGTGGTGGAAGGGGAGGTGGGTGGAGGTGGGGGTGACTGGGTGACAGGCACTGAGGTGGGCACTTGAGGGATGAGCACTGGGTGTTATTGTATATGTTGGCAAATTGAACACCAATAAAAAATAAATTTATATAAAAAAAAGAAATTTGATAGCAGAGCAGGGAGTTCTGACATGAATAGCAGAGTGGTTTTGATAAACAGATGGACAAGTACAGTAAATGGATCTAAGAATCAGAACAGAAGGCTGGAGTTAGGGGTGCAGGTGCAGGTGGTGAGGAGCTCCATGATTGAGAGGAACTATGCTGATCCTTTGCTTTCCTTGGCATTGTGCCTTCTTTGTGCCTTCTTTGTCCTTTTATTATTATTATTATTATTATTATTATTATTATTATTATTTTATGTTTGTCTCTTCTTTCCTTTTTGTTTGTTTTAATTGTGGTTTAAAAAACCCCACATAACATAAAATGCACCCTTTTAACCATTTCTAAGCACAATTCAGTAGTGATAAATATATTCACACTGATGGGCAACCAATCAACCAACCTCCAGAATGTTTCCATCTTACACAACTGAAACAGCACCCATTAGATTACAATTTATCTTTCCGTTCCCCCTCTTCTTAGCGCCCAGCAACCACCATTCTACTTTCTGTTTCTGTGAATCTAAGTACCTCATATGAATGGAATCTCACTGTATTTATCCATTTGTGACTAGCCTCTTTCACTCAACATAAGGTCCATGTCGTAGTCTGTGTGTGAATCTCATTCCTTTCCAGGCTGATAAATTTCCTTTGTGTTATAGACTGTACCTGGTTTATCTATCCATCCATCAGTGGACACAGTGGGTGCTTCCACCTCTTTGTTACCAGGTGTGCTTTCCATGTGTAGTAGTTCCTTTCCGTCTTCTTCTTTGTACAAGTCAGGGAACTGAAGTATATTTTAAATCATTTCTTCACTAAGTAAATCCATCAGGAGGAAGGGAGGAAGCATAGTGTATGGAAATCAGGTTAACAGCTTGGTGTCCAGTAAATAGTTAACTGCATGATCTAGGACAGTTAATATGGTTGGGCCTCTGTTTGTACATCTGTAAAATGAGGAGTTTGGTCAAGATGGATGTCCTTCTAAGGTCTATGATTTCTTGTTCTTGATCCTCGTGTTTAAAGCAAGAGGGCTAATTTTTCCCTGCTTGTATGAGATTATTTTGGATTTTCTTCTCTTTGAGCAAATGATTCTTTAAGAGAAAAATTCTCTACTTCTAAGCTCTTTTTGAGTCTGTTCATGTTTTCTTTTTTTTTTTTGTCTGTTCATGTTTTCAATTTGCACTGCCTTTGACATGTAATGAGTTTCATTAGTTTCCTTTATTTTTATTTTTTATTTTTTAGAATTTATTTATTTATTCATGAGAGACACAGAAAGAGAGGCAGAGACATAGGCAGAGGGAGGAGAAGCAGGCTTCATGCAGGGAACCCGATGTGGGACTCGATCCCGGGAATCTGGGATCATGCCCTGAGCCAAAGGCTGACGCTCAACTGCTGAGCCACGCAGGCATCCTAGATTTCCTTCAGATAAACTCTAAGATTTTCTCTTTTAAACCTAAGCCTCAATTAAATGTTTTTAATACACAAATATTCATTATATTTATATATGTCCAGAATTATGTTAGTCACCATGAGGAATTAAAAGAGAGTGTGTAGTATAAAACAATGGTGTGGCTCTAAACCTAATCAACTGTGTCCTGAGTTTGGGGTATTATTGCTTTTTAAAATTTTCTTTCAGCTTATCCTAAACTTATACTTGAATTTTATTGTCATTACTATTTCTAAAATTGATTAATCCTGCGATATTTCTTTCTCTGATTTTCTTTCCCCATTCAGAACATTGAATTTTTTTCGTCCGGGTAATATTAACATGTATCTAGTCATTCACAAACTAAAGCCTTTGCAAATATGGCATGGTACAGAAAGCTCTGTATTTCACCTATCAAGGCATGTCACGAAGAAAAATTAGAAACAAAAATTTTTAGTTATTCAAAAAGCATGGTAAGTATACAGTAATACAAGCTATTTTAAAGGACTAAGACTCGGGATCCCTGGGTGGTGCAGCGGTTTAGCGCCTGCTTTTGGCCCAGGGCGTGATCCTGGAGACCCGGGATCGAATCCCACGTCGGGCTCCCAGTGCATGGAGCCTGCTTCTCCCTCTGCCTGTGTCTCTGCCTCTCTCTCTCTCTCTCTCTGTGACTATCATAAATAAATAAAAATTAAAAAAAAATAAATAAAGGACTAAGACTCTTACTCTGGAAAGATGAAGGCTTATGAATGACAACATCACCATCTAACAAATATTGATAGATTTGGATGAAAGGATTCTAGAACTAGGAAGAACCCAACTGAACTCAAAAAATGAACTCTGGACAAATTAAATAAGAAAAACCTGACATTCAAATGTGCTGCTGTGAAGAAATAGCCTGGGCATACTGGATGCACCAAGTTCCCAGGAGAGGCAAGGCTGTACGTATAGTTGCAATAGAGGTTGATAAAGGAATACAACAGGTTTAAAGCAGAAATTATGCAGAAAGAAGGGCCCCCATGCACATGGTTTGGTAGCTGCTTTTACATGTGGCTGTTTCAACTGTACATAGTCCCTCTGGAGATAGAGGAGCTCATGTTAAAATTGCTACTATGGACTGCATTGTGCATCATCTTTTGTGCCTTCCCCACATAAATTCATATGTTGAAGTCCTAACCTCCAGTACTTCAGACTGTGACTGTATAGATAGAGCCTTTATCATTGTGTTTAAATTGCAATAAGGCCATTGCATTGCCCTAATGCAGTATCATTGGTGTACTTATAAGAAGAGAAAATCTGGACACATGCATGTATGGAAGGAAGATGGTGTGAAGACACAGGGAGAAGGCCACCAACTACAAGCCAAGGAGCAAGGTCTGTGGTAGATTTTTCCTTCACTATTATCAGAAGGAAACAATCCTAACCAAACCTTGGTTTAGGACTTCTAGCCCCATTTATTATTATGAGACAATAAATGTCATTTAGGGGTGCCTGGATGGCTCAGTTGGTTAAGCGTCTGCCTTCAGCACAGGTCATGGTCTTGGAGTCCTGGGACCAAGCCCTGTGTTGAGCTCAACGCTCAACAGGGGGAGTCTGCTTCACTCTCTCCTTCTGTTCCTCCCTCCCCCACTCATGCTCACTCTCCCTCTCTCAAATAAATAAATAGAATCTTAAAAAAAAATTCTGTTGTTCAAGCCACCCAGTCTGTGGTATTGTTATGGCAGTCCCTAGCAAACTAATATGGTTATAACGCACTTTTATTTAATTTATTTAAGAAACACCTATACAGAGCTTACTATGTGGCCAACACATTTCTAAGCACTTTACAAATTTTATTTAATTTTTTAAAAAAGATTTTATTTTTATATAATTCTACTATGCTCAGTGTGGGGCTTGAACTCACAATCCCCGAGATCAATAGTCTCATGCTCTACTGACTGAGCCATCCAGGAACCCCAGTACTTTACAAATCTTAATTATCATAACAACTCTATGAAGTAGGATCTACTATTGTCCCCATTTTACAGATTGGGTAACTGAAGCACAAAGACATAAGTAACTTGCCTAACTTGGTAACTAAAGGAGCCAGTATCTGAATATGGGCAGTCTGATTCAAGTCCACATTCTGATACCTTTCTCTACAAGGTCTGATGTCCTTTGTCTCTTAGGATTGAACCAGGGGTTCCAAGATACAGGTTGAAACTTGTCTCCACAGAGTTGTGTGTGTGTGTGTGTGTGTGTTTAAATCTAATACCACACCATCCCTCCCTGCCAAGTAGATAGAAATCACATTTCATAATGTTTTTCTAGATTTTTAAGCCTCACATCAAGGAAAACAACCCAGGATTCTTACAAAATATCTGCTGGAAAAAAATATATCTGTTGGTCCTCCATTAGAGGCAGAATACTGGACTTTCCAGGCTTTGGATGAACAATTCTTATTTCTTACCTAGCAACATTCCATAGAGGTATGAGAGGAGTGATGTCTTCTCTGTTAGCTAGCAAAGAACTCCTTCTAGTTATATGGAACTTGAAGAATTGCATGAATGGTGGGGCTCTGTAGTCATACAAGACAGCTTACAGGCAAAAGCCTTTTCCATTTGCATCCTTAGCTATCAAGAGAGTGTCAACCAATATGTGTACAGATGCTTGACTTCAATGTGTGAAAAAAATCTTTCTACAAAATCAACCAGAGAAGCCAAATTTAATTAATAAACTTTTTAGAACATGAGCAACCAGGGAAAGATAATCACTGCAGGGAAAGAGGTAAGCTTTTATTCCTGGCCATAAAACACAAAAGTTTTGAAGATCGGTGTTTTAGTGGTATTTTCTATGAAAAGCATTGGAAGCCGGACTGCAGCTCAGCTGGGGAGTTAGTTATTAAATGGACTGAAAGTACACATGTTCAACCTGCTGAACATGAACCATGCTGCACACCTCCCCACACCCTGCCCTTGAGAGTTTCAGGTTGAAAGACTTTGTTTGAGTTGTTCATTGCTCAGAGTCTGGAGTGGAGGAGCCAGAAACACACCTCTTTACTCTTTACCATTTCATCTGACTCACTTGGAGATTTTGTGGAGATGACCGTGAGAGGCCAAGGTGGTGCCAGCAAAAGTTTGGACTTCAATGAATCAACAGACTTAGTGATAGACAAAAATGATAGAGTGATGGAGAGGCTCCATGTTCTACTTGCATTCAGTAGCTTTTTCACTCCTCTCAAGAGTTGATGCTGGGCCTCAAGTTATACAAGAACAACTTGATAGAAGGTTAGCAACAGATCCTTTTCCAATCATGACAGAGGAAACAAAACCAAAGTATGCTCAATAACAAAGGGGCAGTGACCTGTGACCTCTTCTAAACCATTCCTTCTTGCATCCAATCCAAACTGTGGCTTCTTTGAAATGATCCATGTGGTTTTCTATCTTGTTCTACTAGGAAGCATTGGCGTTACCCCCACCTCTAGTTATCTCTGATATTTCCAAACAGGTCCCAGTCCCAAAATTTCCACTGCAGAGAAATCCTAAGCAAGCTTGTTGGCAAGTCTCTCCTGTTGTTCTGGGAGCCAGCTCTGCCCCAGGTGTTCTAATGTTGACATGCACTGCAGGGAGCCGACTTAGAACATCTGAGAACAAAAGGAGAAAAACATTATGAAACGTGATTTCTACCTGGAATATGCCAGATAGGAAGGAAACAAGTCCTTTGTAAGGAAGCAGGTCTCAGCCTGAATCTCAGTGCCTGGTAAAGAATGCCAGGAGGCTGTTGTTGGGGGTGGTGGTGGGATTGGTATGGAAGGAGGGTCATGATTTGTAAATGAGACTGTCTGGCTCCAGAGAGGCAGCATGATATTGAAATGCTCACAGTTCCATTGCTATTAGCCCCTACCAAACCCATAGTAGGGACGTGGTACATTCCAGTGTGGTCCCTTCACAAAAATAAGAAGCAAGGCCAGATTCACCCACACCAGTCATGTAAGAAAACTTCATAAGAAGCCAGGGGCCTGAGAAACATTTCTATAACTGAAATCTTTGTAGATCTATGGTATCTTTGGAGATGTTGCTAGAGAATGGAATTATATGTGAGGTCAAGACTGGATCTGACTTCCTCTCTAGGTAGTTTAACCTACATGGAAGGCTTTGGAGAATTCAGTTCTTCATGCATGCAGAAGCCTTCCACTTCCCTAAAATGAAGTTCTTTATCATCCTCTTAAGCAGATACCATGACGACACAGCAGGTAGCTTTATGCTCCTTCAGGTCCTTCTAACTCGAATAACAACATTGCTAGTTTATCATTTCCAGCGAAGTCAGGCAATACCTGCTATGCAGGATTTCTAAGCAAAATAATTTACTGCAAGAAACTGTCAATTGCCTGTCTACCTTGGTGGCTCTGAAGAGATTGACAAAGACCAGAGATATGAAAGGAAAATATTTGTAAAACCAAATCAGAGTCCCTGCTCCCTCCTTTTGGCATAATTCTTATCTTTCTAGAGTAATTCTAAGACTCCTATTCAAGTTGAAACTTACCCTGATGCCTTTCTATGATGAATATTTGTATAACTGGTTGTTCATCTGTTCCTTATTTAGTTAACCAATCTATTGTAGATGAAGCCTAAGTATATGGAAGTGAACCAATTTGCATGTATTTTAGGTCAGAATAAGAGTTTCATCCTACAATAGATGAAGCTAAATGTCGCACAACAAAGCATATTATATGAGGCCTTTGTAAAAGGAACATATACATTTTCTGACAATTACTTTAGCACATTGGGTTCAAGTAGAACTTATAAAAAGATCTTATTGGGTTATTCTTAAATAACCCAATATGGATGAAAGTACCTAAATATTTTCTCACCGGAGCAAACTTGTATTGGTTAAATTATGCTGATGAGTTGCATAACTGAATCAGGAAGCAGCCATACCAAAAACCCACTTGAGGTTTAAAGAGCAATGAAGTTAAAATAACTGTGGTCTCCAAAGTATTGAGTCAAGGAAATGCTCTGAGTTCATGGAGTGATTTGGAGAGAAGCAAATTGAATTCAGTGGTTATAAGGCAGTAAGATTTCTGAACCAATCAATAGTTAAGAGATCTAGCTTTAGATTCCACCTTTTGTTGCTGTACACTGGGGAATTCACTTCTCTCTGGGTTTCATCCATAGAGTAAGGTGCTTGAATTAGATTATTTCTCTGAGGTCCCTTTCAATTCTGTTACTCTGTGAGATAGGTGACCTTAGTTTAGTGTATGCTGGTTTTAATCAGCAATACTTTTTGTTGCTGTTTATACATAATTTAATTAAAAATTGTACTACATTAGGGTGCTTGGGATTTTCTCAATTTTTTTAAAATCCCTGCATTTAAGATGGTTAACCAGGCTATTTAAATAGTTTAAGACTAGAAATCACCAGGTAAAATTGATAGGATCATTAACTGTACCTCAATAAAATAACGATAAAAGAATAAATGCAGCATGGAGATTATTAGATTAGATTATTAGATTAGATCGTCACAATAGTAGCATGGAGACCTTATATCAAAGACAAGGATGAAGATGTTTAACATTTGTATAAGTTCTAGCAGACAGAACATGAGAGCAAGGGAATTCAAAGAAGGCCATGGTAGGAAAATAGATGTTCACAAATATTTGCTTATTCTGGAACATAAATTTTGATTTAAAAGAATAAAGCACACACAGAGGATGATCAAAATGAGCATTTGTAACACTGAAGAAATAAAATACTGTAACATGAAAAGGCCTGCATAGGGGATCCCTGGGTGGCTCAGCAGTTTAGTGCCTCCCTTCGGCCTGGGTCATGATCTTGGAGTCCCTGGATCAAGTCCTGCATCAGGCTCCCTGTATGGAGCCTGCTTCTCCCTCTGCCTGTGTCTCAGCCTCTCTCTCTCTCTCTGTCTCTCATGAATTAAAAAAAAAAAAAGGCCTGGATACTTCATAGGCTGTAAGCAAAGATCTAAGTAAAACTTCTTCAATAAAAGTTAATATCTGAATAAATGTTAGCTTATACTCTATCTTTTCAAGCCTAAGTTTCATGACCTCAGCTGGTAAACTTCAAAGCCTCTACTCAAAGAAGAAATTCTGTAGAAAATATGGAAATCTAGAAATTGCAGCAGAAGAGGAACATGATAGAGGTACTAACCTAATGCGTAAATGTTCATGTCAGAACTGTGAAGGATGACACTATCCATTGGCTGAGGAACTCGTTACTGCCTTTGTTAGGCTGGGTTGCCTAAGATGGGGACTGGGATGGAGATTTGTTTGAAGAAGTTTCAATGGGAATTCTCTCTAGATCAACACCTGGAAGAGAGTGAAGGGGAGCAGGATTGGGCAAGAGAAACTAAGTTGTGGTTCAGCTGCAATAATGGCTTTAGCCAATCCCACAGAAAGTTCTGGAGCTGGGATGGCTTTTAAAAGTTGTCTTCAATCAAGGTAAGAAGGCTGGACCTATATACATTCATACAAATTGGTCATTGGATGTGAGCTGTATCTCAGGAAGGAGCATAACCTGTGGCAATGCAGCTCCCCATGGCTGATGGCAGTGCCCAGAGAGAAACTTACCTGAAGGGACATTTGGGGTACTGTACCACAGCATCTACTATTTGGTTTCATAGTATGAAAACTAACTCTTCACTGTGTAAAAAATTATATAAAATAGTAACAAAACATCAATAGACAAGAGATCAGCTTCTAAGCAACCTTACCTATCTTTTCCAGAAAAGATCATGATAACAAATGCCTTTGAACAGACAAAACAGATGCCACCAAGTCTATGCACCAAAGCTAGCAAACTTGATTCATGGAGAGTCTCTGCAAAGGAAATCTGGCAATATATCATCTATGCCCATATCCAATAATAACAAATTAAGAGAAGCATTAAAAAATTTCTTAATAACAGGAAGTAGTGACTACTAACACCGTATCTGTGAGGAAAGAATCAAACAAAATGATATAAGGGGGGAAAAAACTCAACAACTTAAAAGGGACAGGAGTCTGGAACGAGGTAGTATCATAGGGAAAATGTGTCCTAGCATCTCACTATACCTAAGGGTATCACCACATTACAGCTCATTACTGTGACTGCAATTTTTAACAACTAGGTATTTGTGAAAATTTGTATTCTATAAATTTTGCTTATAAAAGAAAAATAAATTTCAGAATTATTTCCTTTTAGAATAGTTTTTTTTAAAGATTATTTATTTATTTATTTATTCATGAGACACACAGAGAGAACGAGAGGCAGAGACACAGGCAGAGGGAGAGGGAGAGGGAGAAGCAGGCTCCATGCAGGGAGCCTGATGTGGGACTCGATCCTGGAATTCCAGAATCACACCCTGGGCTGAAGGCAGGCGCTAAACCACTGAGCCACCCAGGGATCCCCTCCTTTTAGAATAGTTTTAAAAAGCTTGATGCTTATTCATAGTTATCCAGAAAACCTTGGTGGTCCAGATTCCAGTCCATCCTTGAAAGGACCCATATAGCTAAGTGTTTACTATATACATAAACTTAGAAGTTAAAGGTTAATAGGCATGGCTTCAACAGGTTTTATTAGGTAGATGTTCACACAGAAGTTCTGTAGCAGTGGCTTCAATATCCTATTTCTAAAAAAAAAAAAATATCCTATTTCTTTCCTTTCTTAATCAGGTCCCCCAGAGAGTATACTTGATAAGCAAGAAATTAGGCACGGATTCTTTCAAGTGAATTAGACAATTCAATTACAAGGAGTTTGGAGCATGCTCTTTGCCTCACTAGCTGCCTCACCCTTGCTAACCGAGCTTAGAAAAACGTCTGCCAGCAGGTAGAATTCTGCGCCGGCTTCGTCATCCACTCAGTCTTGCTTTCAGAGGGGAAAATGGATATAAAGAAGACAGTAAAAGCAGGGCTCTGACCAGCCTTCTGAAGCCATGACTGCTTTGGGAATGAGCGGTTGTTGCTTTTCCACTGACTCAGCTAAGTGTGAGAAGAAAGTATTCCTGAAAATTTACCTAACTGGAAAGTCAATGGAAGTAAATTTTTTGTGAAACGCTGAATCATTCTGATATATTAGCCAGAAGTTTATGCAATTTCTTTTTATCACCGGAAGATCTTTAGTAATTGTAGGCACTCCTCTTATTTCAATAGTTTTGGAGAGGGATTGTTGACACCTTAGATTAAGCCAGTGGATACTTGCCACCTTTTTCCATTCATAAAGTCAAAGAACGAGGCATGTGCCGAAAACCTGAAAGTCATTACAGGACTGGACTTAAAAACAATTTTTTTTTTTTTTTGCTTTGAAGTCTTTTTAACATTCCTGTAAGATCTCTTTATCATGAATACAACTAAATCCTCTCATCTTTTTTTTTTCAGATTGTAATAAGAATACTTAACACGAGATCTACCCTCTCGACTGATTTTTAACTGTACAATACAATGTTGTTGACTATAGGTACAAAGTTGTACAGGAGAAATCGAGAGCTCATTCATCTTGTTAACTGAAACTTTACGCTTCTTGATTAGTAACACCCTGTTCTCCCCGTAGTCTCTGGTAACCAGCATTCTCCTCTGTCATCCTGCAAAACTGACTACTTTAGATACTTCATATAAGTGAAATCATGAACTATTTGTCTTTCTGTGTCTGGCTTATTTCACTGAATATAACATCCTCAAGGTCCATCCATGTTGTCACGTATTGCAGAATTTCCTTCACCTTTGAGACTCAATAATATTCCATTATATGTATAAACCACATTTCCTTTATCCATTCATCTACCAAAGAACACAGAGGCTGTTCCCATATCTTGGCTACTGTGAATAGTGAGTGCTGTGATGAACATGGAAGTGCTAATAACTCTTCGAGATTCTAGAAATCTTCTCATCTTCAGTGCATACAAGTCATATTCACTCTCTGCCTTTCTCTTACCCTCCTCTTTCTTTGTTCTTGGTCAAGCCTCCTGGCTTACACAGAATTTCTGACATTCACCTTGATTGCTATGTTTTCATAGAAAAGCATGATATATTATACCCTGGCAACCTCTCTGCTAACTAAATCCACCCATTTTGCAGGTTAACAGTTCTGCTTATAGTGTATCTTCAACACAGCACTGGGAGTGCTGCGGGCAGTTGAATAAATATTAACAAGCAAAAATAATTATGTCTCCTTTACTTACCTTTTCTGTTTGAAGTTGCTTTACATCTTCTGTAGTCCTCACCAGACATAAGATAAACTGACTCAAATTAGAGATTTTTACACTTAAGAAAGAGACTCACCTTTATATTTATCCCAATTGTTAATTTTCTACTCAGATAAAATATCTAGCATGATGTAAGCCTTGAAGTGGAGGGATCCATCTGAAAGTATGCATAAAAATATGTAAGACCCATTCAAACTATTCATCATGGCCCCATGGTTAAAGAAATCCAAACACTCAATACAAATCAAATGAGAAAATTGGCCATAATCTCAAAAACAGAATCTTATACTTTTAGATCTTACAAAGAAAGACTTTATTTTTCCTATGAAATCATAAACAAAGATTAACATACCTGACCTTGAAAACATGGTTGGCTGACTTAATTCCAATATCATTGGAGCAAGCTGGAACTTGTTATTTGTCCCTCAGTGAAATAAGGCACATTTGGAATATACCCAGTGTTCCTAACTTCATGTTGGAGGAAATCACAGAGGATAGCTAAAGTTACTTGAGGTAGCATTCCATTGGTGTTAATGATCAATTAAAGAACTATTGTGAGGGGGTAATTTCTAAAATATGCCTGACCTGGGAGGAAGAAAGAACCTTGAATTAAACTGGCAACACAACTTAAAGAATTCTTGTTGAAAGTGAGAACTTAAAGTTTCTCCAACCTATAGAAGCTTTGATTATACCATTGGCAATTTATTTTACTATACTTAGTTTTACTCATTCACTCATTCTTCCTTTACCTTAAGTGGGAACATAGCTGTAAACTATCATTGTTCCATGAGAGGAAAAAACAGATTATAGTTCTACTTCTTCCATGGCAGAACTGGGACCAGACTTGTCCTCCCACTGTAAGTGACTAGAAAACAGAACAAAATTTATGAGACAACTATTTTCAGACATTAGTCAGTAGTATAGGACTGTGATCCTTAAGAGAAGAGAAACAAAATAGGAGAGTCCTATGATCACCAGAACTTTCTGCCAGGGCACTTTCTGGATTACAGCATAGGGATGAGGAACCCAAGCCCAACAGGTAGGTCATGTTAAATGAGGAGACAGATATTAGAGTTCTGGGAGAATGAGGAGGCTGAAGTCTATGGTGTAGACTAATAGTGAGGAGAGAAAAGCTCTGAAAGTTTGAATGGGTTCCCCTTTAGTCTGTGCCTGAATACTAAACTGAGCATGCATAGAATGAGAATACATAAGGCAGGGGTAGTAAAAACTACAATTACTGGGGAAAAGATAAATATCAGGGAACTATAAGCTTCTAGTTCAATTCATAGAACACAATTCATGGAGCTCACACAACGCTGAGAACATTCAAATACAGACCTCTTTAAACACCTAGCACATTCAGTAAAGACCTCAGGAAGACCATACCTTAGAAGTAGGACTAGGGACACCTGGATGGCCCAGTCAGTTGAGTGTCTGACTTGATTTCAGCTCAGATCATAATCTCAGAGTTGTGAGATCGAGCCCAGGGTTGGGGTCCACACTGGGCATGGAGCCTGCTTAAGATTCTCTCTCTCCTTCTTCCTCTACCCTTCCCCCTTCCCTTGTGCTCTCTCTCTCCTTTCTCTGAAAAAAAAAGAAAAAAGAAAAAAAAGTAGGACTAAACTAACCATAGATTAAGGCTATTCTACACCTCTGTAACAAAACTTAAAAACCAAGCCTAAAAAGGACCAAATTTATCTCCAAGTATTTTAGCCACCTGCCAAAATCCCACAATACTCTTTCAAGGAAGATAACAAAATCCAAATGATCAACACACCAAAAAATCACAATATCTAGTATTCAACAAAAAATTGTTAGACTTGTGAGGAAGCAAGAAATTGATCCATAGCTGTAATGAAAATTACTCAATAAGGACAGTCATAAAAATGACAGAGATGATGGAATTATCAGAAAGGACTTTAAAAGCTATTGTAAATGTATTCAAGAGTTTGAGTAAAATTATGAACACAATGAAGAGTGAAATTAAAGATATGTAAGAGAACTGGATGTACATTCTAGAGCTGAAAAGGCAATATCTGAATTGAAAAATCCACTGGATGAGAGTAACAGTACTTTAGAAATATAAAAGAATACCAGGGAAATTGAAGCCATAGCTGTAGAAACTATGTGGACTAAACATTGAAGAAAACTATTGAGAAAAAAATGGACAGAGCTTTGTGACTTTGTGATAACATGAAATGGCCTAACATGAATATAATTAAAGTCCAAGAAGGAAGAGATGCAGAAAAAAAATGAAGACCAATTTACCCCCAAATTAAAAAAAAACAAGTGATCTATAAACCCACAAATCAAAGAGGCTTAGTGAATCCCAAGCAAAATTAATATGAAGGAAACTATATCAAGACACATCACAACCAAATTGCTAAAAACAAGTTATAAAGAAAAAAATTTAAATTGGCCAGAGGAAAAAAAGACACATTATATAATACATAAAAAATGAAGATAAGACTGACTTCTGACTTTTCCTCAGAAACCATGCAAACCGGATGATTTTTAAATACTGAAAGAAAAAAATACATGGTGAAAATATCTCTAAAAAATAAAGGTAAAATAATGACATTATTAGATAAACAAACTCTGGGACAATTGGTCAGCAGCTTACAAGCACTGCAAGCAATGTTTAAAAAGCTATTCAGTATGAAGGACAATATTATTTGGATTTACACAAAAGAATGATGAATCTCAGACATAATAAATATGTGGGTAAATATAAAAGATTTTTTCTTTTTTATTGTATTGAGTGTATTATATTCAATGTACAGAGTGTTTACAACATATATAAAATTTAGAATGTATACAATAATAACACAAAAGCATGAGGGAGGAATAGGATATCATTTTTGTTTTGTTTTTTGTTTTCTGCATTTTTTATTGTGGTAGAATAAAATTTGCCTTTATAACCATTTTTAACTATACATTTATGAATTTGTCTATTCCATTTATTTCATATAAGTGGGATCATACCATATTTGTCCTTTTTTATCTGGCTTATTTCACAATGTTTTCAAGTTTCATCCATGTAGTAGCAAGTATCAGAACTCCGTTTCTTCCTATGACTAAATCATAATCTATTGCATGTAATACCACATTTTGTTTATCCGTTCATCCGTTGGTAAAAACTTGAGTTGTCCCACCTTTTGGTGATTGTGAATGATGCTGCTATGATCATTAGTGTCCAAGTATCTGAGTCCCTGTTTTAGCTTCGGTATTCTATTATTTGGGTATATCTAGGAGTGGAATTCCTAGGCCATATGGTAATTCTATGTTTAACTTTTTGAGGAAGTGACAACCTGTTTCCACAAGGGAAACACTATTCTACATTCCCACCAGCATTATATGAAAGTTCCAAAGTTTACAGCCTCACTAACATTTGTTATTTTATCATTTTGGGGGAATAATAACCATTCTATTAGGTGTGACATAGCATCTTACTGTGGTCTTGATTTGTATTTCCCCAATGACTAATGATGTTTAGCATCTTTCCATGTGCTTACTTGCCATTTGTATATTTTCTTTGGAAAATTTTCTATTTAATTCCTTTGTCCATTTAAAAATTGTTTGTCTTTTTGTTGTTGAATTGTAGAGTTCTTTATATATTTTGAATATTAAACCTTTATCATATATATGTTTTGCAAATATTTTCTCCCACTCTGCATGTTGTTTTTCATTCTCTTGATGGTTTCCTTTGAGGCACAAAAGCTTTTTTTTTAATACACTCAAATTTATCTAATTTTCCTTTTATTCTCTATGTTTTTGGTATCATAGTTATGAAGTCATTGCCAAATCCAAAGTTGTGAAGATTTGCTCTTTATTTTCTTAGACTTTTAAGAGCTTTAGCTCTTAAATTTTGGTAAGTTAAAGGTCCAACTTCATTTCTACATGTGGGTATCCAATATTCCCAGCATCACTTCCTGAAGCCTATCTTTTTCCCATTCAATAGTCTTGGCACTCTAGCCAAAAAAAGCAATTGACCATAGATGTCACTTTATGGGCTCTGAATTGTATTTTGTTGGTCAACTGTCTACCTGTACACCCAATAGCACATTCCTGTAGCTTTGGAGTAAGTTTTGAAACTGTGAAGTTTGAATTTTCCAACTTAGTTCTTTTTCAAGATTATTTTGGCTATTTGGGATACTTTGAAATTTTGTATGAAAACATAATTGGGATTTTGATAGGAATTGCATTGAACCTGTAAACTACTTTGGGAAGTATTGTCATCTTAACAAAATTAAATCTTCTGATCTATGAACATGGAATGTTCTTCTGTTTATTTAGGTCTTTAATTTCTTTAAGCAATATTTTGGAGTTAAATGTACAAGTTTTGCACTTGCTTTGTTGAATATGTGTAAGTATTTTATTATACTTTTCATTTTAATAACAAATGAAATTTGTTGTAACAACTGGGCTGAATCTGTTTGTTAGCTATAACATGGTGTTTTGGAGGATTGGGGTTGGGAGGATTTATTAGGATTTTCTACATATAAGATCATGTCATCTGCAAAAGAGTTCAGTTTACTTCATCCTTTCCAATTTTGATGCTTTCAATTTCTTTTTATTGTTTAATTATTCTGGTTAGAACTCCCAGTACTATGTTGAATAGAAGTATCAGAAGCAGGTATCCTTGGTTTGTTTCTGATCCTAGGAGAAAATTTTTCAGTATATAACTATTAAGCAGAATATTCACTAGAATTTTTGTGTATGGCTTCAGTTTCTATTATGTTGAAGAAGATCTTTTATATTACTAGGTTAAGGAGTGTTTTTTTATTATCAAAGGGTGTTGTATTTTGTCAAATGATTTTCTGTGTCAATTGAGATGATCATGTGGTCTTCTTTTGTTCTATTAACATGCACTGATTTTCATATGTCAAACGCTTTTTTTCCTTGTGAATGAGCCACATTTTCCTGTTTCTTGTATGCATTATATTTGTTGTTGTTGTTGTTGTTGTTGTTGTTAAGACCTGGACATTTTGAATATCATAATGTGAAAACTCTAGAAATCAGTCTTGCCTCTTCTCAGGGTTTGCCATTGAGGGCTGCAACTGCAGCCTATTTTAATAATGACTTTTCCAAACTTTTTTTGCAGAGCTTGTATTCTTTGTTGTATGTGGTCACTGAAATTTCGGTTGTTATTTTTGAAGTTAGCCTATGACAGGAAAAGTCTGACCTTCTCAACAACGTGTTCTATCTCTTTAAATCTTCTGATAGATACTGTTAGAGAAGCCATCACAACCTGAGAGGGCTGAAACAGAGGTAAGTATCTGTGCTGGTCTCCCAGGGAACCATCAAATTGACCAAAATGTACAACTCAAATTATGGGGGACAAGATCCTTTTTTAAAATACTGTATTTATTTATTGACAGAGAGATAGCACAAGCAGGGGGGACAGGAGAGGAAGAAGCAGGTTCCCTGCAGAGCAGGGAGCCTGATGTGGGGCTCAATCCCAGGACCCTGGGATTAAGACCTGAGCCAAAGGCCGACTCTTAACTAACTGAGCCACTCAGGCACTCCAGGGGACATTGCCCATACTGACACTATCCCCACAGAAGAAGAGAGACTAAGGAATAGGGCATGGTAGCTGGTTCATGCATGCTGCTCTCTTGTTCAGTAGTCTCTCCTTTCACCAAGTGTTCCACTGGTTGCTATAAATGTCTGTCCAGGTTCTAGAGTTCTGAAATAGTTGATTCTGATTTTTTCCAGGTTAATATTTGTTACAGTGAAGGAACTCATCCCAAAGCTTTCTCCTTGACTGTTTTTGGGACTCATCCCAAAGCTTTCTCCTTCACTGTTTTCCATGACTAGGAAGTGTCTTTTTTAAAGATTCTTACATTATATGTGAAAAGTATAATATTACTTAGCTGTATATAAAGTTAAAAAGTTATGCAAAGATGCATATTATAAATCTAGAGCAAATGGAAAAAAGGCAACACAGAGAGTTTACTTAATATACCAATCAAAGATATAAAATGGTACTCTAAAAATATTAAATTAATCCAAAGGAGGTGGGAAAAGAGCAAAAAAGGAGCAAAGACTAAAAGGGACAAATAAATAGTAAGATAATAGACCTGAATTCAAATGTATCTATAATATATTATATGTAAATGATCTAAACATTTAAATGTGAAGATTTCCAGCCTGAATTTTATTTTATTTTTAAAAAAAGATTTTATTTATTTATTCATGAGAGACACAGAGGGAGAGACATAGGCAGAGGGAGAAGCAGGCTCCCTCTGGGGAGCCTGATGTGGGACTTGATCCCAGGAACTGACGGCAGATGCTCAACCACTGAGTCATCCAGGTGCCCCTCCAGGCTGAATTGTAAACAAAGTAAACAAAGTCCTAAGTGTATACTATTTGCAAAAAGTAAAGTTTACATTTAAAGATACAGATTAGCTAAAAGGATATCATCCAAAGTATATAAAGGATTTTTGCAACTCAGCAATAAAAAGACAAATACTCAAATTTAAAAATAGGCAAAGCATTTGAATAGACATTTTTCCAAAAAAGATATGCAAATGGCCAATAAGGACATGAAACGATGCTTAGAATCATTAGCCATCATGGAAATGGAAATAAAAACCACAATGAGATACCACTTCACACTCACTAGGGTGGCTATAAACCAAAAGACAGATAATAACAAGTGCTGACAAAAATATGAGAAAAGTAGGTCGTTGGGAGATGGGTGAAAGAGGTGATGTGGATTAAAGAGTACAATTATCATGATGAGCACTCAATAATGTATAGAATTGTTGAATCACTATATTGTACACCTGAAACTAATATAGCACTGTATGTTAACTAAACTGGAATTAAAATTAAAAACTTAATAAAAAGTTTTAAAAAGAATATGGGAAAAGTAAAACCCCAGTACACTGCTAAGTGATATTAACAGGATCACAGATTTTTTTTTAAAGATTTTATTTATTTGTTTGAAAGTGAGAGAGCACAATCAGGCAGAGCAGCAGGCAGAGGGAGAGGGAGAAGCAGGCTCCCCACTGAGCAGAGAGCCCAACATGGGTCTTGATTCCAGAACCTTGGGATCATGATCCAAGCCAAAGACAGATGCTTAACCAACTGAGCTACTGGGTACCCCAGCAAGGTCGCAGATTAGAAGATCAATATACAAATTCATTTGTATTTCTACATAGTAGAAAAGAACAAGTAGAAAGTAAAATTAAAAATACATTCATAATAACATCCCTAAACCCAAATTACTTAGGAAAATATTTGACAAAATATGTGTAAGACTTATACACTGAAAACTACAAATATGGCTAAAATAAATGAAGGAAGAAATCATGTTTATGTATTAAAAGACTCAGTTCTTCTCATACTCACCTATAGACCCAACATAATCCAAATCAAAGTCCCAACAGACTTGTTGAAGAAAAGAAATGTATAAGCTGAATCTAAAAATTATATGGAAACATAAAATACCTGGACTAGCAAAAAAAAAAAAAAGGAAAATTATATTACCTAACTTAGTAAAAAGCTATAATAATCAAGACAATATGGTATAGGCATATAGATTGACCTATATATCAATAAAACAATGAGATTACATATATATGTGTATATATATACACATATGAAATATACTATATATAGAATATATATATTTATAGAATATAGATAGACATAGGTATATAAAATATATAATAATGTATTATACATTATATGGTATATATAAAATATTATCTATATTTTATCATATAGATATCATAGATATAGATATAGATAGATGCATCTATATTTTATATAGAATTTATTTGCAACAAAATAATCCAAGGAAATGCAATGGGGATAGAAAAATCTTTTCAATGAACAGTGCTAGAATAACTAGATACCTATGTGGAAAAAAATAAGCCTCAATCTTCATATCACTAAACTAGGTCAAAATGAATTATAGACTTACATATAAATAAAAGATTGTAAGGTCTAGAAAAAAAAAGTTAGGAGAAAAATATTCACGAGTTTAGGATAAGCAAAAATTATTTATATAAGATGCATAAAGAACTAACCATAAGAGAAAAATAATGATAAATTTGACTTCATCAAGATTACAATCTACTCTTAGAAGACATCTACTAAGAAAATAGAGGACAAGCCATGAACTAGAATATTCATAATATATATATGTGACAAGAGACTTGTATTCAGAAAATGTAAAGAACTCTTATGTATTAAGAAGACAAGCCAATTATTTTTAAGTGGGAAAAGGTTTGAATAGACACTTCACAAAGGAGGATTTACAAATGATGAAGCATGATTCTTAAAAACAATATGCTGAGCAAAATAAGTCAGACACAAAACAGTACTCTCTTTTTTATTTCATTTATGAAGTGCTAAAACAGGTAGGATTATCAAATCAGTGGTTGTCTTTAGCTCAGGACTGTTTGACTGGTGGAGAAGTATAGGAATTGACTGCGAAGGGCCCAAGGGAACTTTTTGGAGTGGTAGCAACACTCTATATCCTGAGGGTGGGTGGTTACATGGGTATACTCATTTTTTAAAGCTCATCAAACTGCATACCTTTTAAAAATGAGTATATGTTATTGCGTATAAACTATACATCGGGGAAGTTGATTTTTTAAAGTTTTAAAAATGCTGATTATTGTAACATTAAGTTAACAGTCAGGTTGTTTAATGCAATACAACTTTGCACTAAATTCCAAGGAGGGAATACAAAGTTGAATTAGACACGGCCTTGCTTTTCTATACCTTTCTTTAGACAGATAGTGATATAGATAATTATTATACAAAACAAATTGTAATTATATCCTTTTATAATTTCATACTACCATGAAAGGACAAGATTTAGTCTAGCCTTCTAAAACCTATAAGAATAATGTGGATTCAGCTAGTGGGGGCAGGGCTTTCACCATAAAACCTACATATAACCATGTATAATAAAGCATTAAATATTTTAACTTAAACCCCATTGTTACATTTGTAACAATATGCAAAACACATTTAAGAAATTCTTGTTGAATAGGAAGTTATGTAATTTAGGATTTTAGAGGTAAGGTATCATTAATAAATAATAAGGAACTGATGGCATTGTATACTTTTTTCTTTATCACATTCTTTTATGAAGATAAACTGGCATGACAAAAGAAGTGTAAGCTTTGGAGAGAAATCTAGTAATAGCTAGATTAGCTATAATAATAGCTAACATTTATGAGAATTTAGCAGGTGCCTGGCAGTGTGCAAAGTTCTTTGCATGCTTTACCTTATTGAATCTTCACAATGAATCCACCTGTGAAGTGGGTATTATTATTATTATTATTATTATTATTACATATTTACAGATGAAGAAACTTGGAAAGATTGGAAAATTGGAAAGATTAAATAACTTTGCCAAGTTTACAAACTCAAAACAGACAAAGCCAGGAACTGAACCAAAGTCTATTGCTCCTGGAGCTCAACTTCTCAACTACTTTACTGCCTCAAATTCCAGTTTGGTACTTATTAGCTCTGTGTAATTTGGCAAGTAACATAGGTCTTTGAGGCTCAACTTTCTTGTCTACTGGGCAAGAATAATTTATGGAGGGCTTTTGATTAAATGAGATGATTTAAGTTAAATTACTTATCATAGTGTTTTGAAAGGATACAATTAACATAGCTTTTCTTTACTGCTTACTTTAGACTTAATTTATAATATGTATAGAATAGAACTTTGTGAGTATCAAATGAGAGAATTATTTAAAAGTCCTTTGCAAACAACAGGACACTATGTAAATTCTGACTATTATTATAAATCTCCAGAGACATAAGTAGAAACTTCACTGTGTGTGTGTGTGTGTTTTAACTCAGCATGTAAAATTTTAACTCCCAAGACTGCCCTAAGAGTAGTTTCCAAAACTGGTTGGCTAGAAAAGGTACTAGGAGAGTGTTGCAAAAAACATATTCCTTGATCACATTCTATCTACACAAGACCTACTAAATTAAAGATCTCTATGTCCCTAGAATCCAGAGGATTCTAATGCACCTATCTGAGGATGGCTGCCCCCCCAAAAAATACTTCATTTTATCATTCATTCAGTA
Organism: Canis aureus; assembly: GCF_053574225.1. NCBI lineage: Eukaryota > Metazoa > Chordata > Mammalia > Carnivora > Canidae > Canis > Canis aureus. The sequence goes on from NC_135629.1 coordinate 7,367,850, forward strand.
AATACATAATGTATTTCAACTGTGTCAAAGCACTGTGTAGGTCCTATGATTAATGATTTGTAATTAGTAATATCAATTATTCATAATTGGATATCTCTAAAGTGCATGATAGCATTCTTTTAGTGTCTTAAATGTTCTAAGATCTGCTTTATATTTTTCATTTATCTAGAAAAGCATATCTTGAGAAAAATCCTTTTTTAATGAAAATACAGAGATTGAATTAAGATAGTCAAGTAAACATGAAATAAATCTATACATTCCTCCTATGCAAAAATCTACACAATGACAAAAAATGTGTATAACTTGATGGGATGAGCACTGGGTGTTACACTATATATTGGCAAATTGAATTTAAATAAAAATTTTTTTAAATGTGTATAAAAAATAAATAGTAAGAGAGGAATCTAAGATGGGGGAGGAGTAGGAGATCTTAGTTTTGTCTGGTCCCAGGAATTCAGCTAGAGAGCTATCAAATCATTCTGATCACTTATGAATTCAACCAGAGACCTAAGAAAAGAATAGCTACAACTCTACAAATAGAACAGTGACCACTTTCTGCAAGAATGACAAGACAGAAAAACTCCCCTCAAAAAAGAACAAGAGGCAGTACTGACTGCTAGGGACCTGATCAGTATTGCTATAAGTAAGATGTCAGAACTAGAGTTCAGAATAATGATTATAAAGATACTACCTGGGATTGAAAAAAGCATAGAAGACACTAGAGAATCTCTTTCTGGAGAAATTAAAAAAAAAAAAGTCAAATCTAATCAAGTGAAAATCAAAAAGGCCATTAATGAGATGCAATAAAAAATGGAGTCTCTAACTGCTAAGATAAATGAGGCAGAAGTGAGAATTAGTGATATAGAAGACAAAATGTTAGAGAATAAAGAACCTGGGAAAAGAGAGATAAACAACTACTGGATTATGAGGGGTGAATTCTAGAGATAAGTGATACTATAAAGCAAAACAATATTAGAATAATTGGGATCCCGGAAGAAGAGGAAGGGGGGCAGAAGGTATATTGGAGCAAATTATAGTGAAGAACTGGGGAAGGAGATAGGCATTCTAATCTGGGGAAGGAGATAGGCATTCAAGTGCAGGAGGCACAGAGAACCCCTACTCAAAAATCAATAAAAATAGGTCAACACCTCCTCTTATAATAGTGAAACTGGGATCCCTGGGTGGCGCAGCGGTTTGGCGCCTGCCTTTGGCCCAGGGCGCCATCCTGGAGACCCCGGATCGAATCCCACGTCAGGCTCCCGGTGCATGGAGCCTGCTTCTCCCTCTGCCTGTGTCTCTGCCTCTCTCTCTCTCTCTCTCTCTGTGACTATCGTAAATAAATAAAAATTAAAAAAATAATAATAGTGAAACTTGCAAATCTCAGAGATAAAGAGAAAATTCTGAAAGCAGCTTGGGAGAAGAAGTCTGTAACCTACAAGGGTAGAAAAATTAGACTGGCAGCAGACTTATCCAGAGACCTAACAGCCCGGAAAGAACTGGCTTGATATATTCAGGGTCCTAAATTAGAAAAATAGGCGGTCAAGAATACCTTATCCAGCAAGGTTGTCAATCAGAATAGAAGGAGAGATAAAAATCTTCCATGACAAACAGAAACTAAAAGAATCTGTGATCACTAAACCAGCCCTGCAAGAAGTATTAAAGGGGATCCTTTGAGTGACCAGAGAGCCCAAAAGAAACATAGACCAGAAAGTAACAATCTACAGAAACAGTGACTTTACAAGTAATACAATGGCACCAAATTCATATCTTTCAATAGTACTCTGGATGTAAATGGGCTAAATGCCCTAACCAAAGACACAGGGTATCAGATTGGATAAAAAAGGAAGACCCATCAATATGCTGTCTGCAAGAGACTAATTTTATTTATTTTATTTTTTTAATTAATTAATTAATTTAAAAGATTTTTATTCATTCATCAATGAGAGATACAGAGAGAGAGAGAGAGAGAGCTAGGGCAGAGACACAGGCAGAGGGAGAAGCAGGCCCCACGCAGGGAGCCTGACGTGGGACTCGATCCTGGGTCTCCAGGATCAGGCCCTGGGCTAAAGACAGCACTAAACCACTGAGCCACCTGGGCTGCCCTATTTTTATTTATTTTTTTATTTTGTGTATATATATATATTTTTATTGGAGCTCGATATGCCAACATATAGCATAACACCCAGTGCTCATCCTGTCAAGTGCCCCCCTCAGTGCCTGTCAACCAGTCACCCCAATCCCCCACCCACCTCCCTTTCTACCACCCCTTGTTTGTTTCCCAGTGTTAGGTGTCTCTCGTGTTCTGTCACTCTCACTGATATTTCCCACTCATTTTCTTTCCTTTCCCCTTTATTCACTTTCACTATTTTTTTATATTCCCCAAATGAATGAGACCATATAATGTTTGTCCTTCTCTGATTGACTTACTTTACTCAGCATAATACCCTCCAGTTCCATCCACGTTGAAGCAAATGGTGGGTATTTGTTGTTTCTAATGGCTGAGGAATATTCCATTGTATATATAGACCACATCTTCTTTATCCATTCATCTTTCAGTGGACACCAAGGCTTCTTCCACAGACACTCATTTTAGACCCAAAGACACCTCCAGATTGAAAGTGAGGGAGTGAAAACCATTTATCATGCTAATGGACATCAAAAGAAAGCTAGAATAGCAGTCTTTATATCAGACAAATTAGACTTTAAATCAAAGAATGTAATAAGAGATGAAGAAGGACATTATATGATAATAAGAGTGTCTATCCAACAAGAAGATCTAACAACTATAAATATTTATGCCCTTAACATGGGGGCAGCCAATTATATAAACCAAACAATAACAAAATTAAAGAAACATATCAATAATAATACAATAATAGTAGGGACTTTAACATCACTGCTATGGATAGATCATCTAGGCAGAAGATCAACAAGAAAACAAGGGCTTTGAATGACACACTGAACTAGATAGACTTCACAGATATATTCAGAGCATTCTATCCTAAAGCAACAGAATACACATTCTTCTCAAGTGCACATGGAATATTCTCCAGAATAGATCACATACTGGGTCACAAAAGATTGAGATCATTCCCTGCATATTTTCAGACCACAATGCTTTGAAACTTGAACTCAATCACAAGAGGAAATTTGGAAAGATCTCAAATACATGGAGGTTAAAGGGCATCCTCCTAAAGAATGAATAGGTCAACTAAGAAATTAAAGAAAAATTTTAAATATTCATTTGAAACAACCTTTCAAAACCTTCAGGATGCAGCAAAGGCAGTCCTAAGAGGGAAGTATATAGCAAATACAAGTCTTTATCAAGAGACAAGGAAAGTCTCAAATATACGACCTGACCTTATACCTAAAGGCGCTGGAGAAAGAACAGCAAATAAAGCCTAAATCTAGCAGGAGAAGAGAAATAAAAAGATTAGAGCAGAAATCAATGAAATAAAAACCAAAAGAACAGTAGAACAGATCAACAAAACTAGGAGTTGGTTCTTTGTAAGAATTAATAAGATTGATAAACTCCTGGTGGAACTTATCAAAAAGAAAAGAGAAAGGACCCAAATAAATAAAATCATGAATGAAAAAGGAGAGACCATAACCAACACCAAAAAAATGCAAGCAATTATAAGAACATATTATGAGCAACTATATGCCAATACATTAGGCAATCTGGAATAAATGGATGCATTCCTAGAGATGTATAAACTACCAAAACTGAAACAGGAAGAAATAGAAAACCTGAACAGACCCATTACCAGCAAAGATATTGAGGCAGTAATTTAAAAAATCTCCCAACAAACAAGAGTCCAGGGTTGGATGGCTTCCCAGGGGAATTCTACCAAACATTTAAGAAGAATTAATACCTATTCTTCTGAAGATTTTTTTAAAATGGAAATGGAAGGAAAACTTCCAAACTCTTTCTATGAGATCAGCATTACCTTGGTCTAAAAACCAGACAAAGACTCCACCAAAAGGGAGAATTACAGACCAATATCCCTGATGAACATGGATGTAAAAATTCTCACATACTCACCAATAGGATCCAACAGTACATTTAGGTGAAAGGATTATTCACCACAACTAGGTGGGATTTATTCCTGGGATACAAGGGTGGTTCAACATCTGCAAATCAATGTGACACACCACATTAGTAAAAGGACAAGAACCCTATAATCCTCTCAATAGAAGCATTTGACAAAGTACAGCATCTTTTCTTTTCTTTTCTTTTTTTTTTTTTTGCATCTTTTCTTGATTAAAACTTTTCACAGTGTAGGGATAGAGGGAACATGTCTCAATATCATAAAAGCCATACACGAAAAACCCACAGTGAATATCATTCTCAATGGGGAAAAACTAAAATCCTTTCCCCTAAGCTCAGGAACACCGCAGAGATGCTTACTCTTACCACCATTGTTCAAGATAGTACTAGAAGTCCTAGCCTCAGTATTCAGACAACAAAAAGAGATGAAAGGCATCTGAATCAACAAAGAAGTCAAACTCACTCTTCGCAGATGACATGATACTCTATGTGGAAAATCCAAAAGACTGCACCTCAAAATTGCTAGAACTCATACAGGAATTCAGAAAATTAGCAAGATATAATGGCAGAAATCCATTGCATTTCTATGCACTAATAATGAAAAGGAAGTAAGGGAAATTAAGGAGCTGATCCCACTGACAATTGCACCATAAACCATAAGATATCTAGGAATAAACCTAACCAAAGAGGTAAAGGATCTGTACTCAGGAAACTATAGAACACGTATGAAATCTATTGGGGAAGATACAAAGAAATGGAAAAACGTCCTATGCTCACAGATTGAAAGAATAAATATTGTTAAAATTTCTATGCCATCTAGAGCAATCTATACATTCAATGCAATCCCTATCAAAATACTGTCAACTTTTTTCACAGAGCTGGAACAAACAATCCTAAAATTTGTATGGAACCAGAAAAGACCCTAAATACCCAAAGGAATGGTGAAAAAGAAAATCAAAGCTGGAGGCATTACAATTCCGGACTGCAAGGTCTACTACAAAGCTGTAATCATCAAGACAGTATGGTACTGGCACAAAAACCAACACATAGGTAAATGGAACAGAAGAGAGAACGCAGAAATGGACCCTCAACTCTATGGTCAACTACGCTTCGACAATGGAAGAAAGAATATCCAACGGAAAAAAGATAGTCTCTTCAACAAATGGTGTTGGGAAAATTGGACAGCCACATGAAGAAGAATGAAACTGAATAATTTCCTTACACCATACACAAAAATAGATTCAAAATGTATGAAAGACCTAAATGTGAGACAGCAATCCATCAAAATCCTAGAGGAAAACACAGGCAGCAACCTCTGTGACCTCAGCCATAGCAACTTCTTGCTAGACACGTCTCCAAAGGCAAAGGAAACAAAAGGAATGTCTTATCAGATAAAGGGCTAGTATCCAAAATCTATAAAGAATTTATCAAACTAAACACCCAAAGAACTGAATAATCTAATCAGAAAATGGCCAGAAGACATGAATAGACATATTTCAAAGAAGACATACAGATGGCTAACAGACATATGAAAAAATGCTCAAAATCACTCATCATCAGGAAAATCAAAACCACAATGAGTTATCACCTCACACCTGTTAGAATGGCTAAAATAAGCAACACAAGAAATAACAGGTGTTGGTGAGGATATGGAGAAAGGGGATCCCCCTTGCACTATCAGTGGGAATGAAACTGGTACATCCACTCCGGAAAATAGTATGAAGTTTCCTAAAAAGTTATTCATTTTTTGGGGTATTGAGTTTGATAAATTCTTTATATATTTTGGATACTAACCCTTTATTAGATATGTGATTTGCAAATGTCTTCTCCCATTCCATAGATTGCCTTTTAGTTTTGTTGATTGTTTCCTTCACTGCACAGAAGCTTTTTATTTTGTTGAAGTCTCAATAGTTAATTTTTGCTTTTGTTTCCCTTGCCTAAGGAGACATAGTTAGTAAGAGGTTGCTGTAGCCAAAGTCAAAAGAGGTTTTCCTCTAAGATTTTTATGGTTTCATATCTCACATTTAGGACTTTAATCCATTGAATGCATTGAATTTGGGCACTGGAATAATCAAAGTAGGCGAGTGTACCCATAAAAGCCAACTATGAGAGACAGGGAATCTCCACAGCCAAAAAACAACCACTGTAATATCACATTTGGAAAATGTCTGTCCTCCTTAATTTAGCATCTGAATTAGAGAGTGACAAACAGAAAATGCATTCACATAGGGATCTCACATACAAGATAACATACAAAAAGGAATCACCAATATTTGAAGAAAATGAACAGCATGATAACGGAAACATTAAATTCAACATAGACATTAATTCCCAAGCTAACAGAAGAAGAGTATGAAATAAATATAGTAACTTTTCACTGATATACTGCAATAAGTTCACATTTTCACATATCTTATATGCTTCAAACATGTAGAAATGACTGCAAAATGTAAAAAGCAAAACCCAAAAAGGTCCTTACATTATAGTTAATTCATTTTCAAAGGGGTATCAAAACAATTCAATGGGAGAAAGAGTAGTTTTTTCAGCAAATGGTGTTGGGACAATTGGATACACACGTGTGAAAGAATGAAGTTGGACCTTTACCTCATACCATACACAAAACTAATTCAAAATAGATCAAAGCCCTAATTGAAAGAACAAAACTGTAAAAATTAGAAAAAAATTGGTACAAATCTATGTAAAAATTCTTAGAAAAAATATTGGTACAAATCTAAATGGTAGCCTTATCAAATGAATATCTGAACAATGATCAAAACAGTTGTAGCTGTAATAATATTAGACAAAGCAGAATTACCAATACTTGTAATGAGAAAGAAACCATAGGAATAAGATACTACAAATATTTAAAAGATGAGTATTATGGACAGCTTTATGCCAATGAATTGAAATTTTAAATTAATGGGCAAATTCCTGGAAAAACACATCCTACCAAAACAGACAAAAGAAGACAGAAAATGGGAATTGTCCTATATCTACTGGGGAGACTGAATTTTAGCTTACAACTTTCTCATGAAGAAAATCCCAGATTCAGATGCCTTCATTGGTAAATTTTCAAACACTTAAGGAAGAAATAACATTAGTCTAAGGAAAAACTTTCCCAAAGAAAAAGAGGAATCATTTTCCAACTCATTTTATGAGGCCAATATAATTGACACCAAAACTTAGCAAGGACATCACGAATAAATAAAATTACAGACTAATCTTTCCCATAAATACAGAAAAAACCCTAAACAAAATATTAGCAAATCAAATCCATTGATATATAAGCAGGGTAATATAATTTATGCATTAACAGAATCAAGAAGAAATCACATATGATCATCTTAATAGATGGAGAAAAAGCATTTGATAAAATTCAACATTCACTACTGATTTTTTAAAATAGTCTTAATAAGCTAAGAATATAAGGGAACTTCCTTAATCTGATAAAGTATGTTAAAAATTAACCCACCAAATAAATAGCAGGAAAAAAACTAGTAAATATATTTAATAGAGAAATATTGAAAACTTTCCTCCTGAAATAGAGATAAGACAAGAATATATGCTATCACCACTTCAGTCAATATTATATTGGAAGTCCTAGCCAGTATAGTAAGGCCAGAAAGAAAAAAGACATAAACATTGGGGAAAAAACAACCATCATCCACAGATGACGTGATTGCCTAAGTAGAATCCAAAAAAGTCTACAAACCATTACAAATAAGTAAATTAAGCAAAATTGCTAGATATAAGATCTATATACAAAATATCAGAGATATTCCCATATGCCAGAAATAAACAATTAGATATAACTTGTTAAATAATTATTTATATATATTTATAAAATGTTATAACACACATATATGTGTGTATGTGTGTGTATTTATAATAGAAAAAATCAACTATCTAGGGAAAAAATCTAGCAAAAGGTGTGGAAGACTATACAGAAAACTACAAAACATTACTTAGAGGAATTAAAAAATACCTAAATAACTAGAAGGATATACTCTATTTATGAATTGGTGGGTTCAATATTGTAAAAATGTCAAGTCTTCCAAACGGATACTACCAAAAAAAACACAAAAAAACAAAAAAACTCAGGTGGCTTTTTGTGGAAAATGACAAGCTGAAGAATATTAAGATAATTCTGATCAACATTAGTGTTAAAGCTACTTGATAACAAGGTTTACCATAAAAATACAGTAATTCAGACAATCTGCTATTTACAAAAATGTAGACCATTAAAACATAATAAGGGGTTCTAGAACAGACCTCCAGAGATTTACAACAAAGTAGTCACTGTAATTCAGTAGGTCATAGGTTGTTTTTTTCATTGAATGGTGATGAATTGATCTGATATGGAAAAATAAATAAATCTTGACTTCTATCTCCTACTATTTCCTCCAATCAATCCCAAATGACTTGTAGATTTAAATATAAAAGGAAAACAACAAATACTTTAGAATATAGGAGAATGCAGAACAATTTCTTAAATAGGAGCAGAAAACAATAAAATGAAAGGAAATCTTGACATTTAGGACAATTACAATTAAGAATTTCTGTTCATCAAGAGGTAGGGAAAGTAAATTAGAGCCTAAACGATTGTAAAGGAAGATTGAAAATAGTCCTTCTTGGTAGACAATATGAATGTCAACACAGAAAATCCAAAAATTTCTAAACGTACAGCTAATGAGAGAATACAATATTCCTGAAGAAATCAACATTTAGAAAAACCAATAGCATTTTATACACCAGTAATAATAATTCAATTAGAAAATATAGCAAAATAAAGGATGTCTATCATAATAACAAAAACTATAAGCTATCCAGGAATAAATCTAAAAAAGCTTATGCAAGATAGTTATGTGAGGATAATTTAAAAATACTACTGAAAAACATAAAAAGAAATCCTAAATAAACGGAGAGATATATCACATTTATGCACTAAAAGACTCAGTTTGTAAAAATGGCACTTCTCCCTGGAATTCATCTATATATTTAATACAATTAAAATTCAAAATCTCAACAAGATCAATTCGTCCACCAAACAAACTAATCCTAAATTTTTATGGAAGGGCAGAAAATCAAGTATCACAAAGACAATTTTGAAGGATAATATGGTAGGGGATTTTTCCTATCAGATTTTAAGATTTATTAATTACAGGAAGATAGTGTGGTATTTGTGTAAGGACAGATGAATAAATTAATGGAATAAATCTGAGGAGCCCACAAATAGACCCAAGCATTGGTATATGATAGAAATATCACTGCAAGTAGATGAGGACTGTTCAAGAGGTAATTCTGGGATCATTGTTATCCATATAGGAGAAAAATGAAACTGTATTCCTATATCACAATACCATTAATATTAAGATTTTATTTTATTTAGAGACACAGGCAGAGGGAGAAGCAGGCTCCATGCAGGGACCCCAACATGGGACTCAATTCCGGGTCTCCAGGATCACGCCCTGGGCGGAAGGTGGCGCTACACTGCTGATCCACCCGGGCTGCCCACGTACCATAGGTAATAACTTCAGGTACACCAAAGACCTTAATGGTTGTGGCAGATTTATAGAAGGAGATGTGGAAAGTATCTTTATAACCTTGAGGTAAAGAAGGATTTCTCAAATAAGATGCAGAGAAAATACAAACCATAGGGGAAAATATTAATAATTTGAGTATATTAAAATTTAAAACTTTTGTGCCTCCTATTTCCTAGGAATAAAAGGAAACTTCCTTGACCTATAAAGTCCCTCTATCATATTTAATAATTTACCATGATGAGCATTTCCTAAAATTAAGAAACAAAACTAGGATTCTTCTTACTCATAATTTTCAATATTTTATTGGAGGTCCCAGCCAATGAAAATACAAGACAGGGAAAGATTTCAGGTATAAATATTAGAAAGAAAAAGATAATATTTGCAAATCATATCATTATTGATCTAGAAAGTCCAAGACAGTCAATAAAGAAACTGTTAGAACTTTCTAACTTCCAACAAATTAGAAAGTTAAGTAGAATCAAATTCTTTTCACAATAGCAGCAACCACAAACATAGCTGAAACAAATTTTCAAGAAATTAGCAAATCATATATGAAGAAAACTGTAAAGTGTGATTTAAGGAATAAAAGAAGACTCAATATGTTAATTTATCAGCAAATATCTGTTGAGCACCTGCTGAGTGTCAGGCATCATCCTAGGCATTGGGACTACTTACAACAGTAGAGAAAACAAAGGTACTTGTCCTCATGGAGCTTCCATTCCAGTAAGGGGAGACAGATGATCAATAAAATAAATAATAAAATATAAAGTAGGTTAGATGGAGACAAGTGCTGTGGAGAAAAATAAGGCAGGGTAGGAGAATAGGGAGTGTTGGGGGAATGCAGTTTAAAATAGGGTGGTCAGGGAGGGCCTTGCTTAGAGGGAAAGCATATGCTACAAGATGGGAAGTCTTATATTATAGTGATGTCAATTCTCCTGGTAAATAAATATGCAAATGCAATGCTTTCCCAATGGCAATGTCAAAAGGCTTTCAAAAAAAAATTACAAGGGGCGCCCAGGTGACTCAGTCCATTAAGTGTCTGACTTTTAATTTCAGCTCAGGTCCTCATCTCAAGGTCTTGAGATCAAACCCCACAATCGGAACTGTACTGGGCATGGAGCCTGCTTAAGATGCTCTCTCTCCTCTCCCCCACTGCCCTCTTCCCTCGCTTGCATTCTCCCTCTCTCTTAAAAAAAAATCCCGTAGAACTAGCATACAGTGTTATATTAGTTTCAGGTGTACAATATAGTGATTCAATGATTCTATACATTACTCAGTGCTCATCATGATAAGTGTACTCTTTAATCTCCTCACCTATTTCGCCCATTGCCCTACCCACCTGCCCTCTGGTAACCATCAGTTTGTTCTCTATAGTTAAGAGTCTGTTTCTTAATCTGCCTTTTTTTCTTTGTTCATTTGTTTTGTTTCTTAAACTCCACATATGAGTGAAATCATATGGTATTTGTCTTTCTCTGACTTATTTCACTTAGCATTATATTCTCTAGTTCCATCCATGTTGTTACAAATCATAAGATTTCATTCTCCTTTATGGCTGAATAATATTCCATTGTGTATATATACCACATCATTTTTTAAAAGATTTTATTTATTTATTTAAAAAGACACAGAGAGGGAGAGCAACAGGAGAGAGGGAAAGCACAAACAGGGGGAACAGCAGGTGGAGGGAAGGCAAACAGCAGGCTCTTTGTGGAGCAGGGAGCCTAATGCAGGGCTTGATCAAGGACCCTGAGCTCATGACTGGAGCCAAAGGCAGATGCTTAACAGATTGAGCCATCCAGGCACCCCTATACCACATTTTCTTTATCCATTCATCAGTCAGTGGACACTTGAGCGACTTCCATTATTTGGCTATTGCAAATAATACTGCAATAAATGTAGGGGTGCGTGTATCAAAAGGCTTTTAAATGGAACTTGACGATCTAGTCCTAAGTTTCACATGGAAGAGAAAAAGTGCAAGAGAAAAATAATCAAACCAACTTTGGAAAGGAGAAAAGGCTAGAATTTTCCTAACAATAGAAACACATCATGAAGTTATAATAATTAAAATTGCATGATCCTGATATACAAATAGAAAAAACAAAGTAATGGAACAGAGAATAAACAGGAATGTGGCATATGAAATAAGTGGTGGTGTTGGGGAGATCCAATTTCCTGCTTCTTAACTAAAGTCTCTAATTATTTGTAGTTTTCCACCACTTCTCTTGGATTTACCCTGAAAGATAATTTTATCCTTCTTTTCCAATTCTTATGCTTCTAATTGCTTTCACTTTTTTTAAAAAAATATTTTATTTATTTATTTATGAGAGACACAGAGAGATAATTAAAATTGCATGATCCTGATATACAAATAGAAAAAACAAAGTAATGGAACAGAGAATAAACAGGAATGTGGCATATGAAATAAGTGGTGGTGTTGGGGAGACCCAATTTCCTGCTTCTTAACTAAAGTCTCTAATTATTTGTAGTTTTCCACCACTTCTCTTGGATTTACCCTGAAAGATAATTTTATCCTTCTTTTCCAATTCTTATGCTTCTAATTGCTTTCACTTTTTTTAAAAAAATATTTTATTTATTTATTTATGAGAGACACAGAGAGGCAGAGACACAGGCAGAGGGAGAAGCAGGCTCCCTGTGGGAGCCCAATGTGGGACTCGATCCTTCGGAAGGAGGCGCTAAACCAAGGAGCCACCCGGGCTGCCCGGCTTTCACTTACTGGACAGCATTGACTAACATCTCCAATATCAGGTTAATAATGGTGACTGAGATCACCCTTGTCTTAAATTCCACTTTAGTGGGAATGCCTTTAGGATTTTCCATTAAATAAGATGCTGGTCTAGGAGCTAAGATATCTCTGTTTTTATCTCTGTCTCTATTTCTTTCTCCATCTTCGTATCTACATCTATATCATATATAAAGTTGTATTAAAGGAGTGTCTGGGACGCCTGGGTGGCTCAGCGGTTGAGTGTCTGCCTTTGGGCTTAGGGTGTGATCCTGGAGTCCTGGGATGGAGTCCCACATCGGGCTCCCTGCATGGAGCCTGCTTCTCCCTCTGTCTGTGTCTCTGCTTCTTTCTCTCTCTTTCATGAATAAATAAATAAAATCTTTAAAAAAAAAATAAAAGAAGTGTGTACATAAATTTACGTTAATGAAATAACATGATAGTTATGCACTTTATGATTTTTAAAAAGTATTTATTGGTTCCTATTTTATTGATTGTTTCTATCAAGAATGGGTTTTTAATTTTGTCAAATGCTTCAATCTACTAATATGATGACTTATGTATTTGGTTGACTTATGATGACTAATGATTTCCTAATATCAAAGTATTCTTGCATTCTGGAACGAGTCCTGCTTGATCCTGATGTTTGGTTAAAATGCTACACTGTTGGGTTCTATTTTCAAATATTCTATTTAAGATTTCTGCATCAGTAGTCACAAGCAAGATTGGTCTTTAGTTCTTTGTTGTTAAATTACATATATTTTTTTGTAAATTATATTTTCCTAGAACACCAAGCCTCCAGGTCTTTCCTTCACTGTCTTACTAACACATGGTAGAGCTGTTCAGAGGCTATAGCATGTTACATAACAATATACAATACAGAAGTGGATGAGAATCCAGCTGTCTTCTATTAAGCCAGATATTAAAGAGATCTGCAAAGATGTAAACAAGCCACTCTTCTCAGTAATTTTTAAAGGAGAATAGAGTTTTTATTTTTCCTAAAATTGTTATTTATATTAACATGAAATGGATTTTTAATTATTTAAAATTTAATTAATAAACATTGTTTAAATTGTCAAATTAATATCAAATATAGTAAATAGTAATACATACAACCCACATAAATGAACTTTCCTTTGGGACTTCAGTAATTTCTAGGAGCCCCCAAAATTGCTTCTCTTTTGATGGTTACTTTTCCCTTGCCATTTCTTATTTTGTGCCTTTAGGCTTCCTCTTCTTTTCAAAACTACATGGGCTATTGGATTATTTATTTTTAAAATTTTTTCAATGGGCCAGCTTTTTGATGTAATAGTGTCAGTTTTTAAAATCTCATTAATTTCTTTTATCCTTATCAATTTTTTTCTTCTGCTCTCTTTCCATTTATGTTATTTTCCTACTTTTTGGTTACATGTTTAATTCATTTATTTTAATATTTATTAGCATAGATATTTAATACTATTGATTTCCTTGAGTACTGTTTAGCTATATTCATGAGATTCTGACTTGTCTGTTTTCAATATCAGCATTTTCTAGAAATTCTGCAGTATCATGTTGTATTTCCCCTTGACTCTGGGGCTCTTTTTTTGGGGGGGGGGCTCTTTGATTATATATATTTCAAATACCATAAACAACATAGGTTTTTTTAATTTTCCTTTTTGTTTTTCTATGTCTCTTATGAAATACTGCAAAATTTGAAATAATAGAACTTAAAAGCATGAAGTTTTACTCTTTATCTGTTTGTACTTTGTAAACCTCAGGCACTGCTTCATGCCAGGTTTGTGATAGATGAATTTGGGTTAGATCCCTTTTGAAATTCCTTCCAGTTGTAAGATTTGGTTATTCTAAATGTACATATACAGATAAGATTTTAAAATTCTTTTTTAAAAAGATTTTATTTATTTATTTGAGAGAAAGAGTGTGTGCACAAGTGAGGGGGAGGGGCACCTGGAGAGGGAGAGGAGACTCCCCGCTGAGCAGGGAGACATTCAGGTTCATTCCAGGACCCTGGGATCACAACTTGATCTGAAGGCAAATGCTTAACCAACTGAAACATCCAAGTGGCCCTTTAAAATTCTTTTTTTAAAAAAGAGTTGTTCCTCTTCTCAGAAAGATTTTATGGCCTCAGAGAAAAAGCAAATGTCTTCATTCTGTGCCTCACACCTAGACTGACTGCAGCCAGGTAGAAAATTTCTTATAGGAGATGAGTTTAGATGAAAGTGGAGGTGGCAAAAGTGCATGACACTGAATGCAATGCTGGCCATTACCAACCAGGGCCCCTGGTCTCAAGCCACTACTGCCCAGTGTCATTTCATCCCACTGAAGGCCTATTATACTGTATTCTGTTGACAGCAGAAATTGCACACACTATTTATCTCCAGCAAGGGCAATTGTGCAGCAAGGAGCCCAAATGACTCCTATTTATACACTGACAACATGAAACCCCTATGCCAGCAGTTTGTTACTACCCATTAAATAATATACCATCTATATTTGGAAGTATGCCACCACTCTCAGCATAATTCAGAAGAAGCAAAGTGGTTGACTGGTGGGTTTTATGTTGTGTTTATTTCATGGTTCTGTTTGATTGCCTGCATTCTGTGTTCTGAGGGTTTGCCAGGTGTTTTCTCAGCAACACCTTTTGCTTTTGTGCTCTCCAGTATACATTCTCCCAGTAGGCACCTGGCTGGCATTTTACCCATGGGTTAGTGTACATCTCCCAAAATCCAACTTTGGTTGTTTTGTTTTTTCCCAATTTGGCTTCCAGCAGACATACCCTTACTCTCACTAGAGTATAGAATCCTATGCTCACATTAATAATGTATTTAAATATAGTATATTTTTAAGTGAATCACTTCCTTTCATACAGAGTTTTGTCTTCCTCTCTTCCTTCTATCTTACATCTGTGGCACCTTTGCAGGTTTGTTGGAAGGCAATAACACCTAACTCAGAAGTGGGAGTGGAAACACTGGCTTAGCCTCAAGAGGCTCTGGACAGCCACCAGGAGGAAGTTAAGCTTCCTACTTGTGTTTATCCATGATTACCTGCCACATAGTACTTTTCCTCAGCTCATTTGGATGTGGAACCTGGCATGAGGAATCTTTCTTCCCACAACGCCATTTAAATGTTCATTGGTTTATGAAAAACTCCTTTTTCCATGAGATGAAAAATACATGTATTTTGTGATTCTGGAAGATCCCATCTATTGGTCTTGGACTTCATTATGAAAGAAAGAGACCTGGTATGGGTGTGAGTGAAATAGCAATATGATACACATTTTTAATGTTCTCCAGCCTTAGTCTTTAACCTTTCATTAGATTGATTCTGTCACTTAGAGTAAATGTTTTAATTAAAATGATATTTCAAACAGCCAGCAGCCCTGAGGCTTGAAGCAATTGTAAGGAGTAAAGATAGTGCCAAAAAGCCCAATCCCATTTTCCAAAGTACACTCTGTAGAGCTCCTCCTGCTATCTTCACTGACCTGGAGGCAGCTGGCTCTGATCCAGAGGTTGACATTGAGTCCTTTCCCTCATTGTTGTCTGAGTACTTTGGCATGCACAGCACATGTTGCTATCTGTTGAAGGTTCCTAACCTGTTCATCCCAGGTGGATTTTGATTTGAGCAGCTGCTACTTCCCCATTTTGATAATGGTTATATTAGTTTATAGCTCAGATTCAGCAAAGCAGGAAGTCTAAGATCTTAGACTTAAAGACAGGTTGAGTGGGGACGCCTGGGTGGTTCAGTCAGCTAAGTGTCTGCCTTTGGTTCAGGTCATGATCCCAGGGTTCTGGGATCAAGCCCTGTATCGGGCTCCCTACGCAGTGGGGAGGTTGCTTTCCCCTCTCCCTCTGCCCCTCTCCACATTTGTGCTTTCTCTTGTGCATACTGTCTTAAAAAATAAATAAAATCTTAAAAGAAAAATAAAGACAGGCTGGGTGAACATCATCAGAGATGTTGTAGACTGGATAGCAGAGTTGAGCTAGACCAGCATAATTGGTCTTGCATGGAAGGGAAGCAGAAATCACCTTGGGGTATAGGTCAACTGAGTGGTATGCCTAACCTGCTGTCCTCCTTTAATTAAAATACATTTGATCTGTTTTATTCATTAAGGTTCTGTGTGAAAAACTTTTTTTTTTAAGATTTTATTTATTCATTCATAGAGACACATAGAGAGAGAGGCAGAAACACAGGCAGAGGGAGAAGCAGGCATCATGCAGACAGCCTGACGTGGGACTTGATCCAGGGTCCCCAGGATCACGTCCTTGGCTGCAGGTGGCACTAAACCGCTGCGCCACCGGGGCTGCCCGAAAAACTTTTTTGAAAATAAAAGGTGTTCTATTACAAAATAAATAAGGTTTAAAACTAATGGACTAAAAATCATACTTAAATTTTTTAGAGAATGCACAAATCCCCCAGACTTTTAAGACTTGCTCTCCATGATTGGAAGAATATTATTAATATGTCCATACTACCCAAAGCAATCTACACATTTAATGCAATCCCTATCAAAATACTACCAGTAATTTTCACAGAGCTAGAACAAACAAGCCTAATAATTATATGGAACTACAAAAGACCCAAATAGCCAAAGCAATCTTGAAAATGAAAAGCAAAGTGGGAGGCATCTCAATTCTGGACTTCAAGGTATATTACAAAGTTGTAGTCATCAAGACAGAATGGTACTGGCACAGAAATGGACACATAGATCAATGGGACAGAATAGAGAACCTAGAAATGGACTTACAACTATATGGTCAACTAATCTTTGACAATGCAGGAAAGAATATTCAATGGAAAGAAAAAAAGACAGTCTGCAACAAATGGTGTTGGGAAAACTGGATAACCACACACGGAAGAATGAAACTCGATCACTTTCTTACACCATACGCAAAAATAAATTCAAAATGGATGAGAGACCTAAATGCGAGATATGAAATCAGCAAAATCCTAGAGAAGAACACAGGCAGTAATCCCTTTAATATTGGCTGTAGCAACTTCTTACTAGGCACATCCCTGGAGGTAAGGGAAACAAAAGCAAAAATGAACTATTGGGACTTCATCAAGATAAAAGCTTCTGCACCACGAAAGAAACAATTAGCAAGACTAAAAGGCAACCTATGGAATAGGAGAAGATATTTGCAAATGACAATCTGATAAAAGGTTAGTATCCAAAGTATATAAAGAACTTATCAAGCTCAACACCCAAGAAACAAATAATCCTATTAAGAAATGGGCAGAAGAAAAACAAAACAAAACAAAACAAAAGAAATGAGCAGAAGAAAAAAAAAAGAAATGGGCAAAATATATAAATAGACATTTTTCCAAAGAAGATATATAGATAGCTAACAGACATATGAAAAGATGTTCAACATTACTCATCATGAGGGAACTACAAATCAAAACTACAATGATACCACCACATACCTGGCTAAAATTAACAACACAGAAAACAATAGATGTTGGCAAGAATGTAAAGAAATGGGAACCCTCTTACACTGTTGGTGGGAATTCAAAGTGGTGCAGCCACTCTGGAAAACATAGAGGTTCCTCAAGAAGTTAAAAATAGAAATACTCTACAGTCCAGCAATTGCACTACTGGGTATTTGCTCAAAGGATACAAAAATACTGATTCAAAGGGACACATGAACCCTGATGTTTATAACAGCATTATCGACAATAGCCAAATTATGGAAAGAGCCCAAATGTCCATTCACTGATGAATGGATAAAGATGATGTGGGATATATATATATATATATATCCCACATTATATATAGATAACATATATTATATGTATTATATATATTATATATATATATAATGGAATATATAATGGAATATTTCTCAGTCATCAAAAAGAATACAATCTTGCCATTTGCAATGATGTGGATGGAGCTAGAGTGCATTATGCTAAGTGAAACAAGTCAGAGAAAGACAAATACCATATGATTTCACTCATGTGGAATTTAAGAAAAAAAGGGGTGAACAGAGTGGAAGGAAAAAAAAGAGGGGGCAAACCATGAAAAAGACTCTTTTTTAAAAATATTTATTTTATTTGAGAAAGAGAGAGAGCACAGGTGAGCAGGGTGAGGGCACAGGAGGAAGGGAGATGGAAAGGGGGAGGGAGAGGGAGAGGGGGAAGGAGAATTTCCAGCAGACTCCTCACAGAGTGTGAGCCTGACACAGGGCTCAGTCTCTCAATCCTGAGATCACAACCTGAGCCGAAACCAAAAGCTGGATGTTTAACCAGCTGAAACACTTAGGTACCCTGAAAGAGACTTAACTATAGAGAACAAACAGAGGGTTGCTAGAGGGCAGGTGGGGGGATGGGCTAAATTGGTGATGAGTATTAAGGACACCATGTTGTGATGAGCACTGGGTGTTATATATAAGTGTTGAATTACTAAACTTTACTCCTGAAAGCAATAATACACTATATTAACTAACTAGAATTTATTTATTTATTTATTTATTTATTTATTTATTTATTTATTTAGATTTTATTTATTTATTCAAGTGAGACACAGAGAGAGAGAGAGAGAGTCAGAGACATAGGCAGAGGGAGAAGCAGGCTCCATGCAGGGAGCCAGATGTGGGACTCAATCCTGGGACTCCAGGATCATGCCCTGAGCTGAAGGCAGATGCTTATTAACCACTGAGCCACCCAGGCATCCCAACTAACTAGAAGTTAAATAAAAACTTGAAACAAAACAAAACAAAACAAAACAGGAATTACTCTCTATTATCCTAAGAACCCACAATCTCTAAAAGATCTCCAGGTTCTGAAAAGATTGCTTGAGCAGTAGCCATTACTATAAAAAGGTGATTTTGGTGTTTGTATTTGTCCCTAAATTCCAACAAAAATGCCCACAGCAGAATCTGGCCTTATAGAATACGCTTGAATGTGGTGTTTATCTTTTTGCCTTATGGTCAAGCTATTTATCTCCTAAGAAGTTGTAATAAATTCTTGTCCTTTGACTTCACAAAGTCAGGCAATATTAGGTTCTGAAAAACCTGTATCATCTCATGTTCCTTGTGATAGTAATGAAAACCAAGTTCCTGGTGATTGTGTTGTCATGGATAGCTTCATGAGTGAAATGTTACCAAGGGTTTAAAGAATGAGGAATATTTGGACAAGCAGTTGAGAGAGAGAGAGAGAAAGAGAGAGAGAGAGGGAGAGCACATATCTTTAGCTTCATGAGTAGGGGTGAAGAAGCAGGAAAGCACAAGTTATATTTGGGGAATAGTGAGTAGATCATTAATCTTGAGTAGAGAGTTTGTGTTGTAGGAAGCTAAGACCTAATATTGGGTTTTATTTGCAGAGGGCCTTGATAAGTTATGGTTTGGCCTTCATGCTCTAGGTAATGGCATAGGAGTCAGATATGTGCTTTGATGAAAGTGACACTTTGGGCTTTATCTGTCTTGTTTTTTCAAAATGGATGAAAAAGTGGGTCTGAGAGCAACCAGAACAGTACAAGGATACAAAGACAGGGACTTAAATAAGGGTAACATTTGCTTTTGAAAACAGTGTCAAATGGTCCAAAATGGTGCCCAGTTAATAAGAAGTTAGAATTTCAGGAGTTTTTAGAATGCTCAAGATTTAAAAATTCCTATTAGATTCCAGATGGTCCTCACAGGGTTCAGTAGATCTTGGAAAAGGCATTGCTGGCCTATATTACCATCCCATAGGAAGAGAATCTAACCATATTTTCAGATAAAAATCAACAAAGTCTGCTGATTTCTATGTCACTAGACAGTTGCTTGGGAAAAAAGGTTTATTTTCAAGTATAGCGCTTGAAAGTATTTTATTAAATATTTAAAGCAACTTAATTTTTCAATAAAACTATTAGTCATTTCACAGGCCATGGCTATTCTGGGAGAAATCAAACTCCAAAGTTTAAAAAGGATTTTCTAGGGAGCCTAAGGATAATGTAACAAACTAAAGATTTTAAAGTCAAGGAAACATTTTTACCTATTCCCAGTACAGACCTGCTGTCTCTTTCTATACTATTCTCATTCACTTGAATTAGTATCCTTTAATTTCCAAATCACCTTCCTGCAATATTGCAAGAGTTAAAAAAAAAAAAAGAAAGAAAGAAAGAAAAACCTAACGTTTTGAAGTATCTCATCTACTCTAGGCAAAACTTTGGGGAAGGGCTAGTCTCAATAGGCTTTTGTAAATATATATCAGTCAGCTTTGCTGTAGAAACAAACAACTCCATAACAACAATTGTTAATAACATAAACATGCTTTTATCACTTACAGTATATGCTGGCAGTTGCAAACTAGTGGTAGTTCTGTTCCACTGGTCTTTCCATTCTGAGACTCAGTCTGACCAATTTTTGTGGAAGTGCGAAAACCAAATCATTTGGCTTTCATGGAGTAAATTCTGTTGATTTCCAATGCTATTGGCCAAAACAGGTCTCATAACCAAATCCCATGTCAGTGGGATAGGGAGACAAATCACCTCAGCAATGCATGGGGACATGTCATCAGCTTACAAGAAAGGAGAAGAGTGAATAATTGGGAACAATAATCCAAACTACTCACAATCCTCCCTGTTGATGACATCTGTAATTTTTTAGGGCCACCTACAAATAGTCTATTTACCAAATGTAAGATAAATAAAAGAGAAAAATTCTAAAATTTTGTGTGAAACCACAAAAGACCCTAAATAGCCAAGGCAATCTTGAGAAAGAAGAACAAAGCTGTATGTATCACACTCTCTGATTTTAAACTATATTATGAAGTTATAGTAAGCAAAACAATATGGTATTGTCATAAAACACATACAGATCAGTGAAACAGAATACAAAGCCCAGAAATAAATGGACACATATACAGTCAATTAATTTATAACAAAGGAGCCAAGAATATATAATGAGGAAAGAACATCTCTTCAATAAACAGTGTTGAAAAAATTGGACAGCCACATCAAAAAAAAAAAAGGAAGAAGAAAGAAAGAAAGAAAGAAAGAAAGAAAGAAAGAAAGAAAGAAGAAAGAAAGAAAGAAAGAAAGAAAGAA
The DNA here is from genome assembly GCF_053574225.1 of Canis aureus. Taxonomy (NCBI): domain Eukaryota; kingdom Metazoa; phylum Chordata; class Mammalia; order Carnivora; family Canidae; genus Canis; species Canis aureus. Next base: position 7,389,206 of record NC_135629.1, read on the forward strand.
AGAAAGAAAGAAAGAAGAAAGAAAGAAAGAAAGAAAGAAAGAAAGAAAGAAAGAAAGAAAGAAGAAAGAAAAGGAACTGGATCACTATCTTACACCATATGCAAAAATTAACTCAAGTTGGATTAAAGACTTGAATATAATAAGACTTGAAACTATAAAACTCCTGGAAGAAAATATAGACAGTAAACTCCTTAACATTGACTTTGGTGATAATTTTTTGGGTTTGACACCAAAAACAAAAGCAAAAGCAACAAGGACACCTGGGTGGCTCAGTGGTTGAGCATCTGCCTTCAGCTCAGGGCATGATCCCAGGGTCCCAGGTTGAGTCCCCTATCAGGCTTCCTGCGGAGAGTCTGCTTCTTCCTCTGCCTATATATCTGCCTCTCTCTGTGTTTCTCATGAATAAATAAATAAATAAATAAATCTTTTTTAAAAAAGGCAAAAATTAAACAATTGGGATCATATCAAACTAAAAAGCTTCTTCACAGCAAAGAAAACCATCAACAAAATGAAAGGCAACCTACTGAATGGAAGAAAATATTTGCAACTCATATAACTGATAAGGGATTAATAGCCAAAATATTCATATAACTCAATAGTGTAACAGTCTGATTAAAAAATGGGCAGAAGATCTGAATAAACTTTTTTTTTTTTTTTCAAAACAGGCATACAGATAGGCAACAGATACACCAGCAATCATCAGGGAACTGCAAATCAAAAGCAAAATAAGATATTACCTCAGACAGGTTAGAATGGCTGTTATCAGAAAGGCAAGAAATAATAATTTTGGTAAGGATGTGGAGAAAAGGGAACCCTTGTGTACAGGGCAAACAGCATGGAGGTGCTTCAAAAACTTAACAATAGAACTACCATAATATCCTGCAGTTCCACTTCTGAATATTTATTTGAAGAAAATGAAAACCTTAACTTGACAGATATATGCATCCCTATGTTCACTGCAGCATTATTTAAAATAGCCAAGATATGGAAATAACCTAAGTATCCATAGTTGGATAAATGGATTTAAAAATGTGGTATATATACATGATGGAATATTATTCAGCTATAAAAAGAGAATGAAATCTTGCCATTTGTGACAACATGGATGGAGTTTGAGGCATTATGCTGAACAAAACAAGACAGAAAAACAAATACTGTATTCACTTATATGTAGAATCTAAAAAACAAAAACAAAAAACTAAGCTCATAGATACAGAGAACAGATTTGTGGTTGCTAGAGGTGGAGGTGGAGTCAGGGGTTAGGGAAGATAGATGATGTGTAAAAAGAAAAACTTCAGTTATAAAATAAATAAGTCATTGGGACGTAATGTACAGCTTGGTACCTACAGTTAATAATACCATATTGCATATTTGAAAGTTGCTAAGAAAGTAGATCCTAAAAGTTCTCATCACCAGTTAAAAAAAACCTTGTATCTGTGTGGTGATGCATGTTAACTAGACTTAAGATGGTGATCATTTTGCAATATATATATATATAAATACCAAATCATTATGTTGTCCATCTGAAACTAATATAATGTTATATGTCAATTATACCTCAACCAAAAAAATATTAAAAAGAATGTTTTAAAAAAGAAAGAAGAAAGCTAGTCTCTCTCTCCATTTATAACAATGTTTTTTGAAAGGGCAGTCTTAGGGAAATGTGCCGTCAATTGATGAACTTAGCCTAGGGGCCAAAATCTGGCTTCGGAATTCTAAAGATCAGATTGAAAGCCTTGATAAATCTCTAACCTATTCCCTTGAATTGAGCCATGGACCCATTTCTTTACCTTAAAACAGAAAAACAGATCCCAACAGTACAAACTTGGAGGAGATCTTGTGAAATCCTTAAATTGTTCAATAGGAGAGAAATTCTAGAAATTTCCTAAGGAAAAGTCATGTTTCACTCACACATACTCAGTCTACTAGGAAATTACAACTCTAAAAATAGGCACAGGGGAAGCCTGCGTGGCTCAGCGGTTGCGCATCTGTCTTCGCCCAGGGCATGATCCTGGAGTCCCTGGATGAGTCCCACATCAGGCTCCCTGCATGGAGCCTGCTTCTCCCTCTGCCTGTGTCTCTGCCTCTCTCTGTATCTTTCATGAATAAATAAATAAATAATCTTAAGAAAATAAAGATAAAAATAGGCACAAAGTCCAGCTTAGGGAGGCCACTCTTAATGAAATCCTTGTATCTGTAATTCTTGGTCCCACCTTATATTGAGCTTTCTGCAAGTTCCTTTTGCCTGAATTCATATGCTTCTTGTAGCCTCATCTGGGTGTCCCTGCTCTAGCTCCCAGGAGACTGCTGTTTCTGGTTCACAGCTTTAACTCTTGGGCTCAGGCTCACATCTCCATGTTTCTGAGAATCTTTTCTTCCACAGAGGCTACAATTTCAACTCTCATAATATTTCGTCTCCCCTGGAGGAATTTGTGAGATTTCTCTTATATGTTCAAGAAAAATAATTCTAAACTACAGTCATTTATTCATGTAGAAAAAAAGCGATTATTATTATACATGAAAGTGTTCAGGTATCACCAGTAGTAAGGGTCTGGAGATCTCAGGATCCTGTAAGCCTCATGATGGCAAAGACTTTATCTGTTTTGTTCATTATTATATCTCCAGGACCCACATATAGGTAATCAATATATACTTGGAGATTAACTAACCAATGTTAAATTAATTGCCCAATATCTTAGGGCTTTAGTTTTTTCATCTGTAAGCCAAGAGATAAAGTAGATCATCCTCACAATCCTTAGCAGATGGAGCTAATCTGTGTCATGATTTGTGAAGAGTTCTGATGGCTGCAATTAGTATGAAATGCATTAAAAATGTAAGATGGACTATTGGATGCATAGCGGGATGAATAGACAGGCACAAAGCAAGTGTAATATGTTAATTTGGGGAATATAGGTAGTGGGTATAAGGATATTTGTTTTATACTTCAACTTTCCGTGTATCTTAAATTTTTCAAGATAAAATGTTGGGGAAAATATGTGATTCAGAATAGCCTAAAACATAGATTTTGATAGAAAAAGAGCTGAAGAAAACAATTCAATATAAAAATAATCAACAAGAGTTCAATATTATGAATAGAACAAAGATATGAAATAAATGTATACATTTTAATAAAACTGTGTGAACTTGCAAAAAATCTATGTAAGTAGTCAAACCAATAAGTATATTGTAAGAGTTTAGATGACAGACAACAATCATAGGAGACTACTCAGGTGGAAAAAGAGTACTTAATGTAGTCAGTGATATTTCAGCTGGGTATTGAACGATGTACATAATTTGGATGGGTAATGAAGATAAGAAAAGTAATTTTTTAGAAGCTGAAGATAGCTAAAAATGATAAAGGGAATATATGTGTAGAGCAAGAATGCAAAAACAAGGACAGTGAATTTTATATCAGCTTAGCTGCAACTGAAAAGGAGGAGATAGGATCGGAAAACAATAATAATGATAAATAACATGTGTTAGAATCTTTCTTATATGTATGAGATACCTGTACATAGCACTTTCCATGCATTATCTCATTTAATCCACAAAACAACCATATGAGATATTACAACTACAATCATTACAATAAGGGAACTGAAGTTTAGAGAAGTTTGGTAATTTGCCCAAGGTTACACAGCTAACAAGTGGTAAAGTGGCACTGAAACCATGTTTGTCTAACCTGAAAGCCCAAATACTTAACCATTAGAAATGCCTCTCTGATAAATTGAGGCCAGACTCTAGGGGGGCTTACCCACCAAGATAGGGAGTTTGGTCTCCACTCTCTAACTGGAGATCCACTGAAAGATTTTGATGATCAGAGATCTTAAAAGAAGTGTACCTTAAAGAAATAAGCAAGAGATTGAAGCCAGAAAGCCCAATTAAGAGACTGTAACAATAAGAGATGTGAAAAAATGTTTTACTCCAGAATAATACCTTTGGAGCCAGAATAAAGGAATAGCCTTTAAGAAGAAATAATCTATTGACCTCTTCCTACTAATATAATATTGAGAAATTCACTGCTTTAGTATTAAATATTCAGCTCAAAAGTGTCTTTAGGAGTTATATTGTGTTAGCTCAGTGGAACTCCAAAGGCAAATGAGCAGCCCAAATGTCATTCCAGTCTACTCACCAAGCCACTCAGGTTTCAGGGCTGGTTTGAGAATCTTTAGAGTATTATTTTCAAAGATTTTATTATTTATTTATTTATTTATTTATTTATTTATTTATTTATTTGAGAGAAAGAGAGACAGAGGGAGCATGACTGGAGGGGGCGGGGGGGGGCAGAGGGAGAGGGAGAGGGAGAAGCAAACTCCCCGCTGAGCAGGGAGGCTGATGTGGGGCTCCATTCTAGGACTCTGAGATCATGACCTCAGCCAAAGTCAGATGCTTAACTGACTGAGCCATTGAGGCACCCAGAGAGAGTCTTTAGAGTATTGATAGGTCAGGCTTGGTTGAGCCATCTACAGGGCTCCTTTGGACCAAGTCTTCCAACTCTCTATTACCATCCATGAGCTCTACAATGGATCCAAGAATCCAAACCTGTGTCATCCCAAGAGTTATCCAGCAGAGGCAATCTCCTTTCCCAAAGAATTGGATCTAGAACAACCAGGGTTTGTTAGGCAGTCACTGAATTTGACCTGATTCACTGGGATGGCTTTTACTTTCTATTGTGAGCTGCCTGAAGGAGTTAGTTGAAAGGTGGACATTCTTATCAAAAGAGATATATATATGGATATGGAGGTGGATGAAAATGAGAGAGGTGGTGTTCCTTGGGGAACATTTATTTACAGATGGTGTGGGCTTCCTGAAAGAGCTCTATGGTGTTTCTTCTTCCCCTCTCTCTGTTGCAGGTTATTTCTTGATAAAGGTGAAAGGCGGGGGGTGGGGGCGGAGTATGGACTGTGAAACAAGGAAAGAAAAGATTCCTGAAAATATAGACCAGTGGACCAACACATATGTGTGTGTGTGTGCATATGTACATGTGTGTGACTATATCAATATCCAAAAAAGGTAGAAAGCAAGTTCTCAAAGAATGATAGGGTATTGAAGAGGGTGTGTACATCAGACAGAATCAATAATTGCATTATTTTCCCCACATATTTACACTCAAAGACTTTGAAGTCCAAGGAGATTTGTAGAAGGAAGAGTACCATTCAAGTTGAAGCCCAAAGCTCAGACACTCAGAAATCACCTGTAAAGGATAGCCTCATGGGGCTATTGTGAGAATCTAACAAAAATATAGATGAATCAGTTCTTTATAAGCTGTAGAAAGCCTTTAAATTGCAAGATGCTATATAAACTGTAAAATACTATACAAATGTAAGGGATGCTGACTATGATTACTTGAGGAGGAAAATATTATTCTGAATCTGGTCTGTGGCTTGAGAATAGGCGGTAATAAGGTTATTTTTAACAAACAACAGAACTTGCCTGTTGAAATGCATCTTTTTTCTTTCAAAATTAATAATCTTGATGGGGCTTGACATTTATTTCAAAGAGAAATAATTCAAAACATATGAGACTCCTTTAATGGGATTAATTTCCTTCAGAACCAGTTTATAAACCACACAAAATTATCTCATTAATTTGTAGTTGCATTTTGTTTCGAGCCTTACATATTATCTAGCTTAATCATGATTGACTCAAAAATAATTTTACATGTTTTTTAAAAATCAAAATTCACTCCCTAAAACAATAATTCTTAACCATTTTTTGTGTGTTGAGGACCTGACAAAATGTACAACACAGAGAATAGTCTGCATGGGAATCTGTATTTTCCCAGGTAAAGAACTCCTGATCTTCCACAAGTCACAGAAATTTAAATTTGAGGGTTACAGAGCTGAGGATGATCATTTTCTGAGCATAAGCATCCATCTTGCTGGAATAAATGTTTAGTCTCCCAAAGGAATTGTTTGAAGGAAACCACACCACTGTTGGAATGATCACATGGTATGCATATCTAAAAATTAGGCCATTAGAGTCATACAGGATTTGTGTCGTCATTTCCATAGCTGCAATGGTTTTGTTGTGTGTGTGCATGTGTGTGTGTGTGTTTGTACATGCACGCTCTTTTCTAGTGGGATGCCTACGGCAGCAGCATTTGCCTCCCTAGGTGTCTACCCTCAACTCAATTTAGCCAACCTAATCTGAAAGAGGCATAGCCCTAGGAAAAGCATCTAATGGGCTGAAGTTGCCCTAGAGGCCCACCTGGTTACCAGAGAAGAAGAAAGGCATGATTGGCATTTGTTTAGCTGCTCCTGGAGAAGTCCTGGCCAAGGGGAGATTTGGGGCTGGCTTCCACTGATGTTCTCTTCATGAAACAGAGAGGATTTATCGTGATCCTCTTAAACACCAACCACTGTTAAGAATAGACTTTAGATTAATTAATTCATTTATTTTTTATTCAAGTATAATTAACATACAGTATTAAATTAGTTTCAGATGTACAATATAATGATCCAACAATTCTATACATTTTTCACTGCCCATAAGATAAGCATTCTTTTAATTCCCCTTATCTATTTCATCTATCTTTCCAGCTACCTCTGGCAACCATCAGTTTGTTCTCTGTATTTAAGAGTCTGTTTTCTTGTTTATTCCTTTTTTCCAAATGTTTATTACTATCTTCATTTGTTTCTTAAATTCCACATGAGTGAAATCATATGGTATTTGCCTTTCTCTGACTCTTTTTTCACTTAGTATTACATCCTGTAGGTCCACTCATGTTACAAATGGCAAGATTTCAATCTTTTTTATGGCTGAATAATATTCTGTAGTATATACACATCACATCTTTTTTCATTAAAAAAATTAAAATTAAAATTTAATTTAATTAACATACACTATATTATTAATTTCAGAGGTAGAATTCAGTGATTCATCTGTTCTATATAACACCCAATGCTCATTACTTCAAGTGTCCATCACCCAGTTACTCAATCCCCCACCCATCTCCCCTCAAGCAACCCTGTTTGTTCCCTGTAGTTAAGAGTCTCTTATGATTTGTCTTCCTCACTGTTTTCCTCTTATTTTTCCTTCACTTCCCCTATGTTCATCTGTTTTGTTTCTTAAATTCCATCAATGAGTGAAATCATATGGTATTTATCTTTTTCTGACAGACTTACTTCACTTAGCATAATACCTCTAGTTCCATTCACATCATTGTGAATGGCAAGATTTCATTCTTTCTTGATGGCTAAGTAATATTCCATTGTATGTATATACCACATCTTCTTTATCCATTATTCTGTTGCTAGATATCTGGGCTCTTTCCACAGTTTGGCAATTGTGGACACTAATGCTATAAACATTGGGGTGCATGTGTCTCTTTGGATAACTGTGTTTGTATCCTCTAGATAAATACCTAGTAGTGCAATTGCTGAGTCATAGGGTAGCTCTATTTTTAATTTTTTGAGGAACCTCCATACCATTTTCCAGAGTGGCCTCACCAGTTTGTATTCCCACCAACAATATAAGAGGTTCCTCTTTCTCCACATCCTCACCAACATCTGTTGTTTCCTGAGTTGTTAATTTTAGCACTTTTTACTGGTGTGAAGTGGTATCTTATTGTGATTTGATTTGTATTTCCCTGATGCCGAGTGATGTTCAGCATTTATTCATGTGTCTGTTGGCCATTTGTATGTCTACTCTGGAGAAATGTCTATTTATGTCTTCTGCCATTTCTTGACCAGGGTTTTTGTTTTTTTGGGGTGTTGAGTGAGATAAGTTCTTTATCGATTTTGGATAGCAGTCCTTTATATGATAAGACATTTGCAAATATCTTCTCCCATTCATAGGTTGCCTTTTAGTTTTGTTGACTGTTTCCTTTACTGTGCAAAAGTTTTGTTGTTGTTTTTAATCTCAGTGAAGTCCCAATAGTTCATTTTTGCTTTTGTTTCTCTTGCTTTGGAGACATGTCTAGCAAGACGTTGCTGTGGCTGAGGTCACAGAGTTTGCTGTCAGTTTTTTCCTCTAGGATTTTGATAGATTCTTGTCTCATATTTATTTAGGTCTTTCATCCATTTGAGTCTATTTTCGTGTAGGGTGGTAAGAAAGCAGTCCAGTTTCATTCTTCTGCATGTGGCTGTCCAATTTTCCCAACACCATTGAGAGAGACTTTTTACCATTGGGTATTTTTTCCTGCTTTATCAAAGATTAGTTGACCATAGAGTTGAGGGTTCTTTATTCTGTTCTGTTGATCTATGTGTCTGTTTTTGTGCCAGTACCATAACGTCTTGATGATTACAGCTTTGTATTATGCTTGAAGTCTAGAATTGTAATGCCTTCAGCTTTGATTTTCTTTTTCAACATTCCTTTGGCTATTCGAGGTCTTTTCTGGTTCCATGAAAACTTTAGAATTGTTTGTTCCAGTTCTGTAAAAAATGTTGATAGTCTTTTGATAGGGATTGCTTTGAATGTGTAGACTGCTTAGGGTAGTATGGACATTTTGTTCTTCCAATCCATGAGCATAGAATGTTTTTCCATTTCTCTGTGTCTTCCTCAATTTCTTCCATGAGTGTTTTCTAGTTTTCTGAGTACAGATCCTTTATCTCTTTGGTTAGGTTTTTTCCTAGGTATCTTATGGTTTTTGTTGCAATTGTAAATGGGATCAATTCCTTGATTTCTCTTGCTTCTGCCTCATTGTTAGTATATATAGAATTGCAATGGATTTCTGTGCATTGATTTTATATCCTCCCTCTTTGCTGAATTCCTATATCAGTTCTAGCAATTTTCTGTTGGGGTTTTTGTGATCTGTGAAGAGTGAAAGTTTGACTTCTTTGCCAATTTGGATGTCTTTCATTTCTTTTTGTTGTCTGAATGCTGAGGCTAGGACTTCTAGTACTATGTTGAACATTGGTGGTGATAGTGGGCATCCTGTTGTGTTCTTGAACTTAGGGGAAAGGATCTCAGTTTTTCCCCATTGAAGATAATATTCACTGTGAGTTTTTCATATAAGGCTTTTATGATATTGAGACATGTTCCCTCTATTCCTACACTGTGAAGAGTTTTAATCAAGAAAAGATGTTGTACTTTGTCAAATGCTTTTTCTGCATCTATTGAGAAGATCATAGGGTTCTTGTCCTTTTGGTAATGTGGTGCATCACATTGATTGATTTGCAGATGTTGAACCACGCTTACATCCCAAGAATAAATTTTACTTGGTTGTGGCGAATAATCTAAATAGCCAATAGGTTAAATCCTACTGGCTAGTCTGTTGGTGAGAATTTTTGCATTCATGTTCATTAGGGATATTGGTCTGTAATTCTCCTTTCTGATGGGACCTTTGGTTTTGAGATCAAGGTAAGGTTGGCTTCATAGAATGAGTTTGGAAATTTTCCTTCCATTTCTGGTTTTTGAAACAACTTCAGAAGAATAGGCATTAATTCTTATTTAAATGTTTGGTAGAATTCTGCTGGGAAACCATCCAGCCCTAGACTCTTGTTTGTTGGGAGATTTAAAAACAATTTTTTGTAAAGATTTAATTTCTTTACTTAACAGATACTGAGAGTGAGAGAGAACACAGAGAGAGAGGAAGAGGCAGATTCCCTGCAGAGCAGGGAGCCCTATGTGGGGCTTCATCCCAGGACCCTGAGATCATGACCTGAGCTGAAGGCAGATGCTTAACTGACTGAGCCACCCAGGCACCCCTGTTGGGAGATATTTGATTACTGATTCAATTTATTTGCTGGTTTTGGATCTGTTCAGGTTTTCTATTTCTTCCTGTTTCAGTTTTGGTACTTTATGTTTCTAGGAATGCATCCATTTCTTCCAGATTGCCTAATTTGTTGGCATATAATTTCTTATAATATTCTCTTATAATTATATTTCTTTGATGTTGGTTGTGATCTCTCCTCTTTCATTTATGATCTTATTTATTATTCCTTTCTCTTTTCTTTTTGATAAGTCTGATTAGGAATTTATTGATCTTATTAATTCTTTCAAGGAAACATCTCCCAGTTTTGTTGATCTGTTCTACCTTTTAAAACATTTCTATATCATTGACTTCTGCTCTAATCTTTGTTATTTCTCTTCTCCTGCTGGATTTAAGCTTTCTTTGCTGTTCTTTTTCCAGCTCCATTAGGTGTAAGGTTAGGTTGTGTATTTGAGGCTTTTCTTGTTTCTTGAGAAAGGCCTGTATTGCCATATATTTCCCTTAGGACCACTTTTGCTACATCCTAAAGGTTCTGAACTGCTGTGTTTTCATTTTCACTTGCTTCCATGTATTTTTCAAATTCTTTAATTTACTGGTTGACCCATTCATCCTTTAGGGGGATGCTCTTTAGTCTCCATGTATTTGTGGTCCTTCCAAATTTTTTCTTGTAGTTAACTTCAAGTTTTAAAGCATTGTGGCCTGAAAATATGCATGGAAAATCTCAGTCTTTTGGTACTGATTGAGACCTGATTTGTGACCAAGTATGTGAGCTATTCCGAAGAATGTTCCATGTGCACTTGAGATGAATGTGTATTCTGTTGCTTTCAGATCAAATGCTCTGAATATATCTGTGAAATCCATCTGGTCCATTGTGTCATTCAAAGCCCTTGTTTCACTGTTGATCTTCTGCTTAGATAATCTGTCCATTACAGCAAGTGAGGTGTTAAAGTCCCCTATTATTGTATTATTATCAATGTGTTTCTTTAATTTTGTTATTAGTTGGCTTATATAATTGGCTACTTTCAAGTTAGGGGCATAAATATTTATAATTGCTACATCTTCTTGTTGGATAGACACTTTTGTTATTATATAATGTCCTTTACATTCTTTGGTTTATTTTTTATTTATTTATTTATTTATTTATTTATTTATTTATTTATTTACATTCTTTGGTTTAAAGTCTAATTTGTCTGATATAAGGATTGCTACTCTAGCTTTCTTTTGATGTCCATTAGCATGATAAATGGTTTTTCACCCCGTCATCACTTTCAATCTGGAGGAGTCTTTGGGTCTAAAATGAGTCTCTTATAAGCAGCAAGAGGGTCTTTTTTTTTTTTTTTTTTTTGCCAGTCTGATACCCTGTGTCTTTTGATTGGAGCATTTAGTCCATTTACATTTACGGTATTTACTGAAAGATATGAAGTTAGTGCCATTGTATTACCTTTGTAAAGTTGCTGTTCCTATAGATTGTCTCTGTTCCTTTCTGGTCTTTGTTACTTTTGGGCTCTCTGTTCACTCAAAGGATCCTCTTTAATATCTCTTGCAGGGCTGATTTAGTGATCACAAATTCTCTTAGTTTCTGTTTTTCCTGGAAACTCTTGATCTCTCCTTCTATCCTGAATGTCAGTCTTCCTGGATAAAGATTCTTGGCTGCATATTTTTCCCATTCAGCACGTTGACTATATCATGCCAGTCCTTTCTGGCCTGCCAGGTCTCTGGACAGGTCTACTGACACTCTTATGTGTCTGCCCTTGTAGGTTAAAGACCTCTTGTCCTGCACTGCTTTCAGGATTTTCTTTTTATCTTTGAATTTTGCAAGTTTCACTATAATATGTTGAAGTGTTGACATATTTTTATTGATTTTGTTGGGGGGAGGGTGTTCCTTTGTGCCTCCTGGACTTGAATGCTTGTTTCTTTCCCCAGATTAGGGAAGTTCTCAGCTATAATTTGTTCACATAAATTTTCTGTCCCTTTCTCCTGCTCTTCATCTTCTGAGACCCCTATTATCTGGATGTTATTTCACTTTATGAATTGCTGAATTCTTGAAGTCTCCCTTTGAGATCCATTAGTTGTCTTTCTCTCTCTTTTCAGCTTCCTTATTCTTTCATTATTTTATCTTTTATATCACTGTCTCTTCAGCTTCATTTAGCTTCATTGTTAAAGCCTCTATTTGTGACTGCATCTCAGTAATAGCATTTTTAATTTCAGCCTGATTAGATTTTAGTTCTTTCATTCATACAGTAAGGGGATTCTCTAGTGTCTTCTATGCTTCTTTCAAGCCCACCTAGTATTTTTATAATCATTGTTTTAAATTCTAGGTCAGATATTTTACTTATATCTGTATTGATTAAATCCATGGTGGTGAGTATTACCTCCTGTTCATTCTTTTGGGGTGAATTTCTCCATCTGTCATTGTGTCCAGAAAAGAAAGGAGGAAAGGAAAAGAAAAAAGAAAAAAATCCAGCAAAAACAGCAATAACGAAAACAAAAACAAAAACAAAAACACAACAACTTCAAGAAGTGCTTCTGCTATATTATGCATACAACCTGTTGTTGTGTTTTAGCTGCTCTTTTCTGTTGTACCTTCCTCTACAGAGTTCCTCCTTGCTATAGTGCAGTGTTTGGGCCTTTATGTAGGGAACTTTGATTTTTTTTTTTTTTTTGACACGATAAGCCTCGCATCTGCCACATTCTCTCCCTCCAACTGTACAGATTGTTTCCTTAATCCTCAGGTAATCTTTCTAGTTGTTCAAAATAGTTGAATGTTGATTTGATTTAGCTTTTGGAGACCAGGATTATCCAAGAGAAGCACATCTGATATAAATGATATATAAAACTGGAATTCTGGAGAGTAAGAACTGAGGCAAGAAGAAATTTTCTTCTTCTATTCATGTGTTCTCACCATGGCCTGAGGCAGAGGACAGAGACCTGCCCAGGGCCCAGGTGATGCTTGGTGGTGTAGACCACTAGGATTTAGCAATAAGCCAAGTGCCTTCCAATTGAGTCTCCTGTGTTCTTTTCATCTTCCTTATCCATTCATCTATTGTTGGATGCTTCAGTTGTTTCCCTATCTTGGCTATTGTAAACACCACTGCAATAAATAGAGGGGTACATATATCTTTTCAAATTAGTGTTTTCCTTTTTTGGGTAAATACCCAGTAGTGGAATTGCTGGGTCATATAGTAATTCTATTCTTAATTTTTGAGGAAACCCCATCTGTCTACACAAGTTTGCATTCCCAGGAACTGCACAAGGGTTCCCTTTTCTCCAGATCCTTGCCAATGCTTGTTATTTCTTGCATTTTTGATTTTAGCAATTCTGACAGGTATAAAGTGATAATTCATTGTGTCTTAATTTGCAGTCCCCTGATTATTAGTGATGTTGAGCATCTCCTAATGTGTTTTGGCCATTTGTAGGTCTTCTTGGAAAAATGTCTATTCAGATCCTCTGCTCATTTTTTAATTGGATTATTCAGGGTTTGTGTGTGTGGTGTGTGTGTGTTATAGGTTCTTCATATATTTTGGATATTAACCTCTTATGGGATATATCATTTGCAAATATCTTCTCCCATTCAGTAGGCTGCCTTTTTGTTTTGTTGACAGCTTCCTTTGCTGTGCAGAAGCCTTTTATTTTGGTGTAGTCCCATTTGTTTAATTTTGCTTTTGTTTTATTTCCCTTGCCAGAGGAGACATATCTAGAAAAATGTTTTAATAGCTAATGTCAAAGAAATTACTGCCTGTTTTCTTCCAGGAATTTTGTCTAGAAGAACGGCTCTCACATTTAAGCCTTTAATCCATTTTGAGTTTATTTTTATGTATGGTGAGAGAAAGTGATATAGTTTTATTCTTTTGCAGGTAGCTGTCCAGTTTTCCCAACACAATTTACTGATGAAGCTTAGCTCAGTTAATCTTTAAAATAATCTCCTCAGAAAGGTACTACTGTTCTAATTTCATAGCTGAGAAAATTGAGACACATAAAAGCTATAATCAAAGTCAATTAGCTAATAATTAGCAAAGCCAGAATTTAAATTCAGATTTGATTTTAGCCCCTTCCTGTGGCCCAACACTGTCTCTTCCATTTCTTTCCTGGCTTCTAAAATGTTCTGTAAGCCTAGGCCTCCCTGGAGGGCTCTTGGAAGTGAAACCTATTCATTTATCTTACGAAGGACAGTGTCTCAAATGGCCCATCAGACACCTAGAACTGAGACTCATTTACTGTTATTACTAACTTTCTTCATGACCTTGGCCAGCTCCTTAAGTTCCCTGGGCCTCAGTTTTCTCAATTGTAAAATGAGAGGATAGGACTAGATGAAACCTCCAGCTGTAAAATTCAGTGACTGTATTCTGTGTGCTCACCCCATTTCTCTAGTGGGCATGTCTCCTCATCCTGTGGGCTGCTCACAACTCACTAGTAGGGTGCTCCCCTTCTCTGACACTCAAGCTAGAAGTATGCTCCACCCCCATAACACCTACTGCTTGTTGTACTGCTTGTTGCATTTTACATTTATTTGGCTTTTTTTTCATTCTCCTTCCACATCTTATCTGAATTTAACTGAATTCCACAAATATTTTTATTTCTTTAACTTCTATATAGTATTCCAATTTATGAGTAAACCACAATTTATGTTCTAATTCCTCCATGAGAGACAATTGGTTGTTTCCATTTTTTCATAAATGGTGCTGTGACTAATATCCTTTTACTTGCCTTCTTGAGTACATGTGCAAGTGGATGTCTAGAAATGGAATTATTGAGTAATAGGGTTTATGCATTAAATATTGCCAAATTGTTCCCCTAAGTGGTAGTACCAACATATGTTCCCATGTGCAATGTGTAAGCATTCTGACTCCTATTTCTTTACCAATGCCTATCAAGCTTAATTTTTTCCCAAACTAACATTTTGACTGTGTATGTCTTACAGCACTGATCACTTCCTTCTTTATATTTGTATATATGCTACCTTCTCTACTGGATGGTAAATTTTATAAGGGCAGAATTTTTGCTTAATCCATTTTTATATTCTTCCGACAAAATGTGTTGAGCTTAGTAAATATACAAACAAGAGTTGTGAGCAAATAAATATGCAGAATTAGTTAATCTTGACCCAAGGAGATGGGAAGTTCCATGGGGCTGGGATGAAGTGTTGTATCCTTGTTAATCTGGGGTAAAGATATGGGTAGGGAATCCCCATGAGCTGCCTAAAGGGCTGCAGAGTGGTCATGACTGGCCTACAGACTGAAGGCTTCAAGATCTATGTGGACTATCACCAACCTTGGAAGATCCCAGGTTTAGATCGTTTATTTTTATCACAATATTAAATATTTATTGACTGTGGTGAGTGGCAAATTTCCCAATCTCTGAGGCCAGCTTTATTATGTGCCAAGAGGAGTGTTTCTAAATGGAACTCCCCCACCTCTGACCCCACCCCATTACTAAGGGTTGAGTAGAATCCATGTGTCCTTTGGACTAGGGTGCTACATGACCTATGGTAAATGCCTCCCCTTTTTGTCACCCTAGCAGTTCCTGGCTGACTCATTTTCTAAATAAGCCATTTGTGGTTTTTGGTCTGACATCACATGTGGAAGAATGAGTAATTTTTTAAGAACCAGAACTATATTCAATCAGAATAAGATACATTGTGTATGTTACTCATGGTTCTAAGACAAGGGGTCAACACTAATAAGTTCTCTGACCTTCTCCCGCTGCTCCTTTCCTGGGGCCAATGTATAGAAAGAAGGTAAAAGAAGGAAGAAGGTATAGATGTGAAGAATTTTTGTGTGTATTTCTTATTTTGCTTTCACATGACATACAATTTAATAAAATTATATCTTATTTCCTTTGCTAGATTAAATAAAAATAATACAGCAAAATTGTCAAGGTCATGAGTTATACTGCTATACTGCTTGGATCCAAATCTCAGTTCTACTGCATGACAGCTCGGTGAATTTGATCAAGTTATTGAATCTTGATGTGCCTCCATTTCTTCATTTGTAAAACAGTAATAGTACCTATAATATAGGATTCTTGGAGGGAGTAAATGAATTGATATATGTTAAGTACCTTAGAATTGTGCCTGAAACTTAGTAAGCACTATGAAAATGTTAGTAAACATTTCTTTGACTCCATCACAGTGTTTATGCTCATAGTAAATGCTCAAGAAATGCTTTTTGATGAAATGAATGCATTCTACTAAACATTTTTAGAATTGAAGGGACAGAAATGACCACAAATGGCAGACTCTTGTTTGGAAATAGAAGGAACCTTGAAGATCAATTCCCTGGAGTGTAGGGAGTTCTCTGCCCCCCACCTTTTTCTTTAGTTTAATAGTTCATTCTCTAGTTATGTATGTTGTTGAGGGAGGAGGGCTTCCACACACCTCCCACCCCACCCAGTGAGCCACTCAATGGGAAGTTCTACTTCCGATTTTTTGTAAGAAGGAGGTAGAGTTCTGGATCCTTGAACCTTGAAACCATGGGCTGAGTTAGAAAGGAGACCCTGGTGCCAGAGAACTTCACTCTCTGGCCTTTCGGCATCTACTGCTTATGAGGAGGGTTAACAAGATAGCGGCATTCAGTTGAGTATTATTTTGTTGAGTCAGGATGGGTATGTGTTGGAAATTATATAGATATAATGTTAATATACTGGTTTCCATTTATTAGTGCAGATGTGGTGCTTGTCTTCACAGGATTTGTAATCTTTGGGAGCCTACTCTTATGTGAGCTGTGAAGAAGCCAGAATGAAATCCCTTGTAGAGCCCACCCTCAATCACAGACCTCTTTAGGATGCCTGAGGCCAGGCTTGTGGGATTCCATTCCTCAGAGCTGGTTGGTCCAGCCTCATTGGCACCACCATGTGGCTTTGGGTGAGGAGCTTGATGGACCAGACAAGTAGGTCTAACTTGGATGCCATAGGAACAAGGGTGCTATGCTTACTAGAAAGGCCACAAATTTAGTAAAAGTGGTAGAGATGTTGAGTTACCAAAGGAAGTTCAGTTGTCCTGCAGGAAACATTCACTGGAAGATGTCAAGGAGGCCCAGCATATGTGACATCTAAAGGATAGCCATGCTCTCAACCACTTGCATACAGTCAGTCACACATAAACACATTCACAAACATACTGGCAAAAACAGCTTCACTCTCCTAGACTTTTCCCTTCCCTATACTTGCAAGCACACACGTATGTCTCACATATACTCTCTCAGCCAAAAGGGTGGCCTAGGGGATCCCTCACAGCTGAATCAAATGCTGGTTAATGCTGCTGCTTTTATTACACCAAATGTCTTAACATTTATTTGGAGATGAACACAAAACTTGGCATACTGCTGTTACAGTGGCATGCATTCTCTACAATGCAGCTTCGGAGCTCAAGATCACTGCAGCACGCACATAAGAACTGCTCTCCGGAGGAGAGAAAAGGTAGGGGGGATCTTGTTCTCTCCAGTATCGACAGACTAAAGGTGCTTTGCCATGAGAGTGGTCGAGGAATCTATTGTGTTGGGCAGGTGTGTTTTAAACAGCTACACATGTACGACACGGAATCCAAGTGTGGGTAAGTTCCTAACACTTAGAGCCAAGAGCATTTTGGGGTAAGTATATCCCCAAATAGGCAGCACTGACTAAACCGCGGGCATGCTTAGCACTGCATCTGAGGTTAAGCTACCAAGAGTCCTCAGTGAAGGGAATCCTGTTTCATGAAGAAGAATAAGACATGACGGCGCTGTCACAATAAGGCCACTAAACTCACAGCAAACGATGACCTCAGAGGAAGCGCTTAGGACTACAGGAAAGCAGCTCTATTCTCTCTGATGTCAGGTGCCCCTTGCTGGTTAGGCACTCGCCCTGAGACTTTCGCATGGTCTTTTCTGAGCTGCACAATATCACTTAGCACAACGGAGCAGAGGAAAGGGCCACACACATCAAGGTCATGGGACACCACCAAGCGTGGCTGACTATTGGCAAATGTCTCAGATAGATGCCTTTCCCAGTTGGGCTAGGTGCCCCCGTGTTATCTGGAGAGCTAATCTGAAAAGAGGCTGGCAAAGGACTTCCTCAAGCTCCGGATGGTCTCCGCTTTGGCTTCATCCTCATTGGCTGAAGACCGGAAGAAGGAGGATTCAGAGAAGCTGAAGGCATTTGTCAGGGACTGCGACTTGCTTGAAGATAAAAACCAGAGAGAATGTGAGAGAGGGTGTTCCCAGTGAGGGAGGGAAAGACGGTGACATGAGAATATACAACCGAACCCCACTCCCACCCCAGGGAGACCAGGGTGACGGAGGAGAAAGCCAGTGGAGTGCTGCCAGGACCCGGGGAGGCCCCTGTGCTATCATCCTCACCTTCAGTGCTGCTAAACAGAAAAGGATGGGGGCAGTGTGGGAGAAAGGGAGAGGGGGGAAAAGAGAAAGGAAAGAGGGAGAAGGAGCGACTTAAAAGCTGTTTCTTATACTTAATGCTAAACTAAATGGCTTACAAGCTACATTTCAGAGGTCCCAATTGGTAAGTACTAATCTAGGAATCTCATACCTTTTCCTTCTGATTAAATATAGCAACTAGGGGACCTTAGACTCTCTGCACTCTCTTTTCCATCAACTGTCTAGTGGTGAAGCCAGCATCAGAAGACCTGGGTCAAAGTGTTGGATCTGCCCTTCACTCAGTCTTGTGCTTCTCTGGACTTGGTTTCTCATCTGTCATGTGCAGATGTTTTGTAAAATGCTCTCTAGGATTTCTCCGGTCTTTATACTCTGCTTTTTTTTCTCTGATTCCAAATAAACTTGGAATAAACTAAGGCCTCAAGTTATCTGCTTTTAAAATGGACATGACCATCCTTTGTAGCCTTCCTCAGAGGAGCCCTAATATGAGGTCGGTGCAGTTCAGGATATCCAGGGGCAAAAGAGATACATATCAGGTGTACACAAGGACGTTAGGCAGTTTTCTCATTAAAAACTCAAATCACACACATTTTAGGAATCTATTTTTCCCCTGAGACCTAGGGATTCAGAGAGGAAAAAGACAAGAACGTCAAAGGGAGGCCAAACCCAGTACTTGAGAAGAAAATACAAGGTATGGTATCTCCAGTGGTCTCTCATGTCTCCCTGACTTTCACTGTCTCTTTCCTGATGATTTCTAGCTATAGAACTCTTCTCCTGATGTCTTAGGGCCCCCAACCCTTCTCTACATTTGGTGTCAGTCCCCAACATTCCCTTCTATGGGAGTGTGAGCAGTTTCTCTCCTACAGTGACTGTGAACAGATGGCCTTCCATTATGGTTGAGGATGAGCCCCAAACATGCTGGCCTCTGGGAAGGAGGGCCTCCTCTGCATGCACAGCCAGGGGCATGGCATATAAGCCTCTTGCTTGTTGGCTCTATTCAACAAATTCAGCCCAAAGGCAGTGACAACCCAAAGATCAGCCCTCAGACTAGGGCTAGAATTGACTAATGAGAAGGTAAGGGAGATTTTAAAAGTCAGCATGCAGAAAACAATTGGATTGAGGGGAGGTTATGGGGCAGGTGAGAGGTGAAATGTGCCACTGGCCAGAGTTGGGGAGCAGTAGTGGATAATGCCCCTCCAGTCATGAGGGTTGGAAGACCCAGAGAAAGTGGTCATCTGGACTACCTGAGCCTGAATCCTAACCAAATCTCTGAGCAGTTTATTCAACTATACATGACCAGACCATGTCTAAGTAGCTTTCTTTTCTCCCTCCCTGAAGATTCCCATCACCTCACTCTGAGAAGCACAGATGGATCACTCCCATCCCTGCAGGCCATACCTGTCTCTGCTGACAGTGATGACAGAGGTCTGTGTGGGGACAGTGGAGAGAGGTATCTCTGGTTCTAGGGGAGAGGGCACCATCCAACTCAGGTTCTTTCCATCCTAAGTACAGCTATACTGCTTCCCATGAACCCTCAGTTCTTCCTCTGAAGCAGGACTGTGTAGGGGGAGCTTTTAAGGAGTGAGGAAGACCAAGAAGATGGAGTTCCTCAGGGTGTCTCTAGCTGGGCCTTCCTTTGATGGCCACGCCAGAAACTGACCTCCTTCTAACAAAGCTGAAGGTAAAAAGTTGAAATGGATTTAACTACTTCCCCCTTTTCCTTCTGGGCAGCCTTGCTGATTGCACACCCTAAATTCTGAGTCAGAGGCAGGAAAGAGGATTTTTTAAAAAAAATTTTGACACACACACACACACATGCACACACGCACAGAAAAAGGAATGGAAAAAAGAGTGGGAGACAGGATTTAAAAAGAAAGAAAGAAAGAAAGAACCACTCTAAGCTAATATAAGAATAGGAAAAGGGCAGTAACTCTGCCTTATTGGCATTCCCCAGGAAGAAAGGGGAGGGTTTGAGCTTTTAGCTAGACCTTAGACTTTCACTTCCTTCTTTTCTACCCTCCCCAATCAACCCCAACCATACCCCCAACCAAAAAAATAACCCAAAACCAAAACCAAAAAAAGCCCCACAAAAATATCTGTAGAAGAAAGCCTGAACAAGGGTGCTTTCTAGCAGCTCTGGAGCCTAAGGCCGGTGAGGAGGGGCAGGAAGAGGGGAGGGGAAGGAGCTGCTGAGTTGTCTCTTACTTGAGCTGTGGGTGAGGCTGGGGCTTCTGTGGTGGAGCAGCCGGGGGTGGCTGGGCCTCTGCCAGGGAGCTGCTGCTGGAGGGTGCATCTCCGTGGGTGGTGGAGGAAGAAGAGGAGGAGGAAGAAGAGGAGGAAGGTGGCAGTGATGGTCCAGGGGGAGGCCGGCGTGGAGGCAGCACCTTGCCTGGGGGTTGCATTCCTTGGGGTTGCCCAGGGCCCCCTAGGTTCAGTACAAGAAAAACTTCATAATTTAGCCGTATCAAAGGGTTTCCTTATTAGAATCTATGTCTTAAAGGGTGAGGTTAGTTAATTATCAAAAGGATAAGCTCTATTATAAGAAGCTACCCGAGGCTCTGTAGGGCTCCAGAGCCAGTCCCTGGTTTCCCTCATACATCTGCCACTACTTGCTCCTCCTGAGACACACAGCACCTCAGGCACAGCAGAAATCAGGAGGACAAGGAAGAAACCATGGGATGAGTGGCCCTGACCAGAAGCAAGCTTTTTTACAGAAGGCCCCCCAGAACAGAGGGACCCCACCGTTCTTCCCCAGAGGTTCCTCAGGTATAGGGCAACCTGCCCCACGGTTTACTGGGAGGTCTCAAGTTCCACACAGTAGACGCAGTACAAAGGCAATGGAAAGAGCACAGGCTTTGAATCAGAAAATCCAAGACACAGTCTATTAGTGACTCCCTGAGCAAGTCAGCAAACTTCTCTGGGCCTTAGTGTTTATAAACCATCAAACTATGAAAAAATAATCTCTAGTCTTAGTTGTCTTTCAAGATTGGTAGTGTTTCAAAGATGTTAATGGACAAGAAAGTTCTTCAAAAAGTATTGTGTGCTTAAAAAAAAAAAGTATTGTGTGCTTTATGATCATTAATGATCACAGACTTGCATTGTTTTTACGGAGCAGGGCCTTGTCCAGCTCCTGACCTGCACATGTCTGATTGCCATGCTCCGCCCAACCAGGGCTTCATTTTAACATTAACTCAAGCACATGACTAGGGGAATCTTCTGTTTCCATGTACTCTTTTGCCTCATAGTACCATCCTCAGGAGCCTCTCCCCTCTCCCCAGTGTATGTGGTGAAATTCTCCAGAAATCCAAGTCCTATTCTCCCCTGGGGTTGTTGTGGTCACCATCCCACAAAGAAGCAGCCCCTTACCCTTATCCCCACCCCCAAAAGGACCAGGATACCATTCTCTCAGCATAAGACAGAAAACCACCTGGTGGCCTGGAGGGAAAAAAAGGCCATCCTCCCTCTGGGGCAGTAAGGCAGTAAGTATGATACCTGCTTGCTCAGACTTAGGGCCGGGGCAGGGTGGTGGTGGTGGTGGTTCTTGCAGTCCAAAGTCAAAAGATGCCCCCATCAGTACATACTGACTAGTGGAAATGATGCATAATTGGCCTGAGAGATCCAACTTCTCAAGTCTCACTCTCAGCATCCACGTTCATGAGCCCATTAGAAGGAGCAGGCTTATGGAAACTCAAGAGCTAAGAGAGTTGTGTTGTAACTTAGTATCTTAGAAACACCAGAATACCCATACCCTCTGGAGAGGCAGAATTATACATCAACATCACTGTGCACCCCTGATTATCAGCGCCTCTCCTTAATACATGGCGTGGGCTCCACTGTATCAATTACCAATGAATACCAGAGTTAGTTTTACATAAATAAATACATAAATGTAATTTGGGATTGAAAACTTGAAGTTCCAAGTTCAAATTGGATAACCAGTGAAGATGAAGCCGACAGACCAGCATATTTCATGTTAACCAGTTTTTGCCTCTTCCAAAGTTTGGCATCATTTGTATTAGCCTTTTCTTGCAAAGTACAGCAGGTGGATAGCTCAACCTCTTATACCAGGAACCTGAGTTCTTTCCCACTTGCACAGAGATACTTGAATAGCCAGAAACTTTACAACTTAACACTGAAGACAGATATAACTTTTCCTTTATTGCACATTAAGCTGTACAAGAGAGTCACAAAAGAGAGGTACTTAAATCACACTTCCAGCATTGGCTGAGGTTTTCCCAGCTGGATTGGTACAAAAAAAGGGGACAACATCAGAAAATAAATGGATACAAAACACCTGAACAGCAATCCTATACTGTGACATGGATGTCCCCCAGGCCACAGAGTTCTCCCTTAGCATGCTGCCTGAGGGCACATGATAGTCAGGTTATGCTGCCTGCTTCCATTTGGCAGTAGGAGCCCTAATCAGTTTCTCCCCGACCTGAGAAACTTTGGCTAACACCACTCTGGAGCCTGACTGAATTCAAATGGCAACTTTGTATTTGTGGCTCACAAATGTCACATGAAAAGCACCTGAATGTTCACACTGATAACATGCAGAGAAGCAACACCACCATCAGCTCACCACTTGGACAAAAAATAAAAAATACAAAAATAAAAATGTATTCCTCCATTCTGGGAAATGTTGCTTTATTCCTTTCTACCATTTCATCAGATTGGGAGGTATTTAAGGACCTGATTCTTATGCAACTCACCTGGAAGTGCATAAATGCATATATGTATATATTTACAACAGATCGATCACCATCACCATCTAAGGGAGGGATCACAGATGAGAACACTCACACTCAGTGCATTTCTCTGTAGCCTCAGAATCTGCCAGCAACCAAAGGAGAAACTAGGGCATGTGCCCTTGACCCATACATCATACTATCAATACTATTTATTCCTCAGACCTGGAATCCAGAACGGTAACATGTCAGCATAGAAGTGAGAGGAATGTAACAGTAGAGCTAGAAGCACTTATTTAAAATGGAAACTGCTGGCATGAACTCCCACGGACCTCCATCCTAGAGGAGACCACTCAGTGCCTGTCCCAACCTGGCTAGGAGATGGCAAGATGAGGCACTGCTTTCATTAACTGCCTCAGCATAGCCCAGGAACTCTGTGTCAGAGGAAAGAGGACAAACTGGTGAGGCTTCTTCAAGAGCCATGGCTGTGGAGCCTCTGCCCCAAACACACCCAAGCTAAAATCAGAGATAGGTCTTTCCAGGAAAGATAAAACACCCCATTCTCTGGCCTCTGGGGGGGCTCTTCTAACAGCTGAAAATGAAGGCAGAAATCTACCTCATAGTTCTGTAGGCAGTGTACCCACTCTGTGAAATGGGACATTTCTCATTTGGTCTCATGATTGCCTAGGGAGAGGT
Organism: Canis aureus; assembly: GCF_053574225.1. Taxonomy (NCBI): domain Eukaryota; kingdom Metazoa; phylum Chordata; class Mammalia; order Carnivora; family Canidae; genus Canis; species Canis aureus. The sequence continues at coordinate 7,412,608 of NC_135629.1, forward strand.
CAAGAGCAAGATGGTCGAATCCTTCTCAGACTTTCAGTAGCTTCCTGCATCCTATGTCCAAAATTGCTAAAGAATCATCTCTGTACATAAATCAGGCTTTGGGGAATACAAATCAGCCTCAATTCCACAGAAGCACATAATACAGCCAATTCAGAAACAGCAACAAAGGAAAAACAACTTAGGGGACTGAGATCAACACACAGAAAATACTCACAAGTTCACTTTGATATTGCACATCAGCGGCCCCATTCTTTTTTGTCTAATCTCATAGCTATAGTTAATAATAAAAAAGAAGGTACACTGGGATATAAAGTACAAAACACATTCCCGGAAATAGCTTGTTCTTTATATTTCATGTCATCACTAAAAACACAAGAGCTCTACAGGCACAGCCAGCCTATTCACATAAACTCAAACTGCACCAAATTTTAGCAAATGGAGAAAAAGGTGGATGCCTTCAGATTCAACGGATGAAGCTATGGAAATTAGACCTTGAAAATCTCTTAAACTTCTATTTACCCTAGCCATGCAGAAAGGAAGCAAAAAGCACAATTCGTTGAAGATCCCAAGCACACTCATGGAGGTAAGCAGGGGGTGGGGGGCGCTTTAATCTGAGCCTGGGAAGGTGGAGGAGAGGAGTTGGGTTTTATTTTTGTGGTCTTTGTTTCTCCCCTGTCCAACCCCCCAGTCCTTTTTCACCCCACATTATGTAATACTTTAAAAAATACTATCAAACCACCCAGAAGATAGTCACACTGGACTTGGGAGAGGCACAATTCTTTTGTACACTGTTGACAAACAGCCCTGGAATCACAAGTTATACAGAGAAACATAAGTGAGCATTACAAGCACGAACAGGAACAGGTAAACAACCAGACAGAGGAGCTGACACTGCATAGGAAAACACAGTCCAGTCAGTATTGAAAGAATGCAGAAACGGCACCAAAGGGAGGGTCTGTTGCTCCCTCCCCGCTTTCCTTTCTTTCCTTGTTTGTTTTTGGCTTAAAATTTCTGCTTTGAAAAATGAACTACCAATCACTTTAAGAAGCTTGGACTTGTTTTGGCCCTACTGCAATGCCATTACAGTCGAGAATATACTGTAAACAACCTTGGGGGGCTGGCCGCTGAGGTGGGGTCTTGCTGGAGTCCGGATCCTTAAGTGTTCCACTCTGGAAGACAAAATGCAAAAGAGATAAAAACAAGACTGCAAGCAGATTCCGAAGAGAAACCCTGTGGCTCCATGGCATGAGTGCAGTGGGATGTGATGGGATCCATGGGATCTGGCCTAAAGGCTTCTGCTGTTCCAGAAATACACTTCAAAGGAGTTCTCAGCCTCTCTGGTGTTGCTGGGGCAAGGTTCCTAGGCAGTGGGCTTGAGACCTCCTAAACCCCCTTTTCATTTCCCTCCTTTTTAGACTTATTCTCTCTAGATGCTCTGGGTCTTCTAACAGCACCTGGTTTCTTCTCTGGTGGCTGCCTGCTGTCTAGTTCCTTCAATACTTACAGGCCCAGCTTCCTGAAGGAAAGGGAGGATCGACACCGAAGTCCAGAGATTGGGTTGGGCTTTAGGCACTTCAGGGCCCTGAGATTAGGAGCTGGACCAGATGATGAGCCCAGATTTGCCTCACTTCTGTGGAATGAACTCTGATGTGGAATCAGCTCTGGAGGTGGCTCTGGGGTCAGATCCACTCTTTGGGCTATGCTGGAACTCCCTAGGGAAGGACTTGGGGCCAGTCTTCTGTTTCCCCCAAGCCTCCTTTACCCAGAGGGAAGGGGTAAGATGTTAATGCTTGTAGAAGTGCTCAAGGCCAAGCTGTTTTTCCTTCTCAGATAGCATAATTACATTTTACCCAACAACATGGCTCCACTCCCATGTTTCCTCTCCTCCCAGCTGTGATTCTGATTATGCCCTGAAAGGATTGAAGATGCATGTGACTTCAGTTTGTCTACCATTTGAATTAAAGGCAGTGAGCAGTTGTAGCTTAAATTCAGTACAAGGGAAATGCTCTATAAAGCCTAAGAGTTGCCAAGTGTGCTCATGGTGATGTCACAGAGGGAGCTGCAGGGGCAGGGCTGTGAAATGGGCTGAGCATGTCCCCAGCATGCTCCCGCTTCCTCTTTCAGTGCTCCTCTCCCTTGTGACGTGCCCCTCAGCCCTACTCCCACATGAAAACTGTTTCTTCTCCTGTTCCCCATTTCCTATGGGCCTCCCATTCTCACCATCAGTCTCCTCTCCAGCCTTTTTCAGCTCCACTCAAGAAGAACTGAAGTGTTACCCTCTCCAGTGTCATGGTCTTTAACACCATTGTCTAAAACTATTTTACTAAGAGGATTTGGGGCAGTAGGAGGCAGAGGACCTTTGAAATGTCCTTAGTGCCACCACATCAGAGGGTACCTGTTCTATCTACAATCTCCACCCTCTCACAGATCACAGCAAGCACAACACTTGCCTTCCCATTCTTCCAAATACTGTCATGGGATCCAAGATGCTTGGTCTGAGCTCTGGCACCGAAATACCCACCACCAATACATCACCTAGAGACCACACCATCCAGTCAGGAGCAAGACCCATCCAATCTTCCCTCTCAATATCTATGATTCACCACCTTTTCCTAACTATTGCTGGTCAAGCCTGTACCATTTCTTGCTTAGACTACTAGGCAATGACTACTACTACTACACTACCAGATAGTCTCCTCTCTCTCTAATCTATCCCGTGCCTACCTAGTGTCCTCTTATGCTCCTTCCCTAATTGTGCCACTTTACTGCTTTAATAATTTATAGCTAATACTACCTATGTGCCAGGTACACGATGGGCAGTTTGATATATTGCATACCTCATAAGACCTCTCTGAGGTAGATGCTATTATTATCAACATCCCTAATTTTTAGACAAGGAAATTGAGGCCCAACTAAGTCAGGTAATTTATCCAGGGTCACACAGTAGAGGCTAATGCAGCTGGGCTGTGAGGCCAGGCAATCTGATAGTCATATTTTCTTCTATTGCCAGCAGGATGACAACCTGCCAGCAGGATGACAACCACATCCCTCAGGCTGACATCTAAAACTTGCTTCAGCATGGTTGGAATTGGCCAATCTAGCCTTCTCTCTCCCTCATGTCTTAAGCATACTGGCTCCCTCCAGGCCTGATCCCTCACTGTTTATTCTCAAGGCTAGAACACATAATTTTTTGTGCTGAGTACCCTACAGGAATACTTTTGCACCTGTTCTACCAATCCCATCCAAAACATCTTAGATGTCTAAGTAATTTTCTTCCTCATCTATGAAATCTTCCCTTCAGCTGCCCCTTTTGACTGTGATCTCTTCTCTGAAATCCTGAAACAGCATATAGGAAACTCATACTACCAAAGAGGGTCTTTGTAATGCTGTGTTGTGATCCTAAAGCCTAGATGATATGCCCAAGAAGACTGACACATCCTTCAGGCACAGACTATGTATCTTCATCTTCTCATGAATTCTTAACAAATGCAATGCCCTTGTTTTTAAAGAAAAATAGGGACATATGGCCTGGAACAGGAACTATTTATTTAAAAAGTTAAAATAGTTAGAATTAGGAATATTTTGAAAAATTCAAGACTATCATCATTTTACCAACACCATCAAGCATAGGGCTGAGTATATAAGAGATCCTTAATAAATGCTTGTTAAATAAATGATGCAAGTAAAATAATGGTGAAAATCCAAAAAGGACTAGAGTATAATTCTTTAGGAGAGGCATATTGTTAGATCATAGAAGTTAAACCATGTAAGTATTTGGTATCAACTCTAGTGAGCAGCTCTGAAAATGCTCAGGTTAGGGAACTAAACTTGAGGCCTGCTATGTGTACCTGTATATCAGGTACAGAAGGTAAAGTTAAAACAAGCATCAAAGAAGCAGATATTGCTTCCATCAAGACTTCCTAACCCAAGGACATTTTAAGCCTAAGAGTTCATTCCCACTGTGATCTCTTCTTTCTCATGACCTGGTTGGCAGCCAGTTAAGTTTGGGGCCAGGATACAGTGTACAGTGTTTGATAAAGGGTGCATAGATAACAGGGTGGCCTTTCTACCTGGGCTTCTGGCATGCTAAGATGGGGCTGGGGTTCAATCCCCCTCCCAGCCCCCAACCACCACCACCACACACACACATTGCTGCCTAGGTCTCCAGCAGTAGGTCTTTAAGACTGGATAGCAGAGTGACTGAGGAAGTTGGGCTTTTGGGCTGTGAAGACCTTGGGTTCAATCCAGGTGTGCCACTTAATTGCTTTGTGACCTTGGGCAAGTTATTTCATCCCTCTGTACCCACTTCTTTTCAAAAGGTTTCTGTGATGTGAAGTGAGATTATCTATCTTTCTATCTGTCCATCCATCTATCAAGATATCTATAAGCACTGGCCTCTGTAGTTTCTAAGTAAAATACAATAGATGACAATGATATTGATGAGGAATTTCCTCTGAAATTCTGTTACCCAAGTCTTATGCCCATGATGGAATACCCCTTGCAGTGCTCTATTCGTAGGCTTCAGAGAACCTTATTTAGTTGTGATAGTAAAGCCTCCTTTGATCTCCCTGACAATCTATCAGTGTTATGGTTTCTCATTGCCTGAGAAGAATACTCATACGAAAGACAGCAAAATTCATATTGTTTGTGGAGCCACTATATAGGCTCTTGCCAGTCTCCTTCCCTGAGGCCTCACCCCATACCACGCATGGCTGCCAATCATCTCAGGCATTGGTCAAGAACAGCTTAAGATGTTCTCCTCCAAGAAAATTTTTATTTTTAGATAGAGTTATGGAAAACCATTTAATAAGAGATCAGAACCAGGACCATTGGGCAAAAGCTTCAGAAAGGTAGAATTTCAGTTATAGGAAGAACTTTCTATAGTAAAATCAGTGGAAGAGGTTATCTTGGAAGGTGGGTGTGTTCCTGTAGAGGCTAGAGAATCAGCTGACCAAATATCGTAGAGAATATGCCTTCACTAAACATGAGATATATTAGGTGAACACTATGGTTCCTTCTACCCTGAAATTTATGATTCAGGGGGAGGGGAGGTGGGGAGAGGAGAAACCCTTTAAAATCCCATAGATTAATCTCTAATGGTAGAACTCCAGACACTCATTGGATGAGTTGACAGAGTAATCATACTAATGAAGGCTGGCCCTGGCTCTCCTCAGCTTCAGAAATATATAAATAAGACATGGATGAACTGATCCCAAAAGTTCCCTTCCAAAAGCTTCAGAGGAAGAGCTCCCAGAGGCAGTCCTTTGAACTGGAGCCTGGGAATATGCCTTGGCCACCCTTCTCTGGCGCCTAGGAAGCTTCACCCTTTTCTGGCTCCACAGAAGTTGTGGACTGAAGACTTCCCAGGGACTATGAGGGGTAGAAGAAGAGTCCCCTAGGACTGTCCGTTGCTAGGCTGAGACTCTCTGGCTCCACCCATAAGCCATCCATCTGTTGGGGCTGAGGGCTATTCCCGTGGGGTTTGGCTACCATGGGATCTGTCTCCAGTCACCAAGAACTGCCTGGGATGCTGAATTCCACAGAAGTCTGGCCACTCTGGCGTCACTGTCAAAGACTGGACTGTAGCCAACCCACAGCAGGAGCTCATGGCCAGACTGAGCTGCAGTTTCCCTCAGGAAGCTGAGTTGACTCAAACAGGTAAGAATGTGTAGTCCAATGTTTGTGCTTAGCTGTACTGAAAAAAAGAAGGGCCTTTTTCCCTTATAGTCAAAGGGAAAGCCTTGGCAGCAGCATAAGGGAGAAAAAAAAAACCCAAACAATTATGGCTTTATAGAATGATAACAAGCTCAGAGGGTCTCCATTTATAATGCTGCTGCCAAAAATTTGATGCAGTTAGAGGGGCTTCAGTGTCTCAAGGAGGGGAGGGCACAGGTCCATTGCTCTTTTAGCTGATAAGCCTCACAAGAGAGCAATGCAACCAGTTCTGGCTGTTCCTTTAAGGGGGACATCAGGCAGCCCAGGTGGCTCAGCGGTTTAGCGCCACCTTGGGCCCAGGGCCTGATCCTGGAGACCAGGGATGGAGTCCCATGTTGGGCTCCCTGCATGGAGCCTGCTTCTCCCTCTGCCTGTGTCTCTGGCTCTCTCTCTCTCTCTCTCTCTCTCTCTGTCTCTCATGAATAAATAAATAAAATGTTAAAAAAAATAAGGGGGACATCAGTGGAATTAAAATAGATACATGGAGGAAAAATGGGTACCTGGAGCTGTACCCATGGTGAGAAGTATGGAAATGACATCTTTCCTCATGTGACTTTGGGAAAGTTACTTAATTTCTGAGTCTCAGTTCCTCAAACAGATCAATTGCAAGGATTAAGTGACCTAACCATGGAAGCACCTAAGACTGAGTAGAAGATCAAATGTAAATCCGATCAAAGGTCAAGGAATAATGGGCATAGTGAGCTTCCTGGCCTTAGAGGTGTTTAAGCAGGGCCAGGAAAACCCTGGTCAGAGATGCTATGGAGGATGTTATGAAGTTATAGGCAGATGACTTCCATAGGCTGTCTGGTTCTGGTTTCCATTAATACTTTCCTGTATTTTTCAGTTCTTTAGGTGTCTGAGATAGAAGACCAGCCCTCCTTAGCTGCAGAGTCTAAGCCCAGCAAGACCCCGGAGCTATTGGGTCTGAGCAGGGGTGTCTACAGGCACAGGCTTTGAAGCACTTGACAAGTAGAGTGTGTTACCGCTTTCCATCAAAGCCAGTTGGGTTGGTATCCCACTTTGCTGAACGCACTGGGTGGGTCTGAGAAGTCAGGGAGGCAGGAAAGGCAGGTGTAGCTCAGAGACTCCTCTAGATTGGCAGGTTTATCACTTGGTTGTCAGGAGAAGGAAAACAAGGTTTTCCCTTACACAAGGTCACAAAGGCCCAGCTGTCTCCATTCTTACCTTCCCCAGTGCTCTGGTGGGGACATGAAAAAGGCATAGTGCATAGTATTGTATACTACTCCCTAAACTGGGTCCCCCTAAACTGGGGACCAGAAGACCCAGCTCTCCTGCTTATAAACCGCATGACTTTGAACAAGTCGTTTGCATTCTCTTTACCGATGTACAAAACAGAGACAGACATACCAGCCCTATCTGGTATCTATCCTACTATCCTACATGAGCCCTACTATCTCATGTAAGGGTGGTGAGACTCAAAATAATGTCTGTGCTTTGTAAACTGTACGGTGCTAGTCAAAGCAATGATATAAACAAGCATCATTACTATTATAGAAATGATAATAAATATCAATCCAAAGGAATGCAACTCTAATGAAACTCTAGAATTTAATACATTGATGGAGAAAGTATCCTTGGGTGGCTTCCTGTCACCTGTTACATAGTAGCTCAGTGTGTAGGGGATTCTGGGCTAGGTTATACCATGCCCTCTGTATATCATTGACTTGTTCCAACAAGGCTTGTGAAGATGCAGAAGAGTCATTTTAGAACAGTAAATATTAGCTCTTAAGGTGAATGGACAGGAAATCACTGGTCTAGGAGAGAAACCAAGCCCATGGATGAGGGTTTGTGGGGTCTTGTCAAAGGCACCTTTAATTTGCTATCCTCTGGCTTTCAGCAGACAAGCTGGGAGACAGGAGCTCCTATCTCAGGTCCCAGCAGGATGGAAAGTTGAGGAAGGAAAGACACTGAGTGACTCAACTTTTGAGAGTTGTTGGCCTGTGTCCAGCTGCCCCCACCAAGGAGGAAGGCCTGTGCTTGCTCAGCATATCTGAGACAGGAAATTGGGAAAGGGTCTCAAGGTCTGGCCCCAGGAAAGAGGCCAGGCCAAGCTCCTTGCCTGACATGGCACAGAGCTATTCTGATCAGCTCCCCCAGGCTCCGCTCCCCCAGTCTGGGACCCCAGGGGGAATGAGGCTGCAGGAAGGAATGTGGTTGGGAGGTTGTAGGTTCAGTTGGAGCAAAGGACAGCATGTTTTCAGGCACCTTGGGATCTTTCTGAGATCACTCTAGCAGTTACCAGTGCCTACCTTCCTTCCACTGAAAGGTTATAAAAGGTTCCCAAGGATGAGCTCCTCCTCCTCCTCCTTTCATGAAGGAAATTTCTACTCCAAGGGCAGAGCTCATCTCCTGGATTGGGGCCCTCCCACAATCAGTGACTTCCTAAGGACACAAGAAGTGTCCCAAGGGGGCAGTCCACAAGACCTACGGGGGCACTAAGGGCCAGGTCACTCGAGGTCAGAGTGTCAGCTTCAAGTGATTAAAGATGTCCCTTAAAAGTTAAGACATCCCTAAAATAGTCAGTTTCCCTGAATAGTCTGCTAAGGGATCTGGTCACTAGTGACTTTATCTGAACCTGCCTCAAATCTCCTCACATTTTCAGCTTATGCTCACTGGGGAACAAATTCCCTAAAGCCAGTCCTGCTGTGGGAAGCAGGAAGGCCTTTCATTTGTCCTAAATTTACTTCTTCTTAGCTATGTAAGTCCCTCTTAGTCCCATGATTGGGATCTGAGTCGTGGCCCTTCCCTAACTGCATGGCACTTTAGACCACAATGAAACCCCTCCTTGGTGTTGGTGTCCTAGTACTCAGAGACTTCATCTTTTCAACCCTCTGTCACTGGAAAGACCTAGCTGAAAATGTTTTGAGTATCTCTTTAGTCCAAAGAACTAGTAAAAGGGACTGGGGGAATGTCCCACCAGAGGCCAGAGGCTGCAGATTTATGGACCTCAGCACCTCAATTTTGAAGTCTCATCACTGCCATTTCCAGGTCTGTGGCTAGCACACAGCATCCTAGATCTGGAAGATTTTATGCTACCTGCTCCAACAGCCCTAACCCACAGCCCACCCTTTTACCATATCCCTGACAAATGGCTCATCTTGCCTCTGAATAAACATCAGCAATGATGTGGCAGGCACACACCACTTCCCAGAGCAGCCTTTTTCTCTCCTAGTGTTAGAGAATTTACTCCTGTCTTTTGTCAGGTTAGCTTTTTGGCACCAGTCCTCTCCCATTACATGGTACTAAATCATGAGCTTCTTGAGGCTATTGCTATTCAACTGGAGCTCCTTTAACTTTCACTCAAAGGTTTGCCAAATGTCTCAACCTCCTGGTTATTTCCTCTGAGCACATTCCAGTTAGAGTTAGAGGTTGTCCATGTTATACCGTGGCCCTCAGACTGCAAACAACATTGCAAGTGTGATCTGATCAGCTCACAGTAGGGGAAGAGGCTCGGCTTCCTCCTGGACACCACATGTGTACTAATGCCTCCAAAGACCGAGTCTTAGGATCACTCCTCATGGGAATAACCCACAAGCCAAATAGAAAGCCCGTTGGTGCCTGAAATCCTTGCATTAGCAATTCAGCCCTTTGACTCTGAAAGAATTTATAGGAAAATAATAAAAATGGAAGCAGTATGATTGGAAATTTAAAAAGATGAACACATGGAGAGCCCCAGGATGACACCTCTACTGGTATGACCTGAAAACTTTGTCTACCTGAGGTTCTCTTCCTGATTCCCAAGCCTCAGGAACAGCATATACTTCTCTACAGCCCTGGATTATAAGGCCCAGCTCAGACCCAGAAGGCAGACCCCAGGGGTCAGTGAATGTGTGTGGGGGATGGGAGAACAGGGCCTGCAGGGAGGTTATATAGCCTGGAGGCTTTGGCCATCACTGGCCACCAGGTGTCACTGCCACCTTGAAAACAGTCTCCCTGAAACACTTGAGAGCCAACAATTGCCCTGGCCAATTCTTAGGGCAGCTCCGAAGCTGGCAGTCCAGTCAGGCTGAGACCATGTATGTTGTCATTAGCCAGATAAGGCTTTGCCACTCACCTCCCTACTTTCAGCAACACAGCCAATGCCTCTTAGAAACCCACCCTATCCCTTTGAACTGGGCACAGCAGCTAGCCTGGGTCCACTCCAATGACTTTGCTCTTTGTTTTCTATAATTAATCCATCTTGGGCTAGGTGCCTGACTGACAAGGAGGCAAGTTGGGCCCTCTACTAATCTCCCCCTCAGCCCCCTTTACGGGCTAGTTCTTCTAGAGTCAAATTAATGAAAGCTGTAAGGGTGGGACTGCAGACAAAGAGAGAAAGAGAAAGGTAGATAAATGGCTAGTCATTGCCTGTCTTGGTCTTGACCTAGAATACTGGGCAAGAAGTAGCTCTTAGGGCTTGTGACTCAGGCCAGAAGCTCTTTCAGCCTGAGCTGCCAGAGCCACAGAAGAAAGAGGCCAAAAAGAGGGACTTGACAATGAGGAATGCTATGTGATTTAGTGACAGCAGCTAAGGGCTCAGTGCATATCATGCAGAATTCTGGCTGGGACCCAGGTAATATTCCTTGGTTCATATCCCTTCCATATGCACACCACCAAAATCACTCATAAGATCCTGACACCAATTCCAATATGCTGTAAGGGCTGTTAAAGACAGTTATTCCATCTGGAAATTCATTCAACAAATTTGTGCTACAATGCCTTATCTAGGGGAGGAGAAGAGGAATGGTTTGTCTGGGTAGGAGGAATATTTTAATCACTGTAATTTGCATAGGAGTGCTATCACATGATGATAATAAAAAAGTAGCCAGACTTAGTTTTGTTATTGTTGTTTAACTCTCCTACTGACTGCACTTGTCTAAATCACTCTCACCCACCCTTCCTTAGTATACCCATGATGTATTCAATGGCTACCAGGTGATAGCTACTCTGCAGACCCTAGAGGTACAGAAGTGAAGAGACCCCTACTCTCCAGATGCTTACATTCTACTGGAAGAGCCAAAGAAATGGACTGATGGGAATGATTTTAGCTGATAGCAAGTGCTATGCAGGAAATTAAAGAAGCAGGGGTGGTAGCCAGTGATTTGGATCCAAACTTTGGATTGGATAGCTGAGGAAATTTCAGTTATATTCTCATGAAGGAGCCAGCCATGCAAAAACAAAAGGAAGGACATTTAAGAGAGAGGACACAGCTCATATAAAGACCTTACCAGTGAGGAAGAGCTAGGATGGTATGAAGGCAAAGAGGTAGGTAAGAATGCCTGTATGAATTGTTTGGAGAAATTAGAAGGAAGGACAAATTTAAGGGGGGAAAAAGAGTTCTGCTTTAGCCATGTTATATTTAGGATGCCTTTAGACATGTAAATAAAGATGTCAAGCAAGAGTTAGAAATGTGAATCTGGAGTTCAAGGAGTGGTCAGGGCAGGAAATAGATATGGTCTGGTTGAGATCACCAAGGAATATACACAGACCAAGTTCTAGGGCACTGACATTTGGAGGTTTAGCAGAAGTGGAGGGGCCAGCAAAGGAGGTGAGAAGGAGAAACCAATGAGGTAGAATGAAAACTAGGCAAGAACAGGATCACTGAGGCCTAGAAAGGAAAGTGTTTCAAGAAGGAGGGAGTGTGGGAAATTGTATCAAGGCTACTGAGAAGTCCTGTAAGATAAGGAGATGGAAAGATGAGAACTAGGTGACAAGGAGTCACTTTTTGACATGAGCAATTTCAGTAGGATGGTGGGATTGGCTTTTACTTTATTTTTCTAAATGGGAGATGTTTGTGGGTGGATGTGATAATTGTCTAGAAAAGAAGAAATTGATGATGGAGAAGAGAGGGATAACTTGAAAGCAAAAAGGACACTCATGGACCATGGGCCTTAGAAGAGATTCATGTGGCTAAAGATGCAAATAAACTGGCAGATGTAATAGTGGCAATATGAAAACAATCTGGTTTGACAGCTCCATGGGCTTGGAGCCAGGATGACTGAAATGTCTCCTCAGTCATAACCAGTGGAAATGTGTTATCATTAGGGAGAATGGAAGGTAGAAATATGACCAGTACAGTCATAACCTCAAGCCCAAGTTGCAGTGTTTTGCCAAATGTGACAGACTGCGGTATACTTTCTGTCTTTAGGGTGGCCTGGGGTCAAGGTACAAGGTTCAAGAGGACACTAACAGAGAATACAAGAAGGTACCATCTGACGAATGTGAATTTAGTCATGATTTTAATCTAGAATCTAAACAACTTTAGGACAGGAACTGTATCTCATTCATCATCGTACCCCTAAGTCTGCTTTCTAATTTTAAGCACACACATTGGGCTAGGCCTGTGCTGGTCAGTGGAAGTATAGTTGAATAAAGCATGGCCCTCTCAAAATATTTAAGAGACATTTGTTAATTTAATTTAATCATGTCTGTAGTAAAGATTTGACTTTGCCCAAAGAGATATCTGGCCTTTGTACCCCCTCTCCTGGGAGAGAAGTCTAAATTCTTGGAATTTCCTGAGTGATAGGAGTGTCTTTGTTATTTGTGGTGAGAGCCCCTCAGACCACACATGATAATAAATGCTGATGAGGTAACTCACAGTGGTCCCTGAGGCCACATGGTATTAACCTGACTTCCAGGGATGGGGATACTGGAGACCAATTTCAAGCAGGTGATCAATCAATCAAGCAAGCCTACGACCTGAAAACCAATGAAAGCTGTGAATACTGAATCTTGGATGCGCTTCCCTGATTGGCAGCATGTGTACTGTCACATATGGACACAGGAATGTTAGGACAGTGGAATCTTCATGTTTGGAACACTCCCAGACTCTGTCCTATGCATTTTCATTTGGTTAATTTTGATCCATACCCTCCTATTATGCACCTGGGAGTACAACAGTTTGCGGTAAGTTATGTGAGTCCTTCCCAAGAATTCTTGGGAACTCTCTAAACTCTATTGGTGTCAGGAGTGAGAAGTAAGTTTTGTGGAGAACTGTACTGTCAGACTTTGCAGTTGGGCAGACTCCAGGTTTCACGTGACCTTAGAATTGAAAGGGATCTAGATATCATCTGATTCAACCTAATTCTATAAGGCAAGGAACCAGAGGTCTAGAGATGGGAAATGACTTACCAAGGTCACATACTTTTATGATAAAGTACAACTAACTCCCACATGTTCTGACTCCCAGCACAGGGTGCTTTCCACAACATCCTGTTGTAGCTTTGAATGTGAGCTTGAGCAGAGAAAAGCTTATCCTTGAGTCAGTCTGGCTTTTACTATGAGGGATTTTTGCAGGAGCCCCTATATTTAGGAAAGCTCATTACTTAATATGTTTCTTGACTTGATTCTGATATTTTCTAGATTTCTTCTTGAGAATATTTAGGTTGCAATATGTAATGCCTGCAAAGTAAGGGGCTTGTATCAAAGAAGAGCTAATGCTTTCCTGGGGTGCAAAGGGTTTTTTGGTGATTTCTCTTTGTTACTGAACTTTTACGCTTCAGATGTCATTTCTGTATAATTTAAATTTCATTGCTAGAAGACATCTTAGCAGGGTTTTGTTGTTGTTCAGTCCTTCATTTTACACATGAAGATGTTGAGGCACAGAAATAGGAAGATATATACCCAAGTCACTTGGTAAGTCAGTGGCAAGGACAAGGCTGAACTCAGGTCTCCTCTCCATTCTAGTTCAAAATGACTTCACTATAGAAGGCCTAGAGAGTTTTGCACAGGTCTATTTATAAAAGTACTTAAGGGATCCTCACAAAATCCCAGAACAGCCCCCACCCCCTTTTTTTTTAATCTCACCTGGGTAGAGCATTGGACTTACTCTGTCATAAGTTCTTTAAGCTACAACCAGATATTCTCTGTATTTCTCAGGGCTAAAGGGAAGAAGGGGGATACCTGCCACTCTTCCTCTAGGGCAGTGACAAGCAACAATCTGTAAATTCCTAAGCTTTACAAAATCATAAAATCTAACCACAGATCTGATATTTTTTTAACCAGGAATATCTTTTTAAATCACCTCTAGTTAAGTATAACATTTAAATAATGGGCTTGTATCTCTAACAAACAATTAATCTTTGTTCTCTTAATTGCCCCCACTGTAATTCTCTGGTGACTAACATTCCTGACATACAGAAACAGATTCTTAAACTTGCCCAGAGGTTTGACACATGTGACACCAGCTATACAGGGTATAAAACACCCATAAGAGCTAATGTATGATAGCATCCCACAGCATGGGACTACTCTCAAGTTGGATACCCAGAGTAAGTCTACTAGCCCAGAAGCTCTCATTATGCAGCATGAGTAAGGTTAGCAGTATTCTACTCAAAGAAATTTTCAGAGTTCAAAACGTATTTAGATATCATATTATAGGTGGAGAAACTGAGATCCAGAGAAAGAAATGACTTACCAATTATTACAGTTTTATTTTAATAATTTCTTTTTAAAAAGATTTAGTTATTTATTTCAGAGAGAGGGGGGAGGAAGAAGGACAGGGAGAGAGAGCAGATTCCCCAGGATTGCAGGATCATGAACTGAGGTGAAATCAAGAGTTAGACACTAAACCAACTAAGTCATTCAGGCTCTCCTATTTTAGCCATTTCTACAGAAATAGTTCTTATACTTTATGTCTCTAGCTTTCTTAAACAACATTTGGAATACTGACTTAAATATAACTGTTTCCTTATGATTCAGGTCCATTATTATGAATATCAACTATCTTCCTATACTATGATTCTTTGACATTCAAGTGATAAGACAAATGCGGGGGGAATTTGCTTCTATATAAAATAATCCAGGCTGGTTTATACTGTTTTTTCCCCTCCCCACTCCTTTTCTTCTTTCTTACTAAAGAATTTCCAGAATCCAATTACTTGGCTTCCGGTTACAGTATAATCCCATTGAGGCACTGATCTTTAGAAAATGGAGCAATGATCTTGAAGCCTGAAGTTGCAGGGAACCCAAGCCCCGAGGCTGCTTACTTACTTAATAACAACAGGTAACCTTTATTGAGCACTTATGATATACTATATATATGCTGTATTTTAGGTGCTTCATTTAATTCTCATAATAACCCTAGGAGAAGGGTGCCATTGTCATCTCTGCTGAGCCACCTATAAGTACTTTATCCAAGATCACAAAGCCAATACATGGAAGGTCCAGGATTCAAATTTAGGTAGTTCTCCTTTCAAAACCTGCACTCTGAAATCACTATTCTATTTTACCTTCTTAATTGTTTGAAGTAGGATTTTGAAAGAAAGATTTCTGAGAGCTTTTCATGTACAAGTGATAAAACTTGAGCCCTAGAAAAGGTGGTAACTTCTCCCCAGAGTCACACAGATGTTTAGGGGAATAGTTAGACTAGGACTCAGTTCTTGGATTCTTTGTCCCAAGCTCTTATCACTTCATTATGAAAAAGTTCAGTGTGAAGATAGTTGGGGGTATTTTTGCAAAATGAGTTATCTCCTAGATGACATTTCAGATGCCCACTCCTGCTTTTCTCTGTCCCATTCTAGAGCCATAGGGACTCAGCCACAAAAACTTCAATGTGGATTTCCTACCAGGTCTGCAGCTGGGAGACTGTCGCTGTGAATGTGATTGGCCATGAGTCACACACCATAGTCAACTGAAAAAAGCTGCCTTTTTAGCAAGGAAAAAAATTGTAACCTCAGTTTTAGCAAGGAAAGCAGATTTCTAATTTGAGTTTAACCTTGTCACTCTCTTCCAGAATGAGGGACCTGACCCTCTCTTCTCTCTAGACCAGCAGACTTCTGATAAAGACCCTTCTTTCTCTATAAATGTGGCAGACTCCTCACAGACAGTGAATAGCTGGTGAAAGGACCCAACCTTTCTTGAAGATCTCCCATCCAAAAGTGGGAGTATCCTAAGGGAAATGGGATCTGGTTCTCCAGAGACTTCAAGTTCAGAGAGGAAATCCAGTAATCTATTTCTGGACAGTTCAATAGCTGATACCGCAGACTGCTAATGAGAAGGCTCCTCCATCCTGGAGCCACAGTGGACCTGGGAATGGTTCTTGGCTCTCCTGTGTCTCTTCCTCTTGCTTACCTGTGGCTGCTGGGTGGTTAAGGGTCTCTGAGGGGACAGAACAGGGGTCCTGGATAGCAGCTGGTTCATCTTGCTAATGACTAGTTCAGTAATGAGTTGTCTGTCTTCCACCTGGTGCTCACCAATAAGTGGCATACTGCAGTCCATGACCTAGTGGAAGATGTAGCCCAAGTTAGGAAAGGGTCTGGAAATATCTTTCAGAATGAGTAGGCATCAGAGATAGGTTGGGGATGAAACCAGTGTTCTTTTCTTGAGCTGGAAGCATGTTCCTTTGCAGAAATAGCACCTCTGTCCCCAACTCCAGCAAACTTTTGCCTTGGGTCCTTTCCCCCAGACTTCACCCAGGCCAGGGCTCAGACTGAAAAATTGGTAGCTGAAGGTAGCGGTGAAAAGGAGAGAGCATGGAGATAGCATAATTCCAGGGCTCAGAGGTTTGTTGGCAGGGAGAGCAGGAATACATGAAGGTCATTACTTTAACTTTCTAGTTAGGAATAGGCAGTTTTCATCTCCGAGATTTTTCACCCATGCAGTTTCTATCTCCACACATATTCTACCCATTAAACAACTAGATTTTTGCTTTTGCTCATGACCTGGGATGCCTTCCCTTTTCACTGCCATCCTAATTCTTCCTGTACCTCAAGGTCCAGGTAAATGTTTTCCTCCTTTAGGAATTGTCCACCTAATCAGGATCATAGACTCTATAGTCCAACTCTCATTTATGGATGAGAAAACTGAGTCCCACTGAGAGAGGGGGATATGACTATCTAGAATACTACATGCCAAATACTACATGCCAAACAGATCATGAAGTAGATTTTGAAGCCCACTTTGGGCTCCTGACACTAATCCTTTGCAAATATCACCAACTCCTGGCAAGGAGCCTTTCCTGCTCCCAGAAGATTGGGCAGGAACATGTGTGAAGGATTCACACTGCTACTGACTTTCTTTTAGTATGGAAAAAGGGAGTCCGTCAAGTTTTGTTAGAGGAACAGGCTGAGTAAAGTATCTCTGAGGCTCAGAGAGATGCTAAGGATATCCTGTATCCAGCAGACCTGAGCTCTAGCCCAGGTTGAGACACTGATTTACTCCATGGCCTTGAGCACATGTCATGGCATTAGGCCTTAGTTTTCTCATCTGGAAAATGAGCAGATTGAACCAAATGATTCCCAAGTCCAGCTTTCGGAGACCAAAAATAGTAAATCATTATAGTCTTCCCAGAGAAATAGCATTAGGTTTGGACCCCAGGGACCCAAATCTGGCATCTCTTCCCCATTGGGTGGATCAGCCTAGCTGGTTGGAAACAATAGCTCCCCACTGGTGGAGGTATTTCACTATGCACATCCATTGGTAGTGTTGTCTGGGAACCATCCCCTGGACAGAGAAACTGTAATCTAAATGTAGTTTGGGCCACTCACATAGTTCTGAAGCCAAGAGCCTGGCCTCTAGCCTTGGAAGTTGTCTCTTACTGAGATACTCTTTGTGTCAGACTTACCTCAAAAATGTAGTCTTTTCCATCTTTGCCATGTACAGCTTTGACAGCACAGATGTCCAGGCCACCAAACATCTCAGAGCAGGTGTCCACCCACAGCTTGTACCTGGAAGGAATGGGATGGTGTTCTGAGGCTAGGGTGTTAGCTCATTTCAAGCCTGCTTGCTACTCATGATTCCTTGGTGCCTCTACCTCATCCATCCCTTCACCTCTCCTCCTCCCCTCCCTCTACCCCCATCAAGCATGTTGCCCTCTCTACAGTGCTCTCTCACTTTGCTCTCCAGATTCCACCCATGTTTCCAGGCTCAAAGCAGGTCCCACCTACTCTAGGTGGCCTTGACTATTCCAGTGCAGAGTAACTACTCCTTTCTTGGAGCTTCTACATCATGTCCATTCTATCTTTATAATTTAGCATATAACCAAGTCCTACCTAATCTTGTTACCTGGTTGCTTAGGCCTTTCTGTTCTATCTTGATTAGAGGCTCCTTTTAGGCAGAGCTCATTTCTTTCACCTCTTCAACTATGGAGCTGGGCTAGGGAGTGGACTCCTTTGCTCACTCACCTGTCTGACATTGCAATCTGCTCCAGCATTGCAGAGCCGGTGTTTGTCTTCCAATTCCCTGAGATTGACGTCCTCCTGCAATAAGGTGCCACCAGAATAGGACAGGCAGTGAGCCACATCAGCAAGGGGAGGGCATGAGACTTTCCAGAATTTTAGTTCACTGCTAAAATTACTTACCTGCTTCTCGCATAAGTAGCCCAGGCACCTGTCTGCTGAGCCTAGAACCTGGATGCCCTGCCAACCCCTAACCTCAATGTCCTCCTTCTTTCTGTAGTCCAGCCCAGACTGCTGCGGCTCCATGGAGGCTTTCCTGATCTTTTCAATCAGATGAGCACTTGCTCTCCTGAACCCCTAAAGGACTTTGCCTGAACCTCACTTAAAGTCCTATATCTACTTTTCACATTAGTTATTTGAGCTAAGTCTTAAGTCCACAAGTCTGTAAACCACTTGCAGCCTATCCACTTAGTATCTGGGCTGACTCGGCATATACAAACTGAATTCTATTGATCCTGGGAATGCTCTCAAGATTCTTGTGAATATCTCCCCATGGCTTCCTTACTGGCTCATTTATTTCTTTATTCAATAGTTGATTTCTGAGAGTCTACAGTATTTTAACAGTGTGACTCTGGACAAGTCAGTTAACTTCCTCAGGCTTAAGTTGCCTCATCCATTCAAATGCAGCTGATGGAATCAAGTCACCATCTTCTCTGAAATGCCCTCTGCATCCTCTGCACCCTCTGCACCCTCTCCATCCACAAGCAGGTGTTAAAGTCAACTAGTCTTGGACTAAATTGGAGGTGGATGACCTGGTTTCTGGTCTGGATTCGCCCTTGACTGCCTGGGTGACCATGGGTGAATCACTTCACCTCTCTGAGCCTCTTATCATGAGGTGGTCATGAGGATCAATTGATACAGTTTTAAATAAATTGTAAAACACCAAAAATAGGCCTTCTTAATTATTTGTCTTCACTCAGACACAGTCAAGAGGAAGGAGTGGCCTAGAGGACAGAAAAGCCCTGTCACACTACTGACAAAACCGTTCATGTGCTGTCCTTCTTACTTGCTACTGTCTGGAGAGAGGATGCATGTGGTAGTCTCCACCCAGCAGTTCCCAGGAGTACCTTCCCCAGAGGCTGATCTCAGACACTGAGAAACCTAGACATATGGCTAATTTTCAGAGCCCTGAGGCGGCCTAATGAGTCAACTGATGTGGTAATAACAACCCCTCACACTTATACAGTACTGATTGCTTTCCAAGGTTCTTCCTCCACAAACCTTCACCAGAGCTTCAGTACACCAGAGCCTTCAGTACAAACCCCTGTTGTGAGCAGGCTGACATTCTTGCCCCAACTTTATAGACAAGGAGATTAAGACTCAGAAAGGTTAAATGACTTGCCCAATGTTGTGTATACAGTCATATTAGACGTAAGATAGAAAAACGTCCAAGACTCTTGGTTCCCTCATTGTGCTGTGCTTCCCCTATACCCTACTACCTAGTTCAGAAAACATAAACAACTAACAGATGAATGACTTCCAAAATCTGAGTAGTGACACAAAGATAGATCATAATAAAACTAACACTGTCTTCCCAATATTGGTGGTTTATGAGTGTGTCCCTGTGACCAGGCTGGGCTCTTCAATGGTAGGGGCAGAGAGTCACTCACTTCCTGGTCCCCAGAACAGGACCCTGGTACATAATAAGGGCTTGGAAATTTGAGCGAATAATAATAATGTCCTTCAGACTTCACACCTTTCTCTAACAATGAGATGCAGGGCACAGATCCATCCTAGGTTACCTAGGTTGCATGGGAGAGCATCAGGGACACCCAAAAGCCACTCAGTAACAGCTCAACTACCTCTCAGGACTTGTAGGTCATCTGACATCCACAGAGAGAGGCACATTATGGCCTACTGAGAGCAGAGTGGTAACAGTACCCTCTTCCCACCAAACATGGCTGTCTCTGGATCTCCATGGTGAGAGCTAAGGGAGTAGGGAAGACTCTCAAATCTTATCTTGGCTATTGTCAGGTCAATTCTTTCTGAAAGCAAGGGAACAGATAAACGATTGGGAAAGAGGAGCCAAGAGGAGCTGAATATTCCCCTAAATCACTGTCCTTTGCAAATTAAAAAGTAAGTAAATGTTTTCTAAAGCTTCTTTGGCTGCCCACCTTTCATCATTAATAGAGGATTCTCTTTTCTTATGCTTCTTTGAAATTGCTTTTGGAAATCCTAGCCTTTAAAAATGAGGTGTCTCCTTTTAAGGATCAAGACACTTTTGCTCCACTGTCATAAGCATTTTGTGTTTATTTAGGGGATTTTACTTTGTTATTTTGTTGTATTTTTTAATTTAGGGGATTGTAAAAGTAAAGGGTAGGAAATCTGCTTTCCTAGGTGCCTACACATACTGATTTTTCTGCTTCTTTTAGCTACTTTTTACAATAGTCATTTAAATTATATTATATCATGTATACTTTTAAAACAATCCTAAATTGCTTTTTGAAGCAGCAAGACTTTAAATAAAAAATTATAAACTTTTAAAAAGTAGCAATCTAGTAAAAAAAAAAAAAAAAGTAAAAAAGATTCTATGCTTCAGTTCTGTACAAGGGCTCTTCCCTGAATACTTATTGGGTGCCTCCTCTGTGCCTGCTGCTGCACAAGTTGATGGGGCTGCAGAGATGATTTTACTGTTCCTGCCCAGGGAGCTCTTTAAAGGATAATAGAAATTCCCATGTGTGCAAAGGGCGAAAAGAGAGGTGTGTGCAGAGTTATGACAAGGGAGGGAGGGGCATGGCTCCTAACTAATTCCAGGGGTGGGATTTAGTACAAACACTAACCAGGGGAGACAAGAACAATGGAAATAGATGGACAAGGGAAAGGGAAGCTGTTTAGGCTTAAAGTCTGCTTAAGTGCTGAGCGGCCAAAAACAAATTTGTATGTTAGAATGTTCTTCATTTGTAAAGGAAATACTACCCTGTAGGTTTTACAAAGTGAGAGGCTCACATTTCCAAAATTGGAATTGTAAGCTATTTGCATTCTTATGTACGTTATAGAAGATTGGGTCATCTTTAAATCTTTTCTTTCTCTAAATTCGAATGAAGGAAACTTAACTTTCCATTCTGGCAAATGGACATAGTTAGGTGGAGAAGTCATCTATTCTCATAACTACTAGGCTTTTAGTGCTGTGGAGTGTTTCCAGGGCTATATATTTTCATTTAGGAGTTCCTTAACCTTTTCTGAGTTCTGGAAGCCTGGTGAAGCTTATGGATTCCTTTCAATATATAAAAATATATAAGATATGTGAATGTATAAAATAAAGTACATAAGATAACAAAGAAACCCAATTATTTAAAATAATTATCAAAATATTAAACAAATCTGCAATTATTAGAACAATATATTTCTTTGTAAATAACAAAAGTATTTTCAGGTACAAATGCAGTGACAGTTCTAGTAACTACCATGATTCCTGAGTAGTGATAAAAATAACTGGTATTTAAAGATACCTGGCGTAACTGTAGTTTGAATCAAAAATCTCTGTGATTACCTTTAGTAACAAAGGCACTTGTGCTGTTGCTACTACAATAGCTTATTGTGGTTTATAACTGAAGAGATGTCAAATTTCATTTAGAAGCTAGTGAATAAATGAATAATGAAATAAATGAATAAAATAAATATTCATTTTATTTCTCATCTTAGTTAATGGGACCTCCTCTGACTAGAAAGGAACTCAGGCTAGGATTCCCTGACTTGAATGGCACCCTCTCTCTGGTCTCTGCCTTTTGGTCCAGGTGAGGCAAAACTGAGAGTTGGCTGCTATCTGGAGGCTCAGATATTCCACTGGGCTGAGGAGAAAGTGAAGAGTATCTGCTGGGTCCCCAGCCCCACTCACATATAAGCCTTGTAGTTGTTGCCTATCTTCTGGACCCGGATGTCATACTTGGCGTCAATAAAAGGCTCTGCTGTGGCATACGTCTGGGTGAGAGCCACCACACTAGCAATGTCCTGGAAGTCGTAGTGGTTTTCCACTTTGACCTAATGTTGGAGCAAGGCAGAGAGGAAGAAAAGGAGACATACCAATACATACACTGAGAGTCACAAGAGCTCTGAGCCTCTAAACCCATCACGATGTTGTCAATCTGTATGTAAACCTGGATGTCACATCTCCCTAGGACACCCCTCCTCTCTAGTTTCCCCTCCTAGAACTCAGGAGCCACACTTGCTGTAAAGGGCCCAAGAACCCAAGTGAGTGGCCTGTACTCTGCTTGTTGGAAGAGGTCTGTTTGGGTAACACTCATGGCTTCAGAGAGGCCAAATCATCTCCTTAGAAAGAATAAATGGGGAAAGGAGGCAGAATAATCCATAATAAGGCTCTCTGAAAAGTGCCCTTCTTGGCCTCAACCCCAAAGCATAGCAAACCCTTACCATGGCCTTACCTTGCCCATGCCTGAGTGAGCATGGCCAATCTTCACCACCACAGGGAATGTGGGCAGTGTCAGCTGAAAGCAGAGGAGGAAGGAATGAACTGGTCAGACTGTGCCTCATCTCTGTGGAATCTTACAGATATTTTTCTTGGTAACACCTTTGGAAGGGTCCTTTAAACAACTAGACCAACTTACTTGGTTTACAAATTAAATAACTGAGGTCTGTAGAGTGACAGTGACCTGCCTAAAGTCATAGCATACTAGTAGCAGAACTGTAAGAACCCTGTTCTGCCACTCAGTACTCCACATCTTCAAAATTCATTGCTTCAATCTCTGCATTAGACAAACCCTGGGCAGGATCAGTCCTTAACCAAAGCGAATTTAGAAAAAAAAAAAGCATCTTTGAAAGGGTGAATCCTGTTGTATATAAATTGTATCTTAGTAAACCTGAATTTAAAAAGAAATATATCTTGGAATCTTAATGTCCCTTTGTCATATACCTTTTAGTACCCTCCCCTTCCCCTTCAAATGTCCAGCTTCCTATTCTGAACCTGGCCTTTTCCCTTCCTTTCAGTGTCTTCACTGTTCACCAACACTCCAAACTCACCACCAAACACAGCGTTAGGATGCTAAGCCCTCTTTCTGCCCAGTTTGGGGTCTGGAAGAGAAATGACTTAAGAATTCAGCATGCTTATAATTTGAAAGACATCCTTAAAAGTGTAAACTCTATTTTGGGATAGTCATACTTTAACAGAAGGACAATAGAAACCTAAAAGGAGAACTATCCTCCAAAGGCAGGATTTCAAGTGGTTACAAGGTGGTGATGGAGGAAGTACTAGGGTGGAGTGGAAGAAGCACTATACCATATGTCAGGATATTTGCACTCTAGTCCTCTCTGCCATTAACTTTCTGCAAGTCACTTTCCCTCACAAGTCACTTTGTCTTCACATTTGCCAAACAAAGAGGTTGGACTGGATGCCTTTTCCCATGCATCCAATACATCAGGCTCTATCTTGGTTCGAGTGTTATATGAGGAATCAACCTGGTCCCCAAATCTCATCCTTCTCAATCAGACTCAGCTCTCTTTCAATTCTTTTCTTTTCAAACATCACTATCACATCAAAATGGGAAGATATCTTTTGAAAAACTTAAAGTTAACTCTGATAAAAAGTCAGATTCCTATGGGAATTCTGGGTGTGGACAGATACTGGGAACACCCAACCTGAGGATTTCAGTATTTCTGGCTGAGACTAGTTGAAGCTGGGGCAAAGAGCTTCAAAGGGCTTTGGAAACATGTAGTTCAAGCCTATATAATGGGGAAGAAAGTGAGGTAGAGGTTGCCAGAGAGGCAAAGGTTGCAAAGCTACCTTGTGACAGAATCAGAACCTAGCCTTCCACCTTCTAGTTCAGCACTGTGTGGGAATATCCTACAATAATCTCCTGGGTCTCTTATCCTTTGGAGACTTGGAGCCCTATGCTCTGTCAAACAGAGCAGACAAGGCTCTGGTTGCAGTGACCCCATGAGCCTTGGTTCTTTGACAAGACTCAGTCTTCTCCAGTGAATAATGACACGAGACAAGAATCAGTGGTCTGAGAATCCAGGGTCTGGAGAGGGCTTTGAAGTCCCAGGTTTGCTTTAGGTGATGGGATAACGCCCGCAAGGAGCACGGTCCTCGGCCATCTGCAGAGTCTGAGGCTCTGGATATGGGAAAGGGTTTCTAAAGCACAGGCTGCTTTCTCTGACATCTCTCCCCACCCCCCAGCCAACAGCGCCAAGACACACACACACACCCCAACTTTCTCTGTCCTATTCCATTACTGTTTGCTGTTGCTTTGGAGCCTCATAAATAGGGCATTGAAAACACTTCCTGCAGCTGAAAGAAGCCCTGAGTAGCTTGTCTCATTCCCAGTGTGCAGCTCAGCAAGAGGTCCGTCCTCTCTGTCACTGTCTCTTTTGCCTGTTGTAATTCTGTCTGCCTCTCTCTGACTCTGCCTGTCTCACTTTCTGTTTGTGCCTCTCCTCACTCTTGTTCCTTCAGAGTGAATCACAAGCCCTGGGTCTTTCTGCCCTCGTGCATTTGTCTTTGTTTCACTTTCTTTCTGCCTTGACACCATCCTTTCTCAGTGCTTTCCCTCTACTTCTATAAGGCTTAATTGCTCAGGCAGGGAAATAGAGGCCAGAGGCCTCTCTCCTGGCTTCCCTCTTCATTTTACTGAGCCTGCCAGTCAGGAGAGCTGTGGGTCCTGCAGCCGTGGGTGGCCTACTGCCAAAGGAGGGAGGAGCCCATCCGGGCGGGACTGCTCCTAGGTCCACCTCAAAAAGCCTGGGGTGGGGGGCGTGACGCTTCTGGATGCGCCCTGGAGGGTCTGTTTGGTCTGACAGTCCTCGCAGGCTCAGTCGGGGCTTTGCGGTGTCATGCCCCGGGGCCCCCGGACCGCGCCGAGCTGGGCGCTGTTGCTGCGGCTGCTGGCACTGCTGCGGCCGCCGGGGATGGGTGAGGCGTGCAGCTGCGCCCCTGCGCACCCCCAGCAGCACGTCTGCCACTCCGCGCTTGGTGAGTCCGGAGGCCCAAGAGGTCCACAGCAGGGGGTGGTTGTGTGGGGTTGGTCTGGGGCTGAGCTGTAGACCTGGAGTCTGAAGGAAAAGGGAGGAGATCAAATACTGCACCAGTTGCCTCCTACTGGGGCTGATGGGTGGGCAGGGCCGGCGCCATAGCAACCTTGCAAGCTCAGAGCCTGGCTGACTTGCAAGGAAATGAAAGTGTAAGGGACCCCCTTAATGAACCCCTGCCCCCTGCCTACTGCAATTATGGAGTGTCCCTGAACAAGTCACAGGAGCTATCCAGTGATTATTCTGAACTACTGGATGCGGGGAGGGGGAAATAAGGGCCAGGGGACTGGGCATTCATTATAAACATCCCACTGTGACCAAGCCTATAATTGTTTACTCCATGCACCCCCACCCCAACATACACACACCTTTGCCCCTTCCCTTTCCTTTGCCTGGAATGCCCTTCCCCCATACCTTTAAATTCCTGGCAGACTTCTATTCATCCATCAAGGTCTTATTTAGGTATCTCTTCTCTGAAGACTTCCTGACTCCTTGGTGTTACCACAGTATCCCTAACATTTTTGTACTGCCAGTATACTGTGCTGTTATTCTTTGTAAATGTATTCTCTACTAGACCAAGAGTTCTGCAGGATGGGAGACCCTGTCCTAACCATATGTATGGACTAGTACTATTACCTAGTGTTAGACCAGGCACAGAGAAGAATTTTATAACCAGTTTTTGATTAATGCCCAAATGGCGAGAGATAAACTACCTCTGTGCAGGGTCAGAACATATTTATTAATTCAATAAACATTTACCAACATCAGGTCTGGGTGGACTCTGTTGAGGCCTCAGACTATGTAAGTAGATGACTGCAAACTGACTATTCTCAAGGGGCTCCTCTTCCTTCTTCTATCCTGATGCCCACCTCCAACCCACTGCAATCTAGGCTATGCAGGTAAAGTATAGAAATTATACTTTAATATAAAGTATATTCTAAAGAGACCTAATAGGCCTGAGGGGTTTAGAACTTCCAGCAGCTGCAGAGGAGGAGTTTACAGGTCCCCACTCTTATATACATGGTCCTCCGTACAATCCAACAAGACCTAAACCCAGAATTCCCTCATAAAATTCTTCAGGGGGCTCAGGTCATCCAGATGCCAGATGGAACTGCTTCAACAGGTTGCTGAAGTTCCCCTCTTTTCTCTTCTTATGCAGCAATAAGGGCCAAAATATCCAGTGAGAAGGTAGTTCCTGCCAGTCCAGATCCTACTGACACTCAAAAAATGATCCGGTATGAAATCAAACAGATAAAGGTACATGGGGACAGGACAGGGCATTAACCCCCTCGGGCTATTGGGAGGAGTGGGGTCTGTGTACTGGGAGTGGGGCTGGTAGGTCAGGCAACCTGGCTCATTGATCCTGGGGTATTGATGCTGAAGTGGCAGGGAGGAGGCCCCACAGGCCCTTAGGGGTCCATCTAGTCCTACAGCTGCCTATGCGTGAGGCTACTAGAGGTATTCTCACTGGAATAAACCAAAGTTTAGATTTTTCATAAGAGAGAAATGATCCAGATGGGCCATCTGTGTGTGCCAAATCCTGAACTAGACTTTTGTTTAAAATTTTTTTTTTTAGATTGAGAAGTGAGTTTTTCCTGTTAAGATAAAAAGTATACTCACTGACTAAATATTGTTTTTTGTAATTGCCTTTCAGATGTTTAAAGGGTTTGAGAAAGTCAAGGATGTTCAGTATATCTATACACCTTTTGATTCCTCCCTCTGTGGTGTGAAACTGGAAGCTAACAGCCAGAAGCAATATCTCTTGACTGGTAAGTTAAAGACCAACAAGTGGCCCTAATAGTCTCTGTCCTAAGCAAAGCAGTCAAGAAGGAGCCAGGGCTCCTTGGGCAGCAAGCTGAGCTAGGTGGCATTTTCTTGGGCATAAAACAGAGTTGTATTACTAAGAGGCAGCCTCTGAGTTGGGAGAAGCTGTGGTAACCTTTCTTTCAATGAAGAGTCTTTATTACAGTGATCTTGGCCACTGTTTCACTGTTTTAAGGACAAGCTGCTCTCCCAGCCTAGGGCAGCTGGTTCCATTTTCAAACAATTTTAATTGATGTTAAGTTTGATATCTTAAGCCAAAAATATGCCACTCTGAAACTGCCCCTTGTGAATTCAGTTCTGCCCTCTGCCTATGATAATCCCTCACAGGCCTGAGGACCATAAATACATGCATTCTAGCTCTAGGCCTGCTGGTCATGGTTCCCAGACCCCTTCCTATCCTGGCCACTTTCTCAAAATGGGATAAACACTGTCCCTGTCCCTACCCTCACACAGGACCCCAAACTGGACACTGTATACTATAGGTGATGCCTTGGTTTCACAGAAAAAACAAGGATTGTGCATGTGCAACCTTGCCCCACAACATATATACTATAGTTACTGTAGTCTATAATGGCATTAACTTTAGGTTGCTATGTTGGGTCATGATCTTGGCTCATAGCCTCGTTGGCTAACTCACATTAAAGACCATATTCTGGGGTACAGTAAAGCACGGTCTTTAACAGAAGCCTTGAATCTAACAATTCTAACAAATCTCTATGAACCTGGGCCCAGGCAGGTCTCCATACTCAACTGGTTGGGACAGAGTAGTTAAGAAACCACACAAGAATATGACTCTGTGAGTGAATGAACACAATACTAAATTATTTTATAGTTTAGGGAAAAGAGGTATCTGTGTGGTTGTAAACAATAAGGAAAACTTCACTGTGTAAATGGGACCTAAATTGCCCCTAAAAGAAGAAAAATATTTGGAAAGAAGGCAACAAAAAGAAAAACACAGCAGGTGAGGAGAACAGAAGGAATTTCCACTATCTGTCCATCCATTCAGCAATAACGACCACCCACTCACTGCCAGGCCTTGGGCAGGAGTGTAGAGACTTAATGACAAGCCACAGTCCTCAAGGAGCTCACAGTCCATGCTTGGCTCTTGAGAAGTCATAGCCATTAGAAGCTACACTGGTAGAGGCTCCCCAGATCTAAGGATGTGGAATTGTGTTGATCTGGGAGCCTCTGGATGAGAGAGACAGAGGCAAGGGCATGCCACTGAGGCCTCCAGGTCCCAGGATTAATAGACAAACTTACTTCATTCCCTCTGTGTGCTAGCTCTCTGCCAGGCACTGTGGTGCATTCAGGGGAGGAGAAGACATGTTCTTTGTCCTCAGTGTCAAGTCTCACTGATAGGTGGGGATAAATGACAAAATACAAGTCCTCTGAAAAGTCATCAGTGGCCCATGCTCTTCAGAAGAAGGCACAAGCTCTTTTGTCTAATGTTGAAAGTCCTTGTGACCAGAACACTGCTGACCTCTCCAGCTTTGTCTCCAGCCATGTGTGATTGACAGTTCCTAGCCCCTCATTTCCCCCAGAGCTGAAATAAACTACTTGTAGTTGCAGAAGGTGTTCTGCTGGGTTGTGCCGCTCCACCCTGCACAGGGCAGTCCAAATGTCCAGAATTCCTTTCCCTCATTTGTCTGGCAGGTGAACTCCTACCCACCCATTCAAGGCCAAATGCAAGCATCATCTCCTCTGAGACACCTTCCTTGCCCCTCACCCCTTCCACAGATAGAGATAATTGTGCTTTGTTCATTCTTATAGAACAGGATAATTTTTATCTACTTATCTATCTGCCCTACTGTTTATTAAGCTCCTTTGGAAAGAGATTCCGTCATATGTATTTCTGGGACTAAGTCATAGCAGTTGCTCAGTGAATAAATGAGTGACAGAAGTTCTAAGAGGGATATGGGCTAGGGTGGTCAGAGATGGCTTTGAGGACACTGTGGTACTCAAAAGGGTCTTTGGAAGCTAGGAAAGGGTTTGATAAGTAAAGAAGGCGTGCTTTTCTGTGGGGAAGGGGAGAGACTCACCAGGATAGGTATCGACAAGGCAGGAGACTAGGCTGTGTAGATGTTGGGAAGGGTTGGAAAGAGGAAGGGACCTATTATTTATGGAAGCTTCTGTGGGCCCGAGCTGTGCTGGGAACTTTACATTCTCTCATTTCATCTTGACGACAACTTACTACTTTCATCTTTGAGCTGAGAAGTCATGTGACTTTCTGAAGGTCATACAGCTGTAAATGAGAGAAAGGGGGTTGTACCAACAGTCTGACTTTAAAGCTCTCTGCACCACATTAAAGGCCTTCATCCTACAACTCTCTCTCATATGAACATAATCTGTTAACATCTTTAATATGTAAATTACAGAGTTTTTTCTGGTTCTTTAATTGAGCTTCATGCCACCAAGAAGCCATTGAAGAAGCGGCATTTCTGAGCTCTTTGAGGACCTGGGTTCCTGGAGGTCCACAAGCAGATTCCTCATGCTAGGTTCTCCTCCATTCCCCTTGAAGGTCAGGTCCTCAGTGATGGAAAAGTCTTCATCCACCTGTGCAACTATATCGAACCTTGGGAGAACCTGTCCTTTTTGCAGAGAGAAAGTCTGAATCATCACTACCATCTGAACTGTGGCTGCCAAGTAAGGGAATGTCCATTGGCAAGGTCTTTGGGGGGTGAGGGAAGGGTCTTGAGCCTTGCAGCCTCACTTTTCATGTATTCCTTCCTTTGTGCATGTGTTTACTCATGTATTGTACTGTATTTGAACCAAATACATGGACCAAGCTCTGTATGAAGTTGGGGATGGGGAAGCAAGATGGTCCATAGTCCATGATCCCAAAGTACTTACATTTTGGCTGGGAAGGTGGCCATCATATAAAGAATGAGATAATATAGCTACCATTTAAAGAGAGTCTACTTTTTGCCAGGCCCTGTAATGTCTATCTATTTAAAATATTTAATTTAGTCTTTATAACAAATTTATGAAGAGTTCAGATTTCTATTTTAAGGCAAAGAAATTAATGCTATAGGAAGTGAAGCGATTTGCTCAAGGTCAGTGGTAGACTAAGAACCCTGAGGCCTGTCTGACTCCAAAGATACCATTAGAGAGGCAATACTGTGTGTTAGGAAATTGGGGAAAGGGGACTCAGGAGGAAATTTGGGGACTAGGAAAGGCTTCAGAAGTCAGGGGCATTTGAGCTGGGTTATAAGCATATGTAGGAGTCTGAAAGGCAATAATGGAAAAAGAACACCCTACTCATGTTGATGTTGTGTGGCTATGACTCTAGATTACCACCTGCTATACAGTGCCCTGTACCATCTCAGCCCCTAACGAGTGCCTCTGGACAGACTGGCTGCTGGAACGGAAGCTCTATGGGTACCAAGCCCAGCATTATGTCTGCATGAAGCATGTTGATGGCACCTGCAGCTGGTACCAGGGCCGCCTGCTCCTCAGGAAGGAGTTTGTTGACATCATCCAGCCCTAGTAGGGGCCAGTGACCATCACATCCCTTCAACCATCCTGAAGCCCAAGCCAGTTTTCCTTCCCTGTGGAGCTCTGGCTGTCACCACCTGCCTCATCACTGCCAGCCAATGGAAAGTACCAATGGATAGTTTGGCTAGAATTAGGATAGGGATGGGGTATGTTATAGCTTGTATCCAAATGCCAGCCCAGCACCTGTCAAGGGCCAGGGAAAGTAATATGACTTTTCTAGCCAGCCTTCAGCCCATCTCTCCTGCCTCCCAAACCCTTTTAGTCGAGCTGAAAGCTGTTACTGAAAATTTTGATTCTGGCTTAGTTTGTTTTTTAGGTCAGAACTATTCCCTTTTCTATTCCTTTTTCTCTTACCTTAACTGATCTGATAGGGGAGAAATGATTATTATACATATGAGATGATGTAGCCTTGTGATGTACAATACCAGAAAGTGGGCTGACAGAATCAGAATCAGAACAAACTGATTTGGGGGAATGAAAAGAACAACCCACTATGGCTGTATGTCCTCTACTCATGTCCCCACTCAATCTAATCCTCTCATATACTATTATCTGTTTGAGGGAAACTCTTGGGGGATACAGTCACCAAACATGAGACCTGCAATGGCCTAACCTCCCTCCACATGCTATAATCTCCTCGATACCATTCCTGGCAGAGGATCTAGTCCAGTTAGCATGCCTCTTTAGGCAAGAATAGACTTAGGTATGGTCTCTGCAGGTTAACTATCCTTAAAGCCCTCCACTGATATCCATAAAGCTTCTCTTCTGTTTCTTTTAGAAAGCCCTTCTCTACTAGATTACTAATGGTTTTATTCCTAATTCAGAATTTTTTAAGCCAAAAAAAGCTTTTCTATTGTAAGATGAAATTCCCCTTTAGCTTTTGACACCTCAGAGAGATCTTAGCAGGTCCTCTCTTGAGGGCAAATTTCAGGATAGAGGACAGGAGAAAAGTAACACAAGGACACTTGGGGGAAAAGATGGTAGATGGGGAATGTGTTTTGCAACTGTTGCAACTGTTTTCAGTGGTCAGCCCTGCTAGACATTATGGCAGGAAAAAAGCCAGTTTTATTCCCTGTCTACCCTTCAGTTCAGTCCCCATATCACTGCGGGTTAGAGTCTCTGAGAACTCCAAGTACAGATCCCTTAAGGTTCCTTAGATTCTGCAAGGCTTCTAGCTTGCCCTGAAAGGGAAAAGCCCTTATGTTCACCTCAAGGATTTATTAAGGATGAGGCCTTAAAGTTCCAGAGCCTCTTCCTGGCAAAGATGAAGGAGGTAGTTATTTTCAAGGCCCAAGGTTGCTATTCATTTTTTATGTGTGGTTTGCTAATAAGCAGCGCCATCTCCATATGCCAAATGAAGGTTCTTGATTCACAGAAATTGTTCAAATGGAGATCCCTTTTGGAGCAGGGAGTGGGAAAGGGAACAAACATGATCACTGTCCCACAGTACAATACTAGAATGTTATGGCAGAAAGTCTCCATTGGTGGGTTAAGCAACTGACTTAACTAGTGGTCACCAACTGACCTTTCAGGCCTGGGGCAGAGGATGTAGGGACAGAGAAGAAGAAGACAGTTGAGCTAGAAGTTGTCTTAAAGGAAACACATTAGCTTTAGTCCTGTACCAACCAACTATGCCATCTCTCTGCCCCTTCTGACATCCTAGCATGGCCTCAGAGAAGGCACAGTGTTAGTTAGCCCAGTCTTATCTCAATCTTGAGGAAGCCAAAGGAATGGAAGGGCCTGGTGAATAATAACAGGAACAACACCTTACATCTGAGGAGTGCTTCACACTTTTCCAGAAGACTATTACTTAATCTCACTTACATTTTATAAGTACCATATTAGATATCCTGGTCAGAAATAATGATGCCCATTTAACTTTCCTATTGGGAAACTCACACACAGGGACTCTAACCTAGTCCAGTGACATGTGGCAGGGCAATGGCTAGAACCCAAAATAGCAGGATCTTCTGATTGTTGATCCAAAGATTTCTTACTTTTTCAGCTTCATAAAATGCCTTTGTTTCTGCTCTTCCCTATTGGGTCTCCGGATTTGGGAAGCAAGAGGTTGGCATTTAAAATTCAGGTGCTCTAGCCCCACAAAGCAGGTCCACAGTTAATCCCCAACAGAGTCTCGGGGGGTTGAAATGCTGAGGCATTTAGAGCCCCATAATCACCAAGCTCAGAATATAAACACCAGAGGACTAAAGTCCCCACTCAATCTCCTACCATCTCTTTATGGTTGGGGTAGTATGTCTGCTCAATGAGTGGGAACTTCTCTCCTCCCAATGTCTTGTAGATGGCCACCAGCTGGGCAAACTGTAAAAGAGAAGCAAATATTTCAGCTTATCTAGACAAATGCAACAGACAAACATCAATCTATCAAACAAATATTTATTGGGTTTGCTATGTTGGAGGCTTTGTACACTGAGGATATAAAAGAGGTATACTATTCTTATTTTTAAAGAACATATGCATTAGTTGGGGAAGGGAGAAAGAATGCACTAACATTCATTCAGTACCTATATGATTTTAAGGATATTTCATTCATTCCTCATATCAAATTGATGAATTAGGTATTTTATAATCTTTATTTTACATATGAGGCTCAGAGACAGTACAAAAGTTGCCTAAAGTCACAGAGCTGCAAAGAGATGAAGCTGGGATTGAAATTTGGGTCTCTAACTTAAACACTTGCATTCTAGAGATGGCAACTGATAAAGCTAAATAGGTAACATGGGGACAAGTCATGAAAGTTCAAATGCCAGGAAAGGAATGATAGCTTTTTTTTTCTGCAGGCAGTCTGAAGTCCTAAGAATTGGAGCAGGGGTCATGAATAAAGCTATTCTTTAGGAAGATTTTCATGCTCATGGTATTCAGGATAGATAGACCTAGTCTCTCTAGGACTTACTACTCATTTAAGAACTGAACTCACTGGATCCTTCACCTATGAGAAACCAGAACAACTCTACAAAGAAGAGGTGAGGTACACATACTTACAGTGTGAGGGTTGAAAACCCTTTGGCAAACATCTAGCACCTCCTGGAGTCCCTTGCCCCCACATTTTATAAGTGAAGAAACCAAAGCCCAGAGAGATCACTTGTCCAAGGCCACATAATAGTTGAGCCGTATTCATAGCCAGGCCCTTTTATTTTTGATCTGTAACTCTTCACATGGCTGCCTTTCAGACTCTGCAGAGACCATGCTTTTCCCATAGTAAACACACAGGCCTTTTCTGCTCAATCCATTCAAACACACACCCACTCAAACACCTATCTCCAGTGCCTTGGCAGCAGAGGTAATCCAGCATCTTCCCTCTAGTGCTACTTAGGTTAGTTTACAATCTAACCACTGATATCTGGAACTGCTAGAAGGAAAAGTTGCCAGATCAGACTTGCCTTCTATTTACCAGAGAAAGGAAAGCTAGAATATTTTTCAAAAGCTCAGGACTTATTCTCTATAAGGGATGTTGGTACATGAGCCAGTGGGGACAGAAGGTATGGAGGGAGGAGTAGAAACTTAGAATGGATTTTTAGAAAAATGAAGTCTTCTGGTTCTTGTTCTGTCTGGAACTTGCTAGGTGCCCTTTGGGCAAATGATTTCTCCTCTCATTTTTTTTATATATAAAATGAAAGGAGTGAATTTAATCAGTTCCTCAAACTTTTTGCCATAAGGGAACACCATTTTATTATATTTCCCCCCAAACTCCATTATCAAACTGCAGTTTAAGTGATCATATATTGTGGTCCTTTGTTGGCAAGGATAGAATTTATTTTTGAAATACTGGAAAATCTTGGAATTTCTGGGTCACTCCTCTTTGTGGAACGGCTATTGACTGTAGATCTTGAAGGCCTCCTCCAGAACTGAAAGTATGATTCAGGGACTCTCAAACCCTCAAGATTTTGTTATTGAAAGAGACTTTAGGGATGCCTGGATGGCTCAGCAGTTGAGCCTTTGAGAATCATGCCTTTGGCTCAGGGAGTGATCTCAAGGTCCAGGATCAAGTTCCACATCCGGCTCCTTGTGGGGAGCCTGATTCTCCCTCTGCCTGTGTCTCTGCCTCTCTCTGTGTCTCTCGTGAATAAATAAATAAAATATTAAAGAAAAAAAGAGACACTTTAGATCTTGTAGACCAAACATCTCATTTTACACATGAGGAGATGAGGCTAAGCTAAAGAAGCAAAGGAGAGCACAGGTTCCTAGATCACCCCTGGAATTGGGACTGCAGGACAGCACCCAGGTAGGTCTCTTCCTGCTCCTTGCATTCTCCATTATACTTGCTGTCCTTGCCATTCTTTGGTTTTTCAACTTGCTTTGATTGTCAAGACCAACCCCTCAGACTTTTCTTGCCTTCTCTGATTCTTCCCATCACCCCATCTGACCTTTAAGTCCTGCCTGCCCAGATTCCTGCCTCTGGATACCTGCCTGAGCTCCCATAGCTCTCCAGCATCGCCAGCAAGCGGATGCCAGCTCTGCCTGACAACCTCTGTCCTGCTGCAGCCCACGCCCTGGCATGGCACTGAGGCATGTGGGGCCTCATCTTTCCAGCATGTGGGAGAGTTACACAGACACCACAGCAATGCCAAGAAGGCCCACGGCAAAATCCCAGAGTCCTGGAACAGCAAAACTAAAATGGCAGCCAGTTAGGTCCGTGGGAGCTAGTTAGGTCCGTGGGAGCTCACCCTACTCTACTCCACTCCACTTTTAATCTCCAGCAGTCCCTGTCAGCTCAAGGTATTGGACTTGGCATCTAACCCCTGCCTCCTTTGGAAACTTAGATTAAGTCACAAGCACACAGTTACCAATTAAACAAATGTAATATCTGATAAGGGTTATTTCCTTTATGCATAGACAAAAGAATGGATTTTGGAGCTGGGGGTGGTGTTGGCAATGAATAGGAAGATAATTGTTCATTACCACCACTTCTTCAGTGAATCGGGAAAGACTTCTTGAAGAAATGAGATTTCAGAATCAGTCTGAGCTTAATATGTTATCCTTAGCCCTCCTGAAAATAAATGCTTTAATTCAACTCTTGTGTCTCTGCCTCTAAAAAACCCAGATGGAGTGATAGGATTTTTAGATAAATTTGCAGCCATATGGGATGGTGGCATTCTTGCTTTCTCTGGAATGCTACCTTCATTGATTGGGCTATTTCTGCTTCCAAAATTCCAGGGCATAGCCTGCCCTGACCAATTTATAACAGTAGATGTGCTCAGAGACACAATGATGCAAGGCAGAGCCTTGACAACCCAACTGAGGCCTCCTCTCACACCAAAAACAGCCACAATAAAGAAATAAAGAAAATATGGTCAAAAGTCATCCTCTCAGAGGGACCCTCCTTTTATAGTCACCAAATTTGTTCACTCCCATTAACAAACAGAGAACAATATATAAAATGCCATTAATGGGGCAGCTGCTTAATGAAAATGAAGGGAAAACTTGGTGTCTGGCCAGGGAGCCTTGCTGTTCTCATGTGATGCCAAAGGCAATGTGCTGCGATTGTGAATGGGTGAGAATGTGAACCCTCACCAGATCCCAGATCCCAGGAGGGGCAAAGCCTTAGGCATAGGCTCTCTAATCCTCCCACCTTGGCCTCTGGCATAGTTTTGGAACATAAAGCAGGGGACTATTTTCTTTAAGAGATCCTAAATACTAGGAGAATATAACAACCAGACTGTCAAACTGGTGACAGATACTACTATTATTCCTAGTTTACAGACAAAGAAATCAGGCACAGAGAGGATTACTTAACAAGAAAAGAACTAGCAATAGCAGAATCAGCTCCTTTGGCTATGAGGGAGCCAAATTCTAGCAGGTATTGAAAGGGTGGGGAAGGAAAGGACTAGGGCTTATTATGTGCAGTAGGGAAGGTTATATGACTAGGGAGAAAAGGGAGATCCCTAGAAAACAAACTTGATAAAGGCCTCAAATATGCTCTTCCATGATTAGTAACACATTCAAATCATACAACACTTTTAGCCTGTTTCTGCAAAACTCTAGGATTCTTAGATGCCTCAGGCCACAGAGAAAGGCTGAATAAGTGATCAGGAACCCAACCCTCCTTCCTCAACCATAGCAGCTCCCACTGACTCCTCATTCTTTGGTCTTTGTCTTACACTGTCAGGTCTCCCTGGCTTCTAAGGGAACAGTGAGTTCAAGTGTGAGGAAGCCATCAAGAGCAGAGGTAATGGGTCCGTCTAATTAAAAAAAAAAAAAAAAAAAAAAAACACCCCCTCCAATTCCCTGGGTGATGGAGAGGCTTGGGGTCTGAGCACTTTACAGTGACCCTTGGCAAGCCAGTGTGATAGCTGAAGTGATTTTTGAAAAACAAGAGGAAGAGGATGTGATTAGGAGCAGGTGTTTCCTTCTAAGAGGGCAGCCTGGAGCCGCAGTTGTAGGAGCTGGATCCCCACTGGCCTCAGGCCTTTCTAATAGACCATTCAGAGGCAAGAAACGGTATTTTTATTCTTGCATCTTATGACTGAGGACATCACTTGCAGACCTATAAGGACTTCTTTACAGAATCTTTGCGTGACTTTGTTGTGAGGCCAAAGGTCCACTCTGCAGCAAAGATACCTCAGCCCATGATAATGTTTTAGCACCCACCCTACCCCATGTCCCATCTGAAGCTCCTCTTACATCCTCTCAGCTGTGCCGAGTGTATCTTGATTACCAGCGGTGCCTCCTGGGGGACTGGGAGATACAGGACCTGGATCCAACCCTTTAACCTGGGGGGAAGGGGACCTCACTCACCACCCATGGCTTGTCACAGAAGTTGTAAATTGATTCCAGTGAGTTGATGCTGGGGAGGCCTGCATACTGCATACCAATGATAAGGTGGCGGAAGTCCTCATTCTCTGCCATGCCAAATGCATGCTGCCGGATAAGCACAAAGTCTGGCCGGAAGGACCTGGTAAAAATGTAGAGGCAAGTTTCCCATCAACCAGCACCTCAGGTCATATGCCAACTTACCTCCTATTTCCAAAGCCCTAGACAGTTAGGTATTATGGCACTTCTTAAAGAAGATTCAAGGAACAGATATCTGAAGCTCTCATTCCTCTGGATTAAGCATTGTCTTTTTCTAAGGTACAAATTCCCTCAGGAGGGAAGAAACATTTTCAGACCCTCACACCTTAAGTGAACAAGAATTTATGTGGTCCCTATGGGGCAATAAAAGAGCAGAAGTTTCTTGTGGCTTCAGAGTTCATGTTCCAAGAGGGTCCCAGTAGACTTTGAAGACATATTGCCTGACTTCACCACCCTGCTATGGAGATTCCTGATCTCAGTGTCCTATTCTGACTCTTTAAAGCTGCTCCTTAAAATAGGCAATGCCCTCATCAGGTCCCCACGAGAGCAAGGGTCCAGGCTGGCTGAGAACAGATGCCAAACTTTCCAATGTTATTCTTCCAAAGTGTACGCTAGGGAGGGGTGCAAATATTTTTCGAAGAACTGAGGTTGAGCAATGGCTACAGGAAGCACTGGGAGTACAGAATGTTCCCATGCATGGGAAGGCTCCCTGCATTTCCCTCTAGCCAGCAAAACTCCTCAGCCGCTCCTTGCTCATGCCCTTACTCCAGGGGAACGCCACCTTCCCAGAGAGTCCATTCTGTGGCAGCATTCTCCCTCAAGGCTCTGGAGCTTGCCAGCTTCACACAATATGCAAATACCTACCTGGTTCTTTGCCCAGGCACCCATCCATCCCCCCACGTACAGCTGCAGTACCACCTGGGCTCAGAGATTGGTCTTTTAAAGTGGGGGTGGAAGAAGCTCTCCTTAAACTTCATGCCCATGCCCTCTTCAAGGAACTTAGCATCAAGTCAGGATGGTATATACTGGAGCTGTTCTGATCTCCTTGTGCACCAGTTCTGGGAAACTAGCCAAAGTCAAATCTTACATGGCAGTTTTAGGTACTGAGCCCTAGATTTCCTACACTGGCCAGGTCTTAAGTTCCTATACTCATAACTGGAAGGGCCTGTCTTATTTTTGCCAGATCCCTCCTGGAACCCTGCTATGGAACTTTCTGTCACCACCTGCTTGTATGCATATATCCCTATGACTCATTCTACCTACAGTTGTAGGGGCCCATCATTCTCTCTTGAGCTAACTCCCCACCTGGATGGACATTTCTTTTTCTGTCCTCATCTCTAGGATGGATGAGTTTACATTTCCTGTTGCTAGGTTCCAGACACCTGAACTTTGCCTTCCCTGTCACTGAGCCAGTCCCTATTGGACATCGGAGACCTCAGTGTCAGGATGCTGCAGACTGAGGTAGGGAAGAGGATGAAGTGAAGATTCTTCCTGGAGCAAGATTCTGATATCTGAAAACCTGATACCATGCTGAGCCCCTGGGAAAAATGACACTGTGGAAACCATTTTTTCCCATCTGGAATTCTCATGATCTCCCTCACAAAATTGTTGTATTAAACTTGGTCACATCTATAAGTTACCCAGCATACCACCCGGCATGTAAGTGCCTGTAACTACAAATTTTTCTTCCATATACAATGTCCCTTCCAACTTAGACTTTCCTATCAGAATTCCCAGGACTGAAGAATATAGAAAGAATACAGGGCTGGGAGTTAAGGGAATTCACATAGAAACACAAGGCTCTTCTACTGACTCACTGAGTAAATCTAAGCAAATCAAAGTAAAATAGGTTGAACTAGAATTTTCAAACCTTTTTTTAAAGCAATGGAATCCTATTTTCCAGGGTAAATATACACAGAGATAAAAGCACAAAAACCACACTGGTGGAAGTGGCGCTGGAATCCTAGAACCCTCTGATAGGAATCTGATTACCTCTGAATGAGTCCTGAGTTCTTTCTCTACCATTGGATTAAGAGCTCTCTGAGAGCAGTAGCTAGTTTTCTCTGCCTTCCTCTACCACTTCTACATAGCATACATCATTAACTTCTGTACAATATATCCCATCCCGCTCCAACACTTGACTTTGAAACCACCTTTGCAAACCAGAGACAATAACTCTGAAGGCCAGGACACTGAGGACAGAAGGAACCTTACCGGACAACCTTTGTGCCGTTCCGGAGTACCTGCATATCCACAGCATAGGTCCCATCTGCATGGGCCACCAGGTTGAGCTCTGAAAATTCTGCCTGGAAAATAACAGTAGGGGATAAAAGGGTAGATTTCATGTTATATATACATTTTTTTACTACAATTAAAATTGTAAAAATAAATAAATAAAAATAGTAGGGAACTAAGGCCATAGTCTTGGCTTTACCAAGTTCTCCACAGAACAACAGCAGCCCTCCCACCAAACATTTACTCAGTTTTCAAAGCATTTTCACAAACTGATTTCATCTCACTCTCATAGCAAGTCTTTGAGGCAAGGAGGACAAAGATAATTCTCCCCATTTATAAAGAAGCAGTTAAATGACTTTCTGGACAAACAAAACTTATTGTTGGTAGAGATAGGAACAAAGCTCAGGTCTTCTGACTCCTCTGTGCTGCCTTTCTACAAAGTAGGAGTGCAAACTGGGGCAACATGTCCTCTGTCAGTTTCAACATAAAAACACCAGATTTTAGTATGGCAACTGGGTTTTACTTCTGCTCTGCCCCCGTTAGCAACATGGACTTTAGGCAAGTCACTTGTCCTCCTGCAAGGGTGGGAGGGGAGATTGTTTCATCTATAAAGTGGGAATAATTTTTAATCAACCCTGACTATCTAACAAGTTGTTTTAAGAGCTAAATGCAATAATGGGTGGGAAAGTACTCTGTAAATTATAGCACACTGTGTAAGGAATGATGAATAACTTCTATTATTACATAGAAAATACATGCATTGTTGAAACTGGACATCCCCTTCTCCACCCAAATGGACTTCTCTATTTATCATGAAGCAAAGGGTAGAGGAAGATTTAAAAAAAGGGGGCGGGGGGCTTTCAGGGCTTTACTACATTAAATGAAGAAGGTGTTTTTAAAAAATTCTCTCTGAAGTGTAGCTTCATGACAAGTAGGCACTACTGCAGGTGCATAACTGAATGACAGTTATATACCAACCCAAGAATATTATGTCACCAACAATATGGAGATGTGGCCAAGTGTCCCAGGAAGACATTCTCCTAAGGTCTTCCTTAGCCTGAGAATCCTGCACTACAAGAGGCCCTAAGAACCACATTCCTTGCTTTTCTACAGACAACAGGACCATGAAAAGAAATCAGGGAAGTTGAAAGGCAGCCTTCATGGCCATATCTCATAGAGAGAAAAGCCCCAGGGAAAGGGGTGGGGGAAAGGAGATGGAGAGCCTGGAATCCAGTGACGACTCTGAAGAACTAGATGGTTCACTCTGAGATGTTGAGAGAACAATGATGACGCAGATGTAACACTGGGCCTCAGGGTAATTACCTGTTCCACTTTGATGTCATAATCTCCAAGGACTTTTTTACCCCGGAAGCACTTGGCCCTGAAAAAGAAAACAACCCACACAAGTTAGTTTTGTACAAGTATTTGAGATCATAAATTTACTATCATAAAGAAAAGGATCACAGCAGACAGAACCCCAGAATGAGAGTCAAGAGACCTGGGATAGGGTTGGACCGTAACTCAACTACTAGAGCATGATGAGACAGCCTCAAGCAAAGCACTTCTTTACGCTCAGTTTACCCATCCATAAAATAATCCAATGCACTATTTCACTCCCAGCTTTTGGGATTTTATGATAATACCCTTTATCTTTGGGCTACAAAAGAAGTCTAGAGAGCAGCCTGGGTGGCTCAGTGGTTTAAGTGCCCAGGGCGTGATCCTGGAGTCCCAAGTCGGGCTCCCTGCATGGAGCCTGCTTCTCCCCTGCCTGTGTCTCTGCCTCCCTCCCTCTCTCTCTCTGTGTCATCATGAACAAATAAATAAAATCTTAAAAAAAAAAAAAGGAAGTCTAGAAATAGGAGTTTCCCTAATATGATTCCTGGTAAAGATCAGGTCAGTCTCACACATCTCTATACTTTTCTTATCTTCCCCCATCCTACAACTCACTCTGATTTTTTAGTTGGGATCCACCCTTGGAATTTTAGTGTTGTTTTTTTTTTAAAGATTTTTATTTATTTATTTATTTATTTATTTATTTATTTATTTATTCATTCATTCATTCATTCATTCATTCATGAGACACACACACACAAAGGCAGAGACATCGGCAGAGGGAGAAGCAGGCTCCCTGCAGGAGCCTGATGCGGGACTCAATCCCAGGACCCCAGGATCACGACCTGAGCCAAAGGCAGATGCTCAACCACCAAGCTACCCAGGCATCCTGGAATTTTAGTTTTTAAAGAAACTGTTAACATTTTACTGCTTCATATGTATACTTTCAAAAAGGATTTGAGGCAATTAATAATTTAAGAGGCAAATATAACCAACAAAGTAAGGATTAAAGGACAATGAATGACAAAGTGTTAATTATACCGGAAAAGAAATTTCAAAAATTAGGAGGCTGAGGAAAGTTACTATAATTGAACAGAAAACCTATACTGTATTTCTGAATTTCAGTTAAGAAAACTACTCAGTCTGAGTTATACAGTACTTATTATTTTCCTATATTGTCACAGATCTAAAGGAACCTCACATTAATGCCTCAGGAGCTTCAGAGTCCCTTGTCAGTGGACCATGTTTATGTTTATATTGATACCCATTCCTACTTTACCTTTAATCTCCCCATTTCCCACAAGATTTTTCTTATCTATCCACTTACACTAGTTTTCCATGTGTAAAAGGGCCTTTCCACACTATACCTGCTAGTGAGGTTGGTCTTTCCCAGTGCCTTGAAATTTCAAATTAGTTATGTTTCACTGGAGGTTTCTAAAAGCCTCTCTCCAAAATAAAGGGATAAACATTTATTGGGCATCATGTTCTAGGAATTGTGTGAAAATTGCTTTCAAGAACATCTCATTTAATCCTCATAACAACTTACTATATAGGGATAAAGGTCTTCATTTCTGAGATGAGGAAACCAAGACTCGGGAAAAAATAGCCTATCTAAGGTCACATGGCAAGTTAGTGACAGAGCCAATATTCACAACCAAGTTTGAGTCCTGTGTTCCTGGGACTATATAGTACTGTCTCCCTCTGCTGATTCATTCTCTCCATCTTCACTCCCACCCTTACAAAAACTGATTTGTGTGTTGCACTGCATGTTTTTTTCTCCATTTTCCTTCTTCCGCTCAAAGGGACTTAATGTTGCGAGCACTAGTTCCACTACAAATACTTCCCACCCTGGTTCCTGTGAACTACCCAGGATGAGGCCAGGCTATTTCCTTTCCTCTCTGGGTTCTGGAACAGTCCGTTCTAGGAAGTTGTCATTTGTCCTATTCAAGTCCCTGGCCATCCTCAAATTGTTCCTCAGAGGCACTCAGCCATCATCACTGAAGACTATCCCTCAACCTTTGCCCCAATACTTCACTAAGCTTCATCAGCTTGCTTCCAGAACCCTGTTCAACATTTATAGCTCAGCAATCCCCTCCAGCAAGGGGCCTATACCCCATCCTGTCCCTTTGGCTACTGTTCTTATTTCTTTATTTATGGATTTACATGATAGTCTATACATGGCACTATCACTCCTCTATAGATCTTGGGCTCTGTATGCTTTTATCCAGGACTTT
Source organism: Canis aureus (assembly GCF_053574225.1). Classification (NCBI taxonomy): domain Eukaryota; kingdom Metazoa; phylum Chordata; class Mammalia; order Carnivora; family Canidae; genus Canis; species Canis aureus. The sequence goes on from NC_135629.1 coordinate 7,455,404, forward strand.
AAAAAGGAGAAATGGAGTAAATGACCCTGGAGTATCACTCCTCTATAGATCTTGGACTCTGTATGCTTTTATCCAGGACTTTAAAAAGGAGAAATGGAGTAAATGACCCTGGAGGTTCCTTTCTTGTATTGATGAGATATGTCTACCTTTTTACCAGCAATGCTTTCTGATGCTTCCTGTCTCAAAATAGCTCTTGTTCCGTGAGGTTAGTCTCAGAGACATTAACAACAACCTCTCATTCTGTATGAAACCTTGCACTTTCAAAGCACATTCCTTGCCTTATTTGTTCCTCACAACTTAGTGAAACAGCCGGGGCAGATAGTACTCTCTGTTTGACCGATGGGGAAATTAAAACCCGAAGAAGTAAAATAATATGGCCAAACCACAGAAAAGTTCATAGGAGCTAAGTTTACAACTAAGAGTTTATAGCTATCTTGGCTTACAAGTTGCCAAGTATTTTAATTCGCTAACTTATTTTGTGAGTTTAAAACACTGATGTTGAAGTATATTTATAGATTCTGGCTTGGTTTATCTGCCACTTCCTGCATCTGCCCATTGACCAAGTTGGCTAACGATACTGTTTTCATGCCTTTTCCCCGCCCCCACCTCTCCAATGATCTTAATGCCTTTTCCTTAAGGTAATCTGTCCTGTTGAAAATTTTAGTCTGTGTTTCCTGACTACAGGTCACTGACCTCTGTTGGCTGAGCACAATCTTATGGAAAAGGAGTCAAAGATGGCAGGCAAATACGGCACATTCTCCTAGCTGTAGTGTTTGGAAATTTAGGTTCCAGGTTTTTTCATGAAAAATCCTGATACTAAGAGAGCACTGTTAGGATATAGTGTGTTAGAATCCAGGGGAATTGTGAATCACAGGGCTCTGAAATCACAGTCTAGGTGGGAATCCTAGCTGTACCCTTTCCTGGCTCTATGACCTTAGGCAGTGGCTTAAATTAAAACAAACAAACAACAACAAAAACACAAAGGTCATATGGTGAAATTAATCAATATACCTTTAAAAGTACATAAAAGAATACGATAAAAAATAAGTATCTCAATTCCCATTTCTTTTTCATCACACATAATCCCAATTATCAGTTGCAAGCATATCCTTCCAGTGTGGGGAAAATGTCTGCACCTATATCCTTCTAACATACATATAGCGTCATGCTACATAAACTCTTCCTTTTTGAACCTTGATTTTTATTGCACTCAGAAATACATCTTAGTGAAATGCTTTCAGCACATACTGATGGATTTCTTTCTTTTTAATAATTGCATGAAATTCCATTAGAGGGTCATACAGTAATTTCAGCAATATATATTGGTGAGTGTTTAGATTTTCAGTTTTTGTGTTGTTTTTACCATTATAAATGATGCTATAATGGATAACATTTAAGAATATATCCATAGGAGTGTCTCCTGGGCAGCACAATCAGTTAAGCCTCTGACTCTTGGTTTCAGCACGGGTCATAATCTTAGGGTCCTAAGATCAAGCCGTGCATTGGGCTTCATGCTGATGGAGTGTGCTTTCTCTCTCCCTCTCTCTCTGCCCCTCCCCCTCTTCTTTAAAACAAATAAATAAATCTTAAAAATATATGTATCCAGGGGCGCTGGGTGGCTCAATCAGTTAAGTATCTGCCTAAGCATCTGCCTTCGGTTCAGGTTGAAGATGTGAGATGTGAGAGATGTGAGAGATGATGTGAGAGATCCCCAGGACTCTGGGATTGAGACCCACATCAGGCTTCCTGCTCAGCGAGAAGTCTGCTTCTCCCTTTCCCTCTGCTGCTCCCACTGCTTGTGCACTCTGTCTCAAATAAATAAATAAAATCTTAAAATATATATATTTTTTTGGGGGGGGAGGGGGGACGCCTGGGTGGCTCAGGGTTTAGGCATCTGTCTTTGGCTCAGGGCATGATCCTGGAATGCCTGGATCCCGGAATGCCACATCGGGCTCCCTGCATGGAGGCTGCTTCTCCCTCTGCCTATGTCTCTGCCTCTCTCTCTCTCTCTCTGTCTCTCATGAAAAAGAAATAAAATCTTTATATATATATATCCCTAGAAAAAAAAAGAATGTGTTCACAGGATAAATATTTTTTCCAGCTGTACTGAGATATAATTGAAAAAATTGTTTGTATTTAAAGTGTACATTGTGGGGATCCCTGGGTGGCTCAGCGGTGTAGTGCCTGCCTTTGGCCTGGGGCATGATCCTGGATTCCCAGGATCGAATCCCACATGGAGCTCCCTGCATGGAGCCTGCTTCTCCCTCTGCCTGTGTCTCTGCCTCTCTCTCTCTCTCTCTGTCTCTCATGAATAAATAAATAAATAAAATCTTTAAAAAAAATAAAGTGTACATTGTGATGACTTAATTTACCTATACTTTGTGAAATGGGATTACCACACTCAGGTTAATTAGCACATCTGTCACCTCACATAGTTACCATTTGTGTGTGTGTGGTGAGAATGCTTAAGATCTACTCTCTTAGAGAATTTCAAGTATACAATACAGTGTTATTAACTATAGTTACCATATTGTACATTAGAAGGATAAACAATTTATTGCAGAATTGTTGGTGCAAGGAACACAGTTACAGCTTTTATTGACATTGCAACACTGCCCCCTACCCCATGCCACCCCCAAGAAAAATATACCATTCTTCTCAGTATTTGAAAGTTTGGGAAAGTTACTTCACCTCCTTTAGTTCCCTTCTCCTTCTCCCAACCCCCACAGTTCCTTACATAAACTGGGCTCAGAGTAGGACTTTCTGACTGGCAGTGTTGTAAAATCAGCCTAAATTCACCTTCTTTGCTCCATCTTAAAAAGAACCTTAGATGTACATCCTTGAAGCACAGACTAAAAATATCTATGGTGCCTGTGTTGTCAATTTCCCTCTATTGTAACATTTTCTTAACAAGCCTAGCAGCTGAGGATCTATGTGGGTTTAATGGCTTGCAGCTTCCTTGATGGGCCAGTCAAGGAACCATATCACCTTACTGCTAAAATGAGTAGAGGCTTCTAGATTTAACTCTTCTTATTCAAGGCAATGAATATGCTCACCAATTCCTATCCAACTAGGGCTTGTGAGGCTAAGGATTTCAGGCACTTCTCTGCTAAGGCTCCCTCAAAACTTGGCCCAACTTAGGCAAGCTTAACTTAAATTTTCCCTGTTTTATGCATAGGATAATGGAGAAAGGTCTAGAAATAGGAGCTAGTGGGGTTGGGTTCAGGCATAGTTCTACCACTTTTCAGCTGTGTGACTTTGGGCAAGTATTGCCTCTCTGAGCCTCAGTTTCTTCATGTATAAAATAGGGTTAATAATAATTGTAATACTGAAGCAAACATTCACTATGCACTAGCCAATATTCCAAGTATTTTATGTATTTTACCTCATTTATTAATACCATACTCACATGTTGTTGTGAAGACTTAATAAAGTCACATGAGAATAACTGACATGAAATTGTTTTGGAAACTCTGAAATGCTATGCAAATATGAAGTACTATTAGCAAAATGCAACAAACATTTATGTACCAGGTATTATTATTGTTTTACTATTACTACAGCCAACACGGCCTCTTCCTCTTCTGAACTTTCATCCCATTTATTGTCTGCTCACGATATTTGGCTCATAGTATTATCATCTGATACCAACTTTCAAACTCAGTTGTCCAATAACCTGGGACATCCCTCTCCCACTCTCAGCTCAGACAACTGGATTATGTAATAATGCTCAGAGTAAGGACCATCCATCCATATGTGAGCCCTGGATTTTCCAGAACATTTATGATTTTAAATAATGATTATGTCCTATTGACAGCTTATATGATTTGAGCTAAGACCTATACAAACATAATGATCATATCTATAAATTTCCAACTCCTTCACTGAACTATGTACTTACCTAGATCACAATCAAGGCTTGCTTATTGACTCAAGATGTTAGGAGTGATTTTTTTTTTTTATTGGAGTTCAATTTGCCAACATATAGCATACCCAGTGCTCATCCCGCCAAGTGCCCCCCTCAGTGCCCATCAGCCAGTCACCCCAACCCCCCGCCCACCTCCCTTTCCACTACCCCTTGTTCATTTCCCAGAGTTAGGTGTCTCTCATGTTTTGTCACCCTCATTGATATTTTCACTCATTTTTCTCTCCTTTCTCCTTTATTCCCTTTCACTAATTTTTATATTCCCCAAATGAATGAGACCATATGTTTGTCTTTTCTGATTGACTTATTTCGCTCACCATAATACCCTCCAGTTTCATCCACGTCAAAGCAAATGGTGGGTATTTGTCATTTCTAATGGCTGAGTAATATTCCATTGTATACATATACCACATCTTCTTTATCCATTCATCTTTCGATGGACACCAAGGCAGGAGTGATAGTTTTGGCTGGACAAATGTAGAAAACCAGAAGGGGCCACCTTCAGGACTCAGTGAATTGAGCCTGTCTCTAAAGGCCCAGCCTCTTCCTCTCTTCTCATATGTGAACACCTGAGGGTGTCATGTTCTTTCTTCCCTGTCCTTCCCTACACAAAAATCTTTTCTTAATCTCCATCCACACTGGAACTAAAGGGCCTAAAAACAGTCTATAGTGTAAATCCTCCCTAGGTGCCTGAGGTTTGTATAAGGATCAAAAACCTCAAGCTAGAATATGAAAGCACTAACAAGCATTCTTAGAGCTCTGGCACTAGTCTAGCACCTAGGAAATGCCTGGCACTGGTCTGGATACTTATCTTTTTTTTTTTTTTTTTTTAAGAGGATATTATTATTTTTTTTTATTTTTTTTAAATTTAGTTATGATAGTCACAGAGAGAGAGAGAGAGAGAGAGAGAGGCAGAGACATAGGCAGAGGGAGAAGCAGGCTCCATGCACCGGGAGCCCGATGTGGGATTCGATCCTGGGTCTCCAGGATCGCGCCCTGGGCCAAAGGCAGGCGCCAAACCGCTGCGCCACCCAGGGATCCCTGGATACTTATCTTTAATACAGTGCTTAGCTTCTGGCACTCACCGTCTAACTGGCTTGTTCTTCCAGTCAAGCATCTCTAGGCATCAAGAAGTTAGAAAGCACACTAGAAATACTAGAGGATTCCTATTTCCCACCCTATGGTAAAATTGGGCCGGCTGGTCTTGAAGTTTGTGAGGTCCTGTCGCCACCCACTGGCAAGATGTGTACTGCAGACATGCTGTGGTCCCAGCTCACGCATTCACTTAGCTTGCTGAATAGCCACCAATCCCACTGACCCAGGTGCTTATTTGCCGCTTTGACTAACTATGCGTGAAAATTCACTGTTTCTTTTAGAAAGTCTGTGTCCCTCAAGCTAGATATTTAGCTTTTTGCAATCTTTAGAAAGAAAGGCTGTGATTTGTCAGTAAGTTCAGCAACAATTTACTGAGTATCCAGTGGGAGGTGCTGCAACTGTAATAAATGCATTAGCAGTTCCCAAGTAGTGAAAGCACCATCTAGAACAGGAGAATGATATCCATTACCAAAATGGGTCATTGCTAAGGTCCCTTTCAACTCTTAAGCTTTATAACTAGTATTCACATGCCCAACTTTCAATCTTTCTTTAAAAATTATTTAAAGCACACAACTAAAACAACAGAAGTTTCATTCAGCACAGAAACATGTACGATGAAAAATAAGTTCCCTCTACTTTCAAGAAGCTCACAGGTTTGTGGAGAACAGAAATATAGACAGGAAGTATATACGTAAATACAGGGTATAAGCTGTAACAGGAGTACCAACAAGGCACTTTTGGAACTCAAAGGAGTTTTCTTTGCCTGCAGAAGTCTGGGAAGGCTCCAGAGAGGGAGCTAAGTCTTAAAGAGTTGAGTAGGAATTTGCCACATGAGAAGGAGGAACAGACTTGAATTGAATGGCTGAGTGTAAAGGCAGAGGGGCTACTTGAACACAGAGCACAGCAGCAGACCTCCTGACTTCAGGGAAGGACACTGTTGGCAGAGCAGTGGGAGCTGCAGGTCCCAAGAAATGGAACCATTGAACTGGCAAAGGGTTCAGATGTCAGGCTGAATAGTTAGGACTTAATGGCTAGCTTCCAAAATTTTTTTTAAATGTTTTTATTATGAAAAAACTACCCTCAATAGTTATCAACATTTTGCCAATCTTTTCCATCTATCGCCGTCACTGTTGTTGAGACTATTGTCTGAGCATTTTATTTTTATTTTTTAAATATATTTTTTATTTTTAAGATTTTATTTATTTGAGAGAGAGAGAGAGAGAGAGAGAGAGGCAGAGACACAGGCAAAGGGAGAAGCAGGCTCCATGCAGGGAGTGTGACGTGGGACTTGAGCCCAGGTCTCCAGGATCATGCCCTGGGCTGAAGGCGGCGCTAAACCTCTGAGCCACCCAGGCTGCCCCAAGTGTCTGAGCATTTTAAAACAAATCCCAAATATCATGTCATTCCTTCTATAAAATTTTAAGTACTACCTCTAACTAGGTGGTGATTTGTTTTTTTAACGTAACAAAATATATAGAAAATTTGCCACTTTAACCATTTTTAAGTCTAAAATTCAGTGCCAGGGGATCCCTGGGTGGCGCAGCGGTTTGGCGCCTATCTTTGGCCCAGGGCGCGATCCTGGAGACCTGGGATCAAATCCCACATCGGGCTCCTGGTGCATGGAGCCTGCTTCTCCCTCTGCCTATGTCTCTGCCTCTCTCTCTCTCTCTGTGACTATCATAAATAAATAAAAATTTTTAAAAATTTTTTAAAAAAATAAAATAAAATTCAGTGCCATTAAATACATTCACAGTGCTGTGCAATCATCATCACTATTTCCAAAATTTTTTCATCCTCCCAAATAGAAACTCTGTAGCCATTATGCAAGAACTGCCCATACCTACCTACCCCTGCCCCCAGTCCGTGGTAACTTCTAATCTACTTTCATCTACAAATTGGCCTATCTTAGGGTAATGACTTTTTAATAGTTAATTTGTTATTTAATAATTGGCAAATACTTTTAACAACTTTACTGAGTCTATATTCAAATTTTCTCAATTGTCTCCAAAAATGCTGTCAAAAATATTAAGCCAGGAGGTGACTTAATCAGTTGTGTCTAAAATCTGAGAGACTACCTTATCTGGAATGTGGGAAAGACTGGAGGGACCACACCAGGCCTTGGGATCATTTGGGAAGCTGATGCAGTAACTAGATATCAGAACGTGGTTTCACCAGTACAGAACAAACTGCGTAACACTCATCTGGCAACTCAATCATTTGATTGATTAGGCCTAGGAACTTTGAAGCTGGCTGGAAAATGACAGTTATTTAAAAAGATGTTTAAAAAAATATTAACTAAGAGGATATAATGAAGTCATAGAAAGTGGTATAGGGCTCCTACTAAAGATGTTCTGGAGATATAAATGAGACCTAAGATAGTCAGGTAGGGCCTTAACATTGGTAAAGGAATTCTTCACTCAAATTCGGACTTGTTTTCTAATTCACGAACCATATAACTTTCTTTCCATATGTGGAGAGATATGTCTGTTATGGATAATTGGTTTAGGAATAAGAAGCAAACAACAGGAATAAGTGAATACTTTTCTGGATAAAAAGTTATGTGGCTACTCCTTGATATGAATTCAGTGATTTTTTTTTAAAGATTTTATTTATTTATTCACAAGAGACAGAGAAAGAGGCAGAAACATAGGCAGAGGGAGAAGCAGGCTCCTTGCAGGGAGCCTGATGCAGGACTCCATCCCAGGACCCCAGGATCATGCCTTGAGCCAAAGGCAGATGTTCAACCACTGAGCCACCCAGGTGCCCTGAATTCAGTGATTAAGCTGTTCAATCAAATGCTCTGCAACTAAGGTCCTTCTTAGATAGAAAGCAAGCTGCATGGTGTCTTAGTTAACATTCATATAAATGATCTGGAAGGGAGTACAAGGGGAAACTGCCAAGTATGCAGATGGCATTGAGCTCTTCCAGGGATTAAAATGCCAAGCTGATTAGGGATAAACTGAAAGAAGATGTGGACGTGGGCAGAAAAGTGGCAGAGGAGTTTTAATGTGACTAAGTGTAAGAAAACACATTCGGGGAAAATGATTTTATCACAGGATCATGAGTGTTCGACTACAATCCGGTGAAGGAAACCGAAATGACAGGGGAAAAAAAAGACATCGGTTCTGTACGATGTCGCAGGCAAACCACTGAAAGAGCGAGAGTGAAAGGTTAAAAGATGTTGGGTATCATCAGAAAGTTTACTGGAGGGACACCTGGGTGGCTCAGTGGTTGAGTGTCTGCCTTTGGCTCAGGGTGTGATCTTGGGGTCCTGGGATGGAGTCCTGCATCAGGCTCCCCGCTGCAGGAACCCTGCTTATCACTCTGCCTATGTCTCCACCTCTCTGTGTCTCTCATGAATAAATAAATAAATGATCTGAAAAAAGAGAGAAAGAAAGAAAGTTTACTGGAAACCCAACAGTAAGGCTTTCTTACACTCTGACCTCATCTTTTTGTTTGTTTGTTTGTTTTTTGTTTTTTTAAGATTTTTTTTTAATTTATTTATTCACGAGAGACACAGAGAGAGTGAGGTAGAGACACAGACAGAGGAAGAAGCAGGCTCCATGCAGGGAGCTCGCCCAATATGGGACTCGATCCCGGGACTCCAAGATCATGCCCTGGGCCAAAGGGAGGTGTTCACCCACTGAGCCACCCAGGCGTCCCCACTCTGACCTCATCTTGTACAAGTCATAGTACTTTCATATTTCTGACCCAGTATATTAGGTCCACTTATCTAAAAACAAATGACATAATGAAAGCAAAAATGGCCTAGGGAAAAATGAAACAAAATGTAAAGGCCCTGATTTTAGGAAAGACTGAAATAATTTCTTTGGTCTGTAAAGGTAAGGATCTAAAGGGGACAGACGGTTATGAGGGAGGGAAAGACAACACTGAATGACTTCACTGTCGTTCATCCCAGATAATCTATTTATTTCATGTTATTTCATGCCTTATAGGGAAGCTGTCTCAATGTTATTGGCTTTATAGGAAAATGAGGCTCAGAAACTAAGTGACTTGATTAAAGGTAGCAGGGCTAGTAAAATTAAATTTCAGTCCTTCTGATGATCAGATTTAGAAATTATTTACTTCCTCAGGTGGGGACTGTGCTCTATTCCTTTTTGCATTTGCAATACTGTCCTAGTATTTGACACATACTGGATGCTCAGGAAGTGTTTATGGAGTTATTAAATTGAATATAGCTAGACATTTGGAGGTTAATATCAGAGAGTTTAGCAATGCTCGTTGTGAAAGAATCCTGGGCTTGTAGGTCTCTGAGGATACCTACATAGTGAATTTCTCTGGAGTTATATATGTAAGTTCCTCAAGTTATCTGTGGGAAGACTGCAGCAGCCTTAGGTGGTGGATGAGACCCCTTAAGGAAAACAGCAATCTCAAAGCTCTGAAAACGACTAATTTCTGTGTAAGCACCCTGGTTGTGACTTGATTTGGGAACACCAAATCACTTTTTCTGAGCAGATTTTCTGAAGATCTCTATTTTGGGGAATAATTAAATGATGCAGTATAACAAGATAACAACATTATCAAATGCAGAAGAAAAAAGAGAATCCTGTAACTCAGAACACATGATGGGAAGATTAGATGCATTTGTCTGTAATTATAGTGGAGCTACAGAACAGAATGCTTTAGAGTCATGGGACAGATTCTCTTTCCATGACTGGCTTATAAAATTAAATCAGGCTGATTCGATTTTGGAGCAAAATGGGTCAGTATGAAGTTTACTTTAGATAAACATTAAGCAAATATAATTTTTTAAAAGATATTGATTTATTTCATGCTAGATGAACATGATTCCTAGCATTGACAAATCTCTAGGTTTAACTCCAGCATAGGGTCACAAATCATAATCACAATTACTACTACCATCAAAGCTGCATATTTCCATCCCTTTTTAGCAAACTGGATACAAAGGAATGTTCTCTATAATCTGGCCCCACCCTTCTATTTCAAATTCATCTATTTCCATCCTTCAAGACAGCTCCAGACTTTTTGCATGAATTATAAAAAGATACTCCTGGGCGGCCCGGTGGCTCAGCGGTTTAGCGCCGCCTTCAGCCCAGGGTGTGATCCTGGAGACCCTGGATCGAGTCCCATGTCGGGCTCCCTGCATGGAGCCTGCTTCTACCTCTGCCGGTGTCTCTGCCTCTCTCTGTGTCTCTCATGAATAAATAAATAAAATATTTTTTAAAAAAGATACTCCTTCTTCCAGGTGGATACACTCCTGTACTAGGGTACTTAACTTGACAAAAAGAAAGTGGAGCTGAGTTTCATCCCCCACTAGTTTCCTTATTCAAATACCCCTGTATAGTGAAAAACCTGCACAAGCATATGTAGGAGCCCTGTCCTACCACCATCCAAACACTGAATGGTACTATTACATCAATCTATCATTAAGACACTGTTTCTCAACTACCTCTCATCAAACTATTGCCTCTGTGCTTCGGTCCACTTAGAAATCACCTCTTTTGGGGCGCCTAGGTAGCTCAGTTGGCTGAGTGTCTGACTCTTGGTTTCCTGTTAGGTCATGGTCTCAGGGTCATAAGATTGAGCTGTGTTGGGCTCTGTACTCAGTGCAGAGTCTGCTTGGGATTCTCTCCCTCTCCCACTGTTCCTCCCCTCGCTTGCCACTCTGTCTCTCTCAGATATATTTATCTGAGAGATAAATAAGATTTTATTTATTATAAAATCTTTTTTTTAAAAAAAAAGGAAAAAAATTACCTCTTTCTTACAAGATCCATGATATGGAAACAACCTAAATGTCCACTGGTGGACAAATGGACAAAGGAAATGTGATGTATACATATAATGGAATATTATTCAGCCATTAAAAAGGCAATCCTACCATTTGCAACATGGATGAACCTGGAGGACATTATGCTGAGTAAAATAAGCCAGACACAGATAAATACTGCATGATCTCACTTACATGCATAATATAAAATAGTCAAACTCAGAAGCAGAGAGTAGAAGGGTGCTGCCAGGGGCTTAGGAGGGAGAAATGAGATGTTGGTTAAAGATTCCAAAGTTTCAGTTAGGCAAGATGAATGAGTTTTAGAGATATAATGTATATCATGTAACAATACTGTATTGTATACTTGAAATCTGCTAAGAGTTTTTTTTTTTTTTTTTTTAAGATTTTATTTATCTGAGATCCCTGGGTGGCGCAATGGTTTGGCACCTGCCTTTGGCCCAGGGCGCGATCCTGGAGACCCAGGATCGAATCCCATGTCGGGCTCCCTGCATGGAGCCTGCTTCTCCCTCTGCCTGTGTCTCTGCCTCTCTCTCTCTCTCTGTGACTATCATTTAAAAAAAAAAAAAAAAAGGATTTTATTTATCTGAGGGGTGCCTGGGTGGCTCAGTTGGTTAAGCATTTGCCTTGGCTTGGGTCATGATCTCAGGGTCCTGGGATCGAAGCTCACATTGGGCTCCCTGCTCAGCAGGGAACCTACTTCTCTCTTTTCCTCTGCCTTCCACTCCCTCTGCTTGTGATCTCTCTTTCTCTCTCTGTCAAATAAATAAATAAATCTAAAAAAAAAAGATTTTATTTATTTGAGAGACAGAAAGTGAGAGAGCCAAAGGCAGATGTTCACAAGATGAGCACAAGCAGGGAGGAGGGGCAGAAGTAGATGGAGAAGCAGACTCCCCACTGAGCAGAGAGCCCCATGCAGGACTCAATCCCAGGATCCTGGAATCATGACCTGAGCAGAAGGCAGACACTTAGCGAACTGAGCCAACCAACCACCCTGAAATCTACTGAGAGTTCTTAACACACACACATACACACACACACACACGGTAATCTCGAAGGATTTTTATGCATCTATTGAGATCATATTTTTTCTTATTACATTTGCTGCTGTGGTGAATTACATTGATAGATATTCAAATGTTATATGAACTTTGTGTTCCTCAGATGAACTCCATTGAGTTATCATACATGATCCTCTTTATATATTATGGAATCCAATTTGCTAAAATGCTATTAAGTATTGTTGCATCTATATTTACTGGGGACTTTTGTTTGTGGCTTTGGTTTGGTATCAAAGTAATAATGCTGGCTTCACAGAATTATTTGGGGAGAAAGAGTGTTTGTGGAACTTGTATTATTTCTTTTTTTTTCCAACCTTTGGATCCGAGAAAGTAATTGTTTCTCAGCCTTTTGGCTAAGATCAAGTGGATCCAGAAGTAAGTCTTACTTTATTATATAATGTCTTTTTGATACCTAATTGATTCCATGAATCAATATGTTACAGAGAATAATTGCATCTAAATTTGTAAGTAAATTTAGTAAGTAAATCTAAATTTGTAAATTTTCCCTTTGCTCTTAGCCAAATTATTGCTAAAATTATTCTGGCCTCAATAAAATTGGATAGACAGTTTCCTATTTTCTTTTCTGGTATAAATATTATGAATTATCTTTGCATGTATCCTAAAACTTATTAAAGATCACTTGAAAATTATTGTTTAAAAAAAGAAATCACCTCTCCTCATTCTTCAAAGGTCAAAACAAGTTCTGCCTCCTTTATGAAATTTGTCTTCCTCTCCTACGGTAGTTTCTTTTTCCTCTGAAAGCTTAGTCTGAAACTTATTTACTTGTCACTTTAGAGAGACACAGCTTAGTATAATCCACTGATTTTTCATCTATGTATGCCTTTTCCTACTGTATCAAAGCCTTCTGAAGGTGCATAATATCTTATATTTCCTCCCTACTTCCCAACTACTCACTCTCACACACACCTCTGCCTTAACCAAAGCATACTTGGGATAGTTAATTTTATGTGTCAACTTGACAGGGCCACAGATGTCCAGATATTTGGCTAAACATTATTCTGGGTGTGTCTGTGAAGGCGTTTCTGGATGACATTAACATTTGAGTCAGAACTGAGTAAAGCAGATTGCCCTCCCCAGTGTAAGTGTACCTAATCTGATCCATTGAAGGCCTGAATAGGAAAAAAAGGATGGTGTAAGAAAGAATTCACTCTCTCCGCCTGTCTTTGACTAGGGCATCAGTCTTCTGCCTTTGGACTCAGACTGAGTCCATCAGCTAGCTTTACATCATCAGCGTTCTAGTGCTTAGGCCTTCAGACTGGGACTGAAATGATACCATCACCTCTCAAGGGTATCCAGTTTGCTGACAGATCTTGGGACTTCTCAGTCTCTATAACTATGTGAGTGAACTCTTTATAATAAATCTTTCTCTCTTTTTTTAAAAAGATTTATTTATTTATTCATGAGAGACACAGATTGAGAGAGAGAGGTAGAGATATAGGCAGAGAGAGAAGCAGGCTCCATGCAGGGAGCCCAATGCGGGACTGGATCCCGGATCCTGGGATCACGACCTGAGCTGAAAGCAGGTGCCCAACCGCTGAGCCACCCAGGCATCCCAAATCTTTCTCTCTTTATCTACCTATTTACTTATCTCTTTCTATACTCTCTAACGATCTACAGATAGAAGTATAGATATAAGGCAGAAATATATATTACCTATTATCTATGCATTTATTACCTATTTATGTTATCTATATGTAGATATAGATATATAGATACAGATATCTATCTCCTCAGGCTGCTAAAGCAAAATTCCATAGACTAGGGGCTTAAACAATAGACATTTATTTCTCACTGTTCTAGAGGCTGGGAAGAGGTTCTTACTGAATAAGCTGCCACCTTGATCTAGACTTCAGATGGGCTGCATTTCAATGAGTTGCCCAATGGTAGGGCTCAGTGGAAAGAGCGTGGATTTTAAGAGCCAGATTAACCTGCGCTTAAGTCTCAGATCCTCAATTTACTACTTGAACTTGGGCTCTTTATTTCTCTGTAACTTTATCTATAGGATAAAGATAATATGCATTTCTAAAATTTGTTAGATTTAAACGACCCTGTCTTTAATGTATTCCTCAAACATGATAAATTTACCATCTCTTTTGGGCTTTTGTACTTGTTGCAGGGTATATCTTTCCTCTAGACATTTGCAAATTCTGCTGCATCTTACCATCTTATATGTCTTACACAGCTTATACATCACCTGTATTATGTTTTTCCAGACTACCTGAGCTCAGGTAGTCCTATCCCCTCCCAGTCATTCTTTCTATAATCTTCAAAGACATTATCTTTACTTAAAAATTTCCTTGAGGGGCACCTAGGTGGCTCAGTCAGTTGAGTGTCCAACATTTGGTTTTGGCTCAGGTCAAGATCTCATGGGTTGTGGGATCAAGCTCCGTGACTTGAGCTCTGCTCAGCGGAGAGCTTGCTTGAGGATTCTCTCCCTCTGCCCCTCCCCCTACTGTCTTTCTAATAAATGAATAAATATTTTTAAAAAATTCCTTGACTGTTTGTTTATTATCCATCTCTCTGATCAAAATGTAAGTTATATGACAACAGTGACCTTGCTGTCATGGTAACTACTGTATCAATCCCACTCCCAGCTCTATTATAATACCTGGTGCATGTTATGTGCCAGATAATATTTGTTGAATGAATATAAATATGTAAAGTATCTAGCACAGCATGCATTCACACATTGTAAGTATTTTTCTTCCCCCTTTCTATGTAAAAATCATTGGGTTAAATAATGTGCTTGTGTGGGTCCTTTGAAATGGAGAGCATTTCAACAAAATGGATTCTTTATTTGAATGTTGATCAGGCATTTATAATTATAGACAGAAATATGGTCATTTACTCCATTTTTGATGAGACTATCCTCTGTCTTAATGATCTATTTTAGATACAAATCAACATACTAGCTATTAAAGTGTTTATATAACTTTACTCTTATATGAGACTTTAATGACATAATTCCTCAGCCTTCTGAGAGGGAAAATTTTGCTTAGAGGCCTTTTATTTACAAGGAAGCAGAGGCCCAGGGAGGGGAAATACTTTAACTCAAGGTCAAATACCTACTTAGAGGTAAAATTTGTTGCCTTTCCATTCCACCATGCTGCCCCTTTAGAGAAAGAAAGGCAACTCGCAAAATCAAGGAACATTGGAATTGAACAGAGATCCCTAAGTGACATTACAGGGTAGAAACTGAGGACTTGAAATCTATTCAGAGTGCTTTTGAAATCAAATATGATAAAGAATAAAAGCTATGCATTCAGAAGCATAAGTTTTATTTATTTTTAACACTTTACTGATACATTGATTCTGTTTGTGATACTGCATTACAGTTCATACAGCAAATTGCTGGAAGGCAGTTAGAAAAGAGCTCTCTTCATTCTGTTATTATTAGCACAGGAGATTTAACCTTCATTTCCTAGTCCAAGTGAAAACTGCCATGGCTAGTATTAGCAGCCTCCTCACCACCATGGCTCAGTAGAAACATCCTTATACCTTAAGGCAACAATACTTTGGATTTCCAAATCCAAACCCAGGTGGCACATTCCATTCTACAATTTTCCAACTGGCACAAATTCTGGAGGAGATATTACTCACTAGAATAGGTATTAACAATTGAATTTTGGCAGGATAGGAGAATAACTGGCACTGTCCTGGAAGAGATATGTCACATGTTCCCAGATGCACCCAAGTTTAGCAACATGGAACCATGCATATTCTGACTGAAGAAATGGATCTTAGATGGTATTCTCTCATTTTTATAGGCAAAGAAACTGAGGCTTAAAGAGGAAAAATGGCCCAAGGTCATGCGGTGAGAACCCCATGGAAGACAGCTATACTCACTACTGTATCACCAATGTATACAAGGACCTTATGGGAATGCTCATCTCTTCTTAATCCAGTGCTCCTCTTGTTACACCAAATTTTGTCCAGAAAGAAGCTCATGCCTTGGTATAAAAATGCAAAGATATATGGTGCTGTTCTGGCTCTCTTCTCCTCAATGAATTTGTCCATTCTTTCAGCCCCCTCTCATGATCCATTGAAATGCTCCTCACATTTAATAAGCTCAAAAGAGTAGTTTTAAAAATCAACCCAAACTGATTGAAAACTCAGTTCATTTTTACTTAGCATTGAATATATTTCTTTGAAAAGGAGTTTACTATGGAGTGCTATTATAATGAAATACGTTCTATAAACCTTTAAAAATATTATCAACAATTATCCAATAAAGATTTATTAGATTAAGTACCCACTATTTGTCCAACAACATGGAAAGCACTGGGTGGGGGTAGAGAAAGGAAAGACTATAGACCTCACCAAGCTCTGGCACAAAGAATAGAAATTACAGCAGTAGAGCAGATTATTTATTGCAGAGTCCAAGCACCAGAATTAAATTAACTACTGCAAAATTAATAATAGCTAATATGTATTAAGTACTTAGCACTAGTTACTATGCTGATTTTACACATCTTATTGAATCAATTCTCACATCAATCATATAAGGTAGATAATATTGTCTCCCAATCTAACAGATAACTAAGGCAAAGAAATAATGATTTGTTCCAGTCAGTCATACAACTGCTGAGTGGTAGATTCAGGGCTTATGACCATGATTCCAGAGCAGATCTTATTAATCACTCCACTTGACTTCTAAAATATGAAATTATCCAAAAAAATTTTTAAGAGTATTCACTTTTGAAAATCTAACAATTTACTAATAGTTTTCTAAGATACTCACTTTTTAAAAAACAGATTTTATTTATTTACGAGAGAGAAAGCATGAGCTGGGGAAAGGGGCAGAGGAAGAGGGAAAAACAGACTCCCCCATGAGCGGGAACTTGATGCAGAGCACAATATGAGGTTTAATTTGGGGCTCCATGTGGGGCTCAACCCCAGGACCCTGGGTTCATGACCTGAGCTGAAGATAGACACTTAACTGACTGAGCCACCCAGGTGCCCCTAAGATACTCACTTTTATGCATGCTTTTAAAACTTTTACTTTTGAATAAATACAATTTTGTAATAAAAACAACTGAGCATACAAATGTCTATTATTATTTTAAAATGGCTTCCTAGCAAGTATGACTTTTGTAATAAAAATATAGCTTTAAAAATAGATACTTATACAAAATAGTAAAGAGAGTATTGCCTAGGCGGCTCAGTCAGTTAAGTGTCTGTCTTGGGTTCAGTTCATGATCTCAGGGTCCTGGGATCAAGCCCTTTGTCGGGGAGCCTTTTGCTCAATGGGGAGTCTGCTTCTCCCTCTCCTCCCAGCTTATGGTCTCTCTCTCAAGTGAATAAATAAAATCTTAAAAACAACAACAACAAAATAAACCCCCCAAATAGTAAAGACAACCAACACCTTTAGATACAATTTGGTAACTTTCTCACTAATAATCAACCATTATAAATATTAATTCTCTTCTTTTTTTCCATAGCAGATTTTAAGAAAAAAATATTTTCTTCATTAGGCTTCTACATAATTCTCCAATTCTTAAAATTAAAGTTTTCAGTTTCCTTTTAGTTATGACATATATACTTTATTTCTTTCATCACACCTTACAGGATAAAACATCAACTTAAAATTCCTTGTACAATAAAAAATTAAAAAAAAAAAAAACAGGGATCCCTGGGTGGCGCAGCGGTTTAGCGCCTGCCTTTGGCCCAGGGCGCGATCCTGGAGACCCGGGATCGAATCCCACATCGGGCTCCCGGTGCATGGAGCCTGCTTCTCCCTCTGCCTATGTCTCTGCCTCTCTCTCTCTCTGTGACTATCATAAATAAATAAAAAATTAAAAAAAAATTCCTTGTACTTGGGGTGCCTGGGTGGCTCAGTCAGTTAAACATCTGCCTTCAGCTCAGGTCATGATCCCAGGGTCCTGAGATCGAGCTCCACATTAGGCTCCCTGCTCAGTGGGGCGTCTACTTCTCCCTCTTCATCTGCCTCTGCCCCAGCTTCTGCACTCATACACTCTCTCTCTTTCTCTCTCAAATAAGTAAGTATAAAATCTTTTTTAAAAATTCCTCGTGCTCATTGGGGATTTGTTGTTTGATGGATATAGATATTCAATTTTACAAGATAAGAGTTCTGGAGATTGGTTGATCAACAATGTGAATATATTTAACACTCCTGAACTATACACTTAAAAATGATTAAGATAGTAAATTTTATGTTATGTGTATTTTATAACAAAAAAATTCCTTGTGCTCTTTTAGAGTCAAGATATTTAACTTTCAAAGGTATTGATTTAGAACAAATAAAGTCCCAAACATTCAACATGATTTTCTTTTTGTGTTATAGTACAGAAAAGGGAGTGATAAATTCTGATTATAGTATGATGTGGGAGAAATTTCGTGTAGTTTAGAAATTTATATGAATTACATTTTCTTTGTATGTAAAATGTGGAAATTTAATAACATGGCTTCTAAAGGAATTTTCAGGTTCTAACAGCACAGGAGTTAAACAGTTAGTAGGATTTCAATGTGTGATGCAGAAAAGACATTTCAAGTAGAGAAACAGCTTAAAAGTATTACAGCATGAAAGTGTAATTCACAAAACCTGCTAAGTGATGGTTAGCAGGTTATGGTATAATACAGGATATGCATATGTCAGAGTAAAGGACCATTAGGATAGGCTTGAAAGGTAAAATGGAGCCAGTTCCTTGCTTCCTGGTTTGTCAGTGACCAGGGGAGAGGCCTCTAAAGACCTGTGAGTCCAATAATTTGGAATTTGGGGAATGATGAAACAGACACCTTAATAGTACTGCCTTGAAGGGAGATTTCTACTTGAATGTTGTTTATTTCCCAGATTCCAGATTCTGTACTTTGGAGACTTTCCTAAAATAAAGCTGACATCCTGAAGCCAAGAGTAGTTTTCCCCTTTGTGTCAACAATTCTGGTATGTGACTATGTTCACTTTAATGGCTTAAGACTTAATAGTCTGTCTATCATTCATGTGTAGGAAGCTTAAAACTAGGTCATCAAATCCCACTTCCCACATCAATGTACGAATCTACTCTACAATGTTCATAATAAGGGGTCCTGAGAAAAATTACTATTTTTCTGTTTTGTTGTTTTCATTTTCTGTCAGTTGATTTTTAAACTGAGCCATATCTTGGAGTTTGCTGTTTAGTTTTGGCTCTGCCCACATAAAACCAGTCTGTTCCTTTCTTGTAATGTCTGCCTCGTCGGGGACAGTGAACAGACCTCCTTGAGACTTCACCTCTCCAAGCTACATGGCCGCTATTCTCTCAAACAACCTCAACCTGAAGCCTCTTCTTTGAATATATTCCAGTTTATGTTATAAGGGCATGATGACTAGAACATGATGAAATCTTCTGGATTGGTCAGATCAAACCTGAATTAAGCAGCAAATATTGGAAGTTGGACAAATCTGAGATCGTACATTCAACATTATTTTCTCTTGGCAAATTACCACTTGGAGAAAACATGATTTTGGAAAAATGCAAGTCTGTTTATTTCTTTAAAGTTATACATTTTAATCAGGTGCAGTGGTATCTGTCTAAATTTCTGCCATCACTTTATATCATGCCTTACTATGAAAAAATGAACTTAATTAATTAGAATTAGTTATACACATAACTATACACTTTTCTAAAAGCTATGCACATTTCTCCAAATTTAAGTAATCTGCTAAATGAAGAGTTCAAGCACACAAAAATATTTAAAGAATGCTCTAACAAATACGTGTTTATCCCACTACCGAGCTTTGTCAAATCTTAACATTTTTCTACATTTTCCTCAGAATTTTTTTAAAAAAGAAATGTAAGATTCGCTATTAAAATTTCTTGCACATTCCTACTCAGTTTCATTCCCCTACTTCTCCTCCCCCGGGATAACTATTCTGAATTCGTGTTTATTATTTCCATATACAGATTTATATAGTTTTACTATATGTGTGTATTTTTTTAAAGACTTTATTTGACAGAGAGAAAGAGAGAGAGCACAAGAAGGGGAAGAGGGAGAAGCAGCTCCTCACTGAGCAGGGAGCCTGCTGCAGGGCTCTGTCCCAGGACCCTGGGGATCATGACTTGAGCCAAAGGCAGATGCTTAACTACCTGATCCACCCAGGGGCCCCTACATGTGTGTATTGATAAACGATATGTAGTACTCTTTTACTTGTTTGGGGGCTGTAAAAAAGTGGTATTATTCACTATCTACCTGCCTGTAAGCTGCCATTTCCCACTCAATGTTGTAATTTTTATGTGTATTTATGGTAATATATAAAACTCTGGTTCATTAATTTTCATTGTTTGAATATATCAAACTTATTTTAACTTTTCTCCCAATGATGGACACTTAGGTTACTCTGGATGTTTACTATTAGAAAGTATGCAGAGTTACTCTTTCTTGTATGGGGCTCCTGGTACAAGTCTTTTCACTTTAATAGTCTGGCAATTACACATCTTATTTCTAATCTTTGTGCAGTTACACTTAACTCTTCTTTTAACCTGTATACTTTACTTTTCAAGTATAAATTTAATCAGTAGCTCTACTATCCTCTCAAATTTTAGTGTGCTTTAAGACTGATCACTCCTCTTTTCTCTTTACTCCCCTACCATGTCACTTATTACTATTGCCCAATATTTCAATTTCACTTTGTTTTCATACTCCTTAAATTGGTCATTATTTTTGTTGTTATTCCATACAGTCGAGTTTTTCTGTTGTTTTGTTTTCTATTTACTCATATGTTTACCATCTCTGTCCTCACTATTACTTTTTTCATGTTACTGCTTCCTTTTAGATTCAATTTTCTGCTTCCTGGAGATTATCCATTTTTAGTACTCCTTTTAGAAATGGTCTCTGAGATGTAAACTTGATGTCTTTATCTGTCTAAAATTATCTCCATTTTACTCTTATTCTCAAATTAAGGCTTAACTAGCTGGAAAATTCTAGATTAAGTGAACTTTTTTCCTCCTCTCAGCTTTTGAGGAAATCATTTCCTTGTTTATTTTGTCACTGTTTTCAGTTTGTGATTTCTAGTGGGTTATCTCTTCTATCTTTGGATGCTCTTTAGATCTACTTTTGTCTTTGCAGTTATGCAGTTTCACTAAAATATGTCTAGAAGTAGCTTTGTTTATCCTTTGGAATTCAAAGACCTAATTGAGATTTTTCATTATTTTTGAAAAAATATCAAGCATTACTTCTGAATATTGCCTCTTTCCATTCTCTCTATTCTCTCCTTCTAGAACTATTATTAAACATATATTCTCATTCTATTCTCCTTGTCTCCTAACTTTGCTTTCATATTTTTTCTTCTCTTTGTTTCTGTGAGAGGCATCATGGATAATTCCTGACTGAACTTCCAATTCACCAATATTTTCTTTAGCAATATTGAATCTCCTGTTTAAATAGTACATTATGTTTTTAATTTTGATGATTATGTTTATGTTTTTTCTATTTCTGTTTGTCATATATGCCTTATGCCATGTTTTTTTTTAAAGGTTTATTTATTTATTTATTTATTTATTCATGAGAGATACAGAGAGAGAGAGAGAAAGAGACATAGAAAGATGGAGAAGAAAAAAAAAAAAAAAAGAAAGATGGAGAAGCCTGATGTGGGACTCGATCCCCCTACCCGGGATCACATCCTGAGCCTAAGGCAGACACTCAACCGCTGAGCCCCCAGGCGTCCCGCCTAATATTCGGTTTTAAATTATTTTTTGTTCTTACTAATTTTAAATATATTAACGGTATAGACCTTTTTCATCTTATAATGTTAGATCTTATATCATCTTGAGAAACTTCATGTTTTCTTCTGCTAGACACCCAGAATTGTTGTTTGGAAATATTTTTTTGTTAATTCATCAACTTGTAGGACCTCAGACTACACAGGTAGTATAGATCCAAACTCCAAACCCAATTTAAGAAAGACTATAGTTTTGAGTTGTCAGAGAGAGACTCCTTTTTTTTTTCTTTTATATCAGAGCATAGGCTGAGATAGACAACTTTATTGTGTCCATATGTTAAGGAGATTTTTTTTTCTAATCCATCATTTTACTGAAGGTCCAAGGCTCACTTGTAGGTCTCAGTGTTAATGTGTCTCATGAAGATTCACATCTCCTGTTCTTGTGTGGGTATTAAAATCTAAGTCCTAAGGTTACCAAGATAGATATCCCAAGAGGCCTGATATGACATCATCTTATAGACTTACTACTCAGTCTATCTCCTTTTTTAGCCTCCAGAGAGCCTCTTGCTTTCTTGCAAATTTAATTGTATATTTTAAAGAATGTTACTGTTTTTTATTTAGAGCTGTTAGGAGTTTAGTGGATGGAGAATTTTCAGATTAGTGAGCTCAAATTACTGCTGGAAACATAAGATTACTCTTTTTTCTGAGCTTCAGATAGAAGCTCAAAAGCATACATCAATTCAGCAAACATTGCTCACTTACTGTGACGATTAAATTTTGTGGCTAAAAAAAAAAAAATTTGTGGCTAGATTATGGTCCCCTATTATTTTGTTGAATGCTAGCATAGATGTTGCTGTGAAGGTAATTTGTAGATGTGATTAATATTCACAACCAGTTGATTTTAGGTAACAGAGATTATCCTTGATAATTGTTTGTGGGCCTCATCCAATCAGTATAAGTTCTTAAAAGCAAACACTGAGGTTTCTCAGAGAAGGAATTCTGCTCAAGATTAACATAGAAATCCTGCCTGAGTTGCCAGCCTGATGGCCTGCCTTACAGATTTCAGACTCAAGTCTACAGTATCAATTCTTGCCTGAGTTCCTTAAAATTCCTTAAGTTACATTTGATACAATTCCTTAAAATAAATCTAAATATCTATATATCTCCTATTGGTTCTGTTTCTCTGGAAAACCCTAGCTGATATACCTATAATGAATAAGGCCCTGTGAGAGACAAAAAGGTGAGTAAGACTCAAAGACTCAAACCCTGTCCCTGCTGTCACATAACTTGTCTAGTGGTAGACAAAAAGTGTTTTTAAAAATGTAGATACTATAATAGTATAAGCGTATTAAAACAGTATAAAAATTATTTATTCATTGATCCCACAGTGTTTATTAAGCATCTACTATTAGTGAGATGTTGCTAGATGCTAGAAATAGAAAATAAAAGACATAGATATCTCTTTGGAACACTGTCTAGTGTGAGAGTCAGATACAAAGAGATAAAATATACTGCTTAAGTACAAAGGTAGAGACAGGTATATTCTATTATGGAAGTAGCCTAACTCAGCCTGGAGGTGTCAAGGAAGCCATGCTGAAAAAAGTGATGCCTGTGCTCATCCTAAATAGGAGTTAGCCAAGCAAAAGTGAAGTAAAAACTTAGGGCAGGGAATTGTGGGCAAATGAAGAGTATAAGCAAAGCCACAGAAGTGAGAAACAACATGGTATGTACAAAGTTGCTGTACAAAGTCCCTGAGGCAGGGAATGATGGGAGATGTAGCTACAAAGTTATAAAACTACAACAGAGGGAGGTTGTATAAGGTTGGAAATTGCTTCTTAAAGAAGGTGGCATTTAAGCCTGATCTTACAAGATCAAGGTGAAGGTGAGGAGGAAGGGAAGAAAACACAGAACTCCGGGAGAAAATGTAGGATGCATGAAGGGGACACTAGAAAATAAGAATACAGAGGTAAATTATGGCTAGATCCAGAGAGCTTTGAATGATTGATGACTCCCAAAGCAGAAGTTTAGATGTATTCCCTCAGGTAGTGGCTAGAGGCCTGTGAAAAACAGACACTAGTGAGGAAATTGCGGTTATAAACACCTACCACCTCCAAGGGCTTGGAAGGCCCTGAAAGACACACCTGGCCGTGGCATTCAGCTGCCTCTGAAAGACACAGCCAGACTAGCCAAGGGACAGGAAACATCTGTGCCACCATGACCTGCCTGAATCCGCTCTCTCTCTATCCTTCTTGGCACTACAAAAACTGGGAACAGAACAAAGGCTAAGGCAAGCCCCAGCCTGGGTTCTAGAGAAAAACAATAACAAGAGGGGGCCAGCCTGACTTACTAGAGGAGAAGAAGAGGTGGACTCTGTCAGATCTCATCAAGGAGAGTAAAATAAAAGACTCATTGTTACTGTTTTCTCCCCTTGGGAAATGAAGCTCCAAACCGTAAATTGTGGTTCAAAGCACACTGACCTGGAAAGAAAACCTGGGTTCTAGTCCAGATCCTGTCACTAGCTTGCTGTGTGGATTTGGCAAGTTGTTTCACTTCTCTAGGTCTTTGTTTACTCTTTTGTACTGTGAAGGAGTTGAACCAGATTACTGGTTCTCAAACCATGTCCTGTGGAACCCCAAACTAACTCTTGAATCATTAGCTGTATTTCATTAAAGCAACTCCATTTTCACAAGTTATATATATAGAGTTGTGCCTAAAGCTTTGTTTTAAAAAAAAATCAGCCATTTAAAAAAGTGTAAAGACCCCTGGAAGTGAATCTCTTAGATCATTTCTAACTTCAGGGTTCTATGACTTTGTGGTTTTGCATTAAGTTGCTCTTAGGGAATTCCCACCTTCAGGTCAACTGGGGCTGAGATTGCATAAGAACCTCAGAGTGAAGGGAAAGTCTGGACAGAGTATGTCCAGAGTCCAGGCAGGTATGAAGGCAAGAAGGATATGAAAATGAACCTGGGAGAAACATCAGGAATCGAGTAGGCAGGTAAAGAGCAAAGCCTAATAGACTCCGAAGGCTTTCCCAACATAGGTGAAATCAGATAACCTTAAAAGGGACTAAAGAAAGGGCTTCTGGAAACTACTATGGAATATGGATTAACATTCTGGCTATTTATTTTCCTGCAAATAATTAAAACCACAAATAACAAGGGAGGTCTTTATGTGCCACAGTATAGCTCCTTAACAAAAACTATCATTACAGAGAAAAATCACTGTTGAAGAAGAAGGAGATAGGGGGATATCCAGGAAAAAACTGATTTACTTGTTCAATTACTAAAAATTTGTCAAATTTCTACTGGGGGCCAGAAACTGTGCTAGGTGGCTGGGATCAGAAAAATGAATAAAACATTATCTTTGTCCATAAGTTGAACAAAATTAAGTAGAAGAGACAGACACATAAGTAACATGAGATGGAAAACTCAGTTCAAAAGAGCTGAATATTCACAGAGAAAGAAAGGCATGGTATAAGGAACACTAACTGATTTCAAATAGTAGCTAGAAGAGAATTTTTTACCTGACCAAAGAAGGATACCTGGCACTTAGAAAGGAAGCCTGGCTCTTTAACACCAAAGAAACGGAAAATAAACAGATCCATTAAGAGAAAATAGTGAAGATAGGAATGAACATTAGAAAGCCAGAACTGTGGGCAGCCAGGGTGGTTCAGTGGTTTAGCACCACCTTTGGCCCAGGGAATGATCCTGGAGACCCGGGATTGAGTCCCACATCGGGCTCCCTGCACAGAGACTGCTTCTCCCTCTGCCTGTGTCTCTGCCTCCCTCTCTCTCTCTGTGTTTATTCTCTCATGAATAAATAAATAAAATCTTTTAAAAAAAGCCAGAATTGAGAGATGGGAAAAAGGAGATTATGAAAGGATACATCGTCCAGTAGAATAGCCCCAGCCACATGTGACTACTGAACACTTGAAATGCAGCTAATACAAGTTGAGATGTGCTGGGCGGCAAAATACACATTCCAGCTTCAAAGATATAGTATGAGAAAAGGATGTAAATATCTCTTTAATTATTTGTTTTATATTGATCACATGTTTTGTTGTGTTAAACAAAACATTATTATTTTCTTTTCTTTCTTTTTTTTTTTTTTTTTTTTTTTTTTTACTGTGGCTACTAGAAAATTTAAAATTTCACACCAGGCTTATGCTTGCAATGTTAAACCTTTGCCAAGCCAAATGAATAAGATGATAGCATATCCCTACAATCCATACCCTTTTGGATAAAATATGGATCCCTAAGTTTCCTCACCCTAAACCTAAATACACTTTATGTGGGGGCAACAGCATACTGGCTACTTAACAAGGTCTATAAAAGAGGGGGGAAAGTGGAAAACGTCATTCTGCTTTGTGTCTAAACTACAGGTGACTGTTTAACAAGCATGTAGGACTTTCAGTAAGTTTTTCATCTCTCTATGCCTGTTCCCTCATCTGTAAAATAGGCTAAGATCACTCTCCACTTGTCTGCCTGTGTTTGTATTTTAAATTGTGTTTTCCAAAGTTTCTCATACTATCTCACTTGACCCTTACTACAACCTTGAGAGTTAGGCACAGTGAAGATTATTATCCTCATTTTATAGATGAATAAGCTAAGGCAAAAAAGGTTTATTTGCTTATGAACATAAGACTGACTCTTCAATAAATGGTGCTGGGAAAATTGGACATCCACATGCAGAAGAATGAAACTAGACCACTCTCTTTCACCATACACAAAGATAAACTCAAAATGGATGAAAGATCTAAATGTGAGACAAGATTCCATCAAAATCCTAGAGAAGAACACAGGCAACACCCTTTTTGAACTCGGCCATAGTAACTTCTTGCAAGATACATCCACGAAGGCAAAAGAAACAAAAGCAAAAATGAACTATTGGGACTTCATCAAGATAAGAAGCTTTTGCACAGCAAAGGATACAGTCAACAAAACTCAAAGACAACCTACAGAATGGGAGAAGATATTTGCAAATGACATATCAGATAAAGGGCTAGTTTCCAAGATCTATAAAGAACTTATTAAACTCAACACCAAAGAAACAAACAATCCAATCATGAAATGGGCAAAAGACATGAACAGAAATCTCACAGAAGAAGACATAGACATGGCCAACATGCACATGAGAAAATGCTCTGCATCACTTGCCATCAGGGAAATACAAATCAAAACCACAATGAGATACCACCTCACACCAGTGAGAATGGGAAAAATTAACAAGGCAGGAAACAACAAATGTTGGAGAGGATGTGGAGAAAAGGGAACCCTCTTACACTGTTGGTGGGAATGTGAACTGGTGCAGCCACTCTGGAAAACTGTGTGGAGGTTCCTCAAACAGTTAAAAATATACCTGCCCTACGACCCAGCAATTGCACTGTTGGGGATTTACCCCAAAGATACAAATGCAATGAAACGCTGGGACACCTGCACCCCGATGTTTCTAGCAGCAATGGCCACGATAGCCAAACTGTGGAAGGAGCCTCGGTGTCCAACGAAAGATGAATGGATAAAGAAGATGTGGTTTATGTATACAATGGAATATTACTCAGCTATTAGAAATGACAAATACCCACCATTTGCTTCAACGTGGATGGAACTGGAGGGTATTATGCTGAGTGAAGTAAGTCAGTCGGAGAAGGACAAACATTATATGTTCTCATTCATTTGGGGAATATAAATAATAGTGAAAGGGAAAATAAGGGAAGGGAGAAGAAATGTGTGGGAAATATCAGAAAGGGAGACAGAACATAAAGACTGCTAACTCTGGGAAACGAACTAGGGGTGGTAGAAGGGGAGGAGGGCGGGGGGTGGGAGTGAATGGGTGACGGGCACTGGGTGTTATTCTGTATGTTAGTAAATTGAACACCAATAAAAAAATAAAATAAAATAAAATAAAAAAAAAAAAAAAAAAAAAAAGAACATAAGACTGAGCCTTTCAGGGATACCTGGGTCGCTCAGTGGTTGAGCATCTGCCTTTGGCTCAGTGCATGATCCTGGGGTCCTGGGATCGAGTCCCATGCATCATGCTCTCTGCAGAGAGCCTGTCTCTCCCTCTGCCTATGTCTCTGCCTCTTTCTGTGTGTCTCTCATGAGTAAAGAAATAAAATCTTAAAAAAAAAAAAAAAAGACTGAGACTTTCAACCTGGGTCTTCTAACTGTAAGGTTACTGCTCTTTCCATTTCTCCATGCTACCTCTTACTGTACAAACATCATTTGTCTGAATCTGCCCTCTTATTTTTCATTTACCTTTTCCTGTGTATACCCTATCTGCCTCATCAGACTACATTTTTTAATGCAATATCCATGCCACATTCATCGCCATAACCACCATATCTTCTAACATCCTCCATGTAGTAGAACTCAGAATTAAGACTAAGTAGAATGTGGCACAGAGGGCCAGGATAGGAAGACTCAGGAATCCCCATTTTCCAACTCCCCCTAGAAAGGCTGAGTCTTGCTTCTAGGGAAGATGTCACGTACTTCTGGATAGGAAGTTCTATCCCTTCCCAGAAGGGCAAAAGGTAGAAAACGGAGGGGAGAGGATTTAAAACTTGACAACTCTAACTGCAACCACAAGGCAGAATTTTTAGCACATTATATAACAGTTTCTGGCACTACCCACTTATATCATCCAAAGTGCTATTAGTTCCAGTTCCCAATACTATTTGGGAAGGTGGGCCGGGATATAGTTAGTTCTCTGCTTCCAGGGCCTTTATAAACAATGAATGATGAGACACTATATGAGCCAGCACTGATTGGTACAAAATCCAGGGCAGTATGTCTAAGTAATTTCCAGCTTTTCTTCATAGATTTTAAGACCAGATACAAACAAACTAGGATATTCCTTTTTCTAAAGATCATATCTTGGTAAAGCACAATTTAGGGACCAAATCCTCTATCTCAACATTGAATCTAAAGCACCTAGCAAAGTTGTCACTCAAAAAATGTATGTTAAATGACTGGAAGAAATTGCTCTTAAGTTTTCTCTAGGAATACAAGACCCATTGATCTTGTATTTTGAAGCTTTTGTGAGCACGGAGAAATCACAGTGATAGTACATCTTAAGTGAGTTTTTTCACATATCTACAAAGATGGGGAAAGGGATACGTGATTCTAACTAATTGCACTGGTTTTATGTAACTCTCATCAAATATACTTAACCTACAGAAAATTCTTGGGTGACCTTGAAATTGCAGTGACCTTTGCTTCCCCCTGAGGTTAAACTCTAATCAAGAATGCCCTAGACTCTAAAGCTTACGCCAACATCTAATCACAAGAGGAACCTCTCTAGGATGTCTGAGACTTGACTGTGGAGGAAGAGAGCAGTTATTTAAAGTTATTCCTCCCCTCTTTCTCCACAAAACATGTAAAGCTCACTCTGGATCCCAAGGCCCCACAAGACTTGAAAAGCATTGTGAGGGTGGTGACTACTAGAGTCAAACCCAATGCATTTCTGGCCACTATGAGGAAACCATTCTCCAGCAAAAATTCATTTGCAACCGATTACTGACCAATCACAAAACCAGAGTGAGGTCACAGCCACTATTCTCTCAGGTCATCTTTCTTTTTTCTCTGCATTACTAGCTACCTTTTTCCTCTCCCAATTGTGTCCCCATTCTCTTCCCCTCTTCTCCCAACCTTTCTCTCTGCTCCCCCTTTCCATACCAGCAATGGGAAATACAGCATCCTCCCAAAAATCCCTAGTTTTAAGCCTGGAAACATGGTTAAGGAGGAGTTTATCATTTCCTTTTCGCAGAAACTCAGGAAGATCTATAGTTATTTCTATGTGGGCACTATGGGTTCAGTATTATTAGTCTTTGATTAATCTAGGCCACTCCAAAAAGCTAGATTTCCAAAAGGAACTGACATACAGCTCCATGAATCAGCTCATAAGCTCAGTTCATATTTTCTAGGCTATTGTTAACCCTCTGATTCTGATTGATGACTCATTCAGGGGTCCAATATTCTTGGCTGAGAAATGTCCAGTTAAAATAACAGACACTTCCCTTAAAGTGAAGTAAAAAAAATCTCGATTCAATTAATTCTTTAAATAATTTTGAGTATCTATTTTATTCTAGGAAGAATTGTAGTAGGAGATGTACAAGTCCAGACGTTGCTCTGAGGAAACCAATAGTTACCCCAATTCATCACAAGTTCACAGAATGTCTACTTATGTCCTATTTACTGTATGTGGTACTATGGAAGATGAGTGGTATCCTAGGGAGCAAAATAATATTCTCCAAACATAATCTCTTGCCATAATGTAAAATTAGGGAGGCAAACATCAAAGATTCTTTATCAGAAGCTCTTGGGATTTAAGTTTCTATGTAAATTGGAACTCTGAAGCCCTTGTACAGCTTTTCCCAGGGTTTGGTTGTTTAACAAGGACCTTGAACAGGTTATTACAAATACAGAATGAATAAAGATTAAAGAGATTCTAAACACTAGGAATTCCTGAAACCATGAAAGGTTTCATCTGACATATGGCAGAGAAACCTCCTATTTTTCACAGTCAATTTTCTAGGAGAGCTTTTTGTAACTAAAGTAGGAGAATAATTTAAGGATATGAAGATTGAAACTGTTTTTATGCTGCTACTAAGAGCTGGCTATAAGCTCTCTTCCCCCAAAAGTTGAGGGGGAACTTCCAGGGCTAGGTTCTAAAGTAGTAGATGTCCATAGAGCAGATTTAAAAAGTGAAAAATGTCCTTGCCTTCTGAAACTCCACCACACATTCCTTTAGGTCCTAAAGAGCAACAGTATGATATATTGGAAGTAGCACTCCTGCATCCAAAATCTGGCTCTACTGCTTATCAATTGTTTGACCTTGCACACATCATTTACTTGAGTCTACTCTAGAATACAAGTTTCTTGCCTCCCAATTGACTATTCTTTCCACAAAAAAAAAAAAAAAATGCCTTTCCACAATAAAAATTAGATGATTCTTTGGAATGACAACAGGGAGCTCTTTTCAAGGCAGTAAGATATTTCTCTAACAGAAAGAGGTTTCATAATTAGGGATAAAAATGAAGACTGACAGGCAAGTTTCTTGGGAACACATGTGGTGGACAGACCCTGGGTAACAACATAGAGTCTCAGGGTAAAAGAGTAGTTAGAGATAATAGAAAGTTGTCATGTCATTTCAGAGCCTGGTGAGTGAACTCTTGCTACCTTCATCTTGCCCAGCATTTATGTAACATTATGCCCATTTTATGAAACTGAGGAGAAGGTGGGTAGGAGAGGGTGCTTGAAGAGGAACTATGTTTCCAAATTTGGTTTCCTTTCCTTCCTCAATATTTTATTACAGAGAATTTCAAACAAAAAGCAAAGTTGAGAGTTGAAAGAATTTTATAGAGAATCCATCACCTAGATTCTACCATTAACATTTTACAGGAGCTCCCCACTTATTTGAGGGGGATAAATTCTAACACCCCCAGTGGATGCCTTAACCTGATAGTACTGAACCCTATATGTACTATTTTTTCCTTTACATACATACCTATGAGAGTTTAATTTATAAGCTAGGCACAATAAGGGATTAATAGCAACTAATAATAAAATAAAATAATTATAATGATATACTATTATAAAAGTTATGGGAATGTAACTCTCTCTCAAAATATCTCATTGTGCTGTATTCACCCTTCTTCTTCTTGTGATGGTGTGAGGTAATAAAATGCCTACGTGATGAGATGAAGTGAGGTGAATGATGTAGGCATAGTGATGTAGTGCTAGGCTACTATAGACCTTTTGAACAAGTCAGGAGGACCATGGTTGACCACAGGTAACTGAAACTGAATAAGGGAAGACTACTGTACCATACTTGCTTTATGACATATCTGTCCAGCTGTCTATACCTCTATCATTAATCCATCTTTTATTTTTATCAATGCCAAAGTAAACTGCAAATGTCAATACACTTTCCCTTATATACTTACACATGCATATCATTAACAAAGTTTAATACTTGATTCTTTTCTTCTTTTGAAATAACATTTATATACAATGAAATGCCCAAATATTAAATGTATTTGCTATGTTTTGACAAGAACACACCCTTATGTAACCCAAGCCCCTATAAGTATATAGAACATAACTATTACCCCAGAAAACTTCCTCATACCCCTTTCCCATCAATCCTCAACCCAACATTTCCAGAAGGCATTGCTGATATGATTAGTTTTGCCTCTTCTAGAAGTTCATATAAATGAAATCATACAGTGAGGCTTTTTTCACTCAGCCTAATCTTTTAAGAATTATTCATGTGCTCTATGCTCAGTAATTTGTTCCTTTTATTGCTGAGTAGTATTCCAGTATATAAGAATTTGTTGGTTTAGTCTCCATGATGGACTCCTGGGATGTTTCTAGTTTGGAGCTATTATGAATAAAGAGCTATGAACATTCTTGCATGAGTCTTTTTGAGAATATATGTTGGTTTCATTTTTTATTTTACTGCATACTGATCCTAGTCACAGAATTGGCTTCTCAAATTCATAGGAAAACTGCTATGACCCAAGTTCTACTCACTACAGCAAATACATAAAGAAATTAGAGTTCAGTCAAAAGAATGTTGGGCCTCTAGTGAGAAGATCTCAGCTCTGAGACTGTGTGAGCCTATAGTAAATCATTAAATTCTGAAAGCCTCAGTGTCCTTATCTATAAAAGGGGATATTATTGGCCATCTTATTATCAAAAGAATAAAATTAGATGTAAAAGCATTTTGTAAATTATAAAGTGAAAACAAAAGAAATATGTACTCTCATTGAAGTGAAATAGGATGATGCAATGGATAATATTTCTTTAAAAGTGGGGAAGGATGTAATTCACACATTATACATGAAATTAAAGAATCCACACACACCCAAAACTAGAGCTAATAAATGAATTCACAAAATTAAAGGATATAAGATCAACATATAACAATCAGCTTTATTCTATACACTAGCAACTAACAATCTGAAAAGAAAATTAAGAAAACAATTCTATTTATAATAGCAACAAAGATAATAAAATACTTAGGAACAAATTTAACCAAGGGAGTGAAAGGTCTATACAATAAAAACTATAAAACATTGCTAAAAGAAATTAAAGATGACCTAAACAAAAGGAAAGACATAATATTGTTAAGATGGCCATATTCCCAGAGTGCTCTATAGATTCAGTGTAATTCGTACCAAAAACTTAATAGTCTTTTTGCAGAAATGAAAACACTGATCCAAATATTTATATAGAACTTCAAGGGACTAAAAAATAAAAAAAATTAAAAAAATTAAAAAAAAAGAACTTCAAGGGACTAAGAATAACTAAAACAATATTTAAAAAGAACAGAGTTGGAGAACTCAATCACACTCCAACTTATTACAAAGTCATAGAAATTAAGATAACGGGGTACTGGCATAAGGAAGGACATAGAGATCAATGGAAGAGAATGAAGACTCCAGAAATAAACACATATATCAATGGCTAACTGATTTTTGACAATGGTTCTAAGACTAATAAATGGGTAAAAAACAATCTTTTCAATAAATGGTTCTGGGACAACTGGATATCCACATGCAAAAGAGTAAATTTGGACCCTTATTTCATATTACATACAAATATTAACTCAAAATGGATCATAGCCTTAAGTGTAAGATATAAAATGATAAAACTGTTAAAAGAAAGCATAGGAATAAATCTTTGGATTAGGCAATGCTTTTTTAGATATACACCAAAAGCCCAAGTAACTAAAAAAAAAAAGATATCAGACTTCACAAAGAACTTTTGTGCATCACAGGATACTATCAGGAAATGAAAAGACAACTCACAGAACAGAAGAAAATATTTGCAAATCATATGTCTGATAAGGGTCTAGTCCCCAGAATATACAAAGAACCCTTACAATTTATTTTTTTTAAAGATTTTATTTATTTATTCATGAGAGACAGAGAGAGAGAGAGAGGCAGAGACACAGGCAGAGGCAGAGGCAGAAACAGGCTCCACGCAGGGAACCTGATGTGGAACTCAATCCTGAGACTTCAGGATCACACCCTGAGCGGAAGGCAGACGCACTCAACCGCTGAGCCACCTAGGTGTCCCAAGAATCCTTACAATTTAACAACAAAAAGACAAACAACCCAACTTTTTAAATGGGCAAGGGACCTGAATAGACATTTTTCTAAGAATACATAAAAACAACCATCAAGTACATGAAAAGATCCTCAACATCATTAGTCATTAGGGGAATGCAAATCAAAATCACATTAAGATATCACTTCAAATCAAAACCACAATATCAATTCACAGACATCATACTTCACACTAGGATGGCTATAATAAAAAAAGATGGACAAGTCTTCGTGAGCTTGTGGAGAAATGGAAATTCTCATACATTGCTTGTGGTAATATAAATTGCTGCAGCTCTGTGTAAAACAATATAGCAGTTCCTCAAAAGCTAAACATAGAATTAACATGACTTGGCAATTCCATTCCTTGGTATATAGGAAATATACTGAAAACAAATGTTCAAACAAACCTTTTACACAAATGTTCACAGCAGCACTATTTCTAATCGGGAAAGATAGAGACAGCCTAAATGCCTATCAACTGATGACTAAGCAAAATACAGCCTAAAAAGGAACAAAGTACTGATAATATATAACACGAAAGAAATTTAAAAACACACTACATGAAAGAAGTCAGACACAAAAGACCATATTGTATGATTTCATTTATATTATACATCCAGAATAAACAAATCCATAGAAACAGAAAGCAGAATAGTGGTTGTCAGGGCTGTGGGGTGGGAGTGAATGCTTAATGAGTACAGAGTTTCTTTTTGGGGTGATGAAAATGTTTTGGAATTAGTGGTGATGGCTGCAAAACATTGTGAATGTGCTAAATACCATTTAAGACTAAGACATACTAAGACTAGAATTGTATACTTTAGAATAGTTAAAATGGTGAACTTTCACTCATTATACCACAATTATTAGAAAAGAGAAAAGGTAAATAAAGCCTGTCTTTATTTAAATTAATAATAAATAATAATAAAGCATTGTTTTTACTTAATTACTTTTTTCCCTTTTTCAAACAATTACATATACTATGGAGAAGAGTGCAAATTTTACATCTATTTAAAAATAAAGTCATAAGACTTAAATAAAATATTTCAAATTAATGCCAGCAGCTATTTGGGTTACAATATGTACTCTCTTCTCCACAGGAATACTTTGGTAAAAAAAATACTGCATGAAGATATCAACATACAGAACTAGGATGCCTATCTGGGCCACAATTATTTCTAGAGAGTTGAATAGAGAGGAGGGTGAAATGCTTTTTAAGGATGGCAGACAGATAAAGATCACCACCACTGAGTTTAGAACTTGCACAAAGACTTCTGTGCAAGAAAGCCCTGTCACTCAGAAGAACAAACACCAAAAACTCCTTCACAGTCCCTCCATTGATTTAAGCCCAACTCAAATCTTATCTATTCTACAAGGTCTTCCCTGATCATTAAAATCCATGATCATTCCAGACTACCATAGAACCAACTAAACAGTAGGTGTATGTACCACAGGTACATACCACATACTAACTTGAAATGACTTAATTCTTAAAGTATAGTAAGATATCCATGGAGGCATCTCAGGCATAATCAAATTAATTTTCACTTGGAGGCAGAAAAAAAATGGGTTCATGTTTTATTCTACCATTTATTAGAGGAAGGCTTAGACCCTGGTGGACACATTATTATTTTTGTAGCTTAAGAGTCTTCATCTACAAAATCTACATAGTGGTTAACAAGGACTATACAGCTCACTGTGATAACTGAAAGAGAATCATGTATATTTCACAAACTGCAAATATTATGCAAATGTGAGAGATTCTTAGCACTTATATTTCAATGGGTTAACAGCCCTGTAACTTCACTGAAAAAAATTTGAAAGTACAGCCTATGGGTCTATGCCCTCCATAGCTGCAAGCTGTGTCTCAGCACAGGATAGAGACCCCCCAAATAATGAAATGAATTAAAACTAAACCTAGGAAGCCCATATCACAATTTAGTTGTCAGTGGTAGTTAAATAAATATGAATAAAGGAATAAAATGAATTAATTGATTCAGACTATGAAGCTGCCAGGAATCCCTCAAAGACAATGGAGTTGATCCAAGAACTAGAACAATGGGTAGGAGGATGGCAGATAGTTAACTTGCAGCATGATATTTTACTTGCACACAGGTACTTTCAAATTCCAAGGAGAATGCTGGACTTCTCATCTAGACTCAAAGCACCACTGTCAAGCCTCTCCTTAAGTTACACCACTCTCATGTTTTTTAGCATTAAACATTATCCTCCTCTTAGAGATTCTAAAAAGATAAACTATACCAACAATTGCCCAGGGATCTTACCTAGGAGTTTCTCCTAATGTGTTAGGTTAGGTAGTTTCTAAAAAATTGCGTTCCCAGAAGTCTGGCTGATACAACAATGACGCTATGTCCAGATTCCATTTCACTTTATCAGACATTGGGAGTCCTTTTCCCAGCCAATGATTCATCATACTACACTGACCAAGGATTCATGGAACAGTAGTCAACATCCCCCAGAGATAAATGGCCTAATACAGTGAACTGATGGCTAAGGAGTTCAGATTTCCCTTCCTTAAATAGCATCCCACTAACTAGGACTATTCTGAAGGCAGGTAGAGTGGGCTATACATTGACACCAAAAGCCAGTTCAAAGCTTTTCAGTCAGAAGTCCTATTTAAGATAAAGAAGAGAAAGATCTGTAAAGGAAGACCTGCTAAAAAATAAGACCATTTTCTCTGAGCCACTCTATCAAACTGCTTATGAATCACTAATTCTTTAAAAGTTTATTTAGGATTGTCTAAGGACCTGAAGGGGATCTCAGTGGGATGAGATGATGACAATACTGATAATACTGATAATACTGATGATAATAACAATGATAGCAATTAACATTCATTGAGCATCACAATGTGCCAGATATTATGCTAAATATATACAAACCATAACTCTATTAGGTAAGTATTATAATTATTGACATTTTAAAAGAAAAAAAAACAGGGGAGTCTGGGTAGTGCAGTCAGTTGAGCATCAGACTCTTGGTTTGGGCTCAGTCATGATCTCAGGGTTGTGAGATGGAGCCCCAAGTCAGGCTCCATGCTCAGCACAAAGTCTGCTTGGGATTCTTTCTCTCTCTCTCCCCCTCTGATACTCCCGCTCATGCTCTCTCTCTCTCTCTCTCTCTCTCTCTAAAATAAATAAAATCTTTAAAAATAAATAAAAGGGAAAAAACTAGTTTCATCAAGATAACTTGTTTTGGTTAGAGGCACCTGGGTGATTCAATCGGTGAAGGCTCAGGTCATGATCTTAGGGTTGTGAGATTGAGACCTGAGTTGGGCTCTGCACTGGGCATGGAGTTTGCTTAAGATTCTCTCTCTGAAAAGACCCCGAATAGCCAGGGGAATTTTAAAAAATAAAACCATATCTGGGGGCATCACAATGCCTGATTTCAGGTTGTACTACAAAGCTGTGGTCATCAAGACAGTGTGGTACTGGCACAAAAACAGACACATAGATCAATGGAACAGAATAGAGAACCCAGAAGTAGACCCTCAACTTTATGGTCAACTAATATTCGATAAAGGAGGAAAGACTATCCATTGGAAGAAAGACAGTCTCTTCAATAAATGGTGCTGGGAAAATTGGACATCCACATGCAGAAGAATGAAACTAGACCACTCTCTTGCACCATACACAAAGATAAACTCAAAATGGATGAAAGACATAAATGTGAGACAAGATTCCATCAAAATCCTAGAGGAGAACACAGGCAACACCCTTTTTGAACTCGGCCACAGTAACTTCTTGCAAGATACATCCACGAAGGCAAAAGAAACAAAAGCAAAAATAAACTAGTGGGACTTCATCAAGATAAGAAGCTTTTGCACAGCAAAGGATACAGTCAACAAAACTAAAAGACAACCTACAGAATGGGAGAAGATATTTGCAAATGACGTATCAGATAAAGGGCTAGTTTCCAAGATCTATAAAGAACTTATTAAACTCAACACCAAAGAAACAAACAATCCAATCATGAAATGGGCAAAAGACATGAAGAGAAATCTCACAGAGGAAGACATAGACATGGCCAACACTCACATGAGAAAATGCTCTGCATCACTTGCCATCAGGAATACAAATCAAAACCACAATGAGATACCACCTCACACCAGTGAGAATGAGGAAAATTAACAAGGCAGGAAACCACAAATGTTGGAGAGGATGCGGAGAAAAGGGAACCCTCTTACACTGTTGGTGGGAATGTGAAATGGTGCAGCCACTCTGGAAAACTGTGTGGAGGTTCCTCAAAGAGTTAAAAATAGATCTGCCCTACGACCCAGCAATTGCACTGCTGGGGATTTACCCCAAAGATGCAGATGCAATGAAACGCCGGGACACCTGCACCCCAATGTTTATAGCAGCAATGTCCACAATAGCCAAACTGTGGAAGGAGCCTCAGTGTCCATTGAAAGATGAATGGATAAAGAAGCTGTGGTTTATGTATACAATGGAATATTACTCAGCCATTAGAAATGACAAATACCCACCATTTGCTTCAAAGTGGATGGAACTGGAGGGTATGAGTGAAGTAAGTCAATCGGAGAAGGACAAACAATATATGGTCTCATTCATTTGGGGAATATAAATAATAGTGAAAGGGAATATAAGGGAAGGGAGAAGAAATGTGTGGGAAATATCAGAAAGGGAGACAGAACATAAAGACTCCTAACTCTGGGAAACGAACTAGGGGTGGTGGAAGGGAAGGAGGGTGGGGGGTGGGGGTGAATGGGTGACGGGCACTGAGGGAGGCACTTGACGGGATGAGCACTGGGTGTTATTCTGTATGTTGGTAAATTGAACACCAATAAAAAATAAATTTATTAATAAAAATAACAAATAAATAAATAAATATTCTCTCTCTGAGGATGCCTGGGTGGTGCAGCCGGTTTAGTGATGTACTCTAGGTTTCAGCTCAGGTCACGATCTCAGGCTTGTGAGATCAGCACCCCCTTTATGCTTATGCTCAGTGCTGAGTCTGTTTAGGTTCTCTCTTCCTCTCCATCTGCCTCTCCCCTTCTTTCCCTCTAAAAATTTTTAAAAATTAAAAGGGGCGCCTGGGTGGCTCAGTTGCTTAAGTGTCTGCCTTTGGCTCAAGTCATGATCCCTGGGTCCTGGGATGGAGCCTCGCATTGGGCTCCCTGCTCTGGGGGGAGCCTGCTTCTCTCTCTCTCTCTCTGCCTACCTCTGCCCCTACTTGCTTGCTCACTCTTTGTCAAATGAATAAATAAAATCTTTAAAAAAAATTTTTAAAGGATCCCTGGGTGGCGCAGTGGTTTAGCGCCTGCCTTTGGCCCAGGGTGCGATCCTGGAGACCCGGGATCAAATCCCACGTCAGGCTCCCGGTGCATGGACCCTGCTTCTCCCTCTGCCTATGTCTCTGCCTCTCTCTCTCTCTCTCTCTGTGTGTGTGTGTGACTATCATAAATAAAAAAAAAATTTAAAAACTTTGTTTTGTTTATTCAGTTAGTAAATAATAGGAGTCAGTATACAAATTCATATTGAATTTCTCCTGAGCTTAACTCCTGAATCTGTATGCTTTATTGCCTCAGTCAAAGAGCCTCTGCAGGCAGAGTTTCCTTCTCTCATCCTGTATCTACCCCAAACCCAGGAAGGAGTTGTCTGTATAGTGGCATATTATTCTCTTCCTTACAGAAGAAACAGGTGGTAGTAAGAAATAAATCAAGCAACTCTGGTGGTGGGGAGTGTGTTGGGTAAAGAAGGAAAGAAGAGAGGAAAAAAGAATTGTAGCTCTTAGTAAATGTCAGGCACTTCACATATTTTTTATATTAAAGCAAAAATATCTTTACTGGTTTTCTGATACCCCATAATTATCATAAACATTTCAAAAAAAGGAGAAATTAAAAATGTTTCTCAATCTCACTTGCCACAGGCAAACTCTAATTGTTTGATGAATATGATAATACTCATACTCTGATTTATGTAATCTTCACAATCCTGTAGATAAGTGGTATCATCATTTTAGAGAACAAATAATAAGCCCAGAGAAATTAAATACCTTATCTCAAATGACATAGCTCAAAATCAGAAAGTCTGGTGACTTCAGAGTCCAAGTACTTTCCAGTACAGTGCCTTTGGTAGCTATGTCTCCTGTATCTCTTTCTTTCTGTTTCTTGCCTTACACTTCTCCATGTCCCCAGATCCCTAATTGTGTTCCTATCCTGAGTCTAACTTCATTAAATTTCTTTGAAAATATTCCCTTAAAATGGTTTCTGACAATGGCACTTTCTGACAAGAAAAAGCAAGAATGAAAAATCTTCAACATGGAAGCTTCTGGCTGTCTCAGTCAGAAGAGCATATGACTCTTGATCTCAGGGTCATGAGCTTGAACCCCACGTTAGGTATAGAGATTTCTAAATAAATCAATAAACAAACAAACTTAAAAAAACTTCAATATGTATAGAAATAGGTATTTAGAGATGGGATTACAAGCTCTAAGGAGGGGCAATCTGCAAGCCTCATTGAGTCTTGCCTCATTGATCCTCATTATGGACACATTTTCTTTTTATTCAAATAGCTCAGTATTAAGAATAGGTATTTTGAGTTTTCTCCATATAACTCCTCTCCCCGAAACTTTCCATCTATTTCCTCCCTCTCTCCCTTAAGTAGAGGGTCAAGAAAAGCTCTGGAAAAACTGGTTCCCAGACCAAGTATATCTTAAAAAACAAAACCAAACCAAACCAAAACAAAACAAAAAACAGAATTAAAAACAAAGCCCAAAAAACCCACTAAATAATTTATGAAGGGACGCCTGGGTGGCTCAGTGGTTGAGTGTCTGCCTTCAGCTCAGGGTGTGATCCCGGGATCCCAATCCGGTCCCACATTGGGCTCCTTACAAGGAGCCTGATTCTCCCTCTGCCCTGTGTCTCTGCCTCTCTCTCTCTCTCTCTCTCTCTGTCTCTCATAGTAAATAAATAAAATCTTTAAAAATAATAATTTATGAAGGATTCAGGTCCTTATGTAGAACACACATTCTTTCTTTTAACAATTTATTTTTTTATTTTTTATTTTTATTTATGATAGACAGAGAGAGAGAGAGAGAGAGGCAGAGACACAGGCAGAGGGAGAAGCAGGCTCCATGCAGGGAGCCCGATGTGGGACTCGAGCCTGGGTCCCCAAGATCACATCCTGGGCCGAAGGCAGGCGCTAAACCACTGAGCCACCCAGGGATCCCTCTAAGGCTATTTCTAATAAAAGTATTCTATAATGCTCCAAGAGTTGAGCTTAGTTTCTTAGATTAGAAAAAAATCAGCCTTTCCCAAACTGTGTTCTATGAGATTTATTGGGTGTTCTGTGGCAGGGTTTTTGTAATCAAATGATTTTAGGAAATGTTAGGTTAAAAACCATCCTACACTGAAAGATAAGAGATGATGAACAAGTCATATTGCTCCTCCTTATGTAGTATACTTTAAAATACAGTACCATATGCCAGAAGCCTCCACTTGAGTCATCTCAAATGGGAATGACCTCTCTGGATGAACATTAACAACTGAGCTAAGTAGAGAATTAAATTACCCAGCCTGATTACAGTGACATCATTACACAGACAAGCCCTCTGATGGGATTAGTATCTGCTAATCTATTATTTGAGCAGATAGTCAATAAGGGCTGAGCAAATGTCATTAAATTGCAACAATAACCATCACTCAAAACTGCAGGTTAAAAAGCTACTCAAGCAGGAAGGAAAATATTAACATTAGACAGTCCCAGGGTAATAAACTTTCAATTCCAAAGATAAATTTGTCTTGGAAGCTATTGTTGGCATCCATTAATCTCTCTGGTGCCTAACTTCAAGTATTTTTCCTC
Organism: Canis aureus; assembly: GCF_053574225.1. Lineage (NCBI taxonomy): Eukaryota > Metazoa > Chordata > Mammalia > Carnivora > Canidae > Canis > Canis aureus. Next base: position 7,496,878 of record NC_135629.1, read on the forward strand.
TAGTTTGAATATTTCTGCTGGGTACCTGGAATGTACAAGGCACATTGTTATGTGAAATAATATGTGTGAACAGTTGAGTAGTATATGAAATAGTAGCATTGGACATTGGAATTAAAAGATTATCTAATCTAAAAAAAAGATTATCTAATCTAAATTGTCTTTACCCTACACACACACACACACACACACCTCTAGTTAGTGGCTGGGTCAAGATCTGAATCTATCTTTCATTTCCTATTCCGGTGCTCATTTCTCTATACCAAGAAAAATATAAAAGATATTTATGTGAATAATTTGCAGAATTTTGCTTTTAAAGCATCAACTGAAAAAAACTTGAAGACTATAATTTTATTAAAACTACAAAGAAATTGCAAACTGAATTGTACATTATTTTACAAAAATATATCATGCTATATAACCATCAGAATAGTGGCCATTGCCCTGAATTATTCATTCTTTTATTTATTCATCTAAATACTTACTAAAACTATAAATCATACTCTATACTAGATACTAGGGATTAAACATGAATAATATTGTAATCTCATACTTCTAATACATTAATTAGTCAGTGATAATGTAAATAGCAGTATTTACTAAATGTTATTATGTGCCAGGCATTAACCTGCCCTAAAGACTCCATCTAGTAAATTAGATAAAATATTACACAAATGCAGTAGACAGAACTCTAAAGTGACCCCAGATTTCCCAAGGTAATCCCGGGATTGTTAAATAGGATGGATTTTACTCCCGTGGACAGGTTATTATATGGCACAATTGACTTTAATATCAGGAGATTATTTAGGTGGCCCTATCCTAATCACAGAAGCCTTTTAAAAGCTGAGATTTTTCTCCAGCTGGTGGCTGAAGGGGAGGTCAGAGATTGGAAGCACAAGAAACATTTGAGGTGCCATTGCTGGATTAAAGATAAAAAAAGGCCACATGGTAAGGAATTCAGGCAGCCTCTACATGCTGAGAGTGGCCTCTGGCTGACAGCTAATAAGGAAATAGGATCTCAGTCCTATAATCACACGGAACTAAATTCTGCCAAGTTCAAGAATGAGACTGGAAGCAGATTATTCCCTTGCCTCTCTAGTAGCTCAGCTACCACATATGATAGCCTCAGCAGAGAACACAGCCACACTATGTCTGACTACTGACCTACAAAACTGTGAACTAATAATGGGTGTTGTCAAGAAACAATAGAAAACTAATACAACAAAACATTATCATAGGAATTGTATGTATTTTCTCTTAATTGTTGAAAGGAGGATCTGTAAAATGCCTATTCATGCATATTAATTATATTGTTCAAATGTTCTATATCTTTATTGCTTTTTTGATGCTTGACCTTAAAATAATTAAGATATATTGAAATTTCCTAGCGATATATTGCATTTGTAAATTTCTCCCTGTGGTTCTATCAGCTTTGTTCTATATATTTCAAGATTATTTTAGAATTAATTTTCTGGTTGAGTCTTTTCCCCTAAAATGTATTTTCTCTTATATTAATCTGGTTACCCAACCTTTTTTGTTTTCCTTTCTAAATAGTTTTGTAGAGGTATTATTGCTACCTCAGCATTCTTATGTTCAGTGTTTGCCTGGTATACCTTTTTGATATCTTCACTTTCATGACCTATGTTTTGGTGTGTTTCTTGTAAAAAGCATATGGTCGGGTTATTTTTAAATGCTATTTGATAATGTATCTTTTATTTTTCTCTCTCTTAACTGGTAAATTTGGCCACTTATATTTATTGGAATTTGTTACACTTCAACTCAACTGTGCTTTTCATTTGCCCTGTACATATTTTTCTCTTTTCCTGCCCTCTTCTTTTTTAATTTGTTAATTTTCTGAGTTGTATACTAATTTGGAAATTATATACATGCTATTTCTTTTCTTTCATTAGTTATTCTTGAAATTACATTTGTTTCCTTTCATTATATTGGAACTTAATTGATAACATACTCCCCTTCCTAAACAATTCAAGGACCTTAGAAGAGTGCTTCTCAATCTTTAATTTCATATGAATCACTTGGGAGTGTGCTACAAAAGCAATTCCAATTCAGTAATTGTGAGGTGAGCCTGGTATTCTGCATTTCTAAGCTCCCAAGTAATCAGAAGCAATGCTTTAGGATAGTTTACTTCAATCATTCCCCTTTAGACTGGCATGCAATTGTTGTCTGGGGTTTTATTTATTTATTTATTTAAAAAAAGATTTCTCTATTTTTTATGATAGACATAGAGAGAGAGGCAGAGACACAGGAGGAGGGAGAAGCAGGCTCCATTCCGGGAGCCCGACGTGGGACTCGATCCCGGGACTCCAGGATCATGCCCTGGGCCAAAGGCAGGTGCTAAACCGCTGAGCCACCCAGGGATCCCCTGTCTGGGGTTTTAATTGTCTTTTTTAATTCCATAATTATACATTATCATTATTATTTTATATAGACAATATTCATTTAGACTTACAGAGAAAAATTTCTTAATTTCTTTGCTCACCTTTCTTTCTTAACATCTCAGACATTCCCTCTGGGATTATTTTCCTTATTCCTAACATTCCTTAAACAAATCTCTGCTAAATGGTTCACATTCATTCTTGAGAGACAGTATTAAATTAGTGGACTGAGCAGACGCCTAATTTTGAATCCCTGTGCTGTCTGTTACTAATTGTAGACTTTAGGAAATTCACATCATTTCTCTGGCCCTCAGTTTCCTCATCCATAAAATGAGGATAATGATTTATAAATGTATCTGGCACATTGTAAATTCTAAATAAGTGTTAATAACTACATAATTCTAAGCTGTCATTTATTTGCTCTCATCACTTTGGAAATATCTTAGTTCCTCTGGCTCCTATTATTGTTACTGAGGATCTGTAATTCATATCACTCAAATAGGCTAGGTTTTGCTTCAGTAGTTAATCATGCAAGTCTCTGCAGCTCAGCACAGCAAAAGTTTATTTCTTGCTCACACTACATTTTCTACACAAGTTGCAGAAGTTTCTGTCCCTCAGTCACTCAGGGACTCAGGTTTTCTTTTTTTTTTTTTTTTTTTTTTCTTTTTTTTTCTTTTTTTACCAGGGGACTCGGGTTTTCAAAGGCTCTCTCTTGAAATCTTCTTCCATTAATAGTTTAGACAGGAAAAAGGGAAATGATGAATTCCATACTGGTGTTTCAGGAAGTGACATTCATTTTGTTCATATTTCATTGCCCAAAGAAAGTTACATGCCACACTTAACTTCACAGAATAAGGAAAGCAATCTTTATTGCTTATAGGCAAAAAAAAAAAAAAAAAAAAAAAAAAATATTTTGTAAGAGCATTCCTGACTACTGTAAGTCTAACTATAGTTCTTCTATAGGTGATCTTTTTATTGATTATTTTCAAGATGTTCTCTTTTTCTTAGGTTTTCTAGTTTCACCACATAGTGTACAGTGTAAGGTGGTTGTTTTTTCGCCACATGTAAAAATATCTTGTTTTGTGCTTTCTTTGGAGATTTAGGTTTATCAGCTCGAATTCTTTCCATTATCCTTTTAGATAATGCTTCTCTTTTTTCCCTCCTCTCTGGGGTAACAGTGTAGATAGATTTCAGAACTTTTGATTCTATTCTCCATATCACATAACTTCATTTTTCATATTTTCCATCTATTTGTCTGTCTGTGTGCTGTATTCTAGGCAATTTCTTTAGTTCAGTATTCAAATTTATTAATTTTCTCTGCAGGTATATTAAACCTGCTATTCAATTCAACCTACTGAGTTTCTTTTTTCAATTATAATCTTTATTTCTAAAGTTCTATTTTGTTCTTTTTCAAGTCTTCCTAGTAATTTTATATTTCTTCAAACATGTCCTTCATAAAGATTTTACTTTCTTTACTTGCAAGTTCTATTATCAGAAGTCCTTGGGAGTCTGAATCTTACTTACATAAGCATAGTATATCTCTGGAAAGAGCAAAGAAGTTGAAGATGTTTGCTGCCTTTGGGGATGGGACTGTATGGATTTCACTATAATAAACTGTCAGCACGATAGCAGAGATATTTTGGAGATTCTTTCTATAACTAGATCTTTGATAACTTACAATAAAAATATCATTTTTAACCATTATTAGACCCTCAAAAACATAAGGAAAATCTCCAAATTCCCCTACTCCCCATCCCTCTATGAATTAAAAATTTTTAAAAAATAAGGAAAAAAATTCAGTGCAAACTAAACTTGAGAATTGTAAGCAAAAAAACAGCCCCAAAGGCTGAATTAGCCTTGAAGAAAAAGGCTGACTGATATCAACACTGGGATCTACAGACTAAAAACATTGTGTCTTCTGAAGTTGGCTCCTGACCCTAAAACTTTACTGCTAACCACATTAAGATAGTTTCTCAAAGGAGTCTACTCTCTTCTAAGCATCTTCTAGTTTCAGCTCTAATAATTCAGTCTATAATCTATACTAAGTTAGTTTTTGATATAGTGTGAGGTAAGAGCCCAATCTAATTATTTTGCATGTAAAGAATCAGTTGCTCCAGCAACACTTACTGAAAAGATTTCTTTCCCCAATGAGTTGTCTTGGCACCCTTGTTAAAAATCATTGGCCAGGGGATCCCTGGGTGGCGCAGTGGTTTAACACCTGCCTTTGGCCCAGGGCGCGATCCTGGACACCCAGGATCGAATCCCACGTCAGGCTCCTGGTGCGTGGAGCCTGCTTCTCCCTCTGCCTGTGTCTCTGCCTCTCTCTCTCTCTCTCTCTCTGTGTGTGACTATCATAAAAAAAATCATTGACCATAGATATTGAGTTTATTTCTGGACAATCAATTCTATTCAGTTCACCTATATGTTTATACGCTTGACCCAGACATCAGTATCACACTGTTTTGATTACAATAGCTTTGTAATCATGTTCTGTAGTAACTTTTGAAATCAGGAATTGTGAGTCCTCCAATCGTACCTTTTAAAGACTGTTTTGGTTATTCTGGGTCCCTTGAATTTCCATATGATTTTAAAATAAGCTTGTTTATTCCTGCATAGAAAAAAAAAAAAGCCAAGTGGAATTTGGGTATGGACTGCACTGAATCTGCAGATCAATTTGGAGAGTAATGCCATCTTTTAACAATGTGTTCTGATTCATAAACATATTTCCATTTATTTAAATCTTAAATTTCTTTCAACAATGTTTTATAGTTTTTCAGTGTATAAGTCTTGCACTTTTGTTAAATTTATTCCTGAATATTTTATTCCTTTTGACGCTATTATAAGTGGAATTGTTTTCTAAATTTCATTTTCAGATGATTAGTTGCTAGCACATAAAAATGCAACTGAATTTTCCCTTTCCAATCTAGAAGATTATTTCTTTTTCTTGCCTAATTACCCTGGTTAGTAAAAACAAAACAAAACAAAAAACCTGAATAGAAATTGTCAAAGTGGACATCCTTGTCACATTCCTGATCTTAGGGGACAGCTTTCATTCACCATTAGTATGATATTAGTTGTGGATTTTTTTTATAGAAGTCCTTTATCAGACTTCTTATGAGAACTTATGAGAAAGTTCCCTTTGATTCCTAGATTACTGAATGTTTTTATCATGAAAAGGTGTTGGATTTTGTCAAATGTTTTTTTGGTGTCTATTGAAATGATCATGTGGGCTTTTATTATATTAATATGCTTATTACACATTGATTTTAATATGTTGAACAATTTTACATTCCTAGGATATATCCCACTTGGCTGAGATATATAATCCATTTTATATAGTGCCAAATTCAATCCTGTTATTTTGTTGAGGATGTTTGTGTATATGTTCATAAGGAGTATTGTTCTGTAGTTTTCTTATAATGTGTTACCTGGTTTTGGTATCAGGGTAATACTGGCCTCACAGAATAAGCTAGAAAATGTTCCCTTCTCTTCTGTTTTTTGGAAGAGTTTGTGAAAGATCAGTGAAATCTTCTGTGTTAATTCTTCTTTAAATATCTGTTTGAGGGCAGCCCCGGTGGCGCAGTGGTTTAGCGCCGCCTGCAGCCCAGGGTGTGATACTGGAGACCCTGGATCGAGTCCCACGTCAGGCTTCCTGCATGGAGCCTGCTTCTCCCTCTGCCTGTGTCTCTGCCTCTCATTCTCTCTGTGTGTTTCTATGAATAAATAAAAAAAATTAAGCAATTAGCAAAATTAAAAAAATATACATATCTGAAATCACCAGTGATGCCATCTAGTTCTAAGCTTTTCTTTATGGCATTATTTTAAAAATTACTAATTCAATCTCTTTAATTTTATAGGTCTTTTTAGATTTTGTTTTTTCTTGAGTTGGTTTCAGCATTCTGTCTTTCTAAAAATTTGCCATTTTAACCAGATTCTAATTTATTGCCATAAGAGATCATAATGTTCCATAAAATCCTTTTTATTTCTTCAAGGCCAATAGCAATGTCCCCTCTTACATTCTTGATTTTAGTAATTTGAATCTTATATCTTTTTGTCTTAGTCCATCTAGCAAAAGAATTGTCAATTTTGTTGGTCTTTTCAAAGAATCAACTTTTGGTTTCATTGATTTTTCTCTATTTTTTTTTTACTATTCTCTATTTCATTTCTTTCCACTCTAATTTTTACTTTCTTCTTTCTGCTTGCTTTGGATTTAGCTTCCTCTTTTTTTTCTATTTTTTTTAAGGTCAAGGGTTAATTATACATTTAAAAATCACTTTTTAAAAAATAAAAATAAAAATAAAAATAAAAATCACTTTTTTCTTAAAATAGGCACGTACACCTATAAATTTCCCTCTAAGAACTGTTTTAACCACATCTCATGAATTTTAGTATGCTCTGTTTTTGTTTTCATTAATCTCAAAGTATTTTCTAACTTCCTTTGTGATTTCTGCTTTATCTCATTGGTTGTTTAAGAATGTTTAGTTTCCACATATTTGTGAATTTCTTAAATTTCCTTCTGTTATTGCTTTACAATTGCATTTTCTTGTAGTTGGAGAACATACTTTATATGATTTAAACTCATTAAAATTTATTGAAATTTGCTTTATGGATTACTGTATGGTCTATTTTGAAGAATGTTTCATATGCTTTGAGAAGAATGGGCATTCCTCCATTGTTGGATGAAGAGCTCTACAGATGCCTATTTGGTCTAGTAGGGTTTTAGTGTTGTTCAAGTCCTCTATTTCCTTACTGATCTTCTGTTTAAGTAATATATCCATGATTCAAAGTGAAGGATTTAAGTTCTCAACTATTATTTTTGAACTACCAATTTCTTCCTTCAATTCTGTCAGGTTTTTTTTTTTTTGAGCCTTTGTATATATATTTAGATGTATGTTTATAATTGTCTTCCTGACAGAATGATCTTTTACCAATATATAATATCCTTTTTTGTTTCTAGTAACAATATTTGTCAAGTCTGTTTTTGCCCAATATTAGTATAGCCATTCCCACTCCTTTGGTTATTATTTGTATAGCATATATTTTTCATGCTTTCACTTTTAACCTGTGTATCATTAGTTTCACATATAGAATTCAGTAATTCTTCAGTTGCATATAACACCTACTGCTGATTACATCATGTACCCTCTTTAATGCCCATCACACATTTACCCCATTCCCCCACCTATCTGTGACTTTAAATCTACTTTAAATCTATTCATTGCCAGGATAAACAGCTCTCACTAAGCCCCGCACCCTGAAGGGGGCGGGGCATCTCCGCCCAAGCACAGACACCTGAGAATCAGTACAGCAGACCCTCCTCCAGAAGACCAGCTGGAAGAACAAGGGAAGAGCAAGTTCTTGACCAAACAGTGCTGGAAAGCTCCAGGGGAAGTCGAGGGATTTATAGTATATAGAACTAGAGGGTACCCCTCCTTTTTCCCCCCTTTTTCCAGTAAAACTCGTTTTTATATCAGACTAAAAATTTCCAATTTTTTTCTCTTTTCCCACCTTCACAATATTTTGCCATCTCTTCATTTTTAAGTTTCTTCCTTTTTGACTTTCATATTTCTACAATTACATGTCTTATATTTTCCACTTCTAGATTCCCTTCAACATACTCAACTTAATTTTGGGAGATATACGAGATATGTTTTTTGTTTGTTTTGTTTTGTTTTCTGTTTTTTGTTTTCTCTGCCTCATTTTGTTCTACAATGGTGGAAGTTAACATGACCAGCGTGCACCCAGAACCAAGTGGTATACCATGCTGGTTCATTCTGTGAGATTATCTTCTCTCTTCATTCCCATTCTGCCCCCCTCTTTTATCTCATTTATGTTTTGGTGATCAATGTTGGAGCTCTCTACAAGTATGTCTGGTTTATATAAATTTGGGACTGAGCATCTTCTATAATACAGAACTTAATACACTCAGAACCAAGAGGATCACCCTCTAGGACCTTCAGGTAGACTACATTCTGCCTCCACTACAACTTCATCACCACCACCATCTCCCAGTTCCCCCCCCCCCCCCGTTTTTTTCTGCTTTTTTCTTTTTTTATTTTTCTTCTTTAGTTTTGCATTTTTTCCCCTTTATTTTTTCTTCTTCTTCTTTGGGGTTCTTGGCCTTTTTTTTTTTTACTACTTTGTTTTTAAATTTGTTTATTACTTTAGTGGTCCTTTTGTTTTATTACATTTTGATCTTTGTTTTCATTTTCTGGTCTCTGACCTCATCAGAATCATCTAGGGTGAAATTTATTTAGGTTGTGGTTGATATTCTTGACTCACCCCGCTCATACAGTCACTCTGCACTGAGCAAAATGACTAGGAGGAAGAACTCACCACAAAAGAAAGAATCAGAAGCAGTACTCTCTGTCACAGAGTTACAGAATTTAGATTACAATTCAATGTCAGAAACTCAATTCAGATGCACAATTACAAAGCTACTAGTGGCTCTGGAAAAAAGCATAAAGGATTCAAATGACCTCCTGACTACAGGATTTAGATCTAATCAGGCTGAAATTAAAAATCACATAAATGAGATGCAGTCCAAACTGGAGGTCCTAACAATGAGGGTTAATGAGGTGGAAGAAAGAGTGGGCGACATAGAAGACAAGTTGATGGCAAGGAAGGGAGCTGGTGAAAAAAAAAGAAAAACAATTAAAATATCATGAGTAGAGGTTAAGGGAAATAAATGATAGCCTCAGAAGGAAGAATCTATGTATAATTGGGGTTCCCAAAGAGAACGCCAAGAGGGACAGAGGGACAGAAAGTGTATTTGAACAAATCATAGCTGAGAACTTCCCTAATTTGGGGAGGGAAACAGGCATTCAGATCCAGGAGATAGAGAGGTCTCCCCCCCTAAAATCAATAAAAACCGTTCAATACCTCAAAATTTAATAGTGAAACTTGCAAATTCCAAAGATAAAGAGAAAATCCTTAAAGCAGCAAGAGAAAAGAGATCCCTAACTTATATGGGGAGAAATATTAGATTAATAGCAGACCTCTCTACAGAGACCTGGCAGGCCAGAAAGGGCTGGCAGGATATATTCAGGGTCCTAAATGAGAAGAATACTCATTTGCAGCCAAGAACACTATATCCAGCAAGGCTCTCATTCTGAATAGGAGAGATAAAGAGCTTCCAAGATAGGCAGAAACTGAAAGAATATGTGACCACCAAACCAGCTCTACGAGAAATATTAAGGGGGACTCTGTAAAAGAAAGAGGAATCCCAAAGAAATAATCCACAAAAACAGGGACTGAATCGGTATTATGACGACACTAAATTCATATCTTTCAATAGTAACTCTAAACGTGAATGGACTTAATGACCCCATCAAAAGATGCAGGGTTTTGGACTGGATAAAATGCAAGACCCATCTATTTGCTGTCTACAAGAGATTCATTTTAGACCTAAGGACACCTCCAGCCTGAAAATGAAGGTTGGAGAACCATTTACCATTCAAATTGTCCTTAAAAGAAAGCAGGGGTAGCCATCCTCATATCAGATACATTAAAGTTTATCCCAAAGACTGTAGTAAGAGATAAAGAGGGACATTATATCATACTTAAAGGGTCTATCCAACATGAAGACTTAACAGTCATGAATATTTATACCCCTAATGTGGGAGCTGCCAAGTATATCAATTAATGACCAAAGTAAAGACATACTTAGATAATAATACACTAATACTGTGAGATTTCAACATGGTAGTTTCTGCAAAGGACAGGTTTTCTAAGCACAACGTCTCCAAAGAAACAAGGGCTTTAAATGATACACTGGACCAGATGGATTTCACATATATTTACAGAACTTTACATCCAACCGCAACTGAATACACATTCTTCTCAAATGCACATGGAACTTTCTCCAGAATAGACCACATACTGGGTCACAAATCAGGTCTCAACCAATACCAAAAGATTGGGATTGTCCCCTGAATATCTTCAGATCACAATGCTTTGAAACTATAACTCAACATTTAATTCTAACTTCAGTAAAAGGTAGGAAGTGAGGGAGGCATTGTCACTAGAAGAGAAGAGAAGGGGTGGCCATGGACCTGGGGCTAGGACCACATGTAGGAAAAGTAGTCAAGGGAAGGGAAAATCTTAAAGAATAAGAAAGTAAGGATGCCCCCATTGTTACTTTAAAACCTCAGATTATGTGTGTTGTGTGGGTTTAAATCATTTGAAGCTAACAATTCTCAGGGATGAGATTTAGGCATATGCATGATCTTGGAAGGCATGTCGAGGAATCTGGATTGTGAGTGGCTTTAAAATCGTGGTTTTTTCAACAAACAAAAGCCCTATGTCAGATTCTATGGCTCGATTTTGTAATAGATTTAAAATTCAACCAAGGGCAGTCCTGGTAGCTCAGCGGTTTAGCGCCACCTTCAGCCCAGGGCCTGATCCTGCAGACCCAGGATCGAGTCCCACATCAGACTCCCTGCATGGAGCCTGCTTCTCCCTCTGCCTGTATCTCTGCCTCTCTCTCTCTCTCTGTCTGTCTCTCTGTGTGTGTGTGTGTGTGTGTGTGTGTGTGTGTCTCATGAATAAATAAAATCTTTAATAAGGAAAAAAATAGAAACTATAACTCAATCATAAGAAGAAACTCAAACACGTGGAGGTTAGAGAGCATCCTACTAAAAGATGAATGGGTCAACCAGGAAATTATAGAAGCGCTAAAAAGATTCATGGAAACTAATTAAAATTAAAATGAAGATACAACCATTCAAAATCTTTGGGACACAGCAAAAGCAGTCCTAAGAGGGAAATACATCTCAATACAAGCATCAAAAATTTGAAAAAAATCACACCTAAAGGAACTGGAGAAAGAACAGCAAATAACACCTACATCAAGCAAAAGAAGAGAGATAATAAAGATTTGAGCACAACTCAATGAAATAGAGACCAAAAGAACTGTAGAACAGATCAACAAAACCAGGAGTTGGTTCTTTGAAAGAATTAATAAGATAGATAAACACTAGTGAGCCTTATTAAAAAGAAAAAAGACTCTAATTAATAAAATCACGAATGAAAAAGGAAGAGATCACAAACAACACCAAGAAAATACAAACAATTTTAAAAACATATTATGAGCAGCTATACACTAATAAATTAGGCCATCTAGAAGAAATAGACACATTTCTGGAAAACCACAAATTACCAAAACTGGAACAGGAAGAAATAGAAAACCTGAACAGGCCAATACCCAGGGAGGAAATTGAAGCAGTCATCAAAAACCTCCCAGGACACAAAAGTCCAGGGCCAGATGGCTTCTCAGGGGAATTCTATCAAACGTTTAAAGAAATAATACCTATTCTACTAAAGCTGTTCTGAAGGATAGAAAGGGACGGAATACTTCCAAACTCTTTTTATGAGGCCAGCATCACCGTAATTCCAAAACCAGACAAAGACCCCACCAAAAAGGAGAATTATAGACCAATATCCCTGATGAACACAAATGCAAAAATTCTCAACCAGATACTAGCCAATAGATTCCAACAACACATTAAGAAGGTTATTCACTATGACCAAGTGGGATTTATCCCCAGGATGCAAGGTTGGTTCAACACTCATAAAACAATCAACGTGATAGATCACATCAACAAGAGAAGATACAAGAACCATTTGATCCTCTCAATAGATGCAGAAAAAAACATTTGACAAAATACAGCATCTATTCCTGATCAAAACTCTTCAGAATGTAGGGATAGGGGGAACATTCCTCAGTATCTTTTTTTTTTAAAGATTTTATTTATTTATTCATAGAAACACAGAGAGAGAATGAGAGTCAGAGACACAGGCAGAGGGAGAAGCAGGCTCCATGCTGAGAGCCTGACGTGGGACTTGATCCAGGATCTCCAGGATCATGCCCTGGGCTGAAGGCGGCGCTAAACCGCTGTGCCACCGGGTCTACCCCATTCCTCAGTATCTTAAAAGCCATCTATGAAAAACCCACAGCAAATATCATTCTCAATGGGGAAACACTGAGAGCTTTTCTCCTAAGATCAGGAACACAACAGGGATGTCTACTCTCACCACTGCTATTCAACATAGTACTAGAAGTCCTAGCTTCAGCAATCAGGCAACAAAAAGAAATAAAAGGCATTCAAATTGGCAGGAAGTCAAACTCTCCCTCTTCCCAGATGACATGATACTATACATAGAAAACCCAAAAGACTCCACCCCAAGATTGCTAGAACTCATACAGCAATTCGGCAGTGTGGCAGGATACAAAATCAATGCCCAGAAATCAGTGGCATTTCTACACACTAAGACTGAAGAAAGAGAAATTAAGGAGTTAATCCCACTTACAATTGCACCCAAAAGCATAAGATACCTAGGAACAAACCTAACCAAAGAGGTAAAGGATCTATACCCTAAAAACTACAGAACACTTCTGAAAGAAATTGAGGAAGACACAAAGAGATGGAAAAATATTCCATGCTCATGGATTGGAAGAATTAATATTGTGAAAATGTCTATGCTATCCAAGGCAATGTACACATTCAATGCAATCCCTATCAAAATATCATGGACTTTCTTCATAAAGTTGGAACAAATCATCTTAAGATTTGTGTGGAATCAGAAAAGACTCCGAATAGCCAGGGGAATATTGAAAAAGAAAAAACCAGAGCTGGGGAATCACAATCCCGGATTTCAAGGTGTACTACAAAGCTGTGATCATCAAGATAATGTGGTACTTGCACAAAAACAGACAAATAGATCAATGGAACAGAATAGAGAAGCCAGAAATGGGCCCTCAACTTTATGGTCAAGTAATATTCGATAGAGTAGGAAAGACTATCCACTGGAAAAAAGGACAGTCTCTTCAATAAATGGTGCTGGGAAAATTGGAAAACCACCTGCAGAAGAATGAAACTAGACCATTTTCTTACACCATACACAAAAAGATAAACTCAAAATGGTTGAAAGATCTAAATGTGAGACAAGAATCCATCAAAATCCTAGAGGAGAACACAGGCAACACCCTTTTTGAACTTGGCCACAGCAATTTCTTGCAAGATACATCTATGAAGGCAAGGTGGAAACAAAAGCAAAAATGAACTATTGGGACTTAATCAAGATAAGAAGCTTCTTTCTGCACAGCCAAAGAAACAGTCAACAAAACTAAAAGACAACCTACAGAATGGGAGAAGATATTTGCAAATGACCTATCAGATAAAGGGCTAGTATCCAAGATATATAAAGAATTTATTAAACTCAACACCCAAGAAACAAATAATCCAATCATGAAATGGGCAAAAGACATGAACAGAAATTTCTCCAAAGACCTACACATGGCCAACAAGCACATGAGAAAATGCTCCACAACACTTGCCATCAGGGAAATACAAATCAAAACCACAATGAGATACCACTTCACACCAGTGAGAATGGTGAAAATGAACAAGATGGGAAACAACAAATGTTGGAGAGGATGTGGAGAAAGGGGATGAATCCTCTTGCACTGCTGGTGGGAATGTGAACTGGTACAGCCACTCTGGAAAACTGTGTGGAGGTTCCTCAAAGAGTTAAAAATAGAGTGACCCTAAGACCCAGCAATTGCACTACTGGGGATTTACCCCAAAGATACAGATGCAGTGAAAGCCAGGACACCTGCACCTCAATGTTTATAGCAGCAATGTCCACAGTAGCCAAACTATGGAAGGAGCCTCGGTGTCCATTGAAAGATGAATGGATAATGAATGTATGTATATATACAATGGAATATTACTCAGCCATCAGAAGAGACAAATACCCACCATTTTTCGACATGGATGGAACTGGAGGGTATTATGCTGAGTGAAGCAAGTCAATTGGAGAAGGACAAACATTATATGGTTTCACTCATATGTGGAATATAAAAAATAGTGAACAGGATTATAAGGGAAAGGAGAGAGAATGAGTGGGAAAACTCAACAGAGGGTGACAGAACATAAGAGACTCCTAACTCTGGGAAACAAACAAGGGGTAGTGGAAGGGGAGGTGGGCAGGGGGATAGGGTGACTGGATGATGGGCACTGAGGGGGACACTTGATGGGATAAGTACTGAGTGTTATACTATATGTTGGTAAATCGAACTCCAATAAAAAAATACAAAAAAATAAAATCTAAAAAAAAAATCTGTTCATTGCCAGCAATGAATTCATTTTTTCTCCCTGCCTCTCTCTCTCTTGCTCATTTTCTCTATCTCAATTAATCTGGGAATGTCTTGATTTCTTCTACACTTTGAATGATGATGTTGTTTGATACAGAATTCTTCATTGACAGTCTTTTTCTTTTGGTATTTTGAATGTGTCATCCCACTGCCTTCTGGCCTCATCATTTCCGATGAAAAATAAGCTGTAAATTTTTTTGAGGATTCCCATACATAATAAGTCACTTCTCGGGCAGCCCCAGTGGCTCGGCGGTTTAGCGCCACCTTAACCCCGGGGCCGGATCCTGGAGACCCAGGCTCGAGTCCGCATTGGGCTCCCTGCATGGAGCCTGCTTCTCCTTCTGCCTGTGTTTCTACCTTTCTCTCTCTATGTCTCTCATGAATAGATAAATAAAATCTTTTAAAAAAATAATAAATAAAAAAATAAATAAATAAAATAAGTCACTTCTTTTGTGCTGTTGAGATTGTCTTTGGGTCTGGCTTTGAAAATTTGATCATGATGATTTAGGTGAATATCTCTTTTGAATTTATACTACTTGGAGCTTCTTGAGCTTCTTGGGTATTATAGTATAACACCCTGTGCTCATCCCATCAAGTGCTCTCCTTAGGGCCTTTCACCCAGTCACTCCATCCCCCTACCTCCTCCCTTTCTGCAACCCTTTGTTTGTTTCTCGGTAATTAGGAGTCTCTCATGGTTTGTCTTCCTTTCTAATTTTTCCCACTCAGTTTCCCTCCTTTTCCTTATAGTCTCTTTTTTAACCATTATTTTGTCAAATACTCTTTCTGCTTTTTCTCTCTCCTTTTAGGACTCCCATTATATTTATGTTGGTATGCTTGATGATGCTCCATAGGTTTCTGAGGCTCCATTCATTTTTCTTCTTTCTTTTTTATTTCTATTCTTCAGACTATATAATCTCAATTGAACAATCTTCAAGTTCACTGATTCTTTTTCTGCCTGCTTAAATCTATTGTTGAACCTCTTGGTGAATTTTTCATTTATTATATATATATATATATATATATATATATATATATATATATATATATATGTATGTATTTTTAAAGATTATTTATTTATTCATGAGAGAGAGAGAGAGAGAGAGAGAGGCACAGACACAGGCTGAGGGAGAAGCAGGCTCCATGCAGGGAGCCCGACGTGGGACTTGATCCCAGGTCTCCAGGATCACACCCCGGGCCGAAGGCAGTGCTAAACTGCTCAGCCACCCAGGTTGCCCCAGTTATTATATTTTTAAATTGCAGAGTATATACTGTATATCCCCTTACATTACTATATATCTTTATATATACATATATCTTTTATATATATTTTATATACTCTTATATACTCCCTGTTCATTGCTATTCTCTATTTGGGGATACATAATTCTCATATTTTCCTTTAACTCTTTTTAAAAATTGAGGTATAATTGACATATAACATTATATTGGTTTCAGGTGCACAACATAATTCAATATTTGTATACATTTTGAAATGATCACAGTAAGTCTAGTTAACATCCATCACCTTACACAGTTACAAATTTTTTCTTGTAATGAGAACTTTTTTTTTTAAGATTTATTTATTTACTTATTTGAGAGAGAGAGAGAGAGAGAACAGGTAGTTGGAGTGGCAGGCAGAGGGAGAAGCTCAGCAGGGAGCCTGATGTGGGGTTTGATCCCAGGACCCAGTAATCATGACCTAAGCTGAAGGCAGATGCTTAACCAACTGAGCCTCTGGTGCCCCTCTTGTGATGAGAATTTTTCAGATATTACTCTCTTAGGAGCTTTCAAATATGTAATACAGCATTAATAATTATACTCAACATGATGTATATCCCCATAAGTTATTTACAATGAGAAGTTTGTACCTATTGACACCCTTCAACCATTTGTCCTATCCCCATCCCTCAACTCTGGCAACCACCAATCTGTTCTCTATATCTATGACCCTGGTTTGCTTTGCTTTGGTTGTGCTTTTTTGTTTTTTAAATTCCGTATATAAATGAGATCACATGGGAATAAGTCAAAGAGCTACTGCTGCTGTTTGTTTGTTTACTGACTTTGATGGGAAAAGTCTGTATTCTTTGTGTGTAGCCAGTGAAGTCTCTGCTCGGTTAGCTTAGCCGTCTGTTAATAATTAAACAGAGATTTCCTTAAATGCCTGGAACCAATAAATCTAGTCTTTCCTGAGGGATCTCTGTGTATTGGGATAGGACTTCAGTATTCAGCCAGGCAACTTACAACTCTGCTATACCCTACAAATCCAGCACATGCACACAGCCCTGCACATGTGCATGACCTTCTAAATTGTAAGTAATATTCCACAGCTTTTTGAAGTCCACTATGGACATCAGATTCCTCAACTTTTCGTTTTAAGTTTCTACCACCTCAAGCAGTCATGATGTTAAGCAATTGCCACTGATTGTTTTTAGAAAATGCGCCCCCCCCACCCACTCCGAGAAAAGGCTTTTCTCACTGGGCAAATTTCCAGTCAGGTTAATAAAGACAAACCTTGCAAATGGAGTCTTCCAGGAAACCATCAAACAAGTCAAATAATGGCAATTCTTTGGGTATGGGGCTTTGAAGGAGCTCCATACTCATTCTCATTGAGATTCAGACATTTTTCTTGAAAATGCTCTTTGGATTGCTGTAGACCTATAGTTAATTTCCATAGTTCTGACAAAGTAGATTTTGACAAGTTTTGCCCAAAAAGTTCATTGCTTTATTTTCTTACTGATTCATAGAGGTAATTACATCACTTACATGGAGAGATTTGTCAGAGGTCTGCACTCAAAAAAAAAAAAAAAAAAAGAGGTCTGCACTCAATCATTCTCACTGACATAACTGTTTCCTTCTTGACTTCAGCAATTCTTATCTTGATTAACTTTTTACTTTTCCTTATTTCTGTTTCCTCAGAATCTTTATTTTCTGGTGCACAATTTCTTTCCTCTGGGGTTTAGAGTCACTGTGTAATTTTATGAAATATTTCCTTATCGTTTTCTGATGTATTTTTACACCTGTGATCATGTTTTCTTCCAAAATGCCCTCTCCCTGCTATGGCAAATGCTGATTCGTCCCTTATGATCTAGTTCATTTTTTTTTTTTTTTAATGTAGACTCTGATTCAGGAGGACAAGGTGGCTGAGAGTCTGCATTTTTTTTTCTTTAAGATTTTATTTATTTATTCATGAGAGACACAGAGAGAAAGAGAGGCAGAGACACAAGCAGAGGGAGAAGTAGGCTCCTCGCAGGGAGCCCGACATGGGACTTGATCCTGGGTCTCCAGGGTCACGCCCTGGGCTGAAGGCGGTGCTAAACCGCTGAGCCACCCCGGCTGCCCTATGATCTAGTTCAAATATCAACTCCTCTGTTAGGTCTTCTTCACTCCATCTACCAAAGAGTCAAATCACTCCTGCATTTTCTCCCACAACCCTCTTTATGTGCATCTATTACAGCTAATATTTAATCTACCCTGTCTTCTTTACTTGACTTTTGAGGACAGATATAAGGTATACACCTTACTCATCTTTATACACCTAAAATTTAACATAAAGAAGGAACTGAGAAAATGTTTTTGGAATTTATTCTCAATAAAGAAGTTATCATTCTGCTGATAGTAAGAACCAATCTCATCAAAGGCACTGAGCCCTCAGGCATAAGCAGAAGCTGATGAATTTTATGATACAAATCTAATAGAAGTCTTATAATTAACAAAATAAATAAAGAGACAGCACATGGCTTTTTTGTTTAACTTTGAGAAAATGTCACTTGGAATCATATTATTAAGTGTCCTTCTGGAGCTCTGGATGGTTCTCTAGACACCTGGGTTCTCTTCCAAGCCACCCCCTAAACTGCTGTAGGATTCTGAAGGAACCAACAAGAATATGTTTTAATGTGAAAGTGATTAATTTCATCTTTAACTCATACATGCCCTATCAAATTTATATCTGTAAGAGATCTCTTTCCCTGGAGTATGGAGAAAGAATTATAGGAAAACAAGACTGAGAGCAGAAAAAGTAAATAGGTGTCTACTTTAAGAGTGTAGGTGAAATCTGATAGGACCTAGACCACCTAGAAATGTGATAATGTGAGATATTCTGGAAATAGAACAAATCTGATTTGGAGTTAGATGTCAAGAATGAGGGAGAAGAAGTGAAGTTGACCCCAAAGTTCAAGCCTGACTAGTTTGACAAGTGGTACTATTTTTTTTTAATTTTATTTATTTATTTATTCATGATAGACATGGCGGGGGGGGCAGAGACATTAGGCAGAGGGAGAAGCAGGCTCCATGCCAGGAGCCCCACATGGGACTTGATCCCGGGACTCCAGGACCGCGTCCTGGGCCAAAGGCAGGGGCTAAACCACTGAGCCACCCAGGGATCCCCAGACAAGTGGTACTATTTATTACAATGAAAAGAAGAGTTGAGGAGGACAGAGTTTCAACAGTTATGTTTGGGATGCATATACATAATATATACATGACATGTAAGTGGAGATGTCATGTAAAAAATT
The DNA here is from genome assembly GCF_053574225.1 of Canis aureus. Classification (NCBI taxonomy): domain Eukaryota; kingdom Metazoa; phylum Chordata; class Mammalia; order Carnivora; family Canidae; genus Canis; species Canis aureus. Next base: position 7,515,939 of record NC_135629.1, read on the forward strand.
GAAGCTCATACGAGAAATCTTACTAGAAATAAAAATTTGGAAGTTATCAGTTCAAGATAATAAAAAATGTACAGGAATGGTTGAGATCACCTAAGAAAAGAATTTTCAGAAAGAGGAGAGATAAGGGCTTGGTTTTGAGCCCTGAGGAATCTCAACATTTAGGGATCAGGAGGAGGAATAACTATGAAAGGGTACTAAAATGAGGAGCCACAGAAGTAAGGAAAAGGAGGGAACAGTCAACTGTTCCATCCTCACTGTTCAATGAGGATAGAGAAATGCCCATTAAATGTGTCCAAATGTAGATAATGGTTCTTTGAAAAGAGCCATTTCAGTGCAGTTGAGAGGATGGTACAGAAGCCAGCCTGTACTGGGTTGAAGAGTAAATGGAAAGCGAGAAAGAAAGATATCATGTGACAATTCTTTCTTGAAATGTTTTCTTCTCTTGGCTTCTTGACATTACACTTCCCTGATTTTCCAATCTTTCTGGCTGCCTTTTTAAAGTTGCCTTGGTTGGGTTATTCTTTACTCACTTTTAAATATTGAAGTTCTACAGAATATAGTTATCGTAACTCTGCTCTTTATCTTTCTCTTCTTCCTGAGGGCTTCGGTTACCACATATAGGCCAGCAACTCCCAGATTTAACACTGTATCTTTGCTCGGATCACTCCTTTGAGCTGTAGACTTGCATATTCAGTTACCTATTCGACATCTCAAAATTAGTCAACATTTCCCTTTCACAACTGTTTTGCTTCTAGTGTCCCAGATTCTCTGTAAATTATATCATTTTCTCAGTTGTTCAAGACAGACACCAGGAGCCATACTTTATTTTTTTCCCTCTTGTGTACTATAACTAATCCAATAGCAAGTCCTGTCCATTCTACCTTCAAATGTCTCATTCATTAACTGCTTATGGGCCAAGCACGCAAAGACTCCTTATTTATATTATCTTTCTCATCAAGGTTCACAAGTTCTCAACAGGGTAGTTTTTTTTTTTTTTTTTTTTTTAATTTTTATTTATTTATGATAGTCACAGAGAGAGAGAGAGAGAGAGGCAGAGACACAGGCAGAGGGAGAAGCAGGCTCCATGCACCGGGAGCCCGACGTGGGACTCGATCCCGGGTCTCCAGGATCGCGCCCTGGGCCAAAGGCAGGCGCCAAACCGCTGCGCCACCCAGGGATCCCTCAACAGGGTAGTTTTATCTCCATCTTGAAATTGAATGTCAGACAGGTTAACTTAACTTTCTGCAGAAATACAAAAAGTGAATGGCAAAGAGGGAGGAATCTAATACTAAATACGTCTGATTTGACACTGCCTCTGACCTCCCCTCCCCCTGATCTAACCTCCCTGAGGTGAAGTTTCCTTAGGAGTAAAATGAACCTAAGATTTCCTAACTTTAGGCTGTTACAAAGATTAAAAAATAAACAATAAGGCATATAGCCCTAGTATATGATGTAAGTTCAATAAACGTTAAGTCCCTTACACTTCCTTCACTCCCTCCTTTATACTGTTTCGGGGACCATCTCAGTTATATTAGGATTACAGAATGAACAAAGATTGCCCCTTGCCTTCAAAAAATAAATAATTTAAGGAGACAAATGAGCACACATAAAACAATGAGATAATAATATAAAAAGATAGTAGAGAACTAAGCATTAAATTGTATACAGAGGCTTCTTAGAATTACAGAGAAAAGATAAAGGACTGTTGGGGAGATGGGGATGGGAGTGGGCTTTTGAAAAGAACCTATTAGTACAGTTAGGATATTTAGTGAGGATGTCAGCAAAGAGGGGCAGGGCACTCAGAAAAAAAGAATACTGATGTGGAAAGAAGAATAACATGCTCGGGGCCAGTGATGTGAGCAACCTGATTTCAGCAAAAGGTGCCTTTTTTCCCCTACATCGAAGTATTTTTACTACTAAGTTTTCTTTTAAGTTCCCAATGGAACAAAGCAACATTTGAGACCATTATTAAAACCAAATGTCCTGGTAGGCAAAACCATCATTAACTGTCTACCCACCTTCCCAGGGAAGAGGAACAAGACCCGGACTCTGACCTACATGAGATAAAAATAATTCAGATGCTGAGGTGTGCTTTGAGAATAATATCACACTGTCAGAATGGGTTTAATGACGTCAATCACATTTTCTTAGCTTACATCTCTCAGTTGCAGCTAATACTGACAAATATCATCATTCCTATATCTGAAGATTCCTTTGATTAAAACCTACAGAGACTACTGATACTAATATACCCATTAAGTCTAGGGGTTGGATGAAGAAGTTTTTATTCTACAGAAACCTGTTAATCAAACCAATTTGGCTCTATGATGACAAGGAAATGTGAAAATAATTTGCCTCATCATTCAACAGAGCTTCTGGACAACGGCACCATAGAATATTAGAGCTGGAAAGAAACCTAATGATTACTTTGATCTTATTTTACTAACGAAGGCACAGATGCCCAAAACAGGGAAGTGGTAAGTGCAAGCTCAAAGGGGGACCAGGAAAGAAGGGTTTTTAGGATAGCCAACAGAACGTAGAGGAGGAGAGTCGTTAGGTCTCCTGCTCAGAAAAGTGATGAAAATGTAGAAAAAGGAATATTATAATCTACTTTCAGAGCTCCAAAAGCTCTTTGGTACTAGTCAAGAAACCTCAAACTCTGATCCAAAGTCCCTTCTCTCATCTCCCAAATGTTTCAGGTTGTCAATCAACAAACATTTATTCTGTACCAACTGTGTAAAACATTTTGAAACACCTAGGATGTGGAACACAATGATACATGAAATACAGTACCTTATCCTAAGAAGCCTACTGTCTGGTTACGGACATAAGAAATAATATATGAGAGATGAAATAATCTGAGTGGTGAAGGGATTCAAAGTAACTGGTATAGCTAATAAGTGTTCTGAATTCAGATAGAATTGGAAAGAGCTCAATAGAAAGAAGTATAGTAAGAATACTTCACGAAAGAATGAGGACATGATGAGGACAAGGATTTGGCTACAAGAGAGCATGGTGGAACTCACACAGGCCAGACTGGATCCGAGGACCTAAATTTGTAGATCTCATAATTGATTAAATGATCTATTCAGCAGAATCACAGTAAAAGGTGGCACTGGAGGCAGCAGAAAAAATTAAATAAAGCACAGAATTAACTTCAGTTGGAAGATTCAGTTCTGTCACCTACAAGTTATGTGGCCTTGAATGTTATGTAACCCCTGTAGAAATCAGACTAACAATACCTTTTACATAGTTATTTTGAGAATTATAAGGTAAACATGGATAAGCATCCAGTGGTATAATAGGTGGACAATAAATGGCTGAGTATTTTTGTTACTATTGTTCATTTTGCCTTGGTTTTTGTTGCAAGTAGGTATGTAAAGGAAAATGTCAGGTCAAGAAAATGTTGAAGAAGTGAAGGTGGATTGAATTAAATTCTGGACGTGAATTAAGAAACAGAAGAGCTGGAAACATATTTTCCACTCATGAAGTGGAAATTGGATGAGAAACAAGACTGATCTAAACCTGTGATTCTCATTGTTCCACAGCTCTGACTAGTTATGAAATTCACCTGGAAAATTTATTGAAAGAAAAATCAAAGATCCCAACCCAGAGGGTCTGATTAAAAGAGATCTATGGTGGAAACTGGCAATCTTAATTTTTTAAAAGCAAGTTCTGCATGAATTTCTGATGCAGAAGAAGAGATATAACTGTTAGACTAAATAACACTTAAGATCCCCTCTAAGAATCTCTAATTCCAAGCAAGCAGTGAGTTCTAAAGGCCTGAAGTACTATCCTTCCCATCATTCAAAGATTCAGGAAATCGAGCCTTAACCAGCCATACTAACTCATCTTCCAAAAGCTCTATTTGATCATGTCACTTTGGATTTTTTTTAAAAGATTTTATTTATTCATTCATGAGAGACACAGAGAGAGAGGCAGAGACACAGGCAGATGGAGAAGCAGGCTCCATGCAAGGAGCCCAATGCGGGACTCCATCCCAGGACTCCAGGATCACGCCCTAGGCCGAAGGCAGGCGCCAAACTGCTTAGCCACCTAGGGATCCCCTCACTCTGGATTTTTAAAAGATGTCTTCAAGCCAAGCTCTGCCTGGTTTACAAGGATTTTTACAATCTTGATCCATCCTGCTTTTCTGAAGTCGTTCTTTGCCAACTCCATTCCATGTAGCAAGTCATACCATAAGATCTACCACTTTAAAATATGCACTTTGATCCTTCTGCATTTTTATGTATGTTATTTTCTTGGTCAGAATAACCAGTCACATCCCCACTAGAGTCTCTTGTTTATCTCAAAACATTTTACTCATCCTTCAAAGTTATTTCATGTGACCCTCTTGGTAGATTATTTCTCCCTCTGCGTTCCTCTGATCTCTCTAAGCAAGTCTTTCTCTCATTTATTATGGCTAATTGCTCTCATATATATAGTTCCTACTAGGTTAAGTTTTTGGAAAGCAGAGATTGGGGTCACCTGGGTGGCTCAGTGGTTGAGCATCCGCTTTTGGCTCAGGTCGTGATCCTAGGATCCTGGGATCAAGTCTTACATCAGGCTCCCCCTGGGGAGTCTGCTTTTCCTTCTGCCTATGTCTCTGCCTCTCTCTGTGTGTCTCTCATGAATAAATGATAAATAAAATCTTAAAAAAAAAGGAAAGCAGAGATAATGTCTCAACCATCTCTTGAAAAATTAAGAGCACATAGTTTTTTCCATACTTGAATCTAAACCCTAATTATCTTTAGGGTTATTATCTAATGTATTTTAAAACATAGTGAAGAAAGTTTGAATACTGGTGCTCTGTTTAACAGTGATAACAGTTCAATATTTTTTCCCACTAATTCCTCATAGGTGATCCTAATAACCTCAAATTCCAAGAAGCCACTGATCTTAGATATATATGCAGACTTAAAGATAACATATTTAAGGGGACAACTTACTTAAAAAAAAATAACGACCGATCTGTAGCAATTTGCCTTAATTACCTTTATGGTGACATCTCCTTCTATTGATGGCTAATACCTATTTGGTTTTTTTGTTTTGTTTATTTTATTTATTTATTCATGAGAGACTCAAAGAGAGAGACAGAGAGAGAGAGAGAGAGAGAGGCAGAGACACAGGTAGAGGGAGAAGCAGGCTCCATGCAGGGAGCCCAACGTGGGACTGAATCCCGGGTGTCCAGGATCACGCCCTGGGCTGAAGGCAGGGCTAAACCGCTGAGCCACCGGGCTGCCCTAATACCTATTTGGTACAATTATTTATTTTGTGACTTGGCCAAAGTAGATCTGAAATGCAAATCCAGAGGTTCTTATTAGAAGGCTTGATGTTCATTTTGCTATACCCCTATACCTCACAACTTCAAGTAATGCTTTAAACACTTCTATATAGGCTACTGCCTTGTATCTATTTGATGGTAAAATCATCTATTCCAATAAATAGCTGGCAGAGATGTTGAGTAAGGGGCAAGATACAGAGGCTATACCATTGCTAAGTCTCCACCAAGTTTTGAGATTTTATTATTTTGACAGAACTAATACCTGCAATCCAATTTAAATACAAAAAAATTCCACCAAATTAATTACAGAATAAAAGCTCTGTGGCAAATTAAAAGACCTGGCTTCAAGTCCTTGCTCTTCTGCTTATATTGAAAGTGATCTCAAATAAGTCACCTTCCCTGTCCTGTCACCTTCTGTTATTTTTTTTCAAGCTTTTTAAAAATTCCAGTTAGTTAACATAGAGTGTAATATTAGTTTCAGGTTATAATTTAGTGACTCATCACCTAAGATACAACACCCAGTACTCGGGATCCCTGGGTGGCGCAGCGGTTTAGCGCCTGCCTTTGGCCCAAGGCGCGATCCTGGAGACCTGGGATCGAATCCCACATCGGGCTCCTGGTGCATGGAGCCTGCTTCTCCCTCTGCCTATGTCTCTGCCTCTCTCTCTCTGTGTGTGACTATCATAAATTAAAAAAAAAAACAAAAAAACCCAGTACTCTCCAAACGCATGCCCTCCTTAATACCCACTTAACCCATCTCCCCCACTTCCCCTCCAGCAACCTTCAGTTTGTTCTCTGTAATTAGTCTGTTTTCTGATTTGCCTCTGTTTTGTTTTTTTCCCCCATGTTCATGTTTTGTTTCTTAAATTCCACATGCGTGTAATTATATGGTATTTGTTTTTCTCTGACTGATGTATTTCACTTAGTATAATACTCTCTAGCTCCATCCATGTCATTTGCAAATGGCAAGACTTCATTCTTTTTGATGGTTCAGTAATATTCTATTGTCTGCATATGCTACCACTTCTTTACCCATTCACTTGTGGATGGACATTTGGGCTCTTTCCATAATTTGGCTATTGTTGATAATACTGCTATAAACATCAGGGTGCATGTGTCCTTCTACATCAGTATAAATTGCCATTGCTGGATCATAGGGTAGTTCTATTTTTAACTTTTTGAGGAACCTCCATACTGTTCTCCAGAGTGACTGTACTAGTTTGCATTTCCATCAACAAAGTAAGAGGGTTCCTCATTTCCCACACCTTTTCCAACATCCCTTGTTTCTTGCATTGTTAATTTTAGCCATTCTGACAGGTATCGGATCCTGGTATCTCACGGTTTTAGGTGAAATAATAAATGGAATTGATTCCTTGATTTCTCTTTCTTCTTCTGCACTAATGGTGTATAGAAATGCAACAGATTCCTATACATTAATTTTGTACCCAGTAAGTTTACTGAATTCATGTATCAGTTCAAACAATTTTTTGGGTGGAGTCTTTTGGGTTTTCTATATGGAGTATCATGTTGTCTGTAAATAATGAAAGTTTGGCTTCTTCCTCACCAATTTCGTTGCCTTTTATTTTTCTTTGTATTGTCTGATTGCTGAGGCTAGGACTTCCAGGACTATGTTAAATGAGAGTGGTGCAAGTGGACATCCTTCACCTTCCCTTATTTTAAAGTAAGGATGATTATCACTTGAGCTGTGAAGATCAAATGGACCTTGAATTTGAAAGCTTTTTGAAAGGAATAAAGTGCTTCCTCAACAAGAAGAAAAAAGTAAGGAAAAGAAAGTTTATTAAGTATTTAGTATATGCCAAGTGTTATGTTGGGCATTTATCCATATATTATCTTACTTTATTTTCATAACAACACTAAAAGAATACAGGGATTATTTCTGAATAAAGTCATGGAAGTTTAAGAGAAGTTAAATATCTTGCTAAGGTCTCATAACTCATAAACAGAACTCAACTTCTTTGGCATTTTTGGCTTTTTGCACAGATATAGACACATAAATAGAAAGATATTTTTTTTTATTCCAAAGCCCAGTCCTTTTCCTATTACATCATGCTGCTTCTCAAAAAGACTATAACAATCACACCTCTCCTCTCGATAGTTGGGGTAATAAAATTTTCCCATACAGGTCAAAGCAAACAGTTTTGGTAACGTTAACATTAAAAACTATCATTTTAGCTATAATGTCAAAATATTTCTGAGAAAAGATTAGGGCAAGGTTGTCATATTTTACTACTGCGCAATGCTCCTTAAATTGGAATAATGATATTTCCACAGAATATGCATAGAGACTCTTCCTGTAATATCAATTTCATGCACTGATTTTTTTTTTTAGAAAAGGGGGGTGTTTTTAAAAATTCTACGTTTTCTGAATATATACGCGCAATAAGTTCAACATAAAAATGTAAATAAACTTAACTCAAAGTCCTCTTCTATCTCTCCACTGAACATAAACTACTATAAACAGTTTAGTGTTTATCATTATTCCAGACTTAGGCCTCCTGTTTACTGAGATTATGAGAGGAAGAGACAAAGGAAATAGTTTTGAATATTCTTTTCCTAAAGATAATTTAAAACTCAATGTTGATAGTAAAACAAAAATATGTTACAGAAAGGAATTTTTTAAATTTACATGAGATTGTCTCACTATAACATTTTAAATTTATCTATTACCCAACTTGAAGCAGACTGTTTAATGTTGTACTATTCCCTTCTTCCACAAGAACCTGGTGTTTGCCTTTCTCTGTCAATAGGGATATCTATGGAAGTTAGAAAAGCACTACCTAATCAGTATTTCAGTGGCACAATCAGGATAAAACACCACAACTTCAATTAGGCCAAGGTACAATAAGAAGTAATGCTTCATTATCAGGCTCCCAGCCAGGAACATCATGCTATCCCTGCTGTCATCTCAGATGACTTTCCATTCAGTGGCTTCTAGCTCGATTCCCTTACTTGTGAGTTGCCAAGTCTCGGTTACTTGAAAGTTAGTCCAACTCTCTTATTTTACAGCTAAATTCTCATGCACAGAGAAGTTAACTCACTAGCTCAAGGTCTTAATGGTAAGGAAGTGGCAGAGCCAGGACTTTAACTTGAGTCTTCAGACTCTCTATGTAGTATTCTTTTAACTCTATTGTGTCATCTCTCTTTTTGGACATTGTAATTTCAGGTGTAGAATATAGTGATTCAGCATTTAATACAATGTCATGACTATACTCTTTATGCTGTACATTATATCCCCATGACTTATTATTTGCTCTCTGTATCTATGAGTCTGGGTTTTGTTTTGTTTACTTTGTTTTACAGATTTCATACATAAGTGAAATCATATGGTATTTGTCTCTCTTTGGCTGCCTTACTCCACATAATACTCTCAATGTCCATCCACATTGATGCAAAAGGCAAGATTTCATCTTTAATGGCTAGATAGTATTCCATTATATATAACATATCACAACTTACTCATCCATCGACAGATACTTTGGTTGTTTCCATATCTTGGCTATTGTAAATAATGTTTCAATGAATATATGGATGCATGTATCTTTCCAATTTAATGTTTTCACTTTCTTCAGATAGGTACCCAGTACTGAAACTGTTAGATCATCATAGTTTTATTTTTAATTTTTTAAAAGATTTTTATTTATTTACTTATTCATGAGGGGGGGAGCAGAGGGAGAAGCAGGCTCTGTGCAGGAAGCCTGACGTGGGACTGGATCCCAGGTCCCCAGGATCCCACCCCGGGCTGAAGGCGGCACTAAACTGCTGAGCCACCGGGGTTGCCCTATTTTTAATTTTTTTTTTAAACCTCCATATTGCTTTCCATAGTAGGTGCACCAACTTACATTCCCACCAATAGTGCACAAGGGTTCTTTTTTCCACATCTTTGCCAACACTTCCTATTTCTTATCTTTTTTATAATAGCCATTCTGACAGGTATAAGGTGATATCTCAGTATAGTTTTGATTTGTATTTCCATGATGATACTCAACAGTGATGCTGAGTATCTTTTCACATGCCCTTTGGCCATCTGTATATCTTCTTTGGAAATATGTCTATTTAGATCCTCTGCCCATTTTCTAATTTGATTGTTTGCTTTTATTTATTTTTTTTGTTTTGCTATTGAATTATATGAGTTCTTTATATATTTTGGATATTAATACCTTATTGATATATAACTTACAAATATTTTCTCCCATTTGGTAGGTTGCCTTTTCATTTCATTGTTGGTTTCTTTCACTGTGCAGAAGCTTTCTAGTTTGATGTAGTCCTAATAATTTATTTTTGCCCTTTTTCCCCACCTCTGGAGTCAGATCCAAACAACAACATCCCTAAGACCAATGTCAAGGTGTTTACAACCTGTTTTCTTCTAGGAGTTTTATGGTTTCAGGTCTTAGAAGCAAGTCTTTAATCCATTTGTGTTGATTTTTGTATATAGGGTAAGATAGTGGCCCAGTCTCATTCTTTTGCAGTTAGTGGTCCAGTTTTTTAAAACACCATTTATTGAAGACACCAATGGACAAAAACACATTCTGTTCTCATGGATGGAAGGATTAATATTGTTAAAATGTCCATACCATCCAAAGCAATCTATAGATTCAATGCAATCTGTATCAAAAAATTTTTTTGAAGATTTATTTATTCAGAGAGAGCGAGAGAGAGGCAGAGACACAGGCAGAGGGAGAAGCAGGCTCCATGCAGGAAGCCCGACGTGGGACTTGATCCGGGATCTCCAGGATCACACGCGGGGCTGCAGGAGGCGCTAAACCGCTGCGCCACTGGGGCTGCCCTGTATCAAAATCCTAATGACATTTCTCACAGAACTAGAACAAAAAAATTTTTAAATTTGTATAGAACCACAAAGACCCCAAATAGCCAAAATAACTTTAAGAAAACAAAGTCAGAGGCATCACACTCCCTAATTTCAGAAGGTACTACAAAGTTATAGTAATCAAATCAGTATAGTTTTGGCATAGAAACAGACACATAAATCAATGGAACAGAACTGAGAGCCCAGGTAAACCCATGTATATATGGTCAATTAACTTCTGACAAAAGAGGCAAGAATATACAATAGGGTAAGGGCCTTCCCTTCAATAAATGGAAATGCAAACGTTGAACCATCTTTGCATCCCTGGAATACATTCCACTTGATCATGGTTTATGATCATTTAATGTATTGGTGAATTCAGCTTGCTAACATTTTCTTGAGGATTTCTGCATCTATGTTCACCAGGGATATTGACCTATAAATTTTTTTTAGGACATGATGTCCAGAACAATGATTCTGGACATTTGTTTGTTGGGAGGCTTTTGATAACTGATTTAATTTCTTTGCTAGTAATCAGTCTACCCAGATGTTCTATTTCTTCATGATTCAGTCCTGAAAGATTGTATGTTTTTAGGAATTTTTTTAGGCTGTCCAATTTGTTGGTGTATAATTTGTTCATGGCTATTTCTTATGATCCTTTGTATTTTTGTTTGTTTTTAAAGATTTTATTTACTTATTCATGAGAGACACAGAGAGAGAGAGAGAGAGGCAGAGACACAGGCAGAGGGAGAAGCAGACTCCATGCAGGGAGCCTGATGTGGGACTTGATCCTGAAACTCCAGGATCACGCCCTGGGCTGAAGGCAGTGCTAAACCACTGGGCCTGCCCAATCCTTTATATTTTTGCAATATCAGTTTTAATTTCTCATTCATTTCTGATTTCACTTATTTGAGCCTTCTCTTTTTTGTGGTGAGTCTAGCTAAAGGTTTGTTAACTTATAATAATGTTTTTCAAGAATCACCTCTTAGTTTCATTAATTTTTTTCTATTCTCTTATTAGTCTCTATTTCACTTATTTCCACTCTGATCTTTATTTCTGTTCTTTCACTTGTTCTTTTTCTAGTTTCTTAGGTGTAAAGTTAAGTAGTTTGAGATTTCTTTTATTTCTTGCAGTAGGCCAATTTTGCTATACACTCCTTAGAACTGTATACTTCCTCCCATAAATTTTAGTGTATTTCATGTCTCTAATATTTTATTTCTCTTTTGATTTCTTCTATGACTTAGTAGTTCAGTAACATTTAATTTCCATGAATTTGTAGTTTCTCTGTTTTTTTTATTATTATTTACTTCTGGTTTCATATCATTGTGGTTAGAAAAGATGCTTCATATGAATTCAATCTTCTTAAATTTATTGAAACTTCTTTTGTGGCTGAACATGTGATCTACCTAGAGAATATTACATGTGCACTTGAGAAGAATGTGTATTCTGCTGCTTTTGGATGGGACACTTATCTATTATGTCCATCTGGTCTAATATTTCCTTATTAATTTTCTGTATGGATGACCTATTCATTAATGGAAGTGGGGTTTAGAAATCCCCTACTATTATTGCATTGCTGTCAATTTCTCTTTAGGTCTGTTAATATTTGCTACAGACTTCAGTGCTCCTATGTTATATGTGCATATATTTATAAACGTTATATCATCTTGCTGGATTGACCCCTTTACATTATGCAGTGCTCCTTTTTGTCTTTTATTATAGTCTTTGTTTTAAAGTCTATTTTGCCAGGGTACCTGGGTGGCTCAGTCAGTTAAGAATCTGCCTTGGGCTCAGGTCATGGTCCCAGGATCCTGTGACTGAGTCCTGCATCAGGTTTCCTGCTCAGTGGGTCAGTGAGTCTGCTTCTCCCTTCACTTCTTCCCTTCCCTCCTGCTCATGCTCTCTCTCTCTCTCAAATAAATAAAATCTTTTTAAAAATTCTATTTTGTCCGAGTATAGCTACACTAGCTTTCTTTTCATTTCCATTAGTGTGAAATATCTTTTTCTATTTCTTCACTTTCATTCTGTGTGTCCTTACTTCTAAAGTCTCTTAAAGGCAGTATACAGGTATGTCTTTTTTTAATCCATTCAGCTGCTGTTTTTGAATGGAGAATTTAGACCATTTACGTCTAAAGTAATTAGCTTTTAAAATATTTTATTTATTTGAGAGAGAGAACCAGAGAGAGCATGAGTGGGAAAGTAGGGGCAGAGGGAGAAGGAGACTCTCTCCTGAGCAGGGAGCCCAACAAGGGGCTCAATCCCAGGACCCTGGGATCATGATCTGAGCTGAAGGCAGATGCTTAACCAACTGACCCACCCAGGAGTCCCCAAAATAATTATTGATAGGTGTGTACTTATTGCCATTTTTTTAAAAAAGATTTATTCATTGAAGAGAGAAAGAAAGTGTGTGAGTGGGGAAAAGGGCAGAGGCAGAAAGAGAATTGCAAGTAGACTCCCCACTGAGCACCAAGTGTGGAGCCTGATATAGGGCTTAATCTCATGGCCCATGAGATCATGACCTGAGCCAAAATCAAAGTCAGACACTTACCCAACTAAGCCACCCAGGTGCCCCTAATTACAGCTGTTTCGTTAATTGTTTTCTGGCTATTTTCATAGTCCTCTCTGTTCTTTCTTCTCTTTCTCTCTTCCTTTGTCATTTGATGACTCCTCAATGCTATGTTTAGATTCCTTTCTCATTTTCTTTTGTTTATTTACCATAAGTTTTTGCTTTTTGGTTACTCTGAGGTTCACATGTATCATCATATGTATATAACAGTCTATTTTAAGTTGATACCAACTTAAATCTAAACACATTTCAAAACTCCAAATTTTTACTTCCCCCCAACATTTTGTTTTTGATGTCACTTTTTGTATCTTCTTATTTTATGTATTCCTTCACTAATTATCATAGTTTTAGTTCATTTTACTACTTTTGCTTTTTAAACTTCTTAGTAGCTTTAGGGGTGATTAATCCACTACCTTTACAATATATTTACATTTTCCAGTGAGATATTTACTTTTGGGTATTTCTTGTTATTAATTAGTGCCATCTCTTTTCAGCATAAGTAAGTTCCTTTACTATTTCTTATAAGGCCAGTGTATGTATGTATGTATCTGTGTATTTATTTTACATTTTAAAATTTTAAATTCAATTTTTCAACATATAACACTGCTCATCATCTAATATGCTCATCCCATCTAATATGCTCCTGATTGCCTGTCCCCTAGTTACCCCACACCCCACCCACCTCCCCTTCTGCAACCCTTTGTTTCCCAGAGTTAGGAGTCTCTCATGCTTTGTCATCCACTCTAATTTTTCCCACTCAGTTCTCCTCCTTTCCCTTATAATTCCTTTCACAATTTCTTATATTCCACGTATGAGTGAAACCATATAATGTTTGTCCTTTTCCAATTGACTTATTTAACTCAGCATAACACCCTCCAGTTCCATCCACATCGAAAAATGGTGGGTATTCGTCTCTTCTGATAGCTGAGTAATATTCCATTGTATACATATATACCACCTCTTCTTTATCCATTCATCTTTCGATGGACACTGAGGCTCCTTCCACAGTTTGGCTATTGTGGACATTGCTGCTATAAACATTGGGATACAGGTGTCTTGGTGCATTCATCCTTTCTAATGGCTGAGTAATACTCCATTGTGTGTGTGTGTGTATGTATATATATATATATATATATATATACACACACACACCATATCTTCTTTATTCATCTTTCGATGGATATCATGACTCTTTCCACAGTTTGGCTACTGTGGACATTGCTGCTATAAACATTGGGGTGCAGTTGTCCTGTCATTTCACTACATCTGTATCTTTGGAGTAAATCCCCAATAGTGCAATTGCGGGGTTGAAGGGTAGCTCCATTTTTATTCTTGAGGAACCTCCACACTGTTTTCCAGAGTGGCTTTACCAGTTCACATTCACACCAACAGTGTAAGAGGGTTCCCCTTTCTCCACATCCTCTCCAACATCTGTTGTTTCCCTCTTGTTAATTTTCACCATTCTCACTGGTGTGAGGTGGTATCTCATTGTGGTTTTGATTTGTATTTCCCTGATGGCAAGTGTTGCGGAGTATTTTCTCATGTGCTTTTTGGCCATGTGTAGGTCTTCTTTGGGGAAATTTGTTCTTTTGCCATTTCATGATTGTATTGTTTGTTTCTTGGGTGTTGAGTTTAATAAGTTCTTTATAGATCTTGGATACTAGCCCTTTATCTGATATGTCATTTGCAAACATCTTCTCCCATTCTGTAGGTTGTCTTTTAGTTTTGTTGACTGTTTCTTTGGCTGTGCAGAAAGAAGCTTTTTACCTTAAGTCCCAATAGTTCATTTTTGCTTTTGTTTCCACCTTGCCTTCATAGATGTATCTTGCAAGAAGTTGCTGTGGCCAAGTTCAAAAAGGGTGTTGCCTGTGTTCTCCTCTAGGATTTTGATGGATTCTTGTCTCACATTTAGATCTTTCAACCATTTTGAGTTTATCTTTGTTATGGGGTAAGAGAATGGTCCAGTTTCATTCTTCTACAGGTGGCTGTCCAATTTTCCCAACACCATTTATTGAAGAGACTGTCTTTTTTTCATTGGCTATTCTTTCCTGTTTTGTCGAAGATGAGTTGACCATGGAGTTGAGGGTCCAGTTCTGGCTTCTCTATTCTGTTCCATTGATCTATGTGTCTGTTTTTGTGCCAGCACTATACTGTCTTGATGATCATAGCTTTGTAATTCAGCTTGAAATCCGGCATCGTGATGCCCCTGGCATTGGTTTTCTTTTTCAATATTCCTCTGGCTATTTAGGGTCATAAAGCCAGTTTAGTAGTCATGATCTCTTTTAGCTTTTGCTGGTCTGGAAGACTCTTTATCTCTTCTTTAAATCTGAATGATAATCTTGCCAGGCAGAATATTCTTAGTTGGAAGTTTGGTGTTTTGTTTTGTTTTGTTTTGTTTTCCTTTCAGGACTTTGAATGTCAGGCCTCTCCCTTCTGGTTTGCAAAGTTTCCACTGAGAAATCTGCTGATAGCCTTGTGAGGTTCCCCTTGTATGTATCCATTTGTTTTTCTCTTGTTACTTTTATGATTCTCTTTTTAACTTTTTTTTTGAAGATTTTATTTGAGAAAGACAGAGATAGTGACAGAGATATCAAAAGTGAGCACAAGCAGGGAGAAGAGGGAAAAGCAGGCTCCCTGATGAGCAGGGAGGGAACCCAATGCAGGACTTGATTCCAGGACCCTGGGATCATGACCTGAGCTGAAGGCAGATGCTTAACTGACTGAGCCAGCCAGGCACTCCTCTTTTTAACTTTTGACATTTAATCATAATGTGTTTTGGTGTAGCTCTCTTGGGTTCATCTTTTCCGGAGCTTTTTGGGCTTCCTAGACCTGGATGTCTATTTTCTTCCTTAGATTAGGAACGTTTTCAACCATTATAACTTCAAATAAGTTTTCTGCCCCCTTTTCTTTCTCTTCTCCTGCTAGGACCCTTATAATGCAAATATTAACCCACTTAATGTTGTCCCAGAGGTCCCTTAGCTTATCTTCATTGTTTTAAAATTCTTTAATTTGTGCTGATTTGTCTGGTTGAGTTCCATTACTTTATCTTCCAGCTCATGGATCCATTCTTCTACTTCATCCAGTATGTTGTGGAAACCCTCTAATGTATTTTTCAGTTCAGTTATTGCATTCTTCAGCTGTGGCTTCTGTTTGGTACTTCGTAGTGTTTTCTCTTTGTTGAAGTTTGCAATGTGTTCATCCATTCTCCTGACTTTGGCGAGCATCTTTATGACCATTATTTTGAACTCTTTATCAAGTAAATTACTTATCTCCATATCTTTAAGGTCTGTTTGAAGTTTTTTCTTGTTCCTTTGTTTGGAACATATTTCTCTGTTTCCTCATTTTGCTTGACTCTTGTTTGTTTCTATGTATTAAACGAAACAGCTACCTCTCAGTCTTAAAGGAGTGGCCTTGTATATAGATGATGATCCCTGTTGTTCAACTTTGCCCTATCTCTTGGTTGTTTCTCGAAACTTTTAATTGTCTAAACTGCCTGATTTATCCTTGATATGTACCCACTGTTGAAGGTGTGCCAAGACCTATCAGCAGTATTCCAAGCAGAGGAATTTCATTTAGTACCTAGTTTTAGGCTAATTGGAAGCTAAGAGATCTGGAAGTGTTCCCTGGGCTATGGCAGCAAAATTTGGGGCTCCAAACATATTAGCTCCTTTCTGTGAAGTCTCATAGATCTATAGTGAGGCCAAGTGTATGCAAAAAGATGGTATCTCCCTGAGAGTGCCTCCTTAGCCTCTCAATGTATGGGAAACCTGAAGCCTATTCCTAATTCTAAAGCTCTAAGTCAAGTAAAGAGGCCTTTTTCATAGGAAGATTGGGGTTGTTTCAGTCTGTTGTCTGTGCAGTGCCCTGGGAGTAGTATAGTGCCAAGAACTGTCTTCCTGATTGTTTAACTCCTATGGAATTCTGGAACACCAGCCCTCTTGGCCACCAGGGCCAGGCAGTCAAGCAGTGTCTCCTATGTAGATTGCATAGGCCAGCTGGCTTTAGCAAAGCTGCTATGGATTGTAGTGGGTGGGGCACAAGCTTCAGAAAAGCAGCAAGGCAGGGTAGGAGGGGCATTGTGTGGGGAAGGAATGTCTTGACTGCAGGTGCCTGTAGGCTTCAGCAACCCATGGAGAAAGTGCCCTGTTTACACACACAGACTTTAGACTGCGAGCAGGCAATGCCTGCACTTGCCAGCTCCAGCCAGGGGGAAGGAGAGTGTCACAACTGCCTATGTTCACAGATATTACCTCGGGAGCAGGAGAACTCTAAAACCATTTGTGCTCACCCACTCCAGCTAGGGAGTGGGAGAGTGCTGCAACTGTCTGTGCTCTCCAGCTTCAGCCAGTACTGTGATTGGTCACACTCACAGGTTGTAACAAGTTGGTGGGAGACTGCCACATCCGAGCTCATCCTGCCTGTGCTAACAGGTTATCTGGAGAGTGCAACGATGATATCTGCCAATGCCTCCATCTCTGGGGAGTGTTCCAGCTATCCCCTGCCTCTCTAGTTGATGCTTCTAGATCAGCAAGTCAATCTCTCACACACATAGTCTAGGGACTTTCCAAACTATGGTTTTTCACTGGGTCGCCAGGTGAGTGAGGCCACATGTTAGCCCTTCAAGAGGGGAATCTCACTTTCAATAGCACTTTAGGATCCCCAGACATCTGCTGCCTTGATTTTCCAAGCCAGAGGCTCCAAGGCTCATCTTTTCAGTTCAGTTTCCAGGGGCTGAGGGGCCCAAAGCGGGGCACTGACCCTTCCTTCCTCCAGGAAAAGTGCTTGTGTGGTGAAACCCTCCCTATTGTGGTCCCCAGGCCAGGGGTAGGATTTTGTGTAAGATCTTATCTCTGCCTCTCCTACTCATCTCAATATGACCCTTTTATCTTTTGTTGTGGAAAGCAGTTTTCACATGTTTTTAAGGGGGAAATGATCCATGAGTTCAGTTCTTCCTACTCCACCATCTTGGACCTCTTTTCTGTTTTTCCTCATGGTCATTTAAAAATAACAACACATTTTATGGAAGTGTTGAATCACTATATTGTACACCTGAAACTAATTTTACACTGTATTTTAACTACCTAGAATTTAAATAAATACTTTTAAAAGTAAACTATTGGTAAGAAAAAAATAATAAGTGAAGAAAAAATAAAAATAACACATTTGCAGGAAAATGGCTTAAGCCTTTCTGAAGGCCACAGTCAGAGACTGACTTTATTCATCAGCTCTGGATGTAGATCTCTTAAGAAGCTACTGATTTTTTAATTCACAAGGACCAAGGAACCCATCAAAATTCAGCCAGGATTGCTCTAAAATTAATTATTCCTTCTAGATTCTTATCTGATCCACCATCCTGAAGGAAAGAATCTGATTAACTAATTTGCATATGAATTTAATGATTACATTTTCCAGAGGCATTTGGAGGCTACAACAATGTTGTAAAGGGCTTCCTCAGGAAAACAGAGCAGTCTGAATGACACTAAGACATATAATTAGGAAAAGTAAAAATAGTTAGATGTTATAGGGAAGCAGCTTTCACCTTAACATTATAAAAAATGTTCAAAGTGATCAAATTGATTATCTCAAGGCATACAGATAAGCTCCTGATCAATGAATGGTTTTTTTTTGTTTTTGTTTTTGTTTTTTTTAATTTTTATTTATTTATGATAGTCACAGAGAGAGAGAGAGGCGCAGAGACACAGGCAGAGGGAGAAGCAGGCTCCATGCACCGGGAGCCCGATGTGGGATTCGATCCCGGGTCCCCAGGATCGCACCCTGGGCCAAAGGCAGGCGCCAAACCGCTACGCCACCCAGGGATCCCCCAATGAATGGTTTTAATTCAAACATGGATGACTACGTAATAGGGATGCCAAAATAGATCTCTGAATTACATGAATGGGGAGAAACATGTCTGAACAACAAACTGTCTTAGTATTCTCCTCTTCCCATTTCAACCCATGAAAAACATTATATGGCTTCTAAAGATTTCTTGCTCCCTAGCTTTGGTCATTTTCTAATTGGTAGAGTATTGACATCTTATGGTTGTAAAATTTAGATGTCATAGTAATTCTGATAGGTAGATGGAAAGGTTAGGTCTTTTTTAAACCCAGTGGGCTCCTGCTTCCAGACAGATTAAAATTAGTAGATGACTGGGCTCTGCACCATCTTCAGGAGAGATCACTGGGTAGAAGAGATGATGAAGGGCCAACAGCAGCCCACACATAGGCTCTTTTTGTTCAGGGAGAATCACTACAGTCCACAGAGATATAAATTATAGGGACACAGGAGTTTTAGGAACATTCAAGTACGTTAAGTATTTTCTGAGTGTACTCCTAAACCTGGAAGGTTTCCAAGTCTTAGGGAAAACTGTGGGAGGAAGGAACAAACATTTCCCTTGTCCTTATCTATCCCAAGAGTTTCCCCATTCCTTATTGCCCCAATTCCATCAACCTAAGGGAACTTTAGTCTGAAAAATTCATTAGCACCAACACCAGGAGTGGTGGAACCCTTAATCACAGGCATCTTAGGTGAGAAATGTAGCAGATCTGTCCAAGACATGATTAAGAACAATAGGAATGGTTAGACTGGACAGATTTTTACCTCAATACATACATCAAGAGCTTCTTAATAATCAAAGTAATCTACTGGAGTCTCTCAAGGGGCAGATATATGAGAGGTAGGCAGAGCATTTGAGATCAAACAGTTTAAGTCTGTTATAAACAGATAAGAAGAATGATGGAGACAAGTGAAGAGTGACAGCATAAGTAAGAACTCAGGTCATGGGACGCCTCAGGGGTTGAGTGTCTGCCTTTGGCTCAGGGCATGATCCCAGAGTTCTGGGATTGAGTCCCACATTGGGCTCCCTGCATGGAGCCTGCTTCTCCCTCTGCCTGTGTCTCTGCCTCTCTGTGTGTGTGTCTCATTAATAAATAAAAACAAAATCTACAAAATAACATATTTCATGTGATTTTTTTTAAAAGTCCTAGAATTGGACAGTAGCAATGGATAGATCTCCTCTAAAACTTTTTTTTCTAACTTTTCATACAAGTTTTTTTTTTTTTTCATACAAGTGTTTTTAAAAAGATTTTATCTATTTATTTGAGAGCACGTGCGAGAGCGAGCAAGCACAGGGGGAGGGGCAGAGGGAGAGGAAGAGAGAAAATCTCAATCAGACTCCACACTGAGCATGAAAACTTGGGGCTCAACTTGGGGCTCAATTCCATGATCTGGAGATCATGACCTGAACCAAAATCAAGCGTCAGATGCTTAGTTAAGTCCCAATAGTTCATTTTTGCTTTTGTTTCCCTTGCCTTCATAGATGAGTCTTACAAGAATTTGTTATGGCCAAGTTCAAAAAGGGTATTGCCTGTGTTCTCCTCTAGGATTTTGATGGATTCTTTCTCATATTTAGATCTTTCATCCATTTTATCTTTGTGTACAGTGTAAGAGAATGGTCTAGCTTCATTCTTCTGCACTTGGCTGTCCAATTTTCCCAACATCATTTATTGAATAGGCTGTCCTTTTTCCAGTGGATAGTCTTTCCCACTTTGTCGAATATTAGTTGACCATAGAGTTGAGGGCCCATTTTTGCGTTCTCTATTCCTGTTCCATTGATCTATGTGTCTGTTTTTGTGCCAATACCACAAGATAAAAAGCTTCTGCACAGCAAAAGAAACAGTCAACAAAACTAAAAGACAACCTACAAAATGGGAGAAGATGTTTGCAAATGACATATCAGATAAAGGGCTAGTATCTAAGATCTATAAAGAACTTATTAAACTCAACACCCACGAAACAAACAATCCAATCATGAAATGGGCAAAAGACATGAACAGAAATTTCTCCAAAGAAGACCTACACATGGCTAACAAGCACATGAGAAAATGCTCTGCAACACTTGCCATCAAGGAAATACAAATCAAAACCACAATGAGATACCACCTCACACGAGTGAGAATGGTGAAAACGAACAAGATGGGAAACAACAAATGTTGGATAGGATGTAGAGAAAGGAGATGAATCCTCTTGCACTGCTGGTGGGAATGTGAACTGGTACAGCCACTCTGGAAAACTGTGTGGAGGTTCCTCAAAGAGTTAAAAATAGAGTGACCCTAAGACCCAGCAATTGCACTACTGGGGATTTACCCCAAAGATACAGATGCAGTGAAAGCCAGGACACCTGCACCCCAATGTTTATAGCAGCAATGTCCACAGTAGCCAAACTGTGGAAGGAGCCTCGGTGTCCATTGAAAGATGAATGGATAAAGAATACACACACACACACACACACACACACACACACACACAATGGAATATTACTCAGCTATCAGAAGAGACGAATACCCACCATTTTTCGATGTGGATGGAACTGGAGGGTATTATGCTGAGTGAAGCAAGTCAATCGGAGAAAGACAAACATATATGGTTTCACTCATATGTGGAATATAAAAAACAGTGAACAGGATTATAGGGGAAAGGAGAGAAAATGAGTGGGAAAACTCAACAGAGGGTGACAGAACATGAGAGATTCCTAACTCTGGGAAACAAACAAGGGGTAGTGGAAAGGGAGGTGGGCAGGGGGGTGGGGTTACTGGGTGATGGGCACTGAGAGGGGTACTTGATGGGATGAGCACTGCATATTATATGTTGCCAAATTGAATTCTAATAAAAAAATACAAAAAATATATATATGTATAAAAAAAAGACTCAGATGATTAAGTGAATAAGCCACTCAGGTGTCCCTTTCATACAACTTTCATCCAACTTATTTGTCAATGCCTTTTACTAACAAGGTAATATTTACTTGCTAATGTTAGCCTATTTCACTTTCTGTCTGCACTTTAGAAAGGTCTCCCTAATACCATAAAAAGTCAACATACCAGGCTTGAGAATGCTCTTTTTAGAAGGTCCTGCTTGCAAGGCTGGCTAGTACCTAGGAACTTAGATTTCAGGAGGGTACCACCATTGTCAAAGTTCATAAGAATGGTCACTGTGCCTAAACTATTTATATAAACAATGTGGTTTATGATGACTATCTGCTTTCTTTCTAGGGGTCTGGATGGCATATGGTAAGTAGAGGGTGCCTATGTGACCAACCCCTAGTAAAAACTTTGGGCACTGAGTGTCTAATAAAGCTTCCCTGGTAGACAACATTTCACACTTGTCATAATACTTAATGCTGCAGGAATTAAATACATCCTGTGTGACTCCACCAAGGAGTGCACCTGTTTCCTCCAGATGTCACCACAGGATCTTTTGTCTTAGCTGATTTTGCTTTCTCTGTAACAAATCATACCTGTGAATGACTATAAGCTGAGTTCTGAGAGTACTCCTAGTGAGCAAATCATCCAATCTAGGATCATCTTGGGGACTCTCTGACACAGTGTTTTGACAGATACTGAGTCTTATTCTGTCTTTCTTAGTTTCTGCCCCTTGGCCCTTCAGTTCTACACCTTAGAACAAATGCTAAAATTAATGACAAACTGATAACCATACAAGAACAATGTGAGTTTTAGGAAAGCTCACTAGAGGAAATAATACTTGGGCCTTGAAGAAAGGGTGGCATATAGGAAGAGGGGGGGGAAGATTACAAACCAATCCACTTAGGCAAGCAGTTTGAACATAAGTAAAAGCTAGAGATTGGTCTGGGAGGGGACATATATGATGGCAGAAGAGTAGATTAGATGGTTATTGAGAAAAATACTTCTGAGATTCTGATTCTCTATTTTTCTTTTTTTTTTTTTCCATTTTTCAAACACTGTCAGAAATCATCAATCCTTAACAAGGCAGGAAACCACAAATGTTGGAGAGGATGCGGAGAAAAGGGAACCCTCTTACACTATTCGTGGGAATGTGAAATGGTGCAACCATTCTGGAAAACTGTGTGGAGGTTCCTCAAAGAGTTAAAGATAGACTTGCCCTACAACCCAGCAATTGCATTGCTGGGGATTTACTCCAAAGATGCAGATGCAATGAAAAGCCAGGACACCTGCACCCCGATGTTTATAGCAGCAATGTCCACAATAGCCAAACTGTGGAAGGAGCCTCGGTGTCCACTGAAAAATGAATGGATAAAGAAGATGTGGTTTATGTATACAATGGAATATTACTCAGCCATTAGAAATGACAAATACCCACCATTTGCTTCAACGTGGATGGAACTGGAGGATATTATGCTGAGTGAAATAAGTCAATCGGAGAAGGACAAACATTATATGTTCTCATTCATTTGGGGAATATAAATAATAGTGAAAGGGAATATAAGGGAAGGGAGAAGAAATGTGTGGGAAATATCAGAAAGGGAGACAGAACATGAAGACTCCTAACTCTGGGAAATGAACTAGGGGTGGTGGAAGGGGAGGAGGGCGGGGGGTGGGGGTGAATGGGTGATGGGCACTGAGGGGGGCACTTGATGGGATGAGCACTGGGTGTTATTCTGTATGTTGGCAAATTGAACACCAATAAAAAATAAATTTATTATTAAAAAAAAAAAAAGAAATCATCAATCCAATTACAGAACTTTTTCCAACCCCAGAAACATACAGAACATATTCTTTGGATCTACTACAAAGTGCTGATCATGATATAAATTGCCTTCTCAAATGTTCTTTTAGAACATTTGCAATTTGCATTGGTAATAATGGCAACAACTAAAAAGTAAATGAAAGGAAGAAACTAAAGGTCCAAATATCTGAAATGAACAACACAATAATATGCAGTAAGCTAAGGAATGCCAGAAAAAGTAAATCATCTTTCAGCTGCCTTTTTATTGCAGAAACACAAAATACCTAGAAGAATAGCTCACTCCCTCAGAAACTAGCAGAAAGTAATAACACATATTCCATTTTCAAGTAGCTCTTTTTGGGATTTGATATTATGGACATACAACATTGTATTAAAAAAGACAACTTGTGTGCATAAATAAAAGGCAGCTTTTTACTTGCTTATTCAATGAGCTTTTATCAAGTATTTATATGTCAAGCACTACTAGGCTAACAGTGCAGATTAACCTTTGCCTAAACTTTGTTGTTTGCTCTCTAACTTTGTTGTTGCTCTGCTTCTAAAATCCAGATGTAATAAATCCTCTCATCAGTGAAAATACATTGAAATATTTACTTTCTACATACTACTTAACAATTATCTTTCCTCTAAATTATCAGTCTTCAAATTCTTATAGTTGAAGATTTTTCTTTCACCACAATTGAGACAGCAAATACCCTAAAATATTTTACGCAAAATTTAATTGAAATCTGTGGCCAGGATTACTCTTACAGGAGTTTTCCTTAGAGTGAATTCATTTCAGCGGACTCACTGACATGAAGCTCATGGCTTAATCTAACCTACTAAACTAACTAGTTGTAGAGAACAAATTATGGAGGCGACACTGGTAAGATTGTCCCTTGTTTGCAATCCTGCAGTGAGCTGTAAAGTTAATCAGAAATAAAGTCAGAGAGGAAACCATACCTCTTTGCAACACCTCTCCCTTTGTCAAATTCTAATTCATTGGTTAGCAGCTACTTCCCTCAATACCCTTTCTTCCTCTGTCTTAACATCTGTTCAAAACTACACAATTTCCCAGGTCAAAGTTAATTTTGATCAATTTTGTTCCTCCAAACCATCTGTCGCTACAGAGGCATCTGACGTGTTGTAATCTTAACATCAGTAAACTATAAGGGTAAACTCAGTTCATTTCCACAGCCTTGGAATGGGAAGTTCAAGAGCTTGCAATGATATAAATGTTTGTTCAAAACCATTCTACTGGGGTGTGTAGGTGGCTCAGTTGGTTAAGCATCCAACTCTTGATTTGGGCACAGCTCATGATCTCAGGGTTGTAAGATCAAGCCCTGCATCAGGCTCCATGTTGGGTGTGGAGCTTGCTTAAGAATCTCTTTCTCCCTCTCCTGCTCCTCACTCTCATCTCTTTCTCTCTTAAAAAAAACAAACAAAAAAACAAACAAACAAAAAAAACCTACTACTAAGAAGCCATATGAAATTAGACAAGTACTTAACCTTTTCTAGCCATGGCATTAATTAATTAAGGTTAATTAAGACAGGTAAAACACTTGGCACAGTGTCTGGCATCTGGCAGTAACTGATTTAAAAAGTAACTATGGGGCACCTAGGTGACTCCGTTGCTTAAGCATCTGCCTTTGGCTCAGGTCATGATCCCAGGATCCTGGGATAGAGTCCCACATTGGGAATCCCTGCTCAGCGGGGAGCTGGCTTCTCTCTCTCCTTCTGCCCCTTCCCCCCAACTCATGTTCTCACTTGTTCTGCTTTCTCTCTCTCAAACAATCTTTAAAAAGTAACTGTTATTAGCATTATACCCTTGAAATTTTTTTCTTCATTCTCATTTCCCATGGTGATCAGGTTACCATAATAAATTGGCTCATATAGTCTAATAAAAAAAATTACTTCTAAGTTAAAAAGCAACCTGGGAAATATATTTTACATGCCATAACACTGGCTTTTGCCTAATGTTTTCATGGCTCATGGGGATAAGGAAACTATATGAAATCAGTACTGAGAAAACCCAAGAACTATTATAACATAAATGCACTTAGTCCAGGCACTTATCACCTCACACCAGCATTACTCCATTAGCCTCCTTACTAGCCTGCTTTTTACTGTCTCTAAAGGAAGCATAGCATAATGAGAAAAGCACAAACTCTGGAGTGAGTCAGATATGCGTTCTAGTCCTGGCTCTACAAGTAACTAGCTGTGACTTGAGATTGTTCCCCAGTATCCTCATTTATAAAATGGGAATAATAGTACCTACCTCACAAGATTGTTTTGAAGATTAATTAATACATGT
Organism: Canis aureus; assembly: GCF_053574225.1. Taxonomy (NCBI): domain Eukaryota; kingdom Metazoa; phylum Chordata; class Mammalia; order Carnivora; family Canidae; genus Canis; species Canis aureus. The sequence continues at coordinate 7,541,428 of NC_135629.1, forward strand.
TCTAAAGTGTTTAGAATAAAATTGGAAACAAATCACACACTCTATTATCAGCATTGCTATACTTTTCATGATTGCTTTTCTTCTACTTACCTGTTAATGAAAAATACCTATTGGTTTTCAAAAAATTTTTGTGATGATTTCTGCTCTAAAAACAAATAAAGTGTTTAGAACAGTGCCTGACAGCAACTACTCAAGGAGCATTGACTATTATTACTATGTGCTCTTTACACAGTAACTAACTCATTGTTTCAAAATTCTCACATGCGGGATCCCTGGGTGGCTCAGCAGTTTAGTGCCTGCCTTTGGCCCAGGGCATGATCCTGGAATCCCGGTATCAAGTCCCACTTCGGGCTCACAGCATGGAGCCTGATTCTCCCTCCTCCTGTGTGTGTGTGTGTGTGTGTATGTGTCTCTCTCTCTATCATAAATAAATCTTTAACAAAACAAAACAAAAATTCTCACATGTGACCTAGTGTTGCAAAAACCACAGGCATCACATATGCTTTTCTTTATAAATTATTTTGGCAAGATTTCATTCTTTTTTATGGCTGAGTAACATTCCATTGTGTGTATGTGTAATGTATACATACATACACATATACCCCATATTCTTTATCCATTCATCAGTCAAGGGACATTTGGGATCTTTCCATAATTTAGCTATTGTAGATGGTGCTGTTATAAACATCAAGGTGTATTTATCCCTTCCAATTAGTATTTTTGTATTCTTTAGGTAAAAACCTAGTAGTGCCATTGCTGGAGCATAGGGTAGTTCTTTTTGGGGGAGTGGAGGAGTAGTTCCATTTTTAACTTTTTGAGGAACCTCTATACTGTTCTCCAGAGTGGCTGCTCCAGTTTGCATTCCCATCAACAGTGTAAAAGGGTTCCTCTTTCTCCATATCCTCACCAACAGCTGTTTTTTCTTGTATTGTTATTTTTAACTATTCTGAGTAGTGTAAAGTGATATCTCATTGTAGTTTGGATTTGTATTTCCCTAATTAGGAGTAATATTGAGCATCTGTATGTCTTCTTTGGAAAAATGTCTATTCATGTCTTCTGCCCATTTCTTAACTGGATCATTTGTTTTCCGGGTGTTGAGTTTGATAAGTTCTTTATAGATTTTGGATACTAGCTCTTTATCAGATATGCCATTCACATATATCTTCTCCCATTCTGTAGGCTGCCTTGTACTTTTGTTGATTGTTTCCTTTGCTGTACAGAAGTTTTTTATCTTGATGAAGTCCCATAGTTCATTTTGCTTTTATTTCCCTTGCCTCAGGAGACAGATCTAGTAAGAAGTCACTATAGCCGGTCAAAGAGATTACTGCCTGTGTTCTCCTCTAGGATTTTGATGGATCTGACTCACACTTAGGTCTTTCATTCATTTTGAATTTATTTTTGTATATGGTGTAAGAAAGCGGTCCAATTTTATCCTTTTGCATGTTGCCGTCCAGTTTTCCCAACAGCATTTGTTGGAGAGACTGTCTTTTTTCCATTGGATACTCTTTACTGCTTTGTTGAAGATTAATTGACCATTTAGTTCCGGATCAATTTGTGGGTTTTCTTTTCTGTTCCGTTGATCTAGGTGTCTGGTTTTGTGCCAGTTCCCCACTGTCTTGATCACTACAGTCTTGTAATAGAACTTGAAGTCTGGAATTGTGAGGCCTCCAGCTTTGCTTTTCTTTTTCAAGATTGGTTTGTTTATTCAGGTCCTTTGTGGTACCATACAAATTTTAGGACCATTTGTTTTAGCTCTGCAAAAAATGCTTGTTGGTATTTTGATAGGGATTGCGTTAAATGTATAGATTTCTTTGGGTAGTATAGACATTTTAACAATATTTGTTCTTCCCATCCATGAGCATAGAATGTTTTTCTATTTCTTTGTATCATCTTCAATTTCATTTATCAGCATTTTATAGTTTTCAGGATAAGAACTGTATGCTCCTTTCTATAGATGCAGAAAAAGCATGTGACAAAGTACAACACCCATTCATGATAAAAAAAAACCCTCAACAAAGTAGAGCTAGAGGGAACACACTTTAACATAATAAAGATCATTTACGAAAACTCACAGCTAGGGATCCCTGGGTGGCGCAGCGGTTTGGCGCCTGGAGACCCAGGATCGAATCCCACGTCGGGCTCCCAGTGCATGGAGCCTGCTTCTCCCTCTGCCTGTGTCTCTGCCTCTCTCTCTCTCTGTGAGACTATCATAAATAAATAAAAATTTATAATTAAAAAAAACTCACAGCTAATATCATTCTCAACGGGGAAAAATGAGAACTAGTCCTCTATGGTCAGGAACAAGATGGAGATATCCACGCTCACCACTATTATTTAACATAGTCCTGGAAGTCCTAGCCACAGCGATCAGAGACCAAAAAGAAATAAAAGGCATCCAAATCATCAAGGAAGAAGTCAAACTTTCACTATTTGCATATGACATGATAGAAGCCCAGAAATAAACCCTCACATTTATGAACAACTGATTTTTGACAAGGGTACAAAGATGAGTCAATAAAGAAAAGTATTTTTAACAAATGGTGGTGGGACATTGTATATCTATGTGTAAAAAAATGAATTTGTATTATTTCATATCATATGCAGAAATTAGCTCAAAATGCATAAAAGGACTAAATCTAAAAGCAAAATCTACAGAACTCTTAATAAGACAACCATAAATCTTGTAACCTTGAATTAGACAATGATTTCTTAGATATGACCTTAAAACCACAAACAACAAAAGGAAAAATAAATTGAAGCTCATTAAAATTAAAAACTTTGTGCTTCAAAAGACACTATCAATAAAGTGAAAAAGACAACCAACAGAGGAGAAAGTTTTTGCAAATTATATACTTGATAAGGGTCTAGTATCTACAATAAAGAATTCTTACAACTCAATAATAAAAAGACAAATAAGCCAGCTAGAAAATGATCAAAGGACCTGAGTAGATATTTCTCCAAAGAAAATATATAGTCAATATCACACAAAAAGATGTTCAATATCATTAAGCATCAAGAAAATGCAAATCAAAACCACAATGAGAAAAAAAAACACAATGAGATACCAATTCTTACCAAGATGACTACAATAAAAAAGACAGAAAAGAACAAGTGCTGGTGAGGTAGTGGAGAAATCAAAACCTTCATACACAGCTAATATAAAATAGTGTAATTGCTTTGGGAAACACTTTGGCAATTCCCCAAATAGTTAAACACAGAGTTGCCATTTGACCAAGCAATTCTGCTACTAGGAAATGACCTAGAGAAATGAAAAATATATCACACAAAAATTTATACATAAATGTTCGTAGCAGCATTGTTCATAATAGCCAAAAACACAGATGTCCATCAACTCGGGAAAACAACGTGACATTTTCTTGGAGTATGACTGCTAATGGGTAGTTTCTTTTTAAAGTAAAGAAAATGTTTTAAAATCAACAATTGTGATGATTACACAACTCTTGGATATAATAGAAATCATTAAAGTGTACACTTTAAATAAGAATATTTCTTAAGCGAAAAAAATATCACTGAAAGAAAACTCAATAGTAATGTTGGGAGAAAAGTTGAGGAAATTTTCCTAAAAATACAGAAAAAACTCAGACATGGAAAACAGAAGACAAAAAAATTAAAATTACCTGATTCGTTCAGAAGTTTCAACATCCAAATAATAGTAGTTCTAGAAAGGCAGGCCAGACAAATATGGGTTGAAAACCAACAATGAAAAATTTTAAGAAAGTGTCCCAGAATTGGACTTGTTTTCCAGAATGAAACAAATGTCTCCATAGATCTTAGCATAAATAGATTCTCACCAAGGCTCATCATTATAAATTTCAGAAGAGCAAGTCAAAGAGAAAATTCTAAAAGCTTTCAGGGAAAAGGGTTGGGAATAGATCACAGACAAAAGATCAGGAAATCAAAGTGACTTTGAACTTCCCAGGAACAATACTGGAATCCAGAAGATAACTGAGCAATGCCTTCAATATTCTTATGGGAAAATATCTTCTAACCTGAAATTCTAAAGCCAGCAAATTATCAATTAAGTGCAAGAGTAGTATGAAAATATTTTCAGACATGAAAGGTGGAACTTTAAATGTTTCCATAAAAAGAGATATCAAGTTCATACCAAAAAATTTATTACAATTGAGTTCATCCACACTTTAAAAATTTAAAGAAAGCTTGAGAAGTGAAGACATAGAGACAGATTGAGTTGAGAAGTTTTTTTCAGGAAAGGAAGAAGGAAATTGGGAGTATGAGTGTCAAGGAAGCTTTTCTTTTTCTCTCTCTCTTTTTTTTTTTTTTCATTTTTTTGTTAAAGCTAAATGAGCCAGAGCTTATGATACGTTAATGGGAAAGATTCAGGACAGAGGGAGAAATTGATGCTACTTGGAATGCCCCCTCCATCAGTTCAATGAGGCTTCATTTTGAGCAGCATAAATCTTCCTAAAGTGTTGGGTAGATACCCACTAAATCTTTGACAGTTTTCCGAACACCATCAGCACCAATGCAATCAAATTCTTAGGTTGGATTTGTGTGACTTCACTTAAACCTTGCTGTTATAATAGACCTGTAAAGGACCCTGAAGCGAAATCATTTTTGGAGGTAATACTGCTTAACGGGCTAAGAGGCAATCATTGAGGAGGTATTATCTAGGAGAAAATATTGATTCTCTTAGTGCTTGGGGTTCAAGCTATGAATCTAGTTATGATTCTTGATACTTTTATAAAACATTAAGAGCTCCAAGCAAAATCTATCATCTTCGATCTAATATTTAAGCCATATAAACCCTCAAATGTTAGCTCTAGAAGGGATTCCAGCAATGATTTTGTTCAGCTCCTCAATGTGAAGATGAAGAATCTAAAACTCTAAGAGACATGTTATTTTCCTAAGATTTAAAGATCAGAAATTACATGTAAATGATTTGGGATCAATAATATTGGGAACAGATTTTTTAAAAGCCAACAACTTTTATTGTTTCAAAAGTAAAAATATAAGAGGTACACATCATATTCCCATGATGAGCACTGAGTAATGTAAATAATTGTTGAATCATATTATACACCTGAAACTAGTATGACACTGTATGTTAATTATACTAGAATTAAAATTTTAAAATAAAGTAAAAATAAAAATCAGAGGCAGAGCCAAAAGCAAAACTTGGAACTCCAAGTTCAATTCTCTTAAATTTCTTCATACTCTGCTTTCATCAATGATAATGCATCAATGATAAACATTTGCTATCTCCTCCCTGAATGCCTGACAATCCTATATTACTACATCAATGTACACTACAGAGGTTTGTAGTAACTGAGTTGATAAATGGGGCCAAACAAAATAGCAATGCTTTTGGCATAAGTATAGCTACTCATTTGCAAGGCCCTACAGAAAGCCCTAGAATATGTGCAAATAGTTAATAGTGCCTGCAGCATAGAAAAGTCTGCATCTCTGAGAGTGTGTGAAATAAAAATACCTTCCCATATCTTAGTAAAAATGTTTTATTTCAACTTGAAAATACCAATAACAATGACTCCGCATATAGGAAAAAGTGCCTAGAAAAATGTTCCATTCAAAAAAAAATTTATTAAGATCCTAATAGGTATTCAGCCCCATGTAAGATACTCTGTAAGAGAGAAACCATTTCTGCTGTCACAGAACATTGACATAGTTAGTGGGATGAGACTGACACACATACTTACATCAGAAAATAGCCTTAGAAATTACATCATTCCTTCATTTTGCAAGTGGGGAAATTGAGGCTAGGAAAAGCAAATGACTAATTAGGGACCCAGCTCATATGAGAGCCCAAGTCTCTACTTATTGTTCTTATCATAACAGCTATAACCACATACCCATGAGTAATCTTAATGTTTAAATCCTTTCACAAAGGATATGAGTGCTTCCCAACACACACGACAAAAAATAAAAATAAATTATAAATGGTGTGAAAACAAGGCATATAGCAGCAGTAGACCATGGTGAAGCTAGGACTAAGAACAGTACAATAATATCCCATAAGTTCCTATATACAATTGCTAGTTATGGACAATAAATCTGGCACCCAGTTTCTGTATAACAAAGCAACAAGGAAAAACCAATCAGAATTGTAGCATCATTAAATGAAAACTAACCAGTTATTTGGGAGGCCTAACTAATGCTTCATAATAAGAACTTAAAGGAGTTTCTCCCATTGGTTCTTCCCAAAAAGCAAACATACCATACAGATGATATGTTGGTAACCTAAATAATCAATAAATGTAATTTCTAACAGACTCTTATTTAAAAAACAAAGTTTTTTCCGCCCTCAGTGTGGAGACTGCATGAAGATTTTCTCTAAAATAAATAAATAAATCCTTAAAAAAATAAAAAGTAAAAAGTAGTGATACCAATTATAGTTACAGCAATTCAATAAAGGGATATAATATGGACTAGAGAGAAACAGATTTCATAGAAGAAATGGCCTTGGAGGATAGAAAGAATTTCACAGGAGAAAATCAGACAAAGTTGAAACAATAAGAGGAATAACTTTCCCTTTTTATCGTAACTGAATGACTTATGTTAAAACTCTCACACAGACTTGTTCTTTTCTGTTTCCCTTAATAAAATCTGCATCTGTGGGGTGCCTGGCTAGCTCAGTCATGCATGCATGCAACTCTTGATCTCGAGGTACTGAGTTCTAGCCCCATGTTGGGTGTGGAGGCTACTTTAAAAAAATATATTAAAAAAACCTGTGTCTGTCCTTTCTCTGCTAGGAAGATGTGAAATAGAATTTAATAAAGCCTGTGAAGAAGTTCTTGAACAGAATGTAATACTCTATATTCTGAATGTAACTACCATACCACCCCTGCGATGTTAAGACTCCAGCATACTTATTTCCATATCTTGCACACTACAAACATTCTGATATCAATATGCAAATTGTGTTGGGGAAGAGAGAGGGAATCATTTGGACTGAAAAACTTGGTAGTTCTGTAAATATGATATATTTGCATAGGAGTCAGTCATATTTTCTACCAATGCCTCCAAGAATTTTGGTGAACATACTCAATTCATGCTCTGCAATTTGATTAGAGATTTTCTCCCTTTGAATCTTTTTTTTATAAAACAAATAGCTCTAACTATCCTTCTGTTTTCATATGTGAGATTTTGTTTCTTTTCTCTTCTGATGTTAAAACAGCTGTTTTCATTTTTTAAAACTAACTTTACTTTTTAGAACAGCTTTAGATTTACAGAAAAATTGAGACAATGATATAGAGAGTTCCCACAAACCCCAAACCAAGCTTCCCCTATTAACATCTTACATTAGTAAGGTACATTTGTTATAATTAATGAGCCACTTATTCATTATTAACTAAAGTACATACTTTGTTCAGATTTCCCTAGTTCTTTTTTATTTTATTGAGATATAATTCACATACCATAAAATTCACCCTTTAAAGTGTACAGTTCTGGGGCTTTTAATATCTCAGAAGTTTGTGCAACCACCATCAACTATCCAGTTGTAGAACATTTTTAATACCCCAAACAGAAACCACGTGCCCATTAGCAATCACCCACAATGCTCCATTCTCATCCTCAGACAACCAGTAATTTACTTTCTGTCTCTACAGATTTGCCTATTTTGGACATTTCATGTAAATAGAATCATGCCATATGTGGTCTTTTGTGACTGGCTTCTTTCACTCAGCATGTTTTCAAGGTTCATCCATGTGATAGCATGTATCAGTACTGCATTCTATTTTATGACTGAATAACATTCCCCTGTATGGGTAAACCACATTTTGTTTATTCATTCATCATTTGCTAGACATTTGGATTATTTCCACTTTTATAGCTATTATGAATAATGCTTCTATGAATATTTATGTACAAATTTTTGTAGGAACATATGTTTTAAATTCTGTTGGGTGTACCTAGAAGTGGTATTGGTGACTCATATCGTAACCTCATGCTTAACCTTTTGAGGAACTGACAAAATGTTTTCCCAAATACACCATTTTATACTCACATCAGCAGTTTATGAGGGTTCCCATTTCTCCACATCCTTTCTACCGCTTGTTATTGTTTTTATTATAGTCATCATCATTATAGTCAGTTATGCTCTACATCCTCAATGACAGAGAATCTACACAAACTATTTGTAATTATAAGGAAATTTTTTCTCTTCTCATTTATTTATTCAATCATTTATTTATATCAATATGAACCCATGCACATTTATTACATAGTTTGGGTTATAACTCAATAGAACTCTATTTATATTTTTGCTCAATTTGTTCTACATTTAGCCACTGGGAACTCTTTCAATTGATTCCTGTGCTCCTCTAACACATCCCCACCAATGTTTTTTTTTTTTTAATAACTATAAACATTCCCATATAGAACTACCTATATCTACATTAAGCTAAACATGAAGTTCACAATGATGTCTTCAAATCTAATCCATTACTATATGGATTTTTCTAGCCTCCTTCCCATGCTTATCCATAAACTTCCACTCTAATAGTGAAAAACCTGGCTTCTACTATTTACCAACCATTTACTTAATCATTCATTTTCAGTTTACATATATAGTAGTATCATATTGTTAACCCATACCCCCATGAGATACAAGATTATCAACTAGAGTATAGTGCTCATGTACAGTTTCATTTGCCTTTAGTCTTGAAAACTCTACTCATTGTCACAGCTACATTAGGTACCTTTTCTCCTTACTCACTTCAGATTGTTTCATACATCTTGTAACTCTGTTACCGTCTGTATTCATCTTGGGATCACTCAACTTCCTATATGATTTTTTTTTAATTTCCAAAAACTATGGTTCGCTCTGAGCTTTTGAGTTTCAAAGACTTTGACAAATGCAGTGTCATGTTTTCACAACTACAATAACACATGGAACAGTTTCACTGTCCAACAAAAAAAAAATCCAATTGTTCATTGCTGGGACATAGGAAAACAATTAACTTTTATGTATTTATTAACTTTGCATCCTGAAACCTTGGTCTACACACTTATTAGTTCCAAGAGTTTTTTGGTTGATTCTTAATTTTTGACATAGAATCATGTCATCTGTGAACAAAGAGTTTTATCTCTTCTTTCTCAATCTACATACATTTTTTTTTCCTTTTCTTGTCTTATTGTACTAGCTAGGTCATTCAGTACAGTGTTGAGTAAGAATGGTGAGAAAGGACATGTATCTCTTATTCCAAATTTTCAGGAGGAAGCATACAGTCTTTCATCATTAACTATGATATTAATTATAGGTTTTTGGTAAGATGTTCTTCATCTGGTTGAGGAAATTCACTTCTATTTCCTAGTTTGCTGGAGTATTTAACATGAATGGTGTTGCATTTTGTGAAAGGCTTTTTCAGCATCCATTTCTGATCATTATTATTCAAATATTTATTCTGTTCCCTCTTCTCCTTCTGATATTCTAATTATACATATGTTAAATCTGTTGAAATTGCCCCATAATTCTTGGATGTTCTGTTCTGCCTTTTTTTATTATTATTATTTTATGATAGGCACACAGTGAGAGAGAGAGAGAGGCAGAGACACAGGCAGAGGGAGAAGCAGGCTCCATGCACCGGAAGCCCGACGTGGGATTCGATCCCGGGTCTCCAGGATCGCGCCCTGGGCCAAAGGCAGGCGCCAAACCGCTGCGCCACCCAGGGATCCCTGTTCTGCTTTTTTAACTCTTCTCTTTGCATTTCTGAGAAAATTCTATTACCATATCTTCAAGCATGCTGATACTTCCCTTAGCTGTGGTCAGTCTAATGAGTAACCCACAAAAGCATTTGTGTTATAGTGTTATTCCTGGCATTTCTTTTTTTTAATTGAATATACTGACATGTAACATTGTAGAAGTTTAAGGTATACAGCATGTTATTTTGATACATTTATATATATAATTTAGTTGAGATGTAGTGATAGCTATGGTACATAATAGCACAAGATTATTGTCTCAATTCATTATATTGTGCATTAAATCTCTATGGCTCATTTCCTATTTGTTACAAGTTTATACCTTTAAGAATCATCATTCTTACCCCCAGGCCCTATCCTGAGGTAACCACCATTTTACTGTGTGTGTTTTGTTTTGTTTACAGATTCAACTTCTTTAGATTCCAATATAGGGGTATCATATAGTACTTGTCTTTCTCTGTTGAACTTATCTTGCTTAGCATAGTATGCTCAAGGGCCATCCATGTTGTTGCAAACAGAGGAATATCCTTTCTCATGGCTGAATAATATTCTATTGTGTATATCACCATACTTTTTTTTATCCATTCATCCAATTATGCATATTTAGATTACTTCCAGATCCTGGCTATTATAAATAATGTTGTGATAAGCATGGGAGTGCATATATCTTATTGAAATCCTGTTTTCATTTCCTTTGTTTTTTTTTTTTTTTTTTTTTTTGGTGTTCAATTTACTAACATACAGAATAACACCCAGTGCCCGTCACCCATTCACTCCCACCCCCCGCCCTCCTCCCCTTCTACCACCCCTAGTTCGTTTCCCAGAGTTAGCAGTCTTTACGTTCTGTCTCCCTTTCTGATATTTCCCACACATTTCTTCTCCCTTCCCTTATTTTCCCTTTCACTATTATTTATATTCCCCAAATGAATGAGAACATATAATGTTTGTCCTTCTCCGACTGACTTACTTCACTCAGCATAATACCCTCCAGTTCCATCCACGTTGAAGCAAATGGTGGGTATTTGTCATTTCTAATAGCTGAGTAATATTCCATTGTATACATAAACCACATCTTCTTTATCCATTCATCTTTCGTTGGACACCGAGGCTCCTTCCACAGTTTGGCTATCGTGGCCATTGCTGCTAGAAACATCGGGGTGCAGGTGTCCCTGCGTTTCATTGCATTTGTATCTTTGGGGTAAATCCCCAACAGTGCAATTGCTGGGTCGTAGGGCAGGTCTATTTTTAACTGTTTGAGGAACCTCCACACAGTTTTCCAGAGTGGCTGCACCAGTTCACAGTCCCACCAACAGTGTAAGAGGGTTCCCTTTTCTCCGCATCCTCTCCAACATTTGTTGTTTCCTGCCTTGTTAATTTTCCCCATTCTCACTGGTGTGAGGTGGTATCTCATTGTAGTTTTCATTTGTATTTCCTGGATGGCAAGTGATGCAGAGCATTTTCTCATGTGCATGTTGGCCATGTCTATGTCTTCCTCTGTGAGATTTCTGTTCATGTCTTTTGCCCATTTCATGATTGGATTGTTTGTTTCTTTGGTGTTGAGTTTGATAAGTTCTTTTCATTTCCTTTGAATGCCTACCCAGAAGTGAAATTGCAGCATCATATGGTAGATCTATTTCTAATTTTCTGAAGAATTTTCATATTGTTTTCCTTAGTGGACCAATTTACACTCCCACTAACAGTGTACAAAGGTTCTCATTTCTCCACATCCTCACCAACACTTGTTATCTCTTGTCTTTTTGATACTAGCCATTCTGACTGGTGTGATGTATTATCTCACTGTGGTTTTGGTTTGCATTTCACTGATGAGTAGTGATGCTGAGCATCTTTTCACATGTCTATTGACTGTGTATCTTCTTTGGAAATGTTTATTCAGGTCTCTGCCCACTTTTTAATTGGATTGTTTGGGTTTTTTGTGGTGTTTTTTTGGTATTGAGTTATGTAAGTTCTTTATATATTTTGGATATTAACCCCTTATCAGATTTCATTTGCAAATATCTTCTCCCAATCCCTAGATTGCCTTTTTGGTTGGCAGTTTTTATCTTTTGGTAATTTAAATATGTCCTTCCACACTCTGGTGGCTTGTAGAGTTTCCGCCAAGAAATCTGCCAATAGCCTAATGGGTATTCCTTTGCAGATTACTGTCTTTTTTCCCCTGCCTGCCTTTAAAATTCTTTACCATAGACTTAACAGTTTTAATATAATGTGTATTAAAGACACTATTTTTGTATTGAGATTTAAAAAGGTGTTCTATTAGCTTTGTGGACTTGAATATCCAGTTTCTTCCCCAGGTTTGGAAAGTTCTCAGCTATTATTTCTTTAAATAAATTCTCTGCCTCCTTCATCCTCTCTTCTTCTAGAATACTCATTAGTCTTATGTTGGCTTTTCAATGGAGTCTGATAGCTCTCATTGGCTTTCTTCACTTTTTAAAAATCTTACTTCTCACTCTTCTTCTACCTGAATCATTTCTAGATTCCTGTTGTTTAGCTTGCTAATTCTCTTTCATCTGATTTGTTCTATTTCCAATTCATGCTAATACATTTTTCAGGTTATTGTTTTAGTTCCTCAGCTCCAGAATTTGTTTCGTTCTTTTTTTGGAATTTCCTTCTCTTTGGTAAAGTACTCCTTCTGTTCATCAATTTTATTCCTGAAATCACAGCACTGCCTTTCTAATTTTTCTTGTAACTTATTGAATTTCTTCATAATAGGTCTTTTTAATTCTTTATCTGTTAGATCACTATATTTTACATCTTTCAGTTCAATGCTAGAAAACTGTCATTTTCTTTCTGTGATACTGTACTACCAAGACTTTTCAAGGTGTTCATGAGAAGCGTCTGCCACATTTGAAGTGGCAAACACCTTTTTTTAATTTAAATTCAATTACGCAATATATAGTACATCGTTAGTTTCAGATGTAGTGTTCACAAATTCATCAGTTGCACATAACACCCAGTGCTCATCACATCACATGCCCTCCTTAACGCCTATCACCCAATAATTACCCCATCTCCCACCCACCTCCCCCCTAGCAACCCTCAGTTTGTTTCCCATAGTTAAGAGTCTCTTATGGTTTGTCTCCCTCTCTGATTTTGTCTTGTTTTATTTTTCTCTCCCTTCCGCTATGATCTTGTTTTATTTAAGAGTCTTCTCATGGTTTTTCCTCCCTGATGACTTCTCATTCAGTTTTCCCTCCCTTCCCCCATGAACCTCTGTGCTGTTTCTTATATTCCACATATAAGTGAAACCACATAATTGTCTTTCTCTGATTGACTTATTTCACTCAGCATAATACCCTCCAGTTCCATCCACGCCAAAGCAAATGGTGGTATTCATCCTTTCTGATGGCTGAGTAATATTCTATTGTATACCACATCTTCTTTATCCATTCATCTGTTGATGTACATCTTGGCTCTTTCCACAGCTTGGCTATTGTGGACATTGCTGCTATAAACACTGGGGTGCAGGTGCCCCTTCAGATCACTACATTTGTATCTTTGGGGTAAATACCTAGTAGTGCAATGGGTCATAGGATAGATCTATTTTTAACTTCTTCAGGAAACTTTATGAAGTTTTCCAGAGTGGCTGTACCAGCTTGCATTTCCACAACAGTGTAAGAGAAATGGTTCCCCTTTCTCCGCATCCTTGCCAACATTTGTTGTTTCCTGTCTTGTTAATTTTCACCATTTTGACCGGTGTAACGTGGTATCTCATTGTGGTTTTGATTTGTATTTCTCTGATGCAGAGTGATGTGGAGCATTTTTTTCATGTGTCTGTTGGCCATTTGTCTTCTTCGGAGAAATGTCTGTTCATGTCTTCTGCCCATTTCTTGCCTGGATTCTGTTTTTTAGGTGTTGAGTTTTGTAAGTTCTTTTTTTCTTTGTAAGTTCTTTATAGATCTTGGATACTAGCCCCTTATCTGATATGACATTTGCAAATATCTTCTCTCATTCTGTAGATTGCCTTTTAGTTTTGTTGACTGTCTCTTTTGCTGTGCAGAAGCTTTTTATCTTGATAAAGTCCCAATAGTTCATTTTTGCTTTTGTTTCCCTTGCTTTTGGAGACATTGTCTAGCAAGAAGTTGCTGTGGCCGAGGTCAAAGAGGTTACTACCTGTGTTTTCTTCTGTGATTTTGATGGATTCCTGTCTCACATTTAGGTCTTTCATCCATTTTGAGCTTATCTTTGTGTATAATGTAATAAAATGGTCCAGTTTCATTTTTCTACATGTGGCCATCCAACTTTCCCAGGAAACAACTTTCTTATTTAGGAAGGACTTTATTTCTAGTCTAACAGTTCAACAGGTTGGTAATTCTTTCTTTTGCTTTCCAGAAGGTGGTGCTATAGCACAAGTTTTTAGTTTCTCTTACCAGAGTTGACTGATCACTAAAATTGAGAGCACATCATATTTTAAAAGCACCTTCACTTTCCACCTCCTGTGCCATAAAGATCCTGCTATTCTACTGCTAGACCTGCCACTGCTTTCTCTGCTACCACAAGCTCTGCTGCCACCAGCTCCACTGCCACTTCCCTTGTTCCACAGCCTCCTCCAAGGTCCAATCCACACACTTTCAAGTGTACAAATGGTGGATATCCTGGCTGTCCTGAAATGCTGTATATGGGGGGTTTTGGCTATAAACAATCCAATTAGTTGTAAATAAAAGAGAAAGAAAGGAACTATTCACAACACCATAATGCTGATGTCACTTCTAACATTTTTCATTCTTCTGGTTTTCATCTCTTCCTGTTATTTATTCCTTCATGTTGTCTACTTTTCCAAATAGTCTTTAACATATTAATCAATACTTCGAATTTCCTGTATGATTCCAAAATTTTTGCCATATGAATCTGTTTCTGATATTTGCTTTATCTCTTCAGACTGTGCTTTCTTATTTCTTTTAGCATGGTTTATAATTTGTTCTTGAAAGCCAGACATAATTTATCAGGAATCAGAACTAGGGTAAATAGGCCCTTAATGTGAAGTTTTGTGTTAATCTGGCTAAAAGCAGAGATGTATAATATTTGCTGTAGCAGGAGATGCCAGAGTCTTCAAATTCCTCTAGTGTCCCTGTTTGTGTCTCTTCTGTTGCTGTGGTTTCCCTGAGAACTCCACCTCAAATAGAGTATGTCTTATAGGTCCTTTGGCTATAATCTAGTTATTCTATCAGAGCTCTATTGGTCTGGTAGTAAAATAGAGAAAGCATTCTATAATCTATGATTAAATCTCAATCTTTTAGTGGGCCTGTCTCTCTAGGCTGTGACCTTCACAAGTCTTTTTTGCTTTTATTCACAAGTGTTTCTCAGTTTCTTTCTTCTCTCCTCACTTAAGTGAGATATTTAGAGAGGGGTAGAGTTGAAGAAATGTCCCTTCCCCAGGTAGGATAAGGCTCTGGTAGTCTTTTGCCCCAGAGAAGAGACCTTTATTATGAAGGCTGTAGGTATATTTTATAATGGTTCCTCTTCTCTTCCTGCCAGAATCAAGATGAGATCTTTCTTGGTTCTTCACAGTGAGAACTTGGTGGGGTTCCTGGATATAAAACCCAGGAAAGGGATGCCTGGGTGGCTCAGTGGTTGAGCATCTGCCTTTGGCTCAGGACATGATCCCAGTTCTGGGGATGGAGTCCCACATCGGGCTCCCTGCCAGGAGCCTGCTTTGCCCTCTGCCTATGTCTCTGCCTCTCATGAATAAATAAATAAATCTTAAAAAAATAAATAAAACCCAGGAAAGTGTAGGTTTTTTGCTCTAAGAAGAACCTTAATCTTCTCTAAGATTGGGGCCCCAGGAGTTTTTCATTCTCAAACTAGTTCACACTCAGCCTCTAGCAAGTCATCAATTATCAATTAAGTGTTCCTACCAAGTTTGTGACTCCTGCAGCTTCTGTTCCAGGTAAGCAGATCTCAACTGTGACTTTCTAGATTCACCTGTCTTCTCATATTCTAGGGTAGCAATCTAAGTTTGCTGATAAGAAAACTTACTTATTAAGTAAGAAATAAGAAAAATCTTCCAAGAAAAATCACTGATTTTCATTTTGTTCAGCTGTTTTTTTGTGTAAGAATGGAAGAAATAATTTCTAAGCTCTTTACATATCAGAGTTGATACCTGCTACTTGCATTTTCATCCTTATGGTTTAATCAGTTGCTCTCTTGAGGAATCACTTGAGCAACATATTATATGGGATGCATATAACCTGGCAGGTAGATTTAGCTATGCCTCAGTGTTAGGATTCAGCTCTTGGCCAAATACTAAGGCTCCCTCATTCCAGCTGATGTTTATGTGGGACCCATTGCAAGATGGTTTTATAAAATGAGAAAGTAGTTGAAACTAGTGTAAAACTGGAATGAGGAGGCAATCTTGGAACATGGCATGTGATAGGGGAGAGGGGATGATAAAAGTGAGTGTTCTTTTTAGAAATGATTCTCACTGTTACAACACTAGAAGAGAATCTTTGGACTAGGTCAGAAAAACAAAATTATCAAATAGATTTTCAGTACCCAGGCTCCTTTCTGGATTTCTCTCTGCCCATGCCTCCTTCCCTGTTTGAACACTGCCTCTGTATTACCTTCCCCGATGCTTTTATCTCGACTTACTCACTGGGCCCATTTCAAAATGCTAGAGCTTAATTGTTATCAGAAGGGATGATACTAGAATAAGAGAAAATAATAGAGGCAAGCTATCCATCATTGCAAGGAACAGTTTGCTCCAGAAAGGAATTTCCTGCCACTGGCATATTTAACAGAGAAGAAACAATTGCTTGTCAGGAAAAGAAGTAAATTACTGTTATCTTACACCACGCAAACATACAAAGGTTAATGACTGTAATAACTGACACTCATTCTGAAAAAACATTCTAAGTCTTGATTCCTTTTTTAGTGTGTATGTGTGTGTGTGTGTGTGTGTGTGTATATATATATATATATATATAGTGTGTGTGTGTATATATACATATACACACACACACAGCATAAGAGCATATCTTAATTTAATGTCTTTGATAATGCAGCTGAGAATCATTTAGAAATCATTTACTATCATTAAAGGGATCCTTAGTTTGCTGGAAAGAAAATGTAGTTAATGTTGTCAAGATCTTCAACTTACACAAACCTATTATTTCAAAAACATGCAAATGGTCTATCAGCTCAACCACCAGATAGCCTACTGATATCTACATGTCCTTACAGATACTATAGATAAGAAATTTAAACTCAATTGCAAACTGGTGCAGTTGCTGTGACAAACAACATGGAGATTCATCAAAAAATTACAAATAGAATTCCCATAAGATCCAGTAATTCCACTACTGGATATTTACTCAAAGAATATGAAAACACTAATTCAAAAATATATATACACCCCTATATTTACTGTAGCATTATTTACAATAGCTAAGTTATGGAAGCAACCCAAGTGTCCATCAGTAGACAAATGGTTAAAGAGGTGTGTATGTGTCTATAATTAAATATTACTCAGCCATGAAAGGAATGAAATCTTACTGTTTACAACATGGATAGATCTAGAGGGCATAAGGCTAAGTGAAATAACTCATGGATAGATAAATACATGAGACAAAGACAAATATGAGAGACATATTTCACTCATGTGAAATTTAATTTAAAAATTGAAGAAAAAAGACAAATCAAGAAACAGACTTAACTACAGCGAACAAACTAATGGTTACTGAGAGAGAGGTGGGTGGGGGGATGGGTGAAACAGGTGAAAGGGATTAAGAGTGCATTTATCATGATGAGCACTAAGTGATATATAAAATTGTTGAATAAAAAAATAAAATTGGCGAATCGCTATATTGTACACCTGAAACTAATATAACACTATATGTAAACTACACTGGAATTTTTTAAAGATTTTATTTATTTATTCACGACAGACACAATGAGAAGGGGGTGGGCAGAGACACAGGCAGAGGCAGAAGCAGGCTCCACGCAGGGAACCCAATGTGGGACTCAATTCCAGGTCTCCAGGATCACACTCCGGGCTGAAGGCAGCGCTAAACCGCTGGGCCACTGGGGCTACCCCAAAATCTATGTTTTTAAAATTGTTCTGGTATTGCTCAGCTGATGGATTATACTTGAAATTTATTTCAAATATCTTTGTTCATGTTTCATTAGGAAACAAATCCCCAAAAAGCAGATTTAAAAGTATCACTGTATCTTCCTGATATTATCTTCTTAAAAACTATTATCTTCTGTTAGAATATACATGTTTCCACAGAATTTTTAACATACACAAAGCACACAACTTTTCAGAAGGGTGACTAATTGGAGGATAGATATTATTGCCATTTAATTTAGAGAGAAATTAGTATACCACCCACATTTCTACTTGCCAACATCAGTCTAACGAGAAAAGTAAAAGGACTCGACTTTGGAACCAGATCAGGTTTGGGCTTGAATTTATACTCTCTCATTACCATGAGCAACTTATTTAATCTCTATGAGACTTGGTAAACAAGGATAGTTTGGGGGTTTTCTTTTTTAAAACACTTGTGTCAAAGGCTGACTTTCAATGAAACAAGGATGGCTTTGAATATAACGATAATATCTGTGAAACACCCTAACACAGTGCCAAGCATAGCTCCCTTCTTTCCACCTCTCTACCCACTAATCATCTTGTTCATTATTTCAGACCACAGAAGAGATATTGTTTTTGACCTTTATGTTGTAGGGGTGCCTGGGTGGCTCAGTCAATTGAGTGTCTGCCTTTAGCTCAGGTCATAATCCTAGGGTCCTGGGATCAAACCCCGCATTGAGCCCCACATCAGGCTTCCTGCTCAGAAGGGAGTCTGCTTCTCCCTCTCCTTCTGGCTTGTGCGTGCTCTCTCTCACTCACTCAAATAAACAAAATAAAGAAATATTTAAAAGGATGCCATAAATATGTTTGTTGTCTCCATTTCTTAAAAAAAGAAAACCTTTATGTTGTAAAATAAAACATACAGAAAGCCATACAAAAAATGTATTGCTTAATGAGGCTTAATGAGTTTGATGAGTTGTTATCAGGCAAACACCCATGTATCCAAGAAAAAGAATTTTGCCTACCCCAGCAGCTCTCCCAGTACCCTATCACAACCTTAACCTACTCCCATCCCCACAAAATAACCTCTATCTTGACTTTATAGTAATCACTTTCTTATGTTTGCACCTGAGTGTACATTTTTAGACATTATAGAGATGCCCATCAAAAAAAAAAAAAAACTGGGGCTGCCTGGGTGGTTCAGTGGTTGAGCATCTGCCTTTGGCTAAGGGTGTGATCCCGGGGGTCTGGGATGGAGTCCCATATTGGGCTCCCTGCAGGGAGCCTGCTTCCCCCTCTGCCTATGTCTCTGCTTCTCTCTGTGTGTCTCTCATAAATAAATAGATAGATGATTAGA
This sequence comes from Canis aureus, assembly GCF_053574225.1. Taxonomy (NCBI): domain Eukaryota; kingdom Metazoa; phylum Chordata; class Mammalia; order Carnivora; family Canidae; genus Canis; species Canis aureus. The sequence continues at coordinate 7,560,528 of NC_135629.1, forward strand.
TAGATAGATAGATAGATAGATAAAATCTTTTTTAAAAATTAAAAAAATAAAAAAGTAAAAAACTGTATGGGTCTTCTAAATCCCTTTTAAGTCACAGGATTCCTTCCATCATCTATTTCTTTCTCTTTTGCTACATCTGTTGAAGAACCTGGAGCCAGTCGCACATACACAGAATTTTCCACAAGGAGTATCAATACATTCCTCAGCCCTTTGTATTTCCTACAAATTGGCAGCTGGACCCAGAGGCTTGATCAGACTCATATTAGATCCCTTTATGTTCTTTTATCAGGAGTGCATAATTTCTGCTTGTTTCTTTTTTGTGATGTTAACAGCTGCTGATGTTCAATGCCTAGATATATTAGTTCACTAGGAGCTGCAAAATGGTAATGCTCTAATTTTGTCATTTTTATGCAAAAAAGTATTTATTTCTATGTCCCAGCAACCAATAAATAGAAAGAAAAATTTAAGAGTATTGCTATTTATAATAGTATCCAAAAAAAAAAAAATCCACAACCCATCAAGCATTCAGGGATAAAGAAAACAAAATGTGTCAAAGACTTCCACACTGAGAAATCACAAAATGAAATTGAGAGGCTATAGAAGCATCAAAAATGGTGGAATACATGTTTGTGAACTAGAAGATGCACAATTGCAAAGATGTAATTTCTCCCAAAATCGACCCACAGTCTATGTAATCACAAAATACTAGCAAGTATTTTTTGTGTACACAGAAATCCATTTTTTATGTACTTCTATTTTCCTTTCAGTTAATTCTCTTTATTTTCTATCTTCATAAAATGGACACTTAGCTCATTCGTTTTAAGGCTTTCTCATCTAATACATGAATTTAAAAGATAAATTTTCTTCTAGACTCTACTCCTGTTTTATACCTCAACAGTGTTATGTAATGTTTTCATTATCATTCAGCTCTAGGTATTTTAAAATTGCATTAACTACTTAGTCTGTGTGGGTTTTTTAAGATTTATTTATAGATTTTATTTATTTATTTGAGAATGACAGCACGGGGCACGGAGGCAAGAAGGAGAGGGACATGGAAGGGGCAAGAGGGAGAGGGACAAGGGAGGGGAGAGAATCCCATGCAAACTCCACCTGAAGCATGGAGCCCAACTGGGGGCTGGATCCCACAACCCTGAGATCATAACCTGAGCCAAAATCAAGACTCTAATGCTTGAGCAATTGACACCCAGGCACCCCCTTAAGTCTTTTCAAAACACCCCCTTTTCAAAACCATAGAAAGTTTTAAAAATTTAACATTCTGTATTAACTTTTAATTTCATTGTGTTGTAGTCAAAGATCATTTTTATATCTATTTTTAAAATTTGATATACTCTCTATTACTTGTTCATATTAACTTTTTAAAAGATTTTAATTATTCATGAAAGACACAGAGAGAGATGCAGAGACATAGGCAAAGGAAGAAGCAAGATGTGGGTCTTGATCCCAGGACCCCAGGATCACGCCCTTAGCCAAAGGCAGACACTCAACACTGAACCACCCAGGCATCCATCTCATTCACATTAATTTTTTATAAATGTTCCATGTATATTTGAGGAAAGGTGTATTCTTAAGTTGTTAGATATAAAAATCTATATATCCAAAATGTCAAGCATAAAGCATTAAGCATTTTTTTAGATTTTATTTATTTATTTATTTGAGAGTCTGTGTTTGAGTGGGGGGAGGGCCAGATGGGAGAGGAAAAGAGAATCTTAAGTAGACTGCACTGAATGTGGAGCCTGACACAGGGCTTGATCTCACAACCCTGAGATCATGACTTTTGTTGAAATCAAGAGTTGAATGTTTAACTGATTGAGCCACCCAGGCTTCCAAAAGCTTTTAAATTTTTAATTCTGCCTTCTTGACCTATCAGTCTTAAACTTCTCAATAGTAATAGATGCTAAAAGAAAGAAGCAGTAATTTTCTAAATTTTAGAGAAAAATTATTTTCAACCTACAATTCTATATTCTACTAAACCATAAACCAAATGTATAAGGAGAATAACAACAGTTTTGAACACACAATTTCTCAGAAGATTAATCTCTTAGGCACCCTTCCTTGAAAAACTCCTGGAAATTATACCTCTGAAGAATGAGAGTAAAGTAAAGCCAAAAGGAAGAAGTGGGATCCATGAAATAGTACCTATTCCCCAGGACAGCATTTAAAAAAAAAGTCCCAGAATACAATAGGCCTAGATAGCAAATAGGGCAAATTACAACAGAACAGATTTTGGGGAGATGAGGGGGAAGAGATTCCCAGACAGGGAGCAGATGGGAGGAGGGAGAATTGGTAGATTTTTCAGATATTGTTAGTAGATGATTGTATTAGACACATCTCTTGCTCCTTGTCAGATTCTCTTGGTTTTACTCACTTTTTCTTCAGCTGGCACCCTAGTGATTCTGTGTGGGCTCAAAGAGTTCCACTCAGGGTGTCTCTGGCTTCTCCCACAACTTCCAGATTCGGATGAAGTATCATACTATGGAAGGAAGAATCTTGCTTCCCCCCAAAATTGCCAAACATACATTTGATGATGTAAACAAGAAGGGTGGGGAGGAGGTTTATTCTTCACAGGACAAATTTTAACCAGTGGAAGACAGAAAATATGGGGAAATAAACAGATAAAATCCCTTTGCCAAGAGAAAGTTCTTGACCACTGGAAAGCTCCAGGGGAAGTCAAGGGATTTACAGTATATAGAACCAGAGGGTACCCCTCTTTTTTTTTTCCAGTACATCTCATTTTTAGCCACTCTGCACTGAGCAAAATGACTAGAAAGAAGAAAAGAAAGAATCAGAAACAGCACTCTCTGCCACAGAGTTACAGAATTTGGATTACAATTCGATGTCAGAAAGCCAATTCAGAAGCACAATTATAAAGCTACTGATGGCTCTGGAGAAAAGCATAAAGCATTCAAGAGACTTCATGACTGCAGAATTTAGATCTAATCAGGCCAAAATTAAAAATCAATTAAATGAGATGCAATCCAAACTGGAGGCCTAACAACAAGAGTTAATGAGGTGGAAGAAAGAGTGACATGAAAGACAAGTTGATGGCAAGGAAGGAAGCTGAGGAAAAAAGAGAAAAACAAAAGACCATGAGGAAATGTTAAGGGAAATAAATGACAGCCTCAGAAGAGAAAATCTACATTTAATTGGGGTTCCAGAGGGCACCAAGAGAGACAGCGGACCAGGAAGTGTATTTGAACAAATCATAGCTGAGAACTTCCCTAATTTGGGGAGGGAAACAGGCATTCAAATCCAGGAGACAGAGAGGTTCCCCCCCCAAAAAAAATCAATAAAAACCACTCAACACCTCGACATTTAATAGTGAAACTTGCAAATTCCAAAATAAATAGAAAATCCTTAAAGCAGCAAGACAAGAGATTCCTAACTTATATGGGGAGAAATATTAACAGCAGACCTCTCCAAGAGACCTGGCAGGCCAGAAAGGGCTGGCAGGATATATTCAGGGTCCTAAATGAGAAGAACATGCAGCCAAGAATACTTTATCCAGCAAGGCTCTCATTCAGAATAGAAGGAGAGATAAAGAGCTTCCAAGAAAGGCAGAAACTGAAAGACTATGTGACCACCAAAACACCTCTGCAAGAAATACTAAGGGGGACCCTGTAAAAGAAAGAGGAAGCCCAAAGAACTAATCCACAAAAACAGGGACTGAATCGGTATTATGACAACACTAAATTCATATCTTTCAATAGTAACTCTGACCATGAATGGGCTTAATGATCCCAACAAAAGATGCAGCGTTTTGGACTGGATAAAAAAGCAAGACCCATCTATTTGCTGTCTACAAGAGACTCATTTTAGACCTAAGGACACCTCCAGCCTGAAAATGAAAGGTTGGAGAACCATTTACCATTCAAATGGTCCTCAAAAGAAAGCAGGGATAGCCATCCTCATATCAGATACATTAAAGTTTATCCCAAAGACTGTAGTAAGAGATGAAGAGGGACACGATATCATACTTAAAGGATCTATCCAACAAGAGGACCTAACAATCATGAATATTTATGCCCCTAAGGTGGGAGCTGCCAAGTATATCAATTAACAACCAAAGTAAAGACATACTTAGATAATAATACACTAATACTGTGAGACTTCAACATGGTAGTTTCTGCAAATGACAGATATTCTAAGCACAACATCTCCAAAGAAACAAAAGCTTTAAATAACACACTGGACCAGACGGAGTTCACATATATTTACAGAACTTTACATCCAAACGCAACTGAATACACATTCTTCTCAAGTGCACATGGAACTTTCTCCAGAAAAGACCAAATACTGGGTTACAAATCAGGTCTCAACCTATTGGTATTGTTGCCTGCATATTTTCAACCATAATGCTTTGAAATTTGAACTCAATCACAAGAATAAGTTTGGATGAAATTTAAACACGTGGAGGCTAAAGAGCATCCTGCTAAAAGATGAAAGGGTCAACCAGGAAATTAGAGAAGAGTTTAAAAGATTCATGGAAACTAATGAGAATGAAGATACAACCATTCAAAACCTTTGGGACACAGCAAAAGCAGTCCTAAGAGGGAAATACATCGCAATACAAGCATCTCTCAAAAAATTGGAAAAAACTCAAATATGCAAACTAACCTTGCACCTAAAGGAACTGGAGAAAGAACAGCAAAAACAACTACACTAAGCAGAAGAGAGTTAATAAAGATTTGAGCAGAACTCCATGAAATAGAGACCAGAAGAACTGTAGAACAGATCAACAAAACCAGGAGTTGGTTCTTTGAAAGAATTAATAAGATAGATAAACCATTAGCCAGCCTTATTAAAAACAAAAAAGATTCTAATTAATAAAATCACGAATGAAAAAAGAAGAGATCACAAACAACACCAAGAAAATACAAACAATTTTAAAAACATATTATGAGCAACTATATGCCAATAAATTAGGCAATCTAGAAGAAATGGATGCATTTCTGGAAAGCCACAAATTACCAAAACTAGAACAGGAAGAAACAGGAAACCTGAATAGGCCAATACCCAAGGAGGAAATCGAAGCAGTCATCAAAAACCTCCCAGGACACAAAAGTCCAGGGCCAGATGGCTTCCCAGGGGAATTCTATCACACGTTTAAAGAAATAATACCTATTCTACTAAAGCTGTTCTGAAGGATAGAAAGGGACGGAATACTTCCAAACTCATTTTATGAAGCCAGCATCATGTTAATTCCAAAAACAGACAAAGACCCCACCAAAAAGGAGAATTACAGACCAATATCCCTGATGAACACAGATGCAAAAATTCTCAACCAGATACTAGCCAATAGGATCCAACAATACATTAAGAAGATTATTCACCATGACCAAGTGGGATTTATCCCCAGGATGCAAGGTTGGTTCAACACTCGTAAATCAACACTCGTAAATGATAGATCATATCAACAAGAGAAAAAACAAGAAGCATATGATCCTCTCAACAGATGCAGAGAAAGCATTTGACAAAATACAGCATCCATTCCTGATCTAAACTCTTCAGAGTGTAGGGATAGAGGGAACATTCCTCAGCATCTTAAAAGCCATCTATGAAAAACCCACAGCAAATATCATTCTCAATGGAGAAACCCTGAAAGCCTTTCCCCTAAGATCAGGAACACAACAGGGATTTCCACTCTCACTACTGCTATTCAACATAGTACTAGAAGTCCTAGCCTCAGCAATCAGACAACAAAAAGAAATCAAGGGCATTCAAATTGGCAAAGAAGAAGTCAAACTCTCCCTCTTCCCAGATGACATGATACTGTACATAGAAAACCCAAAAGACCCCACTTCAAGATTGCTAGCAATTCGGCAGTGTGGCAGGATACAAAATCAATGCCCAGAAATCAGTGGCATTTCTACACACTAAGACTGAAGAAAGAGAAATTAAGGAGTTAATCCCACTTACAATTGCACCCAAAAGCATAAGATACCTAGGAACAAACCTAACCAAAGAGGTAAAGGATCTATACCCTAAAAACTACAGAACACTTCTGAAAGAAATTGAGGAAGACATAAAGAGATGGAAAAATATTCCATATTCATGGATCGGAAGAATTAATATTGTGAAAATGTCTATGCTATCCAAGGCAATGTACACATTCAATGCAATCCCTATCAAAATACCATGGACTTTCTTCATAAAGTTGGAACAAATCATCTTAAGATTTGTGTGGAGCCTTCTTTCTTGGCAGCCCCAGTGGCTCAGCGGTTTAGCAACACCTTCAGCCCGGGGCATGATCCTGAAGACCTGGGATCAAGTCCCACATCGGGCTCCCTGCTTGGAGCCTGCTTCTCCCTCTGCCTGTGTCTAAGCCTACCTCTCTTTCTCTCTCTCATGAATAAATAAAATCTTTAAAAAAAAAAAAAAAAAGATCTGTGTGGAATCAGAAAAGACTCCGAATAGCCAGGGGAATACTGAAAAAGAAAACCAGACCTGGGGGAATCACAATCCCGGATTTCAAGGTGTACTACAAAGCTGTGATCATCAAGACAGTGTGGTATTGGCACAAAAACAGACACATAGATCAATGGAACAGAATTGAGAACCCAGAAATGGGCCCTCAACTCAATGGTGAACTAATATTTGACAGAGCAGGAAAGACTATCCACTGGAAAAAGGACAGTCTCTTCAATAAATGGTGCTAGAAAAATTGGATAACCACATGCAGAAGAATGAAACTAGACCATTCTCTTATACCATACACAAAGATAAACTCAAAATGGATTAAAGATCTAAACGTGAGGCAAGAATCCATCAAAATCCTAGAGAACACAGGCAACACCCTTTTTGAACTTGGCCACAGCAACCTCTTGCAAGATACATCTTGAAGGCAAGGTGGAAATAAAAGCAAAAATGAACTATTGGGACTTAATCAAGATAAAAAGCTTCTTTCTGCACAGCCAAAGAAACAGTCAACAAAACTAAAAGACAACCTACAGAATGGGAGAAGATGTTTGCAAATGACATACCAGATAAAGGGCTAGTATCCAAGATCTATAAAAAACTTATTAAACTCAACACCCAAGAAACAAACAATCCAATCATGAAATGGGCAAATTATATGAGCAGAAATTTCTCCAAAGATGACATACACATGGCCAACAAGCACAAGAGAAAACGCTCCGCAACACTTGCCACCAGGGAAATACAAATCAAAACCACAATGAGATACCATCTCACACCAGTGAGAATGGTGAAAATTAACAAGACACGGAACAACAACATTGGAGAAGATGTGGAGAAAGGGGAACCCTCTTGCACTGTTGGTGGGAATTGAACTAATACAGCCACTCTGGAAAACTGTGGAGGTTCCTCAAAGAGTTAAAAATAGAACTGTCCTATGACCCAGCAAATGCACTGCTGGGGATTTACCCCAATGATACAGATGCAGTGAAAGCCAGGACACCTGCACCCCAATGTTTATAGCAGCAATGTCCACAGTAGCCAAACTGTGGAAGGAGCCTCAGTGTTCATTGAAAGATGCATGGATAAAGAAGCTGTGGTATATGTATACAATGGAATATTAGCCATTAGAAACGACAAATACCCACCATTTGCTTCAACGTGGATGGAACTGGAGGGTATTATGCTAAGTGAAGTAAGTCAATTGGAGAAGGACAAATTATATGGTCTCATTCATTTGGGGAATATAAAAAATATTGAAAGGGAATAAAGGGGAAAGGTGAGAAAATGAGTGGGAAATATCACTGACGGTGACAGAACATGAGAGACACCTAACTCTGGGAAATGAACAAGGGGAGGTGGAAAGGGAGGTGGGCGGGGGGTTGGGGTGACTGGGTGACTGGCACTGAGGGGGGCACTTGACGGGATGAGCACTGGGTATTATGCTATATGTTGGCAAATCAAACTCCAATAAAAAATATACCAAAAGAAATCCCTTTGCCTTTTTCTGGTAGCAGTGCAACTTTTAATACAGCCCATATGGAAATGTCCTGAGTGGATGAGTAGGTGAAGCTGCCAAATGACCAGCTGTTATGTCTTCATGGCTTATTGTAAAACAGTAGCCAGTGAAGTAATGCATAATCTTGCATTTGCTTCCCATTCTTCCTGCCTTGTTTCCCCATTCCTCATTCTTGCTGCCTGAGATTGTACCTCCCAATAAAGAATTAGCATTTATGCTTGCCCAAACTCTGTTGTCTAAGGAACATGGAGCAAGTCACAAATGTATAACGGATTCGGATGAAACTATATAAAATTTTAATTTGTTTGTCAAAATTATTCAAGGAAAAACATCAGAGTATTAATAGTCTGTAAGGTTTGTAAAGTAAGCATTGTAATCATAGTACAATATATCATCTAGGTCTGCAGAAAATACTTACACAATTATAATACTGTAAATACTAATCTCTGATATAAGTACAAGTTGTAGAATAATTAAATTTAGTGGATGGAGAGTAGAGGAGTGTGAGAGCTAAAGTTATCTCTACCCGGTAATGAGAAAGAAGGATCACACAATCACAATCCTATTCCCTGCTCTAAAGTAATTCAGTGTGTGAACTTGCACAAGTTGTCTAATTTATCTTTGTCTCAGTCTTTTCACTTGCCACATGGAAATAATACCTGTCATGCCTTTTGCAGCAGGGCTATTATAAAGGTAAAATGAAATGTTTGTGGAAGTATACTGAAAAACAGAAAGAGGCATGAGAACCACAGTAAGTTCAAAACCGCATTTCGGGATCAAAAGAAGAGAAGATAGATATCAGTTCAAATCCTCTACCTACCATTTCTTTGAAAGCTAAACTGAGGGGCAAAGCTTAGAATTCAAGAATGTTACAATCTCTTTTCTCTAGGAAGGAGGAAGATATGACCATGCCTGGCTCCTATGGGTAATTTAGATTAAAACAACCTCTTAATTGGTTTTCCTGCCTCTAATATCTCTTCCCACCATATCCCTATCTAGCTTACCATTCCTAAACTAACTCTTTATCTTGTTATCCACAGATCAGGGACCTATTAAGTTCTCTCCATCAACTTGTATTAATTTTAATTTCTCTGGTCCACTCAGATTTTGTGTTTTATTGCCTTCTTCCAGGAATCAACTTAATTTTTTTTCTTAGAAGTATAACCAACAGTTAACTTTTTTTTTCAAGATTTATTTGAGAGGAAGAGAGTGCACAAGCAGGGGGAGGGGCAGAGGGGAGAGAGAGAATCCCCAAGGAGTCTCCCCACCAACTGAGGAGCCCATTGTGGGGTTCAACCCCAGGACCCTGAGAACATGACCTGAGCAGGAATCAAGAGTTGGATGCTCAACCAACTGAGCCACCCAGGTGCCCCCAGCAGTTAATTTTAATATTTGATTAAATTCTACCTTGTCGGAAAGGAGAAAAAATAAGTGGGAAATATCAGAAAGGGAGACAGAACATGGAAGACTCCTAACTCTGGGAAACGAACTAGGAGTGGTGGAAGCGGAGGAGGGCGGGGGGTGGGGGTGACTGGGTGGCAAGCACTGAGGTGGGCACTTGACGGGATGAGCATTGGGTGTTATTCTGTATGTTGGCAAATTGAAAACCAATAAAAAAATAAATTTATTATTAAAAAATTAAAAAATAAAAATAAATTCTACCTTGTCTTTACAAATCTTGACCCCCTCTGACACTGCATGAAATTGAGAACATCAAACATGTCTTTTACTTCTCCCTAAGAGCTAAACACAGTTCGAACCAGGTAGCAGGTATTACCAAAAAAAAAAAAAAAAAATTCATGGAACAGAAGTTACTTACTTAACCTCTTTATGCTTTTAATTTCTCTTCTATAAAATGTGGATAATACCTTACCAAGATACTATGGGACTTTTAAAAATCATAAATATGAGAGAGCCTAGAGAAATGTCTAGCATGTAGCTAGCAATTCATAAATGTTTGCTGAATCTAGATACTAAAATGTGGATAATATTCATCTCATGATTGGTGTGAGGATTAAATAAGGATGTGGCAACATGCTTTAAAACCAAAACACTCAGGGCACCTGGGTGGCTCAGTGGTTGAGCATCTGCCTTTGGCTCAGTTCAGGATCTCAGGATCCTGGGATCGAGTCCCACATCAGGCTCCCTGCAGGGAGCCTGCTTCTCCCTCTGCCTCTCTCTCTGTATATATCTCTCATAAATGAATAAAATCTTAAAAAAAAAAAAAGAAACCACTCACCAAAGGGAAAGAGTTATCATTATTAAAAAGCACAACATACAGAAACAGAATGGAAGAGGAAACCAGCAGGGAACTAATTCAAAAGCAATAGCCCCATGGGAAATATGTGGTGTATTTAATAGGAGTTTTGGCCTCTGAAACACTTCTTTCTTGGAGAAGCTGAATGAATACCTGAGGTTTTTGTTTTTGTTTTTTGTTTGTTTTTTGTTTTGTTTGGTTTGGTTTTTGGGGGGTTTTTTGGTTTGTTTGTTTTTTTTTTCTTTTTTTTTTTTTGCTTGAAGAGGTGAGATTCTAATACCTTAGGTACAGGCAAGCCTTGAAGCAGATGCTGTTGTACAGTATGCTTCTAAAGACATTCCTTACAACTGGCCCATTTAAGAAATATTCCCTTCAGTCCAAAGAAGATCTTTGAATAAGCCATCTCCAAGTGGGGTGATGCAAGAACAAGTCTGAGTATTCTGTTTCAAAGACCTAGGATCCATTTAATGTTGAAGAATAGCTCAGAACTAAAAGTATTCCATGTAATAAAGGAGGCAGACCGCAGGAACTCTGAGACATTTCATTTATGAAATTTGATGATTCATCTGTACTAAGAAAACTTATTGGGGCAGCAGAATTAAGGAACAGACCACTGCTACCCAAATCTAGATCAGCAGTATTTCTGAAGGAGAAATTATCAGTCCCTGTACCTCTTTCAGAGATACAGAACAATGTTGCAATTCATCTCTCAGCACAGTGACCTCTGTTTATATTCCAATAAAAAATATTCTCTACTGAAAGCCCCCAAGAGAACCTAAACATCCCCTTGCCACAGCCCTATGAGATCATCTTAAATTCCTATTCATCCAGAAAGCTAAGTTTTTTTTGCTAACCATACTCTGTACTATAATAATCTGAACTGTTTTTATTGAGAGAAAACTTAAATAGTCAAAGACAGGTAGGTCCATCATCATATACTAAGCTTTGGCCTGCAAGTCAGAAGACTTGGATTCCTTTGTGCTGTGCAGGTCCAGCGCCCACTTGGAGCTCTCCAGGGTACTGATTTCATTTCTGCCTGGTATTTGCCCTTCTACTCTGGACTTAAGCATGTTTCCAAATCTATCAACCACCCAGGCAGAGGTGTGACACAAATATATGCATTGCCCAATGGATATATGAATGAACAAGAGATGAATGTCCTAACAGAGAACATCACAGGACTGCAAAACAAAATGAGTTCCAAACCAGTTTTCATTCAGCACATACTAGCCACTTCACAGGAAGTACTGTACCATTTTCTATACAATATCCAAGTCATCTATAGCACGTCAGTACCAGACTAGAAGCCAGCTGTCTTAACCTTCAATCTAATGTTCTTTCCACAATTCCTCTCTACTTCTCTGTTGAGTCCCAATGTTAAATTTCCAATATACTAAGCCAGTAAGAATTCAGACTGTCTTCTAATACACCTAGCACAGTGGCCTGATATAACTGAAGTGTTCATAGATATTTGTTGAATGATAAAGATGGTACCATAAGCATTTCTAAACATCAAGTGCTTCCAGTTTCACCATGTCTCACCTGCATATTCATTAAACCCTGACAATCCCAACTTACACAGAACTTAAAAGACTGATACATAAACCTTCCAGAGGTTAGGTCGGCATGTGATTACAAAATTAATAAACCAGCTGATATAATGACTAAAAGTAGACACTACTATGTTGATTGCTGCAATTCCAGTACAGTGATTATAAACAGAGGTTTGAAATTAGACAAACTTGGATTTGAACCCTAACTATCACTTACTAGCTGCATGACTTGGGCATATTACTTACCTTTCCTAAGTCACACCTGACACATCTGTAAAATGGGGAAGTACAGTATATACCCCTCATAAGCCTGCTGAGAGGATTAAATTAAATACTGCATTAAAGTGCCTACTAAGTAAGCATTCCTTAGGCTGCCTTACTGTGTAACTGGAACAATAATCCCTGGTACACAATTAGTGTTCAATAAATATTCCTATTGCGATCATCTTTATAATATCACTGGATTCTATAACTAAAATAGAGACTATATGTTAAAAACAGTCTTAAGAAAATCAAAAACTTTTGTAGTTAAAAAAATAATGAAATCTCACACCATTCCCTTGGGAAAGTAAAATATATGAAACATTATGTCATTTTAAAAAGGCACAAAGAGACTAAATTTTTTACCTGGGGTCACATAAAATGCTCAATCCACTAAAGACAAGTAATGGGCACTTTGCCTATAAATCAGAAGCAAAAGATTGGAATATACAAATTATGTAACTCCACAGAGTTTCACGATTTGGTACCAAAAAACCAACCTATTTCATACCAATTATTTGCTAATTTATTGATCCACCTTAAATCTGAACAGCTTAGAGCAAGAAGTATGTTCACAGCTCTCTTCAAATTAAAGAGAAAATTCACATGCTGCCTCCTTAATATCTATAACAACCAAGTGAGAAAGGAATCAGAACTTTACATTTTACAAATGAAAGCAAACTTCATCTTAATAAATCCTCCAGATGATTCTGATGCACCCTGAAGTTTAAGAACCATTGTCCCAATCCTCTCTCCCCTTATCTTCTTTTGCCTCTCTATTCAACCTGGATTCCATGACCTAGTATTTCAAGAACCTTGATTTCCTCTCTTTTTCATCCCCTCCACTTGATAAAACCTCAGAAACCCCTGATAAGCTCAATTATCCACCTTCTCCAAGTGTATCCTCCAGGTTGCTGAAAAATGAAAAAAAAAAAAAAATAGGGCAGACTGGCACTTCAACAAGGCTTTCAACTGTCAATAAATCATATGTTTGGCCAAAAGACATGGTAATTTTAAATCCTATTCATTCCCTTCAAATAGCACCTCTTCCGTCCTTCTTCCTCATTCTCAGTAGATGACCTCGCCTCCTACTTAACAGAGAAAATAGAATCCACCAGATGGATACATACTCAACTTCCCACCATCCAATCTACACAACTTTCTGTATCTTCATCCATATTCTCCTCCATCCCTTCTGTTAAAATAATAAATCAAGTGGCCCTCCTCATAAATAAGACCAAAACCACCTCATTCACTCTTGCCCTTAAAAATCATATTATCAATTCTTCTTCTCTCTCCATGTTATTTACCTTTTCTTCAGTTACTTCTGACACATAGTACCTTAGTATACACAATGAAATGCCATACAGTCATTTAAAAAAGGAATAAGGTAGTTCTTTCTGTCCTCATATGAAACACAATATGCTTTCCTGAAATTCAAATCCATATACCTCAACTGCCCATAATCATCCTTTGGTTGGATGTCTCATAGGCACTTCAATATAACATTGTCTAAAGTAAGTCTCTTCTCCCTCTAAAATCTGTTCCTTTAGGCTCTCTAGCATTCCTCATCTCAGTAAACATCACTTGCATCCACCCAAGTGCCCACCCAGAAATCTAGTTGACATACTTTGCTACATCTCTCTCCACCTCCTATCTAATCAATCATCATTTTCTGATATATTTCTTATATTATTCTACCTCTCTCCATCTCCACTGCTACTATCTTTGTCCAAATCAATATCAGCTCTCACCTGGGCTTCTGCAATAGCCTTTTAATGGTTTCCCAGCATTCACATTTCTCCTTTTCCAATTCTGTCTCCACTAGATTACAGCCAGAGCAGTCATTTCAAAAGGAACATCTAATCATGGCTCTCATCTATCAAATCTGTTATAGTTTCCCATTTCTATGAAAATAAAGTACAAATACTTATCAAAACCTATAAGCCTCTGCATGATCTAAACTTTGTTTTCTCTCATATAATTTTACACCACTCTCCCCACTCTACATTCCAGTCACATCGAAATGTATTTCTTCACATTATACTCTTTCCCTTTCAGAAACTTCATGAATGTTCTTTCTCCTGGAATGTGTTTCTCATTTGCCTAGCAAACTCCTATTCATTCTTTAGGTCTCAGTTGAAATGTAATATCCTCAGCGAAACCTTTTCCAAATCTTCAGATTTGGTCAAGCGAATTTAACCCTCCCCCCAACTTACTAGACATTCATTCATTTATTCATTCAACAAATATTTATTGAGCACATAAACTATACCAGTTGTTGTGCTAGGTGCAGAGGATATAACTGAACAATACTGATGTTTCTTTCCTGATTAAATATATATCCTAGTGGAAAATATAATCATTACACAAATAATTATTTCATTCCCATTGTGATAAATACCACCATTAAGGAGAAGTACAGGGTGCTTTGAGAATGAATGAATATCTGGTAAATGAGGAAAGGAAGGAATTCAAATCCATGTCCTCTGACTCCAAAGTCTAAACTTCTTTTCCCACTACACTCTACTATAAATTCAAGCTTCATTTTATTTCTACCCATAACTGATTTTAACTTTTTTCTTCATAACTCCAGCAGATTCAAATTCTGCATAGATGTTTCTTGTGCTTCTGGGAGGCAGTCCTGAGCTCCCCACCACCCAACATGGCAGTTCTCCAACTCCACAAGGCCCACAAATCAGCTGACTATGAATACTATTCTGGGAATGGGGTAGGTAGGGATTGTGGGGGGTAAATGACATATAAAAAATAGTTTAAATACAGTGCAGGGCTATGTGCAGAACACTATGGGAAGACAAAAGATGGAAAGGTTAATTTTGTCTAGGGCAATAACATAAGCAAAAGTACTCTGTAAAATGTAAAATGTTATTTGAATGATTGTTATTAGTGGTGGCAGTTGTGGTAGTCTCTCGAAGAAATATAATCCTCCAAGGACAAAAAAACCAAACCAAAAGAAAACAAAAACCATCTAGTCAAATAGAAAAACAGTATGACTGTTTACTTATTTAACCCAGAAAAGAAACCGGAAATATATTTTCTTCATTCATTCTTAGTATCCCATTTTAACTCATTTTACAAACAAAATTCTTATTTGCAGCAAATGACAAATTTATGAACTTTACTTTTTATCTACTGTCTTTTATTGCATCAGAGAAATCTTAAATTCTGATATTTCTAATTTATTATACTCACATCTTAACCATTAAGCAATCGCTGAAGTTAAAACACACACACACACACACACACACACACACACACAAGGCAGGGGCCACTGGGTGGCTCCAGCGGTTAAGCCTTGGATTCGGCTCCCCCTAGGGTCATGATCTCAGAGTTCTGGGGCCTAATTCCCAGACAGGCTCTGTGCTCAGAGGCAAGTCTGCTGAAGATTTTCTCTCTCTCCCTCTCTCTCTTTGCCCCTCCCGCTGCTTGTTCTCTCATTATCTCTCAAATAAATAAATAAATCATTTTTAAAAAATTAAATAAGGGCTCCTGGGTGGCTCAGTGGTTGAGCCTCTATCTACCTTCAGCTCAGGTTGTGATTGGGAGTCATCGGATCAAGACCAGCATCAGGATCCCCACAAGGAGCCAGCTTTTCCCTCTTCCTATGTCTCTGCCTCTCTCTGAGTGTCTCTCATTAATAAATAAAATCTTTAAAAATAAATAAATAATAGGTAGATAAATAAATAAAATATTCAATGCACTAAACTGTTAAATTCATTTTTAGCGTAGATTTGGTTACACCACAGGTACAGCCCCCTGGTGGTGGTATAGTGGAATTAATGGATTGAAATTTAGGGGACTAAAACTCAGGATCACTAACCACTTGGAAAGCCCAGGATAGGTGGGAACCTCTGGATCACATAATCTTTAAGGTGTACAGATTTTAAGTTCTAATGATTCCAGTTATGCCATTTAGCTAAATGACCTGGAGTACATTTCTTAACCTCTGTAATCTTCAATCTCTTCATTCACAAAATAGAAATAACTATACCATTTTATAGAATAATTTTAAGAATTAAAATATGTAAAGAGATTAGCACACAACTAGTACTCCATAAACAGTTATTATATTACTGTTCTTTCAGCTCTAAAAGTCCTATAAACCTACAGAGCACAATAAAATACAGAAAACCTATATTATAGGTATTGTTCTTATTCTCCACTAGTAGAAATGTGCTGCAGTTCACAACTAAAAATCATGACCAGGTAGACTTATAGTTAAAAGGGATGCCAACGGTCTTCTAGAGATCTCAGATGTTTCAATAAAACTAAATGATCATGACCCAAGATAAAAAGTCTCCTCCTATTTTGAGGGGTTCTAATGGTTAAATAAATTCATCATAAGACTCCAAATTTCTCATACCTATCCCCCCTTAGTTCTTTCCTATGAAAGGATGGGAAATAGTTCCTTAGAATTATTTTGACCACAGAGAAAAACAACTTTAGAGAATTAGTAAGTCATGTTTCTAGAACCCTTTACTTTTCCACAAAGATCTTATTTCAAATCTTTCAATATTCTAATTACTCATGTAGTGGGATAGACAAAATGAAAAACAATATTCTACCAGGAGTACAAACAAGTTTGACTTACAAAAGAATTCCCATTCTTTTTTGTCTTCGCTCATACTGTTCATGTTCATGCCTTACCTCACCTCATCTGAATTCTACTCATCCTTCAACACCTAAATTATGCTTTTCTTCCAACCCTCTGATTTCATTCCACCATTAGACTTTGTGAGTTGAACTAAAGAGCTATCAGCATCAACATCCTATGAGAAGAAACTAAAATTCAGAGGCTGAGATTTGGCCAAGTTTATAAAGCTGGTCAATGCCAACAGTATGATTTTATATATCCACTGAAACATCAGGGATCATATTTACCTCTAGGGAAACACAAAAACAATTTAATGGCACCAAGAACATCTATACCACCAATCTAATGTATTCTGATGAAAAAAAATCCAGTTTATTTCAAACAAGTATCAAGTTAAAAGTAAATCTACCTCTTAATGAGTCCAGGATACTCATTTTAAAAATAATAAAATAAAAACTCAGAAAAGCTTATTTAAATTCACTTTTTCAGTTAGGACTTTTACATTTGCAAGTATAAACTAGGCAAAAATATAGTTTACTAATTCACATATTTGAAAATATGTGGTTTTGAGTTCAACAGATTCTAGGAGTTAAAAGGACCTGGTCATTCTTCATCTGTTTTGGCTATCTCCCAGGCAGAACCTCTCCTGAGGACCCTGGTCTTATATCCTCTCAGGTTCATGTCCAGTATATAAAGAATACATATCTTCTCTAAAGAACTGATCTAAAATCAGAGTCATAGATCCAAACTGAGATTGGTGCCCATTCTTAAGTAAATCTCCATGATTAGAAGAAGGTAGTACTTTAGTCAGCAAAACATGAATCACATGTCTATCTCTGGAACCATGGATAAAGTGGGCTCTGTCCAAAGCTCAAACTCTGAGTTCTGGAGAGGAAATGGCTCCCCAGAGTAAAATTTGGGTATTAATGCTAAAACAAGGGGAAATGGACACTGGAGGCCAAAAACAACAAAAGTCCACCACAATTATATAACAAATTAGAGTCATATCTGGGACAAGAACTTGCACTATGACTTCCAATTCAGTGTTCTATTGTATTATGCTATCATACTACACCATTCTTCCAGAAGGAAGACACTACAAAGGGGATCTCAACCAGCTCCAAGCCTTGAATTATCTAAAGCTTAAAATGTTTTTGCTTTGCCTCTTAAAAGCTATTTTCATGAAAAGATAGCATCACAAAACTCTCCAGGATATAATTCTGCTCCATATGGAGAGTTTCAACATCACTTTTCAAGATGATCGTGACCTTATGATCTACTTCCCATTTATACCTGGCAGGATCAGCCACAGGAAATAGTAGATAACCTATAAGGTCAAGTATTTAGGAGGATCAAAAAGCTCCCAATCCAGATCTCTACCTCACTATTTATTAATATTCTTTTGAATTCTACCACTAAATTATATAGGATTTGAAAGGTCTATTGAGCTACTAGTTTCTCTAGAAAAATAGACACCCTAGGAAGAAAAACACTTTTAATTCATCCACTCAACCAACATTAAATGAATGTGAAGCAAAAAGCTAAGAGTCATTTGGGTATAAGAATGAGCAAGAAAAACCCTTCCTTTTGAGGAGTTTGCAGTTTGGGAAGAAAACATCAAATACAACATATTATGAAAGAGCTATGATAAATCTCCTATAAAAATGATTTAAGTCACAGCACAGGAATCACTTCAGAGGAGAATTAAGTGAGACTCATGGACAAGAAGGCCTAGAGATGGTGTGGGGTACATCACAAAGGATAATGATTCCTTCCTAAGGAGGAATATAGGAAGAGACCAAAGATAAACTTTGCCTTCCAAAGGCATAACCTGGAAAGTGGAAAAGAGGGAGAAGAGGAAAACTAAAATTCAACTAACAATTAATTAGCAGATGTTATGTGTAAGGATGTATGTAGTAGGTAATATGGAAGATAGAAAAATGACAAGATCTTCACCTTCAAGAAGCCTACAATATACAGGGGCAGAAATCACATAATAAGAGATAGACTATTTAAAGTGCAATAGAGTTGAAACATAAACTGCTACAGAGTTTCAGATGAAAAGGAGATAAAGAATATTAGAGAAGAATCTAGGAAAGTATCATGAAGGAGGTATGAACATGTAGGGGTGAAAAATAGGTAAAGATGCTGAGGGAGGCAGATGTTAAAAGCTAATTCCAGAAGAAAGGTCATATGAGACTTCTGGCCTTCTTTTGATTAGTCCCCCTTTCATATCTTTAACCAATCTAGTAGGGATAGACCATCATAATTCAGTGCCCAGTCACTCAGAGCCACAAAATAGCTCCTCAGGCAATTAACAGAAAAAAAAAAAAAAAAAAACACACTGCTGACCACACATGATAGTCTTAAGGAGCACCTGGGTGGCTCAGTAAGTTGAGCATCCAGCTCTTAATTCCAGCTCAGGTCATGATCTCAGTATGACATTGAGCCCATTTTGGGCTATGTGCTCAGCAGGGAGTCTGCTTGGGATTCTCTCTCTCCCTCTTCTTCTGTCCCTCCCCAACCTCCCTCTTAAAAAACGGGGGTGGGCAGCCCAGGTGGCTCAGCAGTTTAGCCCTGCCTTCAGCCCAGTGTGTGATCCTGGAGACCTGGGATCCAGTCCCACATCTGGCTCCCTGCATGGAGCCTGCTTCTCCTTCTGCCTGTCTCTCTGCCTCTCTCTCCCCTTGTGTCTCTCATGAATAAATAAATAAAATATTTAAATAACATATTAAAGTGCCTAGAACATGTCTGGTATATAAGAGATCTTTCAATAAATACTAATTTTTCTTCCCTTCTGTTTTAGATTCCTAAGGCTGCCTTAACAAATCACCATATATGTAGTGACTAAATCTAAAATTTATTCTTCCACAGTTTTGGAGGCTAGAAGTCTGAAATCAAGATGTTGGCAAGACTATGTTCCCCCTAAAGATTATAGGGAACCATGGGTTCCTTACCTCTAGCTTCTATTGGCTATCCTTGCTCCCTAGCTTGTAGCTACATAGCTTCAATCTCTACCTCCATCTCCACATGGCCTTCTCCTCTCTATTTCTCTCTGGATCCCCTCTTCTAAGTACCACCGCCTTTGGATTTAGAGCCCACGCTGAATCTAGATGATTTCATCTCGAGATCCTTAACTAATTACATCTGCAAAGATTCTATTTCCAAAAATGGTCACATTCTATGTTGCTGGGTGGACATGAATTTGAGGGGAGACACTATTCAACCCATCCAACCTCCCTTCTTCAGATTCATTTGAGTTTGAAACATTCACAACATTTTTTGTAACTGTCCAGGTCACAGGAAGGCATTTTTTTTTTCACTGCTCCTGTAATATTTCCATGGAATTGAATAACAATATCAACAAATACCTTAAGGAAACCTGGGATTTTAAGAAAGCCTGAGGCAAGTCAGTATTTTCAACAGAGCCAAAAACCTGGGCTCCAGTTCTCTCTCTACCAGTAACAACCATAAGATCTTGGGCAAATTACATCAACTCCTCAAAATTCAGTTTCTTCATCTTTAAATGGGAATATCAAAAAAATGAGGGGAGATTAAGATAATAAATGTGAAGGGATTTTGTGAATTCTAAAATAATATACAAATACCAGTTATTATTTACAAAACTTTCAATGTTTAATTATTTAACAAAATATAATGATAATTGCCAGGCATCATCTTAAATACCATGGTTACTGACTTCAAAGAGCTCATAGCACAATACTTATAAACAAATAAAGATTATGAACTAATTTATACTGAATTATTTGGAAATGACCATATGTTTGACCAAGCCAAGAAGACAGCAACCAATGCTACTTTGAAAGAGGAAGAAATTGAGCTAAGTCTTACAAAATAGGTAGGTTTTAGCTAAAGAAGAAAGGAATGAATGCTAGGGAAGAAGATAAGACATTAAGGCCAGATGTAACAAACTTCATAGCTAGACAATATGCCTAGACTTGACACAGAGCAGCAGCTACTACAGGTAACTGAATGAAGAGAGCCATGATGAAAGCAGGGTTTTAGGGGGGGAAAAGTCTGGCAGCATGTACAGTCTAGATTGGCAGGAGAGAGACTAAAGGCAAGGATACCAACTCAAAGGCTGTGGCCCTAATCCAGAACATGTTTCATTCTCACTGGTTACTAAAATCGTGACTGGCAGCAAGATCCATAATTTCTGGAAAGCTGCTTACTTCTCAAGCAGTAATTCCAAGTCCTTCCCAGGGATTTTTTCCTCTGCTGACCTCACTAAACCAATCACTGGACTGTACAGAAGTTTCCATTTCACATCTCATCATCTCGGCAGAAAAGAAGCATGAAGGACACACAGGCTATCCAATCTAGCGTAAAATCCTCTCTAAAGCAACATGGATGGGAGTAACATCCATTGGGAGTTACAGCTTCTGCTTAAACACTTCAGCCTAAGAAATACCCAATACACCAAAGCCACTATCTCTGCAAATGACTGAGGTCAAATGTCAGCTCCTTGAAGGAACACTTGGTCCTCCTGAGTCCTGGGCAGCTCTTCACCTAAGGTTAGAGTTATCCACTGCTAGAGTAGAAGGAAGAATAATACAATCCTGCAGCTTTTGACTCAGATTCAAACCATACCCAGTAGTGGCTGGCTGCAGGGAGGCAGGTCTGAGTCAGTCTGTCAGGTGATGAAATCCTCACTCCATCTGCTCTGAGGGAGTCGTCTGCCAAGTTTGATGCCTGAACACATGAGCTCCCCCTCCCACACTCACCACTTTCTCCTCTGAGAAGCAGAAACAAAATCTGTTTCAAACCTTCATCTTTCTCTTCTTCCCAAAACCCAGCCCTGAGCAATTACCTTTTCAGTTATAGGTTATAGAAGAGAAAAGAGAAGCACATATTCTACTAATGACTCCAAATGGGCAAGATGGCTATAATAAAACATATATTAAGCAAAGGTTACCTGGCATTTCCATAGTTAGCACACTAGTTCCTTGCTGGGACTTAATTATTTTCCTTTATTCCTTTCATTCTTTCTTTCTCTTTTTTTGAATGAAATACTAGATATACTTAAAATTGTAGTATATACAGAAGTTACAAAGCCTACTAATAAAAAAAAAAAAACCTCTCATGGGCCTACCATTCACTTTAAGGAATAGAACTTGCCAATACCATTAAAGCTCTCTACCACACCCTCTTGCCTCACCCTGGCTTCCATTAGAAGTAACCAATCACCATTCTTCTATCCTATTCATCAAAATGAGATTAATTTGCTCATCCAAAAACCTCTTACCCCCACTTTTCCACTCCAAAATCTACTTTCACTGCCATTTTTGTCTGCAACTACACACTTAACCAGCCCATCTCTCATCAGATTCCAATCACCTTTAGGAAGCTGAATGCCTACACAATCCTAATTCATGATAATCAAACTCTTGAACACTCAAGGAATCTCTTCTCCTGAAACATGAGCACAAATCTCCCAAATCACTAACTTGTGTCCCATACCAGTATACTTTATACCTAATCACTCCATCCTTTATTATTGTTGTTGCTGTTGTTGTTGTTATTAAAGTACACAATGAATATTGCAGGCTCCTCCAACACCAGTGCCCACCTGGTTAATGTGGACCATTGCTAGAGGCCTACTGTACAGCGTGCATGTCATGCACAACTAGACCATTAATTACTTAAGGGCAGGAAACATGTCTTCTTTAAACCTGAGGCTTAAAGATGGCTTTGATTTAGGGGTTAAGTTCTGATCCTATCTGACCTCAAAAAAGAGTACCTATACAATTAAGAAAAACTTTAATTTCTTTCTCTATACCCCCGACACTTCACATGATATAAGATCTCTAGTCCATGATTATAACCAGGTCCAGTTCTATTACTACATACATAAAGCTAGTTTTATAACTCAAGATGCACCTTCAAAAAATCCATTGTTTTATTTGGTTCTGTCTCAATTCTTTTTCTTGCAGCATCAATCCCTATTTAAGGGAGGATACGTGCTGAAGAAAAAAAAAACAAAAAAATCTTTGCCCTTTTGTCTTGTCACCTGCAAAATAGGGACACCATTGCCTAGCATACAGTGAAAGATTAAATGACCTCCATTTAGCACAAAGGTAAAATTTTTAATAGGGTAACATCATGTAAGGCCTTTAGCAAAGTGGTAGCACAGAGGAGTTGGTGGAATAACATGAGGCAACTTCCATTTCTCTTTATATAATGTCAGATCTAGTAAATATATCACAGCTATAAACAAACTGTTAGCCAACCAAATATAGCAATATATAAAAGGGTTTATATACCATGACTAAGTGAGATTTATCCCAGGAATGCAAGGTTGGTTCAACATATGAATATCAGTCAATGCAATACACCATATTAATAAAGGACAAAAACCACATGATCACTTCAATAGACACAGAAAAAGCATTTGGCAAAATCTAACATCCTTCAATCAAAAAAATACTTGGCAATCTAGGAATCAAAGGGAACTTCCTCAACCTTATGAAGTGCATCAATTAAAAAAAAAAACCACACAGCTAATATTATGCTAATGGTGACAGACTAAGGCTTTCCCTAAAGATCGGGAGTAAAACAAAGAATGTCTGCTCTAATTTTACCTAGCATTGTACTAGAGATTCTGGCCAGGACAATTAGGTAGAAAAAGAAATAAAACATCCAAATTGGAAAGGAGGAAGTAAAACTATCTCTACTTACAGATGGCATGATCTTGCATATATAAAATTCTAAGGAATATGTACACACAATTAGATAAATAAATTAATAATAAATGAATTCAGCAAGGTTTCAGGAGACACAATCAATACATAGTAATGAATAATTCAAAGATTAAATAAAGAAAATTCAATCAAGAGGGACACCTGGGTGGCTCAGTGGTTGAGCATCTGCCTTTGGCTCAGGGTGTGATCCCAGAGTGCTCGGATCAAGTCCCACATCAGGCTCTCCTGAAGAGAACACCTGCTTCTCCCTCTGCCTATGTCTCTGCCACTTTCTGTGTCTCTCACATAAATAAATAAATAAAGTCTTTATGAAAAAAAAATTCAACTAAGAAAATAACCCCATTTACAAAGAACAAAATTATTAGGACTGAATATGGAAAACGAAGTACAAGACCCATACAATGAAAACCACTAAAAATCTATTGAAAAGGGCAACCCGGGTGGCTCAGAGGTTTAGCACCGCCTTCAGCCCAGGGCATGTGATCCTGGAAACCCGGGATTGAATTCCACGTCGGGCTCCCTGCATTGAGCCTGCTTCTCCTTCTGTCTGTGTCTCTACCTCTCTCTCTCTCTCTCTGTCTCCATGAATGAATAAAATCTTTAAAAAAAAAAAAAAAAAGCTATTGAAAGAAATTAAAATCAAAACAAATGGGAAGACACTATGTCCGTGGATTGAAAAACTTGCTAGATGTCAATATCTTCAAATTAATCTATAAATTAATGCAATCTGTATCAAAATTCCAGCTTTGTTTGCAGAAATTGACAAACCAATCCTAAAATCCATAAGGAAATTCAAGGGACCCAGAATAGACAAAAATCTTGGAAAAGACAAAGCTAGAGAACTTATACTTTCCTCTTACACTTTCCACATTACTAAGCAAATTTACTGTAGAAGTAAATAATGAAGACAGTGTGGTACTGGTATGAGGATAGATGATGAATCAATGGAACTGAGAATCCAAAAATGAACCCATAATTCTATGGTGAACTGATTTTCAACAAGTGTGTCAAGACAATTCAATGGGGAAAGAAGAGCATTTCCAGCAAATAGTGCTGGGAAAAACAGATATCCACAGGTATAAGAACACAGCATAATCTGTTTCATTCCCAAGAGGGGTAAATACTAGAATTGCTTAACTCATTACTTTGTATACATTCTATGTCTGATTGAGTGTTGATTCTCCAAAACCTCTTTCTTGACCTTGATGACTAAAGTCCTTCCCCTAAGCTTTTTCCCAATCAGAGGTGAAATTTCAATAACTCTAATAGAATAATTATTCTGCTTTCAGAGTCAAGAAGTAGGAAAAAAAGGATGGATTTTCAACTCAAACAAAAATTCAAATCCTCACTTAGCACTTTCTAGCTGTATGCAACTTTGGGAAAGTTACCTAACCATCTGCTTATATGTAAAATGGCAATAACACCTCTTTGAAAGTGTAAGGATTCAACTAGAAAATGAATGTAAAGTGCCTGGTCATAGTAACTTTTCAATGTCAGTTCACTCCTTCTCAGTTTTGTAAAATGGATGAAGCTGACACTGGACCCAACAGGCAGATACTGTGCCTCAATGTGAAACATGTCCTCAACCAGTATAGAACTCAGGGGACCTAGGGACATCTCAAAGGCACAAATGATTAAAAGAAGCAAATGGGTGGAACATCTTTATATGTGTTTAATTGGGAACCTGATTCCCAACCTAATGCAATTCATAGGCTCTTTACATCATGGCTCTGAGCCTCGCTAGGCAAGGAGATGAGTGTTTGTCAGAAGAATGAAAAGGCACACTGCTCCAATTACCACAAATGCAAAGCATTACAAATAAACATGTGTTTTCAGGGACAGAATGAAGAGATCTGTTATGGAGAGGAACTAGGAAGTTTTTGACCTACAAGATTGACTTCAATTTTTTACACAGGAGGTAAAATTACAATCTTGCCACTTCCACCTCTGATGACAAGTTTTAATAGTAAGGACACTACTGAGTTTATTACAGTGTGGAAACTTGCTGCCATCAATTTGCTGGCCCTCTTCCATTCCCCTACCCTTTTGTTTTACACAAGCATTACAAATATATCTAATACTCTAAGCCAATCAAGAATAAGAAATTAGTGTAGACTCCAGGTCACCAAGGCTCTTTCTTATCAAAATAACTTCTAAGTGTGTGAGCTTCACAATTGCATACTACCATCCAAATACTGCTGTATGGATCAAGAGTGCACAGTCTAGAGGAACCCAAAATTCATTAAGCAGTTCTAATTCAAATGATATTTACAATTCTTCATTAGTCTTCATCACTGTAACTATAATGTTCGAGTCCCTTTACAAAGGATTCCATTGACCCCTCAACCTATATCACATAGCATTCCTCTTTCTTCCCGTTTTCATCATACACAATATCTACACTAAGACCACAATATTTCCAAAATAACAATGTCTTTTCATGCCTTCCTGCCTCATTCCTCTACCTGAAATGCCTTATTCCCTCCAATCTCCTAATCTACCCAGTGAATTTCTTCCTTTAAATCTAGCTCAGATGTTCCCTCTTTGACTAATCTTTCCCAACCTCCTACCCTAGATCAAAATTAATTATACCTCCTCTATCCCTCATGGCAGTCAGAGGATAACATGAAGGCCTTGCATATACCAAGAAAATGTTAACATTGAGGGGCACCAGGGTGGCTCAGTCAGTTTAAGTGTCTGACTTGATTTCAGCTCCAGTCATGATCTCAGGGTCATGAGATCAAACCCCACATCAGGGCTCAGTGGGGAATCTGCTTGAGATTCTCTCTTTCCCTCTCTTTCTGCCCCTCCCTCTGCTCTTTCTCTCTCAAATAGGTAAATCAATCTTTTTTAAAAAAGAAAATGTTAAAGATGATATTTTGCTCATCCTAGTCGTGCCATTCATAATCTTTCACAAAGTAATATTTTAACTTATAAGAGATATTCTAAGTAAGTCTAGTGGATTTCAGGCATATATTGGTTATGTAATACTTTGCTTTGACTAAAATCTCAGGACGAAGCTCAATACATATACAACAAATTTTAAAAAAAATAGCTCATACTAATATATAGAGGATCCAAAGTATCTCTTACTTGAGTCTTCCCAGTCAGCCCTGAGGATGGTCCATGGAACTCTAACTCCAATCTGACCCTATCTCTGTATAAATTATAAAAACTTTGATCGAGAGAAGGGAAAGATTGTATCTAAAAGCATACAACAATTTAGCATTAGGGCCAGGACCCAGGTCTCCTACCTTCTAGCCCTATTATATGTCATTCTTGCCTTCCTACTCTTGGAGTTAAAAAGCCACATGAAAAAAACTGGTGTGAGAGAGAAATTGGAGGCTTAACTATCCTTAAAAATTCTACAGAAGCTTCTTCCATCAGCCTGCCAGCTAGATCAAAGGATATGCCAGTATAATACCTACCTTGAGACAGTCTTAATGACTGGATTAGAGATTCATTCGGGAGGCAGAAAGGGCCTGAGGCACTGGAGATGATGAGCAGGGAAGAGGGGGTTGCCTGGTCAGGAGGCTACTGTTTGTAGGGCCAGCTAAGTACTAAGTCTCAGAAAAGGGCCACCTGTATTATGGGCTTTCAGGGTCTTCAAGAAGAGCCCCACCCACCCACCAAAAAAGAAAAAAAAAAAGAAAGCAAAAGGCACCTCACTGACAAAATGTAGTTTCTATGTGATGTGACTGGTTTGGATTCAAGACCTAGGCTAAGCCCTATGGGTAGGTTTTCATCGCCTTCTATTAAACAATGCAGTGTGCTGTTTGAATTATAAAAAAATAAAAATAAAATAAAATAAATTTTAAAAAGACCTAGGCTAGATTCTGGTTGGCAACTATGAGTTGCCTGACTAACCTGTATGTTTTATGGCTTGTAAAATCAATGCAGTAACACTGATCTCACATGAGTATCATCTTGATTAAACAAGACAATGTAAGTAAAAGCACTTAGGGAGTACTTGGTACATAGCAGGCATTCAATAACCAGTAGTTCTATTCTCTGGTGTTAGATATAGCCCTTTTTGTTCAAGTTTCTTATAACATAAAAGCTTTTGATACTTAAAATACTGCAATACTGAGTAGTAATATAATTCATAATGAATTGAATGTGTCAAACCCCTCCCCTGAAATCCATATGTTGAGCCCCTAATCCCCCAATGTGATCACATTTAAAGGTAGGGTGTTTGGGAAGTCATTAGGTTTAGATGAGGTTATAAAGGCAAAGCCCTTATAAAGGGATTTGTGCCCTTTTAAGAGTTTGAAGAGATCAGAATTCTCTTTCTACCATATGAGGATATAGCAAGAAGGCAGCATCTATAAGCCAAGAAGAGGACATTCACCAGAATTTTATTATGCTAGCACCCTGATCTTGGATTTTAAACCCCCAGAACTGTAAGAAATAGATTTCTGTTTTTAAAGCCATGAAGCCTATGTTATTTGTTATAGCACCCAAGCTGACAAAGACACAAGTATTGGTAAGGAACTCTTATAGATTGCTAGTGGGAACTTAAAATGGTAAACTCCATAAAACTCAGTAATACAGTTTGATACTATCTATTAAAGTTGAACATACATATTGCCCTAACCCAACAAATTTCCACTCCTGGGTAGGAAACAAGAGCCTATATTCACCAAAAGACATATACAAAATTTGTTCATAGCAGCATTTTTCACAGAATCTCCAAACTGGGAACAAGTTAAGTATTTATCAACAGCAGAATAGATATATAAAGTGTGATATATTCAAGCCATGGAATATAACTGAGTAATGAAAAAGAATGAAGTAATGCTCCATACAAGAAAACAGATGAATCTCATGAACATAATGTCAAACAAAAGAAGTTAGATCCAAAAGAGTTTATACTGCATGGTTCCTTATCTAAGCTCAAGCAGGCAAAATTAATATATAATGAAGAAAGTCAAAATAGTGGTTATCTGTTGGAGGAGGAGAAGTAATGACTGAGGAGGTACTCTATCAGTTTAGCAGGTATTGGTTATGTTGTATATATTGACTTGAGTTGTTCTTTATACTTGAAAAAACCCATTGAACTATAAACTTATTATTCTGTGCACTTTTATACTTCAATGTTTAAAAAGGGAAAACAAACCTCTGGGAGAGATAATAGACTGAAGGTCATAAGGTTCCAGAACTCCTTTAGCCTAGGACTACACTCTCTGATCTCCTTATATCCACTCCTTCACTGTCATGGTCTCATTATTATAAGCCTCTAGTATCTCATAGATGGACAACCAAAACACACTCCCTAAAGTCTCCAGGCCAACACAAATTCTTCCTCCTCCCAATTTTCAACAGTCTCCAGATATCTTCCTAAGGAAGGCACTGATTGAATCACTCTCTTGGTCCAAAATCTTCACTATCCCCACCAACTATGAGATAGAGGAAAAAATCTCTGAGCTTTGCATTGAAAGTTCTTTCTTATCAGATCCCAACTTCCTCTTCTAGCTATGCTTCATTTGCCTCTAGGAAAAGGACTTAGGCAGAAAAATTCATCGTTTACAAAAGTGATAAAAAGCTTAATCCCTCCCCCAAAGTTACCCCCACCCCATTCTCCATCCTTCCTCACTATTTTCTTGGGGGAAAATAATACTTTAGAAAGTTCTATTTCATCTTCAAATGATAAAGATTGGCAGCAAAATATAAAGAATAAATCCAGGTCCTGGGAATAAATAAAAGTAACTTCATTTCCCTATTTTTGGTTTCCTACATGAGATAATGATAACGATTCTTTTTCACATAGCACTTCTGAATTCACAAAGCTTTCATAACCTACTTTCATAACCTACTTTATTTCAATAAAAGTTCATGATAACCCTAGAAAGCAGGCATTTTCATTGACATTTATACATAAATATACCAAGGCTTAGTGACCACTAAGATTACTTTCTAGTTCTCATACTCCTGGGATTCTCTGCAATAGATGACATTTTTTTTCTGACAACTTCCTACTACTCTTCTGAGCATCTCTCTCATCCCTATCTCTACCCCTCCACCACCAGGTGTCTATTCTATATTCTATCCCTACAGAGTGTTGCTCTCATGGTGGGGTTATAATTTCCAAGATGTTGCCTGAGAGCACCATAGTCATCCTCCTATAAGTATTAATAAATTCCAAGATTAGAATTAGGCCTCCAAGATTAGAAAATCTTTAAGATCCAAAGAAGAAATCTAAAATGTGAATGTTTAGGCAATTTAAGAAGAGGTGAGAATAATATTTAGAGGAGTTTACAGTACCCCCAAGAAATTCATATTCCTTCAACAATTTTTTGAGGCCTACTATTGGCCAGTGTGCTAAAAGCTGAGGCAAAGAATGAAACATGGCCTTTGCCCCTAAAGAACTCACAGTCTAGTATAGACTTCACAGGTGTCAACCCTACTTGTAGTACTGACTTTAGCTCAAACAATCTGACTCTTGACTCCACAATCACAGAAGTTTTTGCTTAGACCAAATTCCCAAGAAGACATTCTAGCCACTGCTATCCATTCCTCTTCATCAATAATGAATGTCCCATTCAAAATCAAACGCACCAAGGGGCTCCTGGGTGGCTCAAGTGGTTGAGTGTCTGTCTGAGTGTCTGCTCAAGGTGTGATCCCAGGGTCCTGGGATCAAGTTGCACTTCAGGCTCCCCACAAGGAGCCTGCTTCTCTCTTTGTGTCTCTTATGAATAAATAAATTAAAAACAAAACAAAAAACAAAATCAAACCACCAAGTAAGCAAATCTACAAATAAACTGCCAAAAGTCCAGAGCAACTGTTTCACACATTTATAAACAAACATTAGGGAAAACATTCAACCTTACCTGTACTCATAGAAATGCATGTTAAAACATTCAAATACTGCTTTTATACCTATTAACACAAAAAAATAATAATGGGCTGAAAGTGAGGTAAAAACAGTTGAGGGACTACAAACTGGAAAAGCTTTTTATAGGAAGCAGTACAGAAATATCAAAAGCTATATATGTCATAATTTTTTGTCAAGTAGTTACTTTCCTGAAAATTGAAAATGCCTATAGCCTTACTATGTAATAATCATGAAAAATTCTAAGTCAACACAGTTATCTAATAGAAATATAATTGGATAAATCATGGTACAACAGCTATGAGAAAATATGTAAGTAACAATATGTAAAAAGTATAAGCAGAAAAAATATGAAATTATAGTTAGACAACAATCACAATTACATAAAAAAAATGTTTGCATATGGACAAATACATTGGAAGAGAATATAGAAAAATGTGAAAGTAGTTGCTCTGTTGCTATGGTAAAATTATGAGAGAAATATGTCCTACTTAAAACTTTCTTTAATCATGTTGATATGTCAATAAATCCCACTTTACTACATTGCTTGTTTAATTGACTGTCTTCTCAAAGTATAAGCTTTGCGAAGACAGGTCAAAGTCTCTTATGCACAAGCATTACAGCACCACTTCCTACAGAATAATTCATGAAAGAATGAATGAAATACATAGGAAACACCTCACAATAAATACCCCCAAGGAGGGGAGGGGAAGTGGACCACTAAAAGTAAACAAAAGGCTGATCTCTATGTGTCTTTTTTAAGCTCTGAATATGGGAAAAGCCAAACCAACCACTAAAAAGTCTCTGGGAAGTCTTTATTTCCTCAAGGCCCCTGCCGAGATGCTCCTAAAGGGTCTGGAGAAAGACACGGGGTTCTGGGAAGTAGACACAGCAGTAGGGTACTTCCAGGATTTGAGAGGAACACATGGAATCAGAAGAGACAGGAGCTTCATAACCTTTCCCTACCCCTAAATTCACTGCTCTTTGACTCTCAGAACCTTGCATATAACTAAAGCTGGACTTAAGGGGTAGGATGTAGCAAGAGGGACAGGCTATAAGAAAAAAAAAAAAAGGCAGGCAGAAAAACATAGATCAGCAGGGAACAGTCTTTTTAGTAGGAACTTAAGTCTGTGACCACCTGGAACTCTGGCTAAGAAATAAATTTCCAGGTACAAAGAAAAATAAGAAGCTTTAAAGGAACTGGGCTCTGGAGTGAAAATCTCCTTTCTTGACAACTTAAAATCAGTCTGAAATATACCAAAGACACGAGAAGGATTCTAAGTCATAAAAATATTATAAGCATTAACAAAAACACATTGGGAAAGGAGCTAATCTTTAAGTTGTTTTTCAACCAACCTACGCAGCACCTGTCACAGACCATACAGGCTCTTTCCAGCTTAAGCAATTTTTTTATCCATCCTCAGTGCTTTTAGGCAAAAGTGTCAAAATTGACTAATGTAGAGCTCAGAAAGGAGTTTAGCTGCATAGAGAAAAGGGACACTGAGTATGGAAAAAAGAACACAAAGAAAAATCTAGATTTTAGATGTAGCTCTACTTATTTCAAGTTGTAACTATAAGTGAATCACAATCTACCTGAGCCTTGGTTTCCTAATTATAACAGGAAGTTATACCAACTTACAAGGTTAAAGTAACAACTAAGTGAAGTGACACATGCAAGTCAGAGTACATAATAAATAATAAAGTTTTATTTAAATGTATGACTTTATTACAGAATCTTTAAATGCTACAATTTCCTTCCAGGGTCAAAGTTAAGTTGAGTGCATTTTTTTTCCAAGCAAATCTGAATGCATTAGCTATTTGAAAGCTACAGGAAAATCAGTCTTATCCCACTTTGCCAAGTCAACTCACAGTTTATTCTTTCAAAGCGTAGACTTTTCATGTGAGCAAGTGGCAATAAAGAATGATTCTCCTTTTCCCCAATCTGAGTGCTGAAATTCCACTATTCATTAGATAGGATTAGAGTTTTTCTATTTTCCAGATCCTTTTATGAAAAAAGCAAAAACCTGTGAAAAGGAATTGCCAATAACCAATTGCCAATAACCATTAACAACTCCTGGCTAAGCAAAAATTAACTCAGTCTGCTGAAAATTAAAGACTAGGAAATAGGGATGCCAACAATAATTTGGCTTACAATTCCCAAGAACCTCCTAACTTCAAGGAATTTCCAACCACCAAAATTTCCCCAATTCCCACATTTCAGCACCTAAAAGTCAATCATACTAGTTCTTACACTGAAAAATAAGACCTCATGTCCCAGTTTTGTTTCAGAAAATATGTTTACCTCTGGAATAGGTCCCAGGTCATTTATAGAACATATGTCTGTGGACACAGAATGAAAGGCATCAACAGGGAGAGAAGGCACAGAAAAGCAAAAAAAAAAAAAAAAAAAAAAGATTAAATTAAAAATCACCACCTCCACAGTTTTGAGTATAATCAACTGCCCTGATTCTAGGAAAAATATATTTGCTTCCCTAAACTCCTACTTCTCATAACTGTCCATGACAATACTTAAGAGGAAATTGAGAAATTCTTCCTCATATCAACTCTCAATCCCACCTGTTGCAATAGTTTCAATCCATATATATTTAAATCTATATGGTACAGTTTGCAACTTGACCTCCCAACAATCTTATGAAGAAAGAAGGACGGGTATTATTATTACAATTTTAAGGATGAGGAAATTGAGATTCAGAAACTTGTTATGCCTGAATAACAAGTAGGCAATAGGTCTAACATGGGTAGACCATGACTTCAAATCTATGCTTTACAGAATACCATGGTGCTTCCCTAAGGTCTTTTGGCTCCATTCTTTCCAAAGAATACCAGTCTCAATCTTCCTGTCATCACCTTCCATGACAATGTTCACTAGCTTTTTGTGTTAGAACCCAGAAGTTTCTGCAAGAGACCCTTGAGGTAGTATTAAAGAGAAATCATTAAGCTAAACACCCTCGGAAAACAAAGAAGTTTGTTAAATGGCTGGAAGAACTGATATTCTTGCCCATGTCATTTAAGCTTCCAACTAGATTAGCCATCCACCTAGTTCTATGGCACTTGCAACTCAGTACAGGAAGCCCATAGTAAAGTATACAGATCCAAAGCCAAAGATCTGAGTTCTAGTCCTGACTCTATCATTTCCTAGCTATGTGAGCTTGGGTAACGACTCCATCTTAATTCCTTTATACATAAAATGAGAATAACATTAATTGTGCTCCACAATTTATGTATACAATGGAATATTACTCAGCCATTAGAAATGACAAATACCCACCATTTGCTTCAAAGTGGATGGAACTGGAGGGTATTATGCTGAGTGAAGTAAGTCAATCAGAGAAGGACAAACATTATATGTTCTCATTCATTTGGGGAATATAAATAATAGTGAAAGGGAATATAAGAGAAGGGAGAAGAAGTGTGTGGGAAATATCAGAAAGGGAGACAGAACATAAAGACTCCTAACTCTGGGAAACTAACTAGGGGTGGTGGAAGGGGAGGAGGGTGGGGGGTGGGGGTGAATGGGTGACGGGCACTGAGGGGGGCACTTGACGGGATGAGCACTGGGTGTTATTCTGTATGTTGGCAAATTGAACACCAATAAAAAATAAATTTATTATAAAAAAATAAAATAAAATTTAAGATTAATTGTTCCAAAAAAAAATTGTGCCCCACAAATACTATTGTGTGGTGGATTAAATGAGACAATGGATGTGGTAAGACTCAAAGAATAAAACTTCTACAAATAAGCCATCTCAAAAACATCTTCCCCAGAGGCTGTTTCAAAACACTAGTAATCAGTGTTTTCTAAACTATATGCAACTAATACAACCAAAATGAAGGAATATTCATCTAGGTTTGTCCTATTTTTCAAAATTATTTTTAGTGTCATAGAAATCTGTCTACAAATTATTTTACTTGATTTGAAGTCTTCTATAAATACTCATATGGTAAGCTGTTGTCTTAAAGCTGCTGTGAAAATCTGCTCATCATGGTAGAACATTACTGAACTCTCCATGTCCCGGACACTGCATTAGACATTTTCAGTTTACTTTGACTAATTGTCTTAAGAATCTTTTGAGATATGTCTTATTTCCTCTTTATAGATGAAGAAACTGAAGTTCAGAGAGAACAAGAAATTGCCCAAAGTCAAATGTGTGTCATTGTCATTGAGGATAAGAAACATCAAGGTGTTTAGTGTCAAGAAATTTGAAACAAGATTTATCTAGTGTTTACACAGTATATTCAGTAAGAGAATGGACTCAGAGCCGGACTACCTGGGTTCAAACCCTGGACTCACTATGAGCTTTAGTTTCTTCATTTGTAAAATTAAGTTCATAACAATAATCTATTTCATAACCTAGTAAATAAGTTAATACATCTACTTAGAACAGCACCTGCCTGTCACAGAGTATATCCAATATATGAGGTATTACCATCCATCATTTCTCCCACACTGCTTATCCAAACTTCTCCTCACTAATCACTCAGCCTTCAAAGGCTAGCTCAGATCTACCCTTCATGTGAAACATTTTCTGACTTCATCAGCCCATAGAAATTTCTTCCTTCTCTGAAACCTCTATACTGTAGAAATCACTTGATTTCTAAGAACTTCTGAAGATAGGTGATTTAACCCAAATCCCTAAATTTTGAAATAGAAATTGAAGCTTAAGGAGTTAAATTGCCTATGATGACACAAAAAAAATTAATTGGCAGAGTAGACAATTGAATCTGGATATTTTAAATGTTTACAAAGCTCCTTCTACTATACTCTCCTTTTGTTTTGAGATTCTACACAACTTCTTAAAGCTGAAAGCATATACTCTATAATTAACTGATTTTAAGTATTTAACTGGCCTTGTGAGCTTCATGGCAACTAACACACTAAAGTTAGTAGCTTTTTGCTGATTGATTAGCAGATCAATCTTTCACTGATGCCCTTTTGTCCAACAGTTAAGGTGTTAATACTTTAACACTTTGCAGCACAGAATGCAACAGAACTTAAATTCTCACCATCAGGGAGTGATAGGGGCCAAAAAGGGAAACATATTCATATGTATCCCTAGAATTGCATTACAGAATTGCATTGTAGTGCACAAATTTGGAGCCCTGCACCATGACTTGAGGCACAGCATGCTCCAGCATGATTGCCCCTACACATACAGCTCCTCTCTGGATTATTATTGGAACCTGGAAGTATAAAAGAAACAGTCTTCAGTTGAGTTTTCATTATTAATATTAGGGCCCTTCAAGGATTTGAGTCCACAACAGAAAAAAGACACTTCAATTTCCTCCCACAAAGCCCAAGCCTCTTTTTGCAGGATAACCCCAGGCTAAAGTTATTGCATAAAGTTGCTAGGTCCCTTGAGCAGAGAAATAAATATGGGGTATATATCCTGGAAAGTTATTATATCTGTACTTAGGAGGACTGGAATGGAAGAATGGTCCTAGACAGAAGGAAAAAAGAAAGAACAGGCCCTAAAATTTGAGAAAGTCTAAACTAAACAAAGACATCAGCCTATGCTGAAAAGGGGGAAGAAATAGAGAGCAAATGGCTGTTCTCCAGAAAACATGCATGGAGTGTTTATGCCCATCTAAAAACAAAAAGGGTGTTAGAGAGAGGAAGAATAGGTACATCATCTTGTAAGGGAGGCTAGTAATAATAATTAATGCTTTTATAGCACTTTATAATTTATAAAACATTTTTTTAATATATCACTTCTTAATGAATAGTCACTTTGGCTAATGCAGCTATTGTTTGTTTATATTTACAGGGAGCTGAAGAGTTGCTTTTGATCATCATTCATATGTTCATAATTTTTTCATAAGTCATTGATTGGTCCAACAAATAACTATTGAAAACTTTCTTTGTCATACCAAATGCTGGGGATATCAATATTAAAGTTGCAGTCATTGTCCTCAAGAGGATCTCAGAGTTGAAGGTGAGGAGATGAGAAGATAAAATGTGATTATAACACAATAAATTAATTGCTATGACATAACTAAGTACATTATGATTTCTAATACAAATTGAAAGAATTAAGAAATGAGTAAGTCTAGTTCTTGTTGACTCTTCAATAATCAACAACTGAATTGAATCTTGAAGATTATCCAGGCAAAAACACAGAAGAAGCCTTTCAGGTAGTAGGAGTAGTACAAATTTAGGGACATGGCAGATTCAGTTAAACCTAAGTAGTTGGTCATAGCTATCAAAGTAGGTGGGGAATCAAAAAAGGGTAGAACTGAAGAGGTAAGCAGAGTCAGATCATGAAAAGCTTACTATGTATTCAACATTTTTCAGTCACAATGCTGTTTAATTCCTCAGAATTATCCTTCGGATAATCCAAAGGAATTTTTTTCACTAAAGAGAAAGAAACAAGCAGCTTGAGTGTCCCACGATTGGATTGGTTTTTTGTTTTTTTGTTTTTTTTAAGACTTTATTTATTCGTTCATGAGAGACACAGAGACATGGGCAGAAGGTAAAGCAGGCTCCTCAGGGGAGCTCAATGTGGGACTCGATCCCGGGACTCCAGGATCACAACCTGAGCCAAAGGCAGACGTTCAACCACTGAGCCACCCTGGCATCCCTAGAGTGTTTTATACTGAGGAAAAGTTTTTTGGATGGTGGGGGAGGGAGGCAGAATTAACTTCAAAAAAATGAGCTCCATGAGAGCCAAGTATCAATATAGGCTAGGGAAGAGAACCTCAGTCCTTAATTTTATTTCATCTGCCTTTACTCTGCTCAAAGCTGCCATGGGCCAGATAATACTTTACAGTATTGAGGGCTGCTATGGCTCTCATTCAGAGTCAAATCTCTAAAGATTTATGATTTGGACTGATTGAAAACTGGTAACTAAGTTAATTTGTATTTCATACAGCATAAGAGCAAAAGCATTCTAATGCTTGTATATACAGTGAATAAAGAGGATTTCCAACATAACAACATATACCTCTTATCCTAGAATACTTTTTTCTCACCCTTGTTCCTTTCTATCCCTTTTCTCATTCTCTGGATCTCTCTATCCTTAGCTCAATTTGGCAAAGATTTACTGAATTCAAACTATGTGTCAGACACTGCTGAATGCTAAGGATATAAAAATGAATAAAACACTAAGTCTGCTGCAAAGAATTCTCCATCACACAAATAGATCATTGTGTTGAGTCCAGTGATAAAGATATCCACATGATTGAAAGCATGGAGGGGACAGAGGTGCCTAATATATCCAGGGGGTAAGAGAAGACTTTCTGAAAAAAAAGGAAATATTCATCTCAGTCTCTAAGATATATGAGTTTACTCAAGAAAAAGAAGCAAAGAGAAAGATAGATAATTGCAGGAGTGAACAGCATAAACAAGGACAAAGGAAAGGAATGCCATAATGTGTGTATGGAACTACAAATAGTTCAATAGTGCTGTAAATTGAAGTTTAGGGATGGAAATGGTTAGCAGATTGGACAAGAATGCATGGGTCAAATCACAGGAAGGTGATGAACTTCACCTATCAGAAATGGGATAGGACACAAAAAGCTTTAAGAAAAGGAATGAACAAGTCAGATTCATATTTTAAATAGTTCATTCAAGCTATTAAGTAAAAACCATGATAAGACTTGCAAGTTCTAGGTGAAATTAATGAGAACTTGAATAAGCAAATGTCAGTGTGTCAGTGTCCTCAGTTGAGACAGAGAATATGAAAAGAGCTGGAATGGGGATCCCTGGGTGGCGCAGCGGTTTGGCGCCTGCCTTCGGCCTAGGGCGCGATCCTGGAGACCCGGGATCGAGTCCCACATCGGGCTCCCAGTGCGTGGAGCCTGCTTCTCCTTCTGCCTGTGTCTCTGCCTCTCTCTCTCTCTCTCTCTGTGACTATCATAAATAAATAAAAAAATTAAAAAAAAAAAAAAGAGCTGGAATAGGAGGAGAGATAAGGTCTTCAACACTGGAACAAATGATCCTGAGTTACTTCCAACCATCCAAATGGAGACATCCAGTAGGCAACTAACCATGTGTGTAAAGGTCCAGACAATGTTCTGGTCTAAAGACGGAGATTTGGAAACTGATTGCATTTAGGAGGTTAACTGACATCTTGAGAGTAGATGGGAAAGTATGCAGAGTGAAAAAAAGAAGTGGGAAGAAGATGGGACTCTGAGGAAAACTTAATGAGGTAAGCAAAGAAAAAGAACACAAAGAGTAAGAAGGAACTTTAAAAAGACAGGTATGAACAAAGATTGCCATATTCAGACGCCAAGGGACTTCTAAATGGAAGATAAACAGTGTCAAGCCAATCCATGAAAGGATAAATTGACATCTTCCTTTGGATTTAGCAATGAGATAACCTAGCAAGAACAATTTCAGTATTATGGAGATGGAAGATGTCAGTGCAGGAGGGGAAATATATGATAAGAAAGTAGAGACAAGAGTGAGATTGCTATTTCCCATCTGGAAGAATGATTAAGAAGGTGGAGAGCACATTCTGCTTATTTATTTACAAGGACAGAGCAACCAGTAGAAAATGAAAGAATGAAAAGGAGGAAAAAGGGGTGAAATTTAGAGCAAAGACATGGAGAGCACAGAGGGGTTGGGTTTTTTTTTTTAAACAAGACGACAGCATCCTCACGCTCTGAGAATGGAATAAAGAAAATGAGCATTGAGGTAAGATAGAGAAGCAGAACAAGAGCATTCTACAGGAACTATGTAATAATAGCATGGAATCCTGAAAGTCATGTATGTGTTCAGAAGAGTGTAATCCAGGATATAGCAAAAGTTTAGGATTGAGAGTAGTGACAATGAAGCTGAAAAGATAAACTGGAGTAGGTTATAAATGAGCCTCATAAGCAACAATGTGTTGGAGAAGAATGTTAAAAAGAAAATTAACTGTAGTATTTGTGAATGCTTTTGCTTTAATATTTTGAATGAAATGTGAATAGGAGAAAAGAACACAGACACACCTTTCAAAGCCATTCTGTTTCTGTCTTCATTTCCCTCTGTAACCACTCTTCCCTAGTCACAAGTGAAACTGAAGCAGAGCTATTTTAGAATTTATTAAATCAGAATTTGAGGTCTTGTCCCTTATGGTTAAAATAGCTGAGCCAGGGGATCCCTGGGTGGCTCAGCGGTTTAGCGCCTGCCTTTGGCCCAGGGTGTGATCCTGGAGTCCCGGGATCGGTTCCGCATCAGGCTCCCTGCATGGAGCCTGCTTCTCCCTCTGCCTGTGTCTCTGCACCTCTCTCTCTCTCTCTCTCTCTCTCTCTCTCTCTCATGAATAAATATAAAAAATCTTTTTAAAAAATAGCTGAGCCAAATGGGTAATATCTTTTTTTTAAAAAAAGTTAAATTATATTTCCTTTCAAAAAATACCAAAGAAAGCCTTCAAAAATTTTGCTTTTGAGCCAGTAGCCTTCAATTTAAAAAACATATAGATTCTTCATCCTTGGGATCCCTGGGTGGCGCAGCGGTTTGGCGCCTGCCTTTGGCCCAGGGTGCGATCCTGGAGACCCGGGATCGAATCCCATATCGGGCTCCTGGTGCAGGGAGCCTGCTTCTCCCTCTGCCTGTGTCTCCACCTCTCTCTCTCTCTCTCTCTCTCTCTCTGTGACTATCATAAATAAATAAAAATTAAAAAAAAAAAGATTCTTCATCCTTAAAGTGTGCACAATAGTCAAGAAAACTGCACACTAAAATTTGGGGAACTCAAAGGGACCAAAATAGGTTGGGTACCTGCTGTTGGAAACAGGGAAGAAAGCAACAATCAGTAGTATGGCTCTTTACCCTTTAGAAGGTGCTTTTCCAAAACTTTATTTTATTCAATTCTCACAACATAGCTATGAGATAGACATGTTTTTATCTCCATTTCACACATAAAGGAACTAATTTTTGTCTGTGTTATTCCAGAACCTAGAACAGTGTCTGGCATATGGTAAGTCTACAATGAAAAAGGAAAAGGGGCTCAGAGAGGTTATGTAACTCTGATTAACGTCATATGGTTAAGGGTGGAGCCAGGTCTCAACCCTAGGTCTTCTGACCCTCACATTGTTTCATCGTACTGAAGAGAAGAAAAGAGTAAAATGATTGAATACAATCATAATCTGCTTTCCAATTTTACGTGAACTGATTACAATTTCAGAAATGCCTGCTGTTAAGCACAAACACCAAGGCCAGTATACTTCCTCCTATTCTTAGTCATGCTGCATTGGCATCTTTAGAGTTCAGAGATCTATAGTATTTGCTCACTCTTTATTCCCTCCATAGGTCACCTGCACTATTCTAAGTTACGTCCTCCTGCTGCACTGTAGTAGTATCTGCAGAACAGAAAAGCCTTTTATATCATCCTCTCTTCTCTCTAGAAAGCTATATGTAGCCTTCTGGCATTCAATTGCATCTACGTGGAAAGTTAAAGGATGACAGACAATGCCACCCAATGATTATGCAGGTCTTATTCACAAGATTTTACTGTGATGCAACATTCCATCCTGAGGCTACTATGTTTAACCACACCCTCACTCTGTAATGGATATGATCCTGAAAAAGCTGTGTACATATAAAATTTTTGTAAAGTAATTTCAAAAGCAGTGGGGTGCTTACTATTTAAGCGAATTATGAGGTAAATTCTTTTGCAAAAGAAACCTTTTTTATAACAAAAAATTTTTCTGCTGGCAAATTCATCTTGTATGTGTGGGAATCTAACAATTAGGGTTTAGAACATGACATTTCAGCTTAATAGCTATTTGCTATGACCTAAACAGCTAATTTTGGGCAAGTGACTACTTTTATGAGTTTGTTTATTCATCTATGAAATATTCTTTCTACTGTTTAGAATCACTGTGAGGATAAAATGAGATAATGTGTATCCATATGTTGTATAAACTCCTTAGCATAGTATACATGGCAGGGATCAAGATATAAAGTCTGTCAGCCAATACTTCAATGTATGTATATAAAAGTTCTTAGATCAGGAAGAGGAATTTAACCACAAGTCCCTAAATCCCATCAAGAGGAGGTAAGAAAGAGGTACTGAATGGCTAGTACTCAAAGATGAGCCTTTCATCCAAAGACATGTTTAGTCACTTATTGACCTATGCCTCTTCTTCCGCGGATTTACAAGCACTATGCCATAAAATATAAAGTTTTTTTTTAAAGAAAATGACACAAAAACTGTACCATGCAAATACAGTGGTACTATAAAGGATCTTACAGAATGTCTGTTTCAATCCTGTCATTGAACAGATTTTAGAAAATCAAAATCCAAAGAGGCAAAGTGATTTACCTAAGGATATACAATGGCACAAACATTTCTAACCACAGCTTCATTTTCTAGGACAGTCCACCTTTATGGATGCTAATTACCATACTATAATAAATCCTACTTAAATGTCCATCCTCTCCCCTACTGGACTGGAAGATCCTAGCAAACAAAGCCTATGTCCAACTTATTCTTATATCCCCAGCATGTGGCTTGTGTTAGGTGCTCCACTACATTGAATATACCCCAGTTAAAACTGTTTTACCAATTTGAGAGGAAGATATATAATTCTGGAAAACTTATCTTTTAGGCCTCCATTACTTTTCGCTTAGCAAGATACTGAAAAGGCTAATAATGTAACTACTGATCTGAACTTGGGTACAGAAAGACAAAAAGCAATCCCAGGTAGACAGGAACACTACTGTAAAAATGGGTCCCCATCATTATAGCACAGTACTACTAACTAATATGTTGGACTTCAGTTACTGAGTTTCCTTCAACCATTTTACAATTACCTTTGCTGAAACAACAATACAAATAAGACAATGAAACTGCCAGTGTGAATATAGTGTGATGCTCATGTGGCTCTTTTAAAAGTATTTACTAAGAATTCCACAATGAATCTTTATTTTTTTAAATATGTATTTATTTGAGAGAGAGCAGGAGTAGGGCAAAAGGGTGGAAGGAGAAGCAGACTTCCCCACTGAGTAGGGAATCTGATATGGGGCTCGATCCTAGGACCCTGAGATCACAACCTAAGCTGAAGACAGATGCTTAACTGACTGAGCCACCCAGCCAACCCCAAATGAATCTTTAAAAGTAGACAAAGACAATATTTTTAAGGAGAAAAGGATTAAATTTGAGAGCTCTGCCTAAAGAGTGATTGAAGAGTATCAATAGACCTCTTTGAGAAAGACGTGGTTCTAGCTACAGTGGAGCCCTGGATGCCCCTGCTCCTGCTCCTGCTTCTGCCTCACTGCTGTTTGAACAAATCAGTCGGAAGCTGCTCCGCAGTCATGGCTTTTAAAGGCACTGGGAAGACACCCTGGAACCAGAGGTGGCAATTCAGCGATTTAGAATTACTCTAGTTGCAACCTAAAATCTTCAAAGACGGTATGTGCTGACTTGATTAGAGGTGAAAAGGAAAAAAATCTCAAAGTGAAAGGACCAGTCTGGATGCCTACCAAAACTCTCAGAATCACAAGAAAAATTCCGTGTGGTTAAAGCTCTAAGACCCAGGATTGTTTTCAGATGACGATCTACAACAACGTATTCATCTGCACAATCCTTCTGAGATTGTTTTTTTTTTTTTTTAAGTGGGTTGTTTTTGTGAAAGATGTGTTTTTTTTAATTTTTATTTATTTATGATAGTCAGAGAGAGAGAGAGAGAGGCAGAGACATAGGCAGAGGGAGAAGCAGGCTCCATGCACCGGGAGCCCGACGTGGGATTCGATCCCGGGTCTCCAGGATCGCGCCCTGGGCCAAAGGCAGGCGCCAAGCCGCTGCACCACCCAGGGATCCCCCTTCTGAGATTGTTAAGCAAATTACTTCCCTCACTATTGAGCCAGGAGTCAAGGTTGAAGTAACCATTGCAGATGCCTAAATCAACTTTTTTAATAAGTCATCAGTTTGAGAGAGAGAGAGGAGAAAGAAACTTGAGTTGGAGTCAGATAACTTCTAGTCCCCATTCTCTAACTTCTTATTGGACTTTGGCCAAATCTTTCCATTTCTCTACACTAGATAATCATTCAGGTTCTTTCAAGTTCAAATGTTATAATTATAAAGGCAAAAAGTCCCTATCAGTCCTTGAAAGAGTCAGGGATGGAGAAAGATAACAAGAAGGTAGAAAGATGGTAAAATAGAGGGATACTGTGGTATAGTGGGGGGAAAAGGCTTAGTAGAGAGCCTGAAGTTCTAGATTGTAGTTCTGGTTTTGCCATTAACTATTTGAGGATCCTTATCCTTGAACAAGTCACTTTCCCTCTTCAGATCAAGATTTCTCCCATTTATAAAAGTAGCCAGATGATCTTCCAGCTCTAATAATCTAGAATTCTAAGCTACAGCCTACTGCTATTATGAACAATGAAACTTTATAGAATCAGTATGTTTGTGTTCACAAGTCAGAAACAAGACAGATAAAATATTTAGTAGACAGAAGCTTCAATCCTCAGTTGAGTCCCCCCATCCTAGCCCCACCCAAGTTCTCAGCCTCTCACGAGCACTGGTCCAGACTACTGTACTTTGAATTCCCCTATTCTTAATGGTATGTCCCAAGATGGACCATTAAAGCATGGAAATAGGTGCTGCCTAGATAATGCATCAGTCCAGTCTCTTCACTGTCTCTCTTTGTTCTACCACTGTACTTTCCTTATACTATCCACTCTGGACTGAGCCAAACCTATCTCTTTTTATTCAAATTCTTCAAGGTTCAGTTCAAAACTCGATACTTTCATGAAGCATTCCCTTCTCACTATAGATCACATGTATTTTTCACTCTTTTAAACTTCTATAGTACTACAGTGTTGTGGTACAGATTCAATTATATTTGTAAAGAGCTTAGTACAACATTTCCCATTTGGCAATTGCTCAATAAATGATAATAACAATTGTTGCCACACCTTTATTACTAATCACATATCCTTTAGATCAGTGCATCTTACATTTAATGTGCATGTGAATCACCTGGATGTTTATTTATGAAAATTATGATCCATTAGGTATGAAGACCTGATAATATATATCAAAGAATTCCGGGGCTGGGGCACCTGGGTGGTGTAGTCAGTTGAGCTGCTGAATGTTCAACTCTT
This sequence comes from Canis aureus, assembly GCF_053574225.1. NCBI lineage: Eukaryota > Metazoa > Chordata > Mammalia > Carnivora > Canidae > Canis > Canis aureus. Next base: position 7,604,772 of record NC_135629.1, read on the forward strand.
GATTTCAGTTCAGATGGTGATCCCAGGGTCAAGGGTTCAAGCCCTGTGTTGTGCTCCAGAAGCAGTCTGCTTGAGATTCTCTCTCTCCCCCCTCTGCCCCTCCCATTTGTGCTATCAAAAATAAATAAATAAATCTTAAAAAAAAAAAAATCTCCTGGTTGATGCCAAAATGCAAGGGGTAGTTTTTACTCAACTTAAAAAAGTATGTATTATATCTATCCATCTGAACAGAAAGATCTTAGAAGACAGATGCTATGTCTCCTTTACCTTAGCATATATACCCTATATAGAGAAGGTGTTCAATAAACACCTGTGGACTTACCATATCTACAGTCCCTAGAACATCTAGATAAACTCTAGAATGCCTGTGCTATGCCGATTTTCAAATCAAACATTGAGACTTGCTAAGATGAAAAAGCTCACTTGGTCCCTGGAATTGGAATTGCTGAAAATGGAGACAGGGGAAAATCTGAGAGAAAACTTACCTCTTCACCAGTGAGAGTGCAATATGCAGAAAAAAAAACAACATACAAATGGACATTTGTTCCTTGTTTAAGCACAAAGATAATTAGAGTTCAGTCTTAACTGCACTTTAAATTTAGGTATGGACCATAAAAGACGACATGCCTTTTCAGGCTATATATATATTTTTTTTTTTTTTACACTAGTAATGATTACTAATGATTAGGAGCTTGATTTCATTTTTTTAGTGGAGTAGATACATTTATCCAATGATTCTTTAGAGTACAATTAATCTAAAGATCTCAACCAACCAATGAGAACACATTTCAACCAAGAGATTGAAACACCCTCCAATTTTTCCCATGAACTTAGTCATGGAAAAGTCCCCAAATTCCATTGCCAAAATTACACTGATAAAAAATTGGAGGAATCTACTGTATATTAAGGTTGCCCTGAGAGGCTGCCTACTTTAAGCCCTTCTTTTAAATCTCCAATTATATAAGTGCTTATTAAAACCCTCTTTATTTTAGCATTCTGTAATTTAAATGGGACCAATATTCTTAAATTCTCCTAGGAGGCTACACTCTAACTTCCTATTCATGAGGAAAATAATATTGAGCATATATGATACCTGCTCACTGAATGCTATCTAGATAGCTTTAGCTGAGACAAATTTACTAAAATTTGCCATTAAAGCAAAAAGAACCTTTTTAAGTCACTACTTGTCATAAGCAGGCATCTGCTTCTTAACTTATAGAGAACTTTCAACAAAACCATTCAATGATATTTAACTGAGATGTTTTTAACAAATTTAGGCAAGAGACAAAATCCGTAATCCTGAGAATTGCTATTAAACACAGAAACAGAAAAGCGTGAAATACTGTCAAGCACTAGACTCAAACTGGGTTTATGAGTTTTAATAAATCAATGTTATTACTTCAGAGAAAATCAGAAAACAGTTGGGAGTCAGCCCAAAGGAAAGTGGCTTCTATTACTTCCATCAGAAGTCTAGTCTCCAGGGCAAGGCAAATTCTCTGGTTCATGCCAGGCAGGCAGTCTTCCTAGAAAAAAATAGTATCCAAAAAGAGTTTTGAATCCTAAGTTGCTGAAGCAGTTCATGCTAAACATTTATCAGCAGCCACATTATACCCATACAAATGAGTATCTTGCTATCTGTGGGTACCTAATTGGTAATTAAACCCAAAACAAATGCGTTCAACAGGATAGATCAAGACAAGGTACAGGAGTGTCAGATTCTTGCATAAAAAATGAAGCATCACTATCATTCCCACTTATCCCCTCCTTTTCCTGGCCTTTCTTGAAGACTCTTGTAAAGCTTTCACCAATAACTCTGGTTCTCACAATCACTCTTTTATTGAATGCCTGGAACATTGGTCCAAAATAATAATTGTAGAATTGTTTTTTAACTTTTCATGTTTCCATTTTGTCTCCCAAATTTCAATGCGAGTTCTTAGTAAGACCCTATATTGCCTACCCTGTAGAGGGAGCCAATTAATATTGCCAATAATATAATTGCGAGGCAAAAATAGCACAGTGGAATGGCAATACTGGAGTCAGATGGGCCCAAGTTCAAATCCTTGGTCTACTACTTGCTGGCTGTATGACTGGGAACACATTACTCACCTGTTGTAAGCCTCAGTTTTGTGTTGAGAATTTAAGGAGATATATATTAGAGCACCTAGTAGAGGGTTTTTTTTTTAACTTTTATTTATTTATGATAGGCACACAGTGAGAGAGAGAGAGGCAGAGACACAGGCAGAGGGAGAAGCAGGCTTCATGCACTGGGAGCCTGACGTGGGATTCGATCCCGGATCTCCAGGATCGCGCCCTGGGCCAAAGGCAGGTGCTAAACCGCTGCGCCACCCAGGGATCCCTAGTGGAGGGTTTAACATAGAACAGAAGCTTAATAAAGCTCGGTTACCTACCTTTCTCACTTAACGAGCACTTGTTGATTTGAACTAAGAGTAATCCTCCTAGGGAGCTACCAATGGTACCATTATATACTTTTATATTTTCCTCATACACTCTTGCTGGTGTCTGTCATTTCCTAACGCGAGTCCCTTAAGATTTTCTACTCCATTGTTCTGAGAAAAGGCAACTACACAAGCCACCCAAATGACTATTCAGACCAGTCATATTAGGGGCCAGCAGGAGTGCATCTCCACATCCACCTCCCACTTCCATTACACCCACGCCAGTACTCCCTCCCTCCAAGTCTCCCAGGGAGAAAAATGATAGAGAAAAGCAGTAAAGCAGCCAAAAGAGAAAATGGAGATAAACAGCTCTGTGGTTCCTCTGTGCCTCACTCTTGGGAGGAAGTGCTTGGGTCCAGTGTCTAACCCCAACCCTTGGGAGAAAGAAAAAATAAAACCCTTCTCGTACTCCTGAAGAAAAAGCAACCCAGATCCCTTGCCTCTTCATTTCTTCAAGCCCTTCAGTAGTCAATTTCTCCATCGCCACGCACCCCAGCCATCTCCTGGGCCAACTTTCTGCTACATAAAATAGAGTCTCTTTAAGCTGATCTGTCTTAAATGAACCCCATTCATGCTTTCACAAAGTTGCTATCTCCTGCATTAAGGTAGATCTATTTGTTTGCGCTCTTTTAACCATACTGAATATTTGACCTCGGGCATCATCTTCCCGGCTGGAAAAAACCACCATCACTTTCACAACCTCCTCCTCCCCCCCCCCACACACACGTGGTTTTTTTTTTGTTGTTGTTGTTTGTTTGTTTTTTTACTAAAACAAAAACAAACTCAAAAACTCACAAATCCCCTCCCTGCTGCGCAAAACATAAGAATTTTATTATTCTGCAACGGACTTCAGCCCCGCTCCCTGGGAACAAACCCCGGAACACCTGGGCTCTCACACCTGTCCTGTGACCAGCGTTGAGAACCACGCTGACACAAGGCCTCCCCCAGCCGGGTGAGCACTACCCCACCCCCGTCACCCTCTTCCCGCAAAACACCCATTCCCACCGAAAATTCACGCAGCGCCTCACTCTGTGGGCGGCCTTTTATTGGTCTTTAAGTGTTCCACCTGAGCTTTTCCGTGTCTTGGCTGAAAGTCGGCTCCGTCTCCCCACCCCCACCCCTTCAAAAAACAAAAAACAAAACCAAGCCGAACAAAACTCTATTTTTTTTTTTTTAAGATCCGTCCCCGCCTGTTGTATAAAGTAGCTCGTGTCGTGAGGGCTGTGAGAAAATCGCGGCCGCGTCTCACCTCGGGATCCGCGTCTCGGGCGCCTCCGCCCCCCGCCTCAGCACACTCACCGCCCGCCCGCGTCTCCCCCTGCGGGACCCTGCGGACCCCCCTCCTCGGGGCTCAGAGACGATTCCCTGGCGCCCCGGGGCCAGCTTCCCCGCGGCCTCCAGCTGCCCGCAGGCCCCGGGAGCCCCGGGAGCCCCGAGCGGCGGCGGCGGCGGCGGCGGCCCGGCACCTACCAGTCGGTGTGCGGCTCGTCGACGACCAGCAGCACCTTGGCCTTCCTGGCGGCGGCGGGCGCGGGCGCGGGCGCGTCCACCAGGCCGGCCGAGGCGGCCGTCTGCTTCACCGCTTGGGACAGCGAGCTGAAGAAGCTGCTGCCCACCGACGGCGCCGCGGCCGCCTGCGGCGCGGGTTGCGGCGCGGGCACCGGGGCCGGGGCCGGCAGCGGCCTCCGCTCGGGGCCCGGCGACGCGGCCGGGGGCGCCGAGGAGGCCGAGGCCGCGCCCGGACCGGGGGGCGGCGGCGGCGGCGGCTGCTGGGGCTCGGGCCGCTGCAGGTCGGTCATGTAGCCATTGGGCAGGTTGGCGATGAAGCTGCTGTCCGACAGCCGGCGCCTCAGGAAGTTCATCATCTGGCTTGAGGGGCTGGGGGCGCGCGGGGCGGCGGGGCCGGGCGGCGCGGAAGGCGAGACTGAGGCAGCGGCGGCGGCTGAGGCGCTGAGGCGGCTGAGGCGCTGAGGCGGCTGAGGCGGCCCGGTCCGCGGCGCACGAGCCCAGCAGACAGCCGCGGTGCACTGGGCCGGGCGGGCCGGGCGGCGCGAGGCTCCGCGCCAGGGGGAGGGCGGGGCCGGGGGCGGGGCCGCCGCTCGCCCCGCCCCGCGCCGCATAGCTGGCTCCGCCCCCGCCCCGCCCCCGCCCCGCTGCCCCGGCGCCCTGCACGTAGCCGTGGGGGTCCCTGAGGGCCGGGGGTCGCCCGCGCTCCTGCGGCCCGAGCGGAGCTCTGTGGAGAGAGCGTGGCAGACAGTCTTGCTCCCTGAGAATACGGAAAAGGGAGCCGAGACGCCTACCACCTTTTTGGTTGGGGCTGAAAGAGCCGTGGCCCACCTGGGATTCAGATGAAGGAAAATGTCCCCACTCCTTTGGAGGAAGAGAGGTGTCAGCCTCCCCACCCTGAGGTGAGAAAGGAGCCATTCCCCTGGCGTGCGCGCACAGACACACGCGCGCACACACTCCCCGTAGTGGGAAGGAAAAGAACCACCTCCTTTCTCAAAGCTGGGAGAAAGGTGCCATCTCCTCAAACTCCAGGTGACGGAGGAAGGAATAATCTGCCCCCCACACACACACACACGTACCGCTAGGATGAGAGAGAGAGAGAAAAAAAAAAACAAAACACACCCCTTCCTCAGTGTTTGGAGACAAGGACATTCCCCATTCCCCCTTCATCCATCCGGTGACAGAGACTTGACAGATCCCGTCACCGGGTCTGCAGACGCATTTTTGGTGACTGCACTTTAAGGCTGGCTCACTTAAGAACACCTTCTTCTCTTCCCCTCCTCATGGACCAGAGAGAAGAGGCCGTATATAAGGCTGAAGACCCCCTCCCCGCAAGGGGGATACCTAAGGGTGCCCCCCTCTGTGTTTCCCTCTCTGATAGGCAGTGGAGCATCCTAGGTAGTACCAAGAGGTTCATCTCTTCAAAATCTTTCTATTTGGTTTTTTTTTCCAGTTCACTAATTAGATACATCTGTTTCCACCTCCAAGAAGACCTCTGATTATTACCTTCCCATGTGTGTTCCCTGAATCTGGTATGACCTCTGGACCTTTGTTTTCACCGCTCACGAGAGATCCTTAATCCATGTGTTGTACTGGAACAAGACACAGCAGATATAGTACTTTATATTCAGACCACTCTGGGTGATATGGGACCTCAGGCAGGCAAATTAGCCTATGATAAAAGGCTATCCCTATCTGATAAAAGACGATAATACTTTAATTTTTTTTTAATTTTCATATAATTGACACACAATGTTACATTAGTTTCAGGTGTACAACATAGTGATTCAAGGAGTTTATACATTATGCTATACAGAGGTAACACTTTTCAAAGTTGTTACACAGAATAAATGAGACTGGGTAAATAAAGCACCTGGCACACAGTAGGTATTTAGTAGTAGTGGCTAGATTCTTATTCTTTTTTTTTTTAAGATTTTTATTTATTCATTCATGAGAGACATGCAGACACATAGGCAGAGGGAGAAGCAGGCTCCATGCAGGCAGCCCAATGTAGGACTCGATACCGGGACTCCAGGACCATGCCCTGGGCTGAAGGCAGGCACTAAACCGCTGAGTCATCCAGGGATCCCCTAGATTCTTATTCTTATTTGAACTAGTTCTCAGTAAGTATCTGTTGGACTGAATAGAATCAATGAGCAGCTTATCATTAATATTGGCAGGCAGTTCTTGCTCCCTGCATCCCACCTGGCACTCAACTTGGGACCTATGCACAATCTGACTCTAAGCCAGAGACCCAGTGATGTTCAAGAGGTCTCTGGCCCAACTATAATAATACAGGGGTCTTGCTGTCTACCATGTGCCAGGCAGTGGAAAGTGCTTCGTAGACTGATATGAATGGGAAGTCACCCCTGTCTGGGGGAAGTTCACAATCTATGTGGGCTAGAGGAGAGAATGGGGAAGATAGACACAGGAACAATTAACCACAATAAGATATGAGGAATGCTATAATACCATTGGGCAAGGTGGTTTAGGAGAACCATGGAGTGAGAGAAGCATTCTGCCTATAAGGTTTAGGAAGAGCTTCTCATGGGCAGCCCAGATGACTCAGTGGTTTAGTGCTGCCTTCGGCCCAGGGCATAACCCTGGAGACCCGGGACTGAGTCCCGTGTCGGGCTCCCTGTGAGGAACCTGCTTCTCCCTCTGCCTGTGTCTCTGTGTGTGTGTGTGTGTGTACACACTCTCATGAATAAATAAATAAAATCTTAAAAAAAAAAAAAAAAGGAACATCTTCTCAGAGGAGGTGACATTTGAGGTGGGTCTTGAAGCAGCAGAGAAGTGGGGAAAGCATCTAAGCAGAGAAGGGCTAGAGGAATGCTAGTTGATGACTCCTCCAGGAAGCCTTCCCTCAATTCTCCAAGGTGGGCTAAGTGTTTCAATACCTGTGTTTGGTTTTGTCACAGCCCCTTAAAAAATTATAATAAAATATGCTGGTGAGTTGAATGTAAGCTTTTCAAGGATAGGATTATGTTTTAGTCACCTTGGACCCCAACATGAAGCATGGTCCTTGGCATGGCAGTAAGGACTTAGCTGTTTGAGAGTTGATATGTACTCTTACCCAGCTCAGTCTATTAGAGAATAAAATTGATACATCATCACTAATAACTAAATAAACTTGATTTAATGTATTGCCCTTCCGGTAAGTATGTTTTAGAATGTCAGAGGAAACTTTTCAAAGGCATGAATCTCTAATGATAGCATTTCATATACTGCATCATTTTGATTTTTCAGGTGTTTGGATTATCTTCTTTTTATATTTTGCTAAGTAATTCCCCTTAACCATTAGTCTTGTATGTATAATATTTTAAAATCAACCAGTTAAAAAAACATGTTGTGAGTACCTAATACATGCAGGGTATTATGCTAAGCACTCATGGATAAAGATTCAAGGATATATAAAACCCAAGTTATGCCCTTAAGAAGACAGCTCGTAAACATGTGAACACATAGCCAGCCAGAGCAAAGCAGTCTGTGAATGACCAGAAATTGGAGCAGGCAGTGAGAGTTAAAGGAGCTAGAGGAAGAAAAGATCTCTGAGGTATGCGAGGATTTCACAGGGGAAATAGGGCTCAGTCTTTAGGAAATGGCTGGAATTCAGATACCCAGGACAGAGTAGAGAAGGCATTCAAGGCAGAGAAGATAGGAAAAGCAAGACAGGAAAGCTGAACTGGATAAGTGATGAGAATGTATTGCTCTATTCCTTGAAGACAAAGACCTCACCTGTGTTATCACTAAATTTTTTGATCCTTAGAATAGCTCCTGTCCTTAAGTATGCCCTTAAATATCTGTAAGGAGGCTCTGACAGGCTATATTTGTGCATATGTTTATGTTGTTAGTGTCTATCCAACTTTCTTTTTAGATGACAAGCACCTCATCGTGAAAGATCTTTCTTATGCCTCTCTCAAAATGTGCAATAAAGCCTGATATAACATTTAACACACAATTAGTATCCCAATCTTGAGTGCTAGACCAGAATAGTCCCAAAGAACTACTTAGGTTTAGATTCCTTCATTGATACAATGGAGGCCTATAAGACCATTGAAAAAATATTTATTAAGGGCAGCCTGGGTGGCTCAGCAGTTTAGCGCCACCTTCAGCCCAGGGCATGATCCTGGAGACCTGAGATTGAGTCCCACATCAGGCTCCCTGCATGGAACCTGCTTCTCCCTTGGCCTGTGTCTCTGCCTCTCTCTCTGTGTCACTCATGAATGAATAAATATTTTTTTAAATATTTTATCAAATATTCCATGAGTTTATTGTTATTTTCCGGTAGGTTTTAATGAGAATATCATTCTTATGGGAAGACAGACTATTGCTTTATAATTGGGAATGTGTGGTCATTAATCACTTGTTATATGAGCAGAAGATTTTGATTGGTTGGCACAACTGTAAATCACATCTGCTTAAACCAATATTTTCCATATTCCTCTGAGTCGTTGCCAAGAAGCGTTGGTGCAGTATGCAAAGACACTTGCTTGTAAGTGAGCTTCTGTTTTTAATGAGCCATAATGAAAATCTTTCCCTTATCCTTACCTGTGAATCCCGGTTCCAGATACAGGAAGAGTATAGCTTTTCTAGTCTATCTTATGTCTTGCCTTTTCTCTAGAATTAAAAGAGAAGCAGGACTTGAAAATGCTACAAAATATAAACTTCTGACACAGTTCAGGCCTTTTCTCTCTATCTCCCCCTGAGACCAACCAGCCATTCCCATGTCTAGGTAGAAGTTCTTTCTCCCAGAGTAATCTGTAGAAGGGTCTCTCTCACCTTTCTGAATCACTCAGAGACCAACTAAGCCAAATGTCAGAATTTCAGAGGTCTCTACCAGTTTTAGAAGCCTGGGACTCTGTAAGGCCTTTCCTTGCATAATCTTTATCTTCCCACTGAATCATAAACACAGGCACACATCTGTGAACAGCAGATGAAAGAATCCTGCTAAAATCAGGAACCAATTTAAATGCTTTATCGCCTCTCTGATTTCTCTCTTCCCCTGAACAACAATGCAGCAACAGAGAATGCTCACGGGGAGAAAGGCAGGCAGAGCTCAAAAACAAAGCTTAAAGGAAAAGCCGGCACATCAAGCCAGCTGACCAAACACTTGTCCAGGTGTCCTCTCAAACAAAAGTTACTAGAGCACACCACTTTTGGCCCTTGCTCACTTCTCAGAATCAGGGACCCCATTCAGTTCCACCTGCCCTAAAGAGATATACAACGAATTTGAAATTCAGAAACTGTAAATTCCATCACTACTTGGCTTTGTGATTTTCAACAAGTTGCTCAGCTTTCTGGGCCTCTTATGTAAACAGGGAGGAAACACGCTGAAAGTGAAAAGCTTTACCAGAAAAGGCATCAGTATTGCTTTCCAGACTCATGTTACCTGTCATTTGGAGAACACACTTGAACTGAGATTGTCACCTTGTTCAGGTAGCCCTCCTTGATAATCAGCCCTGTGGATTCCTTTCTCCACAACCTCAGGATAGAGGACAACTATGTCCCTGACATTGAATTTTCCAAAGGTGGCTGTGTCAGCTGGGCCGGTTTGCTATAATTAGGAATCACACACAAATATAAATTTAATTCCTAAATCTACCTCATGGTAACTGTGTAACTTTGAACAAATCACTTTTAGCCTCAGTTTTCTCATCTGTAAAAGAATGATACAATGATCATAATGACCTTGAAGACTATTGTGAAAACTAAATAAGATCAAGAATATGAGTGTATTTTATAAGCAGTGAAGCACTGTGCAAATGTTAGCTATTAATATTTCTGACGCCAGGGGAAGCACAGAACTCGCCAGCACCACAACTAAAATATAAAAAAGGACTCCCCACACACATACTTATCCTAAAGTTATACACCCAAGAGAATTCATGGAAAGCATGAGGTGGATCCTTTGCAGTTATTCCCAGGCTTAGTCATACCTGCTAAAATATATGCAACAGTCACTTCAACTAATGGCTTCTACCTTCCTGGGTGACCTTGAACAATGCACTTCTCTCTCTCCAGGCTTCCATTTCCTGGCCTGGAAAATGAGCTGGGTGATCCCCAAGGTCTAGTGTTGTGAAATTCTGTGAGTGAAGTCCCACAGGGGAAAATAAGCACCTGATGTCACCAGGCTGAGCCAGGGAATACAGTGGCTGAGTCTAGGGAGCAAACACTGAGCATGACTTTAGGAAGAGAGAGAGAAAGAGAGAAGCAGAGGCACCCAGGAGAAACAGGTGGCAAGGATTCTAACTCCAAGTCTTCCCCTGACTTAAAGGAGTCAGAGGTGATCCCCTTGCCAAGTCTCCATTTCTCTGGCAATATAAAGGACACAATAATGACTACAACTGATTAGATGCTGACCACATGCCAGAAACTGCCCATGTGCTATCTCATTTAATCTCCCTCAAGGGAGGTGTTAAATATCCCCTTTTTACAATTGAAGCAATAAGACTTCGAAGACATTATACTAACACGAGATCTTAGAACTCAAAAATTGCAGAGCTGGAAGGTAGGTTTGGTTGCTTACAAAGCCCATGGGATTCTCCATTAGAGTATACTGGCAGACCCCTTAGAAAGATGCCATTCATCAGTAGCTTGCCTAATAAATACATTTCGTTGGAATCCAAAGAAGAAATAATATGCCCTTAGGGCTCTCCTCAGCTTCTCTGTCAACTCTCTTTGCCCCAAATCCTGCAGACATAGGAGGCTTGGTATCCTATATAAACATTCCTGCCTCCAGGAACAAGCTAGCTTCAAGCAAAAAGAATCAAGCTCATGAGACATCCCTCCCCCCACACATCCTACTCCTACTCCTACCCAGCTTGGACCACAGCTCCCCACAGAGCAGCTCTGGCCTCTTGTGGGATGCGGGTGTATTGGTTGTTGCCATGGTGATAGAAGAACATTACTGTCATGCACAGAGGAGCAGCACAGAGTGGGTCTCCCCTGCCTGGGAAACTCAGAGGATTCATCAGAGGTTGTTTTCTAGTTGCTTCCTCACACCACTTCATGGGTAAGTGAAAGAGCATCCTTTCCACTTAGCATTCAACCCACCCCAGGGACAGCGCTGAGCTTTTTGTACCGAGTGGGTGTAGAAGGCCTCTACTTCTGTTACAGTTCCTCTTCAAGGAGGTTCCTGCCAGGTGGTAGGAAGAGATATTTACAAGATGCCAGTGAATGAGCTGCTGTGTTTATAATCTCAGCTACACTTAGATTGTGAACCAATTAGATTTTTACTGTCAGATCCATGTGGGTTTATCCTCTGCCTCAGCTGCTTATTAGCAAAACAATCTCATGCAGTTCTTTAAAATGAGACTCAGTTTATTTATCTGTAAAGTGGGATCAATCATTCTTTGCAGGTTTTGAAGAAAATTAAGCAAGATCATGTACAAAACAGTGCTCAATACAATGCCTGGCACATATTCATGACAGCAATTTCTTTAAAGAAAGGAATATAGTGACACAGATGTTCTGGTTTGGAGACAAATATTTGAATCCTTGGTTTACCACTTAATAGCTTAATAGCTGTGTAATATTCTGAAGTCAATTTTATTTTGAGTCTCAGTTTCCTCAGGTGTAAAGAAGAGGTCATAATGAGATTCAGAGGCTCAAAACTTATTATGTTCTAAGTGAAGATTTATTTTGAAGACATGGTTATAATATCTGAGGATTTGTGTGAAAAAGACATCCACTTGTTTATTGGTGAAAGGCCATAAGGAATCAATGGCATTACTTCTTAGTATATCTACCCATTAAGAACCTTTCCTCCACCCCCACCCTTGACACCACATTGTATGAGTTCCTGCACAGCTGTCCCCAGGGAAAGTTTCCTTAGTGCCAGGACCAGCTCTGAGCAGATGGCCCCATTTCTTCTCTTGAAAACAGCCAGCTCCAGAGATCGGAGAAAAACTGTCATAGTCCAAGGTCAAACACTTGACTGTTGTTTTAATGAGTGTGATTCATCCTGAAAGCCCATCAGCATTTTCTCTCCATCCCCTCCCCTGAGCTCCAGAGTCTGCAGGACTCTTTACCAGGGCTGGAGGCCCTCTGAAGAGCTGAGACACCAGCTGCCTGGCTTGCCTGTCCCCTTTTCCTGATCAGGGGTGGGTTGGTTTTCCTATTCCTTGGTTTTTATCTTCTCCCTACACTGCCAGTGTCAAAAGAATGTCTTTTCTCATCTCCAAAATAGCATCTGGTCCATTTGAAGCAGGCTAGCAGTAGGCTTTCTGCCAGCATTCTCATTTCTTGAAGGATGGAAGGCATTCCCCCATCCAATTATCTAAAAGTCCTTTTGCCTGATGATTCAGCCAATCCCTCCATCATGAGCCAGTCCAGGGTATCCTAAAGTCACCTTGAACAGATAGATCATAGTGATCATTTCACACATTGCCTTGGATTCTTACATCTCTACAAGGTAAGACTCATGCTCTCACTTAAACAAAGGAGGAAACAGAAACTCTGAGGAGGAAAAGACTTCCCCAAGATCACACAACCTGTCACAGAAGAGCTGAGATTCAAACTCTAATTGAGTTTTAGGAGGAAGAGTTGAACACTCACTTGCCACTTGCTTTTCCTACAAGCCACAGTGAGTGAGCACTTTGGAAAGTGCTGGGGACTAGAGAGCATAACAGCCAAGGGTTCCAAAAAATTATCCCATATGTCATCCATCTCTAGTGTGCCTCCAAGCCTTTGGCCACGCTGTTCCCTCTACTTGAGATATCCTTCCCTATGCCTTGCAGCATGGCACAGTGGAACCACCACAGGCTTTGTGGTAAACAGAGCTATTTTAGAATCCTCACTGTACCATTTGCAGATCTATGCTCTCAGATAATTCATCTAATATCCCTGAGATTTTCTTCTTCCTTAGGACTATCTACCTCATAATGTTGTCATGAGGATTTGAGCAAAAATGGTCTAGCATGGTGCATGGTAGTTACCAGGGGCTCGTGACTACAACCAGTCCTTCCAAATGCAGCTCAGGCACCACAGCTTCAGTGAAGCCCTCCCTGACTATGCCGCCCTCCTCCATGCCCTAATATTCATTTTTTTCTTTCTTCATTCAACAAATACTTAAAATAGATAAATAATGCAATTGTAGTACTCAGCACATGGTATTGTAATTATGGGGTCATGTTCTGTTTTCCTTCATTAAACTGAGATCTTTCTGAAGGCAGAGATTTCAATGGAATCATCTTTGAATCCAGAATGCCTTATCTAGGGCCTGGCAGGAGAAAGGAAGGGTGGAAGAAAGAGAGATGAAAGAATAAAAGGCAGAAGGAAAAGAAAATAAGGCCAAAGACTGCTTATGAAACCTGCTCAAAAACAAACAAACAAATCGACCCCTCAGTATCCAGGCAGACAGGAAAAGCACCTGTTTCTTCCCCAGCCTGTTCTGCAAAAGCCTCTCAATTCCCCCCATTGACAGGAGCCAACAACAGGATGGGAATATCAATGACTGTCTGAATAGGAAGCCTCAGATGAGCCCCGCATGGAGAGCAGAGACAGGCAAGTGGAGAGTGCTAAGGCGCAGCTGCAGGAAGGAAAATTCTGTCTGTGCAGCCGCGGGGGATAGACAGCCGCCCGGACCTGGCAACAGCGCGGCTCTTGACGGAGCTCCGCCCACCTCCAGCGACTGCGGCTGCATCCAGGCAACTGCTCCGCCTGGCCTGTGATGAAGGCAACTACCGAATGGGCAGGAGGACGTGACACTCGCCCAGGTGAGGGCCTGGGCCCACAATAGCTCTACAGAGCTGGAGCTTGGACAAAAAAGCCTTAGACAACATACCAGGGAGGAGAAGATGAAGGTCTTCTTTCTCCCTGCTCCCCAAACAGTGCCCCTACCCACCACCAAATCATCTGAGGGCCTTTTATAAAATCCCATCCTAGGATCACCTGGGTGGCTCAATCGGTTAAGCATCCTACTCTTGGCCTAAGTGTTACATTTGTAAATTTACACTTCTTATAGTTGCTTCTACTGGCATTCTTTCATTTTCTGGTACTTGACTATGAGCATATAAAAATGATTCCTTTTAAAGGATAGAATCAGCTCTCAAATTCAATAACTCAAATGAGGAAGTGAGCAAGATCAGGATGGAGAAAACTTACGAGAATAGTTTGGTTGTATGAGATGTGTTTGGGATAATTTCTGCAATTGTAACACAAGCTCTTGTTTCATAATATGGACCCTACTCTGGAAAACTCAGTGTTAAATCAACCAACCACATCTTCCTTGATGTGAATAAATAGCAGAAAGATTCCTACTGAAATGTTCTATTGTAATATGCAATAAAATATTCAAATATCCAAAAAAATTAAAAAGCATCTGACTCTTGATCTCGGCTCAGGTCTTGATCTCAGAGTCCTGAGTTAAAGGCCCATATTGGGCTCTACACTGGGAAAAAAAAAAATCCCATTCCAATTCCACCATTCTTCCTTCAAATTGCTCATTTCCTAGCCTTCCTTGAACTGGTCTACTATCATCTGCATCTGCTTTATGGGCAGATGACATGCTGTCATACGTCTGTGCCTTTACTGATGTTCTTCCCTCTTCTGGGAAAGCACCCTGTCTATTCTTTGCCCTGTTGGGTCAGTTTCCCAGAAGCAGACCCTGAAACTAGAATCTGAGTGCAAATACTTTGCTCAGAGGTGATACCCAGGAAGCTCCAGTAGGGACATGGACAAGTGAGACCAGGAAGGGAAGAGAGCTAAGAAAAAATACATTACTAAGCAGATTACCACTTTGGGTGGCTGGGGCCCAATCCAACTCAGCAACCCTGGTAGCTATTGTAAAACGTATCTTCGGAGTTACACTCAACAGGTGAGAAAACTAGGGCAATTATCTGCCAAATCCCTTTCAAGATTAGTTGAGTGCACCCCTGGGAGCATCAGCTACCCCAGCAGCCTGCAAGAGCCAGGCATATCTGTTCACCAAAGTTAGTGCTCAAGTAGAGAGTTACAGAATACTAGTACCACCTGCTACCCTTGTCAAACTAGTTCTCATCTTTCGAGGCCCAGTTTAAAAGCCAATACTGCTAAGCCCAAATAAATTTCACAACCCCTTCCCTGCATTCCCAGAGCACATTGATCTTAACTCTATTGACTATTTAAGCTAGTTCATTAAGGTGAATTTCTGCCTTTTGTTCCGACTCAACTGTGAGCTCCTCTAGGACAAAAACTGTGACTTTATTCATCTCAGTGTCCAGAGCCCCAGCACAGGATGGCACATAGATAACAAGTGCTCATTAAATATTAATGTTGGTTGAGAATGCTAATAAACATTGACAAACTCCAATGCCAGCCCAAGATTCCATTTTCCTAAGAGGATACAAATCCCTATTTCCTTTCGAAGAGAAAAATCACATCTTTAGAAAGTGTAATACTGAATGCTGCATCAATTCCCTCAAGGTGACCATTTGTCAGGACCAGAGAAAAATCTACCTCAGCTTGAAGCAGCATAAGCTTTAATTTGCCATATTCCACCCTAGCGTGGACACTTTACAGTGGATGAAAAGACATTCAATTCATATAGATTTGTAGCTGCTTATAATATATATAACATCATTAACCTGTTTTAGTATTCATGGTACCCATTCTAGAAGAGATTAGGTGAATGGGTAGCGTATTCACTCGGCCAGAACCCTCAAAGGCCATCTCTGTCTCAAGGGGTCTAGGTCTTGTCTGCAAGCTCACAGCAAGAACTGGAACCCAAATCAAATAAGATATAATGTTTCTCAAGATAGCCTGAGGAAATACTGCCACAGTGGAGATTTTAAATTGTTGCCAAAAGAACATCCAGCTAGAATACACAGAGGAAGGGAACAAATATTTATAAGAGCAATAAAAAAGATAGATTATCCATCAATAAACTTTAAAAGATATATTCAAAATCTATTTGAAAAAAAAGTAATGTTACTAAGGGACACCAAAGTACCCTTAAAAAAAAAGAAAGCTATATCTTTTTCTTGAGTCAGAAGATTCAACATCAGCGCAGCCCCGGTGGCGCAGCGGTTTGGTGCCGCCTGTAGCCCGGGGTGTGATCCTGGAGACCCGGGGTCGAGTCCCACGTCAGGCTCCCTGCATGGAGCCTGCTTGTCCCTCTGCCTGTCTCTCTCTCTCTCTCTGTCTCTCATGAATAAATAAAATCTTAAAAAAAAAAAAAAGAAGATTCAACATCATAAAGATGTCATTTCTCCCTAAATTTATCTTTAATTTAATGCAATTCCAGTAGAAAAGATACTGACAGATTTGGGGCGGGGCGGGGGGAACCTAGACAAGCTGACTTTGAAATTGATATAGAAAAGCAAGCAAAGAGGTGACTGGCTCATTCAGTCAGTAGAACATGTGACTCTTGATCTCAGGGTCATAAGTTTCAGCCCCACATTGGATGTAGAGATTACCTAAAAATAAAATCTTAGAAAAGAAAAGAGCAGGAATAGATAGGAGAATTCTGAAAAGGAAGAATAGAAAGAGTGACTAGCTCTACCAAATATTAAAACACGGTATTGAGCTGCAATAATTTAAACAATGTGGTACTTATACATCAAGAGACAGATCAATAAATAGGAAACTCATAAACAAGCTAAATATATCCAGAAATCTAGTATAGAATAAGTGTGGCATTTCAAAGCAATGGGGAACAAGATTATTCAATAAACATTGTTGGAATAACTTGAAGATATCAAGTTAGATTGGATCCATATCTCACACGTTACATCAAAAAATTTTCATATGGATCAAAACCAAAACAGTAATAGAAGAAAATGTAGGGTGTTTTGTTTTATAATCTTGGAGTAAGGAAGAACTAAGAATGACATATCTCCGTTATAAAATTTTAAAAATTGATAAATTAGACTGCCAAAACATTTCTTCATGGAAAAAAACCTTCACATATTGAAAAGGCAAAAAGACAAACTGGGAAAAATACTGGCAATTCATACCACAGGCATAAGACTAATTCTCTTATAATTAAAGCTTCTACATTATCAGTAAGGGGAAAAAAAACAATTCTACAGCAAATAGGTAATAGACATGAAAGAAAAAATATAAATGACTTCTAAACCTCCTGCATTTTAAACAAGAATTCAATGGAGTAAATTTCAAGATCAAATTGGCTCTATTCAATGATTTATGGATCAAGGCATCATCCCATCAAGCAATATAAAGAAGCTCTGCTGAACTGTAGAAAAGGAAGGTTTTTTAAGTTTTAATTTAAATTCCACTTAGTTAACATAGTGTAATATTAGTTTCAGGTGTACAAAATAGTGATTCAGCATTTCCATATAACACCTGGCACTCACCACAAGTGCCCTCCTTAATCCCCTCATCTTTGTCACCCATCTCCCCTCCCACTTCCCCTCTAATAACCATCAGTTTGTTCTCTATGGTTAAGAATCTGTCTCTCATTTTGCCTCTCTCTCTCTCTCCCTTTTTTTTCCCCTTTGCCTTTTGTTTTCTTAAATTCCACATATGAATGAAATTATATATTTGTCTTTCTCTGACTTATTCCATTTAGCATTATACCCTCTAACTCCATCCACGTGTTGCAAATGGCAAGATTTCACTCTTTTTTATGGCTGAGTAATAGTCCATATATAAAAATATAGATTTATATATGTGACCACATCTTCTTTATCCATTCATCAATCGATGGACACTTGGGCTCTTTCCATAATTTGGCTATTGTAGACAATGCTGCTTTAAACATTAGGGCGCATGTATCCCTTTGAATTAGTATTTTGGGGACGCCTGAGTGGCTCAGTGGTTGAGCGTCTGCCTTTGGCTTAGGGCAAGATCCTGGGGTCCGGGATCGAGTCCCACATCGGGCTCCCTGCAGGGAGCCTGTTTCTCCCTCCACCTATGTCTCTGCTTTTCTCTCTCTCTCTCACTGTCTGTCTCTCATGAATAAATAAATAAAATCTTTTTAAAAAATGAATTAGTATTTTGTATTTAGGTAAATCATAGGGTAGTTCTATTTTTAACTTTTTGAGGAAACTCCATACTGCTTAAGGAAAAGTTTTTAAAGATTTTATTTATTTGAGAGAGAGAGAGAGAGCAAGAGAGAGCATGAGAAGGAGGGAGAGGGAGAAGCAGGCTCCCTGCTGAGTAGAGAACCTGATGCGGGGCTCAATCCCAGGACCTTGAGATCATGACCCAAGCCAAAGGTAGATGCAAAACCAACTGAGCCACCTAGGCACCCCTGTTAAAGAAAAAAAATTTTAAGGCAGAAAGGGAGCAGGTAAAAGAACTTAGCAAAGAATGCATTGTTTCAGGCAAAGTCACCCTCCTAAGGGGAATGAAAAGGGTCTATTGGGCAGATTATCTCACTAGTTCTGACCAGGTGATTCCCTGTTGACTGCTTAAGGATTACATTTCTGGGGTGCCTGGCTGGCTCAGTTGGTAAAGTATATGGTGCTTGATCTGAGGGTTGTGAATTCGAGCCCCATGTTGGGTGTCGAGATTATTTAAATAAATAAATAAATCTTTTTAAAAAAAGCTTACATTCCTGGAGGATTGAAACTGCAACTATTTTAGGTATTAAGTCTCGGTTTGCTGACATGGGGTCTAGCACAAGTGACTCCATTTTGGACCTGCTGTCTTCTTTTCTAACATGCTTATCAGTTAACTGGGTGATGGGAAATAACTGTATGTTCTTTTTATCTCTAAATTTTATGCCATCTGCCTATGTTACCTAACTTTCAAAAAAATTCAAGTTAGAAAGAAGAAAGTCATTTTTTAGTAATAATCGATTTGACCCTGGGTACTAGCTGATTGGGTAACTGTGGGCATCCAAGGGATACATAGAAAAACAAATGAAGTTGGTAACTAAGGGAGTTAAAAACAGGGTAGGGGAGCTTAGTGAGGTAACCAATCATCTGGAGCTTGGTGTTCAAGCTCTATTTTATGCTAGTTATGTGACTTTAGCAATTGACTTCATTCTATGGCCCTCAATTTTCTAATCTGTGAAATGGAAACAATTATAGTAATTATCTCATTGGGTTTTTCTGAGGTTCAAAGAAGGGATGCATGAAAAATGCTAGGACAATATCAGGCATATAGTAAATGCATAAAGAGCACCTTGCATGTGCCTCGAAGAGAGTGTATGTCACAGCTTAGTGCCTGTGCAGGATAAATACAAGATCCTACATCTCTGATTTCCTAACCTTGACACCTATGAGGCCGTGTCTACATTTCTCGCTGACAGCCACAGTCATCTCCTTTTATCTCAGACCCATAAGAAACAAATACCTCAAATCCTTTTCTGCAGTTATTCTCTTTCTTTCCTAAAGCCTCTGATACCTAAGAATTACAGATTTCTGTTGACTTGCACAGGGCTCACTGGCCCTGAATTCTCCTGGAAAATTCCATTAAGGCTCCAAATATTCTAATCTATAATTACGGCTCAATTGGGCTCATGATAAGAATTCAATGTGTGCAGTTTGCACTATGCTATGCTGTTCCACCCCTGGTCCTTTCAATGAGACTATCCCACCCACATACCACATTCTTGCCAGAACTTAAAAGCAAGCTATAAATGGTAGCTGATACCTTAGACAATCCCTCAAGGCCAGTCAATCCTCCCTGCTATCTAATCTGCCTACCCAATCTATCTCCTAGGTCTGAACTCCTGGCTCCATTCCCAGACTTTGATCCCTGCCTCTGGCCCCTTCTGGGTTTTTGTATTTTGTCTCTCCTTTGGACTTTAGACCTTAGGGCTTCTGAATAATTTTTCATTTGCATAACCATTAGGATAGTTAAGGACTGTACCTTTGTTTCTTCATTAAGGGGGACTCAGATAAGGCTGGCCCCCTACAAGTTTGCCTCTACTGCATCCCCCCTCCATTACAGAGCTCTTGGCCCAGACTTCATGCTGCTCTTCTCCCCTGGGTACCATCCTTAATGCTCTATTCTCAGTTCACCATCATCAGTACCCAAAAGACCCCAGCTGATAAAGTTTGAGAATAAGTCTAACATCCATCTTCACCATGGATTTTCCAAGGAGTTCTGAAAACCTGCAATGTCTCCAAGACCCTGTGGAAATTTTTAATTGCATAATCTGTATATCATCCTATTCCCCCACCTGATCTTGGGTACTTTTTCCCAAACTCCATCCATATGGCTGCCATGTTTCACATGACTCATTTTCTTGACTGCAATTCATTGGCTCACCTAACCCAGGCTAACCCAATCAAAGTCTTTCTCTGGGAGTTTTTTTTTTTTAAATAACTAAAGAATAATAACTAGTCTCAATGAGGGTGGTAACTATAAGGCAAAAATGCAAGACTTATTCAAAGCCCTTTTTACCACCTGTGTCAGTTCAGATCTTCTGAAAAGCAGATACCAGGATGGGATTAGATATGGAAGATATTTCTTAAAGAAACACCTGTGGGGTATAGAGGGAAGGGAGCAGGAGTAGGGCAGCAGGAGCCTCAGAGCGCAATGCAGAACTGACACCTATGAAAGGACAGAGGGAAGGAAGGAGGATTGGTTAGGAAGAGCCTTAGACCACAGCACAGTTCTAAGAGAACTTGGCCAGGCCCATCGGGAGTTGTCAAGCCAAAACTGCATTAGAGGCATAGACCAGCATTAGCCTCCCCACCATGCTTAGTTATTGGCTGGAAATAATTGGGGGAAGCATGGCCTCAGCAAAATGCTATTGTGGGTCCACAGGAGTGGACGAGGTTCTTCAGTCAACTTTGCTCCCTATAACAAACTCTCTTAAAGGAGTCTGTTATTTCAGTACTTTGAGAAACAGACACTAAAACAGGATTGAATGTGCAAGGATTTTATTGGGCAAATCACCAGTCAGAGAAAATGGAAAGGGAGGCAGAAAGGCTGAAAGAATCATTAGACTATAGTGCAAGTCTGACTTCAGGTGACAAAGAAAGGAAAAGTAGCAACCAAGACTAGGAGCCAGTCCAAGGAAGGTTTGACAAGGCGGTAGGGAAATCATCAAGCCAAAAATCAATCATCAAAGCGTTCTTGTCTTCTTAGAAGGAGCCTGACATTTTCAGTCACTATCTTGGAGCAACCCAAGGGGATCATAGCCTTGCAGCAAATAGAAGAAATGAATTTCAGCAGCTGGGACCTTTGGTCAGTGACTTCTCTGTAGCTTCGGGTTTCTCAGGCTCAAACTCATGATCACCTCAAGGAGATCTGGGTGGTGCATTTACATAACCTTCAGCACCACCATACACAGAGAAAGCTGGTTGGCATTAAGAATGACATCAACGGGACACCTGGCTTGCTCAGTGGTTGGGTGCCTGCCTTCAGCTCAGATCGTGATCCCAGGATCCAAGATCGAGTTCTGCATCGGGCTCCCTGCAAGAAGCCTGCTTCTCCCTCTGCTAGTGTCTGTCTCTCTCTCTCAGTCTGTGTCTCTTTCATGAATAAATAAATAAATCCTTTAAAAAAGATGAATGACCTCAAAGGGGTGCCTGGATAGCTCAGTCGGTTGAACAGCTGACTTCAACTCAGGTCATTATCTCGGTCCTAATATGGAGCCCTGCTTTGGGCTCCCTGCTCAGCAGGGAGTCTGCTTGTCCCTCTTCCTCTCCCTCTGTCCTTTCCCCTGCTCATACTCTCTCTCTCAAATAACTAAATAAAATCTTTAAAACAATGAATGACAACAACATAACTAAGAAAAAAGACATAAAGAGAATCCTGGCACTGAACTTCTGATGTCACTTTTTCCTGAAATGCAGATTCCCCTGCCTTTTCACATCATTTAGCTGTTCATCTTTTCCTTAATAAGCCAATAAGTTCCTCTTTCTGCTTACATTCATTTGAATTGGGTTTCTGCAACCAAAAGAATCCTGATTAATACAGACCTAGGGACACCTGGGTGGCTCAGCGGTTGAGTGTTTACCTTCAGCTTCAGCGGTTGAATGTTTGTCTGGGGATCAAGTCCCGCATCAGGTTCCCTGCGAGAAACCTGCTTCTCTCTCTATTTCTCTGCCTTTCTCATGAATAAATAAATAAAATCTTTAAAAAAAAAAAAAAAAAAAAACAGACCTAAAGGAAACAAACTGGTAAAATTTCAGTACTGTCACCAGTCATTAGAGGAAATGTTTTTGGTGATGGAATTCAAATCAAGTTAACTCACAGAGCCTGGGTATAAAGAACGTACAGATTAATGAGATTGATATGGGTATGCCCTATAACAATTTGAATTGTATTTGATGGATAAATGGCTGCTTTTTTTAAAATTTTTTTTAACTTTTATCTATTTATGATAGAGAGAGAGAGAAAGAGGCAGGCGCCCTGCACCGGGAGCCCAAGGTGGGATTTGATCCCGGGTCTCCAGGATCGTGCCCTGGGCCAAAGGCAGACGCCAAACTGCTGTGCCACCCAGGGATCCCTAAATGGCTGCTTCTTTACTAAACTATGAATTCTTTAAGAGCAGGAACATGCATTAGATCTCTGATGTCTGAGCATGTGTAATGGTACCAGGCACATAAGGCTTAATAAATGATTGTTGAATAAGTGAGACAGACCCCTGCTTTCAAGGAGCTCCTACTCTAGCAGCAGGAACAGATGTATAAACACTCTGATTACAATTACAATACAATTACAATAAGTATTAGAATTACATGCAAAGTGCTATGGAATCCACAAGCACAAAGAACATTCAGTTCTGCCTCAAGGAATCCAGAAATATTTACAATCAAGCTGACTTTATGGAATAAAGAAGGGATGCCTGGGTGGCTCAGCGGTTGGGCAGCTGCTGTTGGCTCAGGTCGTGATCCGGGGATCTGGAATTGAGTCCTGCATCGGGATCCTGCGAAGAGTCTGCTTCTCCCTCTGCCTATGTCTCTGCCTCTCTCTCTCTCTCTGTTTCTCTCATGAATAAATAAATAAATCTTTAAAAAAAAATAAGGGATAAACAAGATCACCACTGAGAGAAGGAAGAAAGTTCTTGCTAGGCAGCAGGAAAAGCATCTACAAAAAGATGACATAAAAGCATGAGGAACTTTCAGAAACAGCAAATAGAAAAAAAAAAAAAAGAAAGAAAGAAACAGCAAATAGACTTTAATTTGGCCATGAGCCCCTGTGTCTTAAGAAACTGAGTTGTATTCTTGGGTGAGTAGCCAACACTTAGAAATGGCCTGGAATATAGTAGGAGCTCAATGCGCTTTTTATTTAGATTTTTTTCCACTGCTTATTAAGTTTTAATGAACATATAACATATAAGTTTAAGCAACATATTGGTTGGATATACTTACATATTGCAAAATGATTATGATATCATTAGCTAACACCCTTGTCACATCACATAATTACCATTTCTTTTCTGTTGTAGAACATTTAATATCTACTCTCTCAGCAACTTGCATTATATAATACAGTATTATTAATTATAACTGCTATACTGTTCAATGAATTTTTTGGTAGTATTTCAAAGTGGCTGAAGCATGGTGTTGTATGAAGTATAGCTGGAGGAATTATATGTTCTCATTCATTTGGGGAATATAAATAATAGTGAAAAGGAATAGAAGGGAAGGGAGAAGAAATGAGTAGGAAATATCAAAAAGGGAGACAGAACATAAAGACTCCTAACTCTGGGAAATGAACTAGGGGTGGTGGAAGGGGAGGAGGGAGGGGGTGGGGGTAAATGGATGAGGGGCACTGAGGGGGGCACTTGACAGGATGAGCACTGGGTGTTATTCTGTATGTTGGCAAATTGAACACTAATAAAAAATAAATTTATTATTATAAAAAAAAAGTATAGCTGGAGGAAATAAAGCTAAACAAGCAAATTCAGACCAAGTGGTAATAAATAATAATAAAATTAAATGTAAAGGGGCACCTGGGTGGCTCAGTCAGTTGGTTATCTGATTCTTGATTTCTGCTCAGGTCATGATCTCAGGGTCATGAGATCAAGCCCTGTGTCAGGCTCTGCACTGGGTATGGAGCCTGCTTAAGATTCTCTCTCTCCATCCCCCCACCCCATCTCTTCCCTGACTCTCTAAAAAATTTTAAATTTAAAAATCAACAATATAAAATAATAATAATAACAATAATAAATAATAACAACACTACATGATTGATGTGTGCCAGGCCCATGCTGAAAACTTCACATGCATTATCGTACATAATCTTAACCTTATGAAATTGGCATTATTATAATCCCCCCCTTTTTTTTTTACCATTGAAAATATTGTTGCTCAGAAAGTGAATAGCTTCACCAGGTCAAATAGGAAGGATGGGGCAGAGCTGGGATTCAAACCCAGCTAATTCCAGAGGCAGAGCTCTTCACCACAACATTGCCTCCCTTGCTAAGGAGTATTAATTGATTCTGAGGCAATGGGGAGTCACCAGAGCCACTTGAGATCTGTGTGATGCCCTTAAGCCACACTGCATCAATGACCGCTTTCTCTATTCTCTAGTATGCAGAGTCTGAGAAGTGGGCTGAGGTATAGCCAGAGTGACATGACTACATTGGATGGGGCGGAGCCAAATGAAAATTAGGAATGAGATTGGGGGTAGATGCCAGGAAATGATCTTAAAGGTACTCTTAACCCAAGTACTGAGAACTTGTCATATGCCAGGCCCTGTGTTTGGCACTTCCGTTGCATCCTCTTGTCCCATCCACCTGTACGTAATTCCACCATAGGCATGAGGATTCTGAAGCCCAGAGAAGTGTAGGGTCTCTCCCTAAATTCCCTTAGCTAGTTAGTAGCAAAGCAAGGATTCTAACCCAGGTACTTCTGACTCTTAAACCTATACTCGTTTCATAGCAGAAGACTGTTTATCTCCAGTTTTTATCTTAATCAACTCATCCTTCTTTCCCATCCTGGCCCTGTAACAACAAGAGACAACTATATCCAAGGTTTGAGGGATTATGTCAAACCCTTGGTTTCACCAACTACATAAATGCCTGTTAGTGGTCAGCGCCTTGCCTATTTTGTCAGACTTTTCTCTCTGATCAGCTGTGTTGATAGGTCTGTCACTTAGGTTTGTCACACAGAGAGGTCTGTGTCAAGCTGAGCCACAATCTAAGGTAAGATGCCTTAGAAAGGATTTTACCTGTGAGTTTAATTGGGGAAATTCCCAAATATTAATATCTTTCACTAGGTTCCTCAGAGGAGGAATCACCCTCTTTCCAAATCTCTCATTGATGAAATAGCTCTCATCTCTGTTTTAAAATCTGAAGCTCTGTTTAAATGTGTTCTTTAAAGCTATGCTCTGATAAACTTAGATCTATCACTGAAAGCTCTCCAGCTTAAAAAAAAATGGTAACAACTTCTAAATAAGCTGTCAGAAAATGTGGTAATTGGAGAAAAATTAGTTCGAAGCATCAGTGTGACCATGCCATTACGTAAACTGTTTCTCCTTCTGCTTCACCCAGAGGTGACAAAGGACCCCTGTAGGAAAAAGTGTGTGGCGGAGACTTCTCTAGCCAAACAAGAGTGTTAAGAATGACAAATGAGGCTGTTCCACTCCTGATCTCTAACAAGAGAGGAATGTATGTGAACCAGAGAAGATGCTGAGAATTGAGAAGTCTCTGTAAGAATGTTTAATGTCAACCTTGCTTGCCACATGTCCAGCATGGATAAGCTCCAGGAGGATTTACTGCTAGGACAGATTCAGAGTGTTTCAAAAATATCATCTAACCAGCAGCCAAATCAATTCTCAGTTCTGGTGCTTCCTCTCTTGCCCCACCTGGCAGCAACTCAGGTTAAAAGCTAAAGCTGGGTAGTGGGAGTGGAGAGACTTGCTCAGGGTCAGGAAATAAGGAAGTGTCAGATTAAGGGCTTTTTCTCCAGGCTCATTGTGATTCTGCTGCATATCTACACTGTATTTGTAGGCCATCTTAGTGAAAAAAAATCAGGTCTGTTTCATGTTGTCTTTATCTGTATTCAAAACAAAAATTTATCACCAACTCTGAGAGTCCTCTTTTAGTCTAAAGTAATTCTTCAACAAAGTATTTTGAGAGATTTGTCATTCAGGTTCTCAGACTCCCTATTTTTTCTTATCTTTTTCCTTATTCCTTTTCTCCTGCCCCAAGACTCATCTTAGTCTGCTCCTATTCCCCTGCTTAGTTCCCTCTCCCCAGTTAAAAACTCTCTCAAGGAAAGAGTGTACGCGTATCCACACTGGAATGCTTGAGCAACTGCATTTTAACAAGGTTATAAGAATGGCCTAATACTTAGAGGAATTAATATTTAATGGTAGAACCTCAGAGACCATCTCTAATGGGGGAACGCATATCTTGGGGAAAACAGTCTTCCCAGGGCTTTCAAAGTCATACCAATAGGGAACCACTAATATGCATTATAAATCAGATCCATTTCACCAACTTTATAGATTTGGCTGGTTGCACTAAAAGGCAGTGTGGTGCATTCCTGGACCAGGAATCACCTGAACCTTTCTTTCCTTATACATAAGCTTTAGAAGACGTATCTTATATTCTCTTATTTGACATTCTAGAATTCAGAGGTAGATTTTTCGGTAGTTTTGTAAGGAGTCAGACCTGGATGAGCGTGTCATGTCACTTACCATCTGAGACAACTTGATGAATCATTGAACCTCACTCACTAAGCCTTATTTTCCCCATCTATATAATGAGAATTAAAATTACTTACCTCAGTATTACACTAAGCAAAATAAGTCTGACAGGAAAAAAACAAATACTGTATGATTTCACTTATATGTGGAATTTTTAAAAAAACAAAACAAACAAAACGAAACTAACAGTTACAGAGAATAACTGGTGGTTTCCAGAAGGGAGGGTGGATGGAGGAGTGGGCAAATAGCTGAGGGGATCAAGAGATACAAACTTCCAGATATAAAATAAATAAATCATGGGAGGGACATCTGGGTGGCTCGGCAGTTGAGCATCTGCCTTCGGCTTGGGGCTTGATCCCAGGATCCGGGATCGAGTCCCACATTGGGCTCTCTGGGAGGAGGCTGCTTCTCCCTCTGCCTGTGTCTCTCTGTCTTTCTCTCTGTGTGTGTTTCTCATGAATACATAAATAAGTAAATCTTTAAATAAATAAATAAATAAATAAACATACAGCATGATGACCTACAGTCAATAACATTGTATTGCAAATTTTAAAGTTGCTAAGAAAGGAAATCTTAGAGGTTCTCATTACAGAAAATTTTTTTATAATTTTGTATGGTGACAGACGATAACCAGACTTATTGTGGTGATCATTTGTCAGTGTATACACATGTCAAATCATTATGTTACACACCTGAAACTAATATAATGTTAAATCTCAACTATATTTCAATAAAAATAAAATAAACGTACATATCTCAGAGTGTTATGAGAAATTCAATGAGCTGTGTGGTGCATGAAAGAGCTCAATAAGTATTACCTATTATCATTGCTTTCTGTTAAAGGGGGATCACTTCTTCCTCAGCTAGCTGCCTGTCACCAGATAGTTGGATAGTCTTTTAATAAAGCTTGGGGATGAACCTTCCTTTAGTTTTACTGAATTCTCCAACCTAACTTCAGAGAGAAAATTATGTCCAAAACAATTAGAAGTCTATTGAAAAGAAGGAAAATGATTTCTTTCTTAAACAAATGTAGCTTTAATATTCTAATTTCTCACCCTAGCACTTATGAGTCACTAAAATTAATTGGGTTCGGTATTGAAAGAAACACATTATCCCCCTTATGTTTTCATAATCAGCTCCCTGGAAACTATTTTTAAAGAGAAATCAGTATGTCACACCTGGTCAGCATTATACTATGATTAGTTCTTAAATTAACAAGGAGGAAAAAATATCATATTTTATTAAGTCTTTGTGGAAATGCTGTTGGATTCCAGCAACTGAATAGTTTGTAATAATTCAGCATTGGATCATACCCAAGCAACTATTCAACTAAAGAGTGTATATTTATCCAAAGTTAAAGATGCTTATCATATTTTAAAATACTTCCTTACTTACATGGGCTCCTTACAGTAGCATTGATTTCTTTTCTATTCCCTCTTTAATGCACAATTAAATGAAACTTCTTTACGAGAAATGTAGATCCACAAAAAAGAAAATCCCCCAAACTCTGCCATCTAGTTACCCAAATCAGAAACTTAGAATTCATTCTTGACTTTACCACATATCAGAACCATTGCCTAATCTTGTCAATTCCATCTCCTTCATAATTCTAGAATCTGGAATCTCTCCATTCCCACTGCCATTAATCTAAGATCAAGCCCTCATCCTGTCTGACTTAGGTCCTTTCTACTCCAAATGTGATCCTGGACCAGCAGGATTTGCATCACTTGAGAACTTGTTAGAAAGGCAGAATTGTAGCTCACCCCTCGTCCCCAGCCAGATCTACAGAATCAAGATCTGCATTTTGATAAGATCCCTGGATAATTCATACATACCTTGGAGTTTGAAAAGCACTGCACTAGACCAGCTCAGGAGTGAGGCCTTAGATTCTGCATTTCTAACAAGCTCCCAGCTGATGCTTGATGTGCTTTCCATAGAAAGCACTTGTAACAGCTCCTCATTTGTTTCCCTACCCCCAGCTTGGGAAAATTGGAAGAAGTTCAAATCCTATCCACATTTAGCCAACAAAAGAATCTTTCTAACATATATTTGATAATGTCACTTCTCTATTTAAAACCCTTCCTCAGTGGTCCCTAGCATGGACATTCATTTTAGTAGCAGTAGTAATTATAGTAGTTGTTGCTGCTGATTTGGATTTGCATAATTTTGGAGAGGGAATTTGGTTGATTCTCTTTCCAGTTTGGGAAATCTTCTTTCTAACACTTGGTAGAAGGCAAAGTGGCCTCCCAATGTAGAAGCTGAGAATCGAGATATGTTCTCTGTCTCAAACTTTCTAACAACTAGAGAACTGGGCATGTGACCTAGTTTGGCCAAGCTGAGGTACCCATTTGGGATTTTGAACCTGGAGTTGATACGAAAAGAAACAGAGTAGCAGCCCCAACACCCAATTTCGAGGGGTGAAAGTGGCAGAGGTATCCCGGGCTGCAGGTATATAGGCTGTGCAACCTGAAATGTCCAGTGTTCAGCAATGAGAGTGGCAATGTCCCCAACAGTCTGGTTCCAAAGTTGATTTTGTCTGTGTTTCTGGCTATATCACTTCCTTATGTTCCTGCCCACTTTTCAATCCTGGATCCCTAGCCTTGCTGGCAATTCAGGGAGGTATCCAGTGTCTTGTCAATTACTTCTTTTCTTGCTTGTGTAATCCAGACTCAGTTTCTGTTGTTTGCAGCTAAGACCCCCTGATAGGTAAGGCTAACCAGCCTTGAAAGTCAAGTCTAAAGTCCTTAAACTTTAGCCTTCTTTATTTTTGTATTAGTAAAGATAATGGTATCTGTTGAAACACATCAAATCTCAGCTTAACACAACAGATTATTTTTTGTGTAATGTACTCCAACATTTATGTTCCTGATTGACAGGTGGTTCTTTAAGAAACCAAGTTCTTTCTATCTTAAAGATCTCACATCTCCAGCATGGCCTCCAGATGGTACTCTGCATCAGGCTGGTGAAGTGGAGAAAAAATGTACCAATCTTTATCTGTGATTACAATTAGATATAAGAGCAGACAAGACTTTGGGGCTGGTGGCTGGGTAGAGAAGGGTAATAGAAAGTAGGGCAGGAGATCTGGAAGCATATGGTAGAAATCTGACTATCTCAGTCAAGGGTTCTTTAAAACACAAATAACAGATTTCTTTTCAAAACCATCTTAACCTGGCTAAAAGAAAGGAAAGAAATTTATTTTAAGAATAGAGTAATCTATGATGAGCACCTATTGTATCTATTGCCTTATATCCAGTCCTACTTCCTTTAAGGAGTGTTTCTTTGAGGAGCTACTTTTCTCCTCTCAGTCTATGTGATTTGAGTAGAACTGACTCCAACCCCTGGAATCATGTTTGGCCAATTATGCATTCCATCTCCTTGAACATAGTGATAGCTTCAGAGTTGGGCATGTGACCCAAGCCAGCCTATGACTCAACGGTGAGAACTTTTGGGAAAGAGACACTCTCGGCAGAGATGAAACCTGAATAATCTGTGCCTGGTGCTTCTTTCTGGCAGCTATCTTTCTACCATGGAAATTGCCTACTTGAAACTGACACCAGCACGAAAGAAAGAAGATCCAAAGAATAGAGACGAGTTCCTGACAACATTGAGCATATTGAATCAAGGTAAGCCTGAACCCAGTGTTATTCTTAGAGTCAGTGGATTGATTCTTTTTCATTTAAGCCAGGAGGAGTCAGATTTCTATCATTTATATCTAGAGTCATGACTAACACAGGCAAGAAGTCTAACTGGGAAATCCAGGGAGTCTCTCTCATCTTCTCCTTCTCCAGAGCTTCATTCACCTATTTCTTTCTATGTGCTTGCCACATTATTTTTCTATACAGAATTTCTATCTTTGTGTGTATCTAATCATTAATGACCACCCCATAGCTCCCAAGTTTACATACAGATGTTATCAAACATCTCAAATTCAATTCTCAATTTCTAAGCGAGAGAATCTGAGTGATTCAAACTGGATCAGATGTCCAATCCTAATCTAATGAGCTGAGGCTCAAGAGGCTTTTGCATTTCATATAACTCTCTTAGACCTCAATTTCTTCATCAGTAAAATGAGGGAAATGGCAAAACCTACCTCAAATGTATTGGAGGACTAAATGAGATCACACATGTAAAGTTCTAAGCATAGTACCGAGTGTGTAGTAAATACAGAATAAATATAAGCCCTGAAAATAATATTTCATTGTAATGATGATGCTCTTCCTCTGTCCTTGGTGTCCTTAGATTCTTCCTAAAGTCAGGGTGATGTTGAAGCTGTAAGGAGTGTTGAGGGTCTCAGCTATCGGTGAGAGGAGATTTGAGGTAGAAAGCCAGACAGGTGATTACAGTGGTACAGGGTTCCACCAAGGAGGTAGGCTTTGACAGTGCCAGAAGAGGGAGGGAATATTTGAAATTCAGCCACAACACTTTTCCCTCCAGTAAAGGGAGGCTCTTCTCCCCTAAAATGAGGTTGCTCCCTTCAGAGAAATTCTCAGTCAACTCAGCCCTTCACCTGATTTCCCTCGGGTTTGTCTACACCAACAAGCAGAGTGAAGAATTTAGAAAGACTTGTAATGGTAGCATTTGAGGCATTATTTCATTGAATCCTCACAACATTCCCCCTTGAAATAGGTATCACTATCATTATCATTATCATTATTTCTTTTTCATAAATGAGAAGACAGGGGCTGAAAAGGGTTAAATAGGTTGGCTGAGGTCTCAGAGCAAGTAAGTGACAGAACCATAATATGAACCTACATCTGTCGGATTCCAATTCCCTATTCTTTCTACTGGGCCATGCCTAATTCTACAGTGTCATGATTTACCTACCAGTCTCACTAGCTAAATAAAATCCATTACTTTCGTGACTTCTCAAACAACTGGTACAAGCCCCAAGTCACCTGATGGAACAGAGGGTAGTTGTAGGAGGATTGAGCTAAGTTCTGAAAAGTAGGGAGGGGCTAGATTTTTAGGAGTTGGCCTTTTGGTGGTGGTCTGAGAGTGCTATTGGTGCTTGGAGGGAAGTTATGCCAAAAGATAGCTCTTCTCACTCTCGTACTTCTATGAACTAGATTGTGTACCCCCTCCAAATTCATACGTTGAAGTTCTAACTTCCAGTGTTATATATTTGGAGATGGGACCTTTGGAAGATAATTAGGTTTAGTTGAAGTCATGAAGGTCAGGCCCTCCTGATGGGATTAGTTTCCTTATAAAAAGAGACACCAGAGCACTTGCTTTCTCTCCACCATGTAAGGACATAGTGAGAAGGTTGCCGTATGCAAGCCAGGAAGAGAACCCAAACAATGCTGGCACCCTGATCTCAAACTTTCAGCCTCCAGAACTGTGAGAAAAAAGATTTCTCTTGCTCAAGCTACCTAGTCTATGATATTCTGTTATGGTAGCCTGAAATGACTAAGACATATTTTGATTTATGATAGTTTATTTTATGTGACAACTTTACTAGGCCATAGGATAACGAGATATTTGTTTAAACATTATTTCTAGTCCCTAGGTATGTCTGTATGTCTGTGTGTGTGTCTATGTGTCTGTCTATCTAGGTATTTCTGAGATTTACATTTGTTTGGGGGTTTTTCTGTTGTTGTCTTTGTTTTGTTTTGTTTTTAAAGATTTTATTTCTTTGACAGACCACATTTAACATTTGAATGGGTAGAATAAATAAAGCAGATTGCCCTCCCCAGTATG
The DNA here is from genome assembly GCF_053574225.1 of Canis aureus. Lineage (NCBI taxonomy): Eukaryota > Metazoa > Chordata > Mammalia > Carnivora > Canidae > Canis > Canis aureus. The sequence continues at coordinate 7,636,940 of NC_135629.1, forward strand.
GGTCAACCTCATCTAATCCATCCACAGAAGGCCTGAATAGATTAAAAGTTTGAGTGAAAAAAGAATTCTTTCTTTCTGCCTGATTGCTCTGAACTGTGACAGTGGTCTTCTCCTGCCTTCATACATGGACATGGACTGGAATTTACACCATCAATTCTCCTGCATCTCCAGTTTTCCCATGGCAAATCTTGGATTTCCAGGCTCCAGAACTATGAGAAATAAATTTCTGTTATGTAAAAATACCACCCAATCTGTGGTATTTTGTAACTACTAAAGCTAAGACACACACCCAACTTCAAATAAGTACCCAAGACACACATCTGACTATGATGCAAACCCAAGTCAAGACCACCTCTGGAGGTTCCTTTTCCCCAGTTTTACTTAAATGAGTGTACAGGGAAGGGTGAGGAGATAAAAGATTTCATAGCTGCATCTCTAGGGACATCCCTCAATCCCATCTCCAACACAGTGGGCAGGAAAGGCGTAACCCAGCCTGTAAGGAAACAAGTTTTATGGCCTGAAGCCCACATGGACCATCCAGTCTACCCCATGAAAGGCTAGGGAAGAACCAATGGCTAGGATAGGACACAGGGCCTTTTCCCCCTTCTCTCCATTCATTTTGTCACTGTCGTAGTCCATTTCTTCTTCAATGTCTGCTCAGATTCTTATTATGCCTCCTAGTTTTTCTGTGTGCCACCTATCTCTTCTCTCCCATCCATCCTTCAACATGCGACTGGGAAAGTCTTATCTGGTTTTGTCCCTTTGTTTCTCTGTGATTAAAAACGTGGGCTTTGGAGCCCAACTGCCTGGGTCTATATCTCTGCTCTGCTATTTCCAGCTTTGTTGCTATAGTAAGTTACTTAGTTTCATCACCTGTAAAATGGGGTTTCTGGTAGGTTGGATGGTGACCCCCAAACAGATATGTATGTCAACATTCTGATCCCTGGAACCTATGAACATAATCTTATTTGGCGGGGGGGAAGCCTTTATAGAAGCTAACAATCTTGTGAGGGTGGGGAAGAGATCATCCTGGATTACCTGGTAGGCCCTAAATCCAGTGGGGAGGAGATCATCCTGGATTACCTGGTGGGCCCTAAATCCAATGACAAGTGTCAAAAATAAATTGACTGTAACAATAAGAGTTTATGGGACACCTGGGTGGCTCAGATGGTTGAGTGTCATACTCTGGTTCAGGTCATGATCTCAGGAGTGTGAGATCAAACCCTAGGTTAGGCTCTGTGTCCAGCAGGGAGTCTACTTGAGATTCTCTCTCCTCCTCTCTTCCTGTCCCTCCCTGACTCACATGCACACACTCTCTCTCTTTAAAATAAATAAATAAATCTTTAAAGAAAGGATTTATTTCAAGTTCCCAGTTCTATTCTATTGATCTATACATCTATACTGTATAAATCATTTTTTTATTGAGATACAACTTATATGCCATAGAATTAACCTTTTCAAAGTGTACAATCCAATGGTTTTGGTATACTCATAAAATTGTGCAATCATTACCACTATCTATGGGCTCATCTTGGAGATATTTGCAGGTTTGGTTCCACACTAACACAATAGCAAATATCACAATAAATTGAGTCAAATGGATTTTTTTTTGGTTTCACAGTACATATAAAAGTTATGTTTCACTATAGTCTATTCAATGTGCAAAAGCATTATGTCTAAAAAAATATTGTACAAGCCTTAATTAAAAATACTTTATTGAGAAAAAATGCTAACCATCATCTGAGATTTCAGCAAGTTGTAATCTTTTTGCTAGTGGAGGGTCTTACTTCAATGTTGATGGCTGTTGACTGATCAGTATGGTAGATGTTGAAGGTTGAGGTGGCTGTAGCAATGTCTTACAATAAGACAACAATGAAATTTGTTGCATCAAATCACTTTCCTTTCATAAATAATTTATCTGTAGAATGCAGTGCTGTTTGATAGCATTTTACTCACAATGAACTTCTTTCAAAATTGGAACCAATCCTCCCAAACACCTCCACTGCTTTAGCAACTAAGTTAATGTAATATTCTAAGTCCTTTGTTGTCATTTCAACAATTTTCATAGCATCTCCACCAGGAGTAGCTTCCATTTCATAAAAACTTTCTTTGCTCATCCCTAAGAAGAAACTCCTCATCCAGTATAGTTTTATATGAGATTCCAAAATTCAAATATAGTAGTAATGAAAATTTTTGAACTATTGTGAAAATTACCAAAACATGACACAAAGACACAAAATAAGTGATATTGAAAAAATGGCACCAAGCGTCTTGCTCCATGCACAGATTTGCTATGAACATTCAAATTGTAAGAAAAGGGATCCCTGGGTGGCGCAGTGGTTTAGCACCTGCCTTTGGCCCAGGGCGCGATCCTGGAGACCCGGGATCAAATCCCACGTCAGGCCCCCGTGCATGGAGCCTGCTTCTCCCTCTGCCTATGTCTCTGCCTCTCTCTCTCTCTGTGTGTGTGACTATCATAAATAAGTGAAAAAAAAAAAAAACTTAAAAAAAAATTGTAAGAAAAAAAAACAGTAAGTGCAATAAGGTGAAGTGCAATAAAATGAGGTACAACTGTAATTCTGGAACATTTTTATCATCTGTAAATCCTTTTTTGATCCTTTCTTTCCAGACAGGAGTTTTGAGTAATGGTTGGGCTTTAATTCCTCATTTTGTTTTGTCCCTGTAGGTAGGGTGATCTCCTCATGTTAGTTTGTCTGGGACCTTCCTGGGTTTAAAACTGAAAGTCCCACATCCCAGAACCCCCTTAGTCTGGGAAAACTGGAATGGTTATTCCCCTTTCTTATAGGAAACATCATCAATGCCCTGCCCATATTCCTTGGCACCTGAATGTTTACCAGACACCTTCCTACCGCCAACTCCTGCATCTCTGCTAAAGACTTCCTCCAAAGCCTTGTAAGCTTTCTCTGAACAGAACAGCAGGATGGAATTAAATCCTGCTCTACAGGAACAGTTCTGATGGCAACTGGAACACCAATACCCCAACTCTGTCTCCTCTTGGGTGAGATAACTCCATAGGGAAGAGTTTTACACTGGTTCCTGTTATTTCCCCAGCAAGATAAGCTCCTTTTACCCATGGTGATAGCTGGCTTGATAACATGCCTTTTACTGTTTGCCTTCCCTTGCTGTCTCACTACTCCAGTCTTCAATCTTTATATCAGGGTCAAATCCAAAGACAGTCCCCTGTCCTACATCTTTGAAATAGACAACTAATGCTTTCTCAAATATATGTAAAGTGTTACGCAAATGGAATTTCCAATCCTTTCTTCCAACCAGATTGTTGCCCATAGAGTCCCCCCATATCGAAATGCTGGAACTGCCACCACTTTGCTGGACAGATCTTGATACCTCCCTCCCTCAATACACAACACTGTCTTATGCAGAGCCTATCTTCAATCCATAAGCTTCTCCTAAGGCCCAGCCAGGGAAGTCCTACTTCAAAGCAGGAAACTTTCTAGTCACTGCTGGTTGGGCTCCATCCAATGGCCCAGAAGCAAATCAGCACTTTTTATTTCTGTTCATTGTCAATGTCAGGTCCTCTTGGCAGGCAGGATCATGCCCCTGCCTATCAGTGGTGAGGGCTGTCTGAGCCCTTTGAGAAAAATGGATCACAACCTCCTGCAGGATAAATGCAGAGCACAGAAAAGCAGAATTATGCATGTAGGAAGCTGGAGCAAAGTGACCCCAGGAGCAATGAGATCTGATTTGAGCCACACAAAAAGGACCCCCGCATTGCCCCAAAATCTGTTCCTGTAGACCAGACACATGCATGAAATCCCACCATTAGAGAGTTGTGCCAAATTGTGTTTTTGAAAGTCAGTTGCACCAATACATGGCTACCCCCCGAGTTCTTATAATATGATATCAACATTCCTCCACTGAGAAGTGGAATCCATGTTACCTCCCCTTGAAACTGGGTAGACTTTTGATACTGCCTCAATCCATGAGATGAGGAAGAAATAATACTGCATGAACTCTAAGACTAGGTCATAAAAGTCAATATGAGTTCTATCTGGTCTCTCTCAGGATACTTACCCTGGGAACCCAATTATCATGTTGAGAGGAAGTTCGGGCCACATGGATAGGCCACCAACAGATGTTCCAGCCGACAGCCAACACCACCTACCAGACATAAGAGTAAATGAGTCTTTAGATGATTTCTGCCCCTGGTCTTTGAGTCTTGCAACTGAGGACCAACATATCATCCAGCAGAGTCAAGACTTCTTTTCTGTCCTGAGCTCCAGACTCACAGAAATTGTGAGAGACAACAAATGATTATTTATTATATCAATCCACTAAGTTTTAGGGTTGTTATGCAGCAATAGATTACAAATATAGTAGTAAATTCCTCAATTGCACTAAAGGACAACTTCTCTAAGTGCAAACATACCCATATGGGGAAACCTATGAAGCTAGGTCTAGTCATTCACACATCAGTTTGAATCACTTATACTTGGCACCATTCCCCCATCCCTACTGGAAAAGAGGTAAGATTGAAAATTAGGAAACGGGAGATAGCATTAGGACCTAGGAAACTGAGTAAGCTGAAACAGATAATGTGGCATTTTGTAGGAAGGAATCTGGACTTAAAGCCAACAGGGCTGGGTTCTAGTCCTAAGCATGCCCCTTTCTGACAGAATTTCTTCTGGTATATACAATTAGCCATGTGACCTTAAGCACAGCCTCAGTTACCTCATTTATAAAGCACTCACAATAATACCTATCTCCCCAGATTGCTGGGAAAAGCAAATAATAATTGATATGAAGGGAAACTGTCCATGTAACTTAAGAAAGCTGCAGGATGTGGTAGATCCAAGTGGGACTCAGCAAATCTGGGTTTTAAATCAGGCTTTGCCAGTAATTCACTCTACATCCTTGGCAAAGTCATTCCCTTCTCCACTATAGCCCCTACGTAGCTCACAAAAATATAATACTTAACTCTAAACCCAAGCATCTTGGGTGCAAGGTCTTCAGTTACGAGTGCCAGCAGAGGGGCTCAGAGTCTCAAAGTTACCAGTCTAGTCAATAGGGCTCAGAGTCTCAAAGTTACCAGTCTAGTCAATAGGGAAAGATCAAGGTTAGAGCAAGGTCAATTCAGGATCAAGCTAGCAAGGTGAGTAGCCAGTTATTAGACAGGGTTATGGGGGTCCAATGGTTATGAGTTCCATTGTCTATACCTTTTCAGCTATGAGAGACCAGGGATGCAACTCATAACTGGCAATGGGGCCATCGATTACCATTCATGTGTATTTATTATATATATATTTCATACTATAAATATATTAATATACCAATATATATAATTTAGGAACTTAGACTCTGGAGCTAAAACACTTGCGTTCTATATCCCAGTTCTCCTACTGATAAGTTGTTGCAGTCCTGGATATTGTAGTTAAACTTTCCATGCCTCGGTTTCTTTATCTGTAAAATGGAGGTAATAATTATAGCACTCTTACCAGAGTTATTGAGTGGGAGTTCTTTCACACCTAGGAAGCTAGTCCTCAGTGGGCAATTTTGTCTGATGTTTCCCAAGTAAGGAAAATGATTGTTATAGAGATAATTTTAGGAGGCAAATTCCTAGCTCCTTCAAATTAAAATCACATGTTCCCCCACCCTTCATTTAAAAATCACTTTTCAGGGCACCTGGGTGGCTCAGTGGTTGAGTGTCTGCCTTTAGCTCAGGTCATGATCCCAAGGTCCTGGGTTCGAGTTCCTCATCAGGCTCCCCACAAGGAGCCTGCTTCTCCCTCTGCCTATGTCTCTGCCTCTCTCTGTGTGTCTCTCATGAATAAATAAAACCTTTTTTAATAATCACTATTCAATATACTTTTAATCCTTCTGACTATACCACAGGGAAAATGTCAAGTTGGTGGTAGTAAGTCTCTAACACCTCTCTAGCACTTTCTAATTTTCTAATCCCCTCTCTAACAATGCAAGGTTCAGAGCCTGGAACTCAGAGCCTTCCCAGGCAGCAGTATCTAGCCACAATTTAATAACATTTTGCTCTTGTTATACTTTGTTATACTTAGTTTTTATAGTTACTTTCTTTTTATGGGAGTGATTCTGGTTTTACATTTATAGTAGTGATTTAAAGTTTTCTTTTAAACTTCAAATGTATTTTTTAAAGTAAGTCTATTTTTAAATATTAAATATAGTATAGATGGTTCTTAGATATGGATAAAATCATGAAGGTGGTGGTGAAATGATTGAAGTTTGGAAAACGTGGTATTAGGCTGCAAAGGGCAGACATGGCATCACCAGGAAACTACATGGATTTACTGACAGCTAAGGCACATTCGGTAGTTCCAATCTGCGTCCTCACAGTCCCCTGTTGTTTCCCAGGACCTTAAGGAGTCATGCTGTATCCTGTCCTTTCAAATGCTGCCAGGATATAAATTGGTACAAACTTGGGTTAATTTGGCAAGTATATCCTCTTATAAATCAGCAATTCCATTTCAAAGAATTTAATAAAATAACCATAGATGTGCTCAAAGATACATGGTTGGAGATATTTGCGGCCACATTATTTATGATAAGAAAAAAATGGAAACCATCTGAAGATCCAACAATATGGGACCAGCTTAGCAAATTATAGTATATTTTTTAAAATGGACTGATCTAAAAACAATAATGTGACATTCTGTACCAAGTGCTTTTCTAAGGACTTTAGATATGTTAACTCATTTAATCTCACTACAATGCTAGAAGGTAGATGTTAGAATTATTAGCCCCATTTTACAGGTGAAGAAACGGAAGCACAGAGAAGTTGATTATCTTGCCCAAAGTCACACAGCTATTAAGTGGCAAAGTTGACATTTGAACACAGGCCATTTAGATCCAGAGTCCATGCTCTTAACCACTATGCTATAGTCTTCTCATTGAAGCCATTGTTGTAGATGAGAATATATTGACTTAGGAAAGCATTCCCAATGTTTTAGTAAGTAAAAAAGCAGGCAGGGGGGAAAAAAGATCTGGAAAAAACACACCATTCATCAAAAAAAGATTATTTCTGGTTGGTAAGATTATTTCATTTTTGTTATTTGGTTTTTTCTTGTATGTATTTTCCAGGTTTTCTGTTCTGAATGCTTATTACCTTTACAATAGAACTGAAATTATGAAAAGATGACATTTCTCCTCAGTTCTCCCATTTCTTGCTACTTCTAAAGACAAGGCAAGGGGCACGTGGGTGGCTCAGTCAGTTGAGAGGCTGCTTTCAGCTCAGGTCATGATCTTAGGGTCCTGGGATGGAGCCCCGTGTTGGGTTTCCTGCTCAGTGGGGAGTCTGCTTCTCCCTCTGCTCCTGCACCTGCTCATGTTCCCTCTCTCTCTCTCTCTCTCAAATAAATAAATAAAATCTTAAAAAAAAAAAGACAAGGCAAATGGTCCTTCATGATGACAATAAAATTGATGATGGTGATAGTAATAAACAACATTTAATGAGCTTTTTGTATGCTAAATATTAACAGTATGATTTCATTAATTTATCACAGCCAGGACCACAGTGTACATCCTTGTAGGCTGTGCACTGCACAACTCTAGAAAGTACCACTCGTATATCATCTACATTAAGACTGTGCTGTGAATTGTGCTGCTTGGAATTATACAACATGGCCACCTGTCAACAACCCTAAGAGGTAGATATTCTGATAATTCCCATTTTACAGAAGAGGAAATTGAGGCACAAGAAGGCTAATTAACTTGCCCCATATCACCCAGCTGGTGGGGGGAACCAGTATTAAAACCCAAGCAGTCTGACCCCAGAGTCTATTCTTTTACTTTCGAGGGTAGATACACAGGGCTTAACAAAGTAAAATCTGGATCTCTAGACAAAGATTACAAAACCAACAGAGGCATTGTGATGACATGAAAAGAGCACTGGCCCGAGGCGCAGGACATCCACATTCTAGTTCCTGCTAGGTCTCCACCTACCTATATGACCTTAGGTAGGTTCCTTTTTTTCCCCCATGAGCTCAGCTTCCCCATCTGTAAAGTGAAGGAATTAGACAAGATGATCTTTAAGATCTCTTGCAGTTCTGAGAGTCTACAATTACAGATGGCATCCCAATATGGGCCCAGAATCGTGCCCTCCCACTCAGCATGGACCATTCTCCCTCCTGCTTGCTCAAGGCAGTGTCTCTCAAGCTGACCTACTTTGTGTGCGAGGGAGAGAAGGGCAGAGAGGAGGGCTAAGGGTGGCATGAATAACTGCAGGTTTGCCCTCCCAAGAGAGTCAGGCTCCTCTCCAGCCCGTGCCCATCTCACCTGCTTCTGATGCTTCTCCCCCCTGCTCCACAGAATGCAGCAGGCTTAAAATATCTGACAGGGCGGCGGTGCTGTTTTAATGCACTGCTTTTAGTTTTTAATCATGTTGGTGATTCACCAGGGTATTTTTCTTACTTTCCAAACGTGCTTTGTTCAAGTCATTATTGCAGGATCATCAGGATGTTTTAATAAACAAAAAAAGCAAGGTGCAAAACAGTGTGTGTAGGGTGAGAAAAGTAATTTAAATATACATTTGTGGAGAAAGAAAAAAATGAATAATTTGGAGGAGACCTGAGACAACGGTGGCCATTTGCCTCCCAGGAGGGAAACCAGGTGGGGATGGAGGCGGGGCAGAGGTAGGAGGGAGGCTTCATGCCTTTTGAATGTGCATGTATTATTACCTAGAGAATTTTTTTAAAAACCAACACAAGGTATTGTTCTTCTCTCTCAATACCATTTCATTGTGACTCTTTTTTTCTTAAGATATTCCTGGCTGTATTAGTTTGCTAGGCTGCCATAGCAAAGTACCACAGACTGGGTGCCTTAAACAACTCGATGTTTATTTTCTGACATTTCTGGAGGGCAGAAGTCCAAGATCAAGGTGTGTCTGCAGGGTTGGTTTCTTTTGAAGCCTCTTCACTTGGCTTGCAGATGGCTGTCTTCTCCCTGAGTCCTCACACGGTCTTCCCTCTGTATGGCTCTGTATCCTATCTCCTCTTCTTAGAAGGACACCAGTTGTATTGGATAATGGCCCACCTTAATGGACTGATTTTAACCTAATTACCTCCTTAAAGATCCTATCTCCCAATACAGTCACATTCTGCTGTTTGGGGAGTTAGGACTGTAATAAATAAATTTTGGAGGAAATAATTCAGCCCATAACACTGTCCTATGCCAGTGAACTCACTCTTTCAGACCAGTGGCCCTTGGAGGAACATGTATGGGTTCTTATATTCATTCCATTTTAATTGAGCATCTCTTGTGAGGGAAATACTATTTTAGGGTTGTGGGTAATATCAAATAGAGTTAGATTTGCTTCTGGCCCAAAGGTAAATAGGGAAATGAGAAAGAACACTAGATCCATACTCTACCTCTTACTGGCTGAGTTAGCCTGGACAAGATTTTTAGCTTCCAGTTTTACCACGTGTAAAGTGCCAGTCCTAATACATACCTCGAAGGGCTATTGACAGGATTAAAGGAGAAAGGCAGGTTAAATTCCTGATCTCTAGTAAATGTTCAGGATGTAGTATTTATCATTCAGCTCATCTCCCACCTGGACTGTGGACTTAAGCAGCAGAGCCCACAGCTTTTTCATCTTATGGTTCTGGAGTATAGCAACGAACAGCAGAGCACTTGCTGGGAAGTTTTGCTAAAGCAATAGCCCAGACTGATTTATAAGTCCATATGACCATACCCCAAAAGGACTTTGACTTTGAGAAATATCTGAGGGGCCACCTTTAAAAGTAGTTTAAAAAGAGAGAGAGAGAGAGAGAGAGTATTAATGTTAATATGACCATGGGAACCACAGGCTGATGAAGTCCAAGGATATCTGAGCTATATTTGGAACATGTCTTTCATGCCACACAGATCTCCCCAGAACAACAGGAAGCACATACATTTATACTGGACATTTGCTATTTGGATCTGCCAATCATTGATTCCCCCTTCTTTATGTAACAGAATTTTACTTTTCTTTTGGAGACCCTCCCCTCTCAGTCCACGTAGTTTAGATGGGCAGACCACATCTGCAGCTCCTAGGAACGAGTATGTGGTTCAAGCCTGGCCAATGAAAGTACTATATATTCTCTGGTTAACTAGAGTTGACTCAGAGATTAGCACATGATCCCAGCTGGAAAAATCAGCAACTCCTAGGAGTTTTATTGACACTATCAAAGAAAGAAGTGTTCTCTTTTCACCAGGGTTGCTAACCAGGGAACTTCTAGTGGCTATCTTGCCACTATTATGGGAAAGCCTGCCTTAGATCCTGGTCACATTGTTGGAGCACCTGGATTCAGCCTTGCCTAGAACCATTAGCCTTGAACATCTTGGTTATGTGAGTCAATAAGCTTTCTTTATGTCTTTTCTTTTTTTTTTTTTTTTAAGATCTATTTATTCATGAGAGACACACAGAGAGAGACAGAGACATAGGCAAAGGGAGAAGCAGACTCCCTGCAGGGATCCTGATGCAGAACTCGATCCCCAGGACTGCAGGATCATAACCTGAGTCAAAGGCAGACACTCAACCTCTGAGCCACCCAGGTGCCCCTATTTCTTTCTTTCTTTCTTTCTTTTTTTTCTTATTTCTTTTTCTTCTGCTCATTTCCCCCTCTACACTTCCTGGCAATCACCAGTTCGTTCTTTGTACTTAGGAGTCTGATTTTATTTGTTTGCTTATTTTTTAGATTCCACATATAAGTGAAATCATAGAGTATTTGTTTTCTTCTGTCTGATGTATTTCATTTAGCATAATACCTACTACATCCATTCATTTGTTGCAAATGGCAAGATTTAATTCTTTTTATGGCTGAGTAATATTCCATGCATATCTACACCATATTGTCTTTATCCATTTTCATCTATCGATGGACACTTGAGTTGCTTCCATATCTCATCTTTTGTAAATCATGCTGTAATAAACATAGGAGTGCATATATCTTTTTGCATTAACAATTTCATTTTCTTTGGGTAAATATCCCATAGTGGAATTACTATTTTTTAAATCTATTTTTTATTTTTTGAGGAACCTCCACAGTGGTTGCATCAGTTTATATTCCCACCAGTTTACATTCCCCAACAGTACATAAGTGATCCTCTTCTCCACCCTCACCAACTTGCTATTTCTTGTATTTTTTATACTAATCATTCTGACACGTATTACATGATATCTCATTGTGGTTTTGATTTGCATCTCCCTGATGATGAGTGATGTTGAGTATCTTTTCATGTGTCTATTGGCCATCTATATGTCTTCTTTGGAAAAAAATTCTATCTAGGTCCTCTGTCCATATTTAAGTGGATTATTTGGGGGAGGGGTGTTAGTGTTGTATTTTATAAGTTCTTTACATATTTTGGATATTAATCCCTTATCAGATATATCATTTGTAAATATCTTATCCCATTCAGTAGGTTGCCTTTTTGGTTTATTGATGGCTTCCTTTGCTATGCAAAACTTTTTATTTTGGAGTAGCACCAATAGTTTATTTTTGCTTTTGTTTCCCTTGCCTGAGGAGACAGTTCCATGAATACCTTCCTAAGGTCAATGTCCAAGAGATTACTGCCTGTGTTTTCTCTTAGGAATTTTATGGTTTCAGGTCTCACATTTATGTCTTCAATCCATATTGTTTATTTTCATATATGGTATAAGAAAGTGGTCCAGTTTCATTATTTTGCATGTAGAAGTCCAGTTTTCCGAGCACCATTCACTGAAAAGAATATCTTTTCTCCATTGTATATTCTTGTCTCCTTTGTTGTAGATTTGTTAGCCATATTAATGTGGGAAGCTTTCCTTTCTACTTATATCAGTTTGAGTTGGATTTCTGTCACTGATCAACCAAAAGAATTGCATGTACAAGATTAGTTCTCAAGATTAGTTACTTCTCTTGTAACTCTAATCCTTTGTTCAGAGGTGTAGGACTAGTCACCACTAAAAACCAGTTCATCAAACAACTTTCATGAGGATAGCCCTTTAGAATCTACAAATACTTTTCACATATCCAGGTGTGTATGTGAAAATAGATATTGGAGATGAAATGAAAATTGAAGATAGATATTGGGGATGAAATGAAATGAAAATTAACTACTCCTGTCAGGTGTATCTACATGCTGATTCTGACCCAGCTAGGACACCTGGCTGCAAGGTGGCTGATTTTGTGCTCTGGGCTAGTAGTACACTGGAACCGGCTTATACCCACTAACACAAAGATTTGTTAAATATCTGTGAATTATCTGCAAAATTACAGCTGATTATTAAACTGTTGGTAGCTTGAAATTGACCATGGTGAGAGAATTTATTTCATGAATATCACCCCAAACCCTACAAATTAAGGGGGAAAACACTTGAAGAGTCTATTTACCAGCAAATCACAGGCCCTGGGCCTTGGTTCAACAGGTCCCAGAGTGGCCAGTTAAGAATGACTGTTTAACAATAACCAATATCTACATTCTATTTCATAAACTTTCTCATCCATAATCTCATCTGGTTCCTCTACCAATGCTATAAAATAGAAATTATTATTCACATTTTACTGGTAAGGAATCCAAGGCCTAGAGAAATGTCTTCCCTGTGATCAGGTAACAGAGCTAAGAAATAAACTCAGGTCTTTGGGCCCCATGCCTGACGTTGTTTCCCTAACACCTCAGTGGGAGGTGACTGAAATATCAAAACAGGGTGTAAACAAGTAATTTGGTCACTGGATATGGAAAAGCTGTTCCTATAAAAAGAGCCTTTTAACGATGTATTTCTGAGCAGAGGTGGCCAATTAGCAAGGCAGTTGCTCAGGGATTAGCAATAATACTACATATTTGATCTGCTGAGAAAACACAGCATCACTTCTAATAAATTATATACCTCATTTGTATAGAAGTTTTTGGTTTATAAAGCCCTTTCAATTATGTTGCCTCTGTAGATCAACTCCTTTAAAATTTGGGCCCTGTGTAGCAGATTGATTAAACCAAAACCCACCACCAACACTCTTCTCCCGTAACTGCCTCTACCATAAAAGTCTAAAAAACTAAATATTTACTTTTTCAGCCTCCCTTAGAAACCTACAGTCATACAGACTAGTTCTGGCTATTGAGACTTACACAGAAGTCTGCTTTCCTGATAAAAAGAATTTCCTTTTCCCTCATTCTCTTGCCTTAAACAAAGATATGATATCTGGTGCTGCAACACCCATATTAAAACCATGAGGCGACAAGACAAAAAGCTAAGAGTAGCGGAACAAAATATGGGTCCTTGATGGCATTACTGAGTCTACACCTGTCTGCTTCCTCTGAATCTTTTGTTAGGTGAAAAGAATAAACCACTTTTATTTGGGTATTCTGTTACCTGCAGTGCAAATAATCCTACTAGGACTAGCAATTCTGCTTCTAGGAATTTATCATAAAGATCATCTATAATAAAGAAAAACTAGAGTCTAACTATCCAACAATAGGTTGATTAAATAAATTATGGAATGGCCATGTAATGTATAACATTCAGTTATTGGAAATTATATTGCAAACAAGGGATTCTTAACCTGTGTTCTTAAACAGTACCCTTAAATTACACAGAGACGTTTTTGTGTGGGTACATATGTGTATTTTTCTGGGTATATAATTCTTACCAGGTTCTCAAAGGTTTCTATAAACATTTTAGAAATCACTATTACAAATTAATATTTGTATACATAAAGAGATGTTCTCAATATGTTGAAGAAACAGATATTTACAAAATAGTTTGTTCAATATTCTTCCAAATTAGAGAAATTACATTTATGTTCTAAATACAAGTATGTATGAGAGTGAGCTAAAAGTTACAGAATACATACTTAGATGTAAAAAAAAAAAAAACGATTTCTTTAAACTGAATTTGCCTTAGACTCTTATCTTAAGTTACCTAAAGTCTCTGTGCCACAATTTGCTTAGGATAAAAATAGTACTTAACCTTATAGGGCAGTTATGAGGATTCAGTGAGTTAATATATGTAAACACCTAGAACAGTGCCTGACAGACACATTGAAGTGTTATATAACTCTTTGCTGTTAATATTATTGTGGGATTGTATTGAATACCTGCTAATCTTATCCCACATTCCTGCTAATTGTAGAAAACTTAATCTTATCATTTTATCATTCAAGGTAACTCAGACACTTCCTGATTTAAGGAGGGCAGTTCAAGACCCTCCCCATTTCCTGTTCCTTCCTGTTTTTCCACTTCTTCCATGAGCAGATGCATTGCCCTGAAATTCAGAAGAGTGACATCTGGTCCTGTGCTACCCTCTGCTCTTCCTTGGCCTCTGCAGTTATCTCATCTGGTCCCCATTGTCAAGCTCTGGCATCTGCTGCCAATGTCTATAGTCTTCTCCTGGTTGTCAGTTGAAAAGCCTATGTACTTCTGTTCTACCTTTTCCCAATTTATTCTCAGCCTGTTTGGTACCCATCACAGGGGGTCACTGGGGAATTCTTAGATGTTTCCCTCATCTAAAAGGATGCCTTCAACATGTTACCCCTACCCAAGCAACTTTGCCCCTCAAAGTGCCAGGTTTGATATGGAGTGACTTTAATGAACATATATCCTGGGAAGAGAGGCTCAAGTGCCTTCTGTTTTTGTATTTTCACTAAAGCTATTTAGAATTCCTAATATCCACTTGCAGTCTCAGGTGTGGACCAGAGCTCTGATCCCTCCTCTGAATCTATGTAATATGTCAGCTGTTTTCATTCCTCCAATGCTCTTTTCCCTTCCAGATATTCCAACTTATCTCTCTTTTTTTTTTGAAACTACATTTTTCTTCATTCTGGAGTTTATCTTCCAAACACTCCTCTGAGGTTCTCAGGTTTGCTCTTTTATATATAAAATCAGGCTGTCGCAAAACTAGAGATAAACATTTTTTCTGTCAAAAAATCCCTGCTCTTGTGTGCTCATTGCATTGGACAATGTACATTGGCTTCCAAATTTTGTCCCTGCTGTAGATTTTCAAGTCACCTTAAGAATAGCCAAGAATTTGGCTTTTTGTTTTTCTAGATAATTTATTCCCCGCCCTGAGTAATACCTGGAAAATGCTTGAATGTGAGCCTAGAACACAAAAGGTAGAGTTAGCGTGTATTAGGAGGAAGCAAGCTCTTAATAATTCAAAATAAGTTTTCTGGGGGCACCTATGTGGCTCAGTCCACTAATCATCTGACTCTTGATCTCAGCGTATTGAGTTCAACCCCCACCTTGGGCTCCACACTGAGCATGGAGCCTACTTTAAAAAAATTTTTTTTCTGCTACATATGCATTGGAAAAGATCTGAAAGGGTGCACACTGAGGTGTTATTAGTTATGATCTCTGGATAATGGAAGTATATATTTTTTGTTTATAAATTTATTTTTTATTGGTGTTCAATTTACCAACATATAGAATAACACCCAGTGCTCATCCCATCAAGTGCCCCCTCAGTGCCCGTCACCCAGTCACCCCCAACCCCTGCCCACCTCCCCTTCCACCACCCCTAGTTCATTTCCCAAAGTTAGGAGTCTCTCATGTTCTGTCTCCCTTTCTGATATTTCCCACTCATTTTTTCTCATTTCCCCTTTATTCCTTTTCACTATTTTTTATATTCCCCAAATGAATGAGACCATATCATGTTTGTCCTTCTCCAATTGACTTATTTCACTCAGCATAATACCCTCCAGTTCCATCCACGTCGAAGCAAATGGTGGGTATTTGTCGTTTCTAATGGCTGAGTAATATTCCATTGTATACATAAACCACATCTTCTTTATCCATTCATCTTTCAATGGACACCGAGGCTCCTTCCACAGTTTGGCTATTGTGGACATTGCTGCTAGAAACATCGGGGTGCAGGTGTCCTGGCGTTTCATTGCATCTGTATCTTTGGGATAAGATACAGATAATGGAAGTATATTAATGTAACAGTTGTGATAGAAATTACAAAGAACCTAACTAACAGTGGCTTAAAATACCAAGGGTATATTCTTCTCACAAAATAAGAAGTATGGAGGTAGGTGGATGCTGGCATTGGCTCAACACACAACATTGTCAGGGCTAGCATCTGCGCAGTTCTCTTGGCCTTTCTCTGTGATCTCAGTGTGGTTGCAACTCACACATTACAGGCCATATTCAAGAAAGAAGGGATGGCACAAACCCCATCTGTTCATTTGTACTGAAAAAGCAAAAGCCTCACACTTGCATCTCTTTGGCCAGAACTGGGTCACATGGCCATCTCAGGTTCAAGGGAGGCTAAAAAAACTGGGGAGGGGAGAAGGGGGTAGTTTAGCATCAGATTAGCCAGCCCATGGAGCCTATCACAAAGAGTATTTACACTATTTTAAATTCTTGCTTCTTTGTGTCTTCCAATTTTTCCACTATTGACAAATAGTGTTTATGATGAGTGCTAAACTCATTTAACTAAATGCAAATAAATAATGCTTAGAAATCAAATGCACTGCCTCATTTGATCCTCTCAATGCCTTGTTCTAGCTAATCTTCTCCTTGTCTTAAGAGAATGTAAAGCTCAGAAGTAAAATTACTTTTTCAAGGACATATGTCAAATTATTGCTAACACTGAAAAAAGAATGCACCTATCCAGACTCAGAAAAATCAAATCTTCTGATTTTTCTACTAGACCAACTTGCTGTTAAAGATTGGGGAGTTTATAAATGAAACCTCACAGTTACACTAACAAAGAGGCAAGTGTAAGTTAATTAAGCAAGACACAAAAGACCTATTGCCCATGTTTCAAGCAACATTGAGTGGAGTTCCCGTTGAGCCTATACTGACTGTCCATGCCTCTTGACTTCCATCCTGCCTCCCCTTTCCTCTGCCCTCCCTCCTCACACTCTGCCCAGCTTTTCCCACCTGCTACCCCCAGGAAAGTGTCACCCAGTAGAAAGAGCTCCAACTTTGCCTTCATCTACATCTGAGTCTGATTCCTGATTCCACTCCTTACAATCCATGATACCTTGAGCAAGTTACTTCGACTCTCTGGGCCCCAAGTTCTTTGCCTATTAAATGGAAATAGTATTACTTAAAAAAAAAAAAAAAGATAGAAAGAAAATAGTATTATTACTTATCTCATGGAGCTAACTTAGTAATTTTATGAAACAGCATGAATGAAAACTTATGTGGTATCTGATGCTTAGTACATGCTCAATTAATCACAATAATAGTAACTATTGCCATAACACAAAAGCTCAACCACTTTTGAAATCTTAATCTTGCATTATTATGAACTAGGGTAAGCATGTGCCAAAGTAGAAGGCAATCAGCTGTGCTTTCAACAGAGCCATCACTTGTACAGTGCCACTTTAGAGTTAAAGCAAATTAATTTCAAAGCAGACTTAAAGAACTCAATCAGTTTGCTAAGTAATTTCTTAGTAGTGTACGATTTTGAGTACAAATGGTTGAAATCATGGCTTGGACATTCATTAGCTGTGTGTCAAGTTACCTAAAGTCTCTGTGCCACAATTTGCTTAGGATAAAAATAGTACTTAACCTTATAGGGCAGTTATGAGGATTCAGTGAGTTAATATATGTAAACACCTAGAACAGTGCCTGACAGACACATTGAAGTGTTATATAACTCTTTGCTGTTAATATTATTGTGGGATTGTATTGAATACCTGCTATGTGTCCAGTATTATGAAGTCAAGATTCACACTCAGCACTGATTCTTAATCAGCATGCCAAACCAATAACTAGCCTTTTAGGGAGAAGTGTTCAGATTAATGGCAGGCCTTTTGTTTTGCTGAACAGAGATGTAAGTTTGAACCCAGAGCTGTTTTGCTTGGACAACAGAGAGACTATATACTGCCAAGAGGAGTATTTGTTTTCATTCTTAACATCCAACAAACATTCAGTCTCTTCTCTAAATTCCTTTACCAAATATTTAAGAATAATGGTTTGAAGGGATGCTAAATTATTAGCCTGCCTGGGATAGACATTACCTGTGCTCATCATTATCTGGCCTTGTGTTTCTCTTTCTGAGCACACAAGAAGAGTACACTATTTGGCCTCCTTGCAACTATATAGACTATATAGGGCTGCATGCCAAGTTCTGGATAGCAGGCTGTAGGCATGAGCTACATATGTCACTTCTAGGCCTAAGCACCTACAAGTAGATGTGAGTTCTCATTGCTTCTCTCTTCCCCCTGCCACAATGAATGTAGAGGCCTTGTGTTGAGATAATGAAGCCACAAAACTGAAGTGGCCCAACCCAGTGAGTGTTGGCTCATGGAGGACTCTACCCTAGGGGTTGGTTGGGGTCTCAGTGGACTTTGACCAATCAAGAAATACATTTTTCATAATAGCCCAGAAATAAAACAACCCAAATGTTCATCGACTGATAAATGGATAAATTAAATGTGGTATGTCCATACAATCAAGTATAGTTCAGCCATAAAAAGAACTACTGTTACATGCTACAAGGTGGACAAGGCCATAAAACATTACGCTTAGTGAAAGAAGCCAGACACAGAAGGCCAAATGTTGTAGGATTCCATTTATATGAAATGTTCAGAATTGGCAAATCCACAGAAACAGAAAACAGATTAGTGGTCACAAGGGGCTGGGTTGGGAGAAGCATAGGGAGAGACTGTTAGAAGGTACAGAGTTTCTTTTTGGGGTGATAAAATGTCCTAAAATTAGGTAGTGGTGACAGTGGTACAACTCTGTGAATAGACCAAAAGCCATTAATTGTGCATTTTAACTAGGTGAATTTTATGGAATATGAATTTTGCCTCAATATAGTTGTTAAAAAGAAATTTTGTTATGTTCAACCACAGAGATTCATGGCTAATTTGTTATTACTAAAGCATAATCTGGGTCATCGCAGATAAAACACTTCCCAAAAGTACCTACCTGTGTGTAGTCAGTTTTGGCTATAGTAAAGTATGAATAAAGTGCCATGGGAGCATAGAGTAGGGGTCAACTAATTCCATCTGGGGAATGGTGACATTTGAGCTCTGGATTGAATAATGAGTAATAGTCCTCATCCTAATAATAGTCCTCTCCTTCTCCAAAATAGATGACAGGTAGGTAGGTAGATAGATAGATAGATAGATAGATAGATAGATAGATAGATAGATGACTGGTAGGTGGATGGATGGATGAATAGACAGAACATGAGCCACTTATGATAAGACACAGACTCATTGAAAGAAGATATTGAAAAAATAATATGTAGACTGTGAGATAAAGATCATCAAAGGGTCTTTAATTCCTGGGCAAGTTTTTGGGACTGGATCTAATAGAGGGGTTTTTAACAGAGGGCTAGAGTGGCAATATTTGTATTTTAGATCACTCTGATGCCAGGGCAAACACTAGATTCATGTCCATGAAATCTTAGGTCAGAAGCTGAGAGCTTGAGTCTGTCCATCCCACGAACACAACCTGCTGTTGGGCCTTCATACATGCTGGTATCTCTGCCTGGGACACTGTCCCCCTCACCTCTTTGCCTGGTAACTCCTGTTCATCCTTCAAGACTCAGCATCAAAGCCACTTCCACCAGGAAATCTGCCCTGGCTCCACAAACTAGATTTGGGTAACTTATTTTCTTTTAGAGTATGTGGTCCTTCCAGCACTTGTCTGAGTTGTAATTAATTACCATTTATAGGATTTCTTGCAGACTATCTGTCTCCCTCACTGAACTCTAAGCTCCAGTCAGCCGTGCTTACCTTATCCATGGCTTCATCCTCACTGCCTGGTACAGTGCCTGGTCCACAGTAGGTGCTCAATAAATACTTGGTGAATAAACCAGGTGGGCAGGTACATGATGTGGTAGATGAATCTGAAATTCTAATAGCTGGCTTGAAGGTGAAATTTCTTCTTCTTGAAGGAGAAGAAATGCATTAATTGAACTTCTATGATAGCAGGGAGTGGTAAAGATTTCAGGCTTTGGAACAGCCTGGTTTAGTTGTGCCTCAGCTGGGTAACTTAGAGCAAGTCACTCTCCTTCTCTGAAACTCAGTTTCTTTCTCTGTACAATGGAGACAATATTTATCTCATTCAATCAGAATATACACAAAGCAGCTAGCACTGTGTCACACAATAGTAAACCCTCGACATATGACAATAATCACAAAAATAGAGCTTTATTTTCTCAAACCTGACAATAATCCTTTGAGGATTAGGACTCTGTGTTTCCCAAGCTTGCCTGGTTGTAAGAATCACCGAGAGGGAACACGATATTCGTAGATTCACAGATTCTCACCCTGGACATTCTGATTCTGTGGGACTGAGGTAAAGCCTAATGATCTGTATTTTCATCATGCACTCCAAGTGACTCTTCTGCAGGTAAGTTTGAGAAACACAATGGGTGTTATTATAACCCCTATTTTACTGATAAGGAGAGCAAGTCTTATTCTGTGCTTCTCCCATGTACTTCAATGTATAGGAGAATCACCTGGGGATTCTGATTCAGTAGTCTGGGGGGAGGCCTGAGGTGCCCAAGTTTTAGCAACCTTGCCTGTGATGTTGACACAGCTGGTCTGAGGATCACACCAAGTGGAAGGGGTTAGGCTGGGGGATCAGCTTGCTGGTCCCCACCAGAAAGCTGCACATTGAGGTTAGCTAAAAATGCTCGTGCCTGGATTCTACCCCCACACATTCTGATGCAATTAGTAGGGCCTGGGCATTGGAATGTTCAAAATCTACCTAGATGATTCTACTAGAAACAAAGTTTGAGAACCACTGATTTAGGGAAAAGTCATATAGTTCAAACTCATAGAGCTAAGTGGCCAGGCCAGGATGTGCCCCACAGCTAGGTATCTTATGAGAAGAAGATACAAAATAGTAATTGATATAGTGACTAATATTATCGTTATTTGAGGATGGACCCCAGAAATAAGGCACAAAGAGGTAGCATAGGCTGGGGCCCAAATCTTAAACCTGGAAGCACAAAGTGAGCCAAGCCACCAGCACAAGGAGGGTGTAGTCTAAGAGCGAGACGCCTGCTCTTACTCTACCAGCTGTGGGCAGACCAAAGCAGACAAATGTGGATGTTTGCCATGTCTCTCTCCCTCTGGCAGTCCTCCAAATGTCACAAGCAGCTACTGAAGCCTGAACTCACCTCACACCACGCTTCCAGCTTTTTGAAGATGGAGACAAAAGCCAGGCTGCCCCAGCCATGAGACGAGAGAGGCATGATTGGACAACCTTGAGAAAATTGTAGCAGCCCCTAACTCAATTTCTTGCCAATTACCTTGGTGAGATGTCTCCAAGGAACAGACGTCCACAGCCGGATTAACTAGGATACCAGACCACCGGAGACAGACAAACATTCTAACTGCAAAATTCATTTGGAAGACTCAAAGCAGAGAAGGATGTCAAAGAAAAATGGCTATAATTTCAGAAGCCAGGAGAGGTACCACTTGACATGAATAAAACTAAAAGCTGTCATTTTCTGAGGACCTGGAGTGTGCCAGACCCCATGCTAAGTACTCTCCACACTTTATCTCATTTAATCTTCACCACCCAAGGGAGTTGGCCCTTCTGAACAGTTGGCCCTTCTGAACAGGTGAAGCGATTCAAGTTCACAAGGCCCAAGGTCACACAGCTAGTCCGAGGCAGAGTTAGGGCTTGAACCTCACCCCAGCTCTTAACCACTTTCTATTTTCCTTCTCACTCTGTAGCTGAGCCTCATAGATCACTGCCTACTTTGGCCTTTAAACGAAGAAAGAAATATTCTTCCTCCAACTAAGCAGTGTAATAATTATCCCCGCTGAGCTAAGGAGACACAGAGCCCAGCTGTTCTCTGTACCCACATCCATCTCTCCAAGTGCCTGCTCTCCAGCGAGGAAAGGGACTGATTTTTGAGATGACGGAACACCTCCAAAGAGAGAAACAAATTAACATAGTGCTCAGCTATGAAGGGCACCAGCACCAGAGAAAGCGAGGTTGTTCTGAGCTGCTTGTCTTTGGTTTTTCATCAGAGCTTTCAGCTGTTTTAATTTGCCCTGGGGATCTGGAAAGACAAGCACTCAGTTCTAAAGGCGTCAAGCAGAAACTACAGGTGTGGCCATTTAATTTCCTAGCTTAGAAAAAAAAAAAGGGAACAGGTGACATTTTGAACCAGCTGGCAGGTTTTGGTTCTAAAGAGCAGGATTGTTACTCGTTCTTATTTTATGCCCTCCACCGCAGGGCACACTATGGTTCTGTGTCCTCTACCAAGGTGATTCCCAGGATACAACATTATCTACCTCCCATCTGATCTCTGAAGCCTGAAAACCCTTTCACAGGAGGACAAAAGCTTTCCTTCCATAATTAGAGACAAGGCCTTCAGGCAGATAGTTGGGAGAGGTCTATCCAACCTACCAGCCAGCAAAGACCTCTATAGAATCATCATGAATCCTAAGTCTGCCCTTTAGCAACACACAACTAGGAATGTCTTAGCAAAAGAAACAGCAGAAATCTGGGACCAGTCTTCAATTTTAGGCTAGGTAACAAAGTAGTGAGCAAAGAATTTGAATTGCTTGCCTTTTTTTTTTTTAAACTTGCAAACTAATGAGGAAACCTCTTTCCTCAAATTCAGAGGCAACTAAGGAGCTAATGAATAACTGGAATCCATGGTGGATTTCAAGCTGTTTTGTTGGCTTGGATGCATCTTGGTTTTGGAAACTCTTCCGCTAGCAAGCATACAAGCAAATAGTTTGGGAGACCATCTTAATTTTGTATCATTTTGGCTACAAACCTAGACATGAATCTCTTCCTTCCGTCCCCAGTTGTCAAGTGTAACCTTTGCTTCTCATCAGCTTAGGTTGCAAATGGATCACATAATAGGAATAGGAATAGCCAGTTTTTGTAGAGTGCTTACAATTTGCCAGAAATAGTATTCAGGGCTTTATATGTATTAATTTCTTTGCTCCTCAAGACAGTTTAATGAAATAGGTACTATTTTCATTCCAATTTACCTGTGAAGAAACTAAGAGAGGCGTTCAGTAACTTCTCCAAGAACACAGACAATAAGAGGCTAAGTCAAGACTTGAACCCAACCTGTCTGATTTGAAAGCCTACACTCTTTTAAAATTTTAATTGTAAACATTTTACAGAAGATAACAGAAATTAGGAAAGTGCATGAATCATATGTGTACAGCTTCAAGAATTTTCACTGGGTGAATATTGCCCATTACCAATACTCAGATCAAGAAAGTGTTCTCGTAAAGACTGCTAACTCTGGGAAACGAACTAGGGGTGGTAGAAGGGGAGGAGGACGGGGGGTGGGAGTGAATGGGTGACGGGCACTGGGGGTTATTCTGTATGTTAGTAAATTGAACACCAATAAAAAATAAATTAAAAAAAAAAAAAGTGTTCTCCTGCTCAATTATAGTCCCTAACCTCCACCCCAGGGTAACTTCTCTCCCAAATTCCTACTATCAAACATCCTACTCTCTTTGTCCTTTTTAAATTTTTATATAAATCTAATCATTAGCATGTACCCTTTTGCATCTAGTTTCTTTCATTCCTCATATTTGAGAAATGTAGATAATGTAGTTGCCTCTCTTTCCCACTCTGTTGGTTTATCCTTGGGCTAGTACCACACTGTCCAAATGACTAAGTTTTATGTTACATCTTCACATTTGATCGTAACATAAAGCTCTAGTAATTAAGACAACTGTTCTTCTTCAGGATTGCTTTGGCTATTCTTAACTCTTTGCCAAGCTTGTCAATATTCACCAAAATTCCTGCTGGAATTTTTTTTTAAGTTGAGGTTGCACTAAAATCATGGGTAAATGTAGTGAGAATTGTCATGTTTACAATAATGAGTCTTTCAAATGAAATATCCCTCTGTTTCTTTTTTTGGATCATCTTTAATTTCTCTCAATGTTTAGTAGGGTTTGGGTTTTTTTAGGTCTTATACATATTTTGTTCAATTTATTCCTAGAAAGTTGATGCCTTTTATGCCATTATAAATAGATTTTTAAAATTTCATTTTCAATTGTTTGTTGCTAGTATTTAGAAATAATATTTTTGTACACTGATCTTTTATCCAGTGGCCTTGCTAAATTCAAGTATTAATGTAATCATTTTTGTGTAGATTCTTTTGTATTTTTTTTACATACACAATCATAATATCTAGACATGAGGATGTATTTGTTGTTTCCTTTCTAATAACTATGCCTCTTATCAATCTTTCTTGCTTTGGAGCTCATTTCACAAGTACAATGGTATAATCCAACTTGCTATACAGAACACCAGAACTCTCTGTAGAACCAACTTCCCTACCAAGGCCACATTCCTGGGATCCCACAGCTCATGTTCTTTATCTGCTCTTATTTATCAAATTAGGAATGCTTTCTGCTCCAAAGAACAGAAAACCTGACCTTTGTGCCATAAACAAATAGGAGGGTGTTTCATTTCATTTTGTTTTGTCTTATTTTGTTTTGCCTGAGTCACCTCATGGAGAGTCTAAACAAATGGCTGCTGAAGCTCCAGCCATCAAATCCATTCCAGCAGGAAGAAAAAGAAAGGAGGCCACGTTTATACCTTGAACACTTTCCAGAAGTCCCAAAATAGATTGCCCCTAAAGGCAGAGTGACCAAAATTAGGTCACATGGCCATTTCAACTTCAAGAGAGCCTAGGAAAGGGGATATGCTATTGTCATCATTGACTTAGACCAGATCCATAATCTGGACCAGACACATTGCCTCTTTGAACAAGATGGCAATTCAGTTATCAAAGAAGAGGGAATGGTATTGGGTAGACAACTAGCACTGTCTACCACAACTCAAAAAGACTTACCTCTACCATGACAGGCCTCTGCTTGCTCTCTCTTGCCCACATTGAGTATCCCTGTGTCCCCTTTGGACAACACCACCTTCTACCACAACTGAAGCCTGGTCAGTTGTGGCAAACTACCCTGATACAGCAGACAGGTGGAGCTAATGCTTCCCAACTCCTTTCATGCTACCCTCAGAACTGTCACAGAGTAATGATGTTCATGCTCAAACATCACAGAATTTTTAGTAGAACAGAGCATTTACAATCCTCTCCTTTACAAGGACTTGACACACATGTCTGAATCTGAGCCCAGAACCAAGTGAGAACCACCACTCTGCACATGGCCCTATCTGAAGACCATAATTTACTAGTAAATCAAGCTCGTTATGCTAGGTGCCATTCTCCTTAGGATGAGTTCCTTCCCAGGAGCCAAGCTTCTCATTTGAATCTCCACTCAGGCTTGAGCTGGAACCCTGGCTACACACATAAAGAAGCTAGAAAATTAGGAAACCATTTTGGCTTTGACCATTTTCAACTTGATGACAAAGCAGTTTCAAATTTTTTTAGCTAGCTGGCAAGTCAAGAAACCTGGAGTCTAAACCCAATCCCGGCACTACTTGGCAAATTTAATCTTATGCAATTTCATTCCCCTCTCTGGGCTTCAATTTCCCCATCTGAAAACATAAAGGAGTTAGACCAGATGGACTCTCATGTTCAACTCAGCTCAACTCTTTTTAGAGCCCACTCCCATAAGAGTGTGCTAAGGGAAAGCCCCAGTGGGCCCTCAATATCTGTCAGCTCATATCCTGAGTACTCTAGGAGGCAGTCCCAATATTTTCCCCATATTAAAGAGGAGGCAAACTGTGAGTCACCATAGTAAGGCAACTTGCCCATAATGGCACAGCTAGGAAGCAGCGGTATTTGAACCCAGATCTGTCAAACTCCAGCCCAGCCTCTAGACTACCACATCATGTGACTTCTACCAATACTGGTTCCACACTCCTTAAGCATGGAGACTTGAGAGTCACTGTGCAAAATCTTGGCTGCAGGAAAGATATTCTTGCTTCTGGGTGAGTTGAAACAGCTCCCAGGTGAGGGGGAGGGCTGTCATCCACCTACCCATCCTTCCTTTGCATTGTCTGCCTACATGATTACAATGTTCTGCTAAGCTTTCAGCTTTCATCTGCTTTCCCCCACGATGCATGTCTTATTTTATGATTTCAATATAAATGATTTCCTGAGAATTGTCCTTCTTTCCCTAGGCTGCTCAGCCTGCTATAGAAATCAGATTGCCCAAATCCATAGCCAAGTTGAATAGAGGAAATAAACATAACCTTAGCTCTGAGAATCCAGAACTGAGATGGCAGGCAGTCCATCACAACTGCCACCTGGGTCATTCACTCAGTGATGCATCTCGGGGCCTGACACAAAGGAGGTCTGTAAACACACCCGCATGTGTACATTCTCTTCCCTTAGTCTCCACAGGAGGCTATTTACATATGCCAACAACTCCATCTTGGAAACTTTTTGTGAGAACTCATGTTCTCAAAAAAGAATTTTTTGAGCTGCCTCAGTTTTCCCAAAAGCAATCAACCTTTGGGAGGACAAAAAGTAAAAAAGTCAAGTGGGAGTTATTCAGATTACTGACCATTCTCTGAAGCAAAGGCAGCCAAGATCTCAAACTTGAACTCTGCCCCAGTTACTTAGTGCTGCAGGTTCCTAAGGGAGATTTGCAGAAACCTAAGGAAGGCTGACTCTTAGCATTGTTGTCACCTTGCCTAATGAGCTTGGTAGTCCATATAGAAGCAGAAAAGTCTCCTTTCACCTGTAGCTCTCAGCCAGGGCTTTGGTGAAGAATGATTTTTTTCCCCCTCAATCTGTCATGGACTGATAGTTTTACAAAATGTAATAAAAGTGAATTACTAGGAAAAAAAAAAGACATCCAAAATAAAAGCCTGAATGTTTTATTATTAGATTCAATAGATTCACTAAAATTACTCTGTCAAATTACTATAAAAAATGTTTAAGCATGTACTCTCAGTTTCTGCTCTTACCTTGTCACAGACCAGTTTCTAATAGCTTACAAATCAGCTGTAATTGAACAGCACTTTGTCAGGTCACAAAGGAGCAGCTATGTGGCATATGTGCCACCCTATCCTGCAACTGCAACAGACATTGCTAATTGGTCACAACGCTCATTTTTGAATGCAGCTCCAGATTCCTTCTCAGCACATTCATCTACTCCCCAAATCAGATTGGATATGTAAAATGAGAACTGTTAACTATCCCTGTTCTCTTTTTCCAGCCACACTCTGATCCTGGCTCTTCTGACTCTGTGCAGAGCTGCTTTCTTGAGCCATCCACTCTACCCCTCTTTTCCACTCTATCCAACATGGATAGGTCCTCCAAGGGACCAGAGCCTACCTGTAGGGGATGCAGTCCCAGCACTGGATTCATGAGAGGGAAGAAAGAAAAGTGCAATCCTAAAATTTTAAGGAAAGAAAAAAATCAAGAGAATTCCTCACCAACCACCCCCCCCCCCAGCCAGTTGTATTTATGATCTCTTTACACCCCCGACCCCAGCAGCGTTTATTAACTATGTGCTTTGAATCTTTTACTAGAGGTACCATCTGTGGAGCAATGCATCAGACATTATTTTAGGTGATTATTTTTGTTATCTTGATCCATCATAAAACACCCCTATGAAACAGTCATTATTATATCACCATTTTTAACAGAGTATGAAACTCAGAGAGTAACAAAGTCATACAAGTAAGTGATAAAGCTTAAGTCAAAGGTCTGTCATATTCCAAGGCCTGTTTTTAAGATTTCCTTTATCTTCTCACCTCCAACCAGACTCAGCTTTGGAGTTGGAGAAGACAAGCTTAGGCTCCCTCTAGAGGTGACACTATGCAACCCACGGTCTTCCCTAAGTGGAACCAACAGGCAAGACAGCACTTCCCCCCTCCACACCACTAGAAGGCAGTGGAGGGCAGACCAAGGCTCGGCTCCAAACTCCACGTTTTACCTCAAAGATCATACATTGATGTGTATTTTGGAACTACTCAATGTCCACTCCGATAGTCCGTGGGTGTTGCTAAGGCAGTTGATTAGACATTATTCATTTGCTACTCTGGCTCCTGGAGTCTTGATATTTTAAAGTGGGAGGCTACCGAGTGTCCACCCAAAAAAAGTGATGGAATGACTCAGTATTTTTCAAAAGCATTGGCTGGAGAATTCACCCATCTGGCCTCAGCAATCTGGCCTCCTAGACAACTGAGGAAATAAATAAAACCAAATAAGAAAATGAGAATAACAACTGCTACTATTTATTGAGCTCCATATGCTGAGCATGATGATAAGCATATATATATTCTTAAAATCCAAACAGCATTCCTTTGCATTTCTTCAGTGAAGGGGAAATTTCCGTACTTTAGGAGAGTGATTTTTCACAAGACCCTAAAGTCGTTTGATATAGAAGCAGATGAATAAGATGCGTGATGGAACTGAATCATGGCTGTATTTGACCCAAAATAAAGTGAAGCTTAAGGAATAATAGGATCAATTTCTTATATGTCTCAGATACTAGGTCTCAAGACTGCGGCACAGTGGGCCCTGGAAGATTCTGAACAGTGGCAGCCCTCCAAAAGAATATTTGTAGTTAAGGTGACAGGGTTTTTTCCCCTCTTTAAAAAAAGCAGCTTTTATTTGTTTTCTAAATTGCAAAGGCCATTTATCTTTACTGTAAAGAGTAGAAAATAGAAAAGAAAGTCATCTGTGATTCCCTGTCATTGTTTTTGTCATTTCCAATTTTGTTGCTACTAAAATTATGATGCAATGAATATTTTCATATTTATATATATTTTTGCACACCCCTGATTATTGCCTTAGTACAAATTTCTAGTTGTGGAATTTCTGGATGAAAGAGTACATATATTTTTAAAACTTTCAAAATTCATTGCCAAGCGGGTAAGTGAACAATGTTATCTTATTTTAAGGTGAATGTTCTGACTATTAATAAGATGGAACTTTTTTACAGTTTCTTATTTTGCATTTGTTGCCTATTCATAACTTTTGGTTATTTTCATGTTGAAATATTTATCTTTTTCTTTTTGTTAGGCATGCTTATAAGTAAGAAAGCCCACCTTTTGTATGTCCTATATTTTGCTTTCTTTAATTTGTCACTTGCCTTTCAATCTTTAATGTTTTTCTAAATTACACTTTTTACTTCATGTAGTCAGATATGTAGATCATTTTCTAAGTGGCATCTGCCTTTGCTTGCATACTTTAAGAGGATTTTCCTATATGATATAAATATTCATAAGGCAATTGCTTTGCAGGGAGCATGTTTTTAGATGTATAAACACTAGAATATTGTTTTTAAAGTCTTCATGCTTTATAGTCACACTTTTTAATTCAATCATTTTTCTCAACCACCATCAGATAAGTACCTTTACTTGCCAGGCTCTGTGACAACTATTGGGGGTGCTGTGATGAATATTTTTGGAGCTCAGAAATCACCCTGACCCCACTCTATATTGGCCAAAGCCAAACTTGACAACCTAGGAAGCAGCAGGAAGAAGAAAATGGGGTCGCTCTCCTTGGCTTCCTCTCCTTGACCTCAACGTGTCTCTTACACTCAGTGCTTCCTAGAGGTCTATTCTAGGTCTCTTTTTCCTCTCACTCTTCACAAAGACCCTGGAGGATCGCCTCCAATGGCTGTCGAGGATGAAGGCCCCCATATCACCCTCCTGGGCATTGGAGCTCTATATGCTACCTTCATCAAGACTTGTAGTTCCCACGGGCACCTGTCTCATCATATACCAAATGGAGCTCATCATCTTACCCACAAACCTCACCTCCGTCATTCAGCTCAGTAAATGGCCCCACTGTCTCCCCAAGGGTCAAGCCAGCAACCTGAAGCCACCTCTCATTCCTAGCCTCTCTGTCGCCTCTGTTATCTGATCAATCACCAAATCCTAACAATTCTACCTCCCCATATAGTTCATCTCTGTCCCTTTCTTCCCAAACCTACTACCATACTACCACAACCTCACTCCAGGCCCTCTCATCCCAAGCCTCCTAACCAAACTCCATGCTTCTTGTCTGGTCCACTTCCAACCTATCTTCCACACAGGAGCCACAGTGATCATACCAAAGAACAACTCTGGCCACATCCTTCTCCCGTTGGTCTTTAATGGCCTCAGGATGAAGTCCATGCTCGTAGCCTCCCCTATAAGACCTCCTCTGATGTGGTCCCTCTCTTTAAATCAATCTGTCATGTTCCTTGACTATCCCTCCTTCTTCATTCCAACCATATAAACTGTTCACAGATCCCTGGATGTACCAAGCAAGGGAAAGCCTCTTGGGCTTTTCAAATTCTGTCTCCTCTGCTTGGGACTTTTTATTCCCACATTTTCACCTCACTAACTTCCATTTTTCCATAGGGCTCTGTTTAGATATTACTTTCTCCAGGAAGCATTAAGTGAAGTCCACTCCAATGTCCAGTGACTTGATTAAGTACCCCCTCCTCTCTGCTTACACAGTCTCCCTTCTTACTTATCTTAAATACTATACCACAACTGTTTGTTTACTTGATTTTCTTTTTGTCTAGACTGTGGCAGAACAGCATTAGTTATACACTGCACAGCTCACGAGAGACAACGATGTAAGTTATGCAGTGTATGTCCTTCACAAGTGTATCTACATGTGACCCCATGGAGGAGCAGGAGAACTACATTTTGTTCATTTTTGTATGTTTATATATGCTCAGAAAATAATTGTTGAATTAATGGATTAATAGATGAATGATTAATGGGTTCCTGGAAAGATAGATGGATACAGAACTTTCCCCCTTGGTCTTCACGTCCCCTAGCCAATGAAAGTCCACATCCTCTATTATCCTTGTCACCTCCTACCTGTTCTGCTTGCTTCCAACCAATTCACTGTCTCACATGGCTTCCAAGCAAGTACCTTATTTATGGGGATTCGTCCTTACATTGCTTAAAATCAAGATTCATTTCTCTTTATTGTTGCCTCAATTCCAAAAAGTCTCCTGAAGGTTTAATTGGGAATGACTTATCACCTAGGATTAAGCAGGTTTTTGTGTTTGACATTATAAAAAGTTAACCAGACTCTATGCTGTGCTTCCTAGGGCATAGACGATTTAAAGAGAAAACTCAAAACTCAAACCTTCCTTCTCTCTCCACCTCTTACCTTTTTTCCCACTGTTTAAAGAGAAATTGCCTTTGGAAAATTACAGAATTTTTTTCCCTGTATCCTAGCAAAGAAAAAAAAAACAAAGAGTTTATGAGAATTAAAATCAAGAGACTGAACCTAGGAAATATTTGGAGATGTACTATGCAGATATGCCAAGTGAATTAAGCCAGACTCTAAAGGCCAAATATCTTATAATTCCATTTAGATGACATTCCTGCAAAGGCAAAACTATAAGGTCAGAAAACAGATTAGAAGCTGCCATCAGTTGAGACATTGGGGAATTTGAGTGGGGGATAGAGCTGTTCTATATATTGATTGTGGTGGTGGTTATTCAACTGTATATGTTTGTCAGCACCTGTAGAATTAAACACTGAAAGAGTGGATTTTGCTGTATATAAATTATGCTTTAGTTTTTTTAATTGAAGAAAGTTGTACCACCTAGAAATCATTAATAGCAATGTTAATGTGAAGAATGCAGAAGGTAATGTATGGTAAATTGAGTTCTGTTAGTCTCTATTCATTTTCTACCTTTGGATATCCACCAAGAATGTCATTTCTTTTTCATCTTTTTTATTGTCCTCTCTTTTCCCATTCCTTTTCTCAAACTAAAACAGACTTGGATTTGATATTTGCATTGTCATTTCCCAGTAGACGAATCCTGGACAAATTGCTCAACCTCACTGAGCCTCAGTTTCTGGATTTCCTTATCTGTATACAGGGGATAATCACATCTATTGCTCAGGAAGTTTTTGTGGGTGCTAAAAAAAAAAACGCAAACATGAGTAAAGAAGGGTAACGTGTCCTGGGAGAACCTATAGTATAAGTACAGTGCCATTGTATCCATCTATCCATTCATCTACCAATTCACCCATCCATCCACCCATCTGTTCATATATCCACCCACTCCTCCATCTGCCCATCCACCCATCCATTTATCCATCCATCCACCCATCTACCCATCCATCCACGCACTCACTCATCCATACACCCATCTGCCCATCCATCTATCCATCCATCTTCTACTGATCACTTCAAGATGAGAAGGGAAGAATCAGTAAATTCACGTTGTTGAGGATCTACTGGTACTGTGGAAAATATTTTTGTTTAACATTTGTCACTCAATTCTTCCAATCCCATGAAGAAATTCAGAAATACCAGGTTGCATAGCCTAGAAAAGGGGACAAGATGCAAATTTTTCTGAGTCCACCCACTCTTTCTCCAGGTGTCAATTCCATTTTTCAAGTGTTATCAACTTTGGCCCTCACAACAGCCATATAAAATATATAGGCTTATCCCCATTTTATAGTTGTAGAAACTGAGAGGTTGTCCCTTGCCCAAGAACACATGAAGCTAGTAAGTGACTTTATTCTACATGTCCTGTCTAGCTCTTGTCATTGCTAACTGGTTCAAGGCAAGTTGCCAAGCATGCCATGCACCCTCCTTTGCCAAGTGAAGCCTCAGGCTGTATATGATGCAGTCCATGATCCAGACAGACAGGAGGCATTGCCCTGGGAAGTAGAAGATGCTTGGAGTTTGAAAACATCCTGGCAGGTAAAGAATCTTCATAGTGTATGGGCTTTTCCATTTTTCAGAGTGGCCTAAACTTGTTGCTTCTACTTTCTGATTCCCAGTTCCTTCTTCTGTTAAATAAGGTTTATTGCACATGCTTGTTGGAGCTGTGGTGGAGATTTAATGAGATACTTAGGTGAAAGTGTCTTGCATGAGGATGGTCCATAGTAGATGCTCAATCAAATGTAACTTTTCTCCCCTTTCTCCCCTTTTTTGCAGTCCCTGCCCTTCCAAAACTCAATCCACTATTGGTTGAGTCACTATTTATGATTTATTTACATCCACCAGTGAGTTCAAACCAGTAGCACCTGTTAAGATGATTAGAGGGGAATGGAATCACCAACACCTGCCCATGTTCAGGTCAGAGACTGGGAGAAGAAATCTAAGGAGACTAATTTATGGGGTTCTCTATGGATGTTGGGCCTTCAGATCAAGGCCAGCCCCCACTCTCCATCTCAGATGGATTAAGAGTATCTATGAATGTGCTAAGGGGAGGTATTGCCATAGTTACTCCATGCCCTGTACAAAGCAGCTGGACAGAGACTGAGCCAAGTCCTGGAGTGCAGGTGGGCATTACTCCCACAGGAACTCACTGGGTGCTGTTGAAAGAAGTCCTCAAGCAAAAGACAGCAGAACCCTTAAAAAAAGAGGTGGGGTAGCCCATGGACACTGACTCATCTCCCAAATTCTTCCGGTTATAGGTAAGGGACAGCATTCATACAGGGGGAAGCTGGATGGTGAGCAGAGACTGGCTCAGCTCCTGTCCACGTGGTTCTTTCAGGTCCAAATCCACAAACCCTCCACCTCTCCATGCCCTCTCTGTCTCTCTCCTCTCCTGGTACAGAAAACCTTTCTGCAGTTTTGACGACAAGAGGCCTTGATGTGAGTCCTCAAATTCTTCTCTCAAATGTATTGGAATATGAGCTGAGTTCTTTTCATTTTCTTGAAAGCCTAGGCTTTGGGAACTCAAAAGCCAGAAGCAGCATTCTTTCCTCTGCCAACGCATCCCTTTCCTGGGATAATTTGTCCCAGAATTATCTAGCTTGGTGGTTAGCAGCAACGACATCAGCAGGAAACATGCTACAAATGCAAATTCTTGGGTCCCACCTCAGACCTACTGAGTGGGAAACTCTGAGAGTAGGGCTCAGCAGTGTTTTAACTAGCCCTTCAGGCCATTCTGACACAAGATATAGTTTGAAAACAGTTGCTTAGCTGATGGCCAAATAATGAAGTGGGGTAGATTTGGAAAGGGTCAAGGATAAATTGAAAATACAAAGGGCACCCAGAGTAGTTATTATTATATTAAATATGTTCTCCTCTTATAATAACAAGCAATAATTGTATTTGTAATGACAGACAAATTTGACTACTTATGATGTACCATGCACAACACTGAGAGATTTATCTGCATTGCTTACAACAACATTGTGATGTAGGCACTATCATAATTTCCTTTTGTTGGGTGAGGAAACTGAGGTTGCAAGAGAAAATTAGGGATTTGCCTTTGGTTATACAGGAAGCAGTGGAGCAACACTGGGGTCTTGTGGGTTAGGGTGGGCAAAATGGGTGAAGGAGGTCAAAAGGTACAAACTTCCAGTTATGAGATAAATCAGTTCTGGGGATGTCATGTATGGCATGGTGACTATGGTTACTAATATTGTATATTACATTTGAAAGTTGCAAAGAGAATAAATCTTAAAGGTTCTCATCACAACAAAAAAATCTGTAACTGAGTGGTTATGGACATTAACTAAACTTATTCTGGTATTCATTTCACAATATATACATGTAACAAATTATGTTGTACACCTTAAACTGCTACAATGTTATATATTAATTAAATCTCAGTAAAAAAAAAAAGGAGGATCTTGTAAATTTGATTCAAGAGCTCCATTTTAGCGCTAATTTTATTTTTTTTAATTTTTATTTACTTATGATAGTCACACAGAGAGAAAGAGGCAGAGACACAGGCAGAGGGAGAAGCAGGCTCCATGCACCGAGAGCCGGACATGGGATCCGATCCTGGGTCTCCAGGATCGCGCCCTGGGCCAAAGGCAGGCGCTAAACCGCTGTTAGCGCTAATTTTAAAAAATATCAGGCAATAGTGTGGAAAGTAGCATTACAGATGAATTCTGTTTTCTTCTATTTTTCTGTATTTTCCACTTCTCTCTGTGAACATGTATGGCTTTTTAATCAGACAAAAGGATACTATTTTAAAAAGTAATCTGAGGGATGTCTGGGTGGCTCAGTCAGTTAAGTGTCTGCCTTTGGCTTAGGTCACGATCCTGGGGTCCTAAGATTAAGCCCCACAGCAGGCTCCCTGTTCAGCTTTTCCCTCTTCCTGTGCTCCTCCCCGCTGCTTGTACCCTGTCCCTCTCTCTTGCTCTCTCTCTCTCCAGTAAATAAAAAATCTTTAAAAAAAAAAAAAAGTAATCTGAAAAAAAGTAAATTTAAAAAGTAATCTGTACATTATAGGTACCATATTGGTAAAAATAAGACCTATAAAACATAATTATATGTAAATGCACATATATATTTTACATAAATAGATATATCAGTGGGTATTTATTCACAAGAGAAAAAACTAGAAGGCTCAGCGTCAAAATGTTAGCAATGATTATCTCTGTGGTAGAGATCTAAATGATTATAATTTTCTTCTATTTGCTGCTCAGTATCCTTGTATAATAAACATAAATTACTTTTGTAATCAGAAAAAAGAATTATTTTAAAAATCTGAGCCTTTCTGACTCTAACACCAGAATTCTCTCATAGCAAACAGTCAGTGCTTATTTTAAAAAGCCCTTTTTTTCTAGCTTTTTCCAGTAAGCCAGTCTTGTTTTTCTGTCACATGTATGACTAACCACTTATCTCATTCCACATCATCCAAGAAGAAATCAAACCTTCCAACAAGGAGCCTCCTGCAAAGCTGCCAGATGATATCTGATTCAGATTTTGCCTGCAATCCCGTTGTTCTAAATAAAGACTAGAAACACACTTTGCCTTTCACTAGATAATAGTTGAGCTCCAGCTAATTATGGAATGCTCCTCTCTGGATTTTTGACTATAAGAACATGAGAGGCAACGTTCCTTCTTGGCTTCTTAAAGGATTATGAATCACATAGACCTAGGTTCAAATTCTAGCTATTTCTATTTCTTACCAATCCCATTGGCCTTGGGCAAAATACTTAACTCCTCTAGGCTTTAGTTCCCTTCTAAAATTAGCGAAAGTAATGAATGCCTTTAAAGGTTATGAGGACCCAAGGGGAAATACATGTGAAATTTCCTAAAGTGCCTGGCACACAGTAACCCTCAATCTTAGTTTCCTTCTTTCTGGAAGATTCATGGTTGATTTCTGCTAATTGCCAATGGTGGGCTAGTAGTTACTCAGCCTTTGTCAGACTCAGTTTTCTCAACTGTTAATGAGGATAAAACTTCTTTCACCTTTATGCTGAAGCAGTGAACACAGATATGAGCTGCCCATATGCCCCTTAAAAGAAGGACTTGCCCCAGCTGTCATCTCCTGCAAGATTGGCTTCAGGGCTTGTCCTTATCCAAAGACCAATTGTAGATGGGGATCAATGGAAATGGACCCACTGCAATGT
The DNA here is from genome assembly GCF_053574225.1 of Canis aureus. Classification (NCBI taxonomy): domain Eukaryota; kingdom Metazoa; phylum Chordata; class Mammalia; order Carnivora; family Canidae; genus Canis; species Canis aureus. The sequence goes on from NC_135629.1 coordinate 7,673,027, forward strand.
AGCCCCAGCGGGGCTAGCCAAGTCTTTCTCATGTCTGCATTACAGTTCAATTTTTCCCTCTACCCAATCCACCTCCACTCTTTCTCTGCCACAGCTAGTGATCCCTATTAAATATCCTGCATGCCAAACCTTGTCTCAGCAACTGCTTACAGAGAATCTAATCTGCGACAGCTGGTAGCAGGAGAGGTCTCGGAAAACAGGCAATAGATGAGGCTTTAGACCTAAATCACTCACCAGTGAAGACTCCATCACTAACAGTAGGTAGAGCACAGACAGCCCTCAGCACAAGGTGCTGATGATCCAATTGTTAAAACATTCACCTGTGATGAATCAGGATGGCATGTACTGATGGAAACATGAGCTGGTGTGATCTATTAGGTGTTTAGAAGTATGGGCTTATTGTAGCTATGAGAACAGTGGGATTGGATGGAGCAGTAGTGTCCTAGCACTGTTGTAACAAATTACTACAAATGTGGCAGTTTAAAACAACAGAAACATATTCTCTCATAGTTCTGGAGGCCAAATGCCCCAAATTGAAAAGTCAGCAGGGCTGGTTCCTTCTGGAGCCTCTGAGGGAGTATCTGCTCCATGTGTCTCTCTTCATGGGTGTTCATGGAGGTTTCATAACTTCAACCTCTACCTCCGTCTTCACACTGCCTTCCCTCTGTCCCTCAAATTTCCCTATCCCTTCTCTTAAAGGACATCAGCTTTGGACGTAGGGCACACCTTAATCCAGGATAATCTCAAGACCCTTAATTATTCCTGTAAAGACCCTATTTCCAAGTAAAATCACATTCTGAGGTGTGGGGTACACAGATCTTTTGGGAGCCACAATTTAACCTACAGACAGTTATTGCATAACACAATTGATGTCTTTGATAGAGATCATGAAAAGCTGCTGGATCAACAAGCAATTGAAAGCTACATGTGAGGAGTGACTGGGTAACAGGCACTAAGGAGGGCACCTGATGGGATGAGTACTGGGTGTTATACTGTATGTTGGCAAATTGATTTTAACTTTTTTAAAAAGCCCAGGAAAAGAGAAAAGCTACATATGAAAGCCAAGAGACCTCCTGATAGCTTACAGCAGCAGAAGGGTGGAGACCAAGAACCAGGCCTAGACCTAATAGAATGTCCAAGCTCCAAGGAAGATTAACTACTCAATCAAGGCAGATCTGTCAACTCAAGGTTATGGCCGGGGTTGGGAAAACATGGGCCCCTTACACTCAGGAAAGCGACATCTGATCTAGACTTCCTCTAGAAGCCCTGAGCCAGCATAAGTGGTCCACCCTTCTTATTAAGAGCGAGCATTCCCCCCACCTCTTACTTGGAAAACATGGAGACGACTCTCTACAACAAATACCTCTACTTAGGATCTATCCCCACCTCCTGTTCTGGCCACCAGGCCTATAGCTAGGTGACATGGCAGAGCCAGTAGGGAAGGAAGCAGGCTACACCCCACCCCCAAAGAGCTATAATACATTCAAATACCAAACATTCCAAGAATGTTTGGTCAAGGGGGCTTATGATCAAGAACACAAGATTAGGGATCCCTGGGTGGCGCAGCGGTTTGGCGCCTGCCTTTGCCCCAGGGCGTGATCCTGGAGACCCGGGATCGAATCCCACATCGGGCTCCCGGTGCATGGAGCCTGCTTCTCCCTCTGCCTGTGTCTCTGCCTCTCTCTCTCTCTGTATCTGTCATAAATAAATAAAATATTAAAAAAAAAAAGAACACAAGATTGGATTCCAGAGTATTTATTGATTGCCAAACACTCTCTCCTAATACAGGAATTAACACCCTGGCAGAGAACTCCAGGAGATGATACAAATTCTCCTTTAAATGGTTATGAAAAACATGGAAAAAAGTGATGGCCCATGCAAAGTGAAGCTGTAACTGCCATGGCTGACCGTGGAAGATACTATTAAAATGCTCAGGAAAGTGGATGTACCATGACACACCAAAAGACACACCAGAAGATTATATTCCATAGAATGCCCAGAGGCTACACCATTTACCAAGACTTGGAGAATGGGTTGGTGATGGGGACACTGGCATCACCAAAAATTCTGTGATAAATGGCTCTTTCATAAGCCAAGACTAAAAGCAGGAAAGAATGGCAATATCTAGGTTCACTAATAGCAGCAGAGGGGATAAGACCCCAAAATAGAGGCCAGGTGGTGGCATTTAATCTCCAGAAGCCAGGTGGATGCAATTATCATAGTAAACAGCAGGGTTGGAGTGGCAGCCAAGGGGCCTGACCCACAGAGCTAGTTAATAGTGCACAACATCCTTGGGCAAAATAGATAGGCAGCTTGTATAATCAGAGGAAATCAAGGAGGAATGATCTGGAGGCTTAGGACAGTTATCCTAAGAAAAAGTCTGATCCCTTGCCCAGTTCCAGACCTGGGCCAGGTTTTGGACCTAGAATCCACTGACTGAATAGGAGGCTAGGTCCCCAGGAGGAAGGACCTTTGCAACACCACAGCCAGTATACACAGAAATGATCCCCTAGTCCTTTTCTAAAAGGATCTGCAGCCATTTGCTCTGGTAACTATTCTCTGGGGAAAGGTGAATACACAAGGATTGTTGAACACAAGGCCTGAGCTGACATTGTTAACTCTAGCCCCAAAGCCTCATTCTCTCCATTACAGTGGGAGCACACAATAAATAGAATCCTGACTCCATAAACCAGGAAAATGATTAAGTCTGCTTTTAGAAGTCCTTCATGATTCAGTTTTTGCTATCTCTCCAGACTTATCATTCAGCACTTATTCCACTTACTCCACAGAACTGAGCTACTTGCACTTCCTTAATGCTTCATCTCCTATCTTCATTCTCTTAGTCTCAATATTTTTCAATCTCTGTTTCTGTGTCTCATCTCTCTTCTTTCTCTCCCAAGCCCCCTTAAATCTTTCCTTCTGTCCTTGTCTATCTCTTTATCTCTTCTATGTCCTTCATCTTTCTGTCCCTGTTTCTCTCTCTCTCTCTCTCTCTCTCTCTCTCACACACACACACACACACTCCAGGCACTGTACATGCTTATTCACCAGTCTCAGATGCTTCCTTCTACCCCTTCCTTTCTTCTCACTGACTTCCACTTGTGCTTCAACCTCCTTTTAAGGATCAGGTCTGAGACTGAGAAGCTTATTTCTTTATTCTCTCTGTGCTTGCCTCAACCACAACAAAAACTAGACTCTGTGAAATAATTAGGACTCTCCAAAATAATCTACAGATTCAGTACAATCCTTATAAAAAAAATCTAAGCTGGCTTCGGGGCCTCAGTGGCTCAGTCAGTCAAGCATCCAACTCTTGATTTTGGTTCAGATCTCAGAGTCGTGAGATTTAGGCCCACATCAGGCTGTGCACTGAGTGTGGAGCCTGCTTAAGACTCTCTCTCCTTTTCCTTCTCCCCTTCCTCCCTCTCTCTCTCTCAAAAAAAAAAAAATCTAACCCAGATTCTTAGCAGAAATTAAAAAGTTGATCCTAAAATTTATGTAGAATTCAAGGGATCCAGAATAGACAAAACTATAGAAATCAAGACAGTGGGGTACTAGCCTAAGGATAGACATATAGATCAATGGAATAAAAGTACCCAGAAATAAACCCCTACATCTATGATCAATTGGTTTTTTACAAAGGTGCTAGGATAATTCAGGGAAGAACAAACATATCTTTCAACAAATGGTGCTGGAACAATGGATATCCACGTGCAAAAGAATGAAGTTGGAACCTTACTTCATCATATACAAAAATTAACCCAAAATGAATCAAAGACATACAGGAGCTTAAATTATAAAACTCTTAGAAGAAAAACCTTGGATAAAATGTGAAACCCTTTCTCATCATGGAAATGCAAATGAAAACCACAATGAGATTCCGCTTCACACCTACTGTACTCAAAAAGACAGATACTAAGTATGGCAATTCCTCAAAAAATTCAATAGAATTACTACATGATTCAGCAACTCTACTTTTTGGTATGTTCCCAAGATAATTGAAAGCAGGGACTTGAACAGATATTTGTATACCTATGTTCACAGCAGCATTATTCCCAGGAGCCAAACAATGAAAGGAAGCAACACAAGTGTCCATTGACAGATGAATGGATAGACAAAGTGTGGTCTATACATTACAATGTAATATTATTTAGCCTTGAAAATGAAAGAAATTCTAACACATGCTACCGTATGGATGAAACTTGGACATTATGCTAAGTGAAGTAAATCAGTCACAGAAGGACAGACACTATATAATTCAACTTATGCAAGGTACCTAGAGTAGTCCAGTTCATAGAGAGGGAAAATTAGATGGTGGTTTTCAGGGGCTAGAGGAGGAAGGAATGGAGGGTGAGTGTTTAACAGGTACAGTTTCAATTTGGAATGATGAAACCTTCTGCTGATGAGTGCTGGTGATGGTTGCACAACAATGTGAATATACTTTATGCTGCTGAACTGTACACTTAAAAATGGTTCACCTGATAAATTTTATGTTATGTGTATCTTATCAGTATTAAAAGAAAGAATGTTTACAGTTACCTAAACATACCATTATGTTTTTAAAGATAGCATGTCCCAGGGCGTGATCCTGGAGTCCCGGGATCGAGTCCCACGTTGGGCTCCTGGCATGGAGCCTGCTTCTCCCTCCTCCTGTGTCTCTGCCTTTCTCTCTCTCTCTCTCTCATAAATAAATAAATCTTTTTAAAAAATAAAATAAAAAATAAAAAGCATATTGGGCTGCCCCAGTGGCCCAGCGGTTTAGCACCGCCTTCAGCCCAGGGTGTGATCCTGGAGACCCGGGACCAAGTCCCACATCTGGCTTTCTGCATGGAGCCTGTTTCTCCCTCTCTGCCTCTCTCTCCCTCTCTCTCTCTCTCTCTCATAAGTAAATAAAAATCTTTTTAAAAAAGATAGCATGCTGATCGTTAAATGTCAAACATCATTAAAGATATTGGTACAAAAAAAAGATATTGGTACTTAATTTAGAGGCACTGGGGTGGCCCATGCACCTCCTTGAACCTCATGGCTTCATCTTAAAATGAGGTGAGTAGGATTAGATCAGTCGTACTTCTAGCTCAGAGTCTTAGGACCCCTGTGGACTTCAAATGTAATTTAAAAGATCCTCTGGTTACTTTCAATGTTTCCAAATAAAATTATTCTTTTACCTTCCAAAAGCCTGTCCAGAGCAATAAAAAAACATCAGGCTTCACAGGATATTAGTTATAATTTTTACAGAAGATGGAGGAATGGGTTTAAGCTGCTTATGTAACAGAGCTACTGGTGCAGGGGAGGGGACTGTCACCATGGAAGCCAACTGGAGAATTACTTCAGAGCCAGCAAAGGGCACAGTAGTTTGAGCTTGGGCCACTACACCTACATCTGGAGAAGAAGAGAAGGATGTCATACCAGAATGGGCACAGGTACTTATGGCAGATAAACATGTCATCACAACTGAAGCAGTAGTGTCTTCAGGTTCTATGACAACTGAAATCAAGCTCAGCAGCTGGGGGAGGAGAGGAAGAACATGGCACCTGCTACAAGGCAGCTGAGAAGAACAGAGAGCAATTTCTGACACCTTTAATTCCCTAAATTAAGGGTTCTCAAACAGTAGAATGCCACAGAATCACCTGGAGGGCTTGTTAAACCACAGGGTGCTAGGTCCTGCCCCCCACCCAAATATTTTTTTTCAATAGGCCTGGGATAGGGAACCAGAAAAATTAGCAGCTAACAAGATCCTAGGTAATGCCCAAGTTGCTGGTTTGAAGACCACACTTTATTTTTTTAAGACTTTATGTATGAATATATGTATGTGTGTATTTGTGAAAGAGACAGAGAAAGCACAAACAGGGGGAGGATCAGAGGGAGAGGGAGAGAGACAAGCAGACTCTCTGCTAAGTGGGAGCCCAATGCGGAGGCTCCATCTCAGGGCCCTAAGATCATGATCTGAGCCGAAGGCAGACACTCAGGTGCCCCTGAGGACCACACTTTAAAAACCATTGCCCTACTAATCTACCAGGATTACTTCTGCTATTCTATAGTACTAAATAACCCCCCAGGAGTTTAACGCCATAAAAGTTTAGTTCTTGCTCACATATCAGTCCAGGGTAGTTTAGATAGCCTTCACCCTTATCACAAGTATGCCAACTTAACTACAGGGAAGAAAAGGATTATAGGAAGGTGCATGAGATGTTTTTAAAGAGTGATGCCTGGAAGAGGTACACATCACTTCATCTGCCTCCTCCTGTGATTGGCCAGATCTCAATCACAGGACTCCAATCTAACTGAGAAACATAGTTTTTCCGGGTGCCAGGAAGGAAGAAGTGTGGTAAACATAGATTATTTCCATCACATCAACCTACTGTCCATTCTTATTGTCCCTTCTCTCCTTCTCAGTAGCAGATTATTTTTTAATTGAAATATAATTAACATAGCATTGTTTAAATTTAAGGTGTGCAGCATGTTGGTTTGATACATTTATACATGTAATACGATTGCCACTGTAGTGATAGTTAGCATCTCTATTATGTCACATAATTACCATTTCTTCCTTGTGATTAGAATAGTTAATATCTCATTTCTTAGCAAGTTTGGTGATTGTAATATAAAGCTGTTGTCTATATTCACTATACTGTGCATTAAATCTTCTAGGACTTAATTACTATTAGCTGCAATTTGTACACTTAAGAGCAACACTGCTCTTAATCCTCCACCCCCCAGTCCCTGGCAACCACCATTTCTTTTTTTTTTAATTTTTATTTATTTATGTATGATAGTCACAGAGAGAGAAAGAGGCAGAGACAGAAGCAGGCTCCATGCACCGGGAGCCGGATGTGGGATTCGATCCCGGGTCTCCAGGATCGCACCCTGGGCCAAAGGCAGGCGCTAAACCGCTGCGCCACCCAGGGATCCCCGGCAATCACCATTTCATTCTGTTTTTACAAGTTTGGCTTCTTATACTCCACATACAAGTGACATCATACAGTATTTGTCTTCTCTGGCTTTTCTAACTTAGCATAATGTCCTCAAGATCCATCCATGTTGTCACACATCGCAGGATCTCCTTTCTCATGAATGAATAATGTTTCATTATATATATTCACCACATCTTCTTTATCCATTCACCCATTAACAAGCACATCAGTTGTTTCCACATTTGGAGTACTGTGAATGCTGCAATAAGCCTACTTTACCTCTGAATTTATTTAAAGCTACTTTGAAGCCAGATTGTTTCATGTAACAGAAAGCATCCAAATGAATACACCTCTCAAAGCATAAGAGTGGGAACAGAAATATTTTGTTTGCTAATCCTATGACCTTACTCTTACCCCAAGTGTTCTACAGATGAAGGAATGAGTTACACTTAATTAATGATTCAGTTTGTGTGATAGAAATTATTTCAAAAGGTAGAGTACATAGGATATAGTCACAGCAGATTGTAGACTTTGAGGTAGAGACTATGTCTTTTCTTTTTTTTTTTTAATTTTTTTTTATTTATGATAGTCACACACAGAGAGAATGAGAGAGAGAGGCAGAGACACAGGCAGAGGGAGAAGCAGGCTCCATGCACTGGGAGCCCGACGTGGGATTCGATCCCGGGTCTCCAGGATCGCGCCGTGGGCCAAAGGCAGGCGCCAAACCGCTGCGCCACCCAGGGATCCCTATGTCTTGTCTTTTCCCTGTTTTTCCCTGTTTCCCAGGGTCCAGCCAGTGCTTGGCACAGACATATAAATGCACACATACACTCATTATGTTGAATAAATACATCACCAGGAACTCACAAATATGGGTCCTTCATGGTGAGAAGGTTGGGAAGTTATCTAAACATTGTAAACAAAGAAACAATGTGAGTGTATAAAATGCCTAGCACAGGGTCTGTGGAACAGGGTCTGTTCCATTTACATAGTATGTAAATGGAAATAGTCATTAAGATTACTGGGGTTAATAAGCCATTCCATCTTGAAGATTCCTTTCAAATCTAACTATGTTATTCTAGGACACATTGTATAGTGATCAAGAATATAGACGTTAGGGGCGCCTGGGAGGCTAGGTCGGTTAAGTGTCTGCCTTTGGCTCAGGTCATGATCCCAGGGTTCTGGGTTGGAGTCCTGCATCTGGCTCCCTGCTCAGCCAGGAGTCTGCTTCTCCCTCTCCCTCTCCCTCTATCCCTCCCCCTTGCTTGTGCTTGCTCTATCTCTCTCTCTCTTTCTCTCTGTTTCAAATAAATAAAATTTATTCTTTTTATAAAAGAATATAGACTTTATTCATAATTTTCTAAAACTAGAACAAATTAGTCCAATTCCATCAGCAGGTGAATGGATAAACAAACTGTGGTCTAGCCATACAACAGAATACTACTTGGCAATTAAAAAAAGAAAAAAATTCTCTCCTTCATTCTCTGTCTCTATCTCTGCCTGTGTCTCTGCCTCTCTCTCTCTCTCTCTCTCTCTCTCTCTCTCACACACACACACACACACACACACGCACACTGTGGATGAATCTCAAAAATATTAATGCTAAATGAAAGAAGCAAGAGACAAAAGCCTGTGTTCTGTATGAGTCCATTATAACATTCTCAAAAAGATGAAACTATAAAGATAGAAACATTTCAGTAGTTGACAAAAGTTAGAGATACAGATAAGAAATTAGCTAGAAAGGAGCATGGTGAACCTTTTGGAGTGATGAAAATATTTGATACATTGGTTATATTGGTGGTTACATAACTATATATTTGTCAAAACTCATTGAACCATACACTATTTAAAGGTGATTTTAGGGCCGCCCAGGTGGCTCAGTGGTTTAGCGCCACCTTCAGCCCAGGTTGTGATCTTGAGGTTCTGGGATCAAGTCCCACATCGGGCTCCCTGTATGAAGCCTGCTTCTCCCTCTGCCTGTGTCTCTGCCTCTCTCTCTCTCTCTGTGTGTTTCTCATGAATGAATAAATAAATAAAATCTTTAAAAATAAATAAATAAAATAAAAGGTGATTTAACTGTAATTGAATTGTACCTCAATAAACCTGACTTTTAAAACATGTAACGTAAAAAAATAAATAAATAAATAAATAAAATTAAAAAAAAATATGTAACATGTAGACTATTTGTATAGATCATACTCACGGAGATTTCAAATGTGGTCCCAATCCCAGATTCATCACTTTCTATGTAACCTTAAAAATGTTTCCTTAATCTCTTAGATCCTAAGTTTTATTATTTAAATAATATCAAAGGAGCTTTTGTTCTGGGTATGATGGAATAAGCTCATTCTATTGTCTGTGATCCACTGAATGCAACTATAAGGCCTAAACATGATGCTTGAAGCAGATATTTGAGGTCTCTGAAAAATAAATACAAATTAGGAAAAAAAGACTAGAATTCCAATTAAACTGAAAGAGAGTTTGCCACTTCAGTTTTTACTCCAATGTCTTCCAGCTTGGACTCAACACAGCCCCAACCTGGAAGAAAACATTCATATGGACAGGGAGAAGTCTTCTAGTTATGGCAGTAGGAGCAACATAAGGGTGTTGCCTGATGTTTTCTTCTTTTTCTTCTTTCCTTTTCTCAGTTTCTGTGCACTAGGTTGTGTGGCAATGGCAGTGATAGTTGTGGCAATAGAGACTTACAGGAACCTGAAACTCTGAGAGTTTCTGATCAGAAGAGATGTGGTCCTAAAAAGGTGGGGCAAACCTGCTTATTTTTCTCTTTCTTGATCCCACATGTAGGTGTACTCATTGGAAGTGAGCAGCAGAGCAGAATAGATAAATTTCCAGCTTTCTGGCCAAAGGTCAGAAAATATTTAAAGTGATAAAATAAGGAAACTATGAAAGAAACCTGGATAATTGGAGAAACTGATATACCATGTTCATGGATTGGAAGCTATAACCTAGTGAAGAAGTCATTTTTTTTCCCATATATATCTACAGATTTAACATAATCCAATACAAATCCCAGTGGAATTTTTGCAAATATAGATAAGCTGGTGCTAAAATATAAGGAAAGGCAAAAGAACTAGAACACAAAGCAATTTTGGGGAAAAAAATAATAGAATTGAAGGAATCACATTACCCAATTTTAAGGCATTATAAATCTCAATTAAGCAAGACAATGCAGTAGTAAGGAGGAACAGACATATAGATTAATGGAACAGAAGAGAGTCTAGAAATACACCACATAAAAAATAACCAATTGATTTTTCACAAAAGTGAAAAGGCAATTTAAGGGAGAAAAAATGGGGGATCCCTGGGTAGCTCAGTGGTTTAGCACCTGCCTTCAGCCCATGGCATGGTCCTGGAGTCCCGGGATTGAGTCCTGCATCAGGATCCCTGCATGGAGCCTGCTTCTCCTTCTGCCTGCGTCTCTGCCTCTCTCTCTCTCTCTCTCTCTCTCTTTCTCTCTGTCTCTCATTAATAAGTAAATAAATCTTTTTAAAAAGGAGGGGGGGGCAGCCCGGGTGGCTCAGCGGTTTAGCGCCGCCCTCAGCCCAGTGCATGATCCTGGAGTCCAGAGATTGAGTCCCACGTCGGGCTCCCTGCGTGGAGCCTGCTTCTCCCTCTGCCTGTGTCTCTGCCTCTCTCTCTCTCTTTCTCTGTGTGTGTGTGTGTCTCTCATGAAATAAATAAATAAAATCCTTTAAAAAAAAAAGAAAAATAATAAAAAAAAAAACAAGAAAAAAGGAAGGGGGAGAAAAAATGGTCTAACAGCTGGTGCTGGACAAATTATATATCTCTATGTAAGAAAATAAATCTTTATTTAAACTGCCCAACTAATAGAGAAATTAATTCAAAATAGATCATAGATCTAATTGTAAAACCTAAAATTATAAAGCTCTGAGAAGGAAGCATGGGAGAAAAAGCTTTGTGGCCAAGGGTTAGGCGGAGTTCTTACACATGACACCAAAAGCATGATCTTTAAAAGAAAATTTTTTCCCTATTGACAAATTGAACTGAATGAAAAGCAAAACTTTTGCTTTGTGACAGACATTGTCAGGAAAATAAAAAGATTAGCCACAAAGTATAAGAAAGTATTTGCAAATCACATATCTGACAAAGAACTCGTATCCAGAATGTACAAAGGACTTTCAAAAGTTAGCAGCAAGAAAACAAACAATTCAAAAACTACAATAAAATAAGCAAAAGATTTGAACAGATACCTCACCAAAATAGATATACAGATGGTGCTGAATAAGCACACAAAAAGATGGTTTTGGGGTGAGGGAACTGTTCTATATCCTGATTTGTTTACATAAATCTATACATGTGTTCAAATTCACAGAGCTATGCATCAACAAAAAGTCATGATAATTTTTAAGATAAAGTTATAGGAAAGAAATAACATCCTAATAAGAGAACTTTCTCCATATGGCTTTGGTGTTTCAGCATGGAAGTACTAATAAAGAAGTGTGGGCACCAGCCGTAGTACTTCTTCAATCATTTCTCTCCATGAAAAGGCCCAGATGATGCCCAAATTAGTAAGATGCCAGGCAAAGGGTCACATGCTCAGACCCTGGAGATTTGGAAAATGTCATTCTAAATAGGAAGATGATTCCTAGAATTTTGTCAGCTTGGAGTCTGAACAAAGACAGCCTCAGACAAAGGCATAGATATTCTTGGGATTTTATAACCACAAATTATAACAGTAATTCATGTTTCTCCTTAATGTATCTCTTAGGTTATGGCATCCTCTTGTTCCTGCAGGCAAAAGAGGTCTGCGTAAATAAGTCTTGATTGGTTTGGGACCTTGAGATGATTATCTGACAGCAAAGGAGTGCTTGGTACCAATGTTTCCCAAACCGATGCCATGAAATATTAATCCCAAAAGATTTTGAAAGAGGGAGGGGGAGAGAAGGAGAGAGAGGGAAGAGGAAAACATGGTTTGGGAAACTCGAAAGTGCTGCATGTTCTGTTTTTCTTTGAGTGATTCACAATGCACATTAATCTATTAATACTCTGGGAAATCCCACAGTAAAGAAATCTATTTGCCTCTATTTAATACAGTTTCCTTAACTTAGTTGATCATGAAATTTTTTCCCAAATAATTCCAAATAGTAATAATTCAATGAAAGCCCATTTTGGGACATGTTGCTCTATCCCAAATCCTGATTACAGACTTTAGTGGCTAAAATGGACTTGGGCCCTCTCCTCTCCTCTCCCCACGATGGCGTGTGCTCATCCATTGATATCTGTATACTCCGAAAAGGGGGAATCATCTGGCAAAAATATTACTTTGCCTGCTGTGTTTAAGGCTCCCATTCAACCCGATATCGTGAACTTTGTTCACACCAACTTGCACAAAAACAACAGACAGCCATATGCTGTCAGTGAATTAGCAAGTCATCAAACCAGTGCTGAGTCTTGGGGTACTGGCAGAGCTGTGACTCAAATTCCCAGAGTTCGAGGGGTGGGACTCACTGTTCTGGCCAGAGTGCTCTTGGAAATATGTGTCATGGAGGCCGCATGTTTGCACCAACCAAAACCTGGCGCCGTTGGCACCGCAGAGTGAACACAACACAAAAGCAATATGCCATCTGCTGTGCCCTGGCTGCCTCAGCCTTACCAGCACTAGTCATGTCTAAAGGTCATCATGTTGAAGAAGTTCCTGAACTTCCTTTGGTGGTTGAAGATAAAGTTGAAGGCTACAAGAAGACCAAGGAGGCTGTTTTGCTTCTTAAGAAACTTAAAGCCTGGAATGATATCAAAAAGGTCTATGCCTCTCAGCGAATGAGAGCTGACAAGGGCAAAATGAGAAACCGTTGTCATATCCAGTGCAGGGGACCCTGCATCATCCACAATGAAGACAATGGTATCATCAAGGCCTTCAGAAACATCCCTGGAATTATTTTACTTAATGAAAGCAAACTAAACATTCTGAAACTTGCTCCTGGTGGGCATGTGGGACACTTCTGCATTTGGACTGGAAGTGCTTTCCACAAGTTAGACAATCTGTATGGCACTTGGCGTAAGGCTGCCTGCCTCAAGAGTAACTACAACCTTGCCATGCATAAGATGCTTAATACAGAATTTAGCAGAATCTTGAAAAGCCCAGAGATCCAGAGATCCCTCCAAGCACCACGCAAGAAGATTCATCGTAGAGTCCTGAAGAAGAATCCACTGAAGAACCTAAGAATTATGTAGAAGCTAAACCTGTATGCAAAGACCACGCGCCGGAACACCATTCTTCGCCAGGCCAAGAATCACAAACTCCAGATGGATAAGGTGGCAGCAGCCTTTGAAGCCAAATCAGGTGAGAAGGGGGTTCCAGGCCATGGTAGGGAAGAAAGGAAAGAAGGCTCTTGGTGTGAAAAAGCCAAAGAAACCTTTGGTAGGAAAAAAGGCTGCAGCTACCAAGAAACCAGCAGCTGACAAGAAACCCACCACAGAAGAGAAAAAGCCTTCTACCTAAAAACTTGTATTTGTTTATTCCATAAAAGTCAAATCATTTTGGACACCTAATTTTAAATAAAGACCTGATCAAAGACAGTGAGAAAAAAAAAAAAAAGATGGACTTGGGATACAATAATTAACTCTCTCTCCTCTAACTGGGGTCTTTGCCAACTCAGTTTTTCCCATAATTCAGGGCCAGTTTTACAAAGAGATAAGTAGATAGTTGCTGACTTGCTTAAATTTCAAGGACATTAAATAATTATAATAATTAATAATAATAACAAACACATATATATGTGTACCCACTACAGGGGCACCTGGATGGTGGCTCAGTGGTTGAGTGTCTGCCTTTGGCTCAGGGCATGATCCCAGAGGCTGGGGATCAAGTCCCGCATCGGGCTCCCTGCATGGAGCCTGCTTCTCCCTCTGCCTATGCCTCTGTCTCTCTCTGTGTCTCTCACGAATAAATAAATAAAATCTTTTTTAAAAAAATACCTACTACATATCAGGTATTTTTCTAAGCACTTTATATATACTAACCAGTTTGGTTGTTGTGACAACCCTGTGAGGTAAGCACTATTATTACCCCCATTTTATACATGTGGAAACTGAGGCACAGGCCACTTGCTCAAGGTCATACAGATAATAAGTGGCTGAGCCAAGTACTCAAACCTGGCAGAGTGGATCCAGAGTCCTCACTCTTGATCACTGTATTATACTGCCTCTCATATGAGATACCTGCTCTGTTTCCTTCCTCTGTTTCTACTATTAGTCATTCATTTCTTTGATACCATAAGAGTCTGTGATCTTCCAGAAGTCCATTGGAAAACACAATATCCTCCCAAAGTGAGAATTCCCAGATGCAGTGTAGAAGCTGTTCTTTCTCCCTAGAATGTTTTTGTTTTAAAATTTATTTATTCATGAGAGACACACAAAGAGGCAGAGACATAGGCAAAGGGAGAAGCAGGCTCTCCAAGGGGAGTCCAAAGCAGCACTCTACCCCAGGACCCCAAGATCACACACTGAGCCAAATGCAGATGCTCAACCACTGAGCCACCCAGGTGTCCCTCCCTGGAATATTTTCACTACTACTCTGTTATCACTCCTGTCTGGTGAACTGCTGGTCATCTTTAAAGACCTCATCCAATCATCACCTTCCCCCACAAGAAGCTTTCCCAGAAACCCTGAAGGGCTGTCTCACCACATCTGTGGCATAGATCTTGTCTGCATTTTACTATAATTGCTTTGTATATATGTTTAGTTTTATCACCAGCCTATGACATTCTCAATTTCAGAAACTTTGTTTCAGACATTATGCTAGGCATAAAAGAGTAGAAAGACAAAAAAGAAATGGTGCCTGGCCTCAGAGAGTCCCTATGCCTTATATACTTGTTCTTAATGGACACAGCTGATATTTAAGACAAGGGCTGGAGAGATATAAGCAAAGATTATGTGGGTACAGAGGGAAGAACAATTATTCCCAGTTGGAAGGAGGTGATATGTGAGCTAGGACTAAAAGAAGAGGAAGGTTTCAATAAGAAAATACATGAATGAATGAATGAATGAATGAATGAATTCCTTGGGGGAAATGAATGATTTATGTTATTTTTATGGTGTAAAAGGGAAAGGATTAGACTTGGAGACTGTATTAGCAGCGGCTGCCATTAGCCCTGTGCCTTCAGGCAAGTCACTTCATTTTTTACATTTCAGTTTACCCATCTGTAAAATTGGAATAATAACCACTCATTTCCCAGGATTTGCTTTAAGAATTAAATAATGTCCAGAAAAGCGCTTTTTGTAAAATGCTAAATACCATAAAGATGTTAGGTTTACTGATGCTCCTTACTTGCTCTTGTATATTGTCTCTTAAGAGTTCAATGAAAGGAAGAATATTTGAGAGCTTACTCTGTGGCAGGATTATTCTATGTACTTCCTGGATACCATTTCATTTACTGTCCCAACAATTCTATAAGGTTGGTATTATTACTATGGCCATTCTACAGATGTGGAAAAGAAGGCACAGAAGGCTTCTCAGTTGTCTTGCCGACGGTCACACAGCTGTCCAATCTTGGAGCCAGATTCAAGCTCAGGTGGTACCTGAGGGCCCCTGATCAGAGACTAAAGATAATGAAAGATGTCCTTAGTCTGGTCCAGTTATTCTACATCAAAAATCAATTAAGAATGGACAGATGTGACAGGATGACTCTCTGACAAAGATCAAAACCCCTCTTTCTCACCTTTGTCAGCAGATACATCGAACATGTGGTTAATCATAAGAATCACAGAGTTTGGATTTTCTTTTCCGAAATATTTTGTCTTTTACTTAAACACTGATTAAATGAAAAATTAAGGCATAAAGGTTATAGATATTTCACAGGACTTTTATTTTTAAAGATTTTTATTTATTTGACAGGAAAGGAGAGAGAACACAAGTAGATGGAGGGGCAGGAGCAGACTCCCTGTTGAGCAGAGAACCTGATGTGGGACAGGACTCGATCCCAGGACTCTGAGACCATGACCCGAGCCTAAGGCAGCTCATAACTCACTGAACCACCCAGGTGCCCTATCATGGAGCTTTTTTAAAGATGGAATAGGTGAGCACTGTCCTACTGAAACCCAACCTGATAAGGTCATTGTTAAAGATACAATGCCAGCAGCTGGCTAAATCAGAATAATGAGGCTCCCATTCAAATCAAGTAGCATTTATCTGTAGTTTAAATGGCTCTCTAACATTTGTATTTCATTGGTATGAGAGTTCCAGCAGAACCCTAAAGCTATTAAATAGAACACCAAGGCTTTTTAATAGCTTCTAACTTAGCAAACCATGGTAATTTAAAAGGGAACGGATGAACTTCTAGAAGCAAGGAGATTTCCGCTGAAGAATACAAATGTGTTCTCTGCTATTGCTTCTGCCTCTTTCTGGGGAGAGGCAAAAGGCACAGAGGCATGTGATGGAACTTTCCAGCTGGTGGTTTTGCATTATCAAGAAGGAAAGTGTTTGAAAATGAAAATTACTGATAATTAGTTGTGAACATCTGTAAGGGAGAAAAATGGAGAAACACTGCAGAATCTTTATTTATATAAAAGGCTGAACCTCATGGGTAGCAGTGTGAATTGGTACAATCTTTTGGAGGGAATTTTAGCAATGTGCTGACCCTTTGACCCAGCAATTCCACTTCTAGGAATCCATAGCAATATTTGCACATGTACACAAAAGTCTATGTATAAAGAGGTTCACTGTAGCATTGTTTGCATGTATGAAAAAAGGAAATAATCTATCCAATTAATATGAAAATATTTAGGGGATCCCTGGGTGGCGCAGTGGTTTGGCACCTGCCTTTGGCCCAGGGCGCGATCCTGGAGACCCGGGATCGAATCCCACATCGGGCTCCCAGTGCATGGAGGCTGCTTCTCCCTCTGCCTGTGTCTCTGCCTCTCTCTCTCTCTCTCTGTGACTATCATAAATAAATAAAAATTTAAAAAATTTTTTTAAAAATATGAAAATATTTAAACAAATGATGGCATATCCATATTTTAGAAAAATTTGCTGCTAATAGATGAAATGAGATAGATCTACATAGTTGACACAGAAAGATGTCCCTGACATGTTAAGTGAAAAGGGCACATTGCAAAATGGTATCCCTTATATGATTCCATTTTAAAATGTCTTTGATGTTAATATATATGTAGAAAAATATCTGGAGGAATATGTCCCAAAGACTACCAGTGGCTATCTCTGGGGGATGGTGTAATATTTTTGTAATGTTTACATTTTTATGAGCATCAATTGCTTTTGCAAAGAGAGGGGGTAAAAAAACAAAAGTTGAAGGATTTCCTCAAGGGGAGAACGAAAGAAACATGGCTGGTAGAGATTTACTCACTGTATTTAGGTGAAAGGGTTTAATGTAATTCTGCAGAATCTTTCAGATTCTGGCAATCTGGGCAAGGGTACTAAACCATCAGAATGAACCAACATGACTGTGCTCACACAGGGAGACTGAGACATAGTCCTTATTCTGCTTTCTGGGTTGTCCCTTTGACTCTTGCTGCTGTTCCTCAACCTTAGCTGACAGAGTAGAAGCAGCTGATTTTCCTTTTTCTTCTCTTGTCTCACAGGCCAGCCATTTTAGAAGGCACTAAAACATGGTGGTAAAGAGCTTAGCCTTTGGAGTGCCAGAGCCTTAGGTGCAAATCCCAACTTTGCCACTCTACTAACTGTGTGACTTTGAGAAATTTGCCTCTCCTGTTGGGTCCTCCGTTTCCTCATGTTAGAGAACCTGCCTATGAGGGTCTTTGAAATGATGAAAAGAGGTAAGTATAGAAAGCGCTTGGAAATTCATCTTGATGAGGGACGCCTGGGCGGCTCAGCCATTGGGCATCTGCCTTTGGCTCAGGGCAATTCCAGGATCGAGTCCTGCGTTGGGCTCCCTGCTTCTCCCTCTGCCTGTGTCTCTGCCTCTCTGTGTCTCTCATGAATAAATAAATAAATCTTTAAAAAAAGGAAAAGGGATTTTTCTTGATGAGCACTGGGTGATATACGGAACTATTTAATCACTATAACGTATACCTAAAACTGGTATAACACTGTATGTTAACTACACTGGAGTTAAAAATATTTTAAAACAGAAAACACTTGGGAAGTGTAAATAAATAAATACCACCTATTATTACTGTCGCTATGCCCTATCAATTCTCTCTTAGTAGAATTTCTTCCATCTAACTTCTGTCTGATAAACTCCTACCCATTCTTCAAGCCCTGGCTCAGATGCCATCATTGTAAAACCCTCTCTGGTTTCTCCCTGCACCCCCAAAGCTGATTAACGTTCCATTATCAGTGGTCCAATGGAGTGCTGGGGTGCCCCAGCTTCATTACTGCATGTTATGTTCTAGGTTTACTTGTCTTTGTCCTTTACAGACTCTGAGCTCCTGCAAGGCATCAGCCCTGTTCCAGACATCTCAAATCCTCAGCACTTACCTCAGTGCAGGACTCAGAGTTTGAATTCACATTATCTTTTTTCTTTTCTTTTCTTTTCTTTTTGTTTGTTTTTGTTTTTTTCACATAATCTTTTTTCAAGTTGAATTAATCCCCTCCCTGCCTCTATCACCCAGGCCAGGCATCTTTAGTTTTGGTGAAACTATGGTAACGGCATCCTAACTTCTCTCTCTGCTCCTTCTTTTCTCCATTTCAATCCAGGCTGATGTTCAGCCCTGGGTTTTAGTTCCACCTTTGCCACAGGCTAATGTGATCTAAGCACACTGCTTTTTCTCTCTAACAGCTTCCTTATCGATAAAATGGTGACAATATCCTCCCCCTACCCAGTAGTGGAGGGGACTTAAGGAAAACTGCATGTGACTGGCATCAGCATTACCCAAATTAGCTATTGCTATTTCTGCTTTTTGTTTGTTCATTTGTTTGTTTGGAGAAAGAAGGAGGGAGGAGGGAGGGGCAGAAGGAGAGAGAGAATCTGAAGCAGGCTCCACACCCAGCGCAGAGCTGACACAGCGCTCCATCTCAGGACTCTGAGATCATGTCCTGAGCACAAAACCAACGTGGGCTGCTTAACCAGCTGAGCCACCCAGGCATCCCACTATTTCTGCTTTTAGAAAGGTAGAGTACAACAGGGAAGAAGAAAAGAGTATTTGAAAAGTCTCTGTCCTGGAAGTTAAAGTACCTCCTGTGATTTTGGATGTTTCTCCAGTTATACATAAACAGGTGAGGTCTCACCTGGCGTCCTGTTTCCTCCAGAAATTGCATTTGATATGCTTCTCTGTGAAGCCAGTCCCCGAGGCAAAGGCAAAGACTCTTCTCCACCCTTAGAATTAAATACAAATATCAGAGAACACTGGTGCAGTCCCTTACCATTCATGGAACACTTTCATACCCATCACTGGATTTGAAAAGAGCTTTTGTCAGAAAAAAATCACAGCCAAATCTTAACAATGATAATCTCTGGATGGTGGAATTGGACATGATTTTAATTTTACGTGTGTTTTCCTCAAACCTTCAAAATCTCCGATTTTGGAGGTGGATAGAAATGATGGTTGTGTGATACTGCGAATGCACTAAATGCCACTGAATCACACATGGAGTGTACCATTTATTTTAGTTACATGAATTTCACCTCATTAAAAAGTATTCGGCAGTACATATGCATGATGTTATAGCCATGTACTGAAATGTGTGAGCTGAGAACAAAAACATTCTTGGGCAGCCCGGGTGGCTCAGCAGTTTAGCGCTGCCTGCAGCCCAGGGTGTGATCCTGGAGACCCCGGATCGAGTCCCACATTGGGGTCCCTGCATGGAGCCTGCTTCTCCCTCTGCCTGTGTTTCTGCCTCTCTCTCTTCTCTCTCATGAATAAATAAATAAAATCTTAAAAAAAAAAAAAAAACGCCTTCTTAAGGCTCAAAAGCAGTTCAGTTAAGAGCACGTGGGTGGCTCCGTGGTTGAGCGTTGGCCTTTGGCTCAGGCCGTGATCCCTGGGGTCCTAGGTTCAAGTCCCGAATCAGGCTCCCTGCTTCTCCCTCTGCCTATGTCTCTGCCTCTCTGTGTGTGTCTCTAATGAATATATAAAATCTCTAAGGAATAAATAAAATCTTTATTTAAAAAAGAAAAGCAGTTCAATTAGATGACACTCTCCCCGGCCGGATCTCCCAAGTCCCACCCAGGTCGAGGCGGCCAGCCTGCAGTGCGCTCCTCCCGCCACCAGGGGCCTCCACGGAACCCTGGCGTCCCCACCCGCGGAGGAGCGTCTTCTCTTGAGCCCTTGAAGCGCGCGTGCCTGCGGGAGGCGTGGCCAGGACTGGCCCCTCGGCCCACGTGACCCGTAGCCCACCCGGGCCGCACCCGGCGCTTCCCGGCCTAGCGGGGCGGTCCCTCCAGCCCCCGCTTCCGGCTGCTGCCGTCTGCTGTCCCGGCTGGTCCCCCCCTTCTGTCCCGCCAGCCTTCCTGGGCGGCCCCAGTACGCGTTCCCAGCCCGCTGCCCGCTGCCCTCTGCCCTGCTCCGCCGCGGGGCCCTGTCTCTGAGCCTGGCCCCATGGCGCTGCAGGCGCTGCAGAGCTCGGGGGTGGCCTTCCGCAGGATCCTGTCTCACTTCCCCGAGGAGCTGAGCCTGGCTTTCGCCTACGGCTCCGGGGTGTACCGCCAGGTGGGGCCCAGTGCAGACCAGAAGGTGAGCCTGGCCCCGGGGGCAGCCCCACCGCAGTCGGCCTGTCCTCACGAAGGCCCTTTTGCATCCCGGGCCTTAGAGCTGCCCCTCTGCTCGGCGCGATCCACGTGTCCAGTGCAAACCGTAGCAGAGTGTTCCTGGTGTAATGACATCATGAGCTGAGCTTGGAGGGATAAGTGGGAGCCCACTTCGCTCTAGAACAGGAGATGCGATCACGCAGAGGGAAAAGCTGGTGCAGAGGCAAGCTGGAGGACGGGAGCTATTTGCCCGGCGCCAGCCCAGCGTGCTCAGCCTTAGCTGGGCATTGGGGAGTTTTCTGAGAAACTTTCAAAAATGCTGATGCCTTTTGAATACAATCTCCGCTTGAGGAGGTTCTGATGTACTTGGTCTGGGATGAGACCAGGGCTTCAGGAATTTAAAAAACTTCCCTGGTGATTCTAATGCACAGCCAGTTCGATGTGAGAGTCGCATCGATAGCCGTGGGAGGAGGTACTAGATGGTTGAGGAAGCTGGCGGGACTGGTTGTAGGGCCAGGGCAGGTGCAGTGAAGTTACCAGCAAAAGTTAGCGGGTGACTAATATATTTATTTACCCATGCTCAGGATAATTATTTAGGACTAGGTCCTGTTACTCTTCAAAGTTGCCTGGGCGTAACAGCAGGGAGGGTACAGATTTCCTAATGATTGCAGACTTTTGTTCCTGTAAATAAAGGGGGGGGGGGGAGAGTGCTTCCAATGGGGAGACAAGATTCAAGACATAAAGCAGCGGAGTGCCAGGCAAATATTCTCATTTAAATGAGGCTGTTACAGACTTTCCCCAGTGCTAAATCAACATGAAAGGAGCAAGAGAGTCTAGAGATGTTCTCTGGCAAACGAGATTTTTTACTTGCTGTAGGTCATGCACAGCATAACAATTCATAGTCATCTTAGTTTATTTATTTTTTTTTTTTCATCTTAGTTTATTAAACTAAGGAAATGATTGCCATAGGGCGTCCTGGATTTGAACACCTGGCTGTAATCTGTGTTTAGGTTAAAATTTGCCTGTTCACTTCTTGCTAAGGCCATCTATACTGTTGCTTGGATTTCCTGTTTCCCAGCTATATTGTATTTAAGTAGTATGTGCTTTAAGGTGACAACATGTGAAAAATTCTAAGTTGTAGATGTATGAGAAATTATAGATTATTATAGGCTAGTTACTTTTTCTAACATACATTGACATAATTATTTTTTAAAAAATACGTCCACCCCAAATCTCTCTCTTTTTTTTTTAAGATTTTATCTATTTATTCATGAGAGACACAGAGAGGCAGAGACACAGGCAGAAGGAGAAGCAGGCTCCATGCAGGAAGCCCAACGTGGAACTCGATCCTGGGTCTCTAGGATCACACCCTGGGCTGAAGGCGGTGCTAAACCGCTGAGCCACCCGGGCTGCCCATCCACCCCAAATCTTAAGTTTCACTGGTAGTTTGTGGCTTTTGAGAAACCTAGAGCGGGCCTTTGCCTCCTGATTCAATAGCCACCTCTTCATTTTTCCATGAAGATTTTACTCTGAAAAGGCTCTTTCTTCCCTTTGCCTCACCTTCCTTCGCTACAAGATAACAAGTCTTACAGATTCCAGCATGAAGTCTCTCTCAGATCAGTCCCTACGCTCAATGCCTTACTTAATATCTTTTCGTTTCTCACCTAGGAGTTTGCAGTTAGCCCCCTATGTGGTTTCCCAGCCTGTAGTCTTTCTTCCCTCCATTGAGCTCTTCTGCAGGAAAATTTTTGAAGGTGGTATCCCAGCCTCCCTCTCTGGTCTCCCTTGCTTCTGTTCTGTTCCAGCTATATCAAACCAAAAGCAGCATCCAGAATATGCCTAGCTCTCAGAGCCCCAAGCATACTTTCCTTTAACAGGACTCTCTTCCCTTCCCCATACTTAATACTTCCACCAAGCCTGCTGAACTCTTGCACATTCTTCAAGACTGAGACTTACCAGAGGCTTGAAGAACGTTAACTTCAGAGCAAAATTTCTCATTCCTCTTCTGACCTCATCCTGAGTGAAATTAGTACATTTTGCATTCTACTATCAAATTCACTTAGTGAGAATGTGTCTATTCCCCCCAGTAGACTTCCTTTACCTCTACCCCCAATCTACCAGGGCTCCTTGTAGGTGCTCAGTGAGTGGTTGGTGAGTAGGTAAGAGTTAAAGTAACTTATTTGCCATTATATAATACTTTACAGAGCTTATCCATTCTGTGTTATTTGACCTGGAAGAAAAGTGGAACACTTAGCTACATTTAGATGAAAGGCTGGGTGGCATAAGGTTTAGCACACAGAATTTGGAACCAGACTGTGTCTGCCACTCACTAGCTTTGTGTCTATGGGCATGGAACTTACTCTGTGCCTTAGCTTCCTTTCCTATAAAATTGGGATAATACCAATACCTACTTTGTAGGATTATTTTTGAGGATAGAATGAACTACGATACAGGACAATCCATATTAAGGAAGTATTGCCATTACTATGTGTATTGATGAAAACAAGCTCAGATCGGTTCCAGAGACTTGCTTAAAGTTCTGATGACAGCCTCAGGGCTTCTATTTATTAGCCATATTGGCAAGCTTTCCACTCTAGGTGTCTTTGAGGAATTAAAACTAAAATCATTCTCCTCTTTATTCCCAGAATGCCATGCTGGACTTTGTTTTCACAGTAGATGACCCTGTTGCATGGCATTCAAAGAACCTGAAAAAAAATTGGAACCATTACTCTTTCCTGAAAGTTTTGGGGCCCAAGATTATCACCACTGTCCAGAATGACTATGGTGCTGGAGTCTACTATAATCCATTCATCATGTGTGATGGTAGGGTAAGTGACTTTGGACCTTTGTCTTAACTTGGGTGGTTATTATTAAATTAAATATTAGAATACCAGCTGAATATGTATGTCCTTGCAGTCAGGAAATGTTCACATTCCTGCTGGATAAAGATGGTTGAGAGAGACTGTCTTTAATTGTTGCCTTTGGCCAGTGGTTCTCAAATTTGAGCAAGCATCAGACATCCTAGAGGGCTTCTTGGACACACAGATTGCTAGGCCCCACCCCAGAATTTCTGATTCAGTAGGTCTGGGGTGAGGTTTGAAGAATTTGTGTTTTTTTAATTGCGATATAACTGTATAACATTGTATTAGTGTTCAGTGTACAAAGTAACGATTTAATACACTGTATGTATTGCAAGATAATTACCACAATAAGTTTAGTTAACATCACTACACATAGTTACAAATTTTTTTTCTTATGATGGGAACTTTTAAGATTTACTCCCTTAATACCAAGGATTTGCATTTCTAAGTTCCAAATGATGCTGATGCTGCTGGTCTGGAAAATATATGTTAAGAACCACTGGTTTGGTCAGTGGGATGAATACTGAGGCCTATGAAGGATGAGGGTGTCATAGGTAGTCAGGAGAATGTGGTGTCATGTGATAGGAACCTTTTGGTGCCAGCAAGTGGATGGAATTTGAGGATACACCCCATCTCCCTGTTGGAGAGCAGATAAGAAGCACAGATCCCAGAAGGAACAGAAGGAACCCTGCTGAACTGTTTTTCACACGAAGGGGCCCAGTCTCTAAGAGAGCTCCAAGAACTAGGCAGGACTGCAGCCCAAGAGGACCAAGTCCTGTAATCTTTAGAGATGAGCCAGGCTGCCATCGACAGTTTCCACCAGCTATGCCAGTTCTGCTCTATGCTGCTGATTGCTTCAAGCTGTCTTTATATGTCAATGAATCACCTGAAGATCTCGTTGAAATGCAGATTATGATTCAGTTGGTCTGGAATGGAGCTTGAGATTCTGCATTTTTTGACAAGCTCCCAGGTGATGCTGATACTACGGTCAATGAACCACGCTTTGAAGAGCAGGAGGTTGGATTACTGACTTGAGAAGGATTTTGAAAACCTGTCTGAACTTGGCAGGAATGAGTACTATGATAGATTGGTGATGTCTGCATAGCCTCTGGGCCATATGTTTACTTTCCTGATTGTTTACTTTTCACCTGCATTTTGCAGTTGAGGAAATGAGAGTTCAGAGAGTGGACATGATTTCCATGAGGTCATGCAACTTGATATGGCAGGCCCCTGACTTACAGGTCAGTGGTGTTTCCACTACCTCCCAGCTGTTACTTGCCAGCAGCAAGAAGGGCTTTCTGCCATAACGTGGCCAGATTGGAGGGAACATGGTTGCTCAGTGCAGTTCTCCACATCCACGTTAGTCTGCCAAGCACGTAGCTTTGTTCTTTCTCCATAATTAGTATTATGCTGAGCCTATCTCTAATTAGTGGTTTCAAACAATATTATAAGCTCCAGTAAGCAAATGTTAGGGCATAATTATATGCCAAAGGGACTGTGCTTTTTAATTGAAATTCTTTAGCTACTTTTTAGATATTTGTAGCCTGAGAAGGCTGTTTGGCTACTGAAGTTTAGCAATGTGAGTCTGAAGTTAGTTGTTGAAGCAAATGGGATTCTGTAATTTGGAACAACTACATTCAGGGTTTGTACAAATTGCTTTTGAAATGAGCTTGGCCATAATTCCGTGTGTTTAGTTCTGATAAAGAGGTTTAATTTTTGGATGTGGCTTTGTAATTATAAAAGTGTTTGAAATACTCAATGGTGAAAGAGAAATTCACCACATAAAGGATGTTGGTGAAAACTTCTACTTAAAGAAAATTTCCTGTACTTTGTGATAAAACGAACGTTGGAAGCCCAGACTGACATTCAGGGACCTAGTTTTTACTCTGCTATTAATGGTAAATAATGGGTACACCATTTATTACATTTATTTCTAAAATGAGAAGCATGAACTATATTTTCACTTCTCAAACTGCCTGTGGTGCAGACCCAGTTTTTCTTTCCAATTCAGTGAGTACCAATATGTGCTAGATAGCCTCTAAGAGCCACTGTGCCTTTAACATCACAGGAGCCTGAGTGAAGATAGTGATCGCTTCACCTCATCCCTGAGGGAACAGATCAGCCTTGGAAACTAATCCATTGTGAAAGATTCTGATGGAGATGTGTGTTTGCACAAGGCAGAGATTTTAAGTGGCTTTGGAAATCAAGGTGCAGGTCTGGTCGGAAATTTTTTTCCTTATATTTTACATTTGCAAAAGCAAGAGTGTGGTATTTTGCTGTCTTTCATGCCCATATCTTCTCTTTTCTAGCTTATCAAATACGGAGTCATTAGCACTAACATTTTGATTGATGATCTCCTCAACTGGAATAACTTATATATTGCTGGACGACTGCAAAAACCGGTGAGCAAGTGTCTTATTGGCTGCCACAGTTAGGGATGTCTTTCCTCTCTGAACCTGACTTGCTTTGATGTGTTTGATTGCAATGAGATGGAACTCCAAGAAACAGAAATGAATTTCAGACTCCTTTTACTCCTTATAGAATTCTGTGCCAAACAATATCAAGATATTACCCACACTACTCCTGTCTTCTCTCTAAAGATACTCTAGTTGTCTGAATGGATCAGGCTCGGTGTCAGGCCATTTGGGCTAGGGAGGATGGCAAAAGAGGTGCCTAGTGCCTCAGTGGAGCCTCTGTCAGCATGACTCAGATCACCATTTCAGAGTCTAAGTGCCATGGGGCACTGTTTGCCCCCTGATGTATCCCAGCAATGCTTGGGACAGTGTCTGATACATAGTGAACATTCAGCAAACACTTGTTGAATAAATCAATGAACCAGGTAGTCATTCAAAAGGGAGTAGATTCTGATCCCCTTTCTTACCCTCCTCAGGCCAGTGGTAAGATCCTATTATAAGGTCCTTCCTTCATTTAGGATGCTGCTAGAAGAGGTGGGCTTCCTCCTGGGTTGTAATAGAAATAAAACAGGAAAAGAAAGTGATAAAAACTTGAACTTTTTCTTTTTTTAATATTTATTTATTTATTATTTTAGTGAGCTAGAGAGAGAGCACAGAAAGAGGAACAGAGGGAGAGGGAGGGAGAGAATCTCAAACAGACTTCCTGCTGAGTTGAGACTTGATCAAATGACCCAGAGATCATGACCCAAGCTGAAATCAAGAATTGGATGTTCAACCAACTGAGCCACCCAGGTGCCCCAAAGGACTCGAACTTTTGGCATTGTATTTGCGTATTATGTTTCTCCTTTATATATAGCCTATTTTCTATGAAGGAATCTGTTCATAGTTTAAGAACTATGTGAAATAGTCACAGTTGCTAATCTCACAGCAAGGAACAATTTTCTTTGTGCTGTTAGAGGGTCTCAGGCCCCAAAATCAAGTATGTGGATTGTTCTCAGATGTCTCCATAAGTATGATTCTGCTGCTCCCCTTTTTGTCAGTTATGGCAAAAGATTAGAGATTTATACAACCTTAGCTCACTTGATTGTGTCATAAAAATCTTTATTGAGCGACGCCTGCATGGCTCAGTCAGTTCAGCATCCAGCTCTTGATTTTGGCTCAGGTCATGATCTCAGGATCCTGAGATTGAGCCCTGCCTCAGGCTCTGTGCTGGGTGTGGAGCTTTCTTAAGATTCTCTGGCTCCCTCTTCCTCTCCCGACACCGCCCCCCCAACCCCAATCTCTATTGATATACATAGGTAGTCACAAGGATCACAATTCTCTTGCCTTGCTTCTGGACTTAGAATTTAATAGTGTAGCTCATTAAAATACCCAGAAACACTTGATCCAGGGCAACAGATATGGGTATGTCCATATATAAAAATTCGTCAAGCTGTACCCTAGAGATTTGTACATTTCGGGCAGCCCCGGTGGCTCAGCGGTTTAGCGCGGCCTTCAACCCAGGGTGTGATCCCGGAGACCCAGGATTGAGTCCCACGTCAGGCTCCCTGCAAGGAGCCTACTTTTCCCTCTTCCTGTGTCTCTGCCTGCCTTTCTCTCTCTCTCTGTGTGAGTCTCTCATTAATAAATAAAATTAAAAACCTTAAAAAAAAAAAAAAGATTTGTGCATTTTACTGTATGTAATCTTTGCTTCAGTGAAAACATTTTTTTAAGATTTGCAAATGCAAATACAGAATTTAAGATTTGAGAGAGAGAGGGATCCCTGGGTGGCTCAGCGGCTTAGCACCTGCCTTTGCCCCAGGGCGTGATCCTGTCCCGCATCTGGCTCCCTGCCTGGAGTCTGCTTCTCCCTCTGCCTGTGTCTCTGCCTCTCTCCCTCTCTGTGTCTTTCATGAATAAATAAATAAAATATTTAAAAAAAAAAAAAGATTTGGGAGAGAGAGAGTGTGTGTGTGTGGCATGTGAGCAAGCAGGAGGAGGGGCAGAGGGAAAGAATTCTGGAGCAAACTCCCTGCTGAACGTGGAGCCTGACTTGAGGCTCTGTCCCAGGACCCTGAGATCATGCATGACCTGAACTGAGATCAAGAGTTGGCCACTCAATTGACTAAGCCACTAGCACCCCAGCAAAAACATTTTTTAAAGTCCAGAAAAGTTGGCTTAATAATTTCATATTTATGTAGATGAATTTCTCATTCTAAGCTGGATAATTAGTAAAGATAATCCAGTAAAGCTGGATAATTAGTAAAATAATTGAATGAATAGATGTCATTGAAGATTTGTAAATATTAATTTTTTTCCAAGTTTTTTTTCTTTTCTCTTTTTTTAGTTTATAAAATATGAAGGCACCTGATTGGCTCAGTTGGTGGAGCATGCAACTCTTGATCTTGAGGTTGTGAGTTCAAGCCTCAAGTTGTAATTAGAGATTATTTAAAAAATAAAAAAGATTAAAAAATGAAATAAATTTACAAAATACAGACTGATGGGAAGAGTAATGAAAGCAGAATTAGAAGCCTTGGGTCTTATTTATTCCTGTCACTTGTTAGCTGTTTATGTGAACTTGAAAAACTTGTTTTATCTTTTTGAACCTCAGGTAATTTATCTGTAGGATGGAGTAACAATACAGTACTTGCCTTCACAAAGGTGTTGACAAGTGGGGGCAGAATAATAATGCTGGAAAGAGCATGAGTGTTTTAGAATCAGATTTAGGGTTTGGGTCCCAGCTGTGATGCTCCCCAGCTATATGACCCTGCACCAGTGACTTAATTTCCCTGAGCCTTGGGACATCCTCCTCTGTGGATTGGGCACACACCAACTTTAACGGCATTCAAGAAATGCCTAGATCTAAAATGCCTGGCACTTAGTAGATACTCAGGAAATGATTGTTCCTTTCTCTTTGTCCTTGCTTATCTCAGAGTTATTTTGAGATAAAATGAGATATTGAATGTGAAAATGTTGTGTTATTCTCTGTACTGTGCTTTGTGCTTAGAATATTTCAATTTTCTGGAACACCTGGGTGGCTCAGCAGTTGAGCATCTGCCTTGGCCCAGGGCGTGATCCTGGAGTCCCAGGATCGAGTCCCGTGTCAGGCTTCCTGCGTGGAGCCTGCTTCTCCTCTGCCTATGTCTCTGCCTCTCTCTCTCTCTCTCTCTCTCTCTGTCTCTCATGAATAAATAAATAAAATCTTTTAAAAATATATTTCAATTTAAAAAAAATAGCTTTAGAAAATGAAATGCCATGAAATCTCAGAATTTAGCACTGGAAATGACCTCAGATTTCATCTAAATGTCACATATCCTTATAAAATAAAAATAGCAACTCGTGACCAGTAGTAACTGCTACACTCATCTTGATAAAAACTGCATTTCTGAGCTAACTTGGAAAAGAAAATGTTACTGAGAACAATGACTATTCTTCAGGCTTATTAACAACTCAAGAAAATTAGGCTATCTTAAGAATCATTTGAAAGTGTTGAACATAATACATGATAAAAAATAAAATAAAAAAATAATAAATGGGTGAATTTACTCTCACCCATTAGCATTTTCCCTGTCACATGGAAATCACTGCTAACCAGAGGATGCTCTGTGGTATCGATCTTTAAGCCAATGATTTTCACCGCTAGGTGGCAGCATATAGTAATCAAACATGAACACAAATACCATGAAAAGAAAGGATTGGTAGCATAGTGGACAAAAGAAAAAATAGGTGAAGGTTTAGAATTGTGAGAATATGAGTGCGAATTTTTTATTTTTATATATTTTAAAATAAGGAGTTATCATCTAAAGCTCTAAAATTATCTTCCATATTGCAAATAGGACAGAATTTCTCAAGTCTTTTAAAGGATTACACAGAGGGTATATAGGAACTCTTTGTACTCTCCAGTTTTGCTGTGACTCTGAAAATGCTCTAAAAAATAAAGTTCATTAATAATATTTTTTAAATATACAGGAGTACCCTGCTTAAAAAGATGGGCGTTTCTGGAAAAAAAATGAGTGTAAATTAAATTTCTATCCTGCTTTACCATTAACTTACCATGTAGTTGAGGTTAGATAAGTCATTTTTATTTCTATTGCAGCTATAAGTTTCTGAGTCACTTACCAAGTCATTTTTCAAGGAAAGAGCCATGAAATTTAATAGAATCTTGTGGACAGGGTTTTTTTTTAAGTCAAAAGAACTCTAATATTAATAGTCACTTCCTTAATTTATCATGTCTGGATTTTTGTATTTCATGTTTTTAGTGTATAGATAATTTGGCTTGACTTTATAAAGCATTCTCATTGACATAGAATGGTATTTTGCTACTTTGTTAAGAAAATTTCTATTTTAATGTATTCATTGCAATATTCACTTTTTGCTAGTAATATAGCTTTTTTATATCAAATTATTGACTTAACTCAAATATCATACAATTCAACCATTTAAAGTGAACAATGGTTTTTAGTATTGAGTTTTGCAATTATTACCATTTTGTAACTTCACTGATTTACTTTTTTGTGGATAGAAAAATCCCAATGATATTAAAGATTCCTGAAAGAGAGTTGGAAAACCTGACTTACTGGTCTTGGCTCTGCCCAGCTGTAAGCAAATAATTGCACCCCTAGCCTTTGAAATGCAAAATTTAAGCCATTAATTTACTTATTCAAGAGACAACTAAGTTTCTTCTTTGTGGGTGCTGCTAAAGGAATAAAAAAATAACACCACATTACTCGCCCTGGAAGAACCCACAGTCCAGCAGGTAGATGATAAGGTTTCATCCAGCTCAAATGTTCAGTGTTTCTTCATGGTCAATAAGCAGTGGCCATTTAGGAAAATTAACTTTTCTGGCCATTTGGAATGGAAAACTTCTGTGGGAAGTGTCATTTGGTTACTGGTTGAGTATTTAAACACTAGGTAGAGCTGTGTTCTTTGTGACTATAATTTCACTGTTTGCAATTCAAGGACAGTCTCCATGTGACTGTATTATAATGGAGACTACATGTGACTCTTTTTTTTCTATCTTGAAAGGTACTCACAAATCTCTCAAGTTGAGCTTTTGAAAGTCCCTTCAAGATTTGCCCCTTCCTCTCTCCAGTAACGATTTTCTCCTTGGCAGTAGTGCTAATGCTATCTGTGTGGTTCAGGTCGGGGCATTCCCAGTAAGATACAAACAGCTATTCACAAATCTAAGGACTTTCTTTTTTTCCCAGGCCTCTCTGGCAGTGTCCCAAGAGTTCACTGGCTTTTCACTCTGAACCACAAATAACAGTGCTACGGAGACAAGTTCCTAGGTCACTTTACACTGGAGAGGCAGATCAGCCCAGTAGCAGAGTCTTCTGAATTGACATTTTTCCTTTGTGTAAGGATGCTTTTATTTTTACTCTTTTAACCTTAAAAAGCAAACAGACTGCTTTTTTACAACCTAAGTAGAACAATTTTCTTGGAGAACAAATGTATTGCATTGAATAGGAAAATTTCTCCAAACATACTGATTTGTTAGCATCTTAGATTAACTTCTGTTTCCATTGAGTTTCTGTAAAAGCCACCAAAGAGAGAGAGGATGAAGAATTATTGAGCAGGACCTGGTGAATGAGGAGGAAGAACAGGAGTTGGGAAGTACTAAACAGGCTTCACAGGGTTGTCAGAAGAGCTCTGGATAGATCAGGGACTTAGGTCCTCTTTTGGTGTGCCACTGCTTCTCAAGGGGAGAGCTTTTAACCCCCTGGGCCTCAGTTTCCCCATTAGTAAGATGAGGAGGTTGCCTTCCTAGACCCATGATTCTATATGGAATACAGAGTTTGGGAAAGTTATTCGAGGAATGACCATAGGAGTTCTATAGAAACTTAACATTTCTTTTAATCATCTTTCAAGGTAAGTTAACCAGGACAACCATAACAAAAAAGTTAGCCAGAACAGATCCCTAACTGAATGCATGAGAATAATTCAAAATATTTAGAGCTGGATCTGCCAAGTATAAGGGTGTTACCCTGATTTTTGCCATCAGCTCATTATGCAATGCTGGGCAAGTCATGCTACTGGACTGCACCTTCATTTTCCTTTCTGCAGATGATTGCAATAATGCTAAACTCACCCATGTGCTGAAAGGCTTAATTAAGGGCTATTAAGTGCTGTAATTACAAG
The DNA here is from genome assembly GCF_053574225.1 of Canis aureus. Taxonomy (NCBI): domain Eukaryota; kingdom Metazoa; phylum Chordata; class Mammalia; order Carnivora; family Canidae; genus Canis; species Canis aureus. The sequence goes on from NC_135629.1 coordinate 7,704,973, forward strand.
GGAGGAGTTGGTTATATTGAATAAAGTGGCTTACCTACCATATGGGAGGTTTGGATTTTATAAATATTCCCTTAGAAAAAAAGTAGGGACAAAAGGTGAAAAATAGAAGTTAGGTTCTTAAGTTATTAAAACAGTTATGTTTTATAATATCCTTTTTGACAATTAAAGAATAAACTGTATTTTGAGATACACATCATCCTTTCTCCTTGCTGTGTAATAAAATTTTAATTTAGTTTCTGATACTATATGTCTTTTAGTGCCATCTTAGCTTTTTTCAGAAATCATCTTTATTTGACAGATAAAAGGCAACTTAAGCACTATTTCCTAGATTGGGGGAAGATTTTGTGACAACACTAAATGGTCACAGAAGGTGGATACATTTCAGACAGGTGAGAGTCCTTATTAGGGATTTCTAGACCCTTTCCTCGTTTATAAACAGTCAGAGGCAGCCTGATCATATAAAAAGATAGTGCCAGGATTATAAATTGGCACAACCACTCAGAAGAGCCATTTGGCGTCTTCTAAGTATATACCTGAGAGCAGTGGCTCTCAAAATGTGGTTCCTGGAACTTGTTAGAAATGTACATTTTCAGGCAGCCTGGGTGGCTCAGTGGTTTAGCGCCGCCTTCAGCCCAGGGCCTGATCCTGGAGACCTGGGATCAAGTCCCACGTCCGGCTCCCTGCATGGAGCCTGCTTCTCTCTCTGCCTGTGTCTCTGCCTCTCTCCCGGTGTCTCTCATGAAAGAATAAATAAAATATTTTAAAAAAAAGAAATATACATTTTCAGGCCTACTGAATCAGAAACGCTGGGGAATGGGCCTGATAATAAGTATTTTAAGAAGCTCTCTCAATTGATTATGGTGCTTGCTAAAGGTGAGAACCCCTGGCCCAGGAAAGCTCTGGGATTATGCCGCAAGAAAGACACTGAAGGAAGCTCGCTTCAGGGTAGCCCCGGTGGCACAGTGGTTTAGTGCCGCCTGCAGCCCAGGGCGTGATCCTGGAGACCCGGGATCGGGTCCCACGTCAGGCTCTCTGCATGGAACCTGCTTTTCCTTCTGCCTGTGTCTCTGCCTCTCTCTCTCTCTGTCTCTATGAATAAATAAATAAAATCTTAAAAAAAAAAAAAAAAAAGGAAGCTCACTTCAGCTAAGGGTTCGTATGGAATATCTCATTTAAACCCACAACCTTATCAATTTGATTCTGTTATTAACCTCATTTTTACTGATAGGGAATTATGGCCATAGTCATAGAGCTAGTAAGAGACCTGGGTCTTGAACAGATTTTCTTAACTGCAGTGCAGTCTTCAAAACAGAATCTCAGAACAAACTGGAACAATTTGTATTTTAATGGATTTGAGGAACATCAAAGAGCACTTTCTGCTTCATATTCAAGACAAAAATCCTTTTTATTGATCATGGCATTCACTGTACATTAGGTACTTTACAGTTATTATTTTATTCAGTCTTTGTAACAATCTTTGACGCACATTTATCCCCACTTCATAGATGAGGACTTCAGAGAAGTTAATTTGCCCAAATTCACAGTTAGTAAATACCTAGACCTGAGCCCATACCTATTCCCAAGCCCTTGCTGTTTCTACTGTAGCTAATTTTCTTTCCTTTTCTTCCTTAGTTGGGCTCAAAATCAGTTCAAAATAAAGCGTGAAGTGCTTAGGTTATATATGGATAAGAACAGAGGTGAGTTCTAAATAAAGAAGTAAAATGCCTTTGCCTACCATAAAATTAAGTAAGGAACAATGAGATTATAAAATTTAAAAATACAAAATTTCCCAACGGATGTTTATTCCATTTATACTGACTCTTTTTCAAAACCCATGGAGAGTTTCCTCATTTAAGAGAAATATTTACTTTGTTTTCTTTCCTGTATCATGATATATCTTTGATTCTGGCATAAAACATAAGCTTCTGGGATTGCTTATTAGAGTAATGATTATTTTGTGTCAACTGGCCTAATATGCCAAGATCTTCGGGCTAAGGGTTTGGGACAGTTCTAGTGCATGTGTAAACCGTAGCTTGAGCGATAGTCCACTTCTGAAATTTTTCTTCTAAATGTTCTACTTTTTTTGCAGGTGAAAATCATAGCAATGAATGAAAATATTGCTCTTAGGTCAGCCCTCGATAAAAATCTGAGGAGTGCTGTGACCACGGCTTTCCTCATGCTCCCCGAAAGCTTTTCTGAAGAAGACCTCTTTATAGAGATTGCCGGACTCTCTTATTCAGGTTAGTAGATTTGGTGCTCATATTTTGTGCAAGAAGGAGATGTGTTGTTTGAAGACCATGCAAACAAACATCCCGCTCTTCACCCTATGCTGAAGCTGTGGCACCCCTACTCCTGGATCCCACCACTTCCTGTGCAGGTATTTGCAAGAACCCTGTGATTTACATCCTTGCCTCCAAGGTCTCTGCCTCTCCACATCTGTGTCTATATGTAGGTCACCCCAGGGTAATCTTGTTGTTACTAATCATTTTCATTGTGAAACAATTTCAAGCTGACAGAAAATTTCAATAATAATACAAAAAACTCCCATACACATTTTGCCCAGATTTACCAATTTTAATGTCTCACCACATTTATGTTATTCTCTTCATCCCAATGTTTTTTTTTTTTTTTTTAAGGTTTTATTTATTTATTCATGAGAGACACAGAGGCAGAGACGTAGGCAGAGGGAGAAGCAGGCTCCCTGCAGGGAGCCCAATGTGGGACTTGATCCCAGGATCCAAAGATCACAACCTGAGCCAAAGGCACATGCTCAACCACTGAACCACCAGGTGTCCCCATCCCAGTGGTTTTCTGACTCCATTGTGCATCAGAATCCTCTGGAGGGCCTATGAAAAACAGATATGGACCAGCCCCCACAGAGCTGCTTTGGCACTCTGGGGTGGAGCCTAAGAATTTGTATTTCTGGTCAGTGGATGATGCCAGTGCTCCTCCAGGGATCCCACTTAGAAAACCACTGCCCTCCTCTATAAACTGTAAATACTATATTATTTTTTTGGTTTATTTTTCTGAATCATTTGAAAGTAGGTCACACATATCCATTCCCCTTTGGGCCAAGTATTTCAATATGTTTCCCAAGAGCAAGAACATTCTGTTACATAACCACAGCATGGTTATCAAATTCAGGAAATTTAACACTGATACAGTACTTTTATCAGATTGATGATCCATAGTTCATATGTTGTCAGTAGTCCCAGTGATGTTCTTTGTAGTGTGTTTTCCTCCTCAAGTACACAATCCAGTCAAGGATCATATTTATTAAGATGCCCTGTCTCTTCTTTTAATCTGGAACACTTTTTTTTCTTTGTTTTATATGACATTCACATTTTGAAGTCTCAGACCAGTGATGCTTATGCCCTGATAAGCATAATTTTTGCTCTTCTAAGCAATCCATGGGGAGACATTTAAAGATCAAACACCCTGTTTCTTAGCAAACTTTCCTTCTTAGTTTGAGCTTTCATTGGTGATTCTTGCTCCAACCAGTCTTTACTATGATGATTACAAAGTGGCAACTTTAGAATTCCACCTCTCCTTGTGTACTAAGGAAAAGCTTTCCCTTCTTCCCCATTCATTATTTATCTAAATCTTAACTTCCTTTTCATTTCTCCTTAAACCAGTTGTGTTCCTCAGAGATGTCAGAGTCCCCTTCAAAGGGAGAGAGAAACTCTTGAGACAATAGAGCCCCTGGCCCCTCACCCTTGCTGCAACCAGAGGGGAGCCTCCCTTCCTGTTTAATGTGTTAAGGATCCCTGTAAAACTTCACTTACAAAAAAGTAGTCTGCTACTTGAAAAAGAGTTTGAAACCATTGTCTTGAAAATAATAAATATCTTCTTTCCCAACTTTTGAGTGTGAGTTAGAGAACTCTATGCTGAAAACATTGCAAAAGCAGTTTACTCACTTTCTGAATCCCTGTATAGATAAGATTTCATGGAAGTATAATGCTGAAAGAGACCTTAAAGACCTTGCTCATCAGTCTTTCTCCCAAAATACAGCTAGCAGGACTATAGCTGCAGTTGCAACAGTGGAGAGAAAGAAAGTGATGTAACCTCGGTCTTGGTGGCTTCTAGCTCTACATGGCAGCAGCCCTGCCTTTCAACAGGAAGTGCAGAGGCAAAGGCTTCTGTGGCTAGGTACCAGAATGAATAGGCCTGCATGCAACGTGTGGGAAACGTGGTCACCTTGTAAGGATGATTCCCTCTCCATGCTCCATTGTGAAAAAAAGATGGACCCAAAACCTTTTATGAAGGGTTAACTTTGTGGGAGAATGATGCAGAGCCTATTTCTACTTTGCCCACACCACTGCCACTCCTCCATCTCCTCCCCTGTGATCAACATCAGCATAATGTGAGGTGGATTTCTAGGAGTTCCTATAAATTCTGAACATTTTCTAAGGAAGTTTCTTGAATGGCATAACTGCTTTTACCTATTAGCAGACTTCAAGTTAGCATTCAAGCAGGTATCAATCTTTAGCTGACTTTTACTTTGCCTCCTGGAAGAGCCGTGTTTTATACTCCTGATTTCTCCTGTATTGTGAGACATGTACAAGGTGTTCAGTGAGTGCTTGCTGACTCAGAACACTATCATTGTCTGTTTTCCTGCTTCTATAATTTTTATTAAGGGCTGCAGTGTAGCAGTGCTGTACCAGACACAGTAGGTAGATGGGTAAGTAGATAGATAAGTTGGTAGGTGGGAAGGGGGGAGGATAGATATGTAGATAGATTGATCTTTTATTCTATAGTTGAATCCTCACACAGCAAACAAATATTTCCTGTGTGCCTTCCATGTGCCACATGCTACGCTAGGCCCTAGATGTACACCGGTGAGCATGATATGAGTAAGACTCCTCATGGAGTTCATGTTCCCTTAAGCAGAGGCAGACAGTACAGAAAGTAATTTCAGAGAGTGGTAAGTACAATGAAGAGAAGAAAAGAAATCAAGAGGAGGGCCTTTACCTTGGATAGGCAGGTAGGGCCCTCTGGGGTGGCGATGTCTGAGCTCAGATCTCATGGTGGCAAGAGCCCACCTGGAGCTGCTGGGAGAAGGGCAGAGAGAGAGAGTTGCTTCCTAAGAGGTAGGTCCTAATCTCGGTGAACCTGACTTGGGCTTTCTCAGCTTCCAGTTTCTCCCATTTCTCATCTCGTCTGCTCTTTCTCTCTTGCCATTGTATTATTTATTGCTTAATCCAGATTTGGATCTGAGAATTTGGCCAAGGATCCAACATTACTCATTTCACTGAGGTTGGCTTCTTTTTACTGTAAAACTTAGGACACAATACTTGGCACATCCTCTCCAGAGGGAACTCATTCCAACTCTGTGGCCATCCCTAGCTTATGAATGAGACATTTTCCAAAAAAGCTTTCTATAAGCCAGTTGTTTAGGACTGGGAATGTATTTTTCCCATCAAGACAACATTATATGATGTTCCTAAGCCAGGGCACTATATAATTAATGGTTACTTAATCCATAATAAACGAAATTAGAGTAGAATAGTGAGGATGGGGAAGGATCTAGGCCCTACAGCTAGATGCCTTTCATCAGTAAGAGACCTGCCCCAGGCTATGTGTTAAAAGGTAAGCTTTTCCTCCTCCCTTTCTTAGACTTCTGAGAATCCAGTATCCTTGAACTGATTGGATTCTGTCCTGATGGCAAACCACCCAAAACTCCCAAGCCCTCAGAATATTACAAACTTTCAAACGACCCACCAATCTCCTCTTTATTTACAATTTTGACATTTGTTTTCCATTTGAGAGACAATACGATGTTCCTAAGCTGCATAGGTCAGCATTTCTCCCTGGAAGTGGGTAGGGATGTGGAGACAGGAAACAGCATCTCTCTCCATGTTATTGGACAAGTTCCTGCCAGTAGTTACTAGCAGAGGCAGGATCTGTGTATTACTAGTAGTAGTAATAATCCCTTACTTTTTATATAGTATTTAAGGAACACTTTGACCGCCTTGGGGGTCATTATTGATGACATTATTGTTGTAAATGATGGTGAGAAAGGAGTAGGTGGAAGATGAGAGCCTGCAAAACTGGGAAGGAGAAAGCTTTCTAATCCTTCAGTTATTCTTAGAAGTCAGCGTTGAAGTAAACAGAAAAGGAAAACCAAATGAGCTTTAAAGGGTCACCTTGACCTTTCTCATGTAAGTACGAACTATTAAAATGACTAATTTTACATAATGATCCTGGTTTAACAATTTATCAAATGAATCAGCGTCCCATACCTCATGAAGAATTAAAGCTATAATTTCTTCTCTAAAGAACTTCGCATTAATAAGCATGCAGTCATAGTGAGTCAGTGATAGACTTCAAAAACAACACGTGTAGAAAAGGCAGGGAGTGTGAAAGAATACGACTTGTTTAGGGAAGAACGAATAGGTTGATGTGACTGAAGTCTGTGGCTCATGGCAGAAGAAAATAGCACTTACTGTTATGTGGCAGGAACAACTCTCAATACTTTTGATCTAATAACTAGTTTAATCCTTACAGTCCTCCTTTGATTTGTGTGCTAATTTATTGCCTTATTTTAAGATTAAAAAACTGAGACCCAGATCTGTCTGGTAGGTTCGTGGGTGGTGGCGCTGGAATTCTAGCCCACGGTCTTCACCACTTAACTCCACTGTCTCTCAGGTGTTTTGGAGAAGAGGTTAGGCCCTGGCCAGGCCAGACAAGGCATTGAATACAAAGTTAAATGAGACTGGAATTTGACACCCCATACACAACTAGGAGCCACGGAGGTTTCAAGTAGTGCAAGATGGTGGGAGATTTGTTGCTACAGAAAGATCATTTTTCCAGCACTGTGCAGGAGGGAGAGGGACTAAAAACAGAGAGAAGTCTTACTCATTGAGCCAATGAAAGGATGAGAGTCTCCTGTGCCAAGCACTCTTTTACCTCTATGGATGAAGGAAGTAAAGAAAGCAGCTATTGTCCCTGCCATCGTGGGGCTTTCATTCTGGTTGAAAAGTTGTACAGCAAACTCATGGCAACACTAGAATATGGGAGGAATGCAAGCATGGCTTACATTAGTGTAACCAGGGAAGGTTTCAGCGGGAGGTGACATTTGAACCAAACACCAGTGGTTAAAGACCCACAAGAAGGACCCACAGGACAGCCATCTAGGCAGAGAGGAGTATAGTTAGGACGGTGCCCGTGTCCAACCAGCCTTGTTCCTTCGGTCTCTGGAACAGCACTGGGGCACAGACTAAGCACCCTGTATGTCTTTGTTGGGTGGATACAGTGTGAATGGTGATAAGGGCTTAAATTAGAATAGTATCTCAGCGAAGTGCATAAGTTCTTGTGAGAATAATTGACATTAAACCCTTAACTCCTTTTTTTTTTTTTTAAGATTTTATTTATTCATGAGAGACACAGAGAGAGAGGCAGAGATACAGGCGGAGAGAGAAGGAGGCTCCCTGTGAGGAGCCTGATCGATCCCAGGACCCTAGGATCACTTTGGCCCTGAAACAAAGGCAGATGCTCAACCACTGAGCCACCCAGGTGCCCCTAAACCCTTAACTTCTTCTTTCTTTTTTTTTAAATTTTATTTTATAAAGATTTATTTATTTATTTATTCATGATAGACACAGAGAGAGAGAGAGAGGCAGAGACACAGGCAGAGGGAGAAGCAAGGCTCCATGCCGGGAGCCCGATGCGGGACTCGATCCCGGCACTCCAGGATCACGCCCCGGGCCAAAGGCAGGCGCCAAACCGCCGAGCCACCCAGGGATCCCTAAACCCTTAACTTCTTAAATTAATTGTCTTATTTTGTACCTTGCTGCTTTTTTTTTTTTTTTTTAACATTATATTACTTCGTGGAAGACAGAATTAGTGAAGTGTTTAAAAGCTGGAGCTTTAGAGTCAGAGGCCTGGGTTCAAAACCTAGCTGCACTCTTACTTTTTTCTCTTCAGGCAAGTTTCTTAGCTCCTTGTGATAGTTTCTTCATCTCTAAAGAAGGATTTTATATGGATTAAATCAAATCATACATGTAAAGTGCTTAATAGAGTAGCTGGTACATAGTAAATGCTCACTAAATGTTATCCATTGTTATTTTAGATATGTGTACTCACATAGCCACTTTGTGTAATAGATAAAAGAAAGGGAAAGACCACAGACCTGAATTTGAAAGCTGGCTTTGTAAAAGTGCTTGGACCCTTCTGAGCCTATTTTCTTAACTGTGAAACAGAATAGCTGTCTTGTAATAAGGTTTTCAATGAGATAATATATATAAAAGTCCCCAACATCATACCTCATTGAGAGTTGGTGTTCAGAAAATGATTGGTATTATTTATTACTGTTCCCATATCATTGCTGGCCACACAGGTTTTTCTTAGGTTGAGACACCATTGTTTGCTTATTCAGTGATAGATGGATACTCAGGTTAGCTCCATTTATTATTGTTTTATTAATGCCACTGCTGTGAATCACTTTAAAGAAATTACTTTGGTAGGGGAAGGGGGTAAAGGGGGCCCCTAACTTCCTCGGATATGTTCTCCAAAATGGAATTTTGTTGTGAGTTATAAGAATTACTAAATTTGGGATCCCTGGGTGGCACAGCGGTTTGGCGCCTGCCTTTGGCTCAGGGCGCAATCCTGGAGACCCGGGATCGAATCCCACGTCGGGCTCCCGGTGCGTGGAGCCTGCTTCTCCCTCTGCCTCTCTCTCTCTCTCTCTCTCTCTCTCTGACTGTCATAAATAAATAAAAAATTTTAAAAAATTACTAAACTTGTTATATAATGACAAAAATTTGCAGGCATTAGAATCTGCTTAGATGAGGTGGATTCATTTGGCCCTTTCCTGTCCTTAAGGAGTGAAAAAAACCTTTAAACACTCTTGTGTAAGAGAGAGAATGGGTTTCTTTCAATGCCAGATTGTCTGAACACAGGCTCAGCTACTTCTAGGAATAAGACAAAGCGAGGAAGTTGCCAGTTGAATGATTCTTGGAGAAAAGAAATTAGAAATGGGTGCCAGCCCTCTAAAGAGTGAGTAAACATCCTCATTTCTGGATCCTGGTAAAAGCCAATAAAGAAACTTTTTCTCTAGAGAGCTATTGAGATTTATTCCACGAGAGTCGCACCATCAGAAACCTTGCAAGCAGTGTCACTGGACAACTTGCATATTAGAGATTGACTATTTCAGTAATTTGGGAGCATATTTCTCTATGCTTGGCAAGCTTGAGCTTTTTGCTGAAGCCTCAGATGGAACTCTGCTCAGTCACTGATTAATTTCTGAGAATGTAGTACTCCAGAAGGGATAGTAATTGTCAATAATACCTAATGTTTATGAAGTACTTACTGTGTGTCAGATAATATTCTAACTGTACACATGCAGAAAAATGAGTTTGGGCCCGTGACTCATACTATGCATAAAGTTAACTCAAAGTGGATTATGGATATGAGAGTTAAATCTTAGAGCTAAAACTAAAAAGCTCTTAGCAGAGTGACTTTGGGTTAGACAGTGGTTTCTTAGATATATGCCAAAAGCACAAGCAACAAATAAAAAACAGATAAATGGGAAAACTGTATGAAAACTAAACTTTTGTGCTGCAAACAATACCCTCAAGAAGGTGAAAAGGCAACTAATAACATGGAAGAGATTTACAAATTGTATATCTGATAAAGAATAGCACCAGAATATAAAAGATTCCTGGAATGCAATAAAAAGACAAATAATCCAGTATTAAAATGGGCAAAGGATTTGATGAGACATATTTTCAAAGAAAGTATACAAATAGCAAGTACACACATGAAAAGATGATTAACATCATTAGTCATTAGGGAAATACCAGTTAAAACCCCAGAAACAGTGCTTCATACCCACTACAATGGCTATAATCAAAAAGACAAGAACAAGTGTTGACAAGGATGGAGAGAAATTGAAACTCTCATGCATTGTTGATAGGGTTGTAAAGTAGTACAACTGCTTTGGAAAAACACTTTGGCCATTCCTGAAAATATTACTATATGGCCCAGCAACTCTGTTCTTAAGTATCTACCCAAGAGAAACAAGAACACATATCCACATGAAAATTTGTACACAAATATTCATCACAGCACTATTCATTAAAAATAGCTAAAAAATGGAAACAACCTAAATGCCCATCAGACAAGGAATGGGTTTTAAAAATGTGATACAGGGGATCCCTGGGTGGCTCGCTGGTTTCGCGCCTGCCTTTGGCCCAGGGCGTAATCCTGGAGTCCCGGGATCGAGTCCCGGGATCAAGTCCCGTGTCGGGCCCCTGGCATGGAGCCTGCTTCTCCCTCTGCCTGTGTCTCTGCCTCTCTCTCTCTCTCTCTCTCTCTCTCTATGTCTATCAAAAATAAATACAAATAAATCTTTAAAAAAAATGTAATACATCCATCCATCCAATGGAATATTATTTAGCCGTAAACAGGAATGAGTATTGACACAGGCTACAACATGATGACCTTTAAAAACATAATGCTAAGTCGTAAAATACCATTTATTGTACAATTACATTTATATAAAATGGAATAGGAAAATATATGGATACAGAAAGTAAATTAGTCTTTGTCTAGTGCTGGGGTTGAAAGGGTGGAGGGAGACAGTGTCTTCTAATGGGTACAGGGTTTCTTTTAGGGAGGCCAAAATGTTCTAAAATTAGATGGTTGCATAACCCTCTGATATATACTAAAAATACTAAAAAAAAAATTATTTTATATAGGTGAATTATATGATATGTGAATTATATTAAAAGGAAAGCTGTTGGGGATCCCTGGGTGGCGCAGCGGTTTGGCGTCTGCCTTTGGCCCCGGGCGTGATCCTGGAGACCCGGGATCCAGTCCCACATCAGGCTCCCGGTGCATGGAGCCTGCTTCTCCCTCTGCCTGTGTCTCTGCCCCCCTCTCTCTCTCTCTCTCTCTCTGTGACTATCATAAAAAAAAATTAAAAAAAAAAAAAGCTACCCTAAAAAAAAAAAAGGAAAGCTGTTAAAAAATGAATATTAGGGGCATCTGGGTGGCTCAGTCAGTTAAGCATCTGCCTTCTCAGGTCATGATCTCGGGGTTCTGGGATGGAGCCCCAGCTGAGCTCCCTGGTCAGTGGGGAGCCTGCTTCTCCCTCTCCTTCTGCCCCTCCCTCTGCTCATGCTTTCTTTTAAATAAATAAGTAAAATCTTTAAAGAACAATGAGTATTATTTGGGGTGCCTGGGTGGTTCAGTCAGTTGAGCGTCCAACTCTTGATTTCAGCTCAGGGCGTGATCTCGGGGTTGTGAGATTGAGCCCCGTGCCATGTCAGGCTCCGAGCTCAGCACAGAATCCCCTTGAGTTGCTCTCCCTCTGCCCCTCCCCTCACATGCTCTTTCTCTCTCAAATAAGAAAATAAATCTTTCTTTAAAATTCTGCTGTATTAACATCCAGTTTGGAGCTACTGTTCTTAAATACTACCATATAAGAAATACCCACCTCTGCAACCCACAGTGAAATGATCTGTTTTCATAGCACCTCCTACCTCGGGTAGGGCATGTATCTTTTTATCTCTAACATCTGGCAAAGCTTCTGGTACTTACTAGCCACTTAAATATCTATTGAACTGAATGAAATAACAGCAGTACTGCAATGAGTTTAGGGGAAAGTTAGCCAGTTATTATTTTCAAAGACTCAAGGGCTCCCTCTTCCCCCATCCTTTCCTCATCCCATATGGATATCATAGCAACCATACTATCTGTTTTACTCTTTACAAAGCCTTGTCTGCTGCCTTAACTCATTTAAATCTAAAAATAACCTTGTGAGATCAGTATGTTGGTTACAGCCATTTTCCAGGTAAGAGAGCTGACTCAGAACAGTCAATCTCCAGTCACCACAGGGCACTGCCAGACTTTCCACTGTACGGAGCAGCCCCTTACATCCCTACATTCATACTAAGGCCCCTGGCCGCTGGTAGCATGCTGGAATCACAGAGCAGGCCAACTACAGATGCTTTACAAGCCTCTGTATTTATTTCATTTCAAAGTCAAAGAGAAATTATCCTTTTGGTTGTCCATTGTTACTAGACTGGCAGTTTTCTGGCTTGAGCAGTCAAGAGTTAAACTTACCAGTAGAGGTATAAAATAAAAGTCAGCAGTCAGTTTTTCTCAATCCCTGTGTTTTGTTGCAAACATCTCTGGAGGTAAGAAAAATTGATTCTTATGATCAAAATGCTGGGTCATGCTGTGCCCACAATTTTATTCATTTTGTTCTGAAGAAATGAGTAATAAGCCCATTTGCTTGTGGTTCCCTGTGGCTGAGCTAGTTCTGCTGCACAACAGTTGGAGAAATCCGATTCGGCAGACGTTTGTCAATGTACCTTCCATGTGCCAGGCAGTGCATAAGGAGCTGGAGGTACAGGGATGAATAAGCCCCCGTCCACGTTCTCAGATCAAGAGTATTTTTTTTAAGGTTTTATTTATTTATTCATGAGAGACACAGAGAGAGAGGCAGAGACATAGGTAGAGGGAGAAGCAGACTCCATGCAGGGAGCCCGATGTGGGGCTCGATCCCGGATTTCCAGGATCACACCCTGGGCCAAAGGCAGACGCTAAACCGCTGAGCTACCCAGGCATCCCAAGAGTATTTTCCATGCAGATGTTCTTTGGGGGAGGATTTGGATTCATTTGCTTTTACGTTTTAGTGAAATACAGCCACTCTCAGTTACTATCTAAAATGTAAGAACTCTTTGTTGAATGTACAGGAAGAAAAGAAATGACACACACGTTTAGAACTCAGTGGTGATAACAAACTGATCTTTTACTTCAGAGCCAGCCATGTTGGATTCAGAGTCCGATGACATTTAACCCTTCCAAGATTGATAGAATCCATTTATGGGCTCTGAATAAAACCATAAGGATTTACACGATTGAAAGTTAACCCAGCTGCCTCTCCATGCACATTTGCCAAGTTAGCATGTCTGTGCATCCCATGCATCTATTTAAAAATGCTAGAAGTAATATGCCAACATTATAGAAGTGAGGAAAATGGTGAAAAACTGCAAAGTAGAGTAACACTAGTCACCTAAAATGTCACTACTCTGATACCGAGAGGTGGCTGGACCTTTGCACCTCAATCTCAATTTTAAAATTGGGAATACTTAGTACCTTCATTAGGAGGCTTTGCCAGGACTAAACAAGGTAACAGCGTAAAACACACTCACACCAAAACAACCCATAATAAATATGTGCTTATTAGAGCAAAAACAACATTTTTATGTAATCTTTCTGTCTTGTTTTTTCCTATTTTTATACGAAGTTGTTTTCTTCTTGTACTTTTGTCTTAGTTTCTTACTACTATATAATCATTTTTCATCTAGCCGTGTGTGAGTATTGTAATTTTTAATGGCTGCACACTGTTCTGTGGTAGGGTATGGGATTCCATTGTAACTTATCCATTCCCCTGTTGTTGGACTTCTGGGCTGCTTCCAGTGTTTCGCTTTTATAATTGAGTGCCTCAGTGAATAGTTTTATGTATGCAGTGTATTCACTTACTGGGAAATCTCAGGCAGGTGACTTCATCTCTGTCCTTTTTGCCCGGATGCTAAATGAGGATAGAATAGTATCTGAGAGGATAGGGATGTATGGATTAAATAAAGTAATATAGCAAAGCACTTGCAACAATGTTTGGCACTTAACCAGATGCTCAGTGAGCATTACCTCTGGACCTCTGTTTGGGTCTGTTTCTTTAGGCTCACTCTCTAGAGATGAGATTGTTTCATCTACTGCTTTCCAAAGGATTTTACCAATTTAGTATTATGTCAAAGGACCAATTTCTCTACACCCTCACTAGCAATCATCTCAGGATTTAACTACGTAACAACTCTCTTTTTCTTTAAAATAATAGTGAAAAGGGGCCCCTGGGGGCTTTAGTCAGTTAAGCATCTGCCTTCAGCTCAGGTCATAATCCCAGGATTTTGGGATTGAGCACTACATCAGGCTTCCTGCTCAGTAGGAGCTTGCTTATCCTCCCTCTGCTGCCCCCCCCCCTTCTCTCTCTCTCTCTCTCTCTCTCTGTCAGAGGAATAAATAAAATCTTTTTAAAAATAAAATAAAGGTGAAAAAATAAGTTCGTCCATATTTAGGGCAGCTTGTTATGACTGGAACTCACTTCTACTCACTGCCCTGAACAGACCTCATGTCACAAAGGTTGGATCCCAGAGGCTGTTTGTAAATCTGTTTTCCTGAAGTTTGCAGTGTCCAGCTGCTCTCCACAAAATTGTAGCATAAATTGGTCCTCTGAAGCTTTAAAACTTAGCATATTTTATTCCTTACTGAAGTACATACTATTGGGTATCTTTATTTTTTTCCAAAACAATAGTTTGGTCTAGTAATATCTGTTTTGGCCTATAATAATTTCAATGATTCCTTCCTCTCCTGCCCACCCCACCTCCAAGGAGATAAATTGGCAAGGGTAACCATATGTTTGGGTTTGCCCAATTTTTACTTACCCTGGTATTTATTCATCATGCCCACTTCACCCTCAAAAGTGACCTGGTTCAGGGAACCCTGGGTGGCGCAGCGGTTTGGCGCCTGCCTTTGGCCCAGGGCGTGATCCTGGAGACCCGGGATCGAATCCCACGTTGGGCTCCCGGTGCATGGAGCCTGCTTCTCCCTCTGCCTGTGTCTCTGCCTCTCTCTCTCTCTCTCTCTCTCTCTCTCTCTCTCTCTGTGTGACTATCATAAATAAATAAAAATTTAAAAAAAATTTTTTTAAAAAGTGACCTAGTTCAAATGATGAATTACTTCATCACCTGATCCCCTGGAATTCCTCAGCAGCTGGGTACCTGCCAACACTTGCTAACTAACTACTTTCCTGGACTTTCTACCTGTCCAACAAAGGTTTCACTCAGAGTGCTTTCACCAGGCTTCACCTGAGAAGCCTTCACATGTACCCAGCCTATTTTGAACACACATTAGCCCAGTAGGCATTCCCTCAAAGTTTTTACGTTTCATCATCTTTTTCCCTCTACACCTTGCTGGTAATTGTCAATGGCATAAGCAGGCTTGGGCACTTCAAATTTGTGTCAGAAGTGGCTCTTCCCATATCAGGCTCCCTGCTCACTGGGGGGGGTCTGCTTCTCCTTCTCCCTCTGCTCCTCCCCCTCCACTTGTGCTCTCTCACTTTCTCTCAATCTTAAAAACAAAAAAAAAGTGCCTCTATTCTTCAGAACTATTCTGCAGCTCATTTCATCCCACAGGCAAATGTAACATTCCTTATTTCTCACCACTTGCAATTTAAAAAGAGACATCTGCTTTCAAGAAGTTAATCTTAAATGTAAACCTCTTCTTATGAGGTAGGACTCTTAACACTCACTGCTCCTGCCCTTATCAAATATGGTAAAGTTCTTTATATTCATAAAGTACGCAGAAGCCCTTGCACAAATGCAGTAAGAGGTTCAAGCTGAATAAACAGTAGCAAGTAGCATTTGCAAAGACATGTCTAAGGTGAGACACTGCAGCTCTGTGATTGGTCACAGACAGTTTTGCTCACAGAATAAAAAATTATAAGTACAGGTGCTTCTGCGATGGAAAAACAAAAACAAATCAGCTTCTGATGATTACATTTTGCACCTAGGTAACTGCATTTTAACTAGCATTAAAGGGCTTTATGACTTTTTTTTTTTAAGATTTTATTTATTCATGAGAGACACAGAGAGAGAGAGGCAGAGACACAGGCAGAGGGAGAAGCAGGCTCCATGCAGGGACCCGGATGCGGGACCCGATCCCAGGACTCCAGGATCACACCCTGGGTCGAAGGCAGGCGCTAAACCGCTGAGCCACCCAAGGATCCCCTAAAGGGCTTTATGACTTGAGAGGGTCTGTTTTCCCCCTAACCAAGTGCCTGCATTCCTTGGGTAATGTATTCATGGTTTTAATTAAAGAGGAAAATTTGGGATCCCTGGGTGGCTCAGCGGTTTGGCGCCTGCCTTTGGCGCAGGGTGTGATCCTGGAGTCCTGGGATCGAGTCCCACATCAGGCGGGTTCCCTGTGTGGAGTTTGCTTCTCCCTCTGCCTGTATCTCTGTCTCTGTCTCTGTCTCTGTCTCTGTCTCTCTCTCTCTCTCTGTGTCTTTCATGAATAAATAAAATAAAATCTTAAAAAAAAAAAAGAGGAAAATAAAATGTTTTGAATGTGGGATGCTAGTCATCTTGAGCTAGCGTCAGATGAATGTGGGGCTATAGTTTATAGGTCAGGATGTGTACTCTTAGTGGAAAATTTGTTTATCCATTTGTTTTAACCAGGCGACTTTCGGATGGTGGTTGGAGAGGATAAGACAAAAGTGTTGAATATTGTGAAGCCCAACATAGCCCATTTTCGTGAGCTGTATGGCAACATACTGCAGGACAATCCCCAAGTGGTGTATAAAATCCAGCAAGGCAGACTGGAGGTAAACCGTATGTGGGAAATAATTTATGTTGTTTCTAAGGCAAGAGTGATTTTAAGAGAAAGAAGTAAGGGTTAGAGTAGTATGACTAGTGTGATAACATTTTACAGTTTAAAAAGTAAGTTTCATATGTAAACATACTCGTCTGTGTATTTGGAATAATGCTAAATGGTAACATAAGAGAGTAGTAATAAGAAGCCGCCTTTGGGGAAGGGAACCTGGGGCTAATGTGGGAGAGGGACCCGTCTTCATCATGTACATCCTTTTTGGCATTTGAAACTCTTCTTATGCATACTACCAATCAAAATAAGTGAAAAATTCTCAGATTTCCCTTCTTCATCTCCAATTCCGCTGGCCTCCCCAGATGTAAATTTACTGACAGTCTAGCATATATTCTCCTAGATCTTTTTGCATGCATTTTTGTATTTATTTGTACATATACACATGTATGAGCAAGTTTGGTCTTTTTTTATTTGGGTTTGTTTTATATAAATGGACTCTTATACATACTCTGATGTTTATTTTTCTCCTCACTTATGTTTATTATGTCTTGGTTTTCCTTTTGATAAATGAAACTTTCTTTCTAGATATCTTAAAATTTATATTATTAAATATTTGAAAATAAATATTAAAGAACTTTTCCTTTGAGGAAAATAATTTGGATTTAAGATTTTTTAAAAAACTATAGAAACTGGGAACTCCTGGGTGGCTCAGTGGTTGAGCGTCTGCCTTTGGCTCAGGGCATGATCCCTGGGTCCTGGGATCTAGTTCCACCGATATCGGACTCCCTGCATGGAGCCTGCTTCTCCCTCTGCCTATGTCTCTGCCTCTCTCTCTCTGTCTCTCATAAATAAATAAATTAAATATTTTTTAAAAATAAAAAATAGATAAAACTATAGAAACCAGAGAGTTGGGGTTTTTTTTTATCTTTAGCGTAAAGAACACTGTGTTTTACTTTTTTTTTTTAAGATTTTATTAATTTATTCATGAGAGAGACAGAGACATAGGCAGAGAAGCAGGCTCCATACAGGGAGCCCGATGTGGGACTCGATCCCAGGACTCCAGGATCACGCCCTGAGCCGAAGGCAGAGGCTTAACTGCTGAGCCACCCAGGCATCCCTGTATTTTACCTTTTTAATGTTCTTCCTCTTCCAAATAACAGGGGCAACTAATATTATATTGAATATGGAATTAAGTAATTTCTAGAACTGAAAGGGAACTTTCAAAAAAAAAGAAAAAGGAATTATTTTAAACAAAAAAAATGAGAGTAATATGAAATGCCCAGAATACCCTCCACTCAGTTGAACAAATTTTGCAAGAATTTTTTACTTTTCTCGAGGTAATGTGTGCACATGGTTTATTTTTTTTTAAGATTTTATTTATTCATGAAAGACATGGGGGGAGAGAGAGAGAGGCAGAGACACAGGCAGAGGGAGAAGCAGGCTCCATGCAGGGAGCCCAATGTGGGACTTGATCCCGGGACTCTAGGATCACGCCCTGGGCCAAAGGCAGGCGCCAAACCGCTGAGCCACCCAGGGATCCCTGTGCACATGGCTTAAAAACCAAATGGGACCTCACGGTTTATAACAGAAAGTAGCAGTTCCCTACTGGCCACCTTCTGGGTTCTCCATGCCGCTTCCTGGAGCCCAATGCTTTCATCTTGTTAGCGGGTCCTATGCTTACCTCCGGGTTTCTAAACAATATGACTTGACTGTTATTTCTTGATTTTTTTTTATTTTATACTTTATTTTTGTTATCCATGTCTGGAGGATGAGTATTGTTTTACTCTCCTTTGTCATTTCCATTAATAAGCACACACTTGTGCACATGTGCACACACCCTCTTCCTGCCTCAATCCCTCTTGCTCCACATACGGTTATTTCATTTTTGGTTGGGTTAATGTTCAATATTTACATTATTATGAAACTTACCTTTTCTTCATTGCTGAGATATGCTACTATGAAATTTCCTTTCCTATACAGATTTGTTTTTCTTGGAGTTAATAATTGTCTCATTTTCTTCATCTGCTTGATTTTCTTTGTACCTGTCACTAACTCATACCCTCTTACAAATCTGTATAGCTTCCCCCATTATAGACAAATACATCAGGTGTTTTCTGTTTCTTGTTTTTCTTGGGGACATTTCTTCCTGGAGCTCTGTGTGCCCTGTTCTTTCTGGATGGGCTATTTTCTAGGCTTGCTGAGTGGCTGTTCTCCTAGAGCATCTTTTCATTATCACCCTGCTGGTTCTTTCCGCCTCTCTCCTTTGTTAGGTTTTGGTTTTCTGCATCTTCTATCTTCTTTTTTTTTCTTAGTGGCCCTTTAATCTTGGTGAAGTATACCTTTTAGTACCTCTCTAACATAGGTTGCAAGAAAGGTAAATTTTTTGAGACCATGTACATCTAAACCTTCTATCCTTGCACTGATTGATAGTTTGGGCTACATATCACATTCTAGGTTGGAATTTTTCCCTCAGACTTTTTAAGTCATAGCATTACTTCTTCTAGTTTATAAGTGTTGTGTTAAGAAGTCTAATGACATTCAGATTGCCTATCCTTTGGATATGACCTTTTTAACTCTTGGACAATGCTGTGCTTAGGATCTTTTTCCAGTCTTACATTTCATGGTAGTCTGTCTTTGTATATGTGTTTTTCACTATTATTCTGGCACTTTATGAGCCTTTCTAGTCTGAATACTCATGACCTCCAATTCTAGGAAGTTTTGTTATTTCTATAATAATTTCTTCATATCCATTTTCTTCATTCTTTCTGGAATTCCTGTTAGCTGGTTGTTGGACCTCCTTGTTTGATCCTTTTTATTTCTCTTTCCTCCTTCTGCTTTCTTTGGGGTTTTTGTTCTTCTTTCCAGAAGAATCTCTCAAATTGATCTTCTAGCACTGCTATTAAATATTTAATTTCCTCTGAATGTTCCTTTTTTCTTATAGCATCCTATTCCTGTTTTCCAAATATATCTTTTCTCATCCCTTTAGTGGTCTTTATTATAATTTTTGAAGTTTTATCTTGCTCTCTACATTGTCTCTGTTTCTTTTAATGTCAGTATCTGTAAGATTTCTCCAAAGGGACATCATCTGCTCCTTGGCTTCAGATCAGGAAGTATAATATGCCTAGCTGCCAACTTTCAGAAAACTGAGCAAGGGGAAAGGGCTGGGAATTTTCTTTAGACCCTGAAGATAAACATTTCCAAATTCCTTACTATGGCCTGTGAAAGGCTGCACAATCTAATTGATCTCTTATCCTGGGGAAAAGTAAGGTTAGTGGGGACCCCTGAGTGGCTCAGAGGTTGAACGTCTGCCTTTGACTCAGCACATGATCCCAGAGTACCAGGATCGAGTCCCACATCGGGCTCCCTGCATGGAGTCTGCTTCTCCCTCTGCCTGTGTCTCTGCCTCTCTCTCTCTCTGCATCGAGAGAGAGAGAGAGAGAGAGAGAGAGAGAAAGAAGGAAGGAAGGAAGGAAGGAAGGAAGGAGAGAGAAAGAAGAAAGAAAGAAAAGAAGAAAGAAAGAGAAAGAAAGAAAAGAAAGAAAGAAAGAAAGAAAGAAAGAAAGAAAGAAAGAAAGAAAAGAAAGAAAGAAAGGAGAAGGGAAGGAAGAAAGGAAGGAAAGAAAGAGAGAGAAAGAAAGAAAGAAGAAAGAAAAAGAAGAAAGAAAAAGAAAGAAGAAAGAAAAAGAGAGGAAAGAAAGAAAGAAAGGGGGATGGGAGGAAGGAGAGGGGAGGGGAGGAGAGGAGAGGAGAGGAGAGGAGAGGAGAGGAGAGAGGAGAGGAGAGAGAGGAGAGGAGAGGAGAGGAAGGTTAGTGGACTGAGCTACAGTTCCTAGCGCTGCTGAGGCTATAACTGACACCCACCTGCTCCTTCCTGTACTACCCATTCCAAACTCCCTTCACCCTCATCTAGTACTTGTGCTGGGCTAGACGAGGTAGCCCAGACCCTCATCCCTGAGGCATCTGAGACCTGGTCACCCTGCCCATTTCAGGGTAGGGTTGCTGCCTTTCCCTTTACTATCTAAACAGAGCAAGGGGTACTGAGAGATGTGTACCAGCAGCCCTACCCCTGATGATCAGGATCAGTTACTTCTGCCACTATGGTGACTCCTTTCCATGTCTGAATCTGAATAGAGGAGGTAGCAATCATAGCGTTAAGTTTAAAGTCTTAAAGTTGTAGGGATGGGAAACACACATTTCCTGAATGGGTCACTGGGAATGATGGGAAGCAGACCTACTTCTTTCACACCTTGGGTCCCAGATCTATGTGTTCCATCAGTTGGGAACGTGGTACTGTATAACAGGCATTAGTGTAGGATGTGTACGGCACCCCATTCTCACAGGGTATCATCTCCAAGCTGCTGGTTCAGTTGTTCCTCATTGCTCTAACAGGATTTTTTTTTTTTTTTTTTTATGATAGTCATAGAGAGAGAGAGAGAGGCAGACACACAGGCAGAGGGAGAAGCAGGCTCCATGCACCGAGAGCCCGACGTGGGATTCGATCCCGGGTCTCCAGGATCACGCCCTGGGCCAAAGGCAGGCGCCAAACCGCTGCGCCACCCAGGGATCCCCTAACAGGATTTTTTAATGAGGGTACTGTTGGCATGTTAGGCTGGATAATTCTTTGCTGTGTGGGCCCCAAATCTCCCCTTTTTGAGAACTGCTCTATCAGTCTGGCAGCTTTGGTGCAGTGTATGGTAGGAAAAGTGGAGCCATGGTCCTATGCCCATCGCCATACCTCTGTACCTCTTTTGTTCTACAATGGGTTCCATGTGTAATGTTACATGGTACAACCACAATGGTGAAGTGTGCGTTTGTAAGCCCTGTAATGGTACTGGCTAGGTCCTGTGGGTAGGAAAGGCAAACCCATACTCAGAATATGTGTTACTTCCAATTGAGATTAATTACTGCCCCAGGTGTGGAAGGAGTCCAATGTAGTCAACTTCCACCAAGTGACTGGTTAGTCTCAGGAGATGGTCCTGTTATCAGGATTTTAGTTTTGGCTTCTGTTGCTGTCAGGATAGACTAACAGCAGCAGTAGCTAAGTCAGCCTTGCCTAGGCAAAGCTTCTATTCCTGCCATAATGGCTACTCCTTTATGAGCCATTGTCCCTGCACTGGAATGTCAGGCTATTTAATCAACTCGCTGAATTGTTCTTTTGGTTATTGTTGATTCTTCTGTGAAGAATCCTCTCTTTGTACCAAAATACAAAGTTCTTCATGCTTAGTGGGCTCCTCCCATAAGTCCATCCACATACCTCTTCTCCCTAGTTTTTTGTCTTCAGTCTTCCAGTCTTTTTCCTTTTGGGCCCACTCAACCTGCAAACCATGCTTCATACCCATGGGTCTGTGTGTGTTGTTACCTGGGGCTACATTCTCCATGTAAAGTGGGTGACCATGTGCACTATCTGAAGCATACCCATTTGGGAGGATTTCCCTTCCTTAATGTCTTTCAGGCCTATCCATGGATGAAGCTGTAATGTATCATTTTCAGCTAGTACGTACTAAGCCAAATCATCCATGCAGCAAGCTCATCCTTTATCCTCCAAAAGCCAATCACAAGAGACCTTCCATGTAGTCATATGCATGAACCAGTGAAGAAATAGGGTGGTATATACTG
Source organism: Canis aureus (assembly GCF_053574225.1). Classification (NCBI taxonomy): domain Eukaryota; kingdom Metazoa; phylum Chordata; class Mammalia; order Carnivora; family Canidae; genus Canis; species Canis aureus. The sequence goes on from NC_135629.1 coordinate 7,726,978, forward strand.
GTACAACAGTGCAGAGTGGATATTATGGGGCCCTAGGTTTCCCTTTGTGCAGCTTACTTGTGCCTTCTGGCCTTACTCATGCCAAATGCTAGTGGACCTCTCCCATCTTACAGTAGATTACTGTTGAGCCTGCCTGGCCTTAAGATCTGATGAATAGGATAGATCTCCACTCATGATGGCAGTTCTTGACACATGGTCTTTTGATGATGACCCATAGTTAGAAGCTCCATCTCTACCAGGGTCTCATATCTAGGAGCTGATTTCAAATGATATATTGTTCTTTATCATAGATGGCATGGCCTTGGTCCAGAACCTTAGTAGTTTATTTATTTATTTATTTATTTTTCCCTAGTAGTTTACATTGTGATTGTCCTACTGGGAGCCTACCACAAGCTTCCTGTGGCTTCTTTTGATACCAAAGATCTCATTAGTACTATAGAGTTTATAGGGTTCTGTGCCCCAAGTGGGGGCTGCTTGCACTGCTGCCTGAATCTGTTAGAGACCTCTTTTCTGCTCTGAGCCTCACAAGCCTGGCATCCTTTCATATCACTTGGTAATTAAGTCTGAACATTATGCCAAAGTGTGAAATATGCTGCCTCCAAAACCTGAAGAGGCTTACCAAGCATCATGCTTCATTCTTAGCAGTGAGAGGTATCAGATCCAAAAATTTGATCTTTACTTTAGAGGGATGTCCCAGCATGCTCCAGACCACTTGACTCCTAAACACTTCACTGAGGTAGTAGACTCCTGTAACTTCATAGGGTTTATCTTCTACCCCCTGGAGTACATTTATCTACCAGGGACTCCAATGTACTTGCCCCTTATTATTTCCCAGGTAACAGTAATAACATACCATTGATGTAGTGGATCAGCCTGAGATTATACAGAATGTCCAAATAGTCTAGTTTCGTTGGGATATCTTATGACAAAGGATAGGAGAGTTAACATATCCCTGAGGCAAACCATAAGATATACTATTGTCTGTCTCATGAATGCAAGCTGCTTTTGATCCTCCTTCCTAATAAAGATGGAAAAGAATGCATTCCCCAGGTCTTGGCCTCATCCAGATACCTGCAGTTCTGTGTCTTGCTCTAGCAGATTTACTATATCTGGCAGAGCAGACATCACTGGGACTTCTACTTGATTGAGTTTTGGTATAATCTTCCAGAACCCATTTGGATTTTGTGAGGGCCAGACTTAATGGAAATATGATGGAGACAATTAGTCTTCATATTAGGGTTCTCCGAAGAAACAGAGCCAGTAAGATTTATAGAGGGTTATTTTGGGCAGCCCCGGTGGCGCAGCGGTTTAGCGCCGCCTGCAGCCCAGGGTGTGATCCTGGAGACCCAGGATCGAGTCCCACGTCGGGCTTCCTGCATGGAGCCTGCTTCTCCTCTGCCTGTGTCTCTGCCTCTCTCTCTCTCTCTCTCTCTCTCTCTCTCTCGCTCTGTGTCTCTCATGAATAAATTAAATAAAATCTTTAAAAAAAAGAGAGAGTTATTTTAAGGAATTAAATCATAGAGGCTGAAGAGTTTGAAATTTGCAGAGCATACCAGCAGCACACCTGGAGACCAAGGGAAGAGTATGTCATAGTTTTAAGTCTGAGGGCAATCTGGAGGCAGAACACCTTCTTCCTCAGAGACTTTAGTCATTTTTCTTAAGGCCTTCGACTGATTAGATGATGCTCACCTACATTATAGAGGGTAATCTGCTTTACTCAGAGTCTACTGACTTAAATGTTAATTATATCTTTAAAAATACTCTTAATTTTTTTTTTCATTTATTTATGATAGTCACACAGAGAGAGAGAGAGAGGCAGAGACACAGGCAGAGGGAGAAGCAGGCTCCATGCACCGGGAGCCCTACATGGGACTCGATCCCGGGTCCCCAGGATCGCGCCCTGGGCCAAAGGCAGGCGCTAAACCGCTGTGCCACCCAGGGATCCCTAAAAATACTCTTATAGAAAAAAAAAAAAATACTCTTATAGGGCGGCCGGGGTGGCACAGCGGGTTTAGTGCCGCCTGCAGCCCAGGGCGTGATCCTGGAGAGCCGAGATCCAGTCCTATGTCGGGCTCCCTGCATTGGGCCTTCTTCTCCCTCTGCCTGTGTCTATCTCTCTCTGTGTGTGTCTCTATGAATAAATAAATATTTTAAAAAATACTCTTATAATAACATCTGGACTAATATTTGACCAAGCAACTGATCACTATAGCCTAGCCAAGTGACACAAAATTAAACATCATACCCCTGCATCCTTTAGGTTTACAGATAGCACTAATCTCTGTATTTCCTCCTGAGATGTGGTGTTGTTTGATTTTGTTTTTAATCACTGTCTTGGATAAGAGGCAAAGTGGCAGCTTCAGAGTCTTCTACTTGGCCTTCCATAGTAAGACCGCTCTAAAATGCCATCATAGAGTATACTCTTTGGACCGATCCTGGTACCTATTGCATAGCATCGGGATTGAGTGGATTTGAAACAATCCCTCATCTAATCCTGCAGTAGCACTGTGGAATTAAATGGGCCTTCCTAGTTGTCCCCACTTGGGGAAAAAAGGCCAGGCCTTTGTACTCCTGCAGTGTCCGGTCATTGGATCCAGGCAGCTCCCTTTGGCTGAAGACAAGTCTGGGGAAGGACTCTAAGAGTGGGATTCAGCCAATTTTCCCAGCAGCTAGTGAAATGACAGTGGTACAACACAGAATCCAGTATCATATGCCCACATCTGCTTTTTTAAAACATCAGCTTTATTGAGCTATAATTCACATACCATAAAAATCAGTGGTTTTCAGTGTATTCACAGAGTTGTTCAACTATCACTACAATCTAATTTCACAACATTTCTGTCACTCCAAAAAGAAATCCCACATCCATTAACAGTCCCTAGCTTCCCCTCCCCACAAGCAACCACTAATCTGTTTTCTGCCTCTGGATTTGTCTCTTCTGGACACTTCATATAAATGCAACAATACACTATATGGTCTTTTCTGTACTGGCTTTCAAAATGCAGTTTGACTCTCATGATTTAACTGAATGCTTTCACTTCCATGTTTTAATGAGAATCAAAGAGTAAGAAGAATTACCCAGAATTTAACAATTTATTTGAACATGTCACCTAATATTTTGTCTTTCAAGCAAAAATTCCAGTGCATTATTTTCCTCAAGAGAAAGCAGTGGCAAATATGTTTTTTAATCCTTATCTACAGCTGGACAGTACCTGTCCATCTCCTGTCCTTCCAGTTACTTTTGTCCATGTCTGGACTCAGCTGGCTGTTCTGCCAGCACCTTGCTGGTTACTGACCTGAGAGTGATGCAGCCAGAGGCACCTGAGGGTTAGCCCAAGGGCCCACATCCTGGGTTGGCCTGTGAAAGAACTTAGGGTCCTTGTCTGGGTTTTGGTGATGTTGCAGGAATACCCCCAGCCCACTGCCCCCATTCCTTTCTGCTTCTGGTTTGGAGCTCTGGACCAGGGCTTTAGTCCTGGTCGGTTTTGTTTTGTTTTGTTTTGTTTTTTCCTGGTCAGTTTTTAAATAATTATTTAACAGTGTAACTTTTAGACCTGCGTGACATAGTGTCCAATAAAGAAAGAAGCAGCTTGGGGATCCCTGGGTGGTGCAGCGGTTTAGTGCCTGCCTTTGGCCCAAGGCGCAATCCTGGAGACCCGGGATTGAATCCCACGTCGGGCTCCTGGTGCATGGAGCTTGCTTCTCTCTCTCTCTCTCTCTCTCTCTCTCTCTCTGTGACTATCATAAATAAATAAAAATTAAAAAAAAAAAAAAAAGAAAGAAGCAGCTAAATAAATAAATAAATAAATAAACAAACAAACTTAAAAAGCCATTTTGACATCTCTAAAATTCCTGAAAGCTTCATAGATAAAGCCTTACTCAATCTTAACCCCAAAATATGAGTCTATAAATGTTATTTCTAATATATTTTATAGTAATATCCACATTTTTTTGTCATTTAGTGAAGCAAAGCTAAGTAGAGTTCAAATCCTGTGAATTTAGAATCCTTTTAATGATAAATATGAAATATTCAGGTTAAAAAACCCCTTTACTTCTACTGGAGCCACTAGATAATAGTCCTTTGTTCTTGTTTGCATAAATTTAATAGAAGACTAGGAAATCCAGACATTAGTACTCAATGAGTACTTGTTGAATGAAAAAAAGAGTGGTAGAATGAGTGAATTCTAAGTGTTAATAAAAAGTCATATCTGGAAAATCTGAATCTAAAATTTAATACATTTATTTGTCAAATTTTTTTCTTACTGTTGTCTTAGTCAAAGTTAAAACCTAAACATTTGTTGAAAAAATATAGGACAGATTTCTTGCCTGACAAATGATGAGATGAGCCGTTGAGGCCAGTGTTACTGGTTCTTACCTTGGCAGGCAGTCAATGTTTATGTGATTTTGTAAAAACTTAGTTCTGTGAAGTAAAGTATATTAGACTAGAAGTTAGAGAAGCTAGGTGTGGCCTTGGCTCTGTGACTAACTTTGGATTCGGAGTAAAGTCTGATGCATAGTTTGTGTGTTTTATTTCTGTGTTTCTCTTTCAACTTGATGTATCTAGAATATGTGGGGCACAGAAACCACTGGTGTAATTTAACCCTACTTAAGAAATAATGACAACTAAGCTTTATTGATGCAGTTATTCATTTCCTTACTCAACTAGTGTTTTTTGACTACCTACTATGTACCAGGAGATTAAAAGCCAATAAGCTAGTCCTGTCATCAGTTTATTCCTACAGTTTATGAAATACAGCATGGTGAGTAAAAGGCCTAGAAGGCAGGAGACCCGAGGTTGGACGCCTCTCTCTCCAACTGCTATATGACCATGGCTGTGTCACTCAGTGCCCCTGTGTTTACAGTGGGAGAGAGAGAGTCTGAGTGTCTGGATTTGCTGAGCCTCAGTGAGTGTTAGCGGCAGCCTTCCTTCCTTTACCGCTGGATTTAAGAAAAAGAAATTTTAAAACTGAGAGTCAGAAATGGATGCTTGAAAAGGGCCTCTACTCTTTTCTTGTTGTAAAAGGATAATATCACAGGAAAAGTGTTGGCCTTTCTGAAGGACCTTAGAATCTGAACTCTTGTGCATTCAGTTTCAGAAAGGAGCAAGTTTCCTTAGCATGCTCCCCATTCTGGGGGATGGGTTCGTGCATGTCTGTGTGACTTGAAAGAGAAGCCATGACTTTGAATCTTTATAGAATTCAAAGAACTTCCCATAGATATCATCTTTCTTTTTTTCCCCCTTAGATAGATAAAAGCCCAGAAGGACAATTCACTCAGCTAATGACATTGCCCAAAACCTTACAGCGACAAATAAATCATATTATGGACCCTCCTGGAAAAAACAGAGATGTGGAAGAAACTTTATTACAAGTTGCTCATGATCCCGACTGTGGAGAAGTGGTGAGACTAGGTATGTTTATGAATTTGACGTTAAGGAAGTGCTGGCCATGGGTTAAAAGCAGACTTTGTGACTGAGCTGTATTCTTTATTCTTTCGTGCCTAGTGAGATCGAGAGACAGATTGTCTCAGGGAAGAAGAAAGCACTAACAACCTGGGTTTTTTCCAAATCTAAATTGTCATTTGTTTGAAGTACCGCGGTGAGAGTACTTCTGTTTTCAGATTCCTTGGTCCTAAATCACTGTCAAAGGGGGAAACAATGTTTGTTTTGGTTCCAAGACCATAACTTCTAGAAGTTATTCCAAAGACTCCTCTGTGTTCTTCATGGTGGTCTGAGAAGGAAGGAGGCTAGTGACATTTTTAGTGCTTTTAAAACATCAGGAACACAGCTTTCATCAGCCGACTCCTGTTCGATGTGTCTCATAGTGGGGGGTTCAGTCAGCTCCCTGTTACATGGCCCAGGGCCTTCCCAGTGTTTACCCAAAAATCTTATCTTCAGAGACCCACTTCTCTTTGAGGCGTTAAAGATAATTTACAAGGCTGTCAGTAAAGAAATAATCATGATTGAAAATGACTCCCTTCTCCAGATGAGCACGTTCTCCTGTGTTATTGAGTAAATATTTCTTGAGCTCCTCAGGGATGCAAGCTACTGCCCTAGATGCACTTGCCAATGACACAGTCTCCCAGGCACCTGCCCCAGGCTGTCAGAGCATACATTTAGATTGCCAGGTACCTATTCTGAAGATAAATGAGGAGGCATGCTGTTTGTTTTCATTTTAACATGATTCTGGTCACCATATGATCTCTGCTGCCTTTGTGAGAGGGTGAAGGACTATGCTATTGCTCTTCCCTGAGGAGTCACATATATGTTTTTAAAATGTAAGTTTTTCTCCCAGGCAGAACCAGTGGGTTTGGGGTTGAGAACTAGCACCCTTAAGCAGATTTAAAGTCATTAAATGACCTTTGAGGGTGACCTAATCCACCCCATATTTTAATTAAGGTGAGGGAGGACCACGCATTTGCCTGAACTCACACAGCTGGTTGCTGACATGCCTGGCAACTCTGGTCTCCTGGTCCTCAATCATGATACCCCTTCCACTGTCATTCTGCAACATCAGGGCAGAGATGAATGTGCTGGTTTTATTGGATAACTGGAAAGAATATTTAATTTTAGATTTTAAAAATGTTAAGATGACTAACATTTGGCTTTTTTTTTTTTTTTTTTTTGGCATCCTTGTTGATTTTCTTTTCACAGGGCTTTCAGCAATTGTGAGACCTTCTAGTATGAAACAGAGCACCAAAGGCATTTTCACTGCTGGTAAGAACTTTTGAAAGTCCATGCTTTTTTTCACAAAAGTTACATTTAATTCACAGTGTAATAAAGGTTACAGGTAAAAACCTACACATAAAGCATAAAAAGGCCTATTACACAAATGTACAATTCTCTACATAAAGCTCATATCACCATTTGCTACATTTATCTCCTCTATTTGTCAGCTAGGACAAGTTCTGGAGCTCTGGATTATGAGAGCTCTCAGACAAGGCAGGGAAGAACCTCTGAACCAACACCTAATAATGTCCTCTTAGAGACATCAGTTATTTGCAAAGTAAAATAATTTCCTTTTCAAAAATCCAGGCTTAATATATCTACTGGATGGAGTGGCCTCAGCACTCCTGATTCAGATATAAAGCTTTATCTGTATCCTGCAAGTACCTCTGAAGTGCTGAATTTTGATGGTCATGAACTAGGACATAGCAGTGGCATACAGACGGGCAAAATAGCACTGTCATCTGGTCTAAACCAATCCAAACATGTGAGGTACTGTTGGAAGTCTTACTACCCCTTTCAGTCTTCTGAATAACTCCTGTGTGCACGTTGTCCCCTTGTTTTAGGATTTATGGAAGTCACATATGCATGATGTTGCAGAAGCAGCAGTACCTTGCCCTTCCCTGCCATTTCCCCTCTCCAGAGACAGATGTTGCTAATCCCTCTAGTGGGTTGGTTTTATTCCCACTGCAAGGGTCTAAGTAGTAGGCATATACTGCTGCTCCTCTCCTTTCCAGTTGTCGGCATCAGCTGTGGACTTCTCACTCTGGGAGATTAGACTTCAGCTCTTGTATCCGCCCTGTCACACACAAGCTCACCCCTCCCATCCCTCGGTCCTCATGTAGTTGCTGTATAGCTTTGGTGAAGCCACTTGTCAGAGTTTATGGTGTATGACTCTGTTACTGTGATTCACAGGTGAGCCACATCATACACTTTTCTTTCCTGGCACAACTTTCTTTTCCCACGGAGATTGTCTTCCCCTGTCTCATGGGAGGGATCCCCTGTTTCCCGTCTCTTGTGTCTCTTACTTTCATGGTGTACATTCATATTGGTGAAGCATGCCTCCAGTACTTTTCTGAGAAAGGATGCAAGGAGGCAAATCAGGAGACTGTGTATAACTAGAAATATCTTTAGCTTACCCTCACATATAATCAACACTTAGGCTGGAGATGGATTAGAAATCATCTTTTTAAGAATTTCGATATCATTATTCCGATTATCTTCTCATTTGAGAATTGCTGTTGAGGTCCAAAGCCATTCTGATTCTCAGTCTTTTGTGGTATATGTTCTTTCTGGAAACCAGTTGGGTCTTCCCTTGCCCCCATGGCTCTGACATTTCTCAGTGATACGCTTTGATAATAAATCGTTTTTATCTACTTTCCTGGGTACTCACTATCCTTTCATTTTGGAAACTCAGAAAATAAGAATATAAGAAATTTTTCCTTTATTTCTTTACCTTCTTCCCATCTATTTTCTTTCTTGTCTTTCTGGAACTCCTTTTTTTCAGATTTTGGACCTCCTCAAAGAGCCCTTTGGTTTTCTTTCTTTTGTCCTCTATTTTTTATCTCTTTGTCTTTTTGCTCTTTCAGAGAGATTTTCTCAACTTTAGCTTCCAACTCATCTATTGAGGGTTTTTTTTGTTTTTTTTTTTTAAGATTTTTATTTATTTATTCACGAGAAACCCAGAGAGAGAGAGGCAGAGGGAGAAACAGGCTCCATGCAGGAAACCCGATGCGGAACTGGATCCTGGGTCTCCAGGATCACGCCCTGGCTTGAAGGCAATACTAAACCACTGAGCCACCCAGGCTGCCCTCTATTGAGTTTTTTTATTTCTGCTATTGTATTTTTAATTTCCAAGAGCTCTTTCTGTTTTCTTTTTTTGTTCGTTTGTTCTCTGAACGTACATTTTTATTTATTTATTTGAAGATTTTAAAATTTATTTTAAAAAGAGAGCTCGTGTGTGCACATAAGCAGGGAGAAGGGCAGAGGCAGAGGGAGAGAGAGAGAATCTCAGGCAGACTCCCCGCTGAGTGCAGAACCCTACACAGGGCTCAATCTCAGGACCCTGAGATCATGATCTGAGCTAAAATCAGCAGTTGGATACCTAACCAATTGATCCATCCAGGTGCTCCTCAATGTACTTTTTTTTTTTTTTAATTTAAAATATCCTGATCTCGTTTTATGGGCCTAAGCATTTGAACGTATCTTTGGATATTGCTACATTGCCCTCCAAAGTGATTATATCAACTTAAATCCTACTAGTAGGAAACAAGAGTTCTCTTTTCCCCCCATTGTCTCCAACACTTGATATTGTCAAGTGATGGACTTTGACAGTTGGGTCTTTCTTCATGTGACCATCTACTGAGCCTCAATGTGCTAGCCATGCCAGGATGCAAAAGTGAACACAACACCATACTGCCTTCAAGGAGTTCATAATCTAGAAGGGGAGACAGATGTGTAAATAGAAATGTGGGGGTGCCTGGGTGGCTCAGGAGTTGGGCATCTGCTTTCAGCCCAGGGCGTGATCCTGGAGTCCCAGTACTGGGTCCCACATCAGGCTTCCTGCATGGAGCCTGCTTCTCCCTCTGCCTGTGTCCCTGCCTCTCTCTCCCTGTGTCTCTCATGAATAAATAAATAAAATCTTGAAAAAAAGAAAATAAACATGGGGCAGCCCCGTAGCTCAGCGGTTTAGCGCCACCTTCAGCCCAGCGCCTGATCCTGAAGGCCCCAGGGTTGGGTCCCAAGTCGGGCTCCCTGCGTGGAGCCTGCTTCTCCCTCTGCCTGTGTCTCTGCCTCTGTGTGTGTGTGTGTGTGTCTCTCATGGATAAATAAATAAAATCTTAAAAATAAATGAATGAATGAATGAATTAATTAATTAATTAATTAATTAATTAAAAAAAAAAAAAACATGGTAGAGGGAGGGAGGTTAGGAGTAGATGACATAAGATTGGCCAGGAGTTGATTTATTGTTGAAGCTGAGTAAAGAAACATGAGACATATTCTACACTTCTTTATAAGTTTGAGCTTTTCTCAAATAAAATGTTTTTAAAAATCCATCATTGTCTCCTCTTGGCACTTCAACCTGAAATGAATCTTTGGTCCTCTTTCCACCCATTCTTTCCAGTGGCCAGCAGAGGGCAGTGGGTGACACAGAAGCCACAGCCCAGTTTTCCTGTGGCTGTCCTAATGCCCAGTGCTGGTTTCTGTGCCTGCTCACTGCCTGCTTCCCTCTCCTTCCTAAATATGCCTTATTGGATCTTGGAAGGCCAGAGTAGCAGAATGTATGCAGCCTGTTCTGCAGGTGCAGAAACTGTGGAAAGTGATGGGCATCCCTTCAAAGTCTGTGGGTTTACCTACCTTATGCTCTGGCTCCTCTGGTTTTATGGTGCTTGTGAACCCACAGTGAAGGTGGCCCAAGCCAAAGGCCAAGAGACTGGGGCTCATATTCTAACTTAACTACTGTGACTTGGGCAAGTTACCTAATTTTTCTCAGTTTTAATTTCATAGAGATAATTATACCTGCCTCACCAGGTTGTGTAAATAACATCTTGTGATGAATAAAATCACTTAGCACTGCCTGGACTTTTTGTCTTTTTGGTGTCATTACCTAAAAGTTTCTGGACCCCTCTTTAGAATAGACCTCTTTGCACTGTCATATTCAGATGGCATTCGCCTACCCATTAACCAGGTCTCCAGTCGGAGTAAACTAGCAACGAAAGGCCCTGAGTGGCTGGTTTACTGTTTCTCTGCCCTCTGACTTGAGAGCAAGTTTCAGAACCTCTGTGCTTTTGCACATTGTTCTTTAGAAGTCCTCTCATGGTCACAGAGAGGACCTGTTGCTGTTCTGCTTGCTTTGCTAAGGCAAAACCCTCCAAGTTCTACCTGTGTTCAGGTTTTCAGCTCACTGATGCATCACCTGCAGGGTGGAAACACGTGTGTATTTGATGGAGTTTGGATTCCTTAATAGCCGTTCTCACCCCTCACCTTTTGAATGGTCCCACTCAGTGGGGGTAAAAAGGAAGGTTCAGCCTTCCCCCTTAGCTAGTGAATATATATATTTTTAAAGACTTTATTCATGAGAGACACAGAGAAAGAGAGGCAGAGACACAGGCAGAGGGAGAAGCAGGCTCCATGCAGGGAGACCGATGTGGGACTCAATCCTGGGACTCCAAATCGCGCCCTGGGCCGAAGGCAGGCACTAAACTGCTGAGCCACCCAGGGACGCCCTGTGAATACCTTTTATACACAAGTACAGTGTAGTTCAGAAAGATAGCTAACTGAGGAGCTAAGCCTGGGGTCAAAAGACCTGGACTTGATTTGTAGCCACTCATTTCTTCACTCTGTAACTTAGCATGTTAATTAGCTCTTCTTCCTTGAAATGGAGAGGATGGTAATACCCAGCTTGCTATGTGTTCTGAGAGTATTCAGTATGTACCTAGTGGATGTTTTATAAACTTGGGCAAGTCTAGATCTAAATATCACTGTAGTCCTAGAAAAGATAGAGGCCAGGCATCTATAACCAACCCAGAGGATCACCTTTTCTAATAAACTGTGTTGGATAACATAGTTGCCTGTTCTCATATGGTCCACACTCTCTTCATTAGTTCCCTTGAAATCCCCTCATCATCAGATAACACCCATATTCTAAGGTGAGTACAGAAATGCCTCCAAAGCCAAACACCATTTTCCCCTTTTAGCTCAACTCACCAGAAGTTCAGGAGAAGTCAACAGCCATCTAGTCTCCTGATACTTGCCTGCTCTTCTTTTCATGGTAGCAGCAGATGGCATCACATCTCAAACTGGTCACAGAAGACCAGCTAAGCAAACTGTCTTCTGATCACCAGCAGCCTTCGCGTTATTAACCTGAGTTTTCTGGTATGGGAATAGAAGAGAGATGGAGGAATTTAGTGATAAGTCTGAGAAGTAAGCAGGAACCAGCAAAGGGGGGCCTGAAAAGCCAGGCGGAGGAATTCAGAGTTTATTTTGAGGGTGAAGGGAAACCACTGAAAGATTGTAGAAAGACCCCAATGGCTAGAGAGTAGAGAACAAATGGAAGGGAGATAACATGATTGCACAGGAAACTGATTAGTTATGGTTGCAGCCAGTCAGGGGAAGTTAGGTAGCCTGAACTCAAGTCATTGCAGTATAGGCAGAGAGAAGGGATTCATGTAATATTTAGAGGGCAAGTTACCTGTTCCAGATGGTTGAAGGGATATGGAAAGTGAAGGAGAGAGAGGAGTCAAAGATAACTCCCAGGTCTCTAGCTTGGGAAGTGGTGGACAGTAGTGCCGTTCCCAGAGCTGGGGGAGGTTGGGTAGGAGGATGAGCTTAATTGTTGAAATCTTGCTTTATTTTTCCCCACCTGACTTTCTGGTCAGTCAGAATTGACTCTGGGGACAGATACCTATTTACCTTTCTAGCTTCAAAGGATTCACCTGAATTAACAAGACAGGTTTAGTCTTGTTCCTAAAAAGTTTCTGGCATGCCTGAGGGGTTCCTTACCAGCCCTTCCCTGGAACACAAGAGAATGGATCATGGATTAGCCTCTGCTTCTGATTTCTTGTAACTAAAACACTTCTTCCATTTTTTTGGTACCTACACTTTAAATAAGAAGAACACGTGATAATAGTTAAGTTTTTTTTTTCTAGTGATTTGCTTATTATTTAACCTGAGAATTCTTTTTTTTTTTTTTTTTTTTTTATTTATTTACGATAGTCACAGAGAGAGAGAGAGAGGCAGAGACACAGGCAGAGAGAGAAGCAGGCTCCATGCACCGGGAGCCCGACGTGGGATTCGATCCCGGGTCTCCAGGATCGCGCCCTGAGCCAAAGGCAGGCGCCAAACCGCTGCGCCACCCAGGGATCCCAACCTGAGAATTCTTAAAATAAGTTTGTACATCTGCTTCAAGAGATTTTCTTTGTAGATAATATCTAACTGTGGTTGGAAAATAATTGGAAGAATGTTAGGGGGCTTACTGATTTTCCCTCCTAAGTATCTGAAATGTTGAATTACAGGAAGGGAGAGACCTCTCACAGCCTACTCGTATCTGCCTCACATTGTTTCCCAGAGAACCATGTCTGTCATTGAACCCACCTTATTTAAGTCACACCTTATTTAAGTGACTTTGCTGCAGGTCATGTGAAACAAGCTGGAAATCAACAAAAGTAAAACTCAAGGAGCCAGATACTGAAGTAGATTTCTCTGGGCTTCCAAAGAAGACTTGACTTTAGTCAAAATTCATAATGATTCACTTTAAGGATCTGTCTAAAGACACTGTTATCTAACGAGATGTGGCATCTTTATCCATTAGGGAAGGAGCAAAGGTGATGATGATGGTTCTGAAGTGTCTTCCTTGAAGACACATTCTAAATGCAGACTTCCTAAATCACCATACTTTTCTGTAGAAAAAGAGCAGAAACCAAAAAGTAGGCTTAATGTAAGCCAAGTAGAATTCTGTGGATCATAAACCCTGTGAGAGCAGAGACCAGAACTCTCTTGTTCATACAGTATCCCCAACAGCTAGTTCAATATCTTGTATTATATGGATGCTCAATAAATATTGGTTCAGTGTATTTCAGTGACTGAGTAAATTAGATTCTAGGTTTTCTGGTAATAGGAAAAAATCTCCAGAGATTCAGAAAAAAAGTGCACAACTCATAAATTTGGTGAATTTTCACAAAGCCAACACACTCATGAACCTAGAACCCAGATAAAGAAATAGAACAGGACTGTCCCCCCAGTGGTGTGCCAGTCATAGTCACTATTCCTCCTGGAGTAACTACTCTGACTTCCAGTGCCATGCTTCTGTTGTGCCCATTTTTGAACTTTATATAAAAATGTAATCTCCTGTGTCTTTCACTCATTGTATCAATGAGATTCAACATGGTGTTGAGAGCAGCAATAGTTTCATTTATCCTCATTGCAGCAAGTCTATTGTATGATTACATCACGGTTTATCCACTTTCCTGTTGGTTTCTTGGGTTCCTCCCAGCTGGGGCCATTACAGGTGGTGCTACTGGGAATGTTTTTGTACCTGTCTTTTGTAAGTGAACATATGCATTTCTCTTAGTAGCATACTTACGGGGTAGAATTACAGCAGCATAAAGTATGTGAATGTTGTGCTTTGGTAATAGCACCAGACCGTTGTCCATATTACACTCCCCCTAGCTGACTCTTGTTGCGCTCCTCCTACCTTGGTGCTCCATGTCTTTTTCATTTTACACACTCTAATAGGTGAGTATTGGTATCATATTGGAATTTTAATTTACATTTTCCTGATGACTAATGAAGCTGGGCATCTCTTCCTGTTTATTTGGATATCCTCTTTTGTGAAGTGCCTATTCTAGTCCTTTGCTCATTTTTCTATTGAATTATCTACCTTTTCTTACTGAATTCCTATATAGTCTGGATACAGGTCCTTTTTCTGATCTATGTAATGCAAAATCTCCCACTTGGGGGGCTGTCACTTCACTCTCTCAATGACAGCTTTTGATGGAAAGACGTTTTTAATTTTACTCAGTCCAGTTTGTCAGTTTTGTCCTTTATGGGTAGCAGCTTTTGTGTCCTGTATAGGAAATGTTGCCCACCAGAACTTCATGGAGTTTTAGTTTTCCATCTGTGTTGCAATTAGACTATTAAAGCAGAGGGGCGCCTGGGTGGCTCAGTCGGTTAAGCATCTGCCTTCCGCTCAGGTCATGATCCCAGGGTCCTGGGATCGAGCCGTGGGTTGGGCTCTCTGCTCGGCAGGGAGTCTGCTTTTTCTTCTGCCCCTCCTGCTCGTGTGCGCTCTCTCTCTCTCTGTCTCTCTGTCACACACACACACACACACACACACACACACACACACATGCTCTCTCTCTCTCTCAAATAAATAAAATCTTAAAAAAAAAAAAAAGAATATTAAGACAGAAAAGATCCTTCATTCCAATCTGTTGGTTCTTAACCTTCTGCAAATCCTGGCTCCCTGTGAAAACCTGATGAAAACTACCCTTGGCACAGAAGTACACATGTGCACACACACAGCAAACTTTCCCGGTTGCTTCTTAACTCTCCTGCAGACTGACATCGAAACATGCCTATGGCCCCTTGTTAGGGAACCCCAAATTAGTCTAACCAGTCTCATTACAGATGAGAAAGTTGAGGCCCAGAGAAGGTGCATTATACTGTAAGTTTATCATCCAGTTGGGACTAGAACTCACATCTCTTGACTCCTATTCTAGTGCCCTAACACAATGCCCTGCTGCAGTCTTTCTGAGAATCTCCAGCAGAGCCATCGAAGGGAGAGAATGTTTTTAATGAAGGGAGGTCTCTTTTTTTAAAGATTTTATTTATTCATTTATGAGAGACAGAGAGAGGCAGAGACACAGGCAGAGGGAGAAGCAGGCTCCATGCAGGGAGAACGATGTGGGACTAGATCCTGGGACTTGATCCCGGGACTCCAGGATCATGTCCTGGGCTGAAGGCAGGTGCTAAACCGCTGAGCCACCCAGGGATCCCCTGAAGGGAGGTTTCTATGTAGTAGCATCAAAACATGGCTACATGGTGACACTCATGTACTTCAGATGTTTACCTTAAATGTTGAAGTCCAGGGCAGCCCCAGTGGTGCAGCGGTTTAGTGCCGCCTGCAGGCCGGGGTGTGATCCTGGAGACCCGGGATCGAGTCCCACATCGGGCTCCCTGCATGGGGCCTGCTTCTCCCTCTGCCTGTGTCTCTGCCTCTCTCTCTCTCTCACTCTGTGTCTCTCATAAATAAATAAAAAATAAAATAAAATAAAATCTTTAAAAAAAAAAGGGAGGGGGGATCCCTGGGTGGCTCAGTGGTTTGACGCCTGCCTTTGGCCCAGGGCGCGATCCTGGAGTCCTGGGATCGAGTCCCGCATCGGGCTCCCAGCATGGAGCCTGCTTCTCCCTCCTCCTGTGTCTCTGCCTCTCTCTCTATGTCTATCACAAAGAAGTAAATAAATAAATAAATCTTTAAAAAAAAAAAAAAAACCTTTAAAAAAAAGAAAAATGTTGAAGTCCACCGTGTCTGTATGTTAGGTTTGTGAAGTTGAGCTGGGACTTATCATGGCTGATGCATCTTCCTCTAGCTGTGACTCAGTGCCCTGGCATCGCTGTGTTAAACTTTATTGTATGCACCTACCTGTGTTCTGCTTAGTTTCTCGATTGGTTCTGGCTGGAGTATTAAAAAGCACCTTACGTAAGAAGTTTCCAGTCTCAATGCTCAAGTGGGTGAGGTTCACCAAAGTGGTTGCTCTAGGGAGAAAATTAAAAGAGGTGGAGACAGAGAAATGTGCTCTGAGTTTCTTGATTAGGCTAAGTCGGTTTGCAAACAGTAGACAAGCTGGGCCAGAGTTTCTAGAAGTATTCGCTAATGATTTTCCTAGTATGCGGCCTTTTTACCTGCCACTGCCTGCAGTAGCTTCTTCAGAGGTTCTGAGTGTACTGGGCAGCTTACAGGTAACAGGCCCAGGTATTTTCAAGAGACCACTCAAACTCCAGTACTGGGAGTCTCCAGATTTAATCCTGTTACCTCATCCACAGTGCTTACCAGTGATTAAAGTGAACTGCCAGAGGTGTGCATTTCAGACTTGCAGTATAGACCACAATTTGTATCTCATGGGGAAAAAGGCTGTTCACATCTTTAGGCCACACCTTGAAACACAGACTAAATGATCTCATCCTCAGCACAAAGGGAGTCGAGCCCATAATACCATCTGCAAATAGGATCCTATTAGACCTGACAAATAGCATCCCATTATTGTACCCCATTTTACCTCTGTCCCATTAACCCCCAGAGAGCCTCTTCTCTGGTTTCCTCAGGTACGTGGGATTAAGTAGGTGCAGGGGAAGGGGTGTTAGGAGGTCAGATATCTCATGAGGGGCATCTGTTCCATCATTTCAAAAGCATTTACTGAGTGCCTATATGTGCTAGGTGATGGGGATACAGGGATGAATGGGTCAAGCTCCCTGTCCTTGAGGGGCTCCCAGTCTAGGCAGAGGACCAGGTCACTAAGCTGACTGAGCACCATGCAGTATGGTAAGTGCTGAGTGAGAGGTCAGCACAGCTGCTGTGGGACCAGGAGGAGCCACATCTGAATTGCCTGAGGTGTCAAGGAAGGCACTTCTATAGGAGGATTCTGAAAGGGGATGAGTATATAGGAGGAAAGTGATAGAACCCATGTTCATTCTGGTCAGGCTGGTGGCATATGCAGTGACACAGCAGCAGGGATCTGGGGGTGGTCGGAATGTGGGCATAGGAAGGGGGCTGAGGATGCCCAGTTACATACAGAGTTTTGTCTTTGTTTTTCTTTCTCTTTAAAAGAGCTACTCAAGTCAGAGGCTGATGATAGACTAGTAACTTAAAAGATTCACTCATCCCAGTAACCCAGGTACCTTCGGTATCTGTGCCACTGTAGGAGTAGATGCCTAAATCAGAATCTCTTCCCCTTATGTTGATCATGGTAACCTTTAATCATCTTTGACTTCCGGGGTCTCCTGGGCCCCCCAGTCAGCCCATTACTGCCTCACTCCAAAGACAGGCCTCTGATCAGGATATTATGGAAGCTCTAGCTGAGTACATAGTCAACAAGCACTAATTTTCTTACCATCTCTTCTTTTTGTCTTTTAGGCATGAAGAAATCAGTGGTTTATAGTTCACTAAAACTACACAAAATGTGGAAAGGATGGCTGAGGAAAACATCCTGATTGTGCTTGCTTTTATATGTGTTATGTATAGATTAATAAAGTGATCCTTTTTGACGGAACAGTATTTGTTACTTTGACCCATTGCTTGAATTTATAGATACCTTGGTTTGTATAATATTTGATTTTGAAATGTATGTGTTAGACATTTATTGGGGGGGAGGTGCAGATACTTTTGAGGACCTAGCATGAGAAGAGAAGATTCCTCTTTGCATATGAAACCATCTGTGCCCTGCTTGCATAAGAGCTTTAGCTGTGGCCTGTGTTTTTGGTACATGAGAGTTCATAAACTGAGAAACTGCATACACTGTGGACATGCAGCCAACGGGCTACAGGCAGGGAAGTTTTGCTCTCTCTGTCTCTCAAGTCTCCTCTTCACCTGGCTTTTTCCATTGAGAGCTCACAAGTGTCACATTCACATTTTCCTGAACCTAGGCTTTTTATGTTTCTCTTTGTTCTCTGAGACAGTGTGTAGCACAGTGACTTATGGGTGAAGAGCCTGTGACAGTCCCCTTTTAAAGTAATGGCAAATACTGGGTTAAGCACTTACAGTGTCAGGCAGTATTCTAAGCACTTTCCATTGAAGATTCTCCCTCTCCCTCTGCCCCTCCCTGCCATTCTTTCTCGCTCTCGCTCTCGCTCTCTTTCTCTCTGTCGCTCTCTCATAATAAATCTTTAAAAAAAAAAAAAGAAGAAGAAGAAGTAGGGGCAAGATTATAATTATCCAACTGAGAGATAATGACCGTCTAGGAGAGAATCAAGAATGGACCAAAGGAACACATATTCAAGTGATGCTCAGGAAGTAGACTCAATACACCCTGGTTGAGGGGCAGCCCGGGTGGCTCAGCGGTTTAGCGCTGCCTTCAGTCCAGGTCGGGATCCTGGAGACCTGGGATCGAGCCCCATGTCGGGCTTCCTGCATGAAGCCTGCTTCTCCCTCTGCCTGTGTCTCTGCCTCTCTCTGTGTGTCTCTCATGAATAAATAAATAAAATCTTTAAAAAAAATAAATACACCTTGGTTGAATATAAAGAAGATGCCAGAGCGTGTGAGCGGCTCAGTTAGTGGCATCCCCTCCCACTGCTCTTTCTCTCTAAATAAATAAGTAAAATCTTAAAAAAAAAAAAAAAAAAAAAGGTGCCAAGGTTCAGGCTGGGGCAACTGGGAGAGTTGTGTGCTATTTCCCAAGTTGGGGATTCAGGAGGAGGTTCAAAGGGGGGGTGGCATGAAGACAGTGATAAATTCAGGCCTGGGCACACTGAGTTTGAGATGTCTATGGGGGATGTTCAGTAGATAGTCGGCTAGATAGGTCAGAAGCTGGAAAGTATAACTATGAGAGTTGGCAGGTAATAGATGGGAGTGGATAAGACTCCCCCCAGGAAATCTGTAGAGTATGAAAACAGGAGAGCCAAGCTCACAACACTGGGAAACACCAACATGAAAGGAACAGGCAAGAAATCTAAGGGGTAATGGAGAGGTCAGAAAAAAATCGGGAGAGCAAGGTATCAAGTCATACAGGGGATGGTGAGGAAGCATTACATTGTATTACTGTTCCCCAGAATAACCTATTTTCCCTCCTTACAGTTCCCCACCTATGGGAGGACTAATTTTCTTTCCTCCAAGGATATCAGGTTGGCCTTATGACTCTTTTGCCCAATGAAGTGGGAATAGTGACATGTCACTTCTGAGAAAAAAACTTTAAGAGCCAGCCCAGAGTTTATCATGTCCCATTTCTCTCTGCCACAGGATTGGCAGTGGGGTCCTCATTCAGTTGGGAGTGTCAAAAAAAGGTTTCGTGCAATCAGCTGATTTCTTGATTTTTGACAAGGGCACCAAGGCATAAATGAGAGAAAATGATTTTTCAACAAATGGTGTTGGGACAATTGGATATCCACATCAAAAGAATGAAGTTGAACCTTACCTCCCACCATATATAAAAATCAACTCAAATGGATCAAAGCCTAAATATAACAACTAAGTCTATAAAACTCAGGAGAAAACATGATTAAATCTTCATAACCTCGGATTAGTCAATGGCTTCTTAGACAAGATACCAAAAACACAGGCAACAAAAGAAAACAATAGATAAATGTAACTTCATCAAAATTTAAAACTGTGTGCTTCAAAGGACACCATCAAGTAGGTTAAAGACAACCCACAGAAAAATGGGAGAAAATAATTGCAAATCATTTATTTGATAAGGCACTTATGCCTAGAAGATATAAAGACATTTACCAAAAAAAAAAAAAAAAAAGACATTTACAACGTAGGGGCACCTGGGTGGCTCAGTGGCTGAGCATCTGCCTTCAATTCAGGTCGTGATCCTGGGGTCCTGGGATCAAGTCCCATATCAGGCCCACTGCAAGGAGCCTGCTTCTCCCTCTGCCTATGTCTCTGCCTCTCTGTGTCTCTCATGAATAAATAAATAAAATCTTAAAAAAAAAAAAGAATATTCATAGCACCATGATCCACAATAGCCAAGAAGTGGAAATAACCTAATATCCATCACCAATGAATGGACAGATGAAATATGATATATCTCACACAATGGAATATTATTCAGCATTAAAAAAGAATGAAGTACTGACAGCATGATACAACATATTCGAACCTTGAAAACATAATACTAGATGAAATAAGCCACACCTGACATCTTGTAGGATTTGATCGATGTTAAGTGCCCAGAAGAGACAAATATGGAGGAACAGAAAATAGATTAGTGGTTCCCCACAGCAGGAGGTGGGTCCTAGGGGGCTTGGGAGTGACAAGTAAGGGATTCAGGGTGTCTTTTTGGGTTTTTGAAAATGTTCTAAAAGTGATTTTGGGGATGGATGGTTGCACAATTCTGTGAATATGGCATTAACCATTGAATTGTGCTTAAATTTAATTGCTAAAGTACATGAAATGGTAAGTGGTATGGTATGTGAATCATATATCAATGCTGAAAAATTGAAGAAGGTTTCTTGGAGGAGAGATCCCTTGAGATGGTCTCAAAGGAATGTGAGGTGCTAAGTAAGCAAAGATAGAGTAAGAATGAGCACAAAGAATGAGCACAAAGTAAGGAGGTGACAGGAACAGGAGTAGGACTTTTTTTTTTTTTTTTGCCTGAGAATTTAGGGTTTTGTTTGAGGATCTCACACCAGAGCTTCCTGTCATCTCTAAGCCAAGCTAGACTTGGGGACAAGGAGACAAATCATAGGGTGTCATACTCTTGGTTTCCTCTCTGATGCTAAGCCAGAGAATTCTTGGATACTAGCTGCATTGCTTGTAGACCTCCACTGGAAGATAGGATTCCTCAGCCTGCCTCAGGGCCAGTGTTGGTCTCAGACAGGTTGCTGGGACCTTTGAATTGACAATCTACAAACCACCGTGTGAGATAGCAGGGCCAACGTGATGGGCCATGGTGACATCCAATCTTACCTCACTCGTATATTGAGTGGCAAGTTTCTCCCTGTTCTTTTACAGAAATCGGAGACACAAGTATGATTCCTAAAACTGGAGCAACTTGTAAGAGGGAATTCACGGTGATTACAATTTTCCTCCTTTGGTGCAGTCACTGTGGAGGCCGAGAAAATTAAGGCCATTCCACCTTAAGTTCAGCGTTAGCACAAGTACAGCCATCCCAGGCCCCTGTGAATAAGAGCTGAAATTTACCTTGCTTCAGTTACAGGAAAAAAACAGCTTACAGCTTAACACCCTAGAAAGCCCCATATTAGAATGAGAACAGAGCTTAATGCCCTTGAAAGCCCCATATTAGAATGTAAACAGAACTTGAGAAATTCCTCCCCCCCCTTCTGGAGGTCCTTTAGACAAGCCCATAAAACTAAGCTGGAACTCACCTCGGGGTCCAAGTCCCTGCTCCGCTGTGTCGCTGTGTCGGGTATACTTGGACCCAAGCTCGAGCTTGTAAATAAACCCACGTGTGTTTGCATCGGTGTCGGCTCCTTGGTGGTTTCTCAGATACGCAATCTTGGGCACAACATTACAAAGTCGATCATCTGGCAAGAGGCCCACAGACTACAATGTCCTTGTGCAAGTATGACACACAAGAGCCACAATCTGTTAATAACGCTGCCATCCTTGTGAAGAACAAACTAACACTGGGGATAGAAGCCTTCGGTGCATTCCCTGGGAAACAGGCCCTGAAAAGGGGACGTCCCTGCAGAAGGTGTAGTGAAGCATGCTCTCCAGAGCAATACCTGTAAGAAAGTGAGGAACACCGCAGGGACAAGCTGAGCTGGTTGCAGCTGCAGCAGGGCCCAGCCATTCCTCCAGGGTGGCTCTGGAACTGGGGGACCTTACAGGGTGGTCCCAAGTCGAGACAAGGCAGTCAGGCTTTCTTACCAAGGCAACAATTGGTTATTGGATGTGGGCCCTACCCTCAGCGAGGCAACTTCCTTTGGCTGGTGACAGAGGCCACAGAAACACTCAGCTGTGAGCCATCAGCCGTCAGCAGTCTGGACAGCTGGAGGAACGTTTGCTCTGTTGCTGGAGGGAAATCTGAATGGCGCTGCAGTCAAACAGGACTTCTGGACCTTTTTCAGCTGGTAAAACCTCAGAGCCTCCATGGTATAAAGAGAGAGGAAACCTTCAGACATTAAACATTTATATGTTAACACTTTTGTGAGTGTTAACACTATATGTGAGCACTTTTCCCTAGGGGGCTCACAGACCTCCTGCCCAATATGGTGGCCACCAGACACAAGGAGCCACAGGGCCCTGGAAGTATGACTGGTCCAGATTGAGGTGTGGTATATGTATAGATTACACATCACATGACAAAAAGATATAGGATGCCTCATTAATCTTTTTTTTTTTAATTTTTTATTTATTTATGATAGTCACAGAGAGAGAGAGAGAGGCAGAGACACAGGCAGAGGGAGAAGCAGGCTCCATGCACCGGGAGCCCGATGTGGGATTCGATCCCGGGTCTCCAGGATCGCGCCCTGGGCCAAAGGCAGGCACCAAACCACTGCGCCACCCAGGGATCCCTCATTAATCATTTTTTATATTGATTGAAATAATTATTTGGACTACCTTGCCCCAACATATTAATGCTAATATTAATACTAATATCACCTGTTCCTTTTTCCTTTTTTTTTTTTTTTAAAGATTTTATTTATTCATGAGAGACACACACACAGAGAGAGAGAGAGGCAGAGACACAGGCAGAGGGAGGAGCAGGCTCCATGCAGGGAGCCTGACGTGGGACTCGATCCAGGGACTCAAGGATCACACCCTGGGCCAAAGGCAGAGCTAAACCACTAAGCCACCTAGGGATCCCCCTTTTTTGCTTTTTTTTGAATGGACTACTAAACAATTGAAAAGTATGGGACGACTAGGTGGCTCAGCGGTTGAACGTCTGCCTTTGGCTCAGGGCATGATCCCCTGGGGTCCCGGGATCGAGTCCCACATCGGGCTCCCCACAGGGAGCCTGCCTCTCCCTCTGCCTATGTCTCTGTCTCGTGTGTGTGTGTGTGTGTGTGTGTGTGTGTGTGTGTCGTGAATAAATAAGTAAAATCTTAAAAAAAAGAAAGAAAGAAGAAAGAAAGAAAGAAAGAAAGAAAGAAAGAAAGAAAGAAAAGAAAGAAAGAAAGAAAGAAAGAAAGAAAGAAAGAAAGAAAGAAAGAAAGAAAGAAAGAAGAAAGAAAGAAAGAAAAAGAAAGAAAGAAAGAAAGAAAGAAAGAAAGAAAGAAAGAAAGAAAGAAAGAAAGAAAGAAAAAGAAAAGTAATGTGTGGCTCCCATTAGATTTCCAGTGGGCACTGCTATCAGGCACCTTTCTGACAGTCTGTATGCTGGTTTCTTTCTACAGTGGGAAGAAGGCTGTTTCTCTCATTTGATGGCTGGTAGAACTCTCTTCATTCTATTCTTCCGGTCACCCACGCCTTGCCCATAGTAAACTCTTACAAAAGTTTGGTCAGGAAAATGGTGAAGCAGGAACATCCCATTCTGTTTCACTTCCCTCGTTCAGATGCCTCTGTGCAATTTTGTTTGTGGGATTCTTAGCTTCCTCACAGATGGGAACGAAGAAAGCTGTGGGTGTGTCAAGGGTGTGTGAAAGGAAGAGGAGCTTACTAGGAGGTCCTGACGTCCTGCAAAGAAAGCAAGTGGGCGGAGATCCCACACTAACAATGGTTACTATTCGTGCAGTCTTTCACAGCCACAAGCCTGGCTCTGAGCGCTTGTTCCCAGGCATTATCTAATTTAATCCTCACAGCAGTACAGCAAGACCTACGTTTTCTTTTCCCTCATCTTACAGGAGAGGGAAGCTTGTCCCTCCAAACTCTGCTTTACCGTACCAGCCTGGTCCGGTGGGATTGGAGGCTCTAGCCCTCATCCCTTGGCCAATTGCATGTCTTTTATATTGAAAACCTGGTTGGAACCAAATGAGCAGGGTTCCAATCTAGGTCTTAGTTCAAAGACCATGATGGAACTTTTTAATCAGATGCATTTACATGGTGATTTCAATACTTATTTTGACCCGATTTGATCCCTGGCAGATCCCTGGAAGATTCCATTTAAGTTTCTCTTTTGTAAGTGCACTCGAGTTGTTTAACATAACCTTATTATGCATCTTTCCTAACTCTGAGTTAATTTTAAGATTTCCTTTTTGGGAGGACCAGATGCTGCAAATAATTTGTTTTTTCCAGATTCTGGAGCGATTCCAGACTATGAAGTTAATCGAAGCAGATAACTGTGAATTCACTGGGAAGTGACCCATTTCCAATTCTGCAGGTCGGGGGTGGGGCGTTGAGGTCATCTTTTCACTATTTTAATTAGGAGTACAGTCATAGCTAGCACAAATGTAGTGATTTTGATGGTTCTATTTAACTAGAACAGCAAACATATGTTTTCCAGATATTTTTATTCAAGACCAAAAAAGCAAAAGACTTTTTTCCAATAAAAGAATGAGTATTTTAGAAATGTTTAACTCATTTATAAATGTAAAATACATTTTGTTTTAAAAATATGTACTAAGCAGGCTGTTTTCATCAGGTTGGCATGTGAACCTTAAACTATGTGATTATTTTACATATGATTACATATGTACATATGATTATGTAGCTAACACTCTTCTCAATTTCTCCTTCCTTTTAATTCACAGAACAGAAGAGAAAGCATCCCCTCTTTCCAGTTCCCAAATATTTCCACATAGTATCAACTTATTGAAAGGAAATACATAGTCTTTCTTTTCTTTTCTTTTCTTTTTTAAAGATATATTTATTTATTCATGAGAGACACGGAGAGAGAGGCAGAATCACAGGCAAAGGGAAAAGCAGGCCCCCTGCAGGGGGCCCGATGTGGGACTTAATCCCGGATCCCAGGATCATGAAGGCTGATGCTCAACCGCTGAGCCACCCAGGCGTCCCAATACATATTCTTTCTATGCTTACGGCTATGAGAAGATTAATTATTAACTCAGAAAGTGACCATGTTGTTTAAGGGAAAGGTGTGACCTCTGGGGGTAATCAGATCTGGGTTCAAATTTGAGCACCAGCTTATCAGAAGTGGCCCTCATTTATCCTCCAAGAAGTTGGGCTTCCTCTTCTGGCAAATAGGGATAATCACTATCTTGCAAGGGTTGGTGTGAGGCTCAGGTTAACTAAGGTAGCATTTTATCTATTGTAGAACTTACATGCATCTTCCCTGATGAATCCCAGTGATTAAGAGGAAGCATGATTTAATGGTTCCAAATCTGAAGGACCCAGGGGGGATAAAGGTCATGCCTGCATAAGTACTTCCTGCTGTCCAGCACTTCACATAAGTGCATCAAGTTCTTTACAATAACCTTGCCAGGTAGGTGTTAATAGTCCCATCTGCACTCTGCTTTTCTCATTATACTTCTCAGATTTAAGGTCAAGTTTCCAGTATGCCAGTTACTCGGTGGGCTGGGGGACATTTATTCTAATGCTCAGTTTTCTGAGCGTCTATAAAACTAGCAGTATTAATCCTGGCATCACACAGTAGCACCTCCACCCCTTTTTGGAGATGCCCAAACCCTTTTTAGAGTTAGATTAGCTCTGGGGTGCCTGGGTGGCTCAGTTAAGCAATTGCCTTCAGCTCCGGTCATGATCCCAGGGTCCTGAGATGGAACCCCACATCAGGCTTCCTGCTCAGTGGGGAGCCTGCTTCTCCTTCTTCTGCTGCTCATGCTCTCCCTAAAATAAATAAAAATAAAAATTTTAAAAAATATGTTAGCTCTGAATATAAAAGTAAAAGCTCCAATGGTACCCTTTGGAATGGGACAATGTGCATAGTAACACCTACCGCACAGTAGGAGCTCAGTGAAGAATCATGACATCTGGATCCAAATGAAGTTACCTCCACTGGCATAGTGGTATGATTTTATTTTAAAACTTCTCAGCACACACATCTCTTAAAATTTGTGATAGTTTATACATGGAAGTATGACTACAGAATTGCCAGGTCCTGACCACCTTGATAAAATTGTAATGCAGTCGTGGAAAACATAGTTCAAGGGTGAGTTATTCACATTGATATCAGAAATCTTGGGGCACCTGGCTGGCTCAGATGGTGTCATGTGCAACTCTTGATCTCAGGGTTGTAAGTTCTAGCCCCATGTTGGATGTAGAGATTACTTAAAAATAAAATCAAAAGAAAGAGAGAGAAGAAAAGAAAGAAAGAAAGAAAGAAAGAAAGAAAGAAGAAAGAGAAACAAAGAGAAAGAAAGAAGAAAGAAGAAAGAAAGAAAGAGAAAGAAAGAAGAAAGAAAGAAAGAAAGAAAGAAAGAAAGAAAGAGAAAAAGAAAAAGAAAAAGAAAAAAGAAAAAAAGACAGGATGGCGTCAGGCAATGTGATAGAAATGAAGATGGTAAGCAGGATTTCAAAGCCTTCAGGGAATATAGGGAAGACATTTGGAGATAGTAATAAGAAAAGTATTCTGGCTCATGGCCTGGACCTCCAAAGGCAAGAGGTAAGGTCCGGGGGCAGTCTTGGGAGAGTGCAGGCTCCACCCCTCGGCCTGCTCGGCTTGTGATTGCTTTGGTAGTTCTGCTACTGCCCATTGCACAACTAGTAGACCTTGCACTAGTTAACAGCCATCTAGTTAATAGCCACTCTGGAACTCAATTACTGCTTTTGTTGGCAGTTGGGGGAGCCTGTCTGGGTCAGTTTGGTTTGATAAGGAACTTGCCAGGTGCACATATAAAGGGAAAGAATACCTTCTGATTCCCAGGGAAGAAAAAACCTCCCAGAGCTGGTATTTTTCTGGTGGCAAGACAACTTCTCCTTGCTGTTTTGTCCAGGAAGTTTTCCTGTGTGTAAATTGAGCATTCACAGAGTCAGAGAGCAAGGGTGCTCAAACCTGTTGTAGGTGACAGAGAACCTGCATGTCAGCTCCCTTTGCAGAAGATGATGAAACACTGGCATTTCTATGCCTCATTATATGAATGATGACTTAGCTCAGAATACATTGATGGATTTCACTTCTAGGTCAGGCTAGAAACATCTGTTCAATTAATTGTGCATACTGGGGACACCTGGGTTGAGCATCTGCCAGCGGTTGAGCATCTGCCTTCAGCTCAGGGCATGATCCTGAGGTCCCAGGATTGAGTCCCACATTGGGCTCCCTGCATGGAGCCTGCTTCTCCCTCTGCCTATGTCTCCCTCTGCCTCTCTCTCTGTGTGTCTCTCATGAATAAATAAATAAAATCTTAAAAAAATAATAATAATAATTGTGCATACTGTTATAAAATCACAGCTGTAAGTGCACTGGCTCATAGGAGAAACAAGCTATTGAGCTATGCAGGATCTAGTTTTCAGGTGTCTCCACAATATCCATTTCCGGTATTCATTTGCCAGTAGCTTGGATATTCTGCTAGTACTTGATAGTAGTCATCAAAGAAAATTGTTGGGAGAAAAAAAATACCAGCCTTTAGCTTTTTTTTTTTTTTTTTTTAAGGCAAATCAAAAAGAAAAAAAAAAGATCACATGTAAGATATTTGGAGTCAGAAAGACCTGGGTTTATTTTTGTTTTGCTTTACTTTTTAAGTAGGCTCCATGCCCAACGTGGGACTTGAACTCACAACCCTGAGATCAAGAATCAGGTGCTCCACTGGCTGAGCACCCAAGCGTCCCAAAAAGACCTGGGTTTAAATCAAGAGTATTAACTGTGTGACAATGGGCAAGTTAGTTAATCTCTTGGAACTTTGCTTGCTTCCTCTTCTTTAAAATGGAGATAATACCTCCTTGGTAGGATTAGTCTCAAGATTAGCATTAATGTATGTGAAATTCCTGGCCCAGTGCCAGGCCCATAGTAGGAGGCTTAATAAAAACACAAGTATTGTTAGTGTTATTCACATCAGAATGCTTTGTCCAACTCCTGAAACACCAGTGTCCCACCAGTGGGGAAAAACTAAGCTAGAAGAGGCAGAGAAACGATTGAATTGTTTCCCCCGTGCAACAGATGAGGCAACGGAGACTCACAGAGGATCCCAAAGTCACGCAGCAAATCTGCCGCGAGCCAGGCAGAGAACCCCAACTCCAGCAGCTTCCCTAAGCTGTGCTGTTTTCTTCTGCAAACCCAGAGCGTTTCTGAAATGCCCCACGTTGTGCCCTTGAGGCCCCGGTGGGGGCATGTGTTCTCCTCTTTTGGTGGCCAGCCAAGGGGAGGGTGCGCGTGACTCACAGGTGAGCCCGGCCGCGTCCTAGTTACTGTTCCTGTAGAGAAAACACTGCGCTCCCGCAGGCCCGCGGCTGGGGCTTCGAGCCCTGCTTGTTCCTGCTGCCGCGGCTCTGCTCGGTCGGGAGAACTCGCCGAGGTGGGGGGGCCGCGCGGGGGACGCGGGTGTGGGGCGGCGGGGCAGGGAGGCCCGGGGAGGGCGCGGCGGGGGCGGGCGGGGGCCTGGTGCGCAGGGCCCGAGGGAGCCCAGAGGAACCAGCTGCCCCTTGGGGCCACGCGTGGGTTTCACGGCCTTGAAGGCTCTTTACTATTTCAAACGGCTCGACGGCTTAAGAGATGTGGGATCCCTGGGTGGCGCAGCGGTTTAGCGCCTGCCTGTGGCCCGGGGCGCGATCCTGGAGACCCGGGATCGAATCCCACGTCGGGCTCCCGGTGCATGGAGCCTGCTTCTCCCTCTGCCTGTGTCTCTGCCTCTCTCTCTCTCTCTCTCTGTGACTATCATAAATAAATAAAGAATTAAAAAAAAGAGAGAGAGAGCTGTGTGAGGTTCCTGCCGCCTGGGCCCCCTGCGGCCGCCTTCGCCCTCCCACCCCGTCCGGACCGCGGCACCCAGTGCCCCACCTCCCCGCTCCGGGCCTCAGGGCCTGGCCCGCCCAGCCGCCCGCGAGCTTCTATTATGTCACCAGCCGCCAATCAGAGTGGCTGATTAGTGTGCGACAACCAGCGTTCCTACCTCGGGTTGACACAATCCTGGCCAAGAGCAAAGACGCTTGACAGTTTCTGTCAGCAGGCAAAACTTTTTAGAGGGCTGTTGGCAAGCCTGCGTATCTTTATAGGGCCACTCATAGACCCCCTCCGGCCTCTCCCCCGTGCTGACTGTTCAGTCATCTGCACACGGCGGTGAGAAAACTGCTCTGCAAAGCCTGCAGCAGACCCTGAGAGACCGGGAGACACTTGCCCTCACTCTGCAGCTCCTGGCTCCAGCCCAGGGGCACTGCTCATCCCGCTTCTAAGTTCTAGAACGAGCCCCCAACACATTCTTCTTTACTTAAATTACTTTGTTTTTACCTAAATTAACCGGAATCAAGCCTTCCTGTCTCAGGCCAAATGGTGCTTTGGCAAGCCTTTCCACGTTATTACCCAGGCTTCTCCTTGCCTGGGCTGTGGGTTCCTTGGCAGGATTATTGCTAGTGTAGACTCTGTCTCTCCAACCTTGCTGACACAAGGACCTGCAGAGAATTCCAGTGGCCTGAATGGAAGATGTGAGCTGGCTGGTGGGTGGGAAGCGGAGTTCCACTTTCCATCCCAACCCATGTTGAAGACCCGGCTCCTCTTGAAGTCCAAAGATACCCTCTTTGTCAGTCAAAAGTCCCACTTCCTTTGTTCTATTTTGATTCTCACCACTAATGAGAGAATTTTTTGGATAGTTGGGGGTCCACCTGTTTTCATTCTTCCCATGATCTAATCTAAGAGCCACTAAACCACAGCCTGCAACCCCCCCCCACACACATCCATTCCACCTGGTTTTATAAATAAAACTGTAGGCCGCCACCACCACCACCAGCACCCGCCATCCACAGTCATGCCATAGCACGAGTTCTCTGTGGATGTGGACCTGTGAAGGATGCTCTAACGCGGTCAGTCGGGTGCTCAACAAACCGGGAGGAGTTGAGTTTGACATTGACCTGCCCAAGAAGAAGGTCTGCATCAACTCTGAGCACAGCGTGGACATTCTGCTGGAGACCCTGGAGAAAACAGGAAAGGCCGTTTCCTACCTCGGCCCCAAGTAGTGAGGGCCTGGACCCCTGAGCCCATGATGGACCAAAGGGAGCAGGACGCTGATCCTCTCCTGCCTTCCAGACAGACCTGGGGCCTGGCAGTCCTGCTTAGCGATGGCAGTTCCTGACAGAGACCCTCACTTGCCCCGCTCCTCCCTAGCTTCCCTGTAATAAAGTCGAACCACTTTTGCTGGATAAATAAATAAATAAATAAATAAATAAATAAAATTGTATTAGGACACAGCCAGGCTTATAAATTTGTGTATTGTCTATGGCTGTTTTCACACTACAAGAGCCAATGTGAGACATTGTGACAAAGATCGTGTATTGGCAAGACCAAAATATTTGCTATTTGGTCCTTTACAGAGTTTGCAAACCTCTTAATTCCTCTACCTGGCTGCCCCCAGCATGATCTCTCAAGCCTCAGATGCAATCACACCATTCTTCAAAGCAAAAACAAGGGGCACTTGGGTGGCTCCGTGATTGGACATCTGCCTTTGGTTCAGGGCATGAACCTGAGGTCCTGGGGTTGAGTCCTGCATTGGGTTCCCTGCATGGAGCCTGCTTCTCTCTCTGCCTGTGTCTCTGCCTCTTTCTGTGTGTCTCTCATGAATAAATAAAAAAATCTTTAAACAAAACAAAAAAACTCAAAATCAACAGTCTGTAAACAGAACTCCTTGGCATGGCTCTACCCAACCTGCCCACATTCCCTTCCATCCCTCCTATGCACCCTTCACCTCTGCTGTTGCAGAACTTTGACATCAACAGTTACACCTTTGTCCATGGTGTGCCTGATGCCTAGAATGCCCTCCCACTTTCTCTATCTGCCAAACCTCTAAACATCCTTTAACACCAAATTCAAATATCACCTCCCCTGTACTCCCTTCCTGCATGCCCAGCAGAATTAATTGCTCCTTCCTCAATGCTCCCATAGCTCTTTGGATAGATGTGTGCCATTGTATTGACCAAACGGGATTGCATGATGTGTTTATGTGTTTGTCTCCACCACTAGACAATGAACTACTTAGAGATCAGGGACGTTGTCTCAGTGCCTTTCTGCCTTCGACAGGAACGAAGATGAATCATCTGGATGTTACAAGTAAGTCAGAAACAGACCTTTATAGAAGCACCAGGAACCTGACTGTAATGTCTTATCTACGCCACTTCTCATGATTGACTAACTATCTGGTTTCTTCTCATCTCCATACTTCCTGGTAGGTGAAATATCATAGATGCCCAGAAAATGTCTTACTGAGTGAGTGTGTAAATAGATAAAA
Organism: Canis aureus; assembly: GCF_053574225.1. Classification (NCBI taxonomy): domain Eukaryota; kingdom Metazoa; phylum Chordata; class Mammalia; order Carnivora; family Canidae; genus Canis; species Canis aureus. The sequence continues at coordinate 7,758,101 of NC_135629.1, forward strand.
TACATGTATTTTTTCCTTTCTATTCTAACATCAAAATGCAGTTAATACATTGGCATATTTACTTTATTCATCAAGTACATTTAGGACTTTTAAAAGAAGTCTGTCTTCATCCAAAGATAGGCAAATGGCCAATAAGCACATGAAAAGATGGTCAACATCATTAACCATTCGGGCAATGCAAATCAAAACTACAATGAGATCCCACTTTATGCCCACCAGAATGGCTTTAATAAAAAAAGGCAGGCAATAACAAATGTCAGTGAGGATGTGTAGTAATTGGAATCTTGTATACGGCTGGTGGGAATGCAACACGGTACAGATGCTGTAGAAAACCATTTGACAGGTCCATAGTTACCAAGTGACCCAGCGATTCCACTCCCAAGCATATCCTCAAGAGGAATGAAATCATGCATCCTCACAAAAACATGGAAAATAATAGGAAAAATGTACAAACAATGAAAATGTCCACTGACTGATAAATGAATAAATAAAATGTGGCATAGTGCATACAATGAAATATTATTTAACCTCGAGACGCCTGGGTGGCTCAGTGGTTGAGCGTCTGCCTTTGGCTCAGGTCCTGATCCCCAGTCCAGGGGATGGAGTCCTGCATCAGGTTCCCTGCAGGGAGCCCGCTTTTCCCTCTGCCTGTGTCTCTGCCTCCTCTGTGTGTCTCTCAAGAATAAATAAATAAGGGCAGCCCAGGTGGCTCAGCAGTTTAGCGCCAACTTCAGCCCAGGTTGTGATCCTGGAGACCCGGGATCGAGTTCTACCGTCGGGCTCCCTGCATGGAGCCTGCTTCTCCCTCTGCCTGTGTCTCTGCCTCTCTCTTTGTGTGTCTCATGAATAAATAAATAAAATATTTTTTAAAAGAATAAATAAAATCTTTTTTAAAAAGAAATATTATTCAACCTTAAAAAGGAATGAAATTCTGACACATGCTACAAGATGCATGAATATTGAAGACATTACGCTAAGTGAGAGAGAAGCCAGTCACAAAATGCCATGTATCATATATATATATATATATTTTTTTTTTTTAAGATTTTATTCATTTATTCAGGAGAGACACAGAGAGAGAGAGAGAGAGAGGCAGAGACACAGGCAGAGGGAGAAGCAGGCTCCATGCAGGGAGCCTGATGTGGGACTCGATCCCGGGACTCCAGGATCACGCCCTGGGCTGAAGACAGGCACTAAACCACTGAGCCTCCCAGGGATTCCCCCAGTGCCATGTATTATAAAATCGTGTTTACGTAAAATGTCTGGAATAGACAAATCCATAGAGGCAGAAAATAGATTAATGGTGGGCTGGGTTTAGTGGGGATGAGAGTGGGGGAGGCGATGAGCAATAACTGCTAATGGGTAGGGAGTTGCCTCTTGGGTTGATAAAAATGTTATGAAATTAGACACTGGTGATGGTTGTACAACTCTGTGAATACACTAACACCATTGAACTGTATATTTTAAATAGGTTAATTTTATGGTAGTGGATTATACAGTGTTGTTGTTCTTCAAGTATTCTGCAACAAGTAACAGCTAAAATTGGTGAATTCTATCAGTTTAACTTCCAGGTTGGGAAATTGTTCTACAGTTTTGCAAGATGTTACCACTGGGAGAAACTGAGTAAACAGTACATGGGATCTCTATTATTTATTACAATTGCATGTGAATCTACGATGATCTAAAAATTAAAACTTTAATTTAAAACCATACTCCTCCTCTTTTCTATTTCTCTCCTCCCCAAATAAGAATACCCCCCAAAAAAAGAATTTCCCAGAACATCATGTCCATGTTCCTTAAATGATATTGCTATTTGATGGCATCTTTTGCTTCTTAGAAACCGTAGACCTAGCTCCTAAACCTTTACTATGACTTTTTCAAAAGTTGACCAAAGTGTTGGATGCAACAAAAATATTTATTGTCCCCAAAAAATAAAAAAAAAACTAAAATCATTAATGAATATTTGAATGGCTACCCCCAAAAAATGGCTACCCAATATGATCTTATCAAATAGTGACCTGCAACTCAACTCATTTATTTCTGTGTGTGTGTGTGTGTTAAATGCTTAATATTTAATGTGGAATATTAGGAAGATTCAAAACAAGAAGTAACTTGGTTTTGAATCTTGTCTTTACATCTTGTAGCTAGCTCTGTGGCTTTGGATAAGTGTTTAACTTCTTTGAATTTCAATTTCATTTTCTATAAAAAGAAAATTGTAGTATCTACTCCATAGACTTGTTGTGAAAATTAAAATTACAGGAATAACTCATTCATGTAAAAGGCTCAGTAGAGTACCTGCCCATGCCCCATTGTAAGGGCTCTCAATACAAGATAGTTATTATGATGACGATAATACCAAGCATGGCGATTTATGCGCTGTTGTTCCTGACGTATATTTTTGTAGGTGACTGGAGCTGGTGGTTAGAGCTCTAAGCCCAGTAGGTTCTTGGGCTCACTTGATAATGGGCTTGTATTTCACCAGAGCTGGAGAAAAGGCTTCTATTGTCACTGTGCTGCTAGAGGATCAATAGGAAGACGAGAACAAAGACCTGGTTACATTGGAGGCTCAAGCTAATATTATTTTTAATGAAAGCCAAAAACAGTGTGGGAAAAAACACAGGAGGGGTGAGGCCAGCTAAGGTTTGTGTCCTGAGGTCAGCTGGTGGTTGAGTCACGAAGCATTTCATACAAATCGTGATCTGACAATCTGACAGTATTTTCCTTGCTAAAACTCAAGATACGTATTCTAAAAAAAACTTATTTTTTTAGAAATGTGTGTGATATGTGGTGTCTTGTATATGACAAGGTTTGTATATGACTTAAATCAAATTTGGTTATACATTTACTCTTTATTGAAAAGTGTAAGATTGTGTGACATCGGCACCTGCCTGGGAAACCTGAGCTTTAAGGTTGTGTAAGATTGTGTGACCTTTGGGATAACTGTGTAGAACATCTCTGCAAACGTGCGTCAGGGCCTGACCCCTCACCGAGCACAGAGGAGGCAAAACAATCCCTGTCCTCAGGCACACCTGGTACTGTACCTATGAAATGTAACAAACAAACAACAACAAAACCCACAGAAAAAAACCCAGAGAGATCTGTAATATATAAAAAATCAGGGCAGCCCTGGTGGCTCAGCAGTGTAGTGCCTGCTTTCAGCCCAGGGTGTGATCCTGGAGACCCAGGATCGAGTCCCACGTCGCGCTCCCTGCATGGAGCCTGCTTCTCCCTCTGCCTGTGTCTTTGCCTCTCTTTCTCTCTCTCTGTGTCTGTCATCAATAAATAAATAAAATCTTTAAAAAAAATAAAAAAATAAAAAATCAGTGATTCTATGAATGTTTTATCTTATCAGTAGGAGATAATATTAAAACAAAAATGATAATGAAGATCATCTTCATCTTTCTGGCACTTGTATAGTTTTAGAAAAACAGTAGAACAGTAGAAATATGGCTAATGTACTAGGCAATACAAAGATTAGAAATGAAAAGATCTGGAGTTCTGATACCCACTGTGACTTCAGTCAAGTCACTTAAACTCTCTGTGCTTCACTTTCCTTATCTGTAAGAAATGAATAGTAATACATACCTCATGGGTTTGGTATGAAATTATCTAAGATAAATTGAATTGTATTCAAATATAAGGTAACATTATAGGAAATTATAGAGAACATTCTCAGTTGTGGGCTGTTTACAGATAACCCAGGATCACAGCATTGTATTATTATTTTGAATTATAGTGTTACGCATTTTAGGCCAAAATTAGAGCAGGAAGTAAAAATTCCAAAAGAAAAGAAGAACACCACTGGAGGAGTCTAATTTACCAATTTTTCGCTGTTTTGTCTTTCAAGAACTTTAAGATCTTTGATTCATAAAAGAGAAATTTGTGTCCACATCAGAAGGCAAATGCTCATCAAATAATAGTGCATGCCTAGGGGATCCCTGGGTGGCTCAGCGGTTTAGCGTCTGCCTTTGGCCCAGGGCTCAATCTTGGAGTCCTGGGATCGAGTCTCACATCAGGCTCCCGGCATGGGCCTGCTTCTCCCTCCTCCTGTGTCTCTGCCTCTCTCTGTCTCTATGTCTATCATAAATAAATAAATCTTTAAAAAAAATGTTTAAAAAAAATAGTGCATGCCTGAAGTGCTAGGTAAGGAATCATGCAGCAAGGCCTGGGAGATAAGGGAGAGTTCTGATTATGAGTTTGGCATGGAAACACGAAGGGCAGTATAGGCAAGAAGTAGGTATTCTTGGCCTTACATATCCAAAAAGAAGGGTGCACTACATTAGCATGATGGGGGGCAAGTAGAAAGCAAAGTAAGGTTCCTTTTTTTTTTTTTAAGATTTTACTTATTTAAGGCAGCCTGGGTGGCTCAGTGGTTTAGCACCTGCCTCTGGTCCAGGGCCTGATCCTGGAGTTCCGGGATCGAGTCCCACATCGGGCTCTCTGCATGGAGCCTGCTTTTCCCTCTGCCTGCGTCTCTGCCTCTTTCTCTCTCTCTCCCTGTGTCTCTCATGAATAAATAAATAAAATAAAATAAAATAAAATAAAAAGATTTTACTTATTTATTCATGAGAGACACAGAAAGAAAGGCAGAGACAGGCAAAGGGAGAGGCAGGCTCCCTGCAGGTAGGCCGATGTGGGACTTGATCCTGGGACTCCAGGATCATGCCCTGGGTCGAAGGCAGGCGCTCAATCACTGAGCCACCCAGGCATCCCGCAAAGTAAGATTATGATATATCTAGAAGACAGCAATGGAAGCCTAAAGGTGAAGTGATTCGATAAACACTAACTAAGCACTTACTTTGTGCTAGACTTTGTGCAAGGCCCTGGGGATAGGGGGATTAGTGGGGCTGTATTCCTTAGTGTTCTAGACAAGAGGCCTTTGAGTATATAGACTGAGGTTCAAGTCCTGGCTCTGCCACTTGAACTATCTATCACTTTAGGTAGGTGATGGAGTCAGCCATGGAAACAATTATAATACCATATAACAAATGGGCTAAGATAGGTATGTGCAGAAGATCTGGGAAGCCTCTGGTCAAGATGATCTCATAAGGTCATGCTTTGAGGCTTTCATCTGCTCCAAATATATGAAATGATAGATAAAGTATGAAAAGAGAGGGAGGAAAACATAGCCACACTAAAAAATTACAATAAAAATCTCTGTGGAGGGATCCCTGGGTGGCGCAGCGGTTTAGCGCCTGCCTTTGGCCCGGGGCGTGATCCTGGAGACCTGGGATCGGATCCCACGATGGGCTCCCAGCATGGAGCCTGTTTCTCCCTCTGCCCGTGTCTCTGCCTCTCTATCTCTCTCTCTCTCTGTGTGTGTGCGATTATCATGAATAAATAAATAAAATCTTTAAAAAAAAATCTCTGTGGAGCAAAAATGGAAGACAGACCAGTGTAATAAATAGGCCTTCCAGGCTCTGGATGGGGAAGCAGGCAGAGATGACCAGGGATTGGGCTTTTGTGTAGCAACAGAAATGACAAGGACACTCAGCAAGGTGAAAGGCCAGACTCTGGCAACTGGAAACTGCTGGGCAGGGAAAGAGTGCAACAGGGACCATGGGGTGGTCAAGAGAGAAAACACACTCTTAAAATGAATGTGCAAACCAACATTACCCAAGTCTATAAAAAAAATTGATGCTGGGGCACCTGGCTGGCTCAGTTGGTAGAGCATGCAACTCTTGATCTCAGGGTTGTAAGTTCAAGCCCCACATTGGGTGTAGAGATTACTTTAAAAGATTTATTTAAGGGATCCCTGGGTGGCTCAGTGGTTTAGCCCTACCCTTCAGCCCAAGGGCCTGATCCTGGAGACCCAGGATCGAGTCCCGCGTCAGGCTCCTTGCATGGAGCCTGCTTCTCCCTCTGCCTGTGTCTCTGCCTCTCTTGCTCTCTCTGTGTCTCTCATGAATAAATAAATAAAATCTTAAAAAAAAAAAAAAAAGGTTTATTTAAGGGCAGCCTGGGTGGCTCACCAGTTTAGCGCCACCTTCAGACCAGGGCCTGATCCTGGAGACCTGGGAGTCCCCCGTTGGGCTCCCTACATGGAGCCTGCTTCTCCCTCTGCCTGTGTCTGTGCCTCTCTCTTTCTCTCTCTCTCTCTCTCTCATGAATAAATAAATAAAATCTTTTAAAAAATAAAAAAAGAAAGAAAGAAAGAAGAAAAAAGGAAAATCAATGCTAAAACAAACAACCAAACAGAACCAACAACCAAGAGACAAATTCATTCCAGGTAAAAAGGAAATAATGAAGCAACCTGAAGATGACTTTAAGATGATTATGTTTATAGTCCTCTAAGGGATAGAGGAAGAAACAGTATCTGTTTTTTTTTTTTTATAAAAGGACAAAACACGAAAAAATAAAAATGGGAAGAAATGAGAAAATGGATATGAAAGAGAAGAAAATGCTGAAAATGAAAAATACAACTATTTACAATGAAGTATGAATAAAGAGTAGAAAAAGAAGCTCCTAATTCGATGGGTGGTTGAGCTCAAGTAGAGCTCAGGATTATAGGTGCCACCAGGGAGGAAACTCCTTGAGTGTATTTTGGAATGTTATTCTCATTGTTGGGTTGTCAGAAAAGGCAGTAGGCTAGCCTCCTGGCTTTGGGGAGAAAAGTAGGCAATTGCTTACATTAGAGGGAAGAAAACAAGCTTTGTTCAACAGTGGAGTTATTTCCTTAAATTGAAAAGCTTCCTGAGAGGACAGCAACTTGCCCATCCAGAAATGCTATAATCGCATGTTCTGGAAATATTATTATTGGGTCCACCATCTTTGAGTGGGTTTTCTATTGAGGGATGTTTTCCTAAACCTGATTTGTAGAATTTGGTCTTAGTCTAGATGCTTAAACATGGAAGCTGGGGTGGGGTAGAAGGAATGAATTTTTATTGAGCCCACACAGCATTTGTTTTCCACACATTTTCTCATTGATCCACACACCAACTCTGGAAGTCAGCTATTTTTATCTCCATGTTGCAGGGAGCAAACTGAGACTCCAGAAATTTACAGTAGCTCAACCAAATGTTCTAGGAGGTAGTGAGGGGGGAATCTGAAGCCATGTCTATGTCTTCCTGTCATTTTGCTTCCTGTCATATTGCTGTTTCCACAATAGCCACTTCAAACTAGAGACGATGTTACATTTTTGTTTGTTTTCCCAATGCCTGGTGCAGTGTTTGGCACATGAAAAGTGGCTGGTAATTGTTTGCCAAAAGAGTGGAAGCTCCATTGATCAACCTCTAAGTTCCTAAATGGGCAATTATTCCTTCCATTTAAATACTGCAGAATGGACCTGAGTAATACCGAGTGTTTGCCAGTGAATCCCTGATAACTATTTTATGTGAAAGATGAACAATATTGCTCTTCGACCGTTACACTCTTCAGTCTCATCAAATCCTGCTAAATTTTGCTCTTAAATAATTTCTCCAATCCCTTCACTTCTCTTCATCCCCACCACCTCGATCATAGCCCAAAACATCTTTGTTTCTCAGCTTCACTGCTGTGGTAGCCTCTCAACTCGTCTGCCCATTTCCCTTTTTGCCTTCTATCGATTCTCCACCTGCAGATACAATCATGTCATTACCTGCTTAAAATCCTTAAATGTTTCCATTGCCATAAAAAATGAAAAGCCATGGAACCCTTCAAATCTTCTCTTTCTTCTTCTTCTTTTTTTTTTTTTTTTTAAGAGAGGGAGAGTGGAGGGGCAGAAGGAGAGGGAGAGAGAGAATCTTAAGCAGGCGCCACACCCAACACACAGCCCAGGCATGTGGGGCTCTGCACAGGGCTCTAACTCACCACCCTGATATCATGACCTGAGCTGAAATCAAGAGTCCAAAGCTTAACTGACTGAGCCACCCAGGTGCCCCTGGAACCCTTCACATCTAAACCTGACCTACAGAGTCCTGCATGATCTGACCCCACCACGATAACCAAGTTATCGTGCCTCTGTCTAGTGTTCTCCCTCGTGCTCTCTCTCCTGCAGAGAACCTGGACTTTGCTGTCTCCTGCCTTCATGATGCTTTTCTTTACTTCTTGTACCAGCCTCACTCCTCCTCAACCTCCAGGACTCAGATATCAGTTCTGCAGAGAAGCATCCTCTGCCTTCCTAAGACTGAGTTGAGACCTTTGTTGTATGCTTTCATGGCTCTCTGTTCACTGCCTTTAATAAGCTCTAATAAACTCTGGTTACTTCTTAAATATCCCCTTTCCCAACTCCACCGACCGGGACTGGACCATTCCCTCACCGACCGGGACTGGACCATTCTTGTCCACCAACATATCCTGAGCCCCTCCTCAGTGAACAGACATATAAGATACTCTCAGTGAGTACATGTTCTCTGCGTGAATAATTTACACACTCTACTTAAGTGGTGACATGTCCAATGATTGAAAGGAAGTGACACAGAATTGCTTCTAAATCGCAGAATCAGAGCAAAGATTAAACAACCCTGTGATTTACTTATGAATGACTTTTAGATGAAGGGCTCCTGATGGTCTAAAGAATAAGTTAAAAAGCATTGTCATTTTGCTGCCTGTGGCCGGCAGTTAATCAAACCCCAGTGGGGCCTGATTCCCATGCGGGGAATAAACAAGGTGACATCATGGTGACACACTCCCAAGGGATCGTGCAAGTTGTCAACTCTGTTTGCTGGTTGGAAGAGGCTGTCCTTGCTGTCTTGGGCTGCTAATCATCTTTGTAAGGCTTATGATTCTGGAGGTCTCCAGAGATGCGTGATAAACTTCAGTCTCCCCATTCATTCACCCTCCATGATGTGACCCTCAGGCTCTAGCTTAGACCTCCATGGCAGGGAGAGGGTGCCCTCCACTGCACACGCAGAGCTCCAGAACAGTGCCTCTGCTCACTGCTTTCTAAATCTTGTGTACTCATAGAAGTTCCCCTCTGAACTTCAGTGTAACAGCTCACATCCTTTTAACTAACCTTCATTGTTTGTAAAACTCTCCCAGTTTCTCTCTTGTCATTTGATTGTGGATCTTATGCTCCAAGGAAAGAAGACAGCTTGAAATTGCAGTGTTCTATGACATATTTTATACACACACACACACACACACACACTCAGCTTAGTGATCTGGGCAAGTCTTTTAGCCTCTTGATGCTTCACTTCTCTGAAGTAGAATAATAATAGTAACTATTTCATAGGATTCTTGCCAAGGTTTATTAAATTAATACATGTACAAACCTATAATAGTTCCTGGCACATAGATAATCACTAAATATTTAGCCATTTTTTATATTTAGCATTTATGTTAGTAGTATTAATCTATCTCATGAGAGGAAATGTGTTCTATTTGGAAGAACATGGGCTCTGAAATCAGAAAACTGGATTTCTGTCTTGGATCTATCAATTACTGGCTGTGTGACTTCAGGGTATTCTATTTAACTTCTCAGAGCTTCAGGTTGGTTGTTTATAGGATAGTGATTAATTCTACCAATCTCCTAAAAATCACTGTGAATATTAACCAAAAGACTATCTGAAAAACATCTAGTGAAGGCCAGGCACAGGGTGGACACCCATTAAATGATAGCTCTGGCCTATTATTCCACATGGAAAGTGCATCGCTCCCAACACATAGTAAGTGAGAATTGCATTCAAGCTAACCAGTGAAGAGAAGTCAAGGAAGAAGGAAAGGGCAGTACTATCAGATACTATTAGTAGCATCCTGCAAATAGGAACTGCTCAGTGACTCTGAAATTAGAACAAACATTTACTGAGTATCTCAAGGGCAAGAAAGAGAGCGAACATTTTATGAGTACCTACTATATACCAGGCACTTTATGTAAGTCCATTTGAGTGCCAGAAAGATGTGCAAGGAAAGGATTGTCACTCTATTTTACTGATAATAGGATAGACACAGTGATTGCTCAGGTCTTGCTGAGTCAAAAGTAAAGCTGGAGTTCTTTTTTTTTTTTTAAGATTTTATTTATTTATTCATGAGAGACATGGGGGGGGGCAGAGACACAGGCAGAGGGAGAAGCAGGCTCCATGCAGGGAGCGTGACGTGGGACTCGATCCCGGGTCTCCAAGATCACACCCTGGGCTGAAGGCGGTACTAAACCACTGAGCCACCCAGGCTGCTCTAAAGCTGGAGTTCTAATCCAGGACTGCGATGCCTAAACATCTTTTCTCCCTGTTATGAAATATTCAAACATCTGATGTCCTTCATAAGGACGAGTAGACAGTAGCAAGAAGATGGTCAGAGGAGTGTGTTTCATGGGACGAAGTCATTGCAGGTAGCAAGAACAACATGGCATATTAGAGAAGCATGACCAAGCAGATGCCTTACAGGAGTGGAGGAGTCCATCTGGGGAAGGTGAGAGATGAGGCAGAAAAGGTGTATGGGAGGACGGCAGGTGGTGCGAGTCCCCCTCATGGTGACAGGAGGAGTACATCATCAAGCAGCCTTGGTGTGGCCATTGAATAGACATTGATTGTAAGTGCACTGGAAATGGTTCTTGCCTTCAAGCTCAAGCTGAACATTTGCACCTGACTGTTTGCAGAGTGCTCCTATTGCTCAGAGCAGGTTCTCCTCATCTTAGTTTGTTTTCTTAGCTCCTTCACAGGAATGTGTCCTCCAACATGGGTACTTGGACCCCTGAGCCATCCCCTCATGGTCCCCCAGTCCCTTAGCCCTTTCATATTCCACCCCCCCCCCGCCCCCCAGGAGCCCACTCTCCCTAGTTTCTGCATGGATCCTCTGAACAGGGCAGTGAATGGCCCGGGGGCTTGTAGGTCATGTCAGGGAAGTATCTGCAAGTTCTGGACTTTCTACAAAACCAAGAGAGGGGCCCCCTCTGCCTATCTCTTATGTCCGTGCATTGTTGTGCTTCCTCTCATCTCTTTGTCTGCCTTTGATCCCATTTCCAAGACTTCCTTTTGTTATCCCAGCCAAGGCATATGTCAAGGCCTGGAAGAAAAGCATGGGGAAGGAAGGGAGAGAAAGTGGATCTCATCACCCCACAAGCAGTTGGACTTACGCAGTTATATCAGGGGCAGACTCATGTGTTAGCAGGTTCACCCTAGTGGCCAGTGTGAAGAGCACATTAGAGGGGAACAGGATGATGGAGAGTGGTGGAGAGGGACTCGTTAGGGGGCTGTTGCAGCCATCTATGGAAGAGCTATGGTATCTGGTTTAGCACTGTCTCTAGATTAGACAGGATAGTGACAAAAAGAGATTTGAAAAATCTTTTGGAAATTTAAAGGAAAATTGGTAATTGATTGGCTGTAGGAGGCATGGAAGAGTGAGGGACTCACAGGGACACTAAGGTTTCTAGGTTGGATGTCTGGGTAGAAGGTAGCATTATTACCTGAGCTGGAGAGACAGCACATGGAGCAGATGGAAGGCAGTGCTGCAGGAGGGCTTTGCACAAGTTTGAGGAGCCTGTGGGACAGACAGATGGAGGGTCCAGCCTGTGTTTGACATGTGAGTCCAAAGCCCAGGAGAAAGGTCTCAATTCCCAACTGAGAGCAATCAAGATCCCCCACTTCCCCACTCACCCAGGTAGAATGAGAAGAGCAGGGGGCCAGGCAGGGAAAGAAGCTGGGAGAGCACTAACACTTATGCCTCATGTAGGGAAAAAGCAGCTCACAAAAACCCCCACAGAGACATGCAAGAGACTTATGAGGAGAGTGTGAGGCTTTCCAGGGCATTGAGAATAAATCTGGGTTCCTTACTGCTGCCCAAGGAGCCCAGCAAGGTACTGCGCCGTCCACTTACCTCCTTGTCTTCCGCCTTCCTTACTTGGATCAGACACATGCGACCTTCCTCTTTCTTGGGGTGCATTCCTGTTTCAGGTCTGCTCTTTCTGATATACAACACCTTCCAGGGCAGTCTTCTACTTAAAAAAAAAAAAAAAAAAAAAAACATTTTATTAAGGTGTGATCAACATGAAAAAGCTGTACAGATTTAATGTATACAACTCAGTGAGTTTGGGGATAAATATATATACCTGTGACCATCACCACCATCAAAGCCATAAATGGTTTCATCACCTCCTAAAGCTTCCTCTGCTTCCCTTGATTATTATTATTATTTCATTTGTTTGTGGTAAAAACAGTTAACATAAGATCTATCCTTAAAAAAAAAAAAAAGATCTATCCTTTCAACACACTTTAAGTATGCAGTACAGTATTGTTAGCTACAGGCACTATGCTGTATAGTAGATCTCCAGAAATTATTGATCTTGAGTAACTGAAACTTTGTATTCTTTGACTATCACGTCTACTATTTCTCCATTTCCCATCCCCTGGAAACCACCATTCTTTTCTCTCCTTTTATGAGTTTGACTATTTTAGATTCCCCACATCAGTGGAATCACACAGCAGTTTTCTTCTTATGTCTGGCTTATTTCTCTTATTATAATGTCCTCTACGTCCATCTCTGTTGGCACAAATGGCAGGATTTCCTTCCTTCTTCTTCTTCTTTTTTTTTTTTTTTTAAGATTTATTTATTTGAGAGAGAGAGAGAGAGAGAGAACACATGTGAGCAGCGAGAAAGCAGAAGGAGTGGGAGAGAGAATCTCAAGTCAACTCTGCACTGAGCATGGAGCCCGATGTGGGGCCTGAGCTCACACCCCTGAGATCACGACCTGGGTTGAAATCAAGAGTCGGATGCTTAACTAACTGATCCACCCCGGCACCCCTCCTTCTTTTTTAAGACTGTAGAATAGTCCATTGTTTATTTATACCATGTTTTCTTTATCTATTAATCTACTGATAGACATTTAGATTGTTTCCATATCTGGGCTACTGTGAATAATGCAGGGCAGCCACTTTTGACTATCCTAAAGTAGCTCTTCATTCCTATCACTTCTTGATTTATTTCCTTCATGGCTCATAGCACTATCTAAAATCTTTGGAACATTTACTTGTTCATTTGCCTCTCTCAGATTCCCCACTAAAATATAAACTCCACAGGGACAGTGAGCTGGTCTGCCTTGTTCATTTGTGTGTGCTCAGCACCTACCTGAGTGTCTGGCACCTAGTAAACACTCAGTAAATATCTGCAGAATGAAAGAATGGGCCAGAAGAGAGTGTCACAGCAGCCTAGGACAGTGGTTCTCAATTAGGACTGCCTGCATCAAAGTCACCCACGAAGCCTGTCCCTTGCACTAACCTTATACCCACAGAATTTGAATGCCTAAGCATTGGTTAATGTAAAATTCTCGGCCTTAATGTACTTAGATGGCAGTCAGGGTTGAGAACATTTGGAGTGAGAAATTTTAAGAAAGATCAACAGTGGCAAAGGCTATAGGGAGTTTCAGCAAGCTAAGGACTGACCAATGTCCAGACTTGATGTTCTTTAGTGTTAAGCTGGTCAGTTCAAAGTGTAGAGGAAGCTGCTCAAGAGGAAACGTGTGATTACCTTCCAGGGTCTACTAATGCTGCCCTGATTGTCCTTTGGGGGATTTGTTCTTCCCTGTTCTTGACCATGTGGTTTGGTGGATCCGATCCCAGCAGAACAAGTGTTCACTGGTCATAGTAATGTGCTTGTCTCCTAGGCATTTGGCTCAGAGCTCACCATAGGACCAGATCACAGCCAAGTGATCCAAGAAGATACTTGCTCGGGCTTCTTTTTTTTAATTTTTAATATTTTATTTATTTATTTATGAGAGACCCAGAGAGAGGCAGAGACACAGGCAGAGGGAGAAGCAGGCTCCATGTAGGGAGCCCGATGTGGGACTAGATCCCTGGTCTCCAGGATCATACCCTGGACTGAAGGCAGCACTAACCCACTGAGCCAGTGGGCTGCCCTTGCTAGGGCTTCTAAGTAAAAGATTCTTTCTCTTCCTCTGGATGTTGTGGTATGGAAGTATGCAACTTAGACCTGCGGTAGACATTTCACTACCACAGAACAGAACGTGGAGCCTGCTGATAACCTAGGTCCATGGGAGAGAGATCTGAGGAAGGGAGTTAACTGAGGCCTTGGTGACAGGTGGGATCCCTGGAAACAAGCTGTCTGGAGCCAGTTCCCTCGGAACATTTCAGTTCCAAGAGTAAATAAATTCTTCTTATGGGTGAAAAAGATTCCTGACCAATATAACTATTATGTCAGCTGTGCATCTGGGAAGCTGAGAGTGAACTGGGCTTTAGTCTGTTAATACTTAGACGCATCAGTAGGTTTTATTGAAATAGGCTGTCAATCCAAACCACAAGTCTTTAGTTACGAGGATGAGATATGCAATCAGCACAACTGTCACAATTGATAAATATTTTCAGAGAGTTAGAACATAGGTCTAAAGGGATTGGAAGCCTACTGTGGGCTTGATTCTGGAAAGATCTCTTATATCTGTCTCAATACAGAGATTGCTTTTTATTTTTATTTTTTTAATTTTTATTTATTTATGATAGTCACAGAGAGAGAGAGAGAGAGAGAGAGAGAGAGGCAGAGACACAGGCAGAGGGAGAAGCAGGCTCCATGCACCGGGAGCCCGATGTGGGATTCAATCCCGGGTCTCCAGGATCGCGCCCTGGGCCAAAGGCAGGCGCCAAACCGTTGCGCCACCCAGGGATCCCCAGAGAAAGCTTTTTAGAAATAGACACTCCTGGGCAGCTCTGGTGGCTCAGCGGTTTAGCGCCGCCTTAAGCCCAGGGCATGATCCTGGAGACCCTGGATCAAGTCCCACATCAGGCTCCCTGCATGAAGCCTGCTTCTCCCTCTGCCTGTGTCTCTGCCTCTCTCTCTGTGTGTCTCTCATGAATAAATAAATAAAAATTTTGGAAAAAAAGAAAAAGAAATAGACACTCTTGAGGTCTTCTGTCCACGTGGGCACAAACTGATGCCAAGATGTTCCAGTGTCCAATATGGTCACAGTAGTCTTAAAAACCAAAATCAATTCTTGCCATCCTCAGAAACCAATGTGAAACAAACAGCTCCTGCAGATCTCAAGCTACTTTGGTATGAATGAATACTCCCTCTTGCTTCATATCTGAATGTTATACATCTGTGTTGGATTGTACATTGTGTTTTTGTGTTTATGCTTTGATTCATAGCATTTCTCATGTTATGGGATTAGTTTGTGTTGAACACAACTCTAAATAAAAAGAAATAAATGGTTGGGGTGCCCGGGTGGCTCAGTCAGTTAAGTATCTTCCTTTGGCTTAGGTCTTAATCTTGGGGTCCTGGGAGCAAGCCCCACATAGGGCTCCTAGCTCAGAGAGGAGTCTGCTTCTCCATCCCCCTCAGCCCTTCCACTCTGCTCATCCTCTCTCTCTCTCAAATAAAGAAATGAAATCTTTTTTAAAAAAGTAAGAAATGGCTGAAAAGGAAAAAAAAAATCTGCCAACAGATCCTGACCAACTGTAATAACTAGACTTGCCCGTTCATTATCCCTGTGACTTATCTATGTAGGGTGGAGTTGCAGAGAATTCAGAGGCCCTCCGGGGAACCCTAATCATAAAGCAAAGGAAACAGGGTTTTGCTTTTTTTTTTTTTTTAAGGTTTTATTTATTGGGGGCATCCCAGGTGGCTCGGCGGTTTAGCGCTGCCTTCGGCCCAGGGCGTGATCCTGGGGACCCCGGATCAAGTCCCACGTCAGGCTCCCTGCATGGAGCTGCTTCTCCCTCTGCCTCTGTCTGTGCCTCTTTCTCTCTGTGTGTCTCTCATGAATAAATAAATTAAAATCTTAAAATTTTTACATGGATGAACCACAGGACACTATGCTAAGTGAAATAAACCAGTCACAGAAAGACAAATACTACATGAGTTCACTTATATGAGGTAGAATAGTCAAATTCATGGAAACCAAAAGTAGAATCTTGGTTGCCAGAGAATGGGAGTTACTTTTTAATGGATACACTTTCAGATTTGCAAGATGAAAAGTGTTCTAGGGATGGACAGTAGTGATGGGGGCAGGCCGGGTGGCTCAGCGGTTTAGCGCCGCCTTCAGCCCAGGGCCTGATGCCGGAGTCCTGGGATCGAGTCCCACATCGGGCTCCCTGCATGGAGCCTGCTTCTCCCTCTGCCTGTGTCTCTGCCTCTGTGTGTGTCTCATGAATAAATAAATAAAATCTTAAAAAAAAAAAAAACTAAAAAAAAAAGAGAGTAGTGATGGTTGCACAACAATGTGAATGTACTGAATGTGCCACTGAACTTTACACTTAAAAATTAAGATGTAAAGTTTGTTATGTATTATTTTTTATAAATATTTTATTTATTTAGAGTGTGTGTGCACGCGTGCACACATGTGAGTGAAGAGGGAGAAAGAGAATTTTTTTAAAGGTTTTATTTAGGGGATCCCTGGATGGCTCAGTGGTTTAGTGCCTGCCTTCGGCCCAGGGCATGGTCCTGGAGTCCCCGGATCGAGTCCCACGTTGGGCTCCCAGCATGGAGCCTGCTTCTCCCTCTGCCTGTGTCTCTGCCTCTCTCTCTCTGTGTCTCTCATGCATAAATAAATAAAATCTTTAAAAAAAAAAAAAAAAAGGTTTTATTTAGCAGTCCGGGTGGCTCAGTGGTTTAGCGCTTGCCTTTGGTCCAGGGTGTGATCCTGGAGACCTGGGATTGAGTCCCACCTCGGGCTCCCTGCATGGAGCCTGCTTCTCCCTCTGCTTGTGTCTCTGCCTCTCTCTCTTCTGTGTCTCTCATGAATAAATAAATAAAATCTTAAAAAAAAAAAAAAGAGAACAACTGATAACTTTGGGCAGCCCAGGTGGCTCGGCAGTTTAGCACCTGCCTTCAGCTCAGGGCATGATCCTGCAGACCTGGGATCAAGTCCCACGTCAGGCTTCCTGCATGGAGCCTGCTTCTCCCTCTGCCTGTGTCTCTGTCTCTGTCTCTGTCTCTCTCTCTCTCTGTGTCTCTCATGAATAAATAAATAAAACCTTTTTAAAAAATTCTCTTTCTCCCTCTTCACTCACATGTGTGCACGCATGCACACACACTCTAAATAAAATATTTATAAAAAATAATACATAACAAAATTTACATCTTCATAATTTTTAAGTGTAAAGTTCAGTGGCACATTCAGTACGTCTACATTGTTGTGCAACCATCACTACTGTCCATCCCTAGAACACTTTTCATCTTGCAAAACTGAAAGTGTATCCATTAAAAAGTAACTCCCATTCTCTGGCAACCAAGATTCTACTTTTGGTTTCCATGAATTTGACTACTCTACCTCATATAAGTGAACTCATATAGTATTTGTCTTTTTGTGACTGGTTTATTTCACATAGCATAGTGTCCTGTGGTTCATCCACGTAGCATGTGTTAGAATTTCCTTCCTGGGATGCCTGGGTGGCTCAGTGGTTGAACATCTGCCTTTGGTTCAGGGCGTGATCCCAGGGTCCTGGGATCGAGTCCCACATCAGGCTCCCCACAGGGAGCCTGCTTTTCCCTCTGCCTATGTCTCTGCCTCTCTCGATCTCTGTGTCTTTCAAGAATAAATAAACAAAATCTTTTTTAAAAATTTCCTTCATTTTTAAGTCTGAATAATATTCCATTGTATACATTAACCACATTGTGCTTATCCATTCATCTTCCATGGACACTCAGGTGCTTCCTTCCGCCTTTTAGCCACTGTGAGTATTGCTGATACAAACATGAATGTACAAACATCTCTTCAAGACGCTGCCCTAATTTGTGGAGAATAGATTCCCAAAAGTGGGATCTTTAGATCATATGGTAGTTTCATTTTAAATGTTTTGAGGAGCTACCATACTGTTTTCCACAGTGGCTGTACCACTTTACATTTCCAACAACAGTGCACAGGGTTCCAATTTCTCCACATCTTCACCAACACTTGGAGTTTTCTGGTAGCAGCCATACTACTGAGTGTGGTTTTGATTTGCATCTCCTTAATTATTAGCGATGTTGAACTTCTTTTCATGTATTTATTGGTCATTTATGTATCTTCTTTGAAAAGATATCTGTTCAAATGCCTTACCCATTTTTAAATCAGGTTGTTTTGTTGTTTTAAACTTCTCTTAGTAATGTTATTCTGTTTTATAGATAATGAAACTTGAGAGTTTCAAAGTGACCATAATAGTACTGGTCACAGGCATTGTTCTTATATCATCAAAGACGAAGATAAATAATTACCTGAATATTGGTTGAGCATATCCTAAGAGCAGTTGAAGTGTGACAGAGGCTGGGGATGCGTTCACAGCTCTGAGAATGGCCGGAGAGGTAAACAGTTTAATACAATAGGAGAAGTGCTGTAAATGGGGATGTACATGAAGCCAATAAGGTATATTTGGGAAACTGGAAGTAATGTAGGATAGTTGGAGCATTGGGTATAAGGAGTGGCTAGAAATGAGGCTAGAAAGGAAGGTTGGTTGGAGTTCTTCGTTGCAGACAGCAGAATCTACTCAAGCTTATTTAGCAGAAAATAATTTTTTTTAAATTTATGACAGTCACAGAGAGAGAGAGAGAGAGAGAGAGAGGCAGAGACACAGGCAGAGGAAGAAGCAGGCTCCATGCACCGGGAGCCCGACGTGGGATTCGATCCCGGGTCTCCAGGATCGCGCCCGGGGCCAAAGGCAGGCGCCAAACCACTGCGCCACCCAGGGATCCCAGAAAATAAATTTTGAAAAGAATATTAAGTAGCTCAGCTCCCCATGAGGGTCATTAAGTGGGGCTGGGAAGCCACAGGAACAAAAACAATGCCCAGACCCCCCGCCCCCAGGACTTTGACCAAAGACACCACTGCCAACCCCCTACTGGTATAGTCACTGAAGCTCACTGGCTACAGTGATGTGAACATCTAGACCTCCGTAACTGCTGCCCTCTTTTCTTATCCTTGTCTAAAAATGGTCTCAGAGTATCTACTTCCTCACATAGCTCATATGTGAACAAATTCTCACATGGCTATATCTGATGGACAGAGCCTAAGTGCCTTGGATACGAGTTGGGAAAATGAGTTTTTCTGGCTTCTGTCTTCAATAGGCAGGGAGACTCCTAAGGGAGGGAACACTTCAATCATAGGAAGGGATTCAAAAAGTGGGCATGTTCATACAAAAACTTATACATGACTGTTCATAGGCATCTTCATTTGTGATAGCCCAAACATGGAAATAGCCCAAATGTCCTTCAACAGGTGAACAGTTAAACAAACTGTGGTCCATCCATACGCTGAGTAGTAATGACTCAGCAGTAAAAGGAATGGAAAGATTGATACACACAACAACTTGGATGGATCTCCAGGGAATTATGCCAAGGGAAAGAAGCCAATCCCAAAAGGTGGCATACTGTGTTATTCCATTTATAGGACACTTTAAAACGACAAAATTTTAGAAATGGAGAGTAGATTGGTGGTTGCCGGGGGTCAAGGATGGGGAGAGAGGGTACAGTAAGAGGGAAGTAAGTGTGGGTAGAAAAGACCAATGCAGAGGATCCTTGTGGTGTTAGAAATATCCTGTGTCTTGACTATGGAGGTGGATATGTGGATACTTACACGTGATAAAATGGTAAAAATTAAACACACACATATGTGTGCACACATACACACAAATGAGTACAAGCAAAAACTGGGACCTGAATCAGATTGGTGGACTGTTTCAGTATCAATTTTCTGGTTTTGATATTGTACTATAGTTTGCATTGGAGAAAACTGGACAGAGGGTACATGGAATCTCTCTGTATTATTTATCACAGTTACATCTACAGCTATCACTATAAGCATTTTTTAAAAACAGTGAAAAACCAGAGAATACTAGGAACTTAAGATGTTAAGAGCTGTGGGGAACTGTTGTGAGGTTTTAAGCAGGAGTGACACATGTCTTCATTTAGCACCGATTTTCTGTCCAGCGCTAGGATAATGTTATCCTGGTTTCTGTTACAACTGTGACATTTTAATTTAAAATAAAATTTAGAAGATCTGTCTTTATTTTTAACCTGATGTGGTTTTCCAGAGTTTCCAGGAAGGCAATTTTAGGCTCAATGTATAAGCTCTGATTCCTCCTGCAACAGAAATAATAAGGATTTGTTTTTTCATTCTTTCCTCAAGCATTTATTAAGCATCTGCTATGGGTCAGGCTCTGTGCCAGACACATCGATTCAGCAATAAGTAAGACAGTCTTGCCTTTGAGACGATGTACTGTTAGACTTGGCAGGAGTGGGATGGGATGGGATGGGATGGGGTGGGGTGGTGGGGTGAGTGACTCCAATAAGAAAAGGATTTATTAAAAAGAAAGAGAATAAGAAAAAAAAAGAAATAGATTTATTTGAATATCATGTAACCTGAAGCCAGAGGACAAAGGTCCAGAGATGGTGCAGTGGCCCCACAACATTACTAAGGTCCCAGACTCCTGTTATCTTTTTTCTCCGCCATCCATAGCCTGGTCGCCCAGCCTCAAGCTCACCTGTGGTTGCAAGGTGGGCCATGCAGCTTAGCTGGTATAAGGAGGGAGGAAGGGGCAGCAAGCAGACTACCTGCCAGCTGAATCATCGAGCCATTCCCCGAAGCCATCAGCTTCTGTTTACATCTCATTGACCACTGCTGTCTTGCAAGGGAGCTGGGAAATCAGCATTCTCCTGATGGGGCAGGGAGAAGATGGATAACATTTGTAACTAGCAGTCTCAGTAACTAGTGAAAGACAATACAATGTGATAACCCCCACTATATGTAATAGAACTATGGCATAAAGGCTGCAGAGCCACACATCCAGCCTAGAAGCAATCAGGGAAAGCTTCACAGAGGAGGAGACTTTTTGAAGAAACGCCCAATAGAGGAAACTGCATGGCATGTACCAAGGCATAAGAGCTGTCATGTCTAAGACAGAAAGTAAAATCTGATGGTGCTGGAGCATGAGGTATTTTCAGGAGTGCTACGAGAAGACTAGGAAAGTAGCCTGGGATCAGCACAGGAAGAAACTTGAATGCTGTGCTGAGGAAGTTTGGACCGGGTCCTATAGCTCAGTAGTTTTAAAACTCTAGCATGGGGGATCCCTGGGTGGCTCAGCGGTTCAGCGCCTGCCTTTGGCCCAGGGCGTGATCCTGGAGTCCAGGGATCGAGTTCCGCGACAGGCTCCCGGCATGGAGCCTGCTTCTCCCTCTGCTTCTCCCTCTGCTTCTCCCTCTGCCTCTCCCTCTGCCTGTGTCTCTGCCTCCCTCTCTCTCTCTATGTCTATCATGAACAAATAAATAAAGTCTTTAAAAAAAAAACCAAACCTCTAGCGTGCTTCAGGATCATCCTAGGGGGCTTGTTGAAACACAGGTTACTGGGCCTCACCACCAGTTTCTGCTGGAGTATGTCTGAGATCGGGCCTGAGAATTTGCATTTGCATTTCTAACAAGTCCCTGCTGATCAGGGGACCCCATAGGGAGGACCATAGATATAAGGAATAGGAGATGGACAATTTCCTAGTAGGGGAATAATGTGATCATGTTTTTGAATGATCATCAACAAAGTTAACCTGGAATGAGTAATTTCCTGCAGAGTGTAAATCTCTCAGACACAGCAAGCTCCCTAGAGCACAGCCCTAAAAGGTAGGCAGCTGCCTCTAGGGGCCTCACGCTGAGCAGCACAGATGCTTTTAGAAACAAAACGTGAGGGGATCCCTGGGTGGCGCAGCGGTTTGGCGCCTGCCTTTGGCCCAGGGCGCGATCCTGGAGACCCGGGATTGAATCCCACATCAGGCTCCTGGTGCATGGAGCCTGCTTCTCCCTCTGCCTGTGTCTCTGCCTCTCTCTCTCTCTCTCTCTCTCTCTCTCTCTCTCTCTGTGACTATCATAAAAAAAAAAAATTAAAAAAAAAAAAAAAGAAGAGTAGAAACAAAACGTGAGGTGTTGAGGGGATTTGGGTTCCAGGTCTGTATTTGGGACCTACTTGTTGTATGAACCAGGGCAAATGTGTTAACCAGTTTGAACTAGGACACCGAAAACAATAATGACCACCATTTATTATAGTTACACAATCATCTTGTTTAATACAATTGTCCTGAAAGATAAGTATTATTGTTCCATTTTATAGGTAAGAAAATTAAGGTTCAGATTACAACTTGCTCACGATTCTAAAACTATTAAAGGATAGGATTAGGATTCAAAACTAGAATTTTTGTTCTTTAACTCCAAAGCTTACACTCCTTTTTTTTTTTTTAAGCTTATGCTCCTTAACTATATTGCCATGATTTCTGAAACTGAGGTTTACAAGTGTATCCTAAGGAATTTATGAGTTTTGTTGGGGAATTTTTAAAATTTAGTATTCTTGATGCTAATCTTTAAAAAACTGATATAAGAAAATACTGGGTTATCTGGGTGACCCTTCCAGCTGATTGAGCCTCTGCATTTGTGTTTATGTTTGCAATGGCATCAGAGCCAAGTAGAACAATTTTAATGGTCCCAGCCCAAAGAACCAAAGAACATCAGTGGTCTTCATTAGTGAATGGTGTACCGATCCAAAGTAAAGAGCAAATGACCTCAGGATATGCTGTATGAATGAAGTGTTCACAGAGATCACTTTGAATAGAGAAAAAAGGTAAAAGGGTTAAATCATCAAGTGGCCCATGGCAGTAATAAAATGAAAACACATGAGCCCATATTAGTCAGTTTCACATTCATATTATTAATAGCTATTTAGTTTCATAAAACAACACCATCTGTCATATTAGGTCAATGCTGTTAATGTCAACATTGGTGATTTTGTGGCCTTGCTTGTATTTACCTTGCTAATGTGTTTGTGTTTGATAGTTGCTATAGCCTCTAAGGAGTTTATGCATATTCAAGTGACATGAGAACAAAAATAATGTACATCAACCCTGGGAGTCTGGAATTTTTGTTCTTTATTGGGGGACTGCAAATTACTTGATATTAAGCCAGGGTTCTGGGTTATGATGAACAGAAATGGTCTATGGGAATAGAAGCAGAAATGGAGCTTATTGAATGGGTATTGGGTAGCTAAAAAACAGGTGAGAAGGCTAGAGAACCAGACTCAGAAAATATCAGAGCTAGAGAAGGTGGCCAGGGCTTCCCCAGAACCATCTGGGGTGGAAGCAGCTCTGACTCTGCCAGCACTGGATTCACCTCTTTGGCCCTGGCACTTCCATTCCAGGACTCTTGACATTGCCACCACCAAGATCCTGGGCAGGAACATCTAGTTGGCTGAACCTAAACCATTTGTCCACCTCTTGGCTGCCAGGGAGCAGCCCTTTGGCTTCTGTAGACCTAGGCAATGAAGAATTTCCCCCAAATAGAAAGGACCTCTAGGTGCTGGGCAGCCAAAACCTAGTTGATATTCACAATTCACACTTTCCCATAAAACAGAAAAAATGGGACCAGTTCCAGAGATGGTCAGCATTAACTAAGACAACCTCATGAACATCAACTGTATAACCCTACCCACATGTTGCGGTCATCGCTGAGCACTGTCCCGAGTCCCACAGTGATGAAGAAAGAGCAGCTTTGAAAGGCCTAGACTTTACCACTGGTTTTTCTGTTTCATGGCTCTCACCATAGTGAGCAGATAAAGAGAAAACCATACAAGGTAATTTAACAGGCCTGAGAAACTGTGTATCCCTTGAAAATATACATTTTTTTCCCCATTTAAACCAGCTTCTTCTAGTGTTCTAAAGACCAGCTAATAAAAGGCCTCTGGCTCAGTTTCTGGAGTTGAAATTCAGAAAACAGAGTATTTATCATTGTAGCATTTTAAGGTTCCCATCCTCCTGAGCTAATCATGCAAATGGTCTAGCTCCAGGCATGAGGGGATGGGAAGTGTGTGCCTGGGTCTCTGATGGTGCTTGCTAAAAATGCTTCCCCTCCAAGAGGGCTTCACATGTGGCTGCAATTAACTGTGAAGAAAACCTGCAGCAAGAGGAAACGTTGTGCATTCTGAGCTCAATGTTGTTAAACTGTTACCCTTTCTTATTTTGGTTGCAAATCCTCCACTTTGAAAGTGTTTCATTTTGGGAGTCGCACAGGAAGTTATTGATTGTGTGTTGCTTTCTTTGCAAAGATTTCTACACCAGGAAATAGGTTTGTTTTTCTCCCTCCTTCTCCAGTTACATGAAGGCGTTGGGAAAAAAAAATCCGTTTTGGCCGCTGCATGGCCTGCCCCCCCCCCCCCCCCCCACCTCTCTGACCTCTACCACTCTTCCTCACTCTGGCCACATGGCCTCATGGCTGGTTTTGGAACATCCCAGGTACTCTTCTGGCTCTGGGAGTTTGCATTTGCTTTGCCCTTACCTGGCACATACGTCCTCCATATAGACACAAAAGTGGTATAAGCAAACGTTGGGTTATCTGGATATGAGCCCCTGCAATGGCGTTTATGTTTGCATAAACTCTCAACTTCCTTCGAGTTTCTGCTCAAGTGTTCCTTATTATAGAAGTCTTTCTGTTTCTAATAGCCCTGGCACCTAACTTCCCTGGTACTTTCTCATTTACCCCACACTATTATTCTCCAGGGCAACTGACACACTGTATACTTCTTTTTTTTATCATCTTCTACTAAAATGGCATCTGTATGGGGGTTTACTAACCACAGTGCCCAGAACATAGTAGACACTCAATAAACTATATGTTGAATGAGTGAATGCATGTAATAGTAATAGTTGTCATTTCATGGGTTATAGAATTACAAGCATTTTCTCTAAAGAGGAGTAAAGTTATGCCGCTGCATTAATGATTGAGGGTCAAGGGTAATGAAGGGCCCCTACCTATAAGAGGAGGTGTTGGGATTAGAAGTCCTGGCAAAGGTAAATGCAAAATTTAAATTTCCAGTCTTCACTCTTCCTTTGCAGTCCTGACTTAACCCAACTGCCCTTCCAGCATTTCCTTTTGGATGTGTCATAGGCAGCTCATAGTACATATGGCCAAAATGGGTCTTCTGATATCTCCGGCCTCTAGTATAAATCTACTCCTCCCCCAAATTTCCATTTCAGTTAATGACCACCTTCCACCTTTGCTCAGGCCAAAAGCCAGGGGATCACCTTGAGGGCTTCACTTTCTTTCAATTCCCATGTGCAATCCATCAGAAAAATTTGCCAATTCTACCATGATAGAAATGGCCTGTTGGGCACTAAGGATCTGAGTTCCCTTTCCATAGTATAGAACTGTCAACCAGAAGTGACTCCCCACTCGGGGACTAGCATTTCTTAGCTCCCCATCACTCCGATGAGGCCATCTGACTGGTTCTCACCAATGGGATTATGCGGAAGTGATTTGTGTTTAGGCGCACAAAGAAGCACGGGTGTACACTCTCCATGCTCTCTTTCTCCATCTGCTGGATGAAGATCTTGCAAAGGATTCTTGAGATTTGGGGGCTGGCAGAGCCACAAGACTGAGGAATCCTGGGTTCCTGAGTCACCACTTGCAGGATAGCCTTTTAGACACCTTTAGGTGTCTTTTTTAGAACACCTGTTAGACTTTATGTGAAAAACCACCAAGCTTTTGGGGTCAACTCTTGCAGTAGCTGACATTGCCTTAACGGATACACCTATCACCAAAATACACCTCAAATTTGTCCATCTGGCTTCCTTAATCTCTTCTTCTTCTTCTTTTTTTTTTTAATGTTCCATATCTTCTTTTGTTGTGAGCCACTCTCCTCTCTCATTTGAAAGATTGTGAAAGTCTCCTACCTTATCTCCTTGCCTTTATCTCCCTGCTAGCTACAGATTGTGTGCTTGTGCTCCCTGAAGATTCATATGCGGAAGCCCAATCCCCATGTGATGGTGTTGGGGTGGGGGGAGCTTTGGAAGGTGACGACAGCTGAGCCCTCAGGAATGGGTTTAGTGCCCTTATACAAGACTCCAGAAAGCCCCCTTGCCCTTTCTACCATGTGAGAACACAGCAAAAAGATGTTCACCTATGAACCAGGAAGTTGGCTCTCATACCAAATACATACAGGACACCTTGATCTTGGACTTCCCAGCCTTCAGAACTGTGAGAAATAAACATTTGTTGTTTAAGCTCCCCCGTCCATAGTATTTTTGTTATACAACCCAAAAGGCGTAAGGGACCGCCACAGCCCTTTCTCTGCACAGCCATCAGAGAGGTCTTTTAAGAACCCAAACCTGTGTCACCACTTTCCCTAAACCCCCTCAAATGGCTTCCTCTTGCATGTAGAATAAAGTCTGAACTCCTTACTATAGCCTGTCTACTTCCCTAACTTTACTTCAACTGTCTCTCCCCTCACTTATTATGGTCCCGTCACCCAGGCCTTCATATAGTTCTTCAAACATGGCCGACATATTCCTGTCCCAGAGTCTTTGCACTTGCTATTTTTTCAATTTGGAAATCCTCCCCCACCCCTCCCCAGATCATGGCATGACTGGTTCCTCCTTATCATTCAGTTCTCAACTCAAATGTCATCTCCTCATAGAAGCCCTCCCTGATCATGCTGTCAGACTGAGGCCATTCCGCTGCCACCAGTCATTTTCTATTTCATGATCATGGCTTTTTTTGTTTTGTTTTGTTTTTCATTGCTCTTATCACTCTTTTAAATTCTTTTAAGTTAACTTATGTGACTTAAATTATGTTTCATGGCTAATTATCTCTCTTTCCACCTCCTCCCCAACACCTCTCCATTAGACTCCTTCAGGGCAGAACCTCATCTGTTTTATTCATAGCCACAGCTTCAATATCTAGAATGGTAAATGGCAAACAGAGGGTGCCCTAGACAAAAGGAAGGGAGAGAGGGAAGGAGGATGGGAAGTCAGAAGGAAGGAGAGAGGGAGAAAGAATTGCCCCAATTAGATAAGGCCCCTCACAGTGCAACCCCATGGTCTACACAAAGTTCCCGGAGATAGGGGACTAGTGCGTTGGGGAGACCCAGAAGGAAGGCAGGCTGAGCAGCCCTGTGGCTTCTGAATCAGCTCCAGGGGATAGAAATACATTACCTACCACCACGAGCATCAGCTCACTGTGCTTTGCAGGCTCCCACTCTGGAAGGGAAAAAAACACTTGCCCTTCTTTTTTCCTCTCTGTGCTGAAACCTCATCTATTTTGGACCCAAA